>NC_065583.1:20495060-21745060 GCF_024542745.1 Macaca thibetana thibetana | reverse complement strand
TAAGATGAAGTGGTGTGCTAGAGAGGAGCAGGGAGTGATGATCAAAAAAAAAGCATGAACTCAACCTGAGGAAGCTGATTGAAAAATAAAATAATTAATTATAAGAAAAAAGAGGGCTGGGTTCGGTGGCTCACGCCTGTAATCCCTGCACTTGGGGAGGCCAAGACAATCACTTGAGGTCAGGAGTTCGAGAGCAGTCTGGCCAACATGGTGAAACCCCGCCTCTACTAAAAATACAAAAATTAGCCAGGCGTGGTGGTGCATGCCTGTATCCCCAGCTACTCAGAAGGCTGAGGTGGGAGAATTGCTTCAACCCGGGAGGCGGAGGTTGCAGTGAGCCCAGATCGCGCCATTACACTCCAGCCTGGGCAACAGAGCAAGACTCTGTCTAAAAATAAATAAATAAATAAAACTAAGGGAAGAAAAAAGAGAGAAAGCTGCTCTATGAGATCATGGGCTGAAACTTGAGTGACTAGAAGGAGACAGCCCTGCAGGAATCTGAGGGGAAAGCATTCCAGGCAGCAAGGACAGTGAATGCAAAGTCCCTGAGATAGGAATGCATTTGACATGGGTGACATGGAAAATGGCAGCCAGAGTGCTGGACTGCACAGAGGGAGGAGGAGAGAGGTGGCAGAGGACGTCAGACAGGAAGGAAGCATGGAGATCCTGTGAGGCCTTGTAGGTCATGATAGAAAGTTCAGCATTTTCTCTACATGCTATTGAAAATCACAGGAGGGTTTTGGAAAGAGAAATAATGTAATCCGATTTCTGTTTTTAAAGACTTCATTGGGTAAGTGGAGAATGGATTGTAGAGGCTTAAGGGTAGACACAGGGAGGCCAGTTGTGAGGCTGCAGCCGTGGTCCAGAAGAGATGACGGTAACTTTGGATTGCATTCTGTTCTTACCTATGAAAATCTAGACCATCCAGGAAAAAGCCTGATCCAGGATTTACAGGGAATTCCCTGGTAAATTGACATGAGGCTTCTCCAGGATTTATCCCACCTCATGCTGAATGCATACAAACTATGTGACACTTATTTCTCTTTAAATAAACTTTTTAATGAAGTATGACATGCAAACAGAAAAGAGCACCAATCAGAAGGGATGGCCGTGTCAATACTCACAAAATGAACACATTGGGTAAGCAGCACCCAAAATAAGAAAGAAAAGATTATCAGTAATTGCAAAGCCTCCCCATTTCTCCTTCCAGCCCATCTCTGGCATTCCAAGTGTGTGTGTGACACGTGTTTTGCACAATGACATTCTGTAAATCCATATTCTCAGTCTTGCTTATCTCATGACCTCTTTTTCTAAACCTAAAGTTGCATGCCTTCTGCAATCAGAGATTTCTGATAACACCAGCCAAGATGTTTGAATTTTGTATTCTGTGATGTATATTATGAAAACAATTAAAATTATAGTATAATATTGAATATGCTCAGATTCTATTGTGCCCTCTCTTAAGAATCAGAGCTTACACATAAACATGGCATAGATTCTGGAAAGCCTGCAGGTTACCTTGTCTAGGATCATCTAGAAATCCAATGGCACAGAGTGTAGGATTAAGACACGTGAGTTTGTATCATCGAACAAAGACATGATTTCAGGGCTTTGTTCAGAAGGCAAGACACTGGTGGAGAACTAATATTTACTGAGCACTTATGATGTCCCTAGCACTGAGCTAGGTGTTTCAGCATGTTATCTTATTTAATCTTCACAGCCCTTTGAGGATGGCATTAATTCTCTCCACTGTACAAATGAGAAAACCATGGTTGGCTGGGTGTGTGGCTCATGCCTGTAATCCCAACACTTTGGGAGGCCAAGGTGGGCAGATCACCTGAGGTCAGGAGTTCAAGACCAGCCTGGTCAACATGGCGAAACCCTATCTCTACTAAATAATAGAAAACTTAGCGAGGCGTGGTGTGGATGCCTGTAATCCCAGCTACTCCAGAGGCTAAGGCAGGAAGAATTGCTTGAACCCAGGAGGCAGAGGTTGCAATGAGCCGAGATCGCACCACCGCACTCCAACCTGGGCAACAGAGTGAGACTCCATCTAAAAAAAAAAAAAGAAGAAAAAGAAAAGAAAAGAAAAGAAAACCATGGCTCAGAAAGGTAAAATAATTGACCCAAGTTCTCAGGGCTCCTAAGTGGCAGAGCTGAGCTTGCAACTAGCTCTGTCTGCCACCAAATCCCATGCTTATTTCACTCAACCAGTGCAGCCTCTATAGCACTTTTTTTCATTTGATCTGCAGGAAATAGATTGAAGTGTTGGCCTCAATACTTGGTTGTTGCAATAAGCCTCATTTCTTTTAATGGTTTCCCTTTTACATTCTTTTTATCAATACACTGGCTTTCAAATTAACGCTAAAGCTATTCATAAATGAAATGGGGGATCTGGCTATGACTTTGCTTCTTTCCAGAAAGCAAAGACTCTTTAAGCTTAATGACGTTGAATCCTTGCTGTAAATCCAGGAAAGAAATGAATGAGCACAATTTAAATCTCTCCAGCCTAGAGTCTGGCCATGTGAGGGACACGGGAGCTACGTTGCAACACCATATTATCCGTTATTGAGAAAGGAGTCAGCAATTAGCACAGCAATTTAGAATTAACCATGCTAACATCTCTGGGAGAGGGATTCACATTCTCTGGCTTTCTGCAAGCTCTTCCAAGCTCAAGCTGTCCCTGGATTCTTTGGGTTTGCATCATGAAGGGAATTGATCAATTACATTGCTGCTGTCTAATTAGTAAGCATGGCCACACTGGCCCATCGGTTTCACAGAGATTAAACTTGGGATCCTGACCACAGACCAATTTTCATAGCTGAAAGTCTCTGTACCTTCATTCTCAATCCATACCACTTCCCTGGAGTTAATCATAACAGGCCTTTGACCCAGAGCTGGAGGCATGTTCTCTAAGTCTGGACAACAGGGCTTCCAGAGTTCTCCTGCATTACAGCACAGATTATTCTGTGAAAGCTCCACAGGTTAAGAAGTTGGACCTTTTCACACATGCCATGCACCGCCCTTCACAAAGCACTTTATGCTCACCCTTTCATTTGAGTTTCCTAGGGTCTCAACAAGGAAAGAAAATATAACTCTCATTTCAACATGAAGAAAGGAACCTTCACAGATATGATGACTCAAAGCCACAAAGCATTTTTCAACAGAGATCAGTCATCATGTTTTCAAAAAGTAACTTTTATTGGGTTAGTTATGTTTTATTACAAGAAGTTATACACGTGTTTTCATTGTAGAAAATTTAAAAGAATCAGAAAAACAAAAAAGATAATAAAAAGCCACCCCTTAAACATAACCACTGAAATGTTGAAAACATTTATTCAGCCATTTTTCTATGGCATGATATCAAATGTACTGTTTTGTAATCTGTTCTTGTCTTTTGACATATTATGAACACGTTTCTAATCATATTCACCTAGTTAACTTTTCCTGGTTGAATTGTATGTGTCATTAAGCCAGTCACTTATGTTGAATATTTGGGGTTGTTTCCAATTTTTACTTATGATAAATAATGTGCCAATAAAATCCTTGTATCTAAATAATAATAGCAGTTATTGAGTATTTATTTTGTCCCAGATACTATACTAAGTGTTTTGCATGTATTATCTCATTTAACCCTTCTAAGAATCCTATGGATAAATAATATCATCTCCGTTTTATAGATGAGGGAACTGAGTCCTAGAGAGAGGTTAAGTAACTTGCCCACAGTGATGTAGATAATAAGTAGTGATGTTCAAATTTAATTCAAGTCAGTCTGACTGCAGAGCTAACACACTTACCCACTAAGACAAATTCTTAAAATTGTAATTTCAGGGAAACTAAATATATAAAACTGTAAGGCTTTTGAATCGCCTTACTCAATTACCCTCCAGAAAGCATATTCCAGTGTATACGCCCACCCTCAATATATGAATGACCATTCACTCACATCATCACCAACATGGGGTACTACTCAATTTGTATTGTTCATTAGGGAAAAATGAAGCCCAATCTTCTGATAGCTCATTCACGCTTTTAGAGCATGCATGCAACATGGTTCCTGATCAAAACAGTGATTTTCTCTAAATCAATGGCTCATATCCTTTTTTTGGTACATGGGTGCCTTTGGGAATCTGAGGGAAGCTATGAAACAGCTACGCAGAAAATGTACATATGCACATCAAATAACCTTTTATTTTTCAGTGGCTCACAAACACCATTAAGAACTTCTGGGCTTGGCCGGGTGTGGTGGCTCACGCGTGAGGCCGAGGCGGGTGGATCATGAGGTCAGGAGATCGAGACCATTCTGGCTAACACGGTGAAACCCCATCTCTACTAAAAATACAAAAAATTAGCTGGGGGTGGTGGTGGGTGCCTGTAGTCCCAGTTACTTGGGAGACTGACACGGGAGAATGGCATGAACCCAGAAGGCGGAGCTTGCAGTGAACTGAGATCGCACCACTTCACTCCAGCCTGCCACTTCACTCCAGCCTGCCACTTCACTCCAGCCTGGGCAACACAGTGAGACCCAATCTCAAAAAAAAAAAAAAAAAGAACTTCTGGGCTTGTCAGAGGATTGATGCATCAACAACATGAGAACTAAAACTAAAAGCAGGACTAATACACTCATTCTTCAAATGCTGGTTTTGCCAGATTGTTCTTTTTAACAATCCTGAAGCATAAGGAACCAGATCAGGAGACACTGGAATGAAACACCCAGGCACTATAACCGTGTATTTGCCATGTAGTGGGAGGTACCTAGGTCAAGACTCTCTCCTGAGGTCGTGCTGTCCTCCACTAAGATCAGCAAGATCTCAGAGCAGATGGACCGGCCGGCACCAGCCTGCCTCCGTTTGTGCACTTCAGCAACCTCAGAAGAGTAAGTGTTGGATTCTCTTGCCAAATGCACTTCTTCACATGCTGGCGTTTTTCATCATCTCCCCTTGCATCCTGCTCCTTTATGGCTTGCAAAGCCTTGTCCCAGATCAGTCAAACCTCCACCAACCCTACCCACTCCCCTCCTGTCACAAGCAGTGGATCAGGGCAAGCAGGGGAGAGTGAGGTCCAGAGCCTCGCCCGTCCATCTGCTCTGAATGCTGTTGTGCCAGGCAGGTCTTTCTGTGAGCCCTCCTTGACCAGAGCACATGTTCCCTGGGAGGAATGGGGCAGTTTTTAGTAATGATCCATCAGGGCAGTTTTTTGTAATAATCCACTGAGGTTCAGTGACATTTCAGGATTAGGGTGAAACACCTGGTTCCAGCTTGCAAGGAAGGAGGTGGACAGAGGAATTAGCAAGCTTAAGTGATCTGCCCTTTTGGGCGACCCTAGGGGAGATTTTTTTCATTTTTTGGCTGAGCACAGGGGACTTTATTGATGGTATATGACAAGGTGGGGCTCCCTAGGCCCCTCCCTCTTCAGGGGGTCTGCATGGAAACTGTGAGGAGGGAAGAGTCTCAGTGTGGTGGGGGACTGAGTGCGTCAGGACTCCCCAGCAGTCAGGGCTCCTCTCTTCCTCTCATGCTTTTGCTAGGGCTGGTAGTCCAGGGCTGTTACTCCTTGGAGGCCATCTGGGCCATGAGGTCCACCACCCTTTTGCTGTAGCCAAATTCATTGTCATACCAGGAAATGAGCTTGACAAAGCAGTCATTGAGGGCAATGCCAGCCCCAGCATCAAAGGTGGAGGAGTGAGTGTCTCTGTTGAAGTCGGAGGAGACAACCTGGTGCTCAGTGACGCCCCAGGTGCCCTTGAGGGGGCCCTCGGATGCTCACTTCACCACCTTCTTGATGTCATCATATTTGGCAAGTTTTTCTAGACGGCAGGTGAGGCCCACGACTGATACATTGGTGATGGGGACACAGAAGGCCATGTCAGTGAGCTTCTTGTTCAGCTTAGAGATGACCCCTGCCCACAGCCTTGGCAGTGTCAGTAGAGGCAGGGATGATGTTCTGGAGAGCTCCGCAGCTGTCACACCACAGTTTCCCGGAGAGGCCATCCACAATCTTCTGGGTGGCAGTGATGGCGTGGACTGTGGTCATGAATCTTTCCACAATACCAAAGTTGTCATGGATGACCTTGCCCAGGGGCACTAAGCAGTTGGTGGTGCAGGAGGTACAGTTGACAATATTGAGTTCGTTGTCATACTTCTTGTGGTTCATGCCCATCACAAACATGGGGGCGTCAGCAGAGAGGGCAGAGATGATGACCCTTTTAGGTCCTCCCTGCAAGTCAGCCCCAGCCTTCTCCATGGTAAAAGATGCTTGTGGACTTCACAACATATTCAGCACCAGCATCACCCTATTTGATTTTGGAGGGATCTTGCTCCTGGAAGATGGTGATGGGATTTCCATTGATGAGAAGCTTCCCTTTCTCAGTCTTGACAGTGCCATGGAATTTGCCATAGGTGGAATCATACTTGAACATGTAAACCATGTAGATGAGGTCAATGAAGGGTCAGTAATGGCAACAATATCCACTTTACCACAGTTAAAAGCAGCCCTGGTGACCAGGTGACCAATATGTCCAAATCCATTGACTCCAGCCTTCACAGTGTCTCAGGGATGTGTCTGACAATGCACGAGAAGATGTGGCTGTCTGTCAAACGGGAGGAGCAGAGAGCCCCTAGTGGAGAATTTAGCTCAGTCTGGATAGATAGATCAGACCACGGTGAGACAGGGGCAAAGAATGCAGTCTGCTCCTCAGGCTGGAACCTGAGCTGCCCTGGCCTGGCTACCCACCCATAGCCACCTTTGGGGTCTCACTGTGCACAAAACCACCTCAACCTAGTCAGAAATACGGAGCAGAGTGGTGAGGGAAGCAAGGGCTGTTGTGCCCTTTTATTGTCTGGCTTAGTTCTATCTTTTCATCCCTACTTATATTTTCCATCCTTTGAAAATTCACTCTTTGCTCTGTCCTCTCACTTTTGTTCTTGGCATTGCTCGTCCACAGATCATGGAAGGATTTGTGAGTTAGGCATCTCTTCTCCCTCCACCTTCTTGGAGGCCCAGAACTTACTTTCACGAGGCCTGGAGATGGCAGAAGGATGACTTTTCAATTCTAAATTATTACAGTTTCTCCTCGATTTGGCTGGGAAAATGAGTTATCTGAAAACTAGTGTATTCACAGTCAAACGCTTATTCCCTGCACTTTCCAGTCCCCTGTGGAATCTGATACACTTTCTTAAACTGCCTTTTGGTACAGGAGGCCCTTTTTCTTCTTGGGGGATATGTTGCAAGACCCCCAGTGGATGCCTAAAACCATAGATAGTACCTAACCCTATATGCACTATGTTTTTTCCTATGCATACATGTCTACAATAAAGCTTAATTTATAAATTAGGTACAGTATGAGATTAAGAAGAAGAAGAATAAAATAGGACGATTGTAACAATATACTGAAATAAAAGCTATCTGAACATGGTCTCGCTCGCTCTCTCAAAACATCTTATTGTATGTAATATTTTTGGACTGCAGTTGACCTCAGGTAACTGAAAGCATGGATGGCAAAACTGTGGATAAGGGGGAAACTACTGTCCTTGGCTTCCTAGTGGCCCACCTCACCAAGTTAAAACAGCAGCAGATGGGAGAGCAGGAGCTCATGGTTTGAACGGAGATGGCTCCATGACTTTGAGCAAATTACTTCTCTTATGTAAGTGTCGATTTCAACATCTGTAAAATGGGGACAGTTAATTGCATCTCCCACATAGAATTGTTTTCGGTACGAACGAGAGGTGCATGTTAGGAGTTATTACAGTGCTTGCCACCTATAAGCTCTCCGTACACAGTAACTACTATTATTATAGTTGTTACTGTTATAAAATTCAGATCCCCACTATCCTCTGTATTTTTCTTTGGATTTTGTCGAAAAGACCGAGTCCATTTCTAATTATTGTGAGAATCAGTACACATTCTCCACCTTCTCTGTAATCAGGACACCGCATAAAAGAAGCCAGGCGTCCCCTCTCAAGAGCTGAATAAGCTTCTTACGTTACAGGGTTTCTGAAACACACTTGCCCTGTTGCAGTTACACAGAGGGGATGCTATTTTCTGCCCTTCCAGCTCCTATGTCTGCAAAACATGTGAATATGTGATCACTTTTATAGGAACCTTCTTTGGAAGTGACAATGTCAAGAGCTGGGTGTGGTGGCTCACATTTGTAATCCCAGCACTTTGGGAGGGCGAGGCAGGTGGATCACCTGAAGTCGGGAATTCGAGACTAGCCTGGCCAAGATGGCAAAACCCTGTCTCTACTAAAAATACAAAATTAGCTGGGAGTGATAGTGCACACCTGTAATCCCAGCTACTCGGGAGACTGAGGCAGGAGAATCACTTGAACCTGGTGGGGTGGAGGTTGCAGTGAGCCAATCATGCCACTGCACTCTAGCCTGGGCAACAGAATAAGACTCTGTCTCAGAAAAATAAAAAATAAAAAATAAAAAAAAAGATAGTGGCAATGTCAAATAATTCCTCCTTTCCAAACTATCCCCACCACACATCTCTCCATCCCTGTGTGTAACCAGCACCTCCTCATCTTCTTCTACACACTCCCACACTGAATGTTCCAAGGGAGTCACAAGTCTCCAGTCTGTGGCAATCAGCACTGGGGTGGTAGAAGGGTCAGTAGCTCTGGTCAGGCCTCAAACTGAAGCTTGTCTCTACCGTTGTGTAATCTTGAGCAAGTTCCTTAATCAGACTGAGCTGTCATTGTTTCATCTATAAAATGGGCTAATAATTATACCCACCCTATAGGCTTGTGAGGACTGAATAATAGTGAAATCTCCTTGTCTCCCGAATCAGTGTTAATCTCCTTGATCAGATGCAGGCATCTAAGAGATGTTCCATACAGACTTGCTGTGAAGGGGAGCAAAGCTCGGGGACCTCCTGCTGAGGGCAATAATCCAAAACCTATGCCAAATTGAGAATGGAGCATTTATCTACATAAAAAGAGCTGGTAAAAAAAAAAAAAGAAAGAAAATGAAAGCCATTTTCTACCATTACCATTACGAACTCTCTCTCCCCGGCTGCCCCTCAACAAGGCTGACACCAAAGTTGCCAGTAGACAGGACAGAAATGCTTGCCTAAAAAGAGACATAAGAAAAGTAACAAAAGACATTTATATGAATTTGGAACTCCTGGAGCAAACTGGGAGGGAAAGGGAGAGGGGCAGAGATGGGAATGGACAAGGAAGGGGTCAGGAAGACCCGCATCAAGAGTTCTCCTCCATGCTTGGTGTCTGAATCAGCTCTGGCTGCTGTAACAAGGTACCATAGATCAGGTGGCTTATCAACAATAGAAATTTATTCCTCACAGTTCTGGAGGCTGGAAGCCTGAAATCAGGGTGCTGGTATGGTCAGGTTCTGGTGAGGGCTCTCTTCCAAGTTGCAGACAGATGCCTTCCTGTTGTGGCCTTACATGGGAGAAAGATGGGGAGGAAGCTCTCTAGGGTCTCTTTTATAAGGGTATTAATCCCATTCATGAGGGCTCCACCCTCACGACCTAATTACCTCCTAAAGGCCCCACCTCCTGATACCATCACTTTGCAAGATAGGGCTTCAACAAATGGATTTTAGGAGGACAATCACTCCATTGCACTTGGTATGGGTGATTTTTCTCTTATGGAATCATTGCCTCTGTGTGGTGCAAACAGAAGAGGCCACCAAGGGAAATGGAGCCCATGAGTCAGGGGAGGCCACAAGGAAGGTAGTGTCCCTGCCCTACAACAGGAATTGGGAGACTCCAAGGGAGGGCTTTGAACTTCCAGGGTTATGGGAAAGGGATACAGGAGATAATCTCACCTGACTTTCAAGGAATAGGAAGGCCTCCTCCACCTGGCATCCAGGCTACCATATGTAGCCATCACAGGCAATAATACTGAACACATTCAGACCTTTTTTCATTGAGATTCTCAGAAAACATTCTCGTATGACCACAGTAAGCCCACCCAGCTGGGTGTCCTACAGGACATCTTCAAGTTGTACTGCTACCTGAAAGGTTTCCCTGCTGTAATGAGGGCTGGAATTTCGGGGTCATTTATGGCATGCCGGTAGACCTAGACTGAGAAGCAAGATAAGGGTTCATCTTGCTGGAACCTGGAGAGTGGCATGCCTTCAGCAGCAAAGACTAATCATTTAATTATACAATATTCATGATGCCAGGCAATGTGCTTCGCCTTCAGGATACAGAAAGACAAGAAAGGGCTCTGGTATGAAGACAAGACACCCTAGAGACGGTGTACCAGCATCATTCACTCTGTATTGGAGAAGCCCTGAGGGCTGCCAGTGTCAAGGAAGGTATGAGTTCCAGATGTGGCCTCCTCAGGGAGGAGTGTGTCCCAGACTGAGCCGGGGAAGTGAGAGGTGACACAGAGCCATCCAGGGCTCCAGACATAACCTTAACCTGTCGTATCAGTTTGGATGCAGGAAAAGTTTCAATGCTTACCAGCGAAAGGACAGAACAAAGGGATGAGTCAGAAAGAAGAGGGCAAGGACATCAGCGCACAGCTGCTGAGAGGAGAGATGAAAGGGACTGCATGGAGCCTAATGGCCTAAGTGGTCCAATCTCAGTGTTTTACCATCTGATTCCCCAAGGCTGGAAATTGTCCCTGTTCTCTTGTAGAGCCTTTCATCCTGAGACACCTGTGCCTCTCTGCCAGCCGGCAGGTTCATCTACTGCTTAGGGAGGAGGGATCCAGTGTTGTGTGTCCTGTTTGTCCTAGGCTCAAAGAAACTCTGGCTGGAGAAATATCTGCACCTTCTTCCCTAATTTCCATTCTACCTCTAAAGGCTGAACACAAGGCTAAAAGTCAGAGAAGGAGGGGGCCCTGGTAGCTAATTCGACCCCCTTGTTTTGCACATGGAGAAACTGGAGTCCAGAAAGGCCATGACTTAGCTTCAAGGTCTACCAGCTACTAGTCCTCTTCTAGCTCCTTTCTCATCCCTAGATTTTCAACCTTTGTCTCTCCCTCAATCTCTCTCTCTGTCTCTCTCTCTCTCTGTCTCTCTCTCTCTCTGTCTCTCTCTCTCATAACCAAATAAATATCTGAGGCCAGGCATGACTCCTGCATGTAATCCCAGCAGTTTGGGAGGCTGAGGCAGGAGGATCACTTGAGCCCAAGGTTTTGAGTCCAGCCTGGGCAACATAGGGGAGATTCCATATCTACAAAAAAGTTTTCAACTGGCCAGGCCTGGTGACACTGAGTAGTCCCAGCTACTCAGAAGACTGAGGCAGGAGAATCGCTTGAGCCCAGGAGTTTGAGGCTGCAGCAAGCTATGATCACATCACTGCACTCTAGCCTGGATGACAGAGGGAGACCCTTTTCAAAGCAAACAAACAAACAAAAATGTTCATTGCAAAAAGAATTTTAAATACAACGTGAAAACGTTCACATAAACACATTCCAGAGATAACAGCTATGAAGAGTTTGGTGTATACTCACCCAGATTTCCACATTTTATTTTTTGTTGGCTGTAAATATACCAAAACACACACCCAGAGGTTTTTTTAGAGAAATCCAAAGCATTCTAAGCATTCTTTCCTGAAATTTGCTTTTTTGCTACTTAATTTTGTTATGGACATCATCCCATTGTTGACAGCTTACCATTTTAATAAACGTGTGGTTTTTCATTATGTAAATGCTACATGGTTTATTTCACAGTCCCCTATTGTTAAAATTTTAAATTATTTCCTATTTATGGAAAGCATTACTGCAATTTTTTATACTTTCATCTTTGCTCTCTTTCAAGAATACTTATGTAGGCTAAATTCCTGAATGTCAAATACTTAGACCAAAAGTCATGCTTATTTTAGTTTTATTAGATAATGCCAGTTTTCCACCCAAAATTTACATCTCTGCCCAGAATGTATGACAATGTCTGTTTTCCCACACACTTGCCATATTGAGCATAAGCACTTTTTAAAATATCTTCCACAAAAATATACCTAAAATATTTTAACATTTTGCTTTTTTTTTTCTTCCTGAGACAGGGTCTCGCTCTGTCACCCAGGCTGGAGTGCAGTGGTGCAATCTCAGCTCACTGCCACCTACACCTCCCGGGTTCAAGCAATTCTCCGGCTTCAGCCTCTCAAGTATCTGGGATTACAGGCGTGCACCACCACGCCCAGCTAATTGTTGTGTTTTAAGTAGAGATGGGGTTTCGCCACACTGACCAGGCTGGTCTCCAACTCCTGATCTCAAGTGATCTGCCCACCTCGGCTTCTCAAAGTGCTGGAATTACAGGCGCAAGCCACCGTCCCCAGTCTTATTTTGCTGCTTTTTATTTTGCATTATTTATTTTGTAAAGAAATTTCAGGCCAGGCTTGGTGGCTCACTCCCATAATCCCAGCACTTTGAAAGGCCGAAGTGGGCAGATCACTTGAGCCCAGTAGTTCCAGACCAGCCTGGGGCAACATGGTGAAACTCCATCTCTACCAAAAAAATACAAAAATTAGCTGGGTGCCATGGTGCGCACCTGTAGTTCAGCAACTCTGGAAGCTGAGGTGGGAGGATCACTTGAGCCCAGGAGGTGGAGGCTGCGGTGAGCTGAGATCATGCCACTGCACTCCAATCTGGGCAATAGAGTCTTTGTCTCAAAAAAAAAAAAAAAAGTTACATTTTTTCATTCATTCATTAGGTGTCAATTATACTTACTCTTGTTATTTGTTCATTCATATGATTTAGTTTTCTATTGAGTTTTCTCTTATTTATTTGAAAGACAGCTTTGTGTATTAGAAATATCATTCCTTGGCCAGGCTGACGCTTGTAATCCCAGTACTTTGGGAGGCCAAGGCGGGTGGATCACCTGAGGTGAGGAGTTTGAGACCAGCCTGGTCAACATGGCGAAACCCCGTCTCTACCACAAATACAAAAAAAATAGCTGGGCATGGTGGCAGGCGCCTGTAATCCCAGCAAGCTGAGGCCAGAGAGTCACTTGAACCCAGGAGGCGGAGGTTGTAGTAAGCCAAGATCATGCCATTGCACTCCAGCCTGGGCAACAAGAGCAAAACTCCATCTCAAAAAAAAAAAAAACAGAAAAGAAAAGAAATATCATTCCTTTTATTGTCATTTGAATTACACATATTTCTCTCAATTCTTCTTTTGTTTTTGAAGTTTGCAGCCTTATACAAATGTCTAGACAAATTCATCAATACACTTATTTACAAATCCTGGACTTTTAGCTGTGCTTAAAATGGTCTTTCCTATTTCATACTTATAAAAATATATACCTATATCCTCTTTTAATACTTTAACAATTTTTCTATATTTAAAATATTGGATCTGCCTAAGTTTATTTTAATGTAAGAAATAATGTGGAGATCCAGCCTTATTTCTTTCTTAAATAGCTATCCTGTTGTCCCAACACCACTTACAGTCTGTTTTTTCCAAAAAGCATTGAAATGGCATATCAAATTCTCATGGATATTTGGTTCTCTTTCTAAACTACGTAATTTCATTGATCTTTCTTTCTTCTGCCTTCTTCTGCACTTCCTGCCCTAGGATTTTTTTTAATTACTATGATTCTATGACAGGTTTTAATATTTATAGAGCTGAGTTTACCCATTTTCCTCATACCCACTCTTACCATCCCTCTTTATTTCCATTGATCTGGATATTTTTCTCATGGTTATTCTTCCAAATTCCATATTCTTCCATAAATTTGGTTTTGGATCATTTAACTCTCCACACAACAACAACAACAACAACAATAACAAATACCTGTTGGGATTTTAATTAGACTGTTTTGAATTTTCAGATTAATTTGGGGAAAACTGAAGTTATCTTGGATAGAGACTCCCTGTACAAAAGCAATTTATGTATCTCCATTTATAGATGTCTTCTTTTATGACCCTTTATAAAGTTTTATAGCTTCTTCACAGTAAGTCCCACCAATGCTCAGTTTCTAAAAGTGTTCTGCAGGGAAAGTGCTATTTCCAAAGAGGTCAAAGCATGGAACAAACTCAGTCTGGCATCAAAGATGGAACCTTAGTGCTGCAGAAACTATTTCATCCGATCTGCTTTCAACTCTGGGCTTAAGCCAAAAGGTAGCTCCCCTACTGGAAGTTGGAATGGGTCGGTCAGTTAGTCAGTGCTAATCAATGGGCACTGACTGCATACCAAGGCCTGTGCTACAAGGGCAAGACACAGACCTCATTTTTAAGGAGCTTTTACAGTTCTCAAAGAGTTAAGAGGCACACCCCCTAACAATGGCACTTTAGATTAATCCATGTACTATGGACTTTGATGGTAAATAAAAAAGAAGTCTGGAGCAGTCAGAAAGGGTTTGGGGAGAAGATGGAAACCGAGCTGGGTGTTGGCACATGAATGTCATTTAGGTACGTAAAGAAGAGAAAGGAATCAAATACAGGCAACAGCCATTTATTCAGCATCTATTATGAACCCAATACTGAGTTAGGCACATGAAAAGGAGGTTATGTGCTCAACAAGTATTTTTACACATTCACTATAAGACAAGCTCTATGTTGGGTGCTAGAGAAACCAAGATGAGTAAGATTGACCCTGGCCTTAAGGAGCTTGTGAACAAGGAAGACAAACCCTTAAATAAGTTCAACTATTATGATGGAAATCTGTAGCGAGAAGAGCAGAGACTCTTAAGCTGGGGGCCGTGTACTTCCTGGACATCCGTGGATGAGATTCAGCAGGCCTGTGAGCCCCTGAAATTACACGGCACTGAATTATCTGCTTAACCAGTATTGTCAAGTTAAAGGTGGCACAAAATCCCTGGCTTCTAGATACTTGCATCTTAATAGCCAGATAAAATATATGTGAAGATGTCATTACTTCTAGGAGTCGTCATTTGTAGAAGCAAAATAATATTAGTTTAATAAAAAGTTTAAAAATGTAAAAAAAACTTACAAAAAAGCCTAAGTACCTAGTTCCGGCCTTCCCCACCCCAGAAGTATTCTAAGAGTTTAGAAATAATATTGTGTATTATGGAAACTAATTTGAGGCCAGGAAGATTAGTGTTTCAATCATAACTCTACCACTTAATATCTGTGTCATATTGGGTGAGTTCCATACACTCATGGCTTCCATTTCCACATTTGTAAATTGGGAGTTACAGAACCCAAGGCGTTACATGAGGCATCCCCGTGTTATTGTGAAGATGAAAATATTAATAGGTCAGGTGTGTAAGTCATCTGGATCTGAGCAGGTCTTCTTGGGCTGTTCATTCCTTCCCTCTGCTTTCACACTTCAGAGGAAAGTGGTTATGAGAAGAAAGAATGTGAACCAGGCCTGGAAAGGATGGAGAGAAAAGAGCATCTCAGGCCAGTGTGAACAGTGTGAATAAAAGGAAAGGGGCCAGAAAAGTCAATGCTGTTGCAGAGAATCAGTCCGTTGCAGCCACATTGAACAGGTCTTGTATTCTAATCTAAGCAGTTTGAACTTTATCCTATAAACTAGAGGAGCCACTGGAGGATCGGGGCCAAGAGAGTCAACCCCATAGTGAGGTGGCTCTCAGCCCAGCCTTTGCTCACCCATGAATCCCAAGATACACGCCACTGCACTCCAGCCTGGGAGACACAGCGAGACTCCGTCTCAAAAAAAAAAAAAAAAAAGTAAAATTGTAATGTGAGCTAAGGCAATACTTCTCACCTCAGGATCTTGTTAAAAAGTAGATTTTGAACTGGACATGAGGATACCTGCTTGTAGTTCCAACTACTCAGGAGGCTGAAGCAGGAGCATTGCTTGAACCCAGCGATCAAGGCCAGTCTGGCCTGGGCAACATAGCAAGACCCCAGCTCTAAAAAAAAAAAAAAAAAAAAAAACAGATTATGATGCACTGGATGGGAGATTCTGCATGTCTAACCAGCACTCAGGTGCTGCTTATCCATGAACTTCATTTTGCATAGCCAGAGACTAATGTATTTTGGTTTTATTATTTTTATCACTATTATTCATGCAACACCTGTTGGTTGAGTGCCTTTCACGTGTCAGGCACTGTGCTAGGTAGGCCTTGGGCAGAGAAACAAGAGTCAGACATGAACTCTCTTTTCTATTCATTCACAGTCAAATCAGAGGAGATGAGATACAGACCTAAGCAATTGTAATCCAAGGTCGAAAGGGATAAATGCCACATTTTAGTTTCAGAAAAAGTGCTTTGACAATTCAGTGTTCCCAGTTAAGGGAGAAATTCCCTAGTGTTTAAGGAAATGAATAAATGCTCCTTTTCCTTATTATTAAACGAGTAAAAACCCACGTTTCAAAATTGGATTTTAATTTCAGTCCACCACATACTACGCATGTGACCTTGTTAACCTCTTAAGCCTTATTTCCTCATTTGTAAAATGAAATACATAGTAGCAGGGCTGTTGGAAAATTAACAATAGAGAATGTTTGTAAATGTGGTACCTTAATAACTGGTTTGGGAATGGAGTCGTTGTAAAAGGTGACTCTGGTGATTTTTATTGTTTTCAGTGTTTGTTTTAAAACTTAACATGGCTCTCTTGGCCCAAAGATATTGTATTAATTGGACAAGTTTATGATCTCATTCCAGGGTTAAGTGGCAAATAAAACTGGAAAAACCTTGAAGGGAATTTCCAAATCCAAGGAAACCTTTTACAAAGCTGGTGCTGAAAGAAGCAGGAACTATTGTAAATTTTTCCAGTTTTTACTAGACCAAATTGTTTCGGCTGAGGAAATGTGGTTTGGCTGACGGTGTAGCCAAGTGCCCCTAATAAGAGCCATGCTGCAGAGGAGTTCCACTCCATTTACAAGAGGATCGAAACAGTTTCTCCACCCACTGACTCCCCTGAGGTCACTGGCTTGTTTGACACTGACTGTGAAATAAATCAAATCAAATTTATAATCCCAGAGTCCCAGAACGTCAGGGCCCGGAGGAATGTTAGAAACCACGCAGCCCATGGCTGGCATTTTGTGGACCAGATAAATGATGCTTTAGGTCCCCACACCACGCCGCAGTCTCTGAGCCCACTCACTGCCTCATTTCTTCAGCCAATATTGAGTGAAGACCAATGGATTTAAGAATATGTAAAGACAGCGCTTTGGGAAGCCGAGGTGGGTGGATCACTTGAGGTCAGGAGTTCAAGACCAGCTGGTCAACATGATGAAAGCCTGTCTGTACCAAAAAATACAAAAAGTAGCCGGGTGTGGTGGCACGCACCTATAGTCCCAACTACACAGGAAGCTGAGGCAGGAGAATCACTTGAATCTGGGAGGTGGAAGTTACAGTGAGCCGAGATCGTACCACTGTGCTCCAGCCTGGGCAACAGAGTAAGACCCTGTCTCAAAGAAAAAAGAATATGTAAAGACTAAAAAGATTCCTCCACTTATGCCCTACAATAAGGCGATAGGGACAGGGGACCACAGGCACACCAGGAACTAACGAGGGGGTTACTGGGCTTAATAACAAAAGATTTCATTTAAAAACTCTCTTTCTCAGGGACCTCAGACTGGTGTTGCCATCTGTCTGAGTGGTGTTGCCATCTGTCTGATTTCATTTCAAACCTCTCAAATCATCTGATTTCATTTTCATTTCAAATCTCTCAAATCATCTGATTTCATTTTAAACCTCTCATTCTCTCACCTGTGAGGGACCTCACACTGGTGCTGCCGTCTACCCATTTCTTCATCTGTAAAGTAGGGAGAAGCCCACACTGCTCAGGGAGCTATTGTCGGGATTAAATGAAGTAGGATCTAAGAAAGTTGGAGGCACATAACGAGGACCCAATACGCACAGCATCTTTTGGCTTGTTTTTCAGCTTTTTTTTCTTTTTTTTCTTTCTTTTCTTTTTTTTTTTTCTTTTGAGACAAGGTCTCACTCTGTTGCCCAGGCTGGAATGTAGTGGTGCGATCATAGCTCACTTCAGCCTCAACCTCCCGAGCTCAAGCGATCCTCCCACCTCAGCCTCCCCAGTAGCTGCTCCACAGGTGTGGGGGCCACGCCACCTGGCTAATTTTTTTTTTTTTCCTTTTTGGCTTGTTTGGTTTTTAGCTTTTATTTCTTCTTTTTCTTCTTCTTTTTTTTCTTTTTGAGACATCTATGTTGCCTGGGTTGTTCTCAAACTCCTGGACTCGTGCAATCCTCCTGCTTCAGCCTTCCAAAGTCCTGGGATTATAGCCATGAGTCATTGCACCTGGCCTGTCTTTTAGCTTTCAGATAACATTCATTGGATTTTCCCCAGTTACAGAAGGAATTTGTGTTCATGGAGAACATTTTTGGAAAATACCGAAAAGCACAGAGAAGGAAAATTCACCCATAATTCCCCTGCACTCAAAGATAAGCACAGTTGACATTCCAGTGCACACCCTCCCAGACCTTTCTATACATGAGCATTATGTTGAGACTTGACAGTGAAAAAACAACAACAAATATATATATATATATATATATATCTCCCCACACATAAGTATGTATATTTTGTTTTCCTGTAAGCTGCATTGTGGTGATTAAGAGCCCCGTTATAGCTGCCTGGATTTAAATTCTAACTCTGTTACCTACTAGCTCTGTGGCCTTAGGCAACTTACCTATCAAATTTGAGTTACCTATCAAATTTGAGTTTCTGTTCCGCCGTGTGTAAGAATCGTGGCCCCCAGGCCGGTGATGCAGGTTGGACACAGTCATCAAGAATTGTTGCAAATGACAGTATGAATGGTTCCTTCTAGAACACAGTCATGAGGGGCTGCCCTGGGAACAGTGGCTGTTGAAGGAGTAACTGGCCCAACAGCAGTTAAGCGTTTAGCCCATTGCCTGGCACAGAGTCAGAGCTTGTTAAATGGCAGCCACTATTCCACAGACATGCCCTGAGGTTTTGATGAGCGGAGGTTCACAGAGGGTTGAGACCTCCAGTGTTCATTGTTTACTGTTCAGATTTGTTGAATGGCACCTTAAGGATGACCTGCTGGGGCCATGTCCAGCCAAAAAATGTTTTTCCCTGTGTATATCCTGCTCAATGTGAGTCTTTGATCCTTGCACTTCTCAGTCCCTCTAAATCGCCCTTGGGCACTCAAAGCCCAAGTGACGTGGGTGGGCTCACGGCAACATTGTTCCTCAATTTATCCCTCCTCCCCTCACCACCCCACCCCGGAAAAAAAAAGAATAAAATAATAGAAATGCCTCCCACATGTGCTTTCCCAGGGCTGTACCTACACAGCAGGTGAAATTCACTATGGATTTGGGTGGTGTGCAAGATTGAAATGACATCTAGAGATAGCACAAGACACTGTGAGTCACATATTCAGTCAGGCCATCACTGAGCAAATATCTGCTCAGCACTTACTATGTGTGCCAGGGCCTGAGCTCTCCAGAGACAAAGTGGTTCCCTGTTCACTTCTCTTTCAATCCTTTAGGTTCCTCAGAGAGGAGTGCCTCTCAGTTTAGGGACAAAATGTCTTCAGCACCTCTCAACCACTGCTAATCTCCCTTTTGGAGAAAGAGGGAGCAGGCCTCATTCACACCACAGTCTGGAGCTATCCAGTAGGTACAAACATTGTTTTGTTTTCATCTTATTTTCTCCACCATGATGTTTTATTTATAGCAAATGATGCAAGTTTTAAAATAGTGATAGAAAGCTCAAAAGAATTGAGATACCAAAGGCTAATTGGTGCAAAGGAAAGCACTAAATAAATGGTGGTCCAGGTGGCAGAATGATGAATTCTTAGCAAGCTTTAGACCTGGGATGAGTGAGTCTCAACCCTTTGAGGGTTACTGATCCCTTTAAGACCATGAAGACAGCTATAGAATCTCACCAAGAAAAATGTAGGAATGTTGCCCACAATTTTAGCAGGTTCAGGAGCCATGTGGAGCCCATGACTCAGCTGGTATTGGAAAGAGCAGTAGGGTAAGTCTCAATGCCCAGACAGCACAAAGACCTCATCCTCTTCACCACCTTCCTCAACTCGGTAGCAGTGGTACCGGTGGTAACAGCAGCACTGGCAGTTGTAATAGTAGCAGCGCTCAAAGCAGTCATCATAGCTATACTTATTAAGTGCTTTCAATGTGCCAGGTACTTACCAAGCCTGAGCTTACCTCATCCGTACAGAAAAGAATTATTACCCTCCCCATTTTCCAGGAAACCAAGCCTCACCGAACTTAAGGATCTTCTCCAAGTTTACCCAGCTGAGAATGCCAGGGCTAGATCTACCTACCCGTGATGGCTGAGCAGGTCCTTAACCACTAAACTCCACTGCCTCAATAAATATTTAATGAGGCAAATGAATGGAAACTTGAACAGGTCTTGGTGGCCACTCTGCCATTCACCAGGTGAGTGACCTTGAGTGAGTCACTCCCCTCACCCTCACTGACCCTCCATTAAGGAAGGAGGCTTCCTAGGCCTGGCAAGCCATGATTCTAAGAGGCAGGCCAAGGAGCATCGGGAACATTCCATGAGCAAGAGGAGCAGAGGCAGGCTCAGGGCCAGGCTCGGGAACATGCACAGGGGGTTAATGGCATTGTTAAAGAGCCCAGCGCAGCCCTGACTTCCAGCACAGAGTGTCCGGGCCTTCCAGGAACCCACACTTCCTGTTGTATTTACTCCCCTCTCCCAGCAGCTTCACCCACCACACTCTTCTCCAATGACAGGTCTGTTTGGCTGCCCAGGAGAAAAGATCCCTGTCACACATCCTCTTACATGCCCAACAGGCTCAGCATCTTGTCACTTAACGACAGCTTCTTGGTTTCCACCAGGGCAGGCCAGTGCAGCAAACGGGACCCCCCTAATCCCAGCAGCTACTGTGCTGGCAGAGGAAGAAGGAGGAAGGAGGGGGCCGAAAATTTTGTGGAATCCGTGGCAGCCTGGCGGTCCAGTCCCTGACCCACACTGCCCCGCTGTGGTGAGAGTCTAGGGAAGCAGGCACGCCCCAGCAGGGATGGCAAGGCTTTGGTCTCTGACTTCATGAGGACTCTGAATTGTTTTTGTTTTTGTTTTTGTTTTGAGACAGCCCAGGCTGTAGAGCAATGGAGTGATCTCAGCTCACTGCAACTTCCACCTCCTGGGTTCAGGAGCATTTCGGCTAATTTTCATATTTTTAGTAAAGACAGGGTTTCACCATGTTGGCCAGGCTGGTCTCAAACTCCTGACCTCAGGTAATTTGCCCACCTCGGCCTCCCAAAGTGCCGGATTACAGGTGTGAGCCACCATACCCGGCCAGAACTCTAAATTTTAACACTGAAAAAGACCCACCTCACACCACTCAATTAAAGAAGGAAAACAGGCACAAAATTGGAAAGCAGTTTACCCAAAATAATACATGGAGTTAGTAAAATAGGTCCCAAATATGTTTCCTAAAATTAGATTTCCAGCCCAATCAGGGATTTACAGGGACAATAATTATTATTCAGTTAATTACTGTTCATGCAGACTTGACTGGGTGGCAGACATCTGGGATCCAGAGTGCTCATAAGGACTCTACATGTTTTCACCTTGCTTAATCCTCACAACAATCAGAGAGGTTAGTACTATTATTAGCCCATCTTACTGATGAGAAACTAAGGCTTAGGAACAGTATGAAACTGGCCCAAGGTCACATGGCCAGAGCCAGGATTCTATCCCAGGGAGTCCCATTCCAATAAAAAAGGGGACTCCCTGTCAGAAGTCACTGAGAACTTGTTCAGGGTGCCCTCCTCTGCAGGAGGACAAAATAAAATGAAATGCAAATGGAACAAGAGGGCAACACCAGTGTTCACCTACCAAACAAGTGAGGAGTAAAAAGGCTGAAAGAGCCCAGAGCTGGGGAGTTGTAGGGAAAATGTCAGAGTCAGGCACAGTTGATAGGTGGGTAAATTAGTACAACCAGTTCAGAAGGCAATTTGGCAGACAGTGCTTAAAAGTGGAGATGACCCAGTGACTCCTCATGTGGAATTTATTGCACAGAAACACTCAAATGTGCATGCAAAAAGTGAATGCATGTGGCTTTTCATCACTGCAGTCCATAATAGCCAAAAATTGGAAATCACCTATAGAGAAGGCATTAAATAAAACTACCATCTATCCGGACAGTAGGATGTAATGCAGCCCTTGTGGGGCGGGGAGAGAAGTGAAATAGCACCACGTACTTTGACAGGGAAATATCTTTTACATACTCTAAGCAAAGAGAGCAATTTGGGGAAAGGAATGTGCAGTATGACCCCGTTTTTTAAAATCTGGAAGGATTCAAAATAAAACTGTTAACTCTGATCCCTTCTGCTTAAGTGGAGTATTTTTACTCTAGACTTAGACATTTTGTGATATGTATTTTTTAAATTCAGCATGGATTACTTTTGAAATAAAAAAATATACAAATCTGGAAGGGAAAAGAAAAGAAATGAAGATATAGCTCCTTCCCAGAAGGAATTTACAATCTGGGTGACGAACCAGGATTCAGCCAGCCCTGGGATGGCTTAACATGAAAAAGCAAATAATAAAATAACAAAATACGATCTGCTTGTATGAATTCTATGGGGTGCAGAATAAAGAAGTCCATCTGAGTTGGGTGGGGCTAATCAGAGCTGAGTTCCTCGAGAAGAATGGGCCAGGATATAAAGTATATTTAGAAAATGGTCACTACTTATTATTTTCAAGATGCCAGACTCTGTGTCAAGTATTTTACATGGATATTTTCATGTATTCATAGTAATTCTATGACACAGATATTGTCCCCATTTTACAGATGGGAAAATTGAGGCTGAGATGGCTAATTAACTCTTCTAAAGCTGAACAGCTAATAACTCAAGAGGGGTTTCAATATGGGTCTGTGTCATCCCAATTTCTGGGTTCCAGCCACTTGACCACACTGCCTAATCATAATGAGCCAAGGGCAAAGAATGGCCCTTGGCTGCTTCTTCTCAGACGAATAAACGGTGTAACGAGCCCAAATCCAAAATGTGGCAGTAAATGCCCATGAGAAAAGTTGGCATCACCCCCTCACCTTTGGCTGAACACTTCTCAAGGCCATGGTCCTTGGAGGGTACTTTGTAAGAAAACGAAGGCAAAAATCTAGCCCATCATTTTCCCTGACAAGGCACTTCCAGTGTGATGGACGTGAAGAACAACCAAAAAACATATGCCACACGGACATAGGGGGAAAGTGAAATGTATGCCCTTCCTAATGCTACATTTGCTCTGTTGAATGGCCTGTTAGCTGCCATGGTGCAACACCACACCCCAAACTCATCTCTGTATTCCCATAGCTTGTCCTCATGCCTAGCACTTAGCAGGAGCTTAGTGTTTGTGGGACGGATGAATGAATGAACACATGAATGAACATATAAGAATTTAAATAACTATGACTACAATATACTAGTCTCTTGATCCAAAACAATGGGACCAACAACAGTACCTTCCTCACTGGTACATTCCAATTATAAAAATTAAATAAGCTAGTGGTGTGAAGAGTTAGCACAGGACCTGCAGAGCACACACACAAGATAAATGTTGGCTATGATGAATCGTAGCTATTAGCATTATTGATATTCGTGCAACCTTTAAAAGAGCCAGTTTCTCAGGTTGTGTCCTCATTAATCCATTTGCCTATTTCACAACCACCTTCAACAGGGTTGGCACCAAATGAAGTTACAAGTTGGTCCTCAACAAACATGCTTTCCTGCTCTAGATCCTGTCCATGGTTTTGCCATGTTGGCCAGGATGGTCTCGAACTCCTGGTCTCAAGCTATCCTCCCGCCTTGGCCTCCCAAAGTGCTGGGATTACAGACGTGAACCACCATGTCTGGCCCTCTCCAAAATTTATTCCCCAGTGTCCCATTTTGTCAAGGCCAGTTTCCTATGTTCTTCAGACTCAGTGACAGAAATAAGCCCATCCCTGTGGACAGAGACAACTCCCCGCATCAGGGGATAACTAGGTGTTCATATACCATAGTTGCATTTCAGCTGGGGCCTTCTGTACAGAGTCTTAATCCAAAAGAGTAGCTCCAATGGTGAAACCCCAAACTAATGGTGTGAATCTTGTCACAAAACAGGCCACAAGATAGTGCCCTCCCTTATCTCACCTAGACCAAACCTAAAAAGTATCCCACTGCCACATTTCCCCCTGACCTGAAAAGAGGTCAGTACTTACACTTGGCGCTTACATCCAGGTATGGATAACCCTCTTTCTAAGTTGAATTCCTGACTGACTTAGTCCTGCACCAAGAGCCCAGCCACTGCCTCCACAGTAGCCACCACTGAGTTACTGCGCAGAGAATTAGGAGTCAGGCTTCTATATTTCTTCTTCTTGATTATTTGAGGTTTGAAACAGGCCAAATCTCAAATAATCAAGAAAGTGAAATGCTACAGAGAGGAAATGCAAGAGCAATCCAAAATCAAAGATGGGAATCCATGTGGCATCTGTGCCAACCACCTCAGGGATTTTCAGCTACTCTCTGGGTCTTGGTGTCTCCACTTGCAAACTGGTTGGACTTGGCAGTTGCTAAGATCTCTCCCATTCAGATATGCTCTAAGAGTGTTGACTCTTCTTTTAACAAATAAATTCAGTGATGATCCCACAGACCAGGCCCTTGGGAAGCTCAGTCTGAGAAGTCAGGAATACAAAATATGCCACAAGCCAGGTGGCAGGGACAGAGACACGGTTAGAAGGTACAAAATGTTCTAGAAAGTATTCCATTTTCTTAAGATATTTAAATTTGTATATACAAGAGGAAAAATCTGAAAGTATAGACACTAAAATATGGTATTTTGGCACTGCAGAGTTATATGTGCTTTTAAAATAGTTTTTCTTTTTGTATTTTTATATTTTCTTATCTCTACACAGATTATTAATTGCATCTTCTTTTTTTTTAAAAAAAAGACACATTTTTATTCAAATAGAATTTCGTTTAAATCCCAGATATATTACATGCATGCTGTGTGACCTGGGGCAAGTCATTTAACCTCTCTAAGTTTCAGCTGACTTATATTTAAAATGGAAATTGTTTTGAATATTGCCATAAAATGTTTTGGGATCTCAAATTCAGAGGGGTGAGTTAATCATGTTTCTTATTCGTAACATCTCATCATCATGAGTGTATGCCAGGCCTGTCTCATTATATTGATTTATTTCCTTTTATTCCCATACCCATTTCCCTCCGCTTCCACCCCTAGGCATTCTGTCTTTAATATGTTTTTGTTAATTTGAGTGTGTTTTTGCAAAATGCATGTGGTTGTTTGGTGAGCTACTTAAATAGTATTATGTCATAAACCTCATTCTATTTCCTACTTTTTTCACAAAGAACCATGTATTTCAGATCTTTCCATGTGGTCATGTGGACATGTCACCCCGGGCCTCTAAATGCTGCATAATATCTAAGAATGCATCTACCCCATTCTACTTTTCCCAGGGAGGGACATCCAGGTTGTCTCCCACCTTCTGTCCCTACAAACAATATTGCCATGAGCCCCCTCATATATGAACCCTTATGGACTTGTGTGAAAATTCATTGAGATCTGTGACCTGGAGCAAAATGGCTGGGTCACAAGATGTATGTATAGTTAATTAGACCAAGTGCTACCAGAGTCATCTCCCGGATGTGTGTACAGCCTGTGCCCCCACCAGCCACGCACAAAGCTCCTCGAGTCCCCACACGCCACACCCCTGTGTGAACTTGGAAGCATCCAGCTTCCTAATGTTTGCCAGCCTATCAGATACGTTCCTTTGTGGTTTTCATTTTCGTTGTTGTTTTTTTAGAGACAGGGTCTTGCTCTGACACCCAGGCTGGAGCGCAGTGCCACGATCATAGTCCACTGCAGCCTTGAACTCTTGCGCTCAAGCAATCCTCCTGCCTCAGCCTCCCAAGTAGCTAGGACTACAGGCACGCACCAACACGCCTGGTTAATGCTTAATTCTTTTGTAGACACGGGATCCCCCTGTGCTGCCCAGGCAGAGCTCAAACCCTTGGGCTCAAGTGATCCTCCTGCCTTGGTCTCCCAAAGTGCTGGGATTACAGGCATGAGTCACTGCACTCAGCCTCTTTGCGGTTTTTATTTTATTTGACTGCCTGATATTTTGATTATCTTTTCATATGTTCATTAGCCCTTGAGTTTCCTATTTTGTAAATTTCCTGCTAATTTCCATTGCCCAAAAAGTGTTTCTACTGGGAACACTTTTTCTTGCTGATTTGTAAGAGTTCCTTGCATATTCTAAATATCAATCGCTTGACTGTTTTGGACATTGTAAATATCTTCTCAGATTCTTGTCTCATGATTCGTCCTTTTGAAGTACTGTTTTTCTCCACCCCTAGATCAAAAAAATAGTCTTTTATGTTGTCCTCTTTTACCTTTAAAACTTTACCTTTCACATTTAGGTCTTCAATACACCTTCTACTTTCCACGGAAATAAGTCGGCATCTACTTCATGACGTTTTGTGAAGGATAAACTAATATCGCGAAAGCACCTAGCACAGTGCCTGACCCAAAAGCGATGTGCAATTGTGGGCGATTATTGTTACCACTTTGATAGAAGGTGCCAAGGGCTACCAGAAGAAATTATAGGAGCTTAGATGCTGTTCAACTATATCAAGAAAGGTTTCATGGACAAAGGCGAAGTTATTGAGGCTGGCCCTAAAAATGAATGTAGGATTCATTCATTTTGAAATGGAAAGGGAGGTATTCCGGGCCAAGGAACTGGCTCGGGGAAAGGCCTGGCGGCAGAAACGCTGCGGGTTGACAATGTTGAGGAGCATATTGGGGCGAGAGCTTGACTACTCACAAACTGCTGTCTTTCTGCCCGTGCCCACCCCCCTCCCCACTGCAGGCTCCTTGTTCTCCACCCTGAAGCCCCCCGACGCCGTGTTCAAGGTGGTGTTCTGGCTGGGCTACTTCAACAGCTGCCTCAACCCCATCATCTACCCATGCTCCAGCAAGGAGTTCAAGCGCGCTTTCGTGCGCATCCTCGGGTGCCAGTGCCGCGGCCGCCGACGCCGCCGTCGCCGCCGTCGCCTGGGCGGCTGCGCCTACACCTACCGGCCGTGGACGCGCGGCGGCTCGCTGGAGCGCTCGCAGTCGCGCAAGGACTCGCTGGACGACAGCGGCAGCTGCCTGAGCGGCAGCCAGCGGACCCTGCCCTCGGCCTCGCCGAGCCCGGGCTACCTGGGCCGCGGCGCGCCGCCGCCAGTCGAGCTGTGCGCCTTCCCCGAGTGGAAGGCGCCCGGCGCCCTCCTGAGCCTGCCCGCGCCTGAGGCCCCCGGCCGCCGCGGCCGCCACGACTCGGGCCAGCTCTTCACCTTCAAGCTCCTGGCCGAGCCCGAGAGCCCCGGGACCGACGGCGGCGCCAGCAACGGAGGCTGCGAGGCCGCGGCCGACGTGGCCAACGGGCAGCCGGGCTTCAAAAGCAACATGCCCCTGGCGCCCGGGCAGTTTTAGGGCCCCCGTGCGCAGCTTCCTTTCCCTGGGGAGGAAAACATCGTGGGGGGAGGGGAGGGCGGGGTGGAGGGGGGAGGGGAGCGTCCACGCCGGGTAGACGCGCGCCCCAAGGGGAACCGGGGGGGAGGGCCAGGGACAGGGGCAGCTGCTTTTCTGGCAGGGGCATGGGTGCCAGGTACCACGCGGAGAGCCGGGCCAAGCATGCTGAGAGCCTGGGGGACCCGACGCCGCCGGGATTTACCTCTCTCTCTCCCTCTGTGTATATATAAACGAGTCCCTCTCTACTTGTATTTAACCGTGGGTGCAAGTGAGTGTGTCTTTGCGGTGTGCGTGTGTTCCGCATGTGTGTGCGCGTGGGGCCGCCCTGTGGGGGCGGAGCGAGTGTGCGCCCAGGAGGCAGCCGGGGGCGTTGTGTGTGTCGTGACTTCGTACCTCTCAAGCCCCTCCTTGTACTTCACTGAAGGATGGCACTTTGGTGGGGCTGGAAACAAAGTCGACATTAAAGGTCATTTCTCCTGTGCGGCTTTGAGTGGTTTGTGGACGAGCGGCAGGCCGAGCCTTGCGTTTCCCCTTCCTTCCGCTTCGGATTTGATCCCGTCCTAGGTCTTAGGCTCCTTCTTCGCTTTCCTTTCCCCTGCCCTTCAGTCTCCACCCCAGAAGAGCCACTCTCACCACGTCCTGAGGACAATTAGTGCTGGCTCCCCTCGGTCCCATTTATGCCTTTGCGATTACTGACCTAAGGGGCTGCACCAATCTGGCCCTGTGGCTGAACGTGACGCCCTGGACTTGCCTAATAAATCCTGCTTAACCGCTTTTGACCCTTAGCAGATTCTGAATCCTCCTGCGGCTCCTTCCTGCTGTGACCAACACTGAGCAATGTCTGGCTTGGCCCTAATCCCTAGAACCCCAACCCTAGCTGGGGTTCCCGGGCCAGTCCCCTAAATGGGCCTATTTCCTGAGAGAGGATAAAGCCCAGGCAGAGAGAGGGGCTGGTTCCCTTCCCCTTCCCTTTGCATCCCCAGGCCAACACTCCACTGATTGTTTGCCTGTGCCCACAGAACTTCAAAAGACATCCAAACTGCAGACATTTCTGGATAAGGTGTGGATCCTTGGGGCCCAGCAGCGCACAGGAGCACAAGAACCCTCCCAAGCTCTGCTGACTTGTGACCCTGCCTGGAAAAAAGCACTGAGGAAGGTCACACAGAAAGGTGGAGCATTCTTTGGAGTCAATAACTTGGGTTCCAGTCTCAGTCCTACTACTGATTTATTGTATGAAGAGCAGAGTTACATCCCCTCTCTGGATCTTGGTTCCCCATCTGTGTAATTGTGGGGTTGATTCTAAGGTCTTTGCTGCCTCTGAAAGCCCCCAGTTTGAAAACAGAATAAAGGACAGTGAGTAAAATATGAAACATTTTTCTTCAGGGATTCAGAAAAGCCTAGGAGGAACGCTCTTCCCACATCCCATCCCTTTTTCTCTTTCTACTTTGCTTTTCTGAGTTGAGTTTCATAATTTTGCAAATGGCAAGGACCTCTTCCAATAATATTAGCACATCGACCATTCATTCTGTAGGTGATTGAAAGAGAAAATACTTAAAGCGGAAAGAGCCAGTGATTGATGTAGTTGAAAAGTGTAGGGGTGTCAGGTATGTCTGGATACAGGGGCACAAATAAGATTGTCAAGTTACTCACAGTCTCTTTCTCCTTCCTGTAGCTTCCATCTTTTAGTTCTGCTTATCTTTGTATATTGCCCTAGTTTCCTTATTGAAAATGCCTTCCTCACAACATTCTTACAACCTGATACCCCCAAAAGGAGAAACAAGATTGCCCAGCAGTTCTGTCAAAAAATGAAAAAGAAAATCGGCTGAGCGCAGCGGCTCACGCCCGTAATCACAGCACTTTGGGAGGCCAAGACGGGTGGATCACCTGAGGTCAGGAGTTCAAGACCAGCCTGGCCAACATGGTGAAACTCCAATTCTACTAAAAATACAAAAAATTAGCTAGGTGTGATGGTGGGCACCTGTAATCCCAGCTATTCGGGAGGCTGAGGCAGGAGAATCGCTTGAACTCAGGAGGCGGAGGTTGCAGTGGGCCAAAATCATACCATCGCACTCCAACCTGGGTGACAAGAGCAAGACCCCATCAGGAAAAAAAAAAAAAAAATCCTAGGAAGCCAGAGATTCTGTATCACAAACCCCCTTAAGACTTTGATGAAGGCTATAGACTCTCTTTCCATAAAAACGCACATACCAAAAAAATTATATTTTCATTCAATTTTAGATGTCGTACCCCTGTGTAAGATCTCACTATCCTCGGTTTATATGCTCTGAACTGTATTTTAGTAATTATCTAGGCCAACTCCCTCAATTTTACACATGGGAAGACTGAGGTAAATAACTTTACTGGGTCACACCAAAGCTGTAGAACCCAGGTCTTCTGCCTCTTTGTCCAGTACCTTTTACATTCCCCTGTGCTACCATCCTGTAGTTAAGTATATCCTCCAACAGAGAGCAGTCCTTTTCTTGCCCAAATAGAGAAAAGGGGGCCCTAGGAAAAGAAAAACCCCAACTCCATTCCCAGAGAAGAAGGAATCATTTGGGGCAGTTCTGAAAACATTTTGTTAGGAACACAAATCTTCTAACAAATCTTACACAGAAATCTGATATAAGATCAGCTCATAGGGCCGGGCGCGGTGGCTCAAGCCTGTAATCCCAGCACTTTGGGAGGCCGAGACGGGCGGATCACGAGGTCACGAGATCGAGACCATCCTGGCTAACACTGTGAAACCCCGTCTCTACTAAAAAATACAAAAAACTAGCCGGGCGTGGTGGCGGGCGCCTGTAGTCCCAGCTACTCCGGAGGCTGAGGCAGGAGAATGGCATAAACCCGGGAGGTGGAGCTTGCAGTGAGCCGAGATCCGGCCACTGCACTCCAGCCTGGGCGACTGAGCAAGACTCCGTCTCAAAAAAAAAAAAAAAAAAAAAAAAAAAGATCAGCTCATAGTGGAGTGGAGAGAAGAAGACAGAGCCTCCTCAGCCTCCTCCTCTTCCTGAGACCCTTGCTCTAGCCTGCCCCATTCACCCTGGAGTTCCACAGAATGATGTTTAAAAATCACTGGTCTAGTGCAAGTAAATGGGATTTGGAGTCAATAGGGCCTGGGTTCAAGTCTTAGCTCTGCATGACCTTGGGCAGTTCATCTTGCCTCTTCTGGTCTAGCAAATGGACACGATCATCACAGCCCACCAGGACACACAAAGGATTCAACGAGATCATTGAAGTATAAACACCGAAATGCAAATCACTGGGCAGATGCAAGTTATAATTTGGACCTTGGATATCTGAAGCCACAAGGCACTAAAGGCATTTCCTGAGCTGCTCAGTTCTGATGATCTCATTCATTACTGGGGTTTGGAGGTCACCCAGGCAGCACAGAGAGGCAGTAGCAGCCTCCTGTTTCTTTCCAGAAGGAAGACTGGCCAAGCAGTGGCTTACATGCCCCAGAGGGTGCTAGGGTCCAGGTCAGCCCCTCGCCAGAGTCTACATTTTGCTGGCCTTTCCAAGTCACCTCGTTGTATCCAGGAGGACCCAGAGTTCATCAAGAATCCCTCAGACAGACAGGTCCTCTCTGTTCTGATCTCCCAACAGGCAGCAAAGCAGCCCTACTTTTTCCTCTCCAGCCACCCAGACTGCTGGGCCATTGTCACCATTGAAGGATGCACAGGAATAAATCTGCCAACCCCAGTCAAGAGGCCAGTGGCTTGGCAAGTGGAATACTAGTTAATTTTCCAGACTTGGACTCAAATTCCACCTCTGCCAATAGTAGCTGTGTGACATTGGGCAGCTTACATCATGGGTCTAAACCTCCATTTCCTTAACTATAAAATAGAGATAATAATACTAACTACTTCACAGGGACATCGGAAGGATCAAATGAGATCATGAGGCTAAAACAGTTGACACCATGCCAGGCACTCAGTGAGCATCCCATGAACAGTAGCTATTAACGGAGGTAGTCATTCTTCAATTATTTACTGGGATATATGAAATTTGGAAAATCTGAATATAAAGACAAAACAATTCAGGTTTTTTGGGTCAGATTCCAGGTTTTAGGACTTAGGGTCCACCCTGAAGAAGAAAGACATAAGTTTATCACAGAGTAAAAGAATTTTGTTGGTCAGGCGCGGTGGCTCACACCTGTAATCCCAGCACTTCGGGAGGCTGAGGTAGGCGGATCATTTGAGGCCAGCAATTTGAGAATAGCCTGGCCAACATGTGAAGCCCTGTCTCTACTAAAAACATAAAAATTAGCCAGGCGTAGTGCATGCACCTGTAATCCCAGCTACTCAGGAGGTTAAGGCAGGAGAATCGCTTGAACCTGGGAATCAGAGATTGCAGTGAGCCAAGATAACTCCCAGAGCAAGTTATCTCACTGTCTCAAAAAAAAAAAAAAAAAAAAAAAAAAAATTGTCCTACAGCATGAAGACGCGTTACTCAAAAAGGTAATCAGTCCAAACTAAAATTAAAAATAACTTTAAACATTTAATAAAAGTTATAGGACATTCCAGGTGACAAAACCAAAATGGGTAAGGGAAGCATACATGTGTTAGGATTAGCACATCCTGTGACAGAAGAGGTGGAGGAGGGGACCAGGACAGTGGCCCCAAGCATGCACCTGAATTCAAGGCCCAGCTCTCCTACCCAAGTGAAGCACTTACCCTCTTGAGGCCAACCACTCTGCCTGTAAATTGGGGATGCAGATAGCACCTACTTCACAAGGTTGGGATGAACAATAAATGAGACAAAATATGAAAGAGCTTGGCACAGAGTAGGCACTATTTTTATTAACTATGGGGGACCTTGTATATCCTCCGTTCCAGCAGTTCTCAACTTTTCCTGGATCAGCATTTCCTTTAAGAATCTAATAAAAGCTAAAGAAAAATGAACACAGGAGGCTCAAACTTCACCTATTATTCCTGCCCTGCTAAATCTCCCAAAGGACACATGGAACCCAGGTTATAAACTTCTTAACAAATATGCTTCCTCAATATACAGAAGAAGCCAAAGAGAACATATAAGAGTGAGGAATCTGGCCCTGTGTTAGACATGTGAACACAACACGGAGGGAGACCAAGACCCAGGGTCAGGGAACTCAGCCTGGGTGAGAGGCAGCCGGTCAGCAAGCAATCCCATTCAAGTGCATCACAGATAGAAAGTGGTCCACTACTGTTCTCACTTGGTGAGACCCCAGTGTCAGGCTCCATCTCCCATTGGAGGGATGGCGGTGATGGTAAAGTGCTCCAGGTTCTTGCAAGGAGGTTGCCCCCCAAGGTTGGTTGGATTTGGAAGAATTTGCATCCTTCCACAGTTTTGCCAGCTTATACCTGGACCTGCCTTTTGAAAGTTAAGAGCCAAGAATTTGACACTTTTTTCTTTAGCTTCCCCTTGACAGCCGTTCCCTTGGGCAATGAGCGGCTGACATCCAGCTGACTTGGCTGGAGTCAGAGGTTTAGTGTCCAAGATAATTCACTGAAGTGTGGGCATTGGGGTGAGGAGGGGGCACACAGGCATGACCTGCCCTTATTCCCTCTCTGATCTTCTTTCCTACCATCCCTGTTTGCTACTCTTCAAATGATAGGGGCATGGGGAGCCTCACGACTCCCAGCTCAGGGACTTTGCACTTCTTGTCCCCTCTGCCTGGAGCCCCTCCTTTCCATGTGGCCTCCTCCATGACCTCCTTCCCCTCTGTGCTCAAATGTCACCTTCTCAGTGATCATCCAATTTCTCCTACCGTCCAATTTAAAAGTGACTTCCCTATTGCCAATACTGTCCAGCAATCCCTATTGCCCTTTCCCGCTTTTTCTCCATAGTACTTATCACTGCCTGACATATATTTTTCAAACTTATTTACATGTGTATTATCTGTTTCCCCACACACACACTAGAAGTGTATATTCCATGAGGGTGGGGATATTTGTCTGTTTTGCTCACTGTTGTTTCTCAGCACTTCATGTAGTACCTGACACATTTTAGGTGCTCACTAAATATTCTTGAATGAAGAAATGTGTATTACCCTGCCATGACTGTGAAAATGCTATAGTAGCAGAACAGAGTGCTGTGGGAAGCACATGGCATTGGGTCCTACCTCTAAATTGATGGAGCAGTTCTGGTCAGGGAGGGCTTCCTGTAAGAAGTGGCATCTGACAAATGTCATCTGGGACTCACTGCCCGGCAACCCTGGTGCTTCCATAGTCAGTGCTCTCCCTTGTGCCCCTAAGTGGGGATGGAGTCTGAAGGCCTACGGTCTGATTCTGGCTCAGCCCCTACCTAACTCCCTGGCCCTTTCTAAGGCTCTGTCTCTTATCTGTACTAAGCCAGAGACAATAGCTAAGCTCTGCAGATCTGTCACTTCAGCTTTTGTTCTCCCCTCCTCATTGCACAATCCTCAGATAAGCTATTTTTGGAGACAACTTCATTGGGATTAGTAAGACAAACAGCTTTGGCCCTTGCTGATGGCCTTATTCAGAGAAATAGCATCTTCACAAGAGATTTACAAAACTGCTTGGGAGCAGAGGAAAACGCTAAAACCTAGTGAATGCTCTCAAATATTGTGTCAGCCACTACTGTCAGAGGCATGCTATGTCCTCACCAAACACCATCTGAAACCCAGCCAACCACTGACACCTGTGCAGTACTTCATTCACTCATTTGTTTTTTCATTCATTCATTCTGCAAACTATTCTTAAACATCTACACAAAGCTTGGAGCCAAGAACTTGAGCAAAACCTGTGTTTGCTCTCATGAAAATTTCATTGTGAAAGGGGAGATTGTACAGTCATTCAAAATGGCCAGGTGTAGTGGCTCACAACTGCAATCTCAGCACTTTGGGAGCCTGAGGCAAGAGGATTGCTTGAGGCCAGTACTTCCAGACCAGCCTGGGCAACACAGCAAGACCCTATCTCTACCAAAAAAAATTAATTTAGAAAAACCTTACATACAAGGTAGAAAGACGTTTGTGTAACACACGAGTTAAGTATTAGAACCATAGAATCAGCTAGAACTGGATGACAATCCTGATTTTCCCATTTATTAGTTGTGTCTCCTTGGGCATGTCACCTATCCTCTGAGAGGGTCAGTTTTCTTATTCTGTAAAATGAGAATAGTACCTGTCTTAAAAGGTTGTCATGAAGATCAGTAACACTTCGGATGTAGCATGTTTAGTGCAATACCTGGCACATGGTATTTGTTCAGCAAGTGGAAGTTATTAAGAGCCATTGTAGGCATACCAGTAAGGGGCTTTGGGAATCCAAGGGTTCATGTCCGCTTGCACAGAATAAGAAAGGCTTCATGGAACTTTTGAAATGGGTCTAAAAGATGTGGCCGGCTGGGCGTGGTGACTCTCGCCTGTAATCCCAGCACTGTGGAGACCATGGAGGGCGGATCACCCAAGGTCAGGAGTTCAAGACCAGACTGGCCAACATGGTGAAACCCCATCTCTACTAAAAATACAAAAATTAGCTAGGCATGGTGGTGCAAGCCTGTAAACTCAGCTACTCTGGAGGCTGAGGCAGGAGAGTCTCTTGAACCTGGGAGAAGAAGATTGCAGTGAGCCAAGATCTTGCCACTATATTCCAGCCTGGGCAACAGAGCAAGACTCCGTAAAAAAAAAAAAAAAAAAAAGATGTGGCCAAGTAGAGAGGGCAAGAAGGAGAGCAGAGGAGACAAAGCATGATGAGGAAGAGAAGATGGGGCGGGGAAAGGAAGCTAGAGGCAGATCAAGGCAGCAGAAGGAGCCCCACCAATGTAAGCGGACCATCGTGTGAGGAGAGCCTCAGATTTGCCATAGAAGAAGGAAAGTCGTGTTTCACAGGGACCACCAGGCAGCAAAAGAGAGAGAAAGGTGGAGGGAGGGACTCCAGGTTGGAAGGGTGGTTAGGGAGCCCTGACAACCTGCCAGCAATGAGGATTCAAGAAGGGAGTTTCAAGGTGAGATCTGTGAAAGGTGACTGGGTGGATGGCCACAGAACTGGCCCAAGAGGTTCCATATCCATAGAGTTGCCTCATTACGGTTTTCCTGTGACAGGCTAAACAGGTACACTAATCTCCACCTGAAAGAGGAGGAAAATGACACTCTAAAAGATTTCTTTCTTCGGTCACATAGCTAGTGTGAGGGAGAGCCAGAACAAGACTCCACACTGCCTGGCCCCAACTGAGACATTTTTTCTCTTTCTAGATCTTTCTATGTGACAGATGGGTTTCAACCCCAGATTATGATGCCCAAAACATAGCTCAGACGAGTAGTAGTACAGCCTGGTCTTTAGGACTTGGGCTTGAGGTCAGAAAGAACTGCATTCAAATCCTGGTTCTGCTACTTGCCAGCTGTGTGGCCCTAGACAAGTGATTTAACTTCTCTCAGCCTCCGTTTCCTGATTGGGAAGACTGGCAGAATAACAGAATCTTCTTCACAAAGTTGCTATGAGAAATAAATGAGCCAATGCATGGAACTGAGACATACTGGGCATATAGGAAATGCTCAACTAATAGCCAACAGTATTAGTGATAGCATTATCCAGTGTGAGGAAACAGAGAAAATGGAGTCTTAGAATTAGCCGTCAGGAAAGCGCAAACCTCTCTGAGCCAGGGGTAAGAGGTATTAGAGGACTCTCTCTTGAGACGCTTCAACTCTCCTGAGATAAGTACTATTTTGGGAGACCTCACAGTAAAAGAAAACCAGAAGAAAACAAATTATAAATCCAAATCATCTGAGCAGGGGCAGATGCTAACTGGGGCTGATGAGCAAATGTTGAGGGCAAAACAAGGTCCAGGAGCTGGACTCATATAGAGACTTCTAGGCCAGGGGCTCTCAAACTTTCCAACTGCAACCCACAGGATGAAATACATTTTACATTACCACCCAGTATACATAGAGAGATATAGCTATGCAGATATAAATACAGACAGATCCAGATTTCTCAATCCCAGCACTATTGAAATTTTGATTTGGATAATTACTTGTTGGGCAGGGGGCAGGCACTGTCCTGCAAATTGCTGAATGTTTAGCAGCATCTCTGGTCTCTACCTACTAGAAGCTAGCAGCATCTCCCACCACCAGCTCTGACAATCAAAATTGTCTCCAGTCAAATGCCTCCCGGGGGGGTAAAATAGCTCCCAAATGAAAACCACTGATGGATAGAGATGTAAGAAACAAAAGTTTCATGAAGGTTACCCATATTTACAAAATGTACTCTAATAGTTCCCATTTCGTATTATTAGATGTCACTTTTTTAAAAGTGCTAATTTGAGGATGGGCACGGTGACTCACGCCTGTAATCCCAGAAGTTTGGGAGGCTGAGGTGGGTGGATCACTTGAGGCCAGGACTTTGAGATCAGACTGGCCAACATGGTGAAACCCTGTCTCTACAAAAAATAATAATAACAATAATAATAATAAAAATAATAATAGTGCTAATTGTGGTCCACTAACTCGATTTTACACTGTAAGAACAATACTTTGAGGGGCACTATTTCAGGTGAAGGTTTCTACTTATCCCAGGCCCTGAAGAACTCAGTTGTAACTGTTTTCCAATGTCCCCCATCATTCCCAGAGGAGACTCCCTATTGGGAATTGGGAAGATGTTTGGGCTGGGAAAGATACTTATCCTCTTAGGACCTCTGTCTCATCCTCTGCAAAATGGGGATCAAATGTCTATTTCAAAGGCTTGGGTGGACATTAATGAGATAATTCTTAAAGTAAGCACTACCTCTAATTGAGCCATCACTATGTGATAGGCACTGTCCTAAGGGCTTTACACAGATTTACTCATTTAGTTCTCACTTTGTTTCTATAAACAAGGTGTTATGGTTATTAACATTACTGTACAGATGAGGAAAGTGAAGTTCTAAAAAGCCAAGTAACTTGTCCAATGTTGCATACTTAGAAAGGTCTGGTGGTTTTAAAATATTTCTGCAGATTCTTTGGCACTCCTCTCATTTAGAGATGAAGCCTAATCATCCATGTCTTGCATGCAATGCAGCAGAAGTGACCTGTGGGACTTCCAAAGTCATATAAGGTGATTCTGTTTCCACCCATCTTTCCCTCTTGGAATGCTCACCCTTGGAACCCATCTATCATTCTATGAGAAAGTTCAAGCCACACGGAGAGGCCACATGGAGATGTTCCTACCGGCTAAGGTTCCGGCCAGCAGTCAGCCTCAACTGCCAGACACGTAAATAACTCCTAAGTGCAAATCAACTAGCTGAGCCTAGCCAATCCCCATAATGGTGATGAAAGTAACAATAATAAGTGATTGGGCACCTAACAGGTGCCCTAGAAATGTCCGTTCTGTCTTGACGGAGCTAATGAAATGATGGGAAAGATTTGAGGTCTGGTATCTTCTGGTCTTGACTTGCAAAGGAGTCAGAGGGCATAAAGTCAGGAAGAGATGTGCTTGGTTGTTTGACTTATTTTCCCATCCAATTAGGTAGGCAGCTTTGTGTCTCGGGGACCTCCAAAGCTTAATATCAACAACCCAGAACATTGGGACTAAAACCACAGTGTTAGAACAACACATCAATGAGGTAGGCATTATTACTGTCTCATTTTTAGGCTTAGAAAAGTTAAGGTAATTAGTCCAAGATAACATGGCTTCTAGGTGGCAGAGCCAGGATTTGAGTCTTGCAGCCAACCAACCTTGGTCTGCACACCCCCAGCCTGGACAGTCCTCCTTTGTTCCTGGGAGGAAGCTCCTCTCACCCTCCCGCTTCTCCAAGCTCCCGCCTACCTCTGCCCTCTTTCTGGTCTCTAGCTTTTAGAAAACAAAAGCCAGGAAAACTTGTAAGTTTCTTCTGCTTCCCTCCCTCCCCCACACCTCACCTGAAGGAGGGAGGCACGAAGCCTGCTACTTGATTGAATCTGGGGAAAGGATGGGTGGGGGCAGAAATATGAATGAATATCACAAATTATTATCCAGTCACTCACTACCTAAATGTCTCATCAGTCCCTATCCGAAGGCAGTTACTAAGATGCTCTGCGCGTGTGCGCACACACATGCAGGACGCGGCTCTGACTCAATCTGATGTGGATGACGTTCAGTTAATCCTGCTCAACGCCAGTCCTCAAAAGCTTATGTAGTGCAGGGATTTATGAGGAAGCACCTGCTGCAGAATTCAGGGTTGAAAGTAACCACCTTCTTTCCCCTTCAGCCTGACCCCAGGATGAGCCTGAAGGTTTCTCATGAAGGGGTTCCAAAGGCAGAGGCTGGTAGCTTCCCCACCAGGGCAGAGTGAGCAGGACTTCCCTATCCCAGCCAGATCCCTCTGCTGCTTCAGAAAGCCCCAAGGGCTGGCCAGTCCAGAGCTGTGATCTGTCCAAGAGAATACCCTGGACAAGGCTTTCCTCTCCACCATCCCCAACCCTCACCTGGAAAACACCTGCAGAGAGATGTCAGAGAGCACCCGATGCCTTCTGTTAGGATTCTCCCCCGTTACAAGCCCTAAACCCCATGTGTTCTGGCACCGCACTCTCTCACTCTCATTACTGAGGTAACAGAGACAGGTATTCCTTCAACACCCACTCAGCCCATGCCGCTGGGGCCTCTTCTCAGCCAGACACGCTTAAGATACAGTGATGAACAAGGATCTTCATCACTGCCTTGGCAGTGGGAATGTGGCAAGGGTGCCAGCCGAACCGAAATTGGGATTTGAAGTTTGATTGTGTCTGCTGCATTAGTGGCTCACAGGTCCTCCCAAACATCTGTTTGCATAAAATGGCATGCATGCGTCACAGGATTCTGCAAGAAGGGGAATTTTGCAGGTGGATCTCTGGGGGCAGAGAGACAAGATATTTTTTTTTTTCTAGCATCACTGATCTCTCCTTTTCTTCCTCTGTTGACCTGTGTTGCTTCCAGCTACCAAACTACCCCAGTATTTCCCCTAACTAAAGCACTCCACATTATTTTCCCTGACTCCACTTTCCCTCCCCGGGTTCTTTCTGCCATCCACGGAAGATGGCTTTCATCCTTCCTTCTCCTTGAGAACTCTGCTTGTCAAGGTCATTAAGGATCTTGATGCTGCCAGAGCCAAGGCCTCATCTTCCTACACCTCTCAGCAACATTTGGTGTGACTGATACATGGTTTTTCACTTTTGAGCACTTCTTTCACACTGCTTCCAACCTTGCTGACCACTCCTCAGTGGAGAACCTTCTCCTCTTCCCAATCTCTAAATGTTGAGGTTTCCAGGACTCAGTCCTTAGGCCTTTCTCTTCACTCCCTGGCCACCTCCTCCACTCCCATGACTTTAAGTTTATCCAAAATGGTGACTCCCAAATTATGTCACCAGCTCAGGCTTTTCATAGGCATCTCAAACTTAACATGTCCCAAACTGACCTCTTGTTTCTTTCCCACAATGGCTGCCCCCCATCTCAGGAAATGGACCAATGTTCATCTGAATGCACAAAATAAAAATCGTAGCTCATTCTTGACTTCTCTCTGACTCTTAAACCCCACATCAAGCATCAGAAGCTACCCAGAATCCATCTGTTTTGCACTACCTCCACTGCCACCACCACCCCATCTTCTCCAGCCTGAACCACTGCAGTTGCCTCCTAACTAAACTCTGGGCTTCCACCTCAGAAAATGGTCAATTTGCCCCTCCTCCCCAGCTACTAGAATGGGTCTGTTTGAAAAGTAAATGAGGCTGGACGTGGTAGCTTACGCCTGTAATCCTAGCACTTTGAGAGGCCGAGGTGGGTGGATCATCTGAGGTTAGGAGTTCGAGACCAACCTGGCCAACATGGCGATACCCCATCCCTACTAAAAATACAAAAAAAAAAAAAAAAAATAGCCAGGCGAGGTGACGGGTGTCTATAATCCCAGCTACTCGGGAGGCTGAGGCAGGAGAATTGCTTGAACCTGGGGGACGGAGGTTGCACTGAGCCAGATCAGGCCACATCACTCCAGCCTGGGCAAAAGAGCAAAACTCCATCTCAAAAAAAAAAAAAGAAAAGAAAAAAAAAAGAAAGAAAAGCAAATGAGACTATGCTTCTGCTGGAACCCTCCAATGATTTCCCATCCATAAAATCCACATTTTGCAATGGTCTGCCCCTCTCCCACCTCCTCTTCTGATACTACCCCCTCCCTCACTCCACTCCAGCCACATGGGTCCCCTTAATGAACACACCAGGGACAGAGCCTCTGCTCTTGCTGTTTCCTCTGCCTGTGCTCATTCCAGATATTTACAGGTTTCACACCCTTCAGGACTCAATAAGAGACCCCCTAAAAGAGGCCCTGATTACCCATTCTAAAACAGATCGTCTATCACTCTGTAGCTCTTTACCTGGTTTTACCTTTTAATTAGCACACATTGTGAACTGATCTATTATTTATTTCTTTATGGGCTATCTCCTCCATTGGAATATGAAATCCACCTTGGCAAGTACTTTAGTTACTTTGGTTACTTCTGGATTCCTAGATCAGGGAATAATAACTGGCACACAGCAGGCACTCATTAAATATTTATTGAATGAATGAATGATGTCTTAATATCTGGTCTCTGGCCAGGCCCCAAGTAGTAGCATGCTAAAGCTGACTTGTACCAGCTGAGAGCAGTTTATAAGCATCTCTGTTCAACTTTGCCTTTAGTGACATAATGACAGCTTGAAATATGCTGATGAGAATATGTACACCACAGAAATTGATAAACACTACAAATCAGGGCTCCTTTTTCTTTTCTTTTTTGTAGAGCTATTTACCAGCACACCAAAGGGTCTGGAAAAGGACTGGAAATAATCTTGGAAGAAACTCTTTCCTCAAAGGACTCTGGATCACTGAGAGGCCAAGCAGTGCTGCCTCTGGGCCCTGCTGACAAAGCCTGATCCTGCATTGGAAAGAGGAGCATTCTGCTTGGAACAAGGTACTGTGGGACCTGAAGGGAAGAGAGTTCCATTTAGCCCTCGAGGCTTTGCAGCTTTGGGAGGGCTGGGACACAGCATAGCCCCGAAGGAGGAGGAGAGTTCACAGAAGCACCAGAAGCATCAGCAGCAGTGACTACTCTTTAATGCAACTTGCTGAAAGCAGTTATTAAGAAGGTGGTGGGAAGAAAGGAACCCACAGGGCCCCCAGAAATATCTGGGGAGCCTTTTAGGAGGGCCTGAGTTTGACAGGTGAGGACCAGTAGACAGATTTTCTTTTAAGAGACAATGCTCACCCAGGCTGGTATGCAGTGACACAGTCAGCTCACTGCAGCCTCGAACTCCTGGCTCAAGGGATCCTCCCACCTCAGCCTCCCAAGTAGCTGGGACTACAGGTGCATGCCACCATGCTCTTCTAATCTTTAAAATTTGTAGAGACAGGGCCCCTCTATGTTGCCCAGGCAGATCTCAAACTACTGGCCTCAAGTGATCCTCTTCCCTGGCCTGCCAAAGCACTGGGATTACAGGTGTAAGCTAGTACACCCAACCTAGACAGAAAATATTGATTATTCACAATCACATGACCTAATTTGCACCCTCTGACTTGTGAGACTAGAGAGACTCATCTTTGAAAAGAGGTGTGTGCTCTGAGGCCGGTTCTTTTATTTGAACCGACAGCTTTTAGTACCAAGAGCTGGAGCTGTGATAATCAAACTCAGAGAGGAGAATCACTCAGTGAGCTAATTAAAAATACAGACTCACAGTTACCTCCAGCCCCCTCTAACGGATTTAGCAGATGGAAATAAGACCCAGTAATCTGCATTTTAAGAAATGATACAGTTGGTCCATGGACCAGATATTGAGAAGCATTGTACAGACGGTCAATGACTCAGGAGGGCTCAATTTACGATTTATTGGCTTTACGATGGGTTTCTGGAGGCCTAGCCCCATCGTAATTCCAGGAGCATGGGTGCTCCGTCTTACATTGCCCAGATAAGGGCTAGGTTTTACTCCCCGCTCAACGGTGCCTACTGTCTTACGGGGTCCACTTTGCTAAACACCGAGTTGGAAAAGCAGCTTCCTCTCTTTCCCAATCTCTGATGGTGCTGCTTCCAGATGTAACTTCTACCTGCCCTCTGCCTTAAGGGTCCCTAGAACCCAGGATGACTCCAGAGAAAGTAAGCTTGTCATGGACCAGTCACTTCCCAGGTGGTGAACGTCCACACCCTGGCCCCAGCGGCAGGGGAGCCGGGCCTGCGGGCTAAAGGGTGGTGGTGTAAGAAGCTGGACTAGCCCGGTTCCGGAAACCAAACGGCAGCTGTTATCATGCCTTTTAAATCACGCGTAGAGGTTTCAGTTTCTTCCTCTGCAGGCACGTAAATATTTGCCTTTGGGTTTCTGTGTTTTCTGCCTTGCCAGGAGCTCCGATCCACCTCCCGCGGCGGGGACGCCCAGGTGCGCGGGTCTCTGCTCCGGGCTCAGCGGGCCGGCGCCGCGGCGTCTCCAGCAGAGCGCAGCAAAGAAGACGAAGCCTCCCGGGGCCGCTCCTCTCCGCCTAGAACGGGGCATCCTTCCTCCGTACGTGCAGAGACTGGGAAGCAGCTCTTCAGACACTGCAGTGACCCAGCCCACTCCACGCCCCCTTCCCCTTCCCCTGAGCAGGTGCTTGGCGTGGGGCATGCTCGGCGTTGAGGTGGACCCGCGCGCCACCCGCTGGCCAAGGCGCCTAAGCCACGGGAGTGCAAAGAAACCAGGCTGCTTGGCAATTCAGCTGGTGCGGCCCTGCGGCACTTCCCCTATCCCTCCATGGATGCAGCAAGATAGTCTAGAATTCTAGGTTAGGATTGCTTAACCTGGGGTCCGTGCGCTGGCTTCAGGGAATCTGGGAGCTCTCTAAAATGCTATGAACAATGTAGTATTTTTCTGGAAAAGGGATGCACAATTTTCATGAGTCTAATTTTATATGGTCTGTGGACCAAGTGCCAGGCAATGTGCAAGCCATTGGTGGTAAGTGATGACCAAGCAGATGTGTCACTTCTCCTCGTGGACTTTGTAGGCTGAAAAATGCCGCCCCCCTCCCCCGCCCCCCGCCGCCACCCAAAATATCTTTACAACCTAATCCCTGGAACCTGCGAATGTTACCCTTTATGGCAAAGGGTACTTTGCAGATATGATCAAGTTAAGGATCATGAGATGGGGAGATTAGCCTGGATTATCCTGGTGGGCCTGATATCACAAGGGTTCTTATAAGACAAACACAAAAGGAGACAGACAGAAGACAATGTGACAACAGAAGCAGGAGAACAAAGAGACAGACATTTTAAGATGCCACACGACTGACTTTGAAGATGGGGAAACAGGGCCGTGAGCCAAAGGATGTGGGCAGATTCTGAAAGCTTGAAAGGTCAAGGAAACAGCTTCTCCAGACCCAGGAGCCTCCGGAAAGAACCCCACTGCTGACACCTTGACTTTAGCCCAGTAAAACTGACTGTAGACTTCTGACCTCCAGAACTGCAAGAGAATCAATGTGTTTGTTCCTTTACGCCACTACTTTGTAGTGCTTTGTTACAGAAGCTTTAGGAAGCTAATATGCATCTCAGCAGGCGTCAGACCCTAAAAGTGGTAAGAGACCACAGTCCTTTACAGTGCTGAGATTCTCTGTATCACTGATCCTTCCCCTCTCCAGGAGGAGACAACCAAGAGACAGAAAGTCTAACTGACCTTGCTGAACTCACCTGTGCCACAGAGGTACAACTACATCTGAGTCCCTTTCCTGGAGAGTTTCAGAACTAGTTAGGAAGATAAAATTCAAATTGCATCAGTGGCCGGGCACGGTGGTGTATGACTGCAAACCCAACAGTTTAGGAGGCTGAAGTGGGAGGATCACTTGAGCCCAGGAATTCAAGACCAGCCTGGACAACATAGCAAGACCCCATCTCTATGAAAAAAAAAATTTAAATTAGCCAGGTTTGGTGATATGCACCTATATTCCTACCTACTCAGGAGACTAAGACAGGAGGATTACTTGAGGCCATACACTGATGGCCAGTTGGGCTGCTTTCTACCTTTTGGCTATTGTGAATAACGCTGCTATGAGGATGGGCATATAAATATCTCTTCCAGACCCTGCTTTCAATTCTTTGGCTATATACCTAGAAATGGACTTGCTGGATCATAATTTGATTTTTTTAAGGAACCCCAATACTGTTTCCCATAGCGGCTGCACCATTTTACGTTCCCACCAACAGTACACAGGGGTTCCAGTTTTCACCACCTCTTCATCAATTTTGTTATTTTTCTAGTGTTTGTTCTATAGTAAGCACTCTAATGGGTGTGAGGTGATATCTCACAGAGATTTTGATTTGCATTTCCCTAATGATTAGTGATGTGGAGCATCTTTTCATGTGCTTATTGGACATTTGCATATTCTCTTTGGAAAAACATTTATTCCAGTCCTTTGCCCACTTTTTAAATCAACTTATTTGTGTTTGTTGTTGTTGATTTTCAAGTAAGTCTTTTAAGTCAGTTTTTTTTGGAGGGGGTAGGATATATATAAAATAAAATTCACTATATAAAATGAATTTCACCATTTTTAAGTGTAAGATTTTAAGTGTATGATAGGTTTTGACAAACGTATGCGATATATAACCAACACCACAATCAAAATACAGAACATTTTCATAACCCCAAAAATTTCTCTCAGGCCCCTGTGCCATCAAATTCCTCTCCCTTCATCAGCCCTGACAACCACTGAACTCCCCTATAGTTTTACCTTTCCCAAATGTCTTATAAATGAAATCATACCCTATGTAGCCTTCTGTATAAAATAATGCCTTTGAGATTCATCCATGTTGTTGTATGTGTCAGTAATTCATTCCTTTTTATCAGTGAGTGGTATTCCAGTGTATGGATATACTATAATTCGTTTATTAATTCATCAGTTTATGGACATTAGATTGTAAATGAAAGTGCCATAAACATTTGCATACAGGTCTTCCTTTCTCTTGAATGAATACCTAGGAGTTGGATTGCTGGGTTGTATGGTAAGTGTATGTTTAATGTTATAAAAGCTGCCAAACTGCCAGGTGCAGTGGCTCACGCCTGTAATTTCAGCACTTTGGGAGGCCAAGGCAGGCGGATTACTTGAGGTCAGGAGTTTGAGACCAACCTGGCCAACATGGTGAAACCCCGTCTCTGCTAAAAATACAAAAATAAATAAATAAATAAATAGCCAAGTATGGTGGCAGGCATCTGTAATCCCAGCTACTTGGGAGGCTGAGGCAGGGGAATTGCTTGAACCTGGGAGATGGAGGTTGCAGTGAGCCCAGATCACACTATATTCCAGCCTGGGCGACAGAGCAGGGCTCCGTCTGAAAAAAAAAAAAAAAAAAAAAAAAAAAAAAAAAAGCTGACAAACTGTTTTCCAAAGTTGCTGTGGTATTTCATGTTTCTCCAAACAATGCATGAGATTTCTGGCTGCTCCACATCCTTAGTAACACCTAGTATATGATTCTGTTTCATTTTCAGTCATTCTAATTGGTTTGTAGTGCTCTCTTGTGGCTTTAATTTGTATTTCCCTAAAGCCTACTAATGTTGAACATCTTTTTATCTGCTTATCTGCCCTCTGTACATCTTTGGTGATGTGTCTGTTTAAATATTTTGCTCAGTTTTATTGGCAATTTTGCTCTTCTTATTGAGATGTAAGTTATTTATTTATATTATGTGTAATTCTTTTAATGCATATATGCTTTGCAAACATTTTCTTCCAGTCTTTTCATTTCTCTTGCCTTTTGTTTCTTTAATAATGTCTTCTGAAAAGTAGGCATATTTAATTTCAATGAAGTGCATACTTTTTATTGTCCTGTAAGTAATTTTTTTATTTAAAAAGAAAGCAGGTTGAGTGTGGTGGCTCATGCCTGTAATCCTAACACTTTGGGAGGCCAATGTAGGAGGATTGCTTGAGTCCAGGAGTTTGAGACTAGCCTGGGCAACGCAGGGAGACTCTGTCTCTATAACAAATTTAAAAATTAGCCTGGCATAGTGGTGCACATCTATAGTCCCAGCTACTTGGGAGGCTGAGTCCAAAGAATTGCTTGAGCCAAGGAGTTGGGGGCTGCAGTGAGCCATAATTGTGCCACTACATTCCAGCCTGGGTGACAGAGCCAGATCCTGTCTAAAAAAAAAAAAGGAAAGCAAAAACCCTGCTTGCTTGATGAATCTTATGGGGAGAAACAGTTGGTCTTTGAGTTAAGGAACATGGAGTAGGGAGAAATTAGAGTGAGCCTTCATTGGACCAAATGGAGAGGAGAGGAGACCATTGCTTTAGATTCAAACAACTTCCAAGCCCTCATTGTCTCTCTGTGCCTCATAAGCGACGGAAAGTGGAGCTCTCCCATATAATCAATTAATGGCATGAATAAATGTATAATTGCAGAAAAGAATAAGTATTACAAAGGAGAGATGCACAGTGCTCTGAGGGCTGACCACCAGGCCCCAGGCCTAGGTGGAGGTGGGGAGGGAGGAGATGTTCAGGGGTGACTTTCCTGAGGGAATGGAGCTTGAGCTGAGTTTTTTTATTTTTACTTTTCAGAGATGGGGGTCCCACTATGTTGCCCAGGCTGGCCTCAAACTCCTGGGCTCAAGCTGTTCTCCCGCCTCAGCCTCCCAGGTAGCTGCTACTATAGGTGTGCACCATTATGCCTGGATTGAGCTGAGCTTTAGAGGTGGGGCGGGAAGGGAGCATTGCAGGCAGAGGAAACAATTCAGGCAGTGGCTCTCGCAAGGAGGGTGCTTTCTGAAAGGCCAGTGCGGATGGTACTGAATGAAGAAGAGAGAGTCATAAGGAGGCTGGGAAGGTAGACAGATCTTGAGGGTTTTGGGTGTATTTTTGTCTTCATCCTAAGAAACTGGGAGGAAAATTTCCAGTTTTGCAGGTGATGTGATCCAGATGGGCATTTTGGAAAGATCAATCTGGTTGGTGGATGGAAGGATGATGGATGAGAGAGGGAGTTTGTGCTGCATTAAAGTTAATTTATCCACCTCACTAAAGTGGGTATCATTTTTTTTTTTAACGATAACAAGTCTTGACAATGATGTGGAGACATTAGAATCTTTGCGCCCTGTTGGTAGGGATATTAAATGGTAAATCTGCTATAAAAAAACAGTTTGGCAGTTCTTCAATCAGTTAAACATAGAATAAGCATTTGACCCAGCAATTCCACTTCTAGGTATATCCCCAAAGGAACTGAAAACAGGTTACTCAAAAACTTACACACAAAAGTTCATAGCATCAGTATTCATAGTAGCCAAAATGTAGAAACAATTCAAATGTCCATCAACTGATAAAAGGGTTTTTTTAAATGAGGTATATCCATACAATGGAATATTATTCAGCCATAAAACAAAGAAGTACTGTTATATGCCACAACATAAATGAATCTTGAAAGAAGAAGCCAAACACAAAAGCCTACATGTTGTAGGAGCCCATTTATGTGAAATATCCAGATTCAATCTATAAAAACAGAAAGCAGAGGAGTGGTTGCCAGAGCTGGGGGAAGGGGGAAATGGGAATTATTAATAGGTACAGAATTTATTTTTGGAGTGATAAAAATGTTCTGGAACTTGGTAATAGTGATGGTTGCACAACATTATGAATATTGTATGTTACTAATAGGAAATTTTATGTTATATGTATTTTACTACAATAAAAAATTTTAAGTTATTTTGTCCTCACCTTCCCCTTGGGATGCTACTTCCCTCATCTATGCAAGAAGGAAGTTGAGCTCACTGTGCCCTTCAGGTTCTAACTTTCTAAGACACCATAAACTGCTCAGGTAGTGTACTTTGCATTCTGCCTACCTATAGGATAACTTAAGTAGAGTACCAAGTAGGCAACAATAATATTAAACCACAGAATTAAGTTACTCTCTTTTCAGTCTCTTTTATTCTTTCTGATTCTGTCAAGTTGAAAGTCTTGCCTTGGTGCTAATGCAAAGCAGGTTCACTGTGCACCAATTGCTTGCCAAGTTAAGAGAATATTCACACACATAACCCATTACATGAAATGGGCTTATTACTCACAGACAGGCAGCAAGGGACAACAGAAGTCCAGGATTCACAATGAGCCAGTCCCTCAAAGCTCAGGAAAAGCTGCCTGGGGCAGATGAAGGCTCATCTGCACATGCCCCCTTGCACCACAGCTGAAGGACCCTGGAAAGCAGCTCATCCTGGGTTTTATACCAGCGGATATGGGACTCACTGAGCTAAAGCATTGAAGAACATCTTGTTTCTAGGAGGGACTGAAATAAAGCCCAAGCTGTTCCAGTTGGCTCCTCCAAATCTCAGGATATTATATCCCCAGCACATTCTTTAGTTACTCTTGAGAACTATAAGCAAGATGAGGGGGAGAATTGGGTCCATCTAAGAGAACTGTCTTACTAGTAGACACCTAACACCCCTCTAATACTTGCTAATCTCTTTCTTTATGTGTGTGGTTTATTTAAAATTTTTTCCTTTTTTACCTTTTTGTAGAGACAGGGTTTCCTTGTGTTCCCTAGACTGGTCTCAAACTCCTGGCCTCAAATGATCTTCCTACATTGGCCTCCCAAAGCACTGGGATTACAATCCTGAGCCGCTACCCCCAACTTGTTCATTCTTTTTCTTTTTTTTTTGAGATAGAGTCTTGCTCTATTGCCCAGGCTGGAGTGCAGTGGCACCATCTCGGCTCACTGCAAGCTCTGCCTCCCAGGTTCATGCCATTCTCCTGCCTAGGCCTCCCAAGTAGCTGGGACTACAGGCACCCGCCACCACGCCTGGCTAATTTTTTGTACTTTTAGTAGAGACAGGGTTTCACCGTGTTAGCTAGGATGTATTTATTTAAGTAAAGAGATATCAGACCTCAGGCTCAGAAATTTAAGCAGACAACCTCAAAGCTCAATTTTAATAACATTATTTTGTTTCTATTTTACTTATTTCTACTAAAAACATCTCTTTAGCACAAGTGACACTAGTATTTCAACATACAGATGACATAAAAGTTTCTTAAAATAAATTTTACTGAGTCAAAAAGTGATGGAATGATTTTTAAATTTACTTAAATAATAGAAGACTGCAGAAATAGCAAAAATCATAATGTAGATATGCTAATCACTGATATTTGAGAAACAGTACACTATTCAATTACTGATTGTACTTCTTGGGAACTGAAAGTAGGACTTACAGCTCATCAGTCCTTTGGAAATTATAGGCTGTTGGCTGGGCACAGTGGCTCACGCCTGTAATCCCAGCACTTTGGGAGGCCTAGGCCAGCAGATCACTTGAGGTCAGGAGTTCAAGAGCAGCCTGGGCAACATGGCAAAACCCCGTCTCTACTAAAAATACAAAAATTAGCCAGGCGTGGTGGCAGGCACCTGTAATCCCAGCTACTCAGGAGGCTGAGGCAGGAGAATCACTTGAACCCAGGAGGAGGAGGCTGCAGTGAGCCAAGATCGTGCCACTGCATTCCAGCCTGGGCAACAGAGCAAGACTCTGTCTCGAAAAAAGAAAAAAGAAGAAATTATAGGCTGTGGACAAAGCTTTGGCTAAAAACAGATCCCAACTGCTTCATCCACCCCACTGTGTCACTTTATGGAGCAACAGCAGTGGGCCAGGGAGGCCTGCAGTTTGGAAACTAAAGCTGAGGAGACAGAAGGTGGCTTCAGGTCCAAGACCTTTTTGCAGGCCCTAGGAGTAACTGGGCACTCTGACGTGACTCCATCACAGAAGCCCTCAGCAGGGAAAGGGACGGCAGGGAAGAGAATGCCCAGTCACTCTCACTGCCTCCCATATTTTACCTATCCCGCAGGGGTGGGAGAATCTTCTAGAAATAGGCCTTCATAAGTTGTGCTCACACTGCTAGTCATACTTATCCTTCCAAGGGGATGCTACTGGCGGTGTCAGTTCCTATAAGAAATAAGCGTGGTCAAGATGACTCTCAGAGCACCTCCCACAAGCCTTCATGTTCCTTCTCTCATCATTCATCTTATGCCAAGAGCCATCCAGAGCAGTGATTACTAAGGAATCCCAAATGAACATTTCTAAATCTAAGATCTAAAGGGCTGTTCATTATAAGAAACAACAAAAGCAACTCACTGTGCCTTAGCCCTTAGGAAAATCTCCCTAGGTAAGAAAATGGAAATTTGAGAGTTTTCCTCATGTCCTTCAAGTTGATGCCTTGAGAGCCCCCAAGTTTTCATATAGACAGCTGGATTAAGTAGCAAACCAGAGCTCCCTGGGGTGGTTGCGGGCAGAGGAAGGGAGAGGGAGAATCTGAAAGAAATGCTAAAACATCGCTGGGATAAATTACAGGAAAAGTTCATTGGTTTCATTCCTGTTAATATCACTTCTGGGGAGTGGTACTGGGGCTTGAAGTTAGTCTTATTTTAATGCCTAGATTTTTTTAATTGTGTTTTTTTTTTATAAAGATGATGATGATAAAGGGATATTAATTAGAATGGATGCCCAATTTTAGCCTGCCCAGTATACTTCTGGGGACCCAACCAGCCCCCAGTATAGAGAGACATGTGCCTCACTTCTTAGCCCCACATGGAAGGAAGCCACTTTGGCAGGTATTAGCATCTTCGGTGGTCCCTAAACCATCAGTGCTAAGGAAGTAGTGTCAAAGAAAACAAAAGAGCCAGGTAGATAAATGGCACCATCCTTCGACAGAACTGTAGGCCAAGTGTGCCTTTGGGAACCACAGGCCATCCTTGCCCTTTGAGCCCTTGTAAGTCCTATGGGCTCACGCATGCCCAGCACAACCCACGTGGCCCCAGCTCATATGGGAGAAAGCCTAGCAGAGTGGCCACTGGAACAGGAAAGGCATCTGGAGTCTAAAGCTTCTTCACAGCTCCTACAAACTCTCCACCACTTCTCATCCCACTTTCTTCCTGTAAAGTCAGTACTGCTGGCAGAAGAAATATCTCGGAGGCTTAGGCAAAACATTTGAGGAATAAATGAGAAGTTGCTTTAGTCCCCTCAATTTATACAACCTTCCTAATTGCCTCCATGTCTGTGGTCGTCAGCCACTAATTATTAGGTGTTTCCTCTGTGTCAGCATTTTCATAAACTGTTCCTTTCTCTGGGACATTATAAGCATTTCCTCAGGCTGACTTTGAGGCAGTGGACCAGAGCTGCAGCTGGAGAAGGGGGGCTGGGGCTGGGGAGGGCTTAATGGGATATTGAGTCGGTGTGAGTGATTTTTAAGCTGTGAGTCAATTTGGTAGAAAGAGCACTGAACTGCAATCCACTGAAACAGTAATAATAATAATAGCTGCTTCTTGCTGTGCCAGGCACTGCCTAAGTCCTCTGTATCTTCTAATCCTCACCAAAAAACCTTAAATGAAGGACTCAGGGCTCAGAGAGAGTAAGTCATCCAGCCAGGAAGAGCTGTGTATCAGTTAGGGGAGTGAGTTTGGCTGCACATAACAGAACACACATAACAGTGGCTTGAACAAATCAAAAAGAGCTGTTTATTTTTTCTCTCATATGAGAAGTCTGGAAGTAGGCAGTCTGGGGACAGTGGGGACAGTATGGCAAATTCACACTGTCAGGAGAGGCCCATGGCCCTTCTAGAGTTTCCCTACTCTGTCCTTTAAATGTGGCCATAATGTCCCTCTTCCAGGCAGGAATAAATGTGACAAAGACAAAAGGCACATACAGGGCCAGGTGTGGTGGCTCATACCTGTAATCCCAGCCACTCAGGAGACCAGAGTGGGAGGGCTGCTTGAGCCCAGGAGTTTGAGACCAGCCTGGGCAACATAGCAAGATCCCTCTACAAAGAAATTTAAAAACAAAAAATTATCCAGGCTTGGTGGTACGCCCCTATAGTCCCAGCTACTTAGGAGACTGAGGCAAGGGGATCACTTGAGCCCAGGAGCTGCAGGTTGCTGTGAGCTGTGATTGCACCACTGCACTCCAGGCTGGGCAACAAACAAACTGGCCAGGTGTGGTGGCTCATGCCTGTAAAATCCCAGCACTTTGGGAGGCCGAGGTCAGTGGATCACCTGAGGTCAGGAGTTCGAGACGAGCCTGGCCAACACAGTGAAACCCCGTCTCTACTAAAAAACAAAAATCAGCCGGGCATGGTAGCAGGTGCCTGTAATCCCAGCTACTCATGAGGCTGAGGCAGGAGAATCACTTGAACCCAGGAGGCAGAGGTTGCAGTGAGCCGAGATCGTGCCGTTGCACTCCAGCCTAGGTGACAAAGTGAGACTGTCTAAAAACAAACAAACATTCTCCTCCAGTGTGGCAAAAAGAATTTTTAAAATCAAATAAAAAATAAAAACAAACAAAAAGACACACACAGCTGAGTTTGCCCTGTTACAGAGATTTCCAGAAAGTCTCATCTCTCTGCTTCTACTGTGTTGTGTGGCCAGTTTTCTACAAATGCCCATTGTGTCACTGGTACTGTGCTAAGATTTTACATATATTATTATTTATTCCTCATAACAGCCTTGTAGAGAAGGAATTATCAGCCTCTAGGTTTTAGTTTACTCCCTGCTATGTGGCTAAAATGTCTTAGATAAATCACATTCCCTCTCTGGACCTCATTTGTTCATCTGTTTTATGAGAGATTGGACTAGATAAGGAGATCTTAACTTGGGGTCTACAAACCCCTAAAAGGACAATGGATAAAATTCAGAGGGAAGGGTCATGACTTTAGACAGGGGAAAAATTACATTCTTATCTTCACTAACTTTTTTTTTTTTTTTTTTTTTGAGACGGAGTCTTGCACTGTCACCCAGGCTGGAGTGCACTGGCGCAATCTCGGCTCACTGCAACCTCCGCCTCCCGGTTTTAAGCAATTCTCCTGCCTCAGCCTCCCGAGTAGCCAGGATTACAGATGACCACCACCACACCAGGCTAATTTTTGTATTTTTAGTAGAGATGGGGTTTCATCATGTTGGCCAGACTGGTCTCGAACTGCCAACCTCAGGTGATCCTCCTGCCTCGGGCTCCCAAAGTGCTAGGATTACAGGCGTGAGCCACCGTGCCTGGCCTCTAACTTTTAACTGAAATTTAGCTTTTCCTTCTTTTATGAATTTAGCCAATAGGCCATAGTAATATTAGCAGAGCTTTTGACTTTGTCACCAAAAGAATATCAGATATTTCATAGCATATTAAGTTGTTTCAGATGACTTGAAATATTGAATATACTCATCACTACTTCAAAATTGTGGTAGTTATTACACCTGCTATATTTAATGTGTTAATAAGGAGGAGTGTGCATGTGTGTGTAGACAGATAGAATATAGATATGCAGATATATAGATCTTGCTAATTTTATTGTTAGTATTATAGGAACTGTATTTCAATATAATTTATTTCCTTCATATTCCAGTATATTTTGTTTTATGCATTTAGAAAAAAATTTCTCTGAGAAGGGATCCAGAGGCTCTAGCAGCCCACCACAGGAGTTCATAGAACAAATGAGATAAAGAACTGGACAGAGATCTCTTTGTCCCTCTGGCTATAAATATAACTCTGTCATAAGCTATCGTGGTCCTCCTGAACAAGTCCTCTCAGTTCTTGATTTCCTCAGTTTTCTCTTCTGTAAAACGGGAGTAATATTTGCCTTGCCTAGCTCAGAAGTAATCTACATGTAACCACACACAAATGCAGAGCTTATGCATATTCAATTCAGGGTCGGCTTCTGTAGTGCTGAGTGAATGCTGAGTGTTACTACATTGTTCAACTTTAGACCTATTTCCCAGAGATGCTGATGTTTTTCTGTCACTTCCATGTGAGTGTCCTGCTACAATGATGTATTTCTTTCAGTGCCAGTTTAGGACTGAATTCATATACAATTCAATAATAAAGGGGGAAATGCATCTTAAGTGCACTTGGATGGAACTACTTAAGAAAATAGAAGATAAAATGAGATTTCGCCAATGGGTCTTGTAGCTCCAATTATCTTAGGCTCTTTGAAAAGTTTGGGTCAATGTATTGTGATTTTAAGTTACAGATCAAACACAGTCATTTTGTCTACAACTTCTAAACAGGGATAACTGGACAAAGGACAGAAAAATAAGGAAAGTTGGTTTATCTTGTTCATAATCTGTGTCTTTGGATATCTGTGAATACTTATTAAATATTCATCTAAAAGTCGGGTTAGGTGGCCATAATTAGTGTTTCAAATAGCCAAGTAAAGATCTACAAATATCTTTTGTTTGTTTGTTTTTAGGACGGACAGGGTCTTGCTCCATCGCCCAGGCTGGGGTTTAGTGATGTGAACACAGCTGTATTAATCTGTTCTGGTACTGCTATAAAGAAATACCTTACTCTCTCTACCTTTGTAGGAGGGGATCTTGCTATGTTGCCCAGGCTGGTCTCAAACTCCTGGGCTCAAGCAGTCCTCCCACCCTGGTCTCCTGAGTGGCTGGGATTACAGGTGTGAGTCACCACACCTGGCCCTGTATGTATGTATCCTTTTGCCTTTGTCACTTTTCTTCCTGCCTGGAAGAAGGACATTATGGCCACATTTTAAGGACAGTGCAGGAAAACACTAGAAAGGCCATGGGTCTCATCTGACAGTGTGGATTTGCCATTTAAAAAAAAAAAAAAAAAAAAAAAAAAAAAAGCGCATATGCCACACACTTTTAAACAACCAGATCTCACAAGAACTTACTATTGTGACCACAACACCAAAGGGGGATGGTGTTAAACTATGAGAAACTGACCCCATGATCCAATCACCTCCTATCAGGACCCACCACCAGCATTGGGGATTACACTTCAACACAAGATTTAGGTGAGGACACAGATCCAAACCACATCAAAAGTTCGTTGCAGCTTCAATCTCCTGGGCTCAAGTGATCCTCCCACCTCAGCCACCCAAGTAGCTGGGACTACAGGCACATGCCTCCACACTTCGCTAATTTTTCATTTTTTGTAAAGATGGGGTCTATGTTGCCCAGGCTTGTCTTGAACTCCTGGCCTCAAGTGATCCTCCCACCTCAGCCTCCAAAACTGCTGGAATTAGGGGGACGAGCCACCATGCCCAGGCTATGAGTATCTCATTCGTTAAATTATGTTTAAGGAAGTACTTCAAATTATGTTTGAAGTACTGCTGAATGCTTTCATAGTCTTTAACTAAAAGACACAGGGTACTGTGAGTAAGGTAGTCTACATGGACAAGCAAGATAGTTCCTAAACAAGCTACTATTTTGATACAGTTTCTTCAAATATTTATAGAAATACTCTGAGATATTTATGTTGGGGAGGATGTTTGATTTGCACACTGGAAGCTATTCTTTTTTTTCTCGTTTTAAGAGAATTTCAGGATAATGTTGGGGTCTGAGTCATATAAATAATTCAGCTAAAAGTCAGGCTTGAGGAAATTTCTATGCTACTAAAAAAGAAAAAAGAAAAGCCCACTTTTTTTTTCTTTTTCTTTTTCTTTTTTTTTTTTTTTTGAGACCGTGCATCCCTCTGTCATCCAGGCTGGAGTCCAATGGTGCGATCTTGGCTCACTGCAACCTCCACCTCCCAGGTTGAAGCAAGTCTCTTGCCTCAGCCTCCCGAGTAGCTGAGACTACATGCGCCTGCCAACACACCCAACTAATTTTCATATTTTTAGAGGAGATGGGATTTTACCATATTGGCCAGGCTAGTCTCAAACTCCTGGCCTCAAGTGATTTGCCCGCATCAGCCTCTCAAAGTGCTGGAATTACAGGCATGAACCACTGTCCTGGCCTGAAAAGCCCACTTTTATATATATATATATTTTTTAAATCAACTGATTATGCTGGGGGCAGTGGCTCACACCTATAATCCCAGCACTTTGGGAGGCTGAGGCATGTGGATCACTTATTTTTATTTTCCTTACACAGGGTCTCGCTCTGTTGTCCAGGCTGGAGTGCAGTGGCTCATTCATGGCTCACTGCAGCCTTGAACTCCTGGGCTCAAGTGATCCTCCCGCCTCAGCCTCCTGAGTAGCTGGGACTACAGGCATGTGCCACCAAACCCAGCTGTTACTTTTTAAAAGACAGGTTCTGAGTATTCTACATATGTTAATTCATTTATGCATCCCAGTAGCCCTGGGATGAAAATACTGTTATTATCTCCATGTTACGAACAGAGAATCTGAAGCTTACTTAAATTAAGGAGCTTGTCGAAGGTGATAGGACTTGTTGGAGCAGAGCTGGGATTCAGTCTTGACCAGTCTGATACCACAGTTCATCTCTAAAACAGGAGTCAGCACACTGCAGACCATAGGCCAAGTCTGGCCTGATGCCTCTTTTTATAAATAAAGTTTTATTGGAACACAGGCACTGTTGTTCATTTACATGGTGTATGTGGCTGCTTTTGTGTGACAACAGCATTTGAGCAGTTGTGGATAACTGGAGTGGTGGAGGGTGGAGTCATCCTCTTTAAAATGTGAGCCCCCAGAGTGGGAACTTCCAAACTGAGATCTCAATCCCCAGAGTGAGCTTGTTGCTGAGAAATTTGTAGTTTAGTCAGCTCCCCAAATACCCACTATCTCTGCTTTGACCTGAACAGAGGATGACAAAGAAACCTATCTCCTTTCTGGCGTGAAAATATTTCCTTCCCCTTCAAAATGAGTCTAGAAGAGTTCAGCGAGGGGAATGACAGCTGAAGGTGTTCTGTGTGGTGCTTGGCACCCAGTCAACACTCAGCAAACGTCCCCTTCCTTCCGACACCTGCCCTTGCCACCTGCTGGACCAAAATTGGCCACCTGCCTGAACTTGCAAAGGTTTGTATATCATGGACACAATGCTTTATGCTTTAAAACCGACATTGACATTTCATATAACAAAGTGAAGGTTGGAAGTAAGTTTCACAACTCAGAATAAACTGTTTGGGTCCAGCTGATGAGTGTGGGGGTGGGGGGTGCAGCGAGGGGAATGTGCTAGGTCAGCCAGGTCAGCCATTCCATTATAGTTGAGGCAGTGAATTATCTTCCTTTGTCCAGAAGACCAAGGTGGAGGGCAAAAGGGGAATGAGCACTCAAGTGAGTGGGAGCAGAATGCTTGCCTGGGCAGCCTCTGGATGACTCTTTCCAAGACTGTCAGTTTTGGTCCCTCCACCCATCCAACACCAGCATTAAAAGCCTAATCTTTAACCAGGCTCTGAGCCATTTGCCTGACACTGAAAAACAGCTGAGTTTTCCTGCCAAATATATATCCACATTTTTTTATAGACATAAATCACCTTCAAGCCACTTCTCCTCTCTGCAGTTAAGGTTACTAAATCTGCCCAGCACTTTTGTTCTTTAGAAGAACATAGACTTCATGGTTAGACTGGGCTTTAAGTCTCTGATCCATTCTACTAACTGTGTGACCTTGAGAAAAACTTTTAACCTCTCTGAGCCTCAGTCTTATCATTTGCAATAACAGTACTTACCAATTTCATCCACCTGTATAACAAATATTTGAGTGCCTATTGTATGCCAGGCACTGTGAAGAGCTATAAATTTCACAGCAAATAAGACAGACAAGATCCTTATCCTTGTGCATCTTACCATCTAATAGAAGGCGCTGCAATAATCAAGTAAATAAATACTCAAGATTGTTACAGATGATGATAAATGATATGAAGGGGATATAGAGGGTGATGTAATAGAGTGAGCCACTTAAGTGACATTAAGGGAAGACCTGAAGTATGAGAATGAGCAATAGCCATGGGAAGAGCTGTTAATGGTATCAAGCTGCGGGAACATTGAGTACAAAGGTATGGGGATGGGAAAAGAAGTGTTGTTTTAGGGCCAGGCGCGGTGGCTCATGCCTGTAATACCAACTCTTTGGGAGGCCAAGGCAGGCAGATCACTTGAGGTCAGGAGTACAAGACCAGCCTGGCCAACATGGTGAAACCCCGACTCTACTAAAAAAAAAAAAAGTACAAAAATTAGCCGGGTATGGTGGTGTGCGCCTGTAATCCCAGATACTTGGGAAGCTGAGGTGGGAGAATTGCTTGAACCCAGGAGGTTGTGGTGGGTGAACCGAGACTGCGCCATTACACTCCAGCCTGGGCAACAGAGCAAGACTCCATCTCAAAAAACAAAGAAAAAAAAAGTTGTTTTAGGAACAGACAGTAGCATAGTGTCAAGAGGCAAGGTGGCATGAGATGAGGTCGGGGAGGGAGGCAGAGGCCCAATTGCATGGGCTTCATGCATCATGGTAAGGACTTTAGATTTTGTTCTAATCAGGGTGGGAAGTCAGTAAAAGAATTGTACAGAGTTCATATTTTCTTTTCCTTTTTTTTTTTTTTTTTTTTTTTTTTTAATCTCTGAGACAGGGTCTGGCTCTGTCACCCACGCTGGAGTGCTGTGGTGTGATCATGGCTTCCTGCAGCCTTCACCTCCTGGGGGCAAGGAATCCTCCTCACTCAGCCTTCCGAGTAGCTGGGACTACAGGCATGTGCAATGGCACCTGGCTATTTTTAATTTTTAGAAATAAGGTCTCACTATGCTACCCAGGCTGGTCTCAAACTTCTGGCCTCAGACAATCCTCCTGCCTGAGCCTCCCAAGGTGCTGAGATTACAGGCATGAGCCACCATGCCCAGCCGTGATTCATGTCTTGAAAAGATTGGTTTTGTTGCTTTGTGAAAAGATTATAAGAAACAAGAGAGGCCACGGTTATTGTAAAGATTACCTGAAGTTACAAATGTAAAGTAATGAGCACAGCCCCTGATGCATGTAAATTCTCTGAATGATAGTTAGTTGTTCTGGAAAGTCTAAGCCTGTCCTGTCCAGTATACCAGCCATTCACCACATGTGATTACTGAGCATCTGGAATGTGGCTAGTGCAACCAAAGTCTTAAATTTCTCGTTTTATTTAATTTTAATTAATTTAAATTTAAAAACTGATACTCAATTCAGTTACTGGGAAGCATGTTTGAAAAAACTTAGATAAATGAATCAATTTTTTAAAGTACAGATTTTATGAAATGTGAACACAGACTCAAGTATTTTGGAAGAAAATTTGATGTCCAAATTGAGATATACTATAAAATACGCACATGACCCCAAAGACTTAGTAAGAAAAAGAGAATGTAAAATAACTTGTTACAGCTGGGCATGGTGGCTCACGCCAGTAATCCTAGCATTTTGGGAGGCTGAGGCGGGCAGATCACCTGAGGTCAGGAGTTCAAGAGCAGCCTGGCCAACATGGCGAAACCCTGTCTCTACTAAAAATACAAAAAGTTAGCCGGGAATGGTGGTGCATGCATGTAATCCCAGCTACTCGGGAGGCTGAGACAGGAGAATCACTTGAACCCAGGAGCTGGAGGTTGCAGTGAGCCAAGATCATGCCACTGCCCTCCAGTCTGGGTGACAGAATGAGTGAGACTCCATCTCAAAAAAAAAAAAAAAGAAAACTTGATAACATTTTTACACTGATCACATGCCCAAGGGATATTTTAGACATATTCTCTTAAATAAAACATTAATTGCATTTAATAATAGTAAATATTAAATTAATTTTACTTATTTTACTGTTTTTAATGCCGATACTAGAAAATTTAAAATTCGACCAGGTATAATGGCTCACACCTATAAGCCCAGCACTTTGGGAGGCCAAGGCTGGAGGATACCTTGAGGCCAGGAAATCAAGACCAACCTGGTAAAAATAGCAAGACCCTCTCTCTACAAAAAAAAGAAAAAAAGAAAAAAGAAAAGAGGCACGACGGCATTGGCCTGTAGTCCCAGTTGCTTGGGAGGCTGAAGTGAGAGGATAGCTTGAACCCAGGATGTCGAGGCTGCAGTGAGCTATGACTGTGCCACTGCACTACAGCCTGGGTGACAGAGTAAGACCCTGTCACAAAATACAGATAAAGTAATAAAACATGTGTGGCCCAGTACAGTGGCTCATGCATGTAATCACAGCATTTTGGGAGGCTGACATGAGAGGATCACTTGAGGCCAGGAGTTTGAGGCTGCAGTGAGCTAGAATTATGCCATTGCACTCAGCCTGGGTGACACAGTGAGATCCTATCTCTAATAAACAAATAAATAACATATGTGGTTCACATTGTATTTCTATTGGGCATGCTGATCTAAGGGAAAACAAAAATGTAGACATATAAATGCACAGAATGCTAATTCTTGATTATGTCTCATCAGAAATTTTAATTCAAAGATTGGAACTGGGAAACAAAAGCATCTTTTGGAAACACTGCAGGAATGCATAATCTACATCTTATTTATTTATTTATTTTTATTTTATTTTATTTTATATTTTGTTTGAGACAGAGTCTCACTCTGTTGCCCAGGCTGGAGGGCAGTCGCGTGGTCTCAATTGACTGAAACTTCTGCCTCCCAGGTTCAAGTGATTCTTGTGCCTCAGCCTCCCGAGTAGCTGGGATTATAGGCCTGCGTCACCACATCCAGCTTATTTTTGTAATTTTAGTAGAGGCGGGGTTCCACTATGTTGGCCAGGCTGGTCTTGAACTCCTAGCCTCAAGCAATACTACTGCCTCCGCCTCCCAAAGTGCTGGATTACAGACATAAGCCGCCATGCCCGTCTTTATTTATTTTTATGTACATCTCACTCTCAAGGAGTTATTTTAGCATGCCTGACTGTTCCTGGATTTTAGACCCTCTTTTGGCAAACTCAAGAAGCGCAACCCCAGGAGAAATAGAGAGAATGGATCTCAGGACTTAGAGGGTCCCAGAATGTAAGGTTTTATCCCCAAAACCAACTGGGCTCAATACCCTATGGTAGTAGTATATCTACTTTGAGCATGGAAGGGACTGAGTCAGTCTAGCATAAGTGTAAATCGCTAACTCCAGGGAATGTAGTTGCACAGAGTTTCCCAAAAGTTTGCACAGTATATGCATAAGTCACTAGGGAGGCAGGAGTGATTTCTGTCTCTGCCTGCAGACTTCCTGCAAAGCAATTTATTTTAAGTTAAAGACACGTGCCAGGGCCTGCACTAAGTGTTTTAGGTTTGTTATCTCTTTTATTTATTTATTTAGAGATGGAGTCTTGCTCTTGTCACCTAGGCTGTAGTGCAGTGGCACGATCTCGGCTCACTGCAGCCTCCACCTCCCAGGTTCAAGCGATTCTCCTTCCTCAGCCTCCCAAGCAGCTGGGATTACAGGCACGTGCCACCATGCCCTGTTAATTTTTGTATTTTTAGTAGAGACGGGGTTTCACCATGTTGGCTAGGCTGGTCTCGAACTCCTGACCTCAGGTGATCCACCCACCTTGGCCTGCCAAAGTGCTGGGATTACAGGTGTGAGTCACTGTGCCCAGCCTCAGGTTTGTTATCTCTTTTAAGCCTCAAGAAACTTTATGAGGCATAAGTATCACTATTTACATCCATACTATATTACCGAGATTTGATGGCTTGTCCAAGATCACATATGTGGTAATAGACAGTCTGATTCCAGAATCTATGCTTTTTTTTTTTTTTTTTTTTTTTTTTTTTTTTTTGAGACGGAGTCTCGCTCTGTCACCCAGGCTGGAGTGCAGTGGCCGGATCTCAGCTCACTGCAAGCTCCGCCTCCCGGGTTTACGCCATTCTCCGGCCTCAGCCTCCCGAGTAGCTGGGACTACAGGCGCCCGCCACCTCGCCCGGCTAGTTTTTTGTATTTCTTAATAGAGACGGGGTTTCACCGTGTTAGCCAGGATGGTCTCGATCTCCTGACCTCGTGATCCGCCCGTCTCGGCCTCCCAAAGTGCTGGGATTACAGGCTTGAGCCACCGCGCCCGGCCAGAATCTATGCTCTTAACAACCATACTAGACAGCAACCCAGTTGTCATGCTAGTGACCCAAAAGACCACCCTTAAGGAAGAGACTCCTTCTCTTTTATCCTTCATTATTACCAGTTACGCTGAGACCTGCTCATTTCTTCCTAATCCCTATCCTGTTTCCAGCACAGAGCTGGCCACAAAATAAGTGGGTAACACCTTACTGATTGAGTGATAGACATGTGTCATTAAGAAACCACTGAGCTGCTCCCCGCCAACAAAAAAACACTGAGGGAAACTGGTTCTTTTGCTACTTTCTCGATTTATTGCTATACCCACCACTGGACCTAGTACGATGCCTAGCGTGTATTCATTGGTCAATAATTTATGTTCAGCACTGATTCTTTCAACAAACTTGAGTGCTCAGTTCCTTATCTGGGGGGTGTGAATGAAAGCTTCACAAACACTGCCACTATTAATAATAGTAGTAGTAGTCATTAACAATAGTAATAAAAAATCACTATTAGTAGTTAATAATGGTAATATCTGTGAGATCTTCATTAATAGTAATAATGATTACGATAACAGCAAACATTTATTGAGTACTTACGGTGCTAGGTGCTATTAATATTAAAGTGGCTGGATGCAGTGGTTCACTCCTGTAATCCCAGCACTTTGGGAGGCCAAGGCGGGCAGATTGCTTGAGCTCAGGAGTTTGAGACCAGCTTGGGCAACATGGCAAAACCCCATCTTCACAAAAAATACAAAAATGAGTCAGGTGTGGTAGTGAGCGCCTATAATCAGTCCTAGCTACTCGGGAGGCTGGGGTGGCGAGGCTTGCTTGAGCCCAGTCAAGGCTGTAGTGAGCCAAGATTGCGCCACTGTACTCCAGCCTGGGTGACAGCGAGAACCTGCCTCAAAACAAATTTTAAGTATTTTTTCTATCTTGAGGATTTCATTTTCTGTGTTTTAGATAAGACATGACACCATTTAATTCTTACAACCACCCTATAATTCCAAAAGTGTCAGTATCTACTTACTCAACTCAGAGAGCTGAGTGGCCAGTGTTTTGGCCATAAATTTCTGAAATAGGATGTTCACTGATCCCTTACAACTGTAAACAGGGCAAACATGGTCTCTGGCCAGGGAAAATACAAACAGAACCACCCTCTGAATCAAAAACATTTCTTGTCCTTTTACAGGATAGTTGTAAGGACTAAGAAACAAAATCTTCATGTTTCCAGGAATGGATGAATTGGCTTCCATCATTAAAAATGTGTTTCTTGCTTTATGTTCTATATATACTTAAATAGCATCCAACTACTTATTGTTCCTAAAAATGCTTCTGATATTTGTATGCTCCAGATTCCATGTCCTTCTACCTATCCTGGTTTTTTTGCCCCCCGCCCCCACTAAGTGAACTATTCTTCTTTATACAGCCTAACTCGAGTATCCTGTTAGTGAAGACCTACCAAATTGGGTCAGTTGCACTTTGGTTCCTTTTGGCATAAAAAGAAAGGCAGATTGCTCTTTTTTCGGGCTCAGTAACTTCTTTATTTTCCTTCTCCACTCCCCCACTAGTCTGTGAGCTCCTGATGATGGGGAAGGGCAAGGACTGTGTCTTATTAGGCTTTCTGTCCCCAGCTACTGGCGCAAGGCCTGCCATATAATATTATTGTTGCTAATATTCATTAAACACTGTGCCAAGCCTTGTGCTCCTTATCTTCTAGATATTTTTTTCTCCCCTGCCCTGTGCTCCTTGTCTTCTAGATATTTTTTTCTCCCAACAAGCTTGTGAGTAGGTACCACTGTTACCCATCCCAATTTTTACATATGAGGTAAATATATACATTAAAAAGTTGGCTGGGCCCTGTGGCTCACATCCATAATTCTTGCATGTTAGGAGGCTGAGCCGGGAGGATTGTTTGAGCCCAGGAGTTTGAAACCAGCCTGGGAAATGTGAGAACTTGTCTCTTAAAAAAAAAAAAGTAAAATAAAAACCTTAGAAGCGTAAGTAACTGGTCCCAAAATCACACTTCTACTCAAGTGGCAGAGCCTGAATTAGAACTCAATAATCAAATAAGCCACCTAAAGCATTTTTCACAGCATGTGGTGCTTAATAAGCATATAGTCTGTGAATATTAGCAATGGGAATTATTGTTCAAAGTTGTACAGCTCGTAAAGAAAGCTGAGACTGTAACTCAAGTTTTATGTATTTACTTTCTTATTTATTTAGCTCCAAAGTTTACAGCCTTTCCATTATACCAGAATTGAATTAACAGGGCCTCTAACCATTTGTTTTTGTTTTTGTTTTTGTTTTTTTAATATAGACAGAGTCTCCCTCTGTCCATATTTTTTTTTAATATAGACAGAGGGAGACTTCAGGCCGAAGTGCAGTGTCGTGATCACAGCTCACTGCAGCCTCTGACTCCTAGGTTCAAGGATCCTCCCACCTCAGCCTCCTGAGCAGCTGATACTACAGATATGCGCCACTGTGCCCAGCTAATTTGTACACACATACACACACATACACACACATATGTATACATAGAGATGGGTTTTTGCCATGTTGCTCAGGCTGGTCTCGAACTCCTGGCCTCAAGAGATCCTCCCATGTCCACCTTCCAAAGTGCTGGGATTACAGGCATGAGCCACCACACTCAGCCTCCATTTATACTTTTTAGATTCTGGGTGTATTTTTTAAAATTCAGAAATATTAAAACCAAAAATATGATATATTTTTTATGTTTTCTTTTAGTATATAAAGCTTTCAACTTACAAAAAATATAACTGTATGCATAACCTCATTTACATGGAAATTCAAAAACCAAGTTTCATACTCTCTGAAAAAGTCTCTTCCAGCTATCTATCTCTGCAATAGGTTCTGTGAATTACAGAAAACGAATTAATCTGCTGTCATTGCTGGTTACCTGTCTGGCTACCTTGAGGATGGGTACTATATTTCAATTCTGTGATCCCAGCACAATGCCCAGTGTCTAATAAACATTCAATGAACATTTCTCGAATTAATGTATAAGACAACCACTTTTGGTCTCAGGGTTCCCTTACAGTCTTAAATATTATTGGCCGGGTGCGGTGGCTCAAGCCTATAATCCCAGCACTTTGGGAGGCCGAGACGGGTGGATCACGAGGTCTGGAGATGGAGACCATCCTGGCTAACACAGTGAAACCCCGTCTCTACTAAAAAAAGTACAAAAAACTAGCCGGGAGAGGAGACGGGCGCCTGTAGTCCCAGCTACTCGGGAGGCTGAGGCAGGAGAATGGCGTGAACCCGGGAGGCGGAGCTTGCAGTGAGCTGAGATCCGGCCACTGCACTCCAGCCTGGGCGACAGAGCGAGACTCCGTCTCAAAAAATGTGTATATATATATATATATATATATATATATATAAAATTGAGGTTAGTCGGAGTGCAGTGGTGTTTACAACTAACTGATCACAACCAGTTACAGATCTTTTTGTTTCCTCTCTACTCCCACTGTCTGACTTGGCTAGCCCTTAAAAAATAAAAAAGGGCCGGGCGCGGTGGCTCACGCCTATAATCCCAGCACTCTGGGAGGCCGAGAGGGAGGATCGTTTGAGCCCATGAGTTCAAGACCAGCCCGAGCAACATAGTGAAACTCCGTCTCTACTAAAAATACAAAAAATTAGCTGGGCGTGGTGGCGCGCACCTGTGGTCCCCGTTACTCGGAAGGCTGAGGCAAGAGAATCACTTGAGCACAGGAGGTTGACGCTGCAGTGAGTGGAGGCAGTGATTGCACCACTGCACTCCAGCATGGGCGACAGACTGACACTCTGTCTCAAAAATAAATTAAATTAATTAATTAATTAATAGTGAAACGAACACCACAGAGACATACTTCCTTTTGTCCTTTTTTCTCTTCTGCAGAGTAACGCGAAGTCTTGCCGTAACCCAAGATGGCAACCATCTCTCAAATGTCACTCCGTACAATGACGTCACACAGCGACCATGCCTTTCCTCCCTGAGAGTTTCGCTACATTTCCCAAGATGCTTTGCCGATAGCGACGCTATTAGTCGTCATCGACGGAAGCGCACCTGACTGAGCGGAAGTAGAAGATCTCTGAGGCTAAGAAGGTGGAGACTGGAGAAGCTGTGAGGTTGTAAGTAACCCCGTGGGTCTAAGCGTCTTGGCTGTGAGGAACGAAGCTAGGGAATAATCTGCTGGAAGCGCGAGGCGTCGCTTCCCTAACCCTAGGAGCTCAGACTCCTGTGTTCTTCCAGTAGACCTGGGAGCGAAGAGAAATAAGACATTGCTGTGGAGGCGAAGTCTCCGTATTAAGGTCTTGCTGGTTTTTAAGTTTTCTTGGAACATACTAGGGCGAATTCAGACTCTTGTCGTGACACAAGGGTCGTTGGCGTGATTTTGCTGCGACTAGAGCAATTTACATTTTTGCAAATCTCTAGCAAATTTTTGCAAATATCTGGGCTGCTGATGCTCTGACTCAGCTTCTACAGCAGTGGTTCGCAATTGGCTGCACGTCAGAATCACCTGGGATGAAAAAAAAAAAAACAACTCTGATGCCCTTGCTTGACGCCACACTAATAAATCAGAGTTTGGTTAGGGTCTGAGCAGTGGTATTTTCTAAATCTCTAGTGTTCTGTTGGGCAGCTAGGGTTCAGAGTCACCCTTTCTGATGCCTGACTCTGACCCCCACGGTGATTCTGATTCGGGTCACCTGCGCGAAGGTTCCCTTTCCACTGTAAGCTGCGTGGGCTCTACTACACGCATTTGGGTTAAAGTGATCACAGTTTTGGCACGGATTTTATTTTGAGGTACACTAGAAACGTATTCTTGGGTTTCCTGTGGTGGTGCTAAAAAGACGGACCATAGTTTCTTACTCGTGTCTTGGTTATTCATTCTGAATGAAAATTAGGGCTGCTTCCTTTTTCTTGTCACTGTTTTAGTTTCTGCCTAATTTTTGCTATATAAACAGAACGCGAACGGTGGAACGTGGAAGAGTCACATTAAAAACGGCTTCTTTTGTTGCTTATTAGAAGTTCTGGGCCGGGCGCGGTGGCTCACGCCTGTAATCCCAACACTTTGGGAGGCCGAGGCGGATGGATCACGAGGTCAGGGGTTCCAGACCAGCCTGGCCAAGATGGTGAAACCCCGTCTCTACTAAAACTACAAAAATTAGCCGGTGGCGCGGTGGCAGGCGCCTGTAATCCCAGCTACTCGGGAGGCTGAGGCAGGAGAATCGCTTGAACCCGGACGCAGTGGTTGCAGTGAGCTGAGATCGTGCCACTGCATTCCAGCCTGGGTGACAGAGTGAGACTCCGTCTCAAAAAAAAAAAGTCTAGTACCAGATTTGATCAGGAAAGGGGTCTCAGGTAAAATGACATTTGACATTATTTTTACTTATAATCTATATTTTTAAATAATGAATTCCAGTGAAAGGAAGCTACGGTGTGTTTTTTGGCTGTAATGCAGAGGTTTGTTTAGGTTTAAAACAGAACTTTTAAAAATATAAGCACCATTACATAGCAGTTGTTTTGTTTTGTTTACCCCCAGCTTTAGCGTCACCTCCCTCACTGGACAGCATGGGGGAGAAGTCAGAGAACTGTAGGGTTCCAGAGGATCTGTTCAATGGTTTGAAGGTTACAGATACTCAGGAAGCCGAGTGTGCTGGCCTTCCAGTTCCTGATCCCAAAAGTCAGCATTCCCAGAGTAAGCTGCTCAGGGATGATGAGGCGCATCTCCAGGAGGACCAGGGAGAAGAGGAGTGTTTTCATGATTGCAGTGCCTCATTTGAGGAGGAGCCAGGAGCGGACAAGATAGAGAACAAATCTAATGAAGATGTGAATTCCTCTGAAATAGATGAAGAATACCTAATAGAACTGGAAAAAAACATGTCGGATGAAGAGAAACAGGTAATTATTTTATTTATTGTGCAAGAGCTGCCACTTACACTGCATTTTAAAATGTGATCGATACTGTATCGTAGACCACCTCATCTGTGGTAAAGAATAACTTGCCCTTTTGTCTTTTTATGGCTTTAGTAGTGTAGGATCTGAGATAAATCGGTGGCATGTCAGGGAAACACTGAGTGTGTCTGCTTAGCAAAGAAATTTTCATTATTTTCTGTGAACCTTGAGTTATGTTCATCTTGTACTTCAGGAGTCTGTAACATAACAGTCTTTTTGTTTATTTTCAAAATGTATATATACTTTTTAGTTTTCTGTTATAACCTTTTCTGTGGTTGGCTGCTGGAATTTCTGTAATGAACATTTTTATGTTTATGCTACATTTATGTTTATGAACATTTCCTGTTTATGCTAATCCCTTGTTAGCAAAATATGACTGCCTGAATATCTTGGTGGAGTTTTGGTTGCGGAGGTCTTAAGGAACAGAATTGTGTATGATTATAGCTAGCTATCGTTTGTTGAATGCCTACAATGTGCCATCCACTGACTTGAAATGTTACTTGTGCTTTCATTAATCCTCACAACATGCCTATGAAATATGTACTGTTATTTCCCCTAAGGAAACAACTTGGAGTGGTGAAGTAATTAGCTGAAGATCAAATGCCTAATGAATTGCAAAACTGATTCTCAAATCAAATCTGTTTGATTCCAAAGCCAGAGTCTAATGTAGAATGTAATAACAAAATATCTGTCTTCCTACAAAGCAGATAGACTAATAAAATGTACAATCTCCTGTTTCTTTGCTCTGGGGCCACACCCTTAACTGAGCAAGCCTTCACTTTTGGAGACTGAAGTCCTGCTGTCCTACCTCCTTCTGATTGCACAAGCAAGGTAGTCTCTGAAGAGTTACTGTAATAGCTTCAGTTTGTCTACAAAGAACTTGAATGAGATTGTAGTTTATGCCACTAACGAGCTCACTCACTGAACAGGTTGTGATACATTGGTAATGAGTTGAGATAATTAATGTGCAGCCTAAGCCTAACAGTGGGGGTGGGAAGGTAGCCTGGGGTGGGAAGGAGCATCTTCTCTTTCGCTGTCTCCTTAGACACCTTTCATTATCAAATCAGTTAGCTTTCATGTGAACGTGTTCGCTTTTGTGCTAGTGTGCGCCACCAGAACAGGAGGAAAAAGGGGCAAAACTGAGCCAAGTTCATAAACTATCAAGCAAATACAGCACATAAAAATTAAGTACTGCTCCATAACAGTATAGCAGGCTTCAGGCTTTTTAGAAACACTGATTATACATCTATGTTAAAAAGATAGCAATGCTTTTCTGTTACCTTAATATATTTTGCCCTAAAATTATATTAATTTTCTAGTGCCCTCTGGATTTGACAGTTGAATGGTTTGGCTCAAGGTGTCACAAAGTCTGATCCCCACCTCTAATTTAGTAAAGCCTGTTTTGTGTCTCCTAGGCCAGAAAATCATACTTTCAGTTCCATAAATACTTTTGGGATTTTTTTTTTTTTTTTTTTTTTTTTTAAGACAGGATCTCGCTGTGTCATCCAGGCTGGAGTGCAGTGATGTGATCACGGCTCACTGCAGTTTCAACCTCCTGGGCTCAAGTGGATCCTCCCACCTCAACCTCCTGAGTAACTGGGACAACAGGCATGCACCACCCTACCCGGCTAATTTTTATGGGTGTTTTGATAGAGACGGTGTCTCACCGCGTTGCCCAGGCTGGTCTCCAACTGCTGGGCTCAAGCTATCATCCCATTTTGGCCTCCCAAAGTGCTGGGATTACAGGCGTGAACCACCACACCTAGCCAGGATAATTATTTTTATTGCCTGTAAGTCATATTCTAAGTAGAACAATACTTTCTTTCACTTTTTTCGCTCCTTTTAAAAATTGAGATATAATTTAGTGAAACAGTAGATCAGTTCTCATGTGTAGAATGCAATGAGTTTGACAGTTGTATTCACCTGCGTAACTCACATTTCTATCAAGATAGAGAACATTTCCATCATGTCAGAAACTCCATTTGTGTGCTGTATCAGTCATTCCTTTCCCAACCACACCAGTCTCTGGTTAACCACTCTTCTGATTCCTGTCTCATAGGTGGTTTTTTTCCTGTTCCAGACTTTCGTATAAATATAATCAGACAGTAGTATTCATGTTTAAAACATAAATATTTTCTATTTATATATCAAAGTGTTTTTATAGCTAATTTGAAAATTTGTAAGAATATCTCGTAACAGTAACATACAGCAGTACTAGTCCTGTTATTTAGAGAAATGTAAGCCACTAACTCTACTTTAAGGAAATAACCTATGAGAGTACAGATTGCCTTCAGCTAACTGTGGTACTAATCTATTAGCTGTTTCTATGCTATTTTGATAAATATCTTTCCGAAATTTTCAAGAAGCCAGCAAAACAGATGAAGAAATGTCTTCTGCATATATGGTTTGGCTTTAATAGCTCATCAGGGACAGGATAGTATTATATTTGAATCTTTTAAAATAGATAAAGTTCAGATAGTTCAACAATGATTTAAAAAAACATAAATGGCCAAAAAATGTGAAAAGACTTTCAGCCTCATTAATAATAATAAAAAATACAAACTAAAACATTATGTCTCATCTATCAGATCAGAACATTGATCTGATGTTGACAAGAAGAGGATGCTGGAACTCATATACTCATGTTGGGAATGTAAATTGTTATATCACTTCGTGGGACACATACCAAATTTTTATGTGAAAATTTCTTTAGGTAGGGCTATCAATAGCCTCTTCTACAATGATAGGAATGTTCTACATCCTGCACCATGCAATATGGTAGCTGCTGACTACATCAGGCTGTTGAGCACTATTACAGCTGAGAAACTGAATTTTATTTTAATTAATTTAAATAGTCACACAGGGTGGCTCACACCTATAATCTCAGCACTTTGGGAGGCTGAGGCGGGCAGATCACCTGACAGGAGTTCGACCTGAGACCTGCCTGGCCAACATAGTGAAACCCCATCTCTGCCAAAAATAAAAAAAATTAGCCGGGCCTGGTGGCAGGCTCCTGTAATCCCAACCACTCAGGAGGATGAGGCAGGAGAATTGCTTGAACCCGGGACATGGAGGTTGCAGTGAGCCAAGATTGCGCCATTGCACTCCAGCCTGGGAGACAAGAGCGAAATTCCGTCTCAGAAAACAAATAAATAGTCACACAGGCCAGGCATAGTGGCTCATTCCTATAATCGCAGCACTTGGGAGGCTAAGGCTGGAGGATCACTTGAGCCCAGGAGTTTGAGACCAACCTGGGCAACAGAGTGAGACCCTGTCTTTCCAAAAAATTTTTAATTAAAAAATTTTTTAAAGCCTTTAAAAATAAAAATAACCACATGTGGCACAAGCCTATAGCCCCACCACTCAGGAGGCTGAGGGAGGATCCCTGGAGCTTGGGAAGTTGAGGCTGCAGTGAGCCATGATCATGCCGCTGCACCCCAGCCTGTGCAACAGTGAGAACTTGTCTCAAAATGAATAAATAAATAATTTTAAAATAAAATTGTCACATGTGGCTAGTAACTACCATATTGGACATGACGGCATTAACCCTGATTCTCTTGTAGCCATTTATTTCAAGGAAATTATTAGAAATATACACAAAATTATATACATAGATGTGTTGCAGCATCATTCATAATTTTGGAAAGCTAGACAATGTTAAACAGGGTATTTGTAGTATAGTAAATATATTTGGTCTTTGTCCCTGGTTCCTGTTACAGAGCCCCTAAAACCCTTGGAATTTTCTGATAGTGTATCGTCTGTTATTCTTAATGTACCCCTTTTGATAACATCTGAGTTCATCCTAATGAGATAACTTTTAGGGTGTGGCCTATCAATAGCCTAAGGATGGGGCCAGTCACCAAAAAGACTAAGTGATTCGGGGTTTAGAGGGTTGGAACTTTTGGCACCACCTACCGAAATCCAGGAAAGGAGGAGGGTAAGTGCTGGAGATTAAGCTCCATTAAAACTTTTTTCTTTTTGTGTTTTGAACCAAGTCTCACTCTGTTGCCCAGACTGGATTGCAGAGGTGCGATCATAGCTCACTGCAGCCTTCAACCTCCTGGGCTCAAGCTATCCTCCTACATCAGTGTCCCAAGTAGCTGGGACCACAGGCACCCTCCACCACACCTGGCTAAATGTTTTTGTATTTGAAGTGAGGTCTCACTGTGTTGCCCAGGCTGGTCTCGAACTCCTGGACACAAGCAATATTCCCATCTCAGCCTCCCAAAGTGCTAGGATTACAGGCGTGAGCTGCTATGCCTGGCTTATAAAAACTCTTGAACAAGAAATCTGATGAGCTTCCAGGTTGATGAGCACATGGAAGTGTTAAGAGGATGGCACCCAGAGAGGGCATGGCAGCTCTGTACCCCTTCTCCCTCTGCCTTTCCCTGTGTGTCTCTTCACCTGGCTGTCCTATATCCTTCATAATATCCTTTATAATAAACTACTAAGTGTAAGTAAAGTGTTTCCCAGAGTTCTGTGACCCAGTCTAGCAAATTATTGAACTCAAGGACGGGGTGGTTAGAATCCTGTGCTAACCATTCAGTCGGAATCATAGGTCACAACCTGGGACTTGTGATTAGTGTCTGAAGTGGAGCCAGGCTTGTGAGACTGAACTCTTAACCTGTGGGATCAGACACTGTCTACCTGGAGATAGTGACAGAACCGAATTGAATTACGGGACACCCAGTTGGTGTCCGCTGGAGAACTGTTTAGTGTGGAAGAAAACTCTCATCTGTTGTCAGAACTATTGGGAGTGTATAGTAGGAGAGAAAAATATGTTCTTCCCAGAGTATTACTTAAATTTTGTTGTTACATTTATGTAGTATACAATGCAGTTGTTAAAGATAAATCTTGACTGGGCATAGTGGCTCATGTCTATAATCCCAGCACTTTGGGAGGCCAAGGTGGGCACACCACTTGAGCCCAGGAGTTCAAGACCAGCCTGGCCAACATGATGAAACTCCACCTCTACTAAAAATACAAAAATTAGTCAGGTATGGTGGCATGCACCTGTAGTCCCAGCTACTTAGAAGGCTGAGGCACAAGAATTGCTTAAACCTAGGAGGCGGAGATTGCAGTGAGCCGAGATCACGCCACTGCACTCCAGCCTGGGTGACAGAGTGAGTCTCTGTCTCAATAAATAAATAAATAATTTTTTTAAAAGAATTTCTAAAGGTGAATCATAGGTATTGACATGGGAAGCTGCCTGTAATATAATGTCAAATTAATTAATCAGGTTATACAACAGTGATGATTTCTTTTAAGTTAAACTAAACCTATATGAAAGTATGTTTATACATACGAATTTGAAGGGTATACACCAAAGTATAAGCAGTAAGTAACTTTTGAGAGGTATGATTATTAGGGAATTTTAATTTATATGTAATGCGATTTTGTAATATTTGCTTTTTTTTACAGTAAGCCTATATTACATTATTCCATTTTAAGAATATAAATAAGTAAAAATTGATTACTTTACAACCAAAGTGTATGCCCTACCACAAAAGCACATAAAGCCGACCCCTGAGGATTTGGGAAAGAAGTGCTATTCCGTATAGAGTCTATGTATTATTAAAGGCTTCTTGTGGACACAACCAAATAACAATAGCCAAAGTCTGTTAATCAAGCTAACCTCACTTGTCCTGTGGCTGGGAAGATAATTCAGCCTCAAGTACAGTGTCACTTCTCAGCAGAACTCATAAATCAAGAGTAATTGAGGAGGAAAGCAGTTAAGATTTGGTAAAAAGCAGGAAAAGCTCTCAATGGGAGTATAGTGTATTTGTGTGTTTATTTCAGCAGTAAATATTAACTGTTTGTGAAAGCTTAAATGTAGACATGACTACCCATAGGAATGGAATTTTAGATAACATTTGAGATGTACTAGGTATGTGAAGCAAATAATTGATTCCAAGAGGCTTGGCTAAGGTGAAGGACAGATGTAGCAGCAGACAAGAATTGCAATAATAACATTATGATATAAAAAATGCTATCTTAGTATGTTGGAGCTGCTATAACAAAATACCTTAGACTGGATAATTTATAAATAATAGAAATTTATTGCCGGGTGCGGTGGCTCATGCCTGTAATCCCAGCACTTTGGGAGGCCGAGGCAGACAGATCACAAGGTCAGGAGATCGAGACCATCCTGGCTGACACGGTGAAACCCTGTCTCTACTAAAAATACAAAGAATTAGCTGGGTGAGTTGGCGGGCACCTGTAGTACCAGCTACTTGGGAGGCTGAGGCAGGAGAATGGCGTGAACCCGGGAGGCGGAGCTTGCAGTGAGCCGAGATCACGCCACTGCACTCCTGGCATGCAGGAGTCGCCTCGGTGACAGAGCGAGACTCCGTCTCAAAAAAAAAAAAAAAATTTATTGCTCGTAGTTCTGGAGGCTGAGAAGTTCAAGATCAAGGTGCCAGCAATTTCAGTGTCTGGTGAGGGCCTATTCCTTACAGATGGCACCATTTGTGTTCTTACGTGGCGGAAGGGGCAGGGCAGCTCCCTTCAACCTGTTTTATTAGGACACTAATCCATTCATGAGGATGGAGCCCTTATGACTTAATCCCATCCCAAAAGGCCCCACCTCTTAATACCAACACAATGGGGATTAGGTTTCAACATGAATTTTGGAGGGACACATTCAGACCAGAGCGAGTGTTTATAGTATTAGGACCTATGGCACATACTGCAGAATGCTGGTATTGATTCTATAAGAAAATCGCCTTTTATGGACTGCTTGTCACAGTGCAGTTTCTTAGGCCTCGTGTGTAAATTTCCTAGGTAATTCATATGCACATGCTGAGACTTGAGGACCACTGTCATGGGCTTTGCACAGTCTTCCTCCATTAAATAGCTATTGAATGACTAGCGTCTTTATCTCCCCCATGAGAGCCAATAATTGGCCTTGCAAGTTACAGAAATTTTTTTATCACATTTATTCAAGTAATATTTGCATTTCTTCCACACACCAGGCATTGTTTGAGGCCCTGAGGGATACAGTAGTGAACAAGACAGAGAGGGTTTCTGTTCTCTCATTGGGGAATTAGGACAAAATCTTAAGATGAAGTGATGCAGGGTTGGGTTGGAAGGATGGTGCTATGGTTTGAATGTTTCTCCCCAAAATTCATGTTAAACTTAATCCTCAATGTGTAGTATTAAGAGGTGGAGCCTTTAGAAGGTGATTAGAAGAATCAGTATCCTTATAAAGTATACCAATAAAAGACCTGAGGGAACCTTGTTGGGCCCTTCTACTCCCCTTTCACCAAGTGAGGATGCAGAAAGAAGGCACCCGTGTTGAATCAGAGAACACGCCCCTTACCAGACACCAAATCTGCTGGTGCCTTGATCTTGGCATTTCCAGCCCCTACAGCTGTGCAAAATAAATTTCTATTATTTATAAATTACCCAGTCTGTGTTATTTTGTTATAGCAACCTGAGTGGACTAAGACAGGTGGAGAGGACTGCTTTAGACTGACTAGTCAGGAAAGCCTCTCTGGAGAGGTGGCCTTTCAGCAGAGCCTGGGGGAGGGTGGCACTGGGAGCAGCCAAGTGTGTGACCATCTGAGAGGCAAGCATTGGAGACAAAGAGAGCAGTTGAATAAAACCCTAAAGTAACAACAACCTTGGTGTTTTGACATGTTCAAGGAGTGGAAGAGCCTATGGCTGAAGCATAATGATTAAGGAAGAGAGTGGGCTGATAGTAGGCAAGGGTCTGATTATGGAACAGTTCCTAAGCCATGGTAAAGAATTTGAAGTTTGTTCCAAGTGCGGAAGGAAACAGGTGGATAATGTTAAGCCAGGGAGAGATGGGAGTTATTTACATTTTAATAAGAGAATTCAGTTCTTATACAGAGAATGGAGGGGTATGAGGATAGAGGAGGGACATGAATGGAACATTTGAGACCAGTTAGGCTCTAATGCAGTAGCCCGGGCAAAGATAATAGTACCTTGAACTGTGGATCTGAAGAGAAATGAATGATTTCGGGATGTATTTCAGAGGTAAAGCTGACCACACATTGCAGTGGATTCGATTGGAGGGATGGAGTGAGACTTTAGAATGATTCCTTTTCTTCAGCTACTGGATGGATGGTGGTGGCCTTTATTAATATGAAGAAGATGAAGGAACTTTGAACTCATCCAGGTTCTGGTCATTTAATTCTTTCCTGCAAACAAACATTTTCATTTGTAAGCCAAAATGCAGATTTAGTCATTTCAGTAGGTTTGCTGCCTTTCACTAGTGGTTTGCAAATGGTATTCATTTACATGTACACATAAGGGAGCCAAAAGTCTGTTGGCATGGTGAACATGGATTCAGAATGCATGGGATCTGGGATTTTAAAACATTAGGCTCTGAAAATTTTAAGGATTGTTCTTTAAGGTCATTTTCTCTTTAGGAACCATTATCAAAGCTTAGAAGTCTCAGTTTAGAACAGAAGTTATATTTTAGTCTCTTCCCTCTGTCATTTTTCCTAAATTCCACATTATTTAATCTTTTGGATTTCCATGTTTCTGCCACCTTATTGCATCATTTTCATAATCTAATCAATGTTGTGGTTGTGGGTGTGTTTGCAGGGAATACTCTCTTGATTGCTTCCAAAAAGTTTTCAGTAACTTCTTCCATAGTGGCCTGCATAGTCCTGTTAACTTCGTGAGCAACCTTGCTGATTTTGTTGTTTCCCTTTTCTTTCTTTTTTTTTTTTTTTTTTTTTGAGACGGAGTCTCACTCTGTCACCCAAGCTGGAGTGCAGTGATGCTATCTATGCTCACTGCAACCTCTGCCTCCTGGGTTCAAGTGATTCTTCTGCCTCAGCCTCCTGAGTAGCTGGGACTACAGGTGTGTGCCACCACGCCCAGCTAATTTTTGTATTTTTAGTAGAGACTGGGTTTCACCATATTGGCCAGGCTGGTCTCAAACTCCTGACATCGTGATTCACCCACCTCGGCCTCCCAAAGTGCTGAGATTACAGGCATGAGCCACTGCGCCCTGCCTCCTGCCTCCTTTTCTTTCATTTCTTGTTTTATTTCGGTTTTTTGTTTTGTTTTGTTTTTTGTTTCGAGATGGAGTTTCACCCTCTTGCCCAGGCTGGAGTACAGTGGCATGATCTTGGTTCACTGCAACCTCCGCCTCCTGGGTTCAAGTGATTCTCCTGCCTCAGCCTCCTGAGTAGCTGGGATTGCAGGTGCCCATCACCACACCTGGCTAATTTTTGTATTTTTAGTAGAGATGGGGTTTCACCATGTTGGCCAGGCTGGTCTCAAACTCCTGACTTCAAGTGATCCACCCGCCTCAGCCTCCTTTTCTTTCATTTCTAATGGGCATCCTTTGGAACTAAGGTGGTCTTTTTTACCAACTTATTAGAGTTACCACTGTTGAACTTAATGCTGTCTACAAACGATTAAATCAAATCCTGGAAGGAGCTTAGATTTCTGATCCCAATTTTGTTTATTTTTATTTTTGTAGAGGCCTTTTCACTTGGCCTCCCAAAGTGCTGAGATTACAGGCATGAACCACCCTGCCTGGCCTGATCCTGAGTTAAAACCAGAGGAAATAAGGGTTGCTTGCTCTAAAACAGGGGTCGTCAACCCCCGGCCATGTACTAGTACCAGCCTGTGGCCTGTTAAGAACCCAGCCACACAGCAGGAAGTGAGCAGCAGGCTAGAGAGTGAAGCTTCATCTGTATTTACGGCCACTCCCCATCATTTGTATTACTGTCTGAGCTCCGCCTCACGTCATATCCGTGGAAGCATTAGATTCTCGTGGGCTCGTGAACCCTATTGTGAACTGCACATGCAAGGGATCTAGATTGTGGCTTCTTATGAGAATCTAATGCCTGATAATCTATCACTGTCTCCCATCACCCTCAGGTGGGACCATCTAGTTGCAGGAAAACAAGTTCAGGGCTCCTACTGATTCTCCATTATGGGAAATTGTATAACTATTTGATTATATATTACAGTGTCATAATTATAAAAATAAAGTACACAATAAATGTAATATGCTTGACCGGGCGCAGTGGCTCAAGCCTGTAATCCCAGCACTTTGGGAGGCCGAGGCGGATGGATCACGAGGTCAGGAGATCGAGACTATCCTGGCTAACATGGTGAAACCCCGTCTCTACTAAAAATACAAAAAACTAGCCGGGCGTGGTGGCGGGCGCCTGTAGTCTCAGCTACTTGGGAGGCTGAGGCGGGAGAATGGCGTGAACCCGGGAGGCGGAGCTTGCAGTGAGCCGAGATCACGCCACTGCACTCCAGCCTGGGAGACACAGCGAGACTCCGTCTCAAAAAAAAAAAAAAAAAACAAACAAACAAAAAATGTAATATGCTTGAATCATTACGAACACCCCCTCCCCCACGACCCTGGTCCGTGAAAAAATGGTCCCCCACAAAAGCAGTCCCTGGTGCCAAGAAGGGTAGGGACCGCTGCTCTAAAATATTTGGAAGTTAGTGAGGTATGTTTACATTATTTGCTGGTAGAAAATTAAAATGGCATTCAGTATTTCCTGTGTTTATTAAGAAAGGTCACTTTGTGTAGATCAGTGGTTTCCAGACTTTGTTGTGCCTAAGCATCACAGGAAATGTATTAACCATGCAAAGCCTGAGAAGTGTCTGATACCACACACCCACAACCAGGCATCTGCTTTGTTAGCAAGCCTCCCAGGTAATTTCAATATAGGAAGAACTGTGGCCACCCCATGGGAAACAGATCCAGATGGACACAGATGACTAAGCTTCCAAAACAAGAAGTATTGACCTAACCCATGCATTGACTGCATCCAACGTCGGAAGAACTGAATGGGAGGTTTTCTTTTACCCACATCCATTGATCAAGGTCGAAAAACAACTTGTTGGGCCGAATTTAAGCAGTCCTGACAGAAAATTTATTTCTATTAAATTGTGTTTTGGGAAATAGAATTTTCTGATTTAAGAAACAAGGGACTGTTTCCAAGATTAATTCCTCATAGATCAGTCATTTTTTCCTCAGAAGGATAATACCTATTGAGAGGCAGGTTCTAACTGTGGCTTAGATCTAAAGATTCTTCCCTCATGCCTGCCTAGAGGACATGTAAAGGTGACTCGTGGAAAGAACAGATATGTCTTTATATATGTAAAGCAAGTGATACCTGATTTCAAAGAAGACAAAACCAAAAGCTTATTTTTTTAATGATAAGGAATTCCCTTCAGAATAATTTGTAGAAGTGGTGTCCCTAGCTGTTCCAATATTTGCATTCCAAGTGTAGTTTTCTCATCCCACCTAGATAAGACTAAAGCAGAAGGTTTTGTTGCATTTGCCTCCATTTTCCAGCAATTGAGCAAGTATGTAGCTCTCTTTACTCTCTCTTTTACTCCAGCGATTGATCTCTGGGTACTGTGATTCTTGGGTACTGTGCTTGGCGTCAAGTGTGTTTTATTTTGTAGCAATTACTTCACAAAACTGCAGAGGGCAGCAGAGAGCTGCTGATTTATAATATGGACATAAGCTTGCTGGAGTGAGAGTCTTGGTTTTATCCGTTTGTCTGTTGAGCACATGCTTACCGTAGGATTATTTAAATATGAGATTATTGTTTAAATGTATTTCATGCAAGTTTTTACTATTTAATAATGATAGGTGGGATATACACTTGTAAGCTCCAAGTCAAGTGTGTTTATGTTGTATTCACTGACCTAAAGTAAAATACCCTACTCAGCCACTGCATTGTAGTCTGTTGAACAGTGGTTTATTTATAAGAGACTAGAGGAGCACTTTCTAGCATTTTGCCTTGCTACCCCAGGATTTTAAATTATATCAGTTGAAGTTCTCTAGCTTGGATTTTTGGGTTTTTTGAAGGGTGGTGTTTTTGTTGTCCATTAAAAAATTAAATTCAAGCTACTTCTAATATTTTAAGCAAGTGAATCAATCCATTTGAAGCTCTTAGCACAATGTCTGGCTACATACTAAATATTATGAGTTTTAGCTCATTGAATGAGTTACACAGCCATGGAATCAGGCATATTTGGGTAATCTAAGCAGATAGGAGTACTATGTTAGTAAACAGGAAATGACAAGGTAAGATTATAGCCAAGTCATGGATATTTGCTTTACAGGAAGAGTCTTCACTTAGCAATATTAGTATACCATTTTTCATCCTAACTAGCATTTAAAGTAATTTGTCTTCTTTATAGAATATCTTCTTTATGCAAAGCAGTTTATGATGTTTATATCCTTGATTTGCTAATTTTATTCAGAAAGGACACTTGTAATAGTTTCCACCCTTATTTCTTTGTTAGTTAAATGAAAATTAACCCACATATGCTATAGATTCAGGGTAATTCTAGAAATTGAGTTATTCATTCAGCAGACATTTGTTAGTACCTGCAATTAATAGACAAAATTGGCCAGGTGCGGTGGCTCACACCTGTAATCCCAACACTTTGGGAGGCCGAGGCGGGCAGATCACCTGAGGCCAAGTTCAAGACCAGCCTGACCAACAAAGTGAAACCCCATCTCTACTAAAAATACAAAAAAATTAGCCGGGCGTGGTGGCATGTGCCTGTAATCCCAGCTACTCAGGAGGCTGAGGCAGGAGAATCTCTTGAACTCTATAAGCAGATGTTGCAGTGAACTGAGATTGCATCATTGTACTCCACCCTGGGCAAAAGAGCAAAACTCTGTCTAAAAAAAAAAAAAAAAAGACAAAATTGGTTTGTTTGTTTTTTTGTTTTTTGGGGTTTTTTTTGTTTTTTTTTTTTATTTTTTTATTTTTTTTGAAATAGAGTTTTGCTCTTTTGCCCAGGCTGGAGTGCAGTGACGCAATCGTGGCTCATTGTAACCTCCGGGGATCAAGTGATCCTTCCGCCTCAGCTTCCCAAGTAGCTGGGACTACAGGCATGAGCCACCACGCCCAGCTAATTTTTTTTTTATTTTTAGTAGAGGCGTAGTCTTGCTATGTTGCCCAGGCTGAAGTTTTCTTGAAGAATATGGTTTTCTCTGTCAAGAAACTTATAATTCAGCCAGGAAGACATGTAACTATGCTTACCTTTTTATTTTAGGTAGTTTCGTGTTTTGTCAGTATACTCTGGTTGGCATGTAAGTGTCGGGGAGCAATGGGTGGAGCCTTCTCTGTGCTGTGTACATTAGCGCAGTGCCTGCACATTATGTGCCCTAAGTATGTTGAAAAACTGTCATTACTGAGGTAGGAGTTTCAAGTCCTTACTGGAGGCTGCATTTAGCTCTTGAAAGACAAAAATTATTTCCCAGGTGGAGAGTTCTATTTTAACTTTTTATTTTTGAAATAACATTTTTTAGAAAGTAGCAAAAAACAGATTCCAGCTTCCCCTAGTTTTAACAGCTTACATAGCCATAGTGCAGTTATCAAAACCAGGAAATAAACATTATTACAACACTATAAACTACAGACCTTATTCAGATTTCATCACATTTTCCATGAACGTCATCTTTTCTGTTCCAGGACCCATTGCATTTAGTTTTCATGTCGCCTTAGTTTTCTCTAGTTGATGATAGTTCCTTTTTCTTTTTTTTTCTTTTTTTTTTTTTTAAGAGAGACTAGAATAGCCCAAGCTGGAGCACAGTGGCATGATCATAGCTTACTGCAGCCTCAAACTCCTGGACTCAAGTGATCCTCTTGCCACAGCCTCCCTCATAGCTGGGACTGCAGACACTTGCCGTCACACCCAGCTAATTTTTTTTTTCTTTTTTTTTTTTTTTTTAGGACATGGGGTTTTGCTTTGTTGCCCAGGTTGATCTTGAACTCATGTGCTCAAGTGATCCTAGCACCTCAAAACTAATAATAATAATAATAATAATAATAGAACAACCTAAGTCCTGTGGTCCAAGCCCTTGATTCAGTGAGGAAAAGGTTTGTTTTTGTTTTGTTTTGCTTTGTTTTTTGAGACCAGGTCTTGCTCTGTCCCCCAGGCTGGAGTGCAGTGCCATGATTCCATAATTCCACTGTAGCCTCGACTTCCTGGGCTCCAGTGATCTTCCCACCTCAGTCTCCAGAGTAGCTGGGACTGCAGGCATGAGCCACCATGCTCAGCTAATTTTTGTGTTTTTATTTATTTATTGTTTTGTTTTGTTTGTTTTTGAGACGAAGTCTTACTGTGTCACCCAAGCTGAAGTGCAATGGTGCAATCTCAGCCCACTGCAACCTCTGCCTCCCAGGTTCAGGTGATTCTCCTGCCTCAGCCTCCCAAGTAGCTGGGATTACAGGCACCTGCCACCGCACCTGGCTAATTTTTATATTTTTTATAGAGACGGGGTTTGACCACGTTGGCCAGGCTGGTCTCAAACTCCAGACTTCAGGCGATCCACCTGCCTTGGCCTCCCAAAGTGCTGGGATTACAGGTGTGAGCCACTGCGCCCAGCCTAATTTTTGTTTTTCAATAGAGACGGGGTTTTGCCATGTTGCCCACGCTGGTCTCAAACTCTTGAGCTCAAGCAGTCCACACTCCTTGGCCTCCCAAAGTGCTGAGATTACAGGTATGGGCTACCACACCCAATGAGATTTATTTTTAACATAGGTCTCAAAATGACTATAGATCAGAACTCTGGAACTAAATAACATGTTTTGGAGCAGTGTCATCCTCTTTTCAAATGCCCTAGTTCTTGACACCAAGGGAATTACAAGTGACTTTTTCTTTAGAACTATGAAGCATATAAGTTCTGTGTGTTCACCTTTTTGCAGCAGTTTCTGTGCGTTACTCAGTTCTATTTCCTGCAAACAATTCTTTATTTCCACACCTGTGGAAGACAGTATGGTCTTGTGGTTAAGAGCATGAACTTTGTTGTTTTGTTTTGTTTTGCTTTGTTTTGTTTAAAAGACAGGGTCTAGCTTCGTTGCCAGTGCAACTCCTGGGCTCAAGCGATTCTCCCACCTCAGTCCCTCAAGTACTTGGGACTAAGGTGTGCACCACCTCACCTAAAAACATTAACTTGGAAATGTTACATCTGTCCTAGCTCTATCATTTAACTTGGCATAAAATGGGATCATAAGGATTAAATGACCAGCAGACAAGAGCAATCAGGAACTATTAACTATAGCTATTAAGTCAAAATTCAATGAACATAGACCATAAAATATTTCAGGTCTAGAATAGAACATAGAAGATCTCTTAAAAATCATTTTTAGATACTTGGTTTTCTAAAGGTTGCAAGCGTACATTCCACAATGTTATAGAAGTATGACAGCCTCAATTATTTAACTCCTTCAAGTTATGAAGAAAAGTTGTTTGGCTAGGGATGTCGGGGTGAGAGAATTTAGAAAGGAGTACACTGGAAGCTTCTGAGGTTCTGGCAGTGCTCTCTATCTTAATTTGTATAGTAGTTTTTTGAATGTATATTTTGCAACAGTGTACTAAGTGGTACATTTCTGTATGTTTTTCCATGTGTATTGTACCTCTGGTTGTTTAAGCAGTTTCTGATATTGGGGTATTGAAATCTTCAACTAGTGTTGGATTGTCTGTTTCTCCTCTGAATTCAGTTTTTCCTTTATGTTTTTATGGTTCTGCTGTTAGATACATATACACCTATAATTGTTATATTTTCCCAATTTGTTGACCTTTTTACCATTATGAAATATCCCCTTTTTTGGTCTCCAGTAATATATCTTGTCTTAAAGCCTATTCTGTCTGATAGCACTTCAGCTACTTCTCTTAAGGTTGCTGTTTACACAGTATCTTTTTTTATACTTTTACTTTCAAACTGTATATGTCTTTGAATGTAAAGTATGCATCTTATAGTCAGCATATGATTGAATCTTGTTAAATCCAGTGTGATAATCTCTGCTCTTTGAGTTGTTTAGTCCATTCATATTTAATCTGCTTATTTATATGGTTGGATTTACATTAGTCATTTGTCTTTTACAAGTCTTATGTATTCTTTATTCCTGTTTCTTTTTTACTGCCTCTTTTTGTGTTAGATAATATTTTGTGCATGCTATTATAATACTTTGGATTTTATTAACTGTTTACTTTTAGCTCTTTTCTTAATGGTTGCTGTAGGAATTGTAATGCACATCTTTTTATAGTCTACTTTAGTTTTCCGGAATTTTTTTGTTTTTGTTTTTGTTTTTGAGACAGGGTCTCACTCTGTTGCCCAGGCTGGAGTACAGTGGCCGCAATCATGGATCACTGTGGCCTCCACCTCCCTGGGCTCAAGTGATCCTCCCACCTCAGCCTCCTGAGTATCTGGACTACAGGTGCACACCACCATGCTCAGCTAATTTTTGTATTTTTTGTAGAGATGGAGTTTTGCCGTTGCCTAAACTGTTCTCACACTCCTGAGTTCAAGCGATCCACCTGCCTTGGCCTCCCAAAGTGCTGAGATTACTGGCGGGAGCCACTGTGCCCAGCCCTACTTTAGTTTAATACTACTTATTTTCAGTGAACTGTATTGATAGAAGCTTTGCTTTAGCATAGCTCCATTTCCTGTCCTCCACTTTGAACTATCATTGTCATGTACATTATATCAATATATGTTGTAAACCTAACCACTGAGTGTCATTTTACAATCTTTTGTCTTTTAAAGAAATTAAAGAAGAGAGAAAATAACATTAGAGTCTTATATCTGCTTACCATTTCTGGTGTTCTTCATTTCCTCCTGTGGTTTTGAGTGACCATCTACTATCATTTCCTCCAGCCTGAAGGACTTTAATATGTTTTGTGAGGCAGGTTTCACAGCAGTAAATTCCCTTTGTTCATTGTGAAAGTCTTTATTTTGCCTTCATCTTGAGGTAGTTTTGTTAAATGTATAATCTGTCTGGAAAATTTTTCTGGTTCACCATTTTAAATATATCATTACACTGCCTTCTGCCCTCCACTGTTTCTGGTGAGATGTCAGAAATTAATAGTCTTGTTGTCTTTTATCATTTTTCTCTTGTGGCTTTATTTTCTCTTTATCTCTCATCACTCTTGACACAGTGGTGTCCTCAGATGTAGATCTTTCTAGTCTACTTGAGGTTCACTGAGATGAGCTTCTTGGATCTTTAGATTAACATTTTTCATCAAAATTTTAAAGTTATCAGCCTTTATTTCTTCAAACATTTGTTCTGTTCTCTTTCTTCCCTTCTTCTGGGTCTTCCATTCATGTCAAGAGGGTCCTGTTCATTTTTCTTCAGTCTTTTTGTTTTCATTCTTCAGCCTGGATAATTTCTTCCAATACAATTTCAAGTTTACTTATTCTTTTTATTTTTTGAAGCAAAGCCACACTCTCTGGCCTAGGCTGTAGTGCAGTGGCACAATCATGGCCTCAACTTCCTGGGCTCAGGCGATCCTCCCACCTCAGCCTCCAGAGTAGCTGAAACCACAGGTGCGCACCACCACACATGGCTAACTTTTTTGGCTTTTTGCTAGAAACAGGGTTTCACCATGTTGCCCAGAATGGTCCAAACTCCTGATTCGGGCAGTTCACCCACCTCGACCTCCCAAAGTATTGGGATTACAGGTGTGAGCTACTGCCCCTGGCCTGTCCAGTTTTACAGTTGGCTTTAAGGAAAAGGATTTTGACAACCTCCTTACTTCACCACATCAGAAATTCCACCTATTTTTGAACTGTGTAAATAATTTTTTTTATTTTCAAAAAATAAAATTAAATCAGAAAGGATGAGAAAAAAAAACAAGCCTTAAAATTGACTGTAAACAGAAACAAATTACATAACAATCATGAATTGATTATATAGAAAAGATAATTCCATTAACTTTGGACACAGACTCTGACTGCAACAAAACGTTGAACTTTACATAGTAGGTTCATTGTTGGTAATGATATTTGTATAGTAATTTTGGAACTCTTGTTTATTGTGGGATAGAGCAAATTAATAAAGTCACTCTTCTGAGAACCAGAGTTTTCACTGTGGAGGAATGTGAGGAAGAACCCTGTGTTGTTGGATTTCACTTGTATGTGTTCTTTGGACTCATAAGGGTTTCATTTTGTTTAAGATGTATTTCCTGGGTTTCTTCACTGAGAGGGCCTAAAAGCAGTAACACCCTGGTAACAGTGAACACACTGACACCAGATCTTTGTTTCTAAACACTGTTCCACACTAAAAGAATCCAGCACTCAGCTGAATGGGGTGACTCACACCTGTAATCTCAGCACCTTGTAAGGCTCTGGTGGGAGGATCACTTGAGCCCAGGAGTTTAAGACCAGTCTAGGCAACATAGTGAGACCCCCCACCCGCCATCTCTACAAAAAAAAAAAAAAAAAAAAAAGCCAGACGTGGTGGTATGCACCTATGGTCCCAGATCCTGAGGAAACTGAGGTGGGAGGATTGCTTGAGCCCAGGAGGTTGAGGCTGCAGTGAGCCATGATCTCTTTAGCCTGGGTGGCAAAGCGAGACCCTGCCTTTAAATAAGTAAGTAAGTAAGTAAAAATTGACCTAGGACTTCTTGGAGATATGGCCAGATCTAGGGTAGGCAAAGTACAGAATACTACACCCAGAATATTACGTAAACCTGCAACAAAGTTAAATAAACCCAGGTAAAATACCCACGCAGATTCTGGAAGTGGGCTAGGGAGGCTTGAACTTGAAATCCTAGAGAACTCAGTTACCTGGAGCATAGTTTAAAAGGGCCGTATGGGATATGGGTGGGGCCCACAAGAGGGGGCCCTTGACGAGAGACTCTTCTGCCCAGGTCTGAGGGCCAAAAAGCTTCTACAACACATGAAACCATTTAAGCATTAAGTAACACTCCAGATTTTTTGCAGTGCTTTTGTTGTGTTCATAATTTAAAACAATCTCTAAGGCAGAATTGAATTACAAACTTAAAAGCAGTGTGTATAGTCTGCATTCAAAGAAAGATAATGTGGGAAAAGAAGTAAAAGGTGGCCCCAGGGAGGAGCTATGGTTTGTACGAGACTGAAAACTACAGAAAATTTGGTGTGAGAGAGTTGGGAGGAGAATATGAAAGAGATACTCCATGGAAGGACATGGGGGACACATAAGCAAACAAATGGGATGAGGGAAAACCATGGTAAGCTTTGAGAGACAATAGTGAGATCAGACTGTCTAGCAAAGAGGACTTGTGTTGCATAGGTTGAGTTGGTTGGAACAGAAGCTTGATGCAGTGTGAACAAGAGATTTCTGAACCTTGATTTTTCTCATCTGTAAAATGAGTCAAGACTTCTGGCCGGGCGCGGTGGCTCAAGCCTGTAATCCCAGCACTTTGGGAGGCCGAGACGGGTGGATCACGAGGTCAGGAGATCGAGACCATCCTGGCTAACACAGTGAAACCCCGTCTCTACTAAAAAATACAAAAAAACTAGCCGGGCGAGGTGGTGGGCGCCTGTAGTCCCAGCTACTCGGGAGGCTGAGGCAGGAGAATGGCCTGAACCCGGGAGGCGGAGCTTGCAGTGAGCTGAGATCCGGCCACTGCACTCCAGCAAGGGGGACAGAGTGAGACTCCGTCTCAAAAAAAAAAAAAAAGACTTCTATGTCCACCTCTCAAAATTATCTTGAAAAACAAATGAGCTAATGTATGTGACAGCAGATTTTCAGCAGTGAAGCGCTGTACTGGTGTAGGTTGTAATGAATTTTGAATACCAAGTTGAGAAGTTTACAGTTGTGGTAGTAACTTTTCAAATAAGCTCCATTCATTGAGAGCATTGTCTGTTTGGGACTTTCCTTGGCAGTTCCTGTGATCATTTACAATACAGGATAATGTCACTATTTCCCCCTAAGTTTTCAGTGATGGAGAAGAAAGTACTGAGTAAAGGGCCTTATAAAATTTCTTTGGTTTCCATTTCTATAAAAGTATAATTCAAGATCAGATATTTCCCTGTGAGGCCTCTCTGGAATGTGTTAAGAGGCATTGTGGAGGTATGTAAGGGCTTTAACCACATTAGAAGCTTCTGTTCATAGAACAGAACCTGGAAAGACTCCCCTGATAGTGCTGCAGAATATCAGCACTGCCGGCTCACGTATGTGTGAGTGCTTCTGGCACCTAGCACGCTAAGGAAGACCCGTACACTATTTATCATATCTATCCTCGGATTCCAGTAATATTGTACTATATGCCTGTCATCCTTTGGAGAAAGAATATATTCAGCAGAAAAAAAACTCCAGTCTTTGTACTGGGATCATCAATTCAGTCTCGGCACAGCTGGGAAATAGTTCAACTTGCTCCTCAAAGTGCTATTTTTAGCTGTTTCCAAGGAGATGTTCAGCATGATACTGATAATTGCATTACTCTTAATTTGCACAGTCTGTGGAGAGGGAAGCAGCAGTTCTTTTTCAGTGTTTACTACTCAGTGGGCCATTGGGTTGTGAGTTATCAGTTGAAACAATGGGATACCTTACTTAGAGTAATTGACCTCAGCTCACACCTATAATCCTGGAACTTTGGGAGGCCAAGGCAGGCAAGTCATTTGAGGCCTGGAGTTTAAGACCAGCCTGGGCAACATGGTGAAACCCCATCTCTACTAAAAATACAAAAAATTAGGCAGGTGTGGTAGCGCATGCCTGTAAACTCAGCTACTCAGGAGGCTGAGGCACGAGAATCACTTGAACCTGGGAGGTGGAGGTTGCAGTGAGCCAAGATCACACCACTGCACTCTAGACTGGGTGATGGAGTGAGAGTCTGTCTCAAAAAATAATAATAATAATAACCTCAGAATTACATTCTGGAGCCTTTCGCTTGGCTAGGTCAACTTTCAGTCCTTCAAGTTAGAAAGACAAGATGAGGGCTGGGCACACTGGCTCACACCTATAATCCCAACACACTGGGAGGCTGATGTGAGAAGACTGCTTGAGCCCAGGAGTTTAAGACCAACCTGGCCAACACAGTGAGACCCCATCTCTACTAAAAACAGAAAAAAATTACCTAGGGGCAGGCAGTGGTGCTTGCTTATAGTCCCAGCTACTCAGAAGGATTGCTTGAGCCCAGGAGTTCAAGGTTACAGTAAACTCTTATGGTGCCACTGCACTCCAGCCTGGACAACAGAAGGAGACCCTGTCTCTGAAAATAAAAATAAAGACACGGTGAGTATTTCTCAAGCTGGCTGCTCCGGCTGGCCCTCAGCACTAATTCCTTTCTGAATACTTGGGTCTTGGCTTTGCCCATTGGGAACTTGATGTTATAAATTTCCCAAAGAATGATTGGTCTCCTAAAACATGAATACACATACTACACGCTTACTTCACAAGAGCCTGATCTGGCAGTCTGATAGATTCATCTGTGTTCATAGAAGATTCCTAATGAGTTGGCTCTGAAGAGAAGATTATAGATCAGAAAGTAGCTTAAGATTTACAGTTAATGCTAAAGAAATTGAAAACTCCTAAAGGATGGGCATTAAGCTCTAGTAACTTGATGATTTAACCCCTCTATGAAGAATTTGTTTCTTAAATAACTGTTAACTGAATTTGTTATGTTGTCTTCGCTCACCAGCATCCAATACCCCTTCCTATTTGGAGGAATTCTCTTGTGTTGTGATCTTATTGAGTGGCAGTACCCCATGTCTCTCACTTCATGCTCTGACAACCAAGGCTTGTGATCGATGCTTCGTATATTAGATGCTTCTGACCAAGACCTTGAATCTAGATTGAGTGAAGCAAAGAAAATGGAATGGTTAGAGTTGATTTGCTACCATCGCAGCCCTGTCCTGGCAAGTCTTTCACTAAAAGACACTCATGCATTCTGCTTCTGCTTCTTGACAGAGCCTTCTTGAGTTCTACTTGCTTTCTTTTTTTTTTTTTTTTTTGAGACGAGTCTTACTCTGTCGCCAGGCTGGAGTGCAGTGGCACGACTTTAGCTCACTCCAACGTCCGCCTCCCAGGTTCAAGCAATTCTCCTGCCTCAGCCTCCTGAGTAGCTGGGACTACAGGCATGCGCCACCACATCCAGCTGCTTTTTTTGTTTTTTTGGTATTTTTAGTAGAGACGGGGTTTCACCATGTTGGTCAGAATGGTCTCGATCTCTTGACCTCATGATCTGCCCTAGCCTCCCAAAGTACTGGAATTACAGGCGTGAGCCACCATGCCCAGCCGAGCTCTACCTGCTTTCTAAGCCCATTCTTTAAGCTTCCCATTGATTCTGTGAGCGCTGATGTCTTTCCAGTGAGCCTGCCCCCTAAAGTTTTTTGCTTAAGATAGTCTTTTGCTTGCATCTAATAACCCTAATCAATACAGTAGAGATCATTACAATCCAAGCATCTTTCTTATGGGTAGTACTAGGTAAATATGGCCATGTTCTTATATTTTATTTTTTTCTGAATTCCTTTAGAATAGCCCTTCCCTCAGATACATTATATCTTAAAATGAATTTTTATGTGTATCTGCTATGTGTCTGGCACATAGTACGTACCATAAAAATTAGATTCACTCTATACTTACCTTTTAGTTTCTTCATTGAGATTCGTCAAGTGCTGTGTTTAATCCGCAGTGTAATAAGAAGACATTTGGGAAATACCCAGTCTCATCAATAGCATATTGACAAATCTTTTCCAGAGAAAGAATATTTTTACTTTGGTTCCTGTATTAGTCTGTTTTCACACTGCTATTAAGAATTGCCTGAGACTGGGTGATTTATAAACAAAAGAGGTTGAATTGACTCACAGTTCCACATGACTGCAAAGGCCTCAGGAAACTTACAATCATGGAGGAAAGTGAAGGGGAAGCTGATGGTTTTAAAGTGTGGCACTTGAAAAATCAGTTCTCATGAGAGTGAACTCACTATCATGCGAACAACATGGGAGAACCCCGCCATGATCCAGGGTCCATCCCTCGACCCGTGGGGATATTTGGGTAGGGACACAGACCATATCAGTTCCTAATGCTAAAATGACCAGTTGTTTAGGTTCCAGGCTTCTCTTGTGCATGAAATACCCTGCTCACTGTATTTCCTCCCTTTGAGATTACTTAGTCAGAAGCTTCAAGAAGGAAGATAGAACTCAGCACAGTGGTGTGCACCTATAGTCCCACCTACTCAGGAAGCTGAGGCAGGAGGATCACTTGAGCCCAAGAGTTCAAGGTTATAGTGTGTGTTGATCACATCTGTGAATAGCCACTGCACTCTAGCCTGGGCAACATAGCGAGACCCTATCTCTTTAAAAAATAAAAAGAGGGGACTTTGGGAGGATTCTCTGTTTTTGGGGGTTTTGTTGTTTTTATTTTAAAGCACTGTCAAAAGGTGGCAGGCAGGCAGACTCTTCTGGTTTGGCTTGTGCCAGTTATATTGTTAAGATGTTCCAGAAGAAAGTGCACACGCTCAGCATGCGCCTACTTGGCTTTGCAGGAAAATATTCTCTCAGCCTTTGTATATGATGAGTTTTTGGCCATCTGTGTGAGTTTCTGTGTTGTTTGAATAAGCTAAGAAAAGACAGACTAATTTATTTAGGTTTCTTCACATTTTCCTGTGTTAACCTGCTAACAGTATACTGCCCTAACCCTACAGACATGGCTTGTCCCCGCGAATGTGCTCTCCTAGCATACTGTGTCTCCTTCATGACACAAACCATGAAGGGTTCTTATATCTATAAGGATTAAAGTACTTATTTCACAGAAAATAATAGCTTATTTTTTATTGAGCCCTTATTTGCTAGTCACTGTATGAGCAGCTTTACATATATTATTACATTAATCCATTAAACAGTAGTCCATAATACTATTAAGGCTTCATTTTTTAAATGAAGAGACTAAGGCTCAGAAAGATTCTGAAACTTGTCCAAGGTCACATAACTAGTAAGTACTGGAAGCTAGAATTTGAATTTACACTGGTATGTACACCAGTGGGTATGTTATTTAGTTTCATTTCTGAGTAAGTAGAAATTAAGTGATACTATAATTATCATTCCGTGCAAAAGCCAGAAACATAGAAAGCAAGGGACATGCCAAGAAAACCTACATTTTTTTGTTTTAAACATCAAGAATGAAATTGATGGTCATGTGTTTTTTTTTCCTCTAACACTGTACAAGGTTTTGGTGAAACCGATCCAGTTCTCAAAAGTCAGACTGTTGCCTATTAAATAGGCTTGTGTGTAAAGAAAGCTCACCTTTTTGTTCACTTATAATAATATTGTGAGAAATTATGTAATTCTCCGATCTCTTTCAGAAAAGAAGAGAAGAGAGCACTAGACTAAAGGAGGAGGGAAATGAACAGTTTAAGAAAGGAGGTAAGATAACTTTCAGCACTGATAATCTGGTCATCTTGACTCCTCATCCTGTTATAGAGTCTGTGAAGAAATCCCAAAGAACATTTGAAGAAACCCCAAAACCAAACTTCACAATACAGTGTTCCTTCCCAGTACCTTGGCATTTTGGATTTTTAACCAGGCCAAATTATTCATCTGTTGGTGACAAGTTACCATTTGTCTCTTGGCACATGCATGGTCTTTCTGTAATCCACTATCCGTTAATCTAGAATCAAGGGTGAAACTCTTGAGCTCATGCTTTGGAAAACACTAACCTGGAATGTTAAAAAGTTATGTGCTGCATTGCTGTAAAAGCAGAGTCCCCGCTCCTCACCTGCTGTGGGGCTGTAAAAGCAGGCCTGACTGCTCTGGTACGGCCTAGGGCTGCCTGTCCTTTGGTTGCTCCTGCTTGCTTTCTTTTTTTAAATTCTCCAAACTGCTTCAGAAGGGTTGCTCTTTCATGTGCCATTTTCTTTGGATGCCTTAAGTAGAGAGATTCTTCATGTCCTGCATTTTCTACATTTGCTTAGAAATAAGTTGGTGGGGTTCATTCTGATAATTTGGGGTAACTAGTTGATCTGAGAGCAAAAGTCTTCTGTCACATCTCAAAGTATATATCCATCAGAAATCTAGGTGTGTTAAGATTTTTCCCCAGTTATTTTCAGGTTTTTTATTTTTTTCTTTTTTTCCCCAAAAGTTACCCTATTATCTGATTTCAGATTTTAATTTTTTTTCTTCTATTTCCTGGTTTAGTAATCATTAATATTTTTTTCTAATAGAATAAATACTTCTAATTTTGAAAGCATATTTTTTGTATGTTAATATTAAATATTTCAAACCTGAGAAAGGAGTACATAGGCAATTTTCTGTTAGTATCCTGACCATAATTCTCTTTTTCGCCATTTTCTCTTTTAAGGTCTTGATTTAAATATTGATTTTTACATTGTTCCTTTTAGCTCTATCAAATGTCTCTCTTCAAACATTTCACAGATGCCGTTTTAGCCAGGTTGACTGTATGAAAGCACAACAGATTTAATTAAAACAAATATACTTTTTTTCTTTATCTCAGGCCATGGATCCCAGAGTTTAGTCTCTTTCCTCTCTCTAGTTCTCTAACCTCCTTTGAAAACTCCTTTCTGAATTGCCCAGCCAAATGAAAACTGAATATTGAGGGAATGCCAGGACTCCTGAGTATTGAGGGCTTGTCGCTGACAGCATGTTCAGCTGCCAGTTCACCAAGCACAGTCTGTGAGGTTGGCACAAGTGAGCACTGTTCCTTTAAAGAGAGAAGAAAGGAGGAAGTGATTTTTACTGCCCCAGACTTAATAGACTATGACCATCTTTTAACTCGAAACCTTCATCCTATGAATGGAAAACAGTGCTTCTGAGATCCTGCGGAATACAGTAGTATCAGGAATAAAATCATAATGACCACTCATCCTTTATCTTATCATCCTCAGATTATATAGAAGCTGAAAGTTCTTACAGTCGAGCCCTTGAAATGTGCCCATGCTGCTTCCAAAAGGAGAGGTCGATTCTGTTTTCAAATAGAGCTGCAGCAAGGATGAAACAGGTATGTATCTTTGACCTTTTCTTTTTAAAAAGCACATGGACTTGCAGTCTTTTCATACCATAGTTTCTCTCCAAAAACTAGCATAGAGGTTGCTGCCTCCCTTTTCCTGCCCGTATATGTTCCTGATGTAAAGGCCACAGGGAGAATAGAAAATCTTTTGAAAAACTTGAGTGAGATTACTGTTAACATTCCCCGTTAAAGTAGCTGAGTGAATACTTTCATGGAAGGAGGGCTGGCAAGTTTTTTGCTAAACTAGGGCAGGTTAATGAAGCAGTGAACCAAGCAGTGCATGTCCTAGAATAGCTCTAGATCCTTATTTTAGGCCTCTGGAATTCTAGATAAACATGCAAAGGCACAGGGAAACACCAGTGAAAACTCTGGGCTTTAAAGCATCTTTAAAGATGGTTATTCCTAGGATTCTGACTTTTCTGTTCAAAGTATGGACACTTGGAGAAATCTCCAACAGTTGGGATAAAAGGTACCCCTAAATGCAAAATAGGTGTCAAGGAACTTTAAAGACATTTTGTATTTCCAAAGGATTGAGAACCTAGTATAACAAGGTGAGTGTGGAATAAGTGAGAGTACAAATATATTTGTTTTATACCGTGATGGTATTAAAAGTTAGATTTGGGCCAGGCACAGTGGCTCATGCCTGTAATCCCAGCACTTTGGGAGGCCGAGGCGGGCGAATCACGTAAGGTCAGGAGTTCGAGACCAGCCTGACCAACATGGTCAAACCCCATCTCTACTAAAAATACAAAAATTAGCCAGGCATGGTGGTGAGCCTGTAATCCCATCTACTCAGGAAGCTGAGGCAGGAGAATCTCTTGAACCCTAGAGGCGGAGGTTGCAGTGCACTGCACTCCAGCCTGGGCGTCAAGAGTGAAACTCCGTCTCAAAAAATAAGTTAGATTTGTTTCTGATTTGTCTGATTTTCCTATTTAGTCTTCATAATCGTTGGATTGAAATGGGAGTGGTTTTTTTTTTAAACAATACCACTTTTAAAACTATGGCTACTTACATTCAGAGTGCAAAGGATAGGTTATTTAACATAGCTTTAAGCAACCATGATGCTGACTCAAGATTGGGAGTGGCAGTTTTTTCATTTGTTTAGATCAGATATCTCTTTGGATACTGTCTGAAATTCTCAAATGCCTCTACTACAGTCACTTTAGGTGACAAGGTTTTTTTGTTTGTTTGTTTGTTTTTGAAAGGCCCCAGGGCAGGGATGGGGGTGTGTGCTTGAATGCTTGGACATGCAGAAAGGTTACGGGTTTTTTTACCGGAACTTGTATAGGATTCAACAAAGCGGAGTGTTTTTGGACTATTTCATGTGGCATGAGAGAAGAAATAATTTTAGAGTATACAAACCAACATTTTGTATCAGAGAAAACAAAACAATTGGTTTAAGTTTATTTAAAACAATATTCTTTAATGTATCCCACCAGCAATCAGAATTAACATCTAACAGTTTTTACACCTACCTGGAAAATTCTCATCTTTTGGATTTGCTTCTCCATTTTGCCACATTCTTAGACTGGACATTGTCATTGTGAAATAGGATCAAGGATGCGCCTTCAGTATCAGGGGAAATGCACCATACCCAGTTGGTTCCTGGGATTTGGGATTCTTTGTTTCCACAGGTGCCCAAGTTATTGATATTTCTAGGTTTGGGCTGGCATAAATAGTCTGGTTCTTGAGTTAAGAAAATATATGGTCTTGCTAGTAGTTTGTCTGTCACATCTGAGGAAAACTCAAAAGAGCATTGCTCTATGATTGCTTCCTGTTCAAAGAATAGTTTTGTTGGTGAAGTTTTCTGTTCTTTTAAGTTGCATTCTTTTTTTTTTTTTTTTTTTTTTTTTTTTTTTAGTGAGATTGGAGTCTCGCTCTGTCACCCAGGCTTGCGTGCAGTGGCATGATCCCAGCTCATTGCAACCTCTGCCACCTGTGTTCAAGCGATTCTCACGCCTCAGCCTCCTAAGTAGCTGGAATTACAGGTGCCCGCCACCACACCTGGATAATTTTTGTATTTTTAGTAGAGACGGGGTTTCACCATGTCGGTCAAGCTGGTCTCGAACTCCTGACCTCATGATCCGCCCACCTTAGCTTCCCAAAGTGCTAGAAAGGCATGAGCCGCCGTGCTGGCCTTAAGTTGCATTTTTAATACTTTATGAAGACTCTAAAGTGAGAGACTTGATAACTTCTAGGATTAGTGCCCTGACACAATTTAAGGAGCATATTCTAAGTTTTTCAAGGAAATGATGGTTTAACTGCTTTAAGAGGTAAAGACGAAGAATTTCTGAAAGGCAGGTTTGCAAGCTTAGCATCCCTGACTTAGTGCCCCTGGCCACACTTCACATTTCATATCTGGAGAGAGAAAAGGTAACCTGGAGTTAGGGCAGAGTTTCAGCTCTAGGTCTTGCTAGCTACACAAGAGCAGAGCCCTAAAAGAATAGGTTCTCTTTTTCTTTTTTTAACTACTGTCCTTATATATTATATACATTGTTTTATATGTATAGTTAGATTTGTTTCTCCTTATATATTGTGTACATTTTTGTCCTTATGTATTATGTATATTGTTTTATATAGATAGCTACCTATATATAAAAATTATGAAAGAATGGTAAAGTTGTGATTTGTTTTTTTCACACACTCCACTTTGGGGACTACCATTGTAAGCAGTAGACAACACCTGGGTCTTCTGAGGTATTAGTAGACTATGAGCCTCAAGCAAAAGTTTCTGCAAGAAAATTCCGTAATTCCTTGGTTTGAAGAGGACAGTGGATAAGATGCACTACAGCTTAATAATCACTTCTGGGCACACAAAGAATACCACCACAACAGCTGTACACATAAATTGTAAAGATTTCTTTCTATTTCAGAAACTGTGAAATTATGTGTCTTTGACTTACAGAAATGTGATAAGTTGGAGAAATACTGACATATAAAGTTATACAGATTTCTTTAAAGGACTTCTTAGAGTTTTCAATACTTGAATTGGTATGCTGAACATTGGAAGAGAAATAAAAAAGGTCCCAGATGACCCTGAAACCTTTTTTGTTTTGTATATTGTCGTAAGATACAGATAACATAAAGTTGGCCATTTTAAAGTACAGTCGTGAGTCACTTAACAACAGGCATACATTCTGAGAAATGTGTTATTAGGTGAGTTCATCATTGTGCGAACATCATATACTTACACAAATCCAGATGGTATGGTCTACTACACACCTAAGCTATATGGCATAGCCTATTGCTCCTAGGCTACAAACCTGTACAGTATGTTTCCGCACTGAGTACTGTAGGCAGTTGGAACACAATGGTAAGTATTTGAGTATCTAAACAGAAAAAGTGCAGTACAAATGCAGTATAAGATATTTTTCAAATGGTGCATCTGTATATATAGATATATACACACACACACATATGTGTACACACACACATACATATACCGTAAATACCATGAATGGAGCTTGCAGGACTAAAAATTGCTCTAGGTGAGTCAGTGAGTGAGTGGTGAGTGAATGTGAAGGCCTAGGACATTACACTATTGTAGACTTCATAAATATGTTACATTTAGGCTTCACTAAATTTATTTTATTTTTCTTTAATAAATTCACCTTGGTTTACTGTGCCTTGTTTTCTTTATCAACTTTTAAATTCTTTTAAACTCTTTTGTAATAGCCTAAAACATAAACATGTTGTACAACTACAAAAATATTTTCTTTATATCCTTATTTTCTGAGCCGGGGCAGTATCTTGCTCTTTTGCCAGGGCTTGAGTGCAATGGCATTGTCATCGCTCACTACAGCCTTGAACTCCTGGACTCATGCAATCCTCCCACTTCAGCCTCCCAAGTAGCTGGGACTACAGACCTGCACTACCACGCCCAGCTAATTTTGTTTGGTTTTCTTTTAATTTTTTTTTAAATTTTTTAAGAAATGGGGTCTTGTTGTGTTTCACACATTGAACTCCTGGCCTCAAGTGGTCCTCCTGCTTCAGCCTCCCGAGTCACTAAGATTATAGGCGTGAGCCACCATGCCCAGCTATATCCTTATTCTATATACTTTTTTCTATTAAATAGTGGTTTGTTTTTTCTGTTTTTTTTTGTTTTTCACTTTTTAAACTTTTCTGTTGAAAACTAGGATGCCAATACACACAGTAGCCTAGGCCTACACAGGATCAGGAGCATCAGTATCACTGTCTTCCACCTCCACATCTAGTCCCACTGGAGGGTCCTCAAGAGCGACACATACATGAAACTCATCTCCTATGATAACAGTGCCCTCTTCTGGAATACTTCCATACTTCCTGTAGGACCTGTCTGAGGCTGTTTGATGGTAAACTTTTTGTTTTAGTGGAAGGAGTGTACTCTTAACATAATAAAAAGTAGTGTATAGTAAATACATAAACCAGTAACAGCCATTTTTTATCAAGTGTTACGTATATGTTATGCTTTCTTTTTTTTTTTGGAGATGGAGTCTCACTCTGTTGCCTAGGCTATAGTGCAGTGGTGCTATCTCAGCTCACTGCAACCTCCGCCTCCCGGGTTCAAGCGATTCTCCTGCCTCAGTCTCTCAAGTAGCTGGGATTACAGGTGTGCACCACCATGCCCAGCTAATTTTTTTGTATTTTTTATAGAGATGGGGTTTCACCATGTTAGCCAGGCTGGTCTCGAACTCCCAACCTCAGGTGATCCACCCACCTTGACCTCCCAAAGTTCTGAGATTACAGGCATGAGCTACCATGCCCAGCCTGTGTTATACTTTCACATGACTTGCAGTACAGTAGGTTTGTTTACCCTGGCATCACACCAACATCTGAGTAGTAAGTTATGCCATGATGTTATGATGGCTACTGTGTCATTAGGTGATAGGAATTTTTCAGCTCCGTTATACTCCTATGGGACTACTGTTTTATACACAATCTATCATTGACTGAAATGTCATTATACAGTGCACGACTGTATACAATTCAGTGTATTAAAATACCTTCACAGTGTTATATAGCCAACACCACTATCTAGTTCCAGAACTTTTCCATCATCCTAAAAGGATACCCCACACTCATTAAGTCGTCACTCTTCATCCTGAAACTTTTTTTTATTTTCTGAAACGGAGTCTTGCTTTGTTGCCCAGGCTTGAGTGCAGTGGCGTGAACTCGGCTCACTGCAATCTCCACCTCCTGATTTCAAGCAATTCTCCTGCCTCAGCCTCCAAAGTAGCTGGGATCACAGGCACCCGCCACCAGGCCTGGCTGATTTTTGTATTCTTAGTAGAGACAGGATTTCACCATGTTGGCCAGGTCTCGAACTCCTGACCTCTAGTAATCCTCCCACCTTGATCCTCCATAATGCTGGGATTGCAGATGTGAGCCGCTACACCCAGCCCTGAAACTGCTTTTGATTGAATCCTGCAACAATTTGGCTGACATTGCTCTGAAATATTCTGCAGAATATTTAGTATTTGCTACATACAGTAGGCATTGTGAGAATATTGAACACTTATTTGAAATAACTTATTTCTGTAATACAAAAATTCCTAATTTCAGGAAAATGGACATTTTAGAACTGCAAGACGTCTTATATAACATCCAGTCCACGCTGCTCCTATTTTAAATGAGACAAACTGAGCCCTAGAGAAGGAAAATAGCATGGCCAGTGTTAAAGAGCAGGTTATTGTCAGAGCCAGGACCAGAATTCAGTCTTTGACATCCAGTGTTCTTTCTGCTGTGTCATGCTTCTAGATTCAGAAAGTTCAATTAGTTAAATACTTTGTTTAAGTGTTTTGTATTTTTGTTTGATCAGTGGATAAATTAAGGTTTATAACTGAGACTACATGACAAGCCACACTGTGTGTCTGTAGATAGAGCATCTGTATACTTTCTGAAATATACAACTTTGGAGTATGATAGTATAACCACTAGCCAGAGAGGAGGGTAATTCAGTTATTCACATGTCAGTCATTTGCTCTGATTTAGGTCACAGAGTTTCTCAATGTCAGCATTCTAATGTAAAGTGTCTTGCAAATGTAATAGGTCAGTTAGAACAATCTTTAAAGACACTTTCAGAAAGAAGCGACTTGAATAATGTGTTACCAGGAGGCTTTCAGATCAGAGCCATCCCCACGTAAATTTTGAATTTTGTCTTGGAAGTAACATTCAGGTTTTTACGTAGTTCCTTTGAAAACCATTCTGTATCTCCATAAGCAGTTATTAGTGATCAGATCATGTCATTAAGCCTTTGGGCCATTAAGATAAAACTAGGGCAACACATATTAATACTATTTTTCTTTTTAGGACAAGAAAGAAATGGCCATCAATGACTGCAGCAAAGGTACAGCTTTGTTATCTCACTACATGTTAACATACAGGAACATTATGTCAGACAGAGGGGCTTTGGGTCAGGTGTGCGCTTGTACCTGTGTACCCTTCCTCTGGGGCCTTTCAAGAGGTAGCTTTATAATTCTGTATTTTCAGAGATACTATATAATAGTCATCTTAGAGTAACTGCTTTTGAATGGATAGTTCAGTCAGTTTCTCCTCTACTGGTAAATACATGAAGAAAAATTCTAGCCTGGGCAACATGGCGAAACCCTCTCTCTACCAAAAATACAAAAGTTAGGCAGATGTGGTGGCATGTGCCTGCAGTCCCAGCTACTCGGGAGGCTGAGCCCAGGAGGTTGGGGCTGTGGTGAGCCATGATTATGCCACTGTACTCCAGCCTAGGTGACAGAGTGACCCTGTCTCCAAAAGAAAAAAAAATTCAGTGCTATCTTGGCAACAGAACTCATGGAATAGAATTTACCTCCTGTAATTACTTTCTGTTGAGATTCAAATTGAAGATCATAGCTGCTGTTAGAGCATTTGGATCTGTGTATTTTGAGAAGGGGGACAACTGTGATGGGGGACAGTTTCTGTTAGTGAATTGATAGTCTTTTCGGGTGTCATAATTCTTCCAAACCTACTTCACATCATTTTTTTTACCCTTTCATATTCACAATGAATCAAGCCTTTGCTATATGATACCTAAGTTCTATTAAGATCTTATCATCCCACTAACTTCTATAGCGACACCTCAGACATAGGGTCACTACAGTTTTTTTGTGTTTTGGGGGGTTTTGTTTTGTTTTTCAAAAATTGCCTGACAGGCCAGACTGGTGTCTTGCCTCTAACCAACTTCATGTGGAGAATACACATTATCACTTTGTCTTGCAGCTTAGTCTCAGAAGTTTTTCTAGCAAATCACTATTTTTGTGTTTTCTATTTTTTTAGTTTTTCTTCTTTGGGTAATAGTTTCTGGGAGAATTATAGAGTGGAAGAGAACCTTATATGTTATCTAGATCCCCTCTTACACTAAGCGTGTATTCCCCTGCTGTTACCAAAAAGGGATCCTGATCCAGACCCCAAGAGAGGATTCTTGGACCTCTCACAAGAAATAATTCAGGGCAAGACCATAAAGTGAAAAAGCAAGTTTATTAGAGAAATAAAGAAACAAAAGAAGGGCTACTCCATAGGCAGAGCAGCAGTCAGTGTGGGCTGCTCAGTGAAGTATACTTACAGTTATTTCTTGATTATATGCTAAGCAAGGGGTGGATTACTCATGAGATTTCCAAGAATGGGGCAGAGATTTTCCAGAACTGGGGGTCCCTTTTTAGAATATATAGGGTAACTTCTGAATGTTGCCATGGCATTTGTAAACTATCGTGGTGCTGGAGGGAATGTGTTTTAGCATGTTAATGCATTATAATTTGCATATAGGAAGCAGTGAGGATGACCAGAGGTCACTTCAATCGCCATCTTGGCTTTGGTGGGTTTTGGCCAGCCTCTTTACTGCATCCTGTTCTGTCAGCAGGGTCTTTGTGACCTGTATCTTGTGCCAACCTTCTCTCTCATCCTGTGATTAAGAATGCCTTAACCTCCTGGGAATGCAGCCCAGTAGGGCTCAGCCTTATTTTACCTAGCCCCTATTCAAGATGGAGCCACTCTGATTCAAATGCCTCTGACACTCCTATTTTTTTATTTAATTAATTTGCTGCCCTCTCTACTGGCTTTCTTTTCTTTATATTTTGTATTTCCTTATAGTGTCTGAAACTGTTTCTATATTATAATATAGAAGACCACTTCTGATCTGTTACCAAGTTGGACTGGAACTAATTCTGAATGTACTGTTTTGTTTGGAAGAAGTTATTTAACCTATTTCCTTTATGTGAGGATGTGTGGGTTTGAGAAGTTTAAATTAGGAACAAGCTGCTGGTTTTCAGAGCTTCTTTCTCTGTAACCAAATGGTGAAAAAATGCCTTGTAAGCGTGATTAGCATGGTATATTGTTAGAAATAGTTCATTTCCATATGAAACAGTTTACTTCCAGCTGCAGCCCGAAGTGTAGGAGCCTTGCCTAGAAAATGAGGGAAAGGAGAAGAAAGTGCTTTCCAGCGAAAGTGTTTTCCACATTTGTTTTTGGATTTGCTTAAACTAATATTTATGTGGTTAGACATGGTCGTTATGGATACATGCATTGTATTCATAGGCAAATTACATTTATATCAATATGGTTTGTTTGTATCGAGAGCCCCCGACATCCCCCACCCTCCACACACACACACACACACACACACACACACACACTCTCTCTCTCTCTCTCTCTCTCTCTCTCTCTCTCTCTGTCTTTGTCTCTGTCTCTGTCTCTCTCCCCTCTCTCAATTGATAAACCTTGGCAAAGAGCTTATTTCTGAGGTCATATTGGAGCTCCAGGGTTTTCATCCTTGACATAAAGTTTAAGTTCATTCTCACCTCAGTCTCCTAAGTAGCTGGGACTACAGGTGCACGCCACCACACCCAGCTAACATTTTTATCTTTTATTTTTTATTTTACTTTTTCAGACAGAGTCTCGCTCAGTCGCCTAGGATGGAGTGCAGCAGTGCCATGTCGGCTCCCTGCAACCTCCGCCTCCCAGGAGGCGATTCTTCTGCCTCGGCCTCCTGAGTAGCTGAGACTACAGGCACATGCCACCACGCCCGGCTAATTTTTGTATTTTTGGTAGAGATGGGGTTTCACCATATTGGCCAGGCTCATCTCGAACTCCTGACCTCATGATCTGCCCACCTTGGCCTCCCAAAGTGCTGGGATTACAGGGGTGAGCCACTGCGCCCAGCTCAAGGTTTGGGGTTCTTTCAGAAAACCTTCTCCTGACCCAATATTCCCCTTCAATTGCTATACCATTTATCTGATCCCTTTCATTGAAATAATTGTCTATACTTGGCTGTCTCTACTTAGTCTTCCATTTTCTCCTTACTTCACTTCCATGGAGCATTTGTTTTATCTATGCCATTGAAACCCATCTTGTAAAGGTCATCAACAGTTTCATCTTGCTCAATTTAGTAGTTGCTTCTCTAGCCTAACTTTACTTGACCTTACCTGCATTTAATACAGTTTATCATTCCTTTCTCCTTTAAAATTCTCTCTCTTAATTTTAATGAAGTCTATTTGTTTTTTCCCTGCTTTGTTGGCTGTTCCTTCTTACTCTCCTTTGTTAGCTTTTATGTCAACCTCAACATTTTGGAAGTCTCTAGATCTTAGTCCAGCATGGGACCCTCTTCTCTTGTTTTCCCTAGGTATTTTCTCCCTAAGTGATCTCATTCAGTTCTGAAGCTTTAAATACTATCTATAAATTAGCACAATGTAGCCATTCCACCTTGTGTGTGTATTTCAAAAACACATTATGTTATGTTTATGTTATATACCATAAATATACACAATTTTTATTTGTTGTTTTAAAAGTTAAATTGACAAGGAAAATGCATGGATTATTTAACCTAAGAAATCAGAGCAACAGGCCAGGCACAGTGGCTCACGCATGTAATCCCAACACTTTGGGAGGCTGAGGCTGGTGAATCACGAGGTCAGGAGTTCAAGACCAGCCTAATCATTATGGTGAAACCCTGTCTCTACTAAAAATACAAAAATTAGCCGGGCATGGTGGCGCATGCCTGTAATCCTAGCTACTCAGGAGGCTGAGGCAGGAGAATCACTTGAACCCGGGAGGTGGAGGTTGCAGTGAGCCGAGATCGTCCCATTACACTCCAGCCTGGGTGACAGAGCAAGATTCCATCTAAAAAAAAAGAAATTGGAGCAACAAAAATGCAATTAAGGGAAACAAAAGGAGTATTTACATAAAGATAAAAGCCAAAATTAATGAATTTTTAAATATAAAACTAATAAATACATGCCATCTGTATGGCAGAGTTTCTGTCTTCAGCTCTGACTTCTGCCCTGTAGTCTAGTGTCCTGTATCCCACTGCAAAGTTGTTCTTTCTGCTTGGATGTCTGGTAGGCACCTCAGATTTAACGTGCCCAGCCCCCATACACACACAGAACTTGCAGTTCATTTTTTCCATTCTAATAAATGGCATTACCATCCATTCCCTTGCTTAAGTTAAACCCTGGGAGTCATCCCTGATTGTTCTTTCATGCCACATGGCTAATTAATTAATTAGCAAGTTCCGTGGGCTCAGATTTAAAGACAATCTAATCCAGCTGCTCTTTTCCATCTCTACTATTTCCAGCTTAGACCAAGCCAACATCTTCTCTCATCTGGACCACTGCATTAGCTTTCCAGCTGATCTCACAGCTTTCAGTCTTGCCCCAACCCCCACACTACGGCCAAAGCAGTCCTTCAAAAATGTAAATCAGACAATGTCTGAAGCTTGCTTGAAAACTTTCCAGTGGCTTCTCATCACACTCAGGAAAAAGTCCAAACTCCTTTCGCTGGCCAAGAAGGTCCTCCATGGCCTCACATTTCAACCTCTGGTCCCCAGCCTGGTAACATGCCAGAGTTATTCTTGTTGGTCCCTCTTCCTGGCACACTCCTCCTTAGCCTTTGACGTGGCTGGCCTGTCTCACATAGTCCCTCTTCATATTCTGAGACCACTTTCTGAAGTTACCTCATTTCTCGCTTCACTTGCATTTACATGACCTTGTTTTATTTTTCATTTTAGTACTATGACTATTGAAAGTATATACCTGTCTACTCTTGCCTACTAGAATAGCATAAGGCTTCATTGAGAACAAGGACTGTGTCTGTCTTGTTTACCACTATAGCCCAGACATATACCAGGAAGCATGAATTTTAAAATTAAGGATAGATTATGAGAAAAGAAAAAAGTTCTAGAGCCAAGACATTGGGGTTTTTTTGTTTGTTTGTTTTTGTTTGTTTGTTTTTGTTTTTGAGACAGTATTATCGCTCTGTTGCCGGGGCTGGAGTGCAGTGATGCAGTCTCCACTCATTACAGCCTCCGCCTCCTGGGTTCAAGTGATTCTTATGCCTAAGCCAATCGAATAGCTGGGATTGCAGGCCCACCCAGCTAATTTTTGTATTTTTAGTAGCGATGGGATTTCGCCAGGTTGCTAGGCTGGTGGTCTCAAAGTCCTGACCCCAACTAACCTGTCTGCCTCAGCCTCCCAAAGTGCTGGGATTATGGGCGTGAGCCACCACCGCTGGCCAGCACTGCTTTCTAATAGAAAAAGAAACAGCTCGGAAGAAATGAGAAGAAATGCGGTATGTTGAACCAAAACATAGCAAAGGATTATTAGAAGGGCAGCTGATGCTGGATGAAGGTAAAGAAACTGTGCATCAGCCACCTCATAGTGCTGGAGCAGTAGTTTGAGGGTTGAAGGAACAGTGAGGATTTAACTAGAAATGTAATCTTAGTACTCAAGACCTAGAAAAAAGAGAATGATAAACTCTGCCACCAGACTGGTTTCCCTTAACTCTTTAATTTGTATCTTCAAATTGTCTCTCACCCAGCCTGGCCAACATGGTGAAACCCCATCTCTACTAAAAATACAAAAATTAGCCAGGCGTGGTGGCGCATGCCTGTAATCCCAGCTGCATGGGAAGCTGAGGTAGGAGAATCGCTTGAACCTGGGAGGGGGAGGTTGTAGTGAGCCAAAATCACACCACTGCACTCTAGCCTGGGCGACAGAGCGAGACTCCGTCTAAAAAAAAAAAAATCTCTCTCACTCTTTCACTTGAACTCTGTGTTCTGGCCTGTCCTGGACTGGGTAAATGACAAGTGGGCAAAAACCAGGACTTGGAGTATAGACCAGGATATGGCAAACTACAGCCACAAGCCAAATCCAGCCTGCCACCTGTTTTTGATAGCCTAAAAGATAAGAATGGTTTTTACAGTTGTAAATGATTGGAAAGCAAAAGAAAAATATTTCATGATAATGTGAAAAGTATGTAAACTTAAATTTTAGTGTCCATAAATAGTTTATTGGAACACACCCACCCTTTTTTGTTTACGTACTATGTGTGCCTACGGTCGTGCTACAATAGCATCACCGAGGAGTTGCGACACAGAGGGTCTGTCTGGCCCACAAAGCCTACAGTCTTTACTGTCTTGCTCTTTGTGGAAAAAGTTTTCAAGCATCAGGTATGCACTTGACAAATGACTCTTCCTTTCGTACCCTTGGAGGATGATTGATGAAGGAATCCGATATAGCCAAAGATATGTAGGCCCTTTTTCTTTGTGATAAAAATTATTTCTTCTCTTCTTACAGCAATTCAGTTAAACCCCAGCTATATCAGGGCAATATTGAGGAGAGCGGAGTTGTATGAGAAGACGGACAAGCTAGATGAAGCCCTGGAAGACTATAAATCTATATTAGAAAAAGATCCATCAGTACATCAAGCAAGAGAGGCTTGTATGGTAAAACCTAAATTTTTTTAAATATTTTTCCTTCTGTTCTTTGTGTTGCTGCCCAGTGAGTCCTAAATAATCCTTTCAGACTCGGTTAAATTCCATTTCTGTGCTTTTGAGGAGCTTATCAAGATATATAGGAGGCCAGGCGTGGCTCATGCCTGTAATCCCAGCACTGCAGGAGGCCGAGGAGGAGAGATCACTTGAGGCCAGGGGCTCGAGACCAGCTCGAGACACAAAACCCCATCTCTTCTGAAAATACAAAAAATTAGCTGCGTGCGGTTGTACACACCTGTAGTCCTAGCTACTCGGGAGGCTGAGGCAGGAGAATTGCTTGAACCCAGAAGGCAGAGGTTGCAGAGAGCTGAGATCATGCCACTGCACTGCAGCGTGGGCGACAGAGAGGATCATTGAGCCTAGAAGTTGGAGGCTGCGGCGAGCTATGACTACATCACTGCATTCCATCATGGGCAACAGAGTAAGACCTTGTCTCTTAAACAAACAGGCTGGGTGCGGTGGCCCACGCCTGTAATCCCAGCACTTTGGGAGGCCGAGGAGGGCAGATCACCTGAGATCAGGAGTTCGAGACCAGCCTGACCAACATGGAGAAACCCTGTCTCTACTAAAAATACAAAATTAGCTGGGCGTGGTGGCACATGCCTGTAATCTCAGCTACTCAAGAGGCTGAGGCAGGAGAATTGCTTGAACCTGGCGGGTGGAGGTTGCAGTGAGCTGAGATTGCACCACTGCACTCCAGTCTGGGTGACAGTGTGAGACTGTCTTAAAAAAAAAGAAAAATACAAATGAATAAAAAAAGTTAAAAATACAAATATAGCACTGTAAACATCTGATATGTATCCTTTCAGACTTTTTTCCTGTATATATTTATTTGTTAAATTTGTATTGATGCCCTCCTTTAGTGTAGGCTTTCTGTTAAGACCTGGAAATAGAGCCAAACAAAACTTTTTTTTTTTTTTTTTTTTTTGAGACAGGGTCTCTGTCACCCACGCTGGAGAGCAGTGGCACAGTCATGGCTCACTGCACCCTCGACCTCCCAGATTCGAGCAGCACTCCCGCCTCAGCCTCAGCTGCGACTACAGACACATGCCACCGCACCCAGCTGATTTTTGTATTTCCTGTAGAGATGGCACTTTGCCATGTTGCCCAAGGTGGTCTCAAACTCCTGAACTCAAGCGATCCTCCCAACTCGGCCTCCAAAAGTGCTGGGAATAAGGGCAGGAGTCCCTGCACCTGGCCCAAACAGAACTTCTGTCTTTATGTAACACACCCACAAACATAAATACTGGGGGGTTTTTTTCCCCCTTTATTTAATAGGATCGTAGACATAATGCTCAATTTGATCTTATTTCCACATTAGGATTCTCGTGTTTCTCAAATTCAAAATAAAGGCAAAGGATTTTTTTTTTTTTACCAACCCTTGTTTCTCTTCTTTTCCTCAGAGATTACCTAAGCAAATTGAAGAACGTAATGAAAGACTAAAAGAAGAGATGTTAGGTAAGCTTACTTCTTACTTTCACTTGATCATAAACAGCTAGGAACCTAGGATGGGGACATAGTGAATACTAGAGGAGGACACAACAGTTAGAAAAAGTTTCCGACTCTGCCTTTACTGTGGGCTGCAGTACCACAGGGCTACTGACTTCTCAGTTATTTTGACCCCAGAAGGGGCAGCATGGCTGAGAGAGGATATTGGCTTTTTCGGAAACCAGATTTCCTTTTTTATTTTCTTGGGAATTGTTCTTGCCTGCAAGAATTTAAGCATAATTCAGTTCCCTGGGATTATGCTTAAATGGAATTAAAAATCCTAGGATACCACCAACCTCGATTTCAGATAACAATTACATAAAAACCGTTGAGTTTCTTCATTGACTCATCACTCCTTGAGGTTCATTAGGATGCAGTCAAGATCATGAGAATTTTTATTTAGAAAATGGCACTCAAAGTCCCTTTAGTGTTTGAGAACACATGAGAGGACAGGAATTAGGAGTAAAGAGAAAAAAGACTGGGGGTAGGGGTAGGGCAAATGGATTCATTTGATCCATGTTTAGTTATTTCTCGTATTTGCCAAAGCATTTTAGAGCTGGAATCAGAGAACCTCCCACGAACGATCTGCTTGAGTAAGAGGAGTGAGGGCTCCTGAACACAGACTTAAGTCTATTCCACTTGTAACCTGTCTGATATTTCGCTGGTCAGGATCTGCCATGTATTTTCCTTTATGAGTATTTTCTAAATCTGTTATTTGAATTACGTTTAATAAATTGCAATCATGTGGCCCTAAAGGAAAAATCATTTAAAATAAATTGGGCACTCACGCCTGTAATCCCAGCACTTTGGGAGGTTGAGGGGGGCGGATCAAGAGGTCAGGAGATCAAGACCATCCTGGCTAACACGGTGAAACCCTGTCTCTACTAAAAATACAAAAAATTAGCCGGGCGTAGTGGCGGGCACCTGTAGTCCCAGCTGCTCAGGAGGCTGAGGCAGGAAAATGGTGTGAACCCGGGAGGCGGAGCTTGCAGTGAGCCGAGATCGCTCCACTGCACTCCAGCCTGGGAGACAGCGAGACTCCATCTAAAAAATAATAAATAAATAAATAAAATTGGGCCTGCCTGGCATTTATGGCCTTCAGACATCAGTATCCAGCGAATGGGAACAAATTTCCCAAAGGATCATTCTGATAGCCAAGTCGATTGAGAGGAGGCCATTAACCTAGACTATCCAGAGTCTTCTGGCCCCTGCCGGCTGGAGACTGTAAAGATTGCTACTTCAGACTCGGGATAGCTCTGGAGCCCTCCCCAGATTTTCCAAAAAAGGGTGGGGGATGGGGGAGCTTTTCCCTTAATTTACTTATTTAATTAAACTTGGCCGGGCAGAGTGGCTCCTGTGATCCCAGTACTTTAGGAGGCCAAGTTAGGAGGATTGCTTGAGCCCAGGAGTTCGAGGCCAGCCTAGGCCACATGGTGAAACCCCATCTCTAGAAAAAATTAGCCAGGCACGTGCCTGCCCATAGTCCCAGCTACATGGGAGGATCAGTTGAGCCCGAGGGTTCAAGGCTACAGTGAGCGATGATGGTGCCACCACACTCTTCACTGGGCAACAGAGCATGACCCTGGCTCAAAAAAGAGAAGAGGGAAAAGAGCAAAATTTTTCTTACCTATTTTTACTAACAATGATGCTCTATTTTAGCAAAAAAAAAAAAAAAAAAAAAAAAAAAAAAAGTATTTGCATTTAGTATTTGAATTTCTTGCTAAAAAAGTTGACCTTGTGAATGGCCATAGTGGATCTGGAAGGCTTTGGTCTCTTAGTCCGTTTTTTTAAAGCCAGTCCAGTGAAGGTACTGGTGCAAACTGAATCTTACTGCCTACTGTTTGTTCCAGATGGAATTAAAACTTCCATTTGTCCTTGTCTTTATAAATTCTAATGCACCAGAATTTTCTGTCTCCAAGGCTTTGAGTGTTTCTTACGTCATTCTCTTCATTTGAAAAAATTCAAATTGAATTCATTCCCTCAGTTGCTTCTAAAATGAATTCACCTGTCATTAGACTTAACCAATTTAAGTTGCTTTGTAAATAATGTGTGTTGTTACACATGTGTAGTTTGAATGGCTAGATTCTTTTCCCTTAATGAGTATAGAAATCATGAATAAGATACTGCTCTGCTCTAGGTGTTAACCCCACAGTAGATAACCTAGAAGAGAGAAATCACTCTTTACATGGAATTTCAGCCCCCACAAGAGCTTTTCTGGTGTTCTTCCTCCTTGTTACAGATGAGGTAACTTTGGTTCATGTTCTGTGAGATCCCTGGAGGCTAGACATTCTGAATGCAAATTAATATCACTTAGCAGTTCCGAGCAAGCTTTTCACAGTGGACTGCATGATCTTTATGCTAGTTCCTGTTAAAATGATGACTTCTATGGAGAATAAGCAGTTAAACATTTTTTAAATCAGGTAGTGTGGGCTGGGTGTGATCACACCTGTAATCCCAGCAATTTGGTGGGAGGCTGAGCCCAAGAGTTCGAGACCAGCCTGGGTAACATGGCAAAATCCTGTCGCTACAAAAATTAGCCAGATGTGCTGGTGTGCACCTGTAGTCCCAGCTACTTAGGAGGCTAATGTGGGAGGATCACTTGAGCCCAGGAGGCTGAGACTTCATTGAGCCACAATGATGCCACTGCACTCAAGCCTAGGTGACAGAGTGAGACCCTGTCTTTAAAAAAAGAAAATTATAAAATCAGGTAGTGTGATGCCTATTACAGCTTTTGTTCTTTTTATTCAGTATCACTTTAGCTTTCAGGGTCTTTTGTGGTTCCATGCAAATTTTAGGGTTTTTCTATTTCCGTGAAGAATGTCATTGGTGTTTTGACAGGGATTACATTGAATCTGTAGATCACCTTTAGTAGTACAAAATGGGTTTTTATTTAGATTTGTTCAGTATTCTTTAACTTGTTTTTTCTTCCATATCTGTAATTTCGTTTTCATTAGAAAGAAGAGCTATGTACTCCTTGAGAAAAAAGTCCTGATAGGCGTTATTAGTGGGTAGAACAATTATTTGCTTTGCCCTTTCTAGCGTGTCATTTATAATCTTTAGAACAGGAGACCCAGGGTGGCCATTAGTCCTAGTGGCACAGGCCTTGCAGAAGATGATCATGATAGCATCAAGACGATCACTTGAGGAAAGTGGTCAGCAGCTGGAGTGGGGGGTTGGGTTTTGTTTTTTTGGGTTGTTTTTTTTTGTTTGTTTGTTTGTCCTTTTCTCTGGGATAATTAGCCTCACAGCCATAATAACCAAGGAATGTAAGGTTTAAAAGAACTTAAGGGTATATGTGGTTGATAGTGTGATGAGATGGAAATAGAAACCCTGCACACAGCATCCCAGGAGGCTCACAGCATTTTTGAGCAACTAGTCATTGATGCTTTATTTGCTTTTTCTCTGATGTAATGATTTCACAGTTTTCTTAAATAGCTGGATAACAAGTTGGCTGGGTACAGTAGCTCATGCCTGTAATCCCAACATTTTGGGAGGCCAAGGTGGGAGGATTGCTTGAGCCCAGCAGTTTGAGACCAGCCTAGGCAACATGGCGAGACCGCCATCTCTGCAAAAACTTTAAAAATTAGCCAGGCGTGGTAGCACAAGACTGTGGTCCCAGCTTCTTGGGAGGCTGAGGTGGATTGCCTTAGTCCAGGAGGTCAAGTCTGCAGTGTTATGATGGTACCACCCTGGGCAACAGAGCCAAAACCCTTTCTCAAAACCAAAAAAAGAAAAGAAAAATCTCATGTGAAACCACAATATAGAAAAAACAAAAAATAATGTTTTATATAAATTCAAATGTATGGTATAGCATTTATAATCAGAATAATCAGGTTAGTTTGAGGAACATAAAGATCTGAAGTCAGGTTTCATATGGCAGACACAGCCTTTATGAGTATATCTAAGCCTTTATGGGTATATTTCATTGTTTCAATTTTACAGTATTAAATTTTTTGCTCACATAGGTAAATAGTTTAAAAAAAAAAAAAAACATTTAAAAGTAAAACTGACGAGACACTTTCAGCAACCCTGAAGCTCCTCTGCTCAACTGTAAGATTCTTAGGACAAATGCCCCATGTTACTGCTCTGCCCTCAGGAGTCCCTTGAGAAGTGTGGCTGTGTCACCTTATGGGAGGAGTGCCTTCCTGGGGGTTAGTTCTTTGCACATGAGTCATTCTTTTTGGCAGCCATGCTGAGAGGGCAAGAGATTTATACTGGGATGATGCTACAGGTCTCCAAACAAACTTTGATTCCAAATAGAAAAGGATATAGGGTAAAGACATCTGTCATCATTTGCAAGTTATTTTATCCTGTTTGCTGGCCCAGCCAAGAAGTCTTTCAAGCAAGTGAAATTGTCAATAAAATCTGTATGTACATATTTTTGGTTCTTCCTTGATCTGTCATCTCAGTTTATTGAACTATGAGGTAGCAGATAGAGTCATCTACTTTCTCCAAAAAGTAACAGACTGCGTGGGCTACTTTTCACATTATCTAACGGGGAAGCTCTACCCAGGCAGCTTTATCCCTCTAATCACTAGAGATGAGTGTTTACAATTCATTTTTTAATATACGCCCTCTCATCAACATTCTAATCACCAGTTGCAAAGCAAGTTAACCTTTTGGGGCTGCAGCTCAAATATGGTGCCCAGAACATCAGTACCTAAGGACCTGCCAAAAATGCATGATATCAGGCCCTACCCCAGACCTACTGAATCAGAGATTTAGGATGGAACTCAGCAATCTAGTTTTAACCCCTCAAGTGTTTCTGATGCACACTCAACTTTAATGGCCCTGATGAGTTGAGAGACGGAATGTAGAGGCAGCTCAGGTGAGGAGTTAAAGGCCAAAGGAGGGCATGGCTAAGAGGGGCATTCAGCTCTGCTCCGAGAGACACCTCCTGAGCAAAAGCAGCCATGGCACTGAGTTTTATCTTTTCTTCTTTCTGTTGTAGCTGCAGCAGAGAAAAACTAGAAAGCAGACATTTCAGAATGTGTGGTCTTCCAATTCACTAGACTTCAGATCTCAGCTCTCTATTTGGACAAGTTGCCACTGGAGGAATAGAGTCAGTTACATTACCACTTACTGGGTGTGCGGGGGATACCAAGCTTCCCTTGCCCCAGGTCCTGGGTAGGGAGTAGGTCCCAGAACACAAGTATGGCTTGTGTTCTGACCATTCCATGAGATGCTGCTCTTCCTGCCTTAACCAAGAGCTGCCAGGTGCCTATCCCCACCTTGACCTAGAGCAGCCACTTGAAACTTACCTACTTCCCTCAAAGAAACCATAGACACAAAGACAGGGCATTGCCCCAGTAATCCACCTTCCTTTCACCAGCACCTGCTGCTGCCCCTGCCCTGGCCACTCTGGTACACATGTGGGCCTTGTTCGTATCCAACCCAGGTTTTCCACTCATACCTTCACTTTCTAGGACATATTCCTGGTCTCCTGATTCCTAAAGTCACTCATTTGTTCACTCCTGGCCACTAGCAATCTGATGAGGGCACATTGTGAACTGAATTAAGAATACCATCTGGAGCCTGGCATGGTGGCTCATGCCTATAATCCTAGCACATTGGGAGACCTATGTAAGAAGATCCCTTGAGCTTGGGAGATCAAGACCAGCCTAGGCAGCATATAGCAAGACCCTGTCTCTACAAAAAAAAATAAAAAATTAGCCTGGCGTGTAGCATGTGCCTGTAGTCTCACACTTGGGAGGCTAAGTTGGGAGGATTCCTTGAGCCCAGGCGGTCAAAGCGGCAGTGAGCTGTGATGGCACCACTGCATGCCAGTCTGGGCAACAGAGTGAAACCCTGTCTCAAAAGAAAAATATATATATATATCATCTTGTATGAGTGCCACATTCAAGAGCTACATGCGGAGATAGAATTAACATGTCATTGCCAAGTTCAGCATATTCTTCCGGCTATACCTGGACATCGTGTACTTTCTGCTTTGCAAGTAGTAGAAGGTCCTAGAATCAGCTCCCTCACTGAGGCTCACAAGAAAGACTGACTTGTTACCACCCCTCTTAAAGCTGCTGAAGCCACACATGTAGGTACAGGAACCCAGAGTCTGGTTTCCCCCCACCTCCCCACATTTCTCACACTATTCTACCTGATACCTGTCATTACAGACTGTACACCTGCAGGATTTTGTACTCTGGCCACATTCCACAAGAAACCAATTCCTTGTTGTGGTTGGTTGTTCCCTTAGTAGAGAATGTCAGTAGATTTTCAGTGCTTTGCTTTTGTCTTCATTTCCTAATTGCTATCCTGAGGCTTCTTAGGAGAATAGTTCCCACTCCTTTGAAAATTCTTGGTAAGGCTTCTTTCAGCCCTCGAATTTACCCAAGGTCTAATACAGGCGTACCTCAGAGATGTTGCAGGTTCAGTTCCAGACCAGCACAATAAAGCGAGTCACAAGAATGTTTTGATTTCCCAGTGCATACTATAGTATTATATAAATGTGACTTCTGTATGCACTGGGAAATCAAAAAGTTGCTTAAAAAATGTTGATGATGAGCTCAGCCTTCAGGGAGTTGTAATCGTTTTGCTGCTGGAGGGCCTTGCCTCCACGTGGATGGCTGCTGACTGATCAAGGTGGTAGTTGCTAAACACTGGAGTGTCTGTGGCAGTATCTTTAAATAAGATAGCAAGGAAGTTTGCCACATCAGTTGATTCTTCCTTTCATGAAAGATTTCTCAGTAGCATGCAGTGCTATTTGATAGCATTTTACCCACAATAGTTCTTCCAGTATCGGACTCAGTCCTCTCAAACCCTGCTGCTGCTTTATCAGCTAAGGTTATGTCATATTTGGGGGTTTTTTTGTTTTGTTTTGTTTTGTGACACAGAGCCTCATTCTGTCGCCAGGCTGGAGTGCAGTGGCACAATCTTGGCTCACTGCAACCTCTGCCTCCTGGGTTCAAACAATTCTTCTGCCTCCGCCTCCCAAGTAGTTGGGATTACAGACACATGCCACCATGCCCGGCTAATTGTTCTATTTTTGTAGAAATAGGTTTTCACCATGTTGGCCAGGCTGGTCTCCAACTCCTGACCTCAAGTGATCTGCCTGCCTCAGCCTCTCAAAGTGCTGGGATTATAGGAGTGAGCCACTGTGCCCAGCCAGTTTATGTAATATTCTAAATCCTTTGTTGTCACTTCAACAATGTTCACAACATCGTCACCAGGAGTAGATTCCATCTCAGGAAACCACTTTTTTTGCTCATCCACAGCAAGCAAATCCTCATTCATTTAAGTTTTATAATGAAATTGTAGCAATTCAGTCACATCTTCAGGCTCCACTCAAATTCTAGTTATCTTGTTATTCTCACCACATCTGTAGCAACTTCCTCCACTGAAGTCTTCACCCCCTCAAAGTCATCCATGAGGGGTGAAATCAGCTTCTTTCAAACTCCTGTTAATGTTGGTATTTTGACCATCTCAGCAGCCATAGCCATATGAAGCGTATTTCTTTTTCTTTTTCTTTTTATTTATTTATTTATTTTTTTTTTTTGAGACAGAGTCTCGCTCTGTCACCCAGGCTGGAGTGCAGTGGTGCGCTCACTGCAATCTCCGCCTCCTGGATTCATGCCATTCTCCTGCCTCAGCCTCCCGAGTAGCTGGGACTACAGGCGCCCGCCACCAAGCCCGGCTAATTTTTTGTGTTTTTTAATAGAGACAGGGTTTCACCGTGTTAGCAAGGATGGTCTCGATCTCCTGACCTCGTGATCCACCTGCCTCGGCCTCCCAAAATGCTGGGATTACAGGCGTGAGCCATTGAACTCGGCCAATGAAGTGTATTTCTTAAATAATAATATTTTCTGAACAGTAGGTCTCAACAATGGGCTTAAAGTGCTTAGTAAATTATTCTCTAAATAGATGTGCTGTCATCCAGGCTATGTTGTTCCATTTCTAGAGCACAGGCAGAGTAGATTAGCATCATTCTTAAGGGCCCTAAGATTTTTGGAATGGTAAATGAGCACTGGCCTCAACTTAAAGTCACCAGCTGCATTAGCCCAACAAGAGAGTCAGCCTGTCCTTTGAAGCCAGGCATTGAATTGTTCTCTCCTGTTGCTATGAAAGTCCTATCTGGCATCTTCTTTCAATATAGTGCTCTTTCATCTACACTAAAAACATGTTTAGTGTAGCCACCTTCATCAGTGATCTTAGCTAGATCTTCTGGATAACTTTTTGCAGCTTCTATATCAGCCTTTGCTGCTCCACCTTTCTCTTTTATGTTATGGAGACAGCGTCTTTCCTTAAAGCAGCTTCCTCACTTAACCTTGGTAGGACAGAAGAAAGTTAGGGCCTTGCTGTGGCAATCCAAGGCTCTGGCTTAAGGGAATGTTGTGGCTGGTTTGATCTTCTATCCAGACACCTAGAACTTTCTCCATATAAGCCATAAGGCTGTTTTGCTTTCTTATTCCTGTGTTCATTGAAGTAGCACTTTTAATTTTGTTAAAGTCTGGCTCTTCCTTTTACTTGAACACTTAAAGGTCATTACAGGATTATTAATTGACCTAATTTCAATATTGTTGTGGCTTAGGGAAGAGGGAAGCCTGAGGAGTGGGAGAGATACGAGGGAATGGCTGGTCAGAGGAACAGTCAGAACATACGCCGCACTTATCAGTTCAGTTAGCTGTCTTATGCAGGTGCAGTTCGTGGCACCCCAAAACAATTACAATAGTAACCTCACAGATCATCGATTACAGATGACCATAACAGATGTAATAATAATGAAAAGGTTTGAAATGAGAATTACCAAAATATGAAACAGAGACACAAAATGAGTATGTGCTATTGGGAAAATTGTGCTGACAAACTTGCTCGATGCAGGATTACCACATGTCTTCAGTTTGTGAAAAAAAACAATAACTGTAAAGCACAAAAAAGCACAGCACAACAAAATGAAGTCTGCCTGTATAAGAATTTGAATTGGGCGTGAATTTTATCCTTTCTACCCTGGGCTCTCTTGATTTGCCTTTTGCTTAGAGAAAAGCTAGAGTTAGCTGCATGCCTTAGTTTCCTGCCTCACAGGAGGAAATGTGGTATTAGGATTCAGTTGTATGCAATTTGTTTCATCTAAACAGAGAAGAAAGTCCCAAAGGAGCTGTTCCATCGAATCCACGCCCGAGTGATCTTAAGGAGATGAAAACACAGCATTCCTAGTTTTGCTCAGGGTAAACTGCCTGGTGCACAGTCAGTATCTCCAAAGAGAAATTATGCATAACAAATCAGTTGGGTTATTGTGATATGCTACTTGGCAGAGAAATTAATATTTATCAACTGAATCCAGTGGCAAGCACTCTGATTCCTGTTTCTAAACATTCTGGTCTAAGCACGAGTAGTTTTGTACTCTTCTCTTTGCCATGGGATCTAGTCTGATAGATGAGATCCTAATAGTTAGGGACATGTGGACATATTCAGGCCAAGTGATGGTGCCGCCTGTGCTATAGGTGGAAACAAGGAAACCTCATTGATTAGTGTCCAGATAAGGAAGACAGAATTTGACAACCAGTGGAAAGTGTGGCAGATAGGCTAGTTTGGCAGATGATCCTACTTGGATACAAGGAAGCTGCTTTAGCCTCTGAGCACCCAACCTGACTCTTAAACTGCAGGCAGAAAAATGTGTGAGTGTGCTTATATTTAGGAGCCTGAGCTCTACTGAATGCTGTTGCTTCTCTGTCATTGGCACAAACAGCAAAAAGTAAATTTTTCAGTCACTTAAAACTTGTTGATTCTACCATACTGTTTTGCCCTGTTCTTTGTGTTCCACTGACCACACTCTGGCTTCAGAGCCCATCTACCCAAGCACTGTAGAAATGTTAATGTTTGTTCAGTGAATAAATGGCCTCTTTCCCATAATGTGGGCCTAACTTTCTGTCAGAACCACCCCCAGGGTCTCCCTTTCTGGTTCATTCTTCATTTTGCCACAGGATTACTAACCCTGAACACTCAGTTCTCAAGCCATCAGAGGCTTCCTGTGGCATGGGAACTGTAGGCTGATGGGCCTGGCTCAGGAGGGCCTGGCGGGAGGCACCTGCCTGCCCCGCTTCAGCCCCATTGGACACACAGCTCGCCTACCTACCTCTGTGCATTGGCGCACACTGGGCTTGCACTGACACCACCTCTGTCTCATATGGTTGCAGTCCTATGGCCTTTGGTGCCTGGTTCAAGTGCAAACTCTTAGACAAAGATAGACCAAATCTTCTCTTTCCTCCACCCCTTTCCTCTCTTCCTGCCCCAGCCGAAGGAATCTTCCCCTTCCTGACTCTCATGGCATGTTATAACTCAGCTACACATGAATTTGGTTTTGCGTGTGTGTCTTGTCTTCCTTGTCAAATTCTAAACTTGTTTTGGTGTATAGACCATGTCATGTATCTCTGCATCTCTACTACACACAGCAAGGTGCCACACACATGTAATGAGTACATGTTGGTTGAATTAATCTATATCAGGTGACCTTAGGTCTTCTCTAATGCAGAGACTATTTGTGTGTCTTTTATTACATACCTGCTACCTGCCAGGTATTATATATATGTAGTCTTGTTTAGAAAGCAGAATTTTGCGTTTTCTTTTCTTTTTTTTTTCTTTTTTTTTTTTTCCTGTAAGTGATGGTTGGTGAAATTAATGTGGAATGTTATAAAGGCAGAGATACTGGAATTGAAGGAAAAAGAATAATTATCTATGTGTTAGTCTGGATCATCCAAAAAACAGATGCCAAGATAGGATTAAAAGTACAAGAGATTTATTGGGGGAAACACCTGCAAGGGAATATGGGGCTGGGAGCTGGAGGATGTTGGCAGAGCTGGCAGACCCCTGTGGAGGAGGAGGAGCGGAGGAGGGGCTGGGAGCTGGAGGATGTTGGCAGAGCTGGCAGACCCCTGTGGAGGAGGAGGAGCGGGGGAGGGGCTGGGAGCTGGAGGATGTTGGCAGAGCTGGCAGACCCCTGTGGAGGAGGAGGAGCGGGGGAGGGGGAGTTTTCCACTGGAGTGTGGTGTTGAGAAAGTTTCAACAAAGCCATTGGGGAGCCAGCGCTGCCCCTCAGACGAGTCCCTGGCCTGCCCCTCGCATGCTCAGGCGCTGGCTGGAAGCCGCAGGCGGGAAGGGTGGCCTCTGCAGGAACGTGCTGATGGATTTTAGAGTGCAGCCACTGTGTCCCCTGCATTTGGAGAAGTACATCTTCATGACTGCCACACCATAGAATCACACAAGCTAAAAGTTCAGAGGTGACTTGTGGCAGACAGGCCCTTTAGCCAGTTAGGCAAAGTGAGAGCCTGGGAAAGAGAATTCTTCCTCTCTTTGGCAGTTTGAGTATTTGCAGTCTTAGCTTGGAATGGGCTTTCTGCACTAGAGGGAAACCTCCTTTCGTGCAGACCAGCCTAAAGCCAAGCCACTGCTGCCTGAGGACACTGCCATCGCTGGAGCACGGTGACATGCCATCACCCGGGACCGATTCCCATCCCCTAGAGCACTGTGGCGTGCGGCCCCTTCTGAAAAGGCTTCCTCGTGCTCCTGCAAGGTCAGAAAGCACTTCTGGGCACACCTCAGTCTTTTGGGTCTGCCTCCCCACTAGACTGTGATCGCTGTGCATGGAAGCTACTTTTATTCTTGACATCCCAGTGGCTCACATAATAGATGCCAAGTAAAATCTCCAGTCTGTACTTTAAATTGTTTTTCTGGCACTGGAGATGAGCTTGCAATGATCCCTCCATCCATGTAGTGGCCCTGGGCTCAGTGGACCATCCAGAGTAGGCCTGGACCGGAGGCTTCTCCACCATGGAACTGCCCCTCCTCGAGAGTCTGATGTGAGTGGCTCCTGAGAGTCATTCTCACTTCACTCACTCCGTATCACAAGAGCCAAGGATTTCCCAGTACCAACATTTTATTGGGCTGCTTTTGATGGGTTTTTTTCCCCCCTTCCCTGTCCTCTTTTTCCAACCCCAGGACAAACTGCCAGCGTTCCTGGTTGGTGTTGCTAACTCAGGTTGCCCTGAGGCTGCCCTGTCTTACTCTTGCTTATTGTGAGCCCCTCCCTATACACACATGTGCCCGAGGCTGTGCCGCTCCCGTGTGCAGGCACCCAGGGTTTGTGCCGGTGGTTTCCTGACACAAGCAGCAGCACTGAACGTGTGTGTCCCAGGTTTAGGTTTCGGAGGCCTGCCTGGAGAACGGCCATCCCAGGTTCTGGGAGCTTTCTCAATTTACTCTTTCATCCAAAGATGGGTTGGCCTTTCTCTGGACATGGTGAGCTTCCTTGGGCTAGTTCTTAAGCCTGAGACTAAAAGTTCTTACCATGCGTTATTAGGGAGGCCTGGAAAATGTAAAGGCCATGCGTCTTTTTTGCTGTTACCCAGGCTGGAGTGCAATGGCACGATCATGGCTCGCTGCAGCCCTGAACTCCTTGGGCTCAAGCAGTCCTCCTACCTCAGCCTCTGCATAGCTGTGACAACAGGCGTGTTCCCCCACATCTAGCTAATTTTTAAATTTTTGTAGATACAGGGTCTCCCTATGTTGCTCAGGCTGGTCTCAAACTCCTAGACTCACGTGATCCTCCTGCCTCAGCCTCCCAAAGTGCTGGGATTACTGGTGTGAGCCACTGTACCCAGCCAAGGCCATGCATTCTTTAAGTGCTTTACCTGGGCTTTACTCTAAGATGGGAGGTCTCAGAGTGAGAAAAGCTGCTAGGAAGTGGGAAGGAGCCTGTGCCTCTGATGATTAGGGATTTCTCTTTTCGTCTACCCCCATTCTCACCTCCACTGGAAGCAGACCTGCAAGAAAAATTAAAGCAGTTTAGAAAAGGTTGAAACTGTTTATTCACCCATCCCCGCCAAAATTTTCTGGAACATTCCTAGTTCCAAATGTTCCTTATATCTTAAAACAGCATAAGAACTGTTAGTTTTTTGTTTTTAAAAAAAAAAAAAAATTGTAGAGATGAGCGTCTCATCATGTTGCTTGGGCTGGTCTAGAACTACTGGGCTCAAACCGTCCTCTTGCGTCAGCTTCCCAAAAGTGCTGGGATTACAGGCATGAGTCACCACGCTTGGCAAGAACCGTCGGCTATACACCGTGACTTTTTTTTTTTTTTTTTTTTTTTTTGAGACGGAGTCTCACTCTGTCGCCCAGGCTGGAGTGCAGTGGCGCAATCTCAGCTCACTGCAACCTCTGCTTCCCGGGTGCAAACGATTGTCCTGCCTCAGCCTCCCTAGTAGCTAGGACTACAGGCACATGCCACCACCCTCAGCTGATTTTTGTATTTTTAGTAGAGATAAGGTTTCACCATGTTGGCCGGGCTGGTCTCGAACTCCTGACCTCAAGTGATCCACCCACCTCGACCTCCCAAAGTGCTGGGATTACAGGTGTTAGCCACCACACCTGACTTATATATCTCACTCAAGTCATGTGTAAATAAAGCCTGAAACTTGGGAAGAAGAGCGTGGACTATTGAGGTCTTATTGAGGTTGCTGTGCAAATGAACAAGATCCCATTTCTAAGAAATGGCTAGTCTGATGTAGAAGCTAAGGATTTGCTTAGGAAAGCAGGAAGCTCTTGAATATGAATCCAAGCTCAGTGGAAATGGACTGAGTTGAATTAAATTTAGCAGGTGGCTGCTGTCATTCTAGAGAGAAGAGACTTGGAGGGACCTCTGCCCTCACTACCAGGCAGACCTGGCTTGGCAGGGTGCCTTGAGCCTCACTGGAACAGCAGTTGGTTTTCCCAGAACTCACCCCAGAAGCCTGTGTCCTTTGATAGTACTGGCCAGTTAGGACAGGAGGCTCTGATCTCCCAGAGAGAGCCAGCAGGACTCCACTCTCATCTATGGAAGCACAGGCTTGGGGTGGACGGCACTGAAGTGACTGCACTGCTGAGTGGGGAAGAGGGGTTGGGAACTCTCCTGGAAGCTTTCATCATATTAAAAGTAGGCATTTCTTTAACTGCAAAGAGATGCTTTTATATTTTGTACTCAGTGCTAAGGCAAGATTAATTGGTGCCTTCCTGCTTCTGTTCATTCCTGTATTCATTTGAGTTTTTGCTTTTACATTACAGGTAAATTAAAAGATCTTGGGAACTTGGTTCTCCGACCTTTTGGGCTCTCCACGGAAAATTTCCAGATCAAACAGGATTCCTCTACCGGCTCGTACTCCATCAATTTCGTTCAAAATCCAAATAATAACAGATAACAAAGATAACAATAGCTTTACAAGCTGACTTGGAATTGTGTGCTGCTTGCTGTTAGCAAGGGGAAAGGCCCTGCCAATGTTTAACTTTTAAAAGCATCTTATCTAAAAGAAAGGCTATGCAGTAGAGCCTAGTGCTCCCTTTTCCCTCCTTTATGATCAGGGTGAAATGTACTTCCTGATGTAATGAACCTAATTTGATTTCCATTTTAAGGTGGTGTCTGTGTAGCTGGTATCCCGGTTCTGGCTGTCCTATGTCCAGGAAGAAGCCCATTTGTCGAGGCTGACCTTCCTTATCCACACAGACACACAGCCCAGCAAAAGCCTCTCCTGAACCAAACAGACCTGTTGGTTGGGAGACTGCCCAGACATGACTGATGACGGGTTCCCGCCTGCCTGTCCCCTCCCTGATCACACAGCTAACGAGGCTGCCTCCAGCATTTCCTGATTTCCTCTGTGGTAATAAAAGCTTTCTGTGCTTAGGTCTGGGTTGGGTTGTGAATTTTGTCACGTAATGACAACTAAGGCAGAAGCCTTCTCTGGCTTTGGGAGCAGTGTTGGTTTCAAGCAGGGTTACTCATAACAGATTCCACAAATCTGCCCAAAGTTTTTGTTGCCTTGTAGATTTATCTTGAAGAGTTGACCATTCTACCATGTACTAGAATTCAGAAAGTCCACCTTACAAGCTGTCTTGGGCCCCACCAGGTTTGTGTAGATAATTATAAATCTGTTTTTGACCAAATGTTAGTATTTTTAACTTAAAATAGCTTCATCAAGGAATGGTAGTATATGAATCCCAGAACAAAACCATATTCTTTTCAACTACATGAACCCAGAGGTGTCAAAGATAGAATATTTTTCTCCTCATCAGTTGATGCTAGTGAAAAGCTTGCAGTTGCTCTGGTTTGACTGTCAAAAGCATTGCCATGCAAGTTTCATCTTGGAAGTAAATTACACATATAATTCTGTAAGTGACGTGCAGTAGTCAGTCATACTCCCAGTGTTAAGGACTATGTGATTCTTCTGATCTGTTCCTAAAAGCTTTTGATCTTTTTTTTCCTTTTGGTCAAAGTGAACCTCAGAAGAAACTGTGTTAAATCTGGCATCCAATTTTCCCAAAAATGTATGCGTGAAAAATCATACAAGTTGTATGAATACTGGATGGTCTGGAAGTGAGTGTTGAGTGCTTCCTGTGCAGCCAGCATTATGCTAGACAGTGGTTCTCAATTTTTTTTTCTTTTTTGAGACGGGGTCTCGCTCTGTCACCCAGGTTGGAGTGCAGTGGCGCGATCTTGGCTCACTGCAACCTCTGCCTCCCAGGCTCCAGCAATTCTCCTGCCTCAGCCTCCAGAGTAGCTGGGATTACAGGCATGTACCACCACACCTGGCTACTTTTTTGTATTTTTAGTAGAGACAGAGTTTCACCATGTTAGCCAAGCTGGTCTTGAACTCCTGGCTTCAAAGTGATCCACCCACCTCAGCCTCCCAAAGCATTAGGATTACAGGTGTGAGCCACCGTGCCCAAACTTTTATTTCAGGAGCCCTTCATAGTCTGCAAAAAAAATTTTAAGAGCATTTCCACTTATGTGCATTATATCAATATTTAGTATATTAAAAATTAAGATAGAAAATTTTAAAGTATTTAATCCCTTTAAAAAATAACACGTTTCATGTTACTATCAATAATTTTATGTCAAGTCAGGAACGATGGATGGTTTATGCCTGTAATCCCAGCACTTCAGGAGGCCAATGTGGGAGTATTGCTTGAGACCAGAGCTCCAGACCAGCCTAAGCAACATAGCAAGGTTCCGTCTCTACAAAAAAAAGTTAAAAAAAAAAAAAATTAGCTGGACATAGTGGCTTCATGCTACTTGGGAGGCTGAGGCAGGAGGATTGATTGCTTGAGCCCAGGAGTTCAGGACTGCAGTGAGCTATGATCCCACTGCTGCACTTCATCCTGGGTGACACAGACCTTGTCTCTAAAAAAAAAGTTTTAATGAATTTTTTTTTAATTTTTATGAAAAAATCTTCCAACTCAAAGACACATTTTAGTGAGAAGAGTGACATTTTTGCAAATCTCTTTAATGCATGGCTTGATAGAAAACAGCAAGAGTCTCACATCTCCTATATTCAGTTTGTCATGAGATCACAGTGCAGTCATTGACAGGATGACAGTGAAAAAAGTAGACCCTTTAGTTTTGTATTATGAAAATAGTTTTGGCCAGATAGACACCTTGAAAGGGTCTCCAGAACGCCTACAGAGCCTTGGACTACATTTTGAGAACTACTGTCAGATTGTGCCTGGAGCTCAATGGCTTAGACTTAGCAAAATCAGGGCTGAGATTCCTGAAGGACTGTCTGTGTCTCCAAGGAATAGGAAATAGACTTGTTCATCTAGAAACAGCTTTGGTTAAGAGAAGATGCCCGAGACCACCATTGCCGTGAGTGTAGAGATTTTGTTTCTTAGGCTTCGTCCTCCTCTTCCTCTCAATCACACTGAAATCTTATAGGTGCTACACAAGGCCAACATTACATGCTCCCAGTGGGTGGGCCAAGCAGTGCATTGTCTGGAAAGGAAAGGATGTCAGCAGGTGTGAGTTTGCTTAAGCCAAGGAGTTTTTATCGGGCACTGTTACTTTGCTGCTTCTAACATTTGTAAGAAAAGATATATTCAAACCTTTTGAAAATGTTTGACCATAGAAAATCTTCAGAGTTCAAAAGTAGAAAGTAAGTGTTAAGGTAGGAAGGTGGCCTGTATTTGCCTATTGCTGCTAGAATGTATGATTTTAAAGCTATGGCCAGGTACCGTGGCTCACACCTGTAATCTCAGAACTTCGGGAGGCCAATGCGGGCGAGCACCTGAGGTCAGGAGTTCGAGACCAACCTGACCAACATGGTGAAATCCCATCTCTACTAAAAATATAAAAATTAGCCAGGCACAATGGCACATGCCTGTAATCCCAGCTACTTGGGAGGCTAAGGCAGGAGAATTGCTTGAACCCAGGAGCTGGAGATTGCAGTGAGCCAAGATCACGCCACTGCACTCCAACCTGTGTGACAGAGCAAGCCTCCATCTCAAAAAATTTTAAAAAGTTATATGATGCTTCCCACCCCTCACCAAAAAAGCATACCAGAATTTACTTTTAAGGTAGTAACACTGTGATGTTGTACATATTCTTATTCCAACAATATTGCAATGGGTCAAAATAATTTTTGGAGGCTGGGTGCAGTGGCTCAAACCTGTAATCCCAGCACTCTGGGGGGCTGAGGCAGGTGGATCACCTGAGGTCAGGAGTTCCAGACCAGCCTGGCCAATATGGCAAAACCTCATCTCTACTAAAAATAAAAAATTAGCCGGGCATGGTGGCGGGCGCCTGTCCCAGCTACCCAGGAAGCTGAGGCAGGGGAATCGCTTGAACCCGACAGGCGGAGGTTGCAGTAAGCTGAGATCATGCCACTGTACTCCAGCCTGGGTAACACAGTGAGACCCTGTCTCAAAAAAAATTTTTTTTGATCTTTTAGAATTGCCCTGGAGACTCTGAGAAACATTCTTTAAAATATCTACTATTTCTCATCTGCCTCCTGAGTAGACCATGAGCTCATGAAAAGGGCCACATTTATGTTGTTAATAGTACCAGCAGCTACCACTGTACTAGAGACTTAGTAAACTGGTATTAAAGGATATTCCACAAGAGGTGGTTTTAATGTGAACAACCATCACTATTGAAAAGTCTTCTAATTCTGTGCCCTTTTGGTGCCTGTTTTTTCAGATTTCTCCTTCACTACTAACCAATATCTGTTACCTCAAGATAAATAGAAACTAATCATCTCCATAAATTTTAAGACCCAGCAAGTAATTCAAATGTCAGCTTAGGAGGCTTGCTTGCTATTTTTTCTCAGCCAGGCACAGGTCCTGTAATCCTAGCACTTTGGGAGGCTGAGGTGGGCAGACTCCTTTAGCTCAGGAGTTCAAGACCAGCCTGGACAATATGGTGAAACCCCGTCTCTACAAAAAATACAAAAAACTACTTGGGTGTGGTAGTGTGCGCCTGTAGTCCCAGCTACTTGAGGGGCTGAGGCAGGAGGATTGCTTGAGCCCAGGAGGTCGAGGCTGCAGTGAACTGAGATCATGCCACTGCACTCTAGCCTGGGTGACAAAGTGAAACCAACCTATCTTAAAAAAAAAAAAAAAAAAAAAAAAAAAAAAAAAAAGGCTTACTTGCTATTTTTCACATTCCAAAGAATGCAGTGGGAGACAGAGACGACAGCTTGGTGTCACTGAATCAAAGTCAGTAACTTATCTGTGACTTAACCCAGTATTGCCCGAAGTGGCCACCTCACCCTGGAGTTTCTGGCCCTAGTTACTCAAGTAAACTTTCTTAGTAGTGTTATTTCGTTAAGTGTGTAGTTCTGGCAAATTTGGAGGGCTCAGCTAGGGTTTCTCAACAGTGAATCCAGTAATCATACCCATGGAGCTCAAAACAACATTCTGTAGGCTGGGCACAGTGGCTCATGCCTATAATCCCAACACGTAGGGAGGCCAAGGCAGGAGGATCGCTTGAGCTTAGGAGTTTGAGACCAGCCTGGGCAATATAGCAAGACCCCATTTCTGTAATAATAAATACATAATAAAAATAAAAAGCATTCTGTAAAGAAGGTCACTCTAAGCCAGTCTAGCCTGTCTTGCACGGCCATGTAGAATGTCCTCAGATGTTGAACATTCAACTTGGCCTGTAAGCATCTGTCTCCTGGTTTTTAAGTTTTCATTTTTTGCATCTTGGATATTTCCAAGGATTAAAAAATCCTCAACTTGGCCGGGCGCGGTGGCTCAAGCCTGTAATCCCAGCACTTTGGGAGGCCGAGACGGGCGGATCACGAGGTCAGGAGTTCGAGACCATCCTGGCTAACACGGTGAAACCCCGTCTCTACTAAAAAATACAAAAAACTAGCCGGGCGAGGTGGTGGGCGCCTGTAGTCCCGGCTACTCGGGAGGCTGAGGCAGGAGAATGGCGTAAAAACCCGGGAGGCGGAGCTTGCAGTGAGCTGAGATCCGGCCACTGCACTCCACCCTGGGCGACATAGCGAGACTCTGTCTCAAAAAAAAAAAAAAATCCCCAACTTTTCCTTTCATTTCAGTCTCCTCACCTTCTCCAGGCCACATTTCCATCAAGTCTTATGTTTTCTGTATATTCCCACACTGTATCCTAACTACTTTTCCAGTTTTCACAGGAGCAGCTTTTCCATTGGTTGGGGCCTCTGCAGGAGGCTTCCCCAGGAAATTGGGATTTCTAAAACAAATTCATACTCATATGGTGGTTTTTCTGTGTAGAGTGCACTGTGGGTTCATTCCTTCATTTTACTCATGGATCCATGCTGTTAAATTTACCTATTTTAAAAATCTCAACCATTTTTCTAAGAACTAGCTAGGTGCAGTGGCTTACACCTGTAATCCCAACACTTTGGGAGGCTGAGGCAGGAGGATCACTTGAAACCAGGAGTTCGAGACCTTAGCCTAGTCAACATACTGAGACCCCATCTCTACCAAAAAATGTTTTAAAACCAAGTCAGGTATGGTGGCACATGCTTGTAGCCCCAGCTAGTTGGGAGGCTGAGGCAGGAGGATCACTTGAGCACAGGAGTTTGAGGCTGCAGTGAGCTATGACCGAGCCACCACACTCCAGCCTGGGTAATAGTGAGAGACCCTGTCTCTGAAAGAAAAAAAAATATGCCTTTCCATGTGTGCTTCCCTTTCATCACAAGCACTGCAGCCAGTTTGTTGTGGTTGGTGATTTTTAGCCTTTTGCTCCTTGCCCCATTCCCTGCAAAACGCCCATCTCACTTTACAAATAACTGTACTTAAGGAGACAGTGTTATACCATGTCTAAGTGTGGAAGCTGGGGAGTTGCTAAGCCTACATGTTATAGATGCTCCTATAACTTTAGGGACATCGTGGCACTGGGCATACATCTGAGCTTCGGCAAAATGACGAGACCTCATACACTGTCCTTCAGAGCTGCTTGGATAAAGCCAGACATGAATGTTTGTGTCATCCATAAATGCTGACAGTTGCAGTTCCTACAACGTTTTATGTAACTAAAAGTAGGGGAGAGTGCTTTAAGAAATGTTGCTGGCCAGGTGCAGTGGCTCACACCTGTAATCCCAGCACTTTGGAAGGCCAACATGGGTGAATAGCTTTAGCCCAGGAGTTCGAGACCAGCCTGGGCAACATGGCGAAACCCTATCTTTAGTAAAAATACAAAAAATTAGCCAGGCATGGTGGTACACACCTGTAGTCCCAGGTACTTAGGAGGCTGAGGTGGAGGATCACCAGAGCCCAGGAAGTCAAGGCTGCAGTGAGCCAAGATGGCACCACTGCATTCCAGCCTGGGAGTGAGACCCTGTCTTAAAAAGAAAAAGAGATGTCGGGCTTAGTAGTTATTTCTGGTGCCCCTTCACTCTCTGAACTGGCCTCTGAGACTACTGGTAAGTAACATTTCACTCAACTTTCAAGCTAGGATCTAAGTTGGTGCAGGAAGACTAGGCGCAGGAGCTTTTTAGAGGCATTTTACTGCCTGAATAGATAGTGGGAGGAGAAGCTGGCAGCAGGCGTCAGATGTAAACCTGATGGAAGATATATTTTTGCAAGCATGGTCTGATCCCAAGAAGTAAGCAGGCCTGCATATCCTTTTACCACCAGTTCTGTAAAACTTGGGATGTCCAAGGGAAAGGCTATGATAACAGACCCAAGAGGACGGCTGTTAAGACAGCTGTGGAAGTTAATGGCTGCTTTAATCTTGGAAAAGATCTTTAAGAGGAAGAGTCCAATAATCCCCCAAGACCAAAGTGCAAATCTGAGACACCACATAGGATGGGAAATATCTCGACGAGCCCTCATCCGTTTCCTCTGCTTGTTATCTGTGCTCTCTCCAGATTGCCCTTGGCTTAAGAGGAAAGGCTGGAGCTGCTGGCGCTCAGCTGCGCAGCCCCCGTTCAGATGCAGCCTTATGAGCCTGCAGCCTGTGGTCACTGCCAGCTGGATTGTATGTTCCTTCCTGTTGTTTTCTGTGATCACTTCCCTTCATTACTGTGCCGGTTCCCTCCCTATGCTCGTCCCTCCCCTTAAGAAATACAGGAGGGACGAGGATAGGGAAGAGAAACTCTTCCTCTAACCTTATCTGTGGCTACTGTGTACTTGATACATACCCACACAATCCTAGTCAACTCTCCTTGAAGTGATTTCAGTTAGGGATTCTTTCCAGCCTGCTTCCTCGGTATTTGATAGTAACAAGCTTAATCCTTCCATCACCTGGATTTCCTTTTAAAAAGTATGTGTGCATTCCACCAGAAGTGGCTGAAAAATATGTTCCTTCAGTGAACTGCACAATTAAAAGCTGTACAGGGAAAGGAAGCTATCATTTGCAATCACTTCCTCCTGTTGTGTGCAGAGCTATCCTGACCTCACACTATTCCAGATCCATTAATGCCTCTGAAAATGAAAAATTGATTACTGTGCTTGCTTCGACAGCACATATACTAAAATTGGAAGGATACAGAGAAGATTAGCATGGACTCTGGAAAAAAAAGTCAATTAAAAAAATGGATTACTTGCTACCAGCCAGTCCAAGTAGGGTGAAAATAACGTTAGCACATGAGAACGACTGCTTACAACCCTTCAAGGGGCAGTTTACGGGCTGGGCACAGTGGCTCATGCCTGTAATCCCAGCACCTTCGGAGGGCGAGGTGGGAGGATCACTTGAGCCCAGGAGTTCAGAACCACCTGGATAATATAGGGAAACCCTGTCACTACAAAATAAATTTTTTTATGTTAGCTAGGGGTGGTAGCGCATACCTGTAGTCCCAGCTACTCAGGAGGCTTAGGCAGGAAGACCACTTGAACCACAGGGTTGAGGCTGCAGTGAGCCATGGCTGCACCATTGCACTCCAACCTGGGCAACGGAGCGAGACTCTGTCTCATAAATAAATAAATAAATAGCCAGATGTGATGGCAGGCGCCTGCACTCCAGCCTGGGCAACAGAGTGAGACTCCATCTCATAAATAAAACAGAAATTAGCCAGGTGTGATGGCAGGTGCCTGCATTCCAGCCTGGGCAACAGAGCAAGACTCCATCTCAAAAATAAATAAATAAATCAAAAATTAGCCAGGCATGATGGCAGGTGCCTGTAATCCCAGCTACTCGGGAGGCTGAGGTGGGAGAATCACTTGAACTCAGGAATCAGAAGTTGCAGTGAGCCAAGATTGCACCATTACACTCCAGCCTGGGCAACACAGCGAGGCTCCGTCTCAAAAAAAATGTTAGTTTATGAAAATGAGTGAGAGAGCTCGGCGCAGTGGCTGGACGCACTGGCTCATGCCTGTAATCCCAGCATTTTGGGAGACTGAAGTGGGAGGACTGCTTGAGTCCAGGAGTTCAAGACCAGCCTGGGCAACATGGTGAGCCCCTATCTCTACAAAGATAATTTATTTTTAAATTAGCCAGGCCTGGTAGTATGTCTATCTGTGGTCCCAGCTATTCAGGAAGCTGAGGTCAGAGGATCGCCTGAGCCCTGGAGGTCGAGGCTACAGTGAGCCAGGATTGCACAAGTGCACTCCAGCCTAAACTGTGCAAGACCTTGTCTCAAAAACAATACGACTAAAAAGAGTAAAGATGTTCTCTATTTTTACATTTCAAAGCATCAGAATTTTCAATCTTCCTGGCCACAAGTTGGTACTTGTTAAAGCTAGGTTGGGTACACAGGGGTTTGTTTTACTGGTCTACTTTTACAAATATCTGAGATATTCTGTAATAAAAACATTAATATCGCCAGGCGGGGTGGCTCATGCCTGTAATCCCAGTTATTTGGGAGGCTGAGGTGGGCAGATCACCTGAGGTCAGGAGTTTGAGACCAGCCTAACATGGTGAAACCCCATCTCTACTAAAAATACAAAATTAGCTGGGTGTGGTGGCACATGACTGTAATCCCAGGTACTCGGGAGGCTGAGGCAGGAGAACTGCTTGAACCGGGGAAGTGGAGGTTGCAGTGAGCCGAGAATGTGCCACTGCATTCCAGCCTAGGCAACGAGCAAAACTCCATCTCAAAAAAAAAAAACAAAAAATTAATATGAAATTTTCTAGTTGCCCAGTCCTCTGAGATCTGCAAGCTAGGAATACGTGCCATCATACAAAAGTTAAGTTCTATCAGCCAGAACTAGAAATATGATTCCCTGCCACCTTTTTCCTTTCACTCAAGTGGAAACTGGAAGCTCCCATTTCCCCCTTCACTAAGGCACAACAAGGTCTGCTGCCTCACTGCCAAGGAAGCCCACAGCAAGTGATCTATGCCAGTGACCCAGTGTCAGCTAGTCTTCATTTCCATCAGTCCCAGCTGCCGGTTCCGCTTGCAGAAAAATATGGCCTATTAAGGTGGGAACCACTACTAGGCACTGGGCTCATCAGCCATCAGTCGTCATGACAGATGTGAAGGGAATCCCCACCCAAAAAGGCTTCTGGAGAAACTCTTGGTTTCAAATGTGAAGAGGTGGATTTGAAGATACTGGAATCTCACTGTCCCTCTGCGGCCTACAGTACCAGACTGACGTCCACATCAGAGACATGCCCCCCTGGACTCACACCCAGCAACTGCCACGTGCTGTCTGAGCCAGTGGCAAACAGCTTCCACTCGGTGCCTCCCACTCAAAGTCAGAAATCCACAAACCTGAAACTCCTCAGGGATGGGAGTAAGGGAACAGAGGTAGGGAAAACAGTAATTAAATATCAAAGGAGTAGGTTTTCCTAGGCTATACACAGTACTTGATCTCAAGTTTGTAAGGCGTAGTTTGATTGCCCCAAAATTAAATGCTGTTTGCAACTTTGCCCATAAACTTAACTGGGAGAAAAGGGCTGATAGTTTCCTAGGGCAGTGTGGTACTTTGATTGGATTCTGAATTAGCATCAGAGGCTGGAGATTATAGTTTCAGCTTGTGCTACAGAAGCTCGTCTGGCCCGTCTCATTTCCTACAGATGTTAAGAAAGCCGAATCTAGGCATGTGAAGGGTCGTATCCATCCTTGTCTTCTGTAAGGCTGTTCTTACTAAAGGCGCTGGCTGTGCTTTTCTGGGCACTAACATGTCAGGCTCTTCTTTTACCTCAGGGCACTCCACAATGATGTTACAGTTCAACTTATGTAGAAGATCGCCCAAATTTTGAGCTGCCTACTCAGGATCCAGAGGACTTAGGCACTGAGCTAAAACAAAACTCAGAAACAGTGGATTATATTCTAATTAACAACAATAAAAATTCCTGGCCCGGCACAGTGGCTGACACCTGTAATCCCAGCACTTTGGGAGGCCGAGGTGGGCAGATCACGAGGTCAGGAGTTCAAGACCAACCTGACCAACATGGTGAAGCCCCGTCTCTACTAAAAATACAAAAATGAGTCGGCTGCGGTGGCGCATGTCTATAGTCCCAGCTACTTGGGAGGCTGAGGCAGGAGAATCGCTTGAACCCAGGAGGCGGAGGTTGCAGTGAGCAGAGATCGTACCACTGCACTCCAGCCTGGGTGACAGAGCAAGACTCCGTCTCTAAATAAATAAATCTCATTCCAATTAAGCAAAGATTTGGCAGCATGCTAATCACTAGAGAAAAGGATCCTTAAAAAACAACATATGGCCAGGCACAGTGGCTCATGCCTGTAATCTCAGCACTTTGGGAGGCTGAGGCGGGTGGATCACCTGAGATCAGAAGTTCGAGACCAGCCTGACCAACATGGAGAAACCCTGTCTCTACTAAAAATACAAAATTAGCCAGGCGTTGTGGCACATGCCTGTAATCCCAGCTACTCAGGAGCCTGAGGCAGGAGAATCGCTTGATCCCGGGAGGTGGAGGTTGCAGTAAACCAAGATCACGCCACTGCACTCCAGCCTGGGCAACAACAGTGAAATTCCATCTCAAAAAAAAAAAAAGTCCAGGCACAGTTGCTCACGCTGTAATCCCAGCACCTTGGGAGGCCGAGGTGGGCGGATCACCTGAGGTCAGGAGTTTGAGACCAGCCTGACAAACATGGAGAAACCTCATCTCTACTAAAAATACAAAATTAGCCAGGGGTGGTGGCACATGCCTGTAATCCCAGCTACTCGGGAGGCTAAGGCAGGAGAATTGCTTGAACCCGGGGGAGGGAGGGCGCAGTAAGCCAAGATCATGCCATTGCACTCCAGCCTGGGCGACAAGAGCAAGACTCCGTTTCAAAAAAAAAAAAAAAAACCTCTTTATTCAAATAATTTCTTATTCTGAGAAAAGAATCATGGCCAGGTGCAGTGGCTCATGCCTATAATCCCAGCACTTTGGGAGGCCAGGGCAGGAGGATCACTTGAGTCCAGGAGTTTGACACCAGCCTGGGCAACAAAGCAAGACCTCGTCTCTATTATTTAAATTAAAAAAAAAAAAAAAACTTTACCTGAAAGAGGAAAAGTGAACTTACACTTTCTTATGTGAAGGCCAGCATCAGTAAGATTTTCAGTTGCATCTATGGGTTGCATCACTCATTCCCTGCATCTTGTAGGAGTCGTGTCTATAAATATACTGATATACATGACCAGGATCAGTGTGAGTCTCCTGTAGGCCCTCTCAGATAATGAGCACATGGGTTGTTAATCTTCCCTGGTTCTCTCTGTTCCATTTTCATTAGTGAGACGTTTGAGAGAAAAAAGATATTAGCAGAGCCAGATTCCTGTGGTCTCTTTTTCATACTCATTTAGATAAACTGAAATGGGAGAATGTTTGAGATTAAAGCCTTCATGTACTCTGGTATAACACGCAGCCAAAGGATTGCCTTTCTGAAACAGAAAAGAAAGTACATTGACCTAAGTTGCTGGGCCAGTCCTGTGAACTGTCTGTAGGTTTGAAAAGGCTCATTTCTCCTGATAACCAAGTGTTTCTGATTCCTAGGCCAAACCCTCGACCTCTCACTGAATGTGCTGGGCTGTTCAAGAAGCGACCATCTGTCCATAAGGGCAGGATTCCTTAAAATTAAAACAAAGGAAAACAAGACAAACCCAGCAGCAGGCATGTAATTACATCCAACGCTGAAGGGTAGGTTGTTTCTGTCAAAAAGCAGTTATGTTTGTGCACAGGGTCCTAATTAAACTGTTCACCCTTTCTCTATCTTTGGTCATAAAGAGGTCCCATAAAATCTCCTGCAGGTTGTTCTCCTTAGGAAGCACTGCTACTCAAAACAGCTCCCTAAGTACAGCCAGTGATTGAATTTTAATAGCAAAAAAAAAAAAAAAAAAAATTAAAAACTAACTCCTAAAAAGTAAACATAGTTTTTAAATAACTAAATTTTTAAAAAATCAAAGACTTTATTGGATAAAGGTTACACAACATTCTTTAACATTTAAAACTCTGAGCATACTTAAGATGAGAAACAATTTTTATCATTCAAGTCTACAAAACAAAATAGGCTTATGAAGATTGAAGTACAGACAAAAGGTAGCATGAAGCAAAGCTTAAATATTAAGCAACTAAAGCAATGAAAGTGAAATAGCAACATGGCAGGTCTAGATTTTAAATACCACCAAGTTTCATTTTTTAAAAAAGGAAAATCTGGTTTGCAACAGAACACCTTTGAGAATATGCCATGAGAGAAAAAAAAATTTATATACTTATAACCTGATCTCTCCCAATTCTTTTGCTTTATATTATTACTTCTTGGTCATTTCCATTACTCTACACAAATAAAGAATTCTAAAGCTTAATTAAAAATCTTGATCATACACTTCATGTATAATTCCACCATGGTTTGGGAGTTATCTGGTTCCTGAAGTGAGCCTGCAAGGTACTGCTGGTGTTTTGTATCTGAAAGAACAAGACTGACCCAAACCAAAGCCCTAGGCCACATAGAGTAGGGCACCCCTATAGTATAGTTCATGTCATCTTTAGAACTCCCTGCTGCTACAGTTCCTGAGCTGATTTTTTTCTGACTTGATAAAATATATAATGACTTCATAATATGTAATTTTCCAAACAGACAATTGTAGAATGCAATAAAAACTTCAAATTATTTGCAGTATAATTAGAATTTGCATTAAGCTCATTAGACACAAGACTGCCTGCCTCTTCAAGTTGTAAAACAAATCATAGGTGTATTAAATGTTTTCAAACTCACCCAGAACCCTTTGGTAATCCTGAGTCTGGGGTTATTAGGTAATTCCAAACTTACACAGTAACATTATGGAAAGTCTGACTACTTGAGCCAAGTGCTCAGTTACCTGTTACGTTGCTTCATATGAATTTTAAGGGTTTTTATTTTTTGGCGTATTTTCCCTTTTTTGTAATAAGTAATCAATATGGATTATCTTTCTGGTTTAAAAAATAAATCAGTATTGCCACTAAAAAACTTCAGTTTTATTATTATTAAAAGTACGGCACCATCAAATATAAAATGCCTTAAAAATGTAGTACTAACAGGCCCATCTGGTTTTCTCATGTTTTCTCCATTCATTAAAAAAGAAAAATTAAGGTTTTTTATAATATTTACCAAAGACAAGAAAAAAATTACAGTCTCTATTAGTAAGAATTCATGCTCCATGCATGAAAAGTTTGACACTGTTTTAAAGGATCCTGTTCCTGCCACTTGTCCCCCAGGGCCAAGTCCTACTGACACCTGTTAGAATTTCTTGCACTTAGGAGGGGCTTTCTGGAGAGAGGTTCACATCAAAATTTAGACGTTGTCACCTTTTTTGAACTAGATAAAACCAGTAAGGATACAGACAATAATAAAAGGCTTTCCAACCCAGCAGAATTAAGAACTAGCTCTTGGAGTATACATTTGCACTCCAAGATCAACACTAGCCTATCCTCTTTGAGTCAAAATTTGAAAGGTAAGAATGTAATTATGAAAATGTGCACAAAATGTTAAATACTAGTGGCAAATAAATATATCTTAGTATGTTCTAACAAGCAAACATATATTCAAGATAATACAGCCCTACTTTATTAAAGAAGGAAAAGATTCAAATTTTGTTTGTGGGGTGGGGTGGGGCACTGTGCCATCCTTTCAGCAGAATGTTATTTTCTGTTGTTTCTACTGGCACCCTGAAGGAAACATTGGCCTTGGCATATGTGACTATTGCTGTTTCACAGAAGAGCCATTTTAGAAATACCTTTGCTTGTATCTGAACTGATTAACCTAAACCTTGGAGAAAGCACAAAGTTTAAGTATGAAAAATAATTCAGCATTTCTGCATCATCCCATGTCTTTTAGGCCTGTCCAAACTGTACTGATAAGAACTTCACATTCAAAAGAAGTTACTGTCAGTGTTTCTTCATACCTAAAATTCAAGTGAGTTCTTGTGTGTGTAATTCACATCATTTTTCTCCTCATCTCATGCATGATTTATTGCAATAGTTTATTTTTTATAAAATATTCCCTAATACCTTTTCTTCGGTTTAAGATAGGACAATTTGCAAGTGCCCCTTTATAGACTTGTTTTTAACCACTGCCTTAACATTTACTTCTTAGTGCAGCTTTAAAAACTCCAATTTCATTCAGTCCTGATGCTCTGGTGTTCTCTGTGTCATTGTGGTACAGGTCCATGAAACCAGCAGCCTGCTAATGTCTTTGTGCTGAAATATAGTAAAGAAAAGGAAGAAAATGTAGTTAAGCACAAGTAATTATATGAGGAAAAGATGTCCTTGTTGTTTAAGCCCTACATAGACTGTGGGATCACACCTGATTTTTTCTTTTAAATCAGTTAAACCTGACCGATGTTGTTTTAAGAAAACAACTTACTGCCACTCTAAACCAGCAGAAATATTCATGTTATTTCTGAAGTATTATCAGGCCAGTTTCCAACACAAGTAAAATGGCTGTCATTTTTACATAATCAATGTGCACTTAGGTGTTTTTTTAAAAATACTTGCTTATAAATATCTGCCTAGTAACAGGGGAATTTTAATTTTGTTCTTTATATTGCTATTTCACAGTATAATGCTGTGAGAGTCAGTTTAGTTGCTGGGGACTGCTATGAAGCACCAACGGCCTTCTACTAGCACAGACTAGCCTACAGTTTTAGCAAATTTATAAACAGAGCCAGGCTATGTACAAATCAGCAGCAGGTTACACTGTCCACATACTTGCAGAGAGTAAAAAAAGAAGGGAGTGGAGGGTGCCTCCCCAGAAGTAGACACAGCACATCAGAAGGCATCAAGAGCACCATTTTGATACTAGAAGACAACACATGTACACTGGTTAGACTGACCAGTATCCCTTGTTACACCAGCAAACCTGATTATCAGCAGAGGCCTCTTCACCATACCTCCAACAAGAAGCAGGACTCTAAGCGCAGTATTTATAAAGGGCAGGGCTTATAAAAATGACTGCTAAATAGCATGACCAGAATGATCAACACTACCAACCTCCCTCTAATACTACGAAGTAGAAAGATGCCCACGGAAACCTTCTACAATCCCTGATTATGCTTCTCAAACCTGGAAACCCAAGTACCAACACGAGTTTCAATTCCAAAAGAGATGATCCGTGGAAAGAAAGATGAATTTTTTGGTCAAATGCATTTTTAAACCAAAAATGGTATTTCAGTGAAATGATAACAGACACAACAAACACAATGCAACAAGGAAAACAGAGAACCACCCCATCCTTCCCATTATTTAACTTCCAAACATTTCACAGGAGGTTATCTTCCCCATGTCAACAGAACTGACTTGATTTTGTGTTGCCTTCCGGTGTTCCCATGCTTCCTTCACTTACTAGATTAAGGCCTACAAAATACATTTCACAGGGTATTCTATCACGTTTCTCCTCAAGCAATGAAAAGTGACCTCTAGGGACAAATACTACACACATCAAGATGAAAGATGAATGTAATCCTTGCTTCTGGAAAAAAAATCAAAAACAAAAAAACAATGATTTATGCTGTTTTGAAATTTGACATTCTTGGCCGGGTGCGGTGGCTCAAGCCTGTAATCCCAGCACTTTGGGAGGCCGAGACGGGCGGATCACTAGGTCAGGAGATGGAGACCATCCTGGCTAACACGGTGAAACCCCGTCTCTACTAAAAAAAAACTACAAAAAAAAACTAGCCGGGCGAGGTGGTGGGCGCCTGTAGTCCCAGCTACTCGGGAGGCTGAGACAGGAGAATGGCGTGAACCCGGGAGGCAGAGCTTGCAGTGAGCTGAGATCCGGCCACTGCACTCCAGCCTGGGCTACAGAGCGAGACTCCGTCTCAAAAAAAAAAAAAAAAAAAAAAAAAAATTTGACATTCAGCTCAGTTTTTACTTTCTAAAACTAAGATACTGTGCTAATATGATTGCAATACTAATAGATTCAGGCTCACACAGAACTTTGGAAGCAAATGTTCCCATTTTATAAACTGAAAGAAAAAAAGGTAAACACCCAATCCCATGTACAATTCCATTTCCTTCTATTTATGACTCTCAATATTTGGCTTCAATGTTAGTGAGGCCTGTTCAAGTTCAGTTAAAATCTATGGCAGGAAAGGCAAGGACTCAAGCAGATCTTACTATTCCTATGAGAGGTGCAGAAAAATAAAAAACACTATTCCCTCAAGAGATACGCATCTTAAGGGTGGCTACCACTGCTACACAGATAAGTGTCCAAAATCCCAGCTGCAATCTCTAATCCAAAATTTGCCATTCTGACCCAGTTTGCAAATTACAGCTTCCATGCAACTCTACAGTTCTTCACTAGCTGTACAAACACCAGAGGGTTAAACAGCCTCACTTCAAGGAAGCAATAAAAGTAGTAAGTTTCCAAGCAGTGCAAACACACAGAAATCCCTGAACTTTTCCTACCCTATAAGGGCCCAAAATAAGCCTTTTAGGCATTATCCAAAAATAAATGTACTTAAAGAAATAGACTATATTTCAGCACTATCTTTTACCATCCTCTGGAATTCTGAGTTGCTTTATGTAAATGATAATGGTTTTGAGACTAACTCACTAAGAATATATATACATATATGTTTTCATATATATATTCTTATATATATATATACAGTTAAGAAGTAATGACTAAGAAGTTTAATGAATATAAAAGTGACAAAAAAAGACTGAGATAGTGAAAAGATAAAAGAAATCCAGTATTTTTGACTTTCCATGGAGACTCAGTTGCTATTTGACATAATTCTGCAAGGTCACACCCAACTTCTACCACCCTAAGAGAATCTGCTCTCAATTCACGGAAGCTCACAGGAGACTCCTGTTTTTTGGCATGGCAGGTAGTATCAATGGAAAGTTATATTCATTCATTAAAACTATCACCTACACAAGGCACACCGGCTACCAAGGTCAATGAAAACTAAAGAAAAAGAACTAATGAATTCTTTTAAGTCTAGCCTAATCTACTTCAGGAATGATCAAGTGATGACATGATGCCCTCTTCACTTTGTGGCAGGGCTTAAAACAGACAGACCTGCCCGTTTCACTGTTAACTTCAATGCTCCCAGTCTGAATCCACAGTGGTCTGTCAGACACTGTAAGGGAGCAGCAGGACTCGTCACTGTCTGATGTAATAGCTGCCATTTGTTGAGACCTATGGTAGAAAAAACCAAGTTAACAAAAATAAAGCATTCGAGTTTTTTTAATCCATCCATTTTACCAAAAATAGTTTTAAAATAAGACCAAAATTCAGGTGAATTTTCATAACAAATTTATTCTGGATAACGTGCTGGCTTCACAGAAAGAGAAGCTTTGGTACTAAATGAAAACAGACTTGAGAGCCGTGTAGACACAACAGCCTTGGCCCAGAGAGGGCACTCTCCGGCTCAAGTCAAATCCGCAGCAAGATGCCATGGGGCACACCAAGATTCTGCCCTCCAAGCAAACTTACAAATGAAAGGAGAAATGCTAACTCACACTGGGTGTTCCTAACAAAAATGTCTTACTAATCTCACATTAGCCTAGTGCTGAAGAAGTCCTGATCTTCTCAGTCAGTATTCAGAGATAAGGCTGAACCTGTCATCCCTGTCCACACTATATAATTAATGAGCTCAATGACTTTTTTTTTTTTTGAGACAGAGTCTGGCTCTTGTCACCCAGGCTGGAGTGCAGTGGCGTGATCTTGGCTCACTGCAACCTCCACTTCCCAGGTTCAAGCGATTCTCCTGCCTCAGTCTTCCAAGTAGCTGTGATTATAGGCGCCCGCCACTACACCTGGCAATTTTTTTATATTTTTAGTAGAGATAGGGTTTCATCATTTTAGCCAGCCTGGTCTCAAACTCCTGACCTCAGGTGATCCACTCGCCTTGGCCTCCCAAAGTGCTGGGATTATAGGCGTGAGCCACCACACCGAGCCTCTTTTGACCCTTTTTAGCAAAATGACCAAGCACTGCCTGAACCCCTTTCCGCTTTAATCCCAATAACCACACTTGCATACTATTCAGGACCTAAATTTACTGTGTGAGGTAATACCTCGTTGAAATAACAGTTATAACAAGATAAGCTTTTTTATGACACTTAAGCTTTCAAAACAGACTTCAAATACTAAGCATAATTTAAATGAAGGACTGCTATCTTAAGCCTAATTTTTAAACATATTTGCTTGTTTGCTTACTTTCCTAACTATAAATAAAAACAATTCACCTATCACATCAATGTAGTCAACTCTGGGATCATTAGTTAGATAACATCCAGTCTTTATAATCATTGTTTTTTTTAATCCTAAGTTAAAATTAGAAGCAGCAGTATATAATGAAAACCTTATAAAAGGCTTTTCTGACTCATCGAAAAGATTTTGTATACAACTGATCTAGAAAAATAATTCCCTCTGAATTTTAGCTCAGGGGAAAATAATTTTTTAGGTGAGATTTAATAATGAGGTATTTATCCTTTTGTTCATGGAAAAACTTAAAATACTATCAACTATAACCCAACAGCAATCACACAATAAGGGAATCTGAGTGCAATAAAGAAATTATCTTTTGAACCTCTCCCTCTGCAAGTAAAACTTGTTAGGTTTCAGCAATCATTCTAAATCTCCTTTTCAACTTTAAGCAAGGAGAGTCAAGATGTATCAAAGAATGATCTCATCTTTCCCTGTGCAATTCCTCACCTGCAACCCCCTGAAATGCCAAAATATTAACAAGCCAGTCCCTGGTCCACAGTGCCTGGCCTGTGAGTCTTTTGTGCTAGTGTTTAAGATAATCTTCCCCTCAATGCTTTTAGGGCCTCGAGGCTTTTCTTTAGAAATTTACCACTAGTACAGGACACCCATTAGGAAGAGCCAAGGAGACCCAGCTGTGACGCAGTAAGTGGAGGGAGAGACCTATGAAAAGGCGGCAATTTCATCGGAAATTACTTATTTTGTCCTTTGAGAGAAAAGTTTAAGTGCAACAATGGCAACTATTCTTGGGAAGCAGCAGAACTGTAACAGGGCAAATCAGAACAGGGTAACCCTCAATCTCCCTCTTAGTGTGCACGAAACAAGTAGAGCTTATGCTCTTAAAGAAAGCCCACAATTAAAAACTAAAATCTTAAGAGCATTGACATGTACCTATTATCTCACTGAACACTCCAAATGCATTTTCTTAATACAGTAAAGCATGATGCAACATGAACAAGCAGGAAAAGCATCAACAGTATCTCCTCTTACAATAGCCCTTCTGGCTTTCTAATCTTAGTGCTATTTTTCTAACCAGCTCTTTTACTGGAGTTTTAGATAAACTGCACGTACTTCTTCCCAGTATACCAGGACGCACACCAAGATGTGCCACTCCCAGCCAGATTCCTTGCTAAAAACTAAACTGTTGCGGGAGATGACAGATTTGTGATTAAGAACATCCCCAAAATGAGCCATGGGTAAAAATGACTATCCTCGGGAAAATATGGCCACACCACACACAGATCAAGGCCTTGGAATGTGTGGCATTTCCCTCCTAGAAAGAGGAGACAATCTACTCAATCATACGAGCAGCAATAAAAATGAAAATGTTCAAATCCTTTTTCACCATACTGCAAAACATTAAAACAGTAAAATGCTATGGTCCCAGGGAAACACAGCATCTATGCAAATCAGCTAATTTACCCAAAAGCTGACAAATGTGGCTTTGTAGTTCTAGCACATTTGTGAAGTTCTCCTAATAGGACCTCCACTACATTGAGCCCTACCAGCTCAGATACTTCTCATGTGTCATGGAAAGGATTCGGGATGTGCAGGGCATCTGAGATGGTCATCAGCCATTAGGACATGTCTGAACCAGAATTGCTCATCATTCATTCACAAGAAGACAATCATTTCTCCCCATGCCAGGCCCTGTGCTTGGCATAAGGGAGAGTAGAATAGGAAAGTGAGTACCAGATCACTGAAATTTGTGTGTTAAATAAATGAATGGGGCAAGAGTTGAAATATGTTAATACAGGTCTCCTTTAACCATAATCTTCATGACCTTCGATTCAGTTAACCTCTACAAATGCCTATTAAAACCAGTGAGTTCATGCTACTTCCAGAGATTTGTGAATAATCATACTATGATTCTCGAAATTTTCAGGTACGAATAATATTGTTATAACATATTTTCATTTATACCGAGTATACGCTGCAGAATGATAGTATCAAAAGCTACCAGAATTGACTGTGCAACACAAAGTGATTGCAGTGGTAGTAATGATAGCAAGTATTTACACAGCCTCATGCAAGACATTTTTTTATTGCTTTAAATATTCTTTTAAATTCTCACAATTACCTTATGAGGAGATACTATTATTCTCCCTATTTCACAGTTGATGATATTGGGAGTAACCTGCCTAAGATCACATAGTTTGTAAGTGGCTGATCCAAGTCAGGCTTTGAATCCAGCAAATCTGGCTCAAGAGCTTGTACTTTGAGCCATGTGCCTGAAAAGTGAAAGGGAATGGTTTTTTGCTCAATAAAAGCCTGCTATTAATCACTACTGTTGCAAAAATCTTTTTTGTGTCTTTTTTGAGACAGGGTCTCACTCTGTCGCCCAGGCTAGAGTGCAGTGGCACAATCATGGCTAACAGCAGCCTCAGCCTCTAAGGCTAAACTGGTCCTCCCACCTCAGCCTCCCAAGTAGCTGGGACTACAGGCACGTGCCACCAAGCCCACCTTATTTTTTCGTTTTTGTAGAGACAGAGTTTCACCATGTTGCACATGCTGGTCTCAAACTCCTGGACTCAAATGATCCTCCTGCCTCGGTCTCCCAAAGTGCTAGGATTACAGGCATGAGCCAAGGCGCCTGGTCCTAAAAATGTTAATGAATGCTTAAACTCACCTGCATCACTGGCAAGTCATATATATACTCCTGAGTATCCATTTCTATCTTTTACACTCAACTCGATGACATTCTCACATTACAAAAAATTTTTCTGAGGCAATAAAAAAATTCCATCATATTTTACCTGACACTCCTAGGCTTTTTCAATAGCTTTTAAGTGAATCTAAATGAGATTTAGATTACTAAATTAAATACAAAATTACCTTAAATAGTAAAAAACAAAAAAAACAAAAACAAAAACAAAAGAAAAAGAAAAAACAAGCCGCCCTTGCTAAAACCTGATATGCATTTTATTTATTTCTATTTTTTTTGAGATGGAGTTTTGCTCTGTTACCCAGGCTGGAGTGCAGTGGCACAATCTTGGTTCACTGCAACCCCCGCCTCCTGGGTTCAAGTGATTCTCCTGCCTCAGCCTCCTGAGTAGCTGGGACTACAGGCACCCGCTACCACGCTCGGCTGATTTTTGTATTTTTAGTAGAGACAGGGTTTCGCCATGTTGGCCAGGCTGGTCCTGAACTCCTGACCTCAGGTGATCCAGCAGCTTTGGCCTCCCAAAGTGCTAGGATTACAGGCATGAGCCACTGCACTCAGCCCCTGATATGCATTATAAGTACAAGGTTTTTATTTGAGAAGAGGAAAAAAGTGTGATCATAACAGGCTAACACTTCAGTTATGAAGTACTTGGCTTTTCCTTGTAGATACTGACAACCAGGATAGAAAAAATTATGAGAAGTTTTAATGATGGTTTCTGGTTAAGACTCAGATTTCCAGGCAGTATAAGGAAGTAACTGCCAACATTTTTTTTTTTTTGAGATGGAGTCTCGCTCTGTCACTCAGGTTGGAGTGCAATGGCACGATCTCGGCTCACTGCAACCTCTGCCTCCCGGGTTCAAGCGATTCTCTCGCCTCAGCCTCCTTAGTAGCTGGGATTACAGGTGCGCCCCAGCACGCCCATCTAATTTTTGCATTTTTGGTAGAGACAGGGTTTCACCACGTTGGTCAGGCTGATCTCGAACCCCTCACCTTGTGATCTGCCTACCTCGGCCTCCCAGAGTGCTGGGATTAACAGGCGTGAGCCACCACGCCCGGCTGTCACATGTCACATTCTTTTTTTTTTGAGATGGAGTCTCACGCTGTCACCCATGCTGGAATGCAGTGGTGTGATCCTGGCTCACTGCAACCTTTGCCTACTAGGTTCACGCCATTCTACTGCCTCAGCCTCCCGAGTAGCTGGGACTACAGGCACCTGCCACCACGCCCAGCTCATTTTTGTATTTTTAGTAGAGATGGTGTTTGACCATGTTGGCCAGGCTGGTCTCGAACTCCTGACCTCAGGTGATCCGCCTGCCTTGGCCTCCCAAAGTGCTGGGATTACAGATGTGGGCCACCATACCCAGCCTTTATAACCGTCACATTCTTATGATACAAAGAAACTTCCATATTTAAATAATGACTGTTTTCAACTTTTTTTTTTTTTTTTAGACAGTTTCACTCTTGTTGCCCAGGCTGGAGTACAATGGCATGATCTCGGCTCACTGCAAGCTCCACCTCCCAGGTCAGGTTCAAGCAGTTCTCCTGCCTCAGCCTCCTGAGTAGCTGGGATTATAGACACGCGCCACCACACCCAGCCAATTTTTATATTTTTAATAGAGACGGGGTTTCACCATGTTGGCCAGGCTGGTCTCAAACTCCTGACCTCATGATCCGCCCGCTTCAGCCTCCCAAAGTGCTGGGATTACAGACGTCAGCCACCACACCTGGCCAGAATATCAGAAATGTGAAGAAACAATATTTAGCTGGGTGCAGTGGCTCATACCTGTAAACCCACCACTTTGGGAGGCCAAGGCGGAAGTTACTGTTTGAGCCCAGAAGTTCAAGACCAGCCTGGGCAACATAGTGAGACCCTGTGTCTACAAATAATTTTTTAAAATTAGTCAGGTGTGATGGTATGTGTCTGTGGCCCCAGCTAAGAGGCTGAGGTAGGAGGATCGCCTGAGCCTAGGAGGTCGAGGCTGCAGTGAGTCATGATTATACACCCCTACAGTCTAGCTTGGGCGAGAGTGAGACCTTGTCTCAAAATATATAAATATATATATATTTAATTCACCTTTAAACTGAGTTTGCAATTGGTCTGTTTTCAACATCAAAGCTTTATGGGCTGGGCACAACGGCTCACACCTATAATCTCAGCACTTTGGGAGGCCAAGGCAGGCAGATCACCTGAGGTCAGGAGTTGAGACCAGCTTGGCCAACATGGTGGAACCCCATCTTCCTGCCTCAGCCTCTGGAGTAGCTGGGACTATAGGCATGAGCCACCATGTTCAGCCTCATAAATAATTTTTTTGTCAATTTTGAATATGGAAATCATTTAAATTAGTAATGGAATTAAACTACTTTCCAAGTTTTATATACCATCACACATTTTGCCATATTTTAATAATATGTATACCATTTTTTTGAAATTTACTTGCTTTTTCCACTTTTTATGTCAGTAAAGTTAATGGAAAACAAATATGCCTTGATATAAAAGTTTACATTACTGGAAGGGAACAGTTTTAACCAAAACCAACTAACTACTCGGTAAGTACAGTCACACTAATTCACCTAAAATTTTGGCAGTTACAGTTCTTAAAAATGGAGACACTGGCCGAGCACGGTGGCTCATGCCTATAATCCCAGCACTTTGTTGGGGGCCAAGACGAGAGAATCACTTGAGCCCAGGAGTTTGAGACCAGCCAGGGCAACAAAGGGAGACTTTGTCTCTACTAAACATTTTTTTAAAATTAGCCGGGCATCGTGACACGCACCTGTAGTCCCAGCTATGGTGGGGGTAGGGGACTTGAGGTGGGAGAACTGCGTGACCCCAGGAAGTCAAGGCTGTGATCTCGCAACTGCATTCCAGCCTGGGCGACAGAGTGCGACCCTATCTCAAAAAAAAAAGTTGGGGGGGGGCACCAATTAGCACTGTAAGCTACAGTCATTTCCTTGTATAGGACTACAGATTGATCAGGAAGGAATCCTGGAAGTGGGGCAATGCCAGCAGCATATTCCAATCACACCACTGACCAAGAAAAACACTCTTATAACTTAATTTCCAACACCTTCTAGAAAATGCCATCCCAAATTTAAAAGATTTCTATCAAAACCAAATTACAGATGGAAGGTGGTGATGGTTGAACAACATTGTGAATGCATTTAATGCCATAGAACTGTATAATTAAAAATGATTAAGATGATAAATTTTACATCTATTTAACCACAATTTTTCAAATACCACACAAAAAGATCACAGTGCTCCATTAATATAACAAGGAGAAAGTGATTTCCACACAATGCCACAAGGAAAGGCAAAAAAAAAAACCTGTTTGGATCTATAAATGTTAGGTTTCTTACTTGAGTAAAGATAAGACAAAGAGTTGTTTATCTTATGTTAGTGTCAATTATCCATGGTAATGACACCAAAATACCCTGGAAAACTAAAAATACACAGATCAGCTATATCACTGTGACTTTAAACTTCCTATTCCTTCATTGAAAATGGCACAACAAAGCATATTACTATTAGCTAATGCTTTCATTTTTTAATCCTGTTCATTTGTTGAATGAAGGAATACAGTAAATCTACACAAACTGTATATCTGGAATATGAAGGGCCTATTAACTAAATCAGAACCAGGTAAAAGTAACTAATGCACCCTCGCCGTTTTATTTTCTCCTGGAAATTGGCATGGCATCCTGTTTCTGAATTCCCTTACATCCAGCATGGTTTTTTTTTGTTTTTTTTTTTTTTTTTTTTTTTTTTTTTTTTTTTTTGAGACGGAGTCTCACCCTGTTGCCCAGGCTGGAGTGCAGTGGCGCGATCTCGGCTCACTGCAAGCTCCGCCTCCCGGGTTCCCGCCATTCTCCTGCCTCAGCCTCCTGAGTAGCTGGGACTACAGGCGCCCGCCACCGCGCCCGGCTAATTTTTTGTATTTTTAGTAGAGACGGGGTTTCACTGTGGTCTCGATCTCCTGACCTTGTGATCCGCCCGCCTCGGCCTCCCAAAGTGCTGGGATTACAGGCTTGAGCCACCGCGCCCGGCCCCAGCATGTTTTTTGTTTTGTTTTTTGAGACAGAGTCTCACTCTGTCACCCAGGCTGGAGTGCAACCTCCGCCTCCTGGGTTCAAGCAATTCTCCTAGCTCAGCCTCCCAAGTAGCTGGGATTACAGGCATATGCCACCATGCACAGCTAATTTTTGTGTTTTTAGTAGAGACGGGGTTTAGTAGAGACAAGGTTTTGCCATGTTGGCCAGGCTAGTCTTGAACTCCTGACCTCAGGTGATCCACCTGCCTCAGCCTCCCAAAGTGCTGGGATTACAAGCATGAGCCACCGTGCCTGGCCATATCTGGCATTTTTTAAGAGATTGTTTTAATAGCTGTAATATAAGAACAATACCAAAACAAAAACTACATTTGCCTCAACTTAGAAAATGAGTCTTCATTCTCTCTGGAAAATTCCCTATTGGAGGCCATCACTAGGCACAAATTCCTGAATCAAAACATTAATTTTTCTAGACATCTGCCCATCTCTTCAGCTGTAAGTACTAATAAAAGTGAAAGCATGCAGCACAGACCATAGAAAATTCCCAACTTCAAAGGGAAAACCTAATTTTAGATACAAATTACAGACTTAAGGTATTTCCAATTCCCAATTCAGTTATTCTACAGACTTGTGACCTTTTCAACATAACCAATTTTTAGAAAAGTACAACCTGCTTAAATAGGAGTGTAACTCAATTTAATATTTTGCAATTTAGATACTCTGGCTCACTAATGAAGATATATTCATTTAGTTGATTTTAGTATCAGTTCCCTGTTCTTTGCCTCCAGTCTGTTATCACATCAAAATTCCTGCTTTTTCAACTTAGTACCAATCTACAGTTACTATTTACAGATTTCTTCCCCATCAAAACCATCTGGGGACACACCACCAAGTCATACAAAAAGGCTTCAGACTAGTGAATCCCACTTTCTCTACCTCACTGATGTATAGGGTTTTTTTCAGAGACAGGGTCTCACTCTTGCCTAGACCAGAGTGCAGTGGTGTGATCATAGCTCACTGCAGCCTCCAACTCCTGAGCTCAAGCCATCTTAGCCTCCCAAGTAGCTAGGATACAGGCGAATAGCTGGGACTATAGGTGTGCACCACCATGCCGGGCTAAGTTTTTATTTTTCTGCAGAGATGGCAGGGGGGACAGGGGTCTATGTTGTCCAGACTGGTCTCCAACTCCGGGCCTCAAGCAATCATCCCACCTTGGCCTTCCAAACTTCAAGGAATATGGGAATGAGCCACCGCACCTGGCCTCTCACAGATAATTGTTTGTGGTCTTTGGTTCCACATCTGTAAATGAGAGTTGAATGGATGTTCCTTCCAAATGATTAGTCAGCTTCCTGGTCTATAAATTCTAGAAAGTAAAAAGGGAAAAATACTCTGATGCTTTACATTTCTGAGAATTTCCAGAAATAAAGACATTCTTAGCTTTCACAACTCTTCCTTCACTTGGTTTCTCCCCTTGCCAATCCTTTGTTTTAGCCACGACCGTTACTTAAGCCGCAGATTTGGTCTAAGCCAGTTTACTCCCACTGCAAAGGGAAAAAAAATACCCACTTCTGTTATCTCCATATCAAGAATAAGTGCCTTTTATCATTTCAAAGAGAAATATAAAGTGGCTGTAACTACCCAATTCAACTATATCTCCATCTGCAGTAGATACTGGACAAATGTATCTAAGACATTTCCATTGGAACAAAAGTTTTTAATATTCAGCTATTAGAGTTTAGAATATACATTTAAGATTAGAGAGATTCTTTAAAACTTGCTCCCCTAATGAAACTACAAATGAAATATGCCAGACTGCCAGTTTAAAGCAAAGGGGTCATTTGGCATAATATCATTTGTGATATGCTCAACCTTTTCCTCAAAGGTGTGTTCTACAAAACTGAATGTTATTTTATATTCAACAATCATGATTTTTTTTCCTTTCTTCTCTTTCCCCATGGCTTCTGAAACAAATCAAATTTGGTTTATGCCACAAGAGCACATTTACCAAGCACTTGACCATATTAGTAATGTCCACTTCAAACCACTGTTAAGATAAAACTCACCCGGATCATTACACACAGCCTTGGAATTACATGTTTTGGTGATTTTTAAGTCTTTCTGAACTTTAGATTTCAAACTTTTAAAAACACCTGAATTAACAAGTTCATTAATCTGAAACAAATACTTGGAAAATCTTTTAGGATAGTTCCTTATAACTTCTCAACCACACTGTGAATTTCAATCAAAGAATTTTTTTTTTTAAGTATAGTTGTTTCTGTTTGCAGGAAAGAATATGTTCTACTCAAGTGAAACATGTTTTTAAATTGTGTGTTCATAATAATCAAAAAGCATTGAGTTCCCCAGAAGAAATTCCACTTGCTTTTGCAGAAATTCGTAACCAGTTCATTACCTTAAGAAAGCTGACAAGACTATTGATTTTCAACCTCCATTAATCTTTTCATTATGCGTTCCATAACTATTTCAAATTGGATTTAGAAATCCACAAAAACTGCTAACACTTTTAAATTTCTAAAAGTATTGAAATTAGATATCCAAAAGTTGTTAAGACACAAAACGTATGAAAGCAACTTTAAAAATCTTGAGATAAACTTGCCTCCACAGCAAATCAGATATATTTCTCACTACTAATACAAAGCTAAAAATGGAAAATAAGAAATCAAATCTTAGGGACAGATGGACCATGTAGAAAAATAGTAAGCTAAGTTACTAGCCCCAAAAGCAGTGATATATGAGGCAGAAAACCAAACAGAAGAGACCGGTTGTAATTACCCAAATGTAAAAAAAGGAAGCATGTGATGAAATATTAAGGCTAAAAATTAAAATTCACACATTTATGAGAAATTGGCAGGAAGGAGGTATCAAATCTAAAAGCATTATCAAACCTCTATACTATAAAATCTTATTTTGAGAATATACTGATTCATCTCTCATTATTTGAAGTTTTCTTATCTCAGATAATATACTCCCTGATAGGGCAAATAGCAAAATAAAAGTTTGATTTTTTCATCTCTTCTAAACACTCTTACAAAGAATAATTTTCTACCATCTTGAAATTTTTCAAAGCTTTTTGAGAAACACACACAAATAATTTGGATTTAGTTGATTTTATTTAGTTTTTTTTGGTTTTTTTTTTTTTTTTTTTTTTTACATTTCAAAGCATTACACAATTACATTTTCTCATTTTCTGACCTGCAAACAGATACCTTAAACGGAAATTATTTTGTTTTAATTATCAAATTAGGTACATCCAAAATGCAACAATTACACATATGACAATTAATTCACAAAGTGTAATTTTACTGGGACATATCCTAAGAATTTAGGAACAGCCAGTCAGGAGAAATCTGACCAAATTTAGCAATCAACTATTTACAAATCCAAAATCAAACCTATCTAAACTCCCAAACCAGAAGCTTGAAAGTATTTATTAAATCCCCACCAGACGAAAGACAGTGATGACTAACACCTATCCAGTCTTGACAGTTTTAATCCCAAACACTGGGCTATTTCCCCAGTCTGTAACTGAATAGCAAGCATCTGTTTATCAAACACCTAACCACCTAACTTTTACACCATTATGCGCATAAGGCTAAGTGTTCATTATTTAAAAAACAAGTAGTCATTAAATATCCACACTATTCCCCCAGCTCACCAAGCCCTTACTGCAATCCCAAATATGCAACCTGTGTCACACAGTGACAGGCTATATTTCATATATATATGTATATATATGTGTATATATACAGTATTAGGTACAAATGGCAATTAACAGTCCCTACAAAAATTCAATTTCAGTTGAGGCTATGGCTCCTATGCCTTGGGATGGTTTTGAACTTCAAAACTGAAAAATACTGCTAAAATCTCATTTCCTTAACACAAAATTTGATTATATGTTGAGTTTAAGCTTCTCAGTCTAAAAATGGCTATAAGGTAAGTATTAAAAAGCCAGCCAACTGAGTGCAACTTCTCTCTCCAATCCGGCCAAGCTATTTCGTAGAAATTATTCCTAACTAGACTAGAAAATCTGTGGTGACTTCCAATGGTCTTGCCTACCTTACTGTCCATGTTCACGTTTCAAACTGTGTCAACAAAGCCCGCACTTCGGGGGTCAGCTGCTTGGCAGCCTTAGCTGCCTCTGTGATAGCCTTGCGATACAGGCCCTTTCTCTTCTTATTAAAGCGTGACTGGAAGTTTTCTAAAAAGGGGGAGAGTTGTGAAAGAGCAAGGAAAGATGTTGTTGGAGACCCAAACCATGAAATACGGGCCTCCTGTCGGACTAAAAGGCCGTTATCTTTCCGGCTCACAGTTATAGTAAGAATACGGGCTGGCCACCAAGGGAAGCCATATATCTTGGCCCAAACAATGTCCCCTACACATATGGTCCTGCCATCTGGTGTGACGCATTTAGAGACGTTTTTGGAAAAGACTTTCATTTTCAAGGAATTACTGAGCTTTTTCTCTTCCTTTGAAGAGGAGGAAGTGGAGGAGGTGGAAGGTGCATGCATACTGCCTGGAGGAAAATCAAAGCTTTCAGAAGAACTACACTCAGAGTTGGAAGATTTCAAATCATCTGTGCTATCAATGCTACACACTGAAGCACTGGAGGAGTCAGATTTCTTTTGATTTAGGGTCATATAAACAGAGATATTGTTTTTGCTGCCCTTTTTGCCCAATGTCTGTGGTTCATCCTGCTCACCAGGCACATGCACTTCATTTGTGTCCTGAACCTCACTGCTGGCCTCTTCAGGGCCTTTTGAGGGACTCTGATTTTCTGAAGGGGCCTCACCTGCTGAGCGGGTAGAGGTGCAGCGAGACTGGGGCTTGGGTGCCATCTTGCCACTCCGCATTTTCTCAAGTCCTGTCTTCAGAGAAGAGTCATTTTCTTCATTCCTGTACCTCTGTGGTTTTAAACGAACCCGGGGTGGAAGGGAACCTGAGCTAGGATTCTGATATCGACGTGTGAAATGGACTTTTGAATGTGCATTTTTGGAAGTAGAGGTTTCATTTTGCTTCTTTTGTGCCTTTTCTTTGGCAATTTTTAACACTTCCCGAGCTTTCACATGATCCATGTTCTTACTCTGGAGAACTTTTTTAGTACTTAACTGAGCTTTTGATGTATTTGCCTGAGCAGAAACTTTTACGACTCTGCCTCTGCTGTGAGCAATATTTGAAACCTTAACCACAGCATTTCTTTTCTGGCTTTCATTTTGGTTTTTCCCATCCACTTTATGGTCAGTTTTCAGTTTTTTGTTCACAGTAGTTACACTTTCATTTCTCCGTTTTTTATCTTCATATTTAGAAGAGTCACTTGCACTACTACCTTTTCTAATTTCCTTTTTTTCAGCAACAACACTGTTTTTACATTTATCACACAGAACTTGCCTGGGTCGTAGTTTAATAGCATTCATTATTGAAGTGGGTTCTTCCCTGTACATTTTTCGTTTGGGTCGCTTAATTTTCCGAGGAGGTGGCTGAGGTATTGATTGGTTATATGTGTCCCTGATAAACAAAGGGGGAGGATAAGGTGCTCCTTCATGGAAGAGAGGTGGTGGTTTGGAAGTCCACAGGCTTTCAGCCAAACTCAGCTCGGGATGCGGGACAGGAGAAGGGTCATCAGGAACAGCACCATTTGCTTCACACTTGACTTCTGTCCCTTCTTGGAATGTATTACTTTGGAGCTGCATGGCTTCTGGTTTATCCTTATATTCCCTTTTGGGAAATACTGTCACAGGGATACCATGGGGCCCAAACCTTTGAAAGAAATGGAAGAAAAAAAGAAGACATTAAGTTAACATCTGTAATTCAATTTCTTAAACGTAAACAACACCTGATGCTTACTTACATAACCTTTCCCGAAAACTACTTCATATTAAAAGACAAGAACACAAAAATCTACTATCTCTTCCCCCAAAAGTCCAGAGACCTTCATTTCTTTAGGTCCTACATTTTTGGTAAAAACAAACAGCTGCCCTAAGCAATGCAAGAATAGTTGACTATACTTAAAATAGGTATTTCCAGTACTGAATCAGAAAGAATGTTTTCTCAGACAGCTTTATGTTAAGCATCACATATATTTCATTCACTGAACCATATACAACATTTTCAGTAAATGCAACTACAACTTTTGTGAAACACACATATATTTCTTCCTCTGGTTATAACAGCTTTCAAAACTTCCACAAAGCAAATTCAGCCTTAACTATCCAAAGCTATTTAATGAGTAAAATCCCATCTCAACTTTATCGGTTAATCACTGAAGATTCAAAGAAAGTTGCTCTTCTACTCTTGCATCCTAACTAGTTACCTATTCTGTCTCCCAAAACACAAAAATATCAAGAACTCAGATACTCAAACTACTTCCGAAGCAAAAAGTTACAGAGCTGTGGCTTTCTAACTTTTTAAATCATCTCATATTAAGAAATATATTTGCACTGCAATCCAATAAAAACACTTATGAATGTATACATGCATCCATATATACATAAATACACAAACTTAAGCAAAAGTTTCACCAAGTACTTAACTGTGTATTTTGTGATACATAATTTCTTTTCTACTCTGGTCTACTTCATTTGTTTTAAGGCTAGTCAGACCCATTAAACTGATTTGAAAACTGTTACGGGTCCAGACCCTGTTTGCACACCACAGTACCTAATACAAATCTTTAAAATTCTCAGTTTTTAATAACCTTATTTGATAGAGTTAGAAATAACAGTGTTTTAACGTGCCTGGGCTGAATACCAAGAACCTGATCCTTAAAATAAATCTTAAAATAAACTTGCTATACTAAGTTTTCTTCACATAAAATCAAATCACGCTACCAAATAATTTCAGCATATATGTTAGCATGTTGACTGTATGCACTACTTGATTCCAACAGTATCTAATACAATACAACTGTAATGCCAGTCCTGTAAGGCAAAGAGCTTAGACCTAAACCCAAAGATTGGCTTCGGGTAGTCAGTCACGCGGAACCTACAAAACTAGATGCCAATGTTAAATATGTCTGTTTTTCTACATTACAAATCTTCAGTGTCCAGATTCTCCAAAATGTTAAAAAAAAAAAAAAAAAAAAAAAAAGACAGGATCTCACTCGGTCATCCAGGGTGCAGTGCAGTGGTACAATCACAGCTCACTGCAGCCTCGACCTCCTAGGCTCAAGCAATCCTCCCATCTCAGCCTCCCATGTAGCTGGGACCACAGACACATGTCACCATGACTGGCTAATTTTAGTATTTTTTGTAGAGACAGGGTTTCACTATGTTGTCCAGGCCAGTCTTGAATGACTGAGCTCAAGCAGTCTGCCCGCCTCAGCCTCCCAAAGTGCTGGGATTACAGATGTGAGCCACCGTGTCCAGCCAGAAATGTCCTTATGCTCCCAAAAAGGTTCAGAATACCTTTGCTAGGAAGAACTCCTGATATTAGGTACTAACAGCTGCGGACAAACCTAAACGCGGGCAGGATTTACAAAGAGCCAGCATACACCAGATACTATTCTAGCACCTGAATACTTTTTTCCCCAAAGTCTTTGTTAGCTTGGCTACCACAAACCAATAACTTACAGCAAATACTTACAAAACATAAAAAGGAAAGGCTTTTTTACCTACGGTAGGAAAAGATTAGGTCTCGGCTAGTCCAAAAAGGAAAGGTACCCTCCTATTGTATCAGACTGCACAGAAAGCTGCTTTCTCCATTCTAACTTCTGGTAACCAAGTGTTTGCTTCCTGACTACTTAACTCAAAGTAACTTTAAGCATTTAACGCTTTCTTACACAGTACACAGGAGCTCATTAACCACTTTTTCAAAAGATGACAGGACAAAAGAGGTGCTTCTTGTGTTTTAATGTAGAACCAACATAAACAATGTGACTTATTTGATGTAATACCACTACTTACATTAACAATAACATTTTCTAACTCATAAGAAGGCATCATTTTGCCTCCATCACACATTCACATGATGTTTCAATAGCTGAATGAAGAGAAGTGCCCTTCCTCTTATTGATTTATAAAATTTTTTTATAGAGACAGAGTCTCACTCTATCACTCAGGCTGGAATGCAGTGGTGCAATCATGGATCACTGCAGCATCAACCTCTTGAACTCAAGCAATCCTCTCACCTCAGCCTCCCGAGTAGCTGGAACTACAGGCACCTGCCACCATATCCAGCTCCCTTCCTTTTATTAGGACTAACTAAACCATACTTACCTTAATGTTTGAGGTGAATTTTCACAGCTATCTTTATCAACTGTTTGTATCCTCTAAACTCATTTTTGCATGTGTAAAATAAAACACTATTTCCAACCTTAAAGGATTCAGATAAAGATCAGTAAGTCAATACACGGCAGCCATTTTCCTTGGCTAAAATTTACTTTATTTAATTTGCTTCATGTAAGTGATTTAATCTTATTTTCAAACTAATAACCTAAAGCCTGATGCAGTGGCTCACGTCTGTAATCCTAACACTTTGAGAGGGTGAGGTGGGCAAATTGCTTGAGTCCAGGAGTTTCAGACCAGCCTGGGCAACACAGGAAGACTCCATGTCTCTACAAATAGAAAAATTAGCCTGGTATGGGGGTGTGTACCTGTGATCCCAGCTACTTGGGAGGCTGAGGTGGGAGGATTGCTTGAGCCCGGGAGGTCAAGGCTTCAGTGAGCAATGTTCGCGCTATTGCACTCCAGCTTGAGCAACTGAGTAAGACTTTGTCTCAAAAAAAAAAAAAAAAAAAAAAAGGCCAGGGTCAGTGACTCACGCCTGTAATCCCAACACTTTGGGAGGCCTGAGGTCAGGAGTTCGAGACCAGCCTGGCCAACATGGTGAAAACCCGTCTCTACTAAAAATACAAAAATGAGCTGGGTGTGATGGCACGCACCTGTAGTCCCAACTACTTGGGAGAATTGCTTGAACCTGGGAGGCGGAGGTCGCAGTGAGCCGAGATCACACCACTGTACTCCAGCCTGGAGACAGAGAGAGACTCCATCTCAAATAAAATAAAAAGAAATAAAACAAATACAAAAACAAAAAACACCTAATAATTTACTAGAGGTTTCTTTGGTGGGGGGGGGGGTTGTTTTGTTTTTTTGAGACAGACACTCACTGTCGCCCAGGCTGGAGTGCAGTGGCGCAACCTCAGCTCACTGCAACCTCCGCCTCCTGGGTTCAAGCTGTTCTCATGTCTCAGCCACTTGAGTAGCTAGGATTACAGGCGCATGCCATCACACCAGGCTAATTTTTATATTTTTAGTAGATGGGGTTTCACCATGTTGGCCGGGCTGGTTTTGAACTTCTGGCCTCAAGTGATCCACCAGCCTCAGCCTCCCACAGTGCTAGGATTACAGGCGAGAGCCACTGCAACAAGCCAATTTTGCTAGAGTTTAGGGTCCTTCCCATATATTTAATTCATACTCTCAATGCAAGTATGGCCCGCCAATTACTTTACAGCTGTTTATATCAAGTAATGGAATCTGATATGTTTATCTTTATGAAGTTCAGTAAGAATGTTACTATTTCGCAACTGGATTGTTTTTCTTCTTTGCTGTTCCCACATAAGCATACAAAATACCCAAGTGTTAAACGCTTTTAATAACATAGGGAAGAAGCACCTAATTGTATAACGATGAGTGAAAACTGTAGTGAAAACTACAAAAAGGGGGAAAAGGGGAAATAAAACTGGTAATTGTGTGTGGGTAGTGAATGCCTAGCAAAGCAGAAAAATGTATCTAAATAATAATAAAACATCCTCAAAGGACCAAAAAGATAAATCACTTTAAGAAGAAATGGGGATCGCTTCATCTCAGTAATCCTGCTGTCGCCCTTACACAGATAATACCTAAGGCAGTGTTACCAAACTAAGGATGGAGACACTAATTTTGAAATCAATTTCAGGGGTCACACTATGATTAAAATAAAATCAGAGTGTAAAAGTAGAAGTAAATATCTGTAACTGCAATGAATCTGTTTCATACATGTATATAAGGATATATGGATAAGAATATAAAGCAGAAACAAAACTATGGTCCCTTAAAAACCCTAATTTCTCCCAGCCTGACCAACATGGTGAAACCCTATCTCTACTAAAAATACAAAAATCAGCCAGGCGTGGTGGTGCACGCCTGTAATCCCAGCTACTCGGGGGAAGGCTGAGGTTGCAGTGAGCGGAGATCATGCCACTGCACTCCAGCACTCCAGCCTGGGTGACAGGGCAAGACTCCATCTCAAAAAAAAATAAAAAATAAAAATAAAAATAAAACCCTAATTCCTCAAGTACAATCTGAGAAAAAATACATCACAAATCCTCGGAGTGTTTGCAGTGGAAATTCCTAAGCCCTGCCCAAAACATAAATCATAAAACTTTCCTACAGTGGAACTGGGATCTGGTATTTTAGCAAGCACCTTGGCTTTAGCTTTTCCTAAGGGAAGACATTTATGTCTCATGTGACTGCTCACCAAGATTTTATTGAGTAAGTGTTCAGGTGAAAGGCTGACTGGTATCCTTTAAGTTTTCCAAAAGAACTTTCTACAAATACTCCCAAAAAGTTGAGTAATAAGATCCTCTACCCACTTTGTACAGCATAAAGGCATGTGTTAATGTATTAGTGACTCCTAACCCTTATCCACTTTCAGTCTTTAACTACTACCCAAAGATTCTAAAGTAAAACAATTCAGGTATTATGGCTTAATTAAAAATATTGCAACTGTCTGCAAATCTGTAATTCTTTGAAAATAAAACTTTCTGTGAATGTTATTCAACAAAAAAAATTATTTTTAATTTAATAGAGAAGCGGTCTCCCTATGTTGTCCAGAGTTAGTCTTGAACTCCTGGGCTCAATCAGCCTGCCTTCCACAGTGCTGGGATTAGAGGTGTGAGCCACCACAGTCGGCCTCAAAATTCTTTTAAACTAAATATCTTCTTAATAATTTAGGAATAAGTGCCAAAAAAAAAGTGTTTTTTTGGTTTTTTTTTTCGGAGACAGAGTCTCACTCTGTCACCCAGGCTAGAGCGCAGAGGCCTGATTTCAGCTCACCACAACCTCCCCCTCCTGGGTTTAAGCAATTCTCATGCCTTCGCCTCCCAAGTGGGTGTGTGCCACCATGCCCAGCTAACTTTTGTATTTTTAGTAGAGATGGAGTTTCGCCATGTTGGCCAGGCTGGTCTCAAACTCTTGGCCTCAACTGATCGACCCTCCTTGGCCTCCCAAAGTATTAGGATTACAGGCGTGAGCCACTGCACCTGGCCAGTGTCAAAATTTTAAGGGGGAAGAACACTAGGGTTTAATAGTTACTTTGTGTTGCCGGGCACAGTGGCTCACACCTGTAATCCCAGCACTTTGGGAGGCCAAGGCAGGCGGATCACCTGAGGTCAGGAGTTCAAGACCAGCCCGGCTAACATGGTGAAACCCTATCTCTACTAAAAATACAAAAATGAGCAAGGCATGGTGGTGCACACCTATAGTCCCAGCTACTGGGGAGGCTGAGGCAGGAGAACAGCCCTGGGAGACAGTGGCTGCAGTGAGTCAAAATATCGCACCACTGCATGCACTCTAGCCTGGGCGACAGAGTGAGACTCCATTCTCAAAATAATAATAAAAATAAATAAAAATTAGCTAGGCGTGGTGGCACATGCCTGCAGTCACAGCTACTTGGGAGGCTGAGGTGGGAGAATCGCTTGAGCCATGATTGCACCACTGCACTCCAGCCTGGGTGACAGAGACCCTGTCTCAAAAACAAAACAAAAAAAGGCCATGAGCAGGAATGGTGGCTCATGCCTGCACTTTGGGAGGCCAAGACAGGAGGATAGCCTCAGGTCAGGAGTTCAAGACCAGCCTGGTCAACATATCCAGATGGTATCTCTACAGAAAAAGGAAAAAGAAAAAATAAAATAATACCCAGATTCACTTTTTATTTTGAGCCAATGATTTTAGAAACTACCTTGCCTTACAAACAGCAGCAGACTAAATCACAGAAGAGGTAAAACTGAAGCAAGCTTCTTGTGGTTCATATTTCATCTCTTTGTAAGACTGGTTACGATGTCAAAGTTTAACCTGAGAAAAAAATGAAACAGCTAAATGCAAAAGAAAATTTTACCACAGGCCGGGCACGGTGGCTCAAGCCTGTAATCCCAGCACTTTGGGAGGCCGAGACGGGCGGATCACGAGGTCAGGAGATCGAGACCATCCTGGCTAACACGGTGAAACCCCGTCTCTACTAAAAAATACAAAAAAAACTAGCCGGGCGAAGTGGCGGGTGCCTGTAGTCCCAGCTACTCAGGAGGCTGAGGCAGGAGAATGGCGTGAACCCGAGAGGAGGAGCTTGCAGTGAGCTGAGATCCGGCCACTGCACTCCAGCCTGGGTGACAGAGCAAGACTCCGTCTCAAAAAAAAAAAAAAAAAAAAAAGAAAAAAGAAAATTTTACCACAAAAAATTAAAAATGGAATTATAATACAATCCAGGAATCCCACTTCTGGGTACATATCCAAAAGAATTGTAAGCAGGATCTCAAAGAGATATTAGCCAAAAAGGTAGAAGGTGGAAGCAACCCAACTGTCTACTGACATATGAAAGGACAACAAAGTGTGAGCTAGACAGAGATATATAGATATACAAATATATTATACAAAATAGTATTTTCAGTCTTAAAAAGGCTGAAATCATAGACCAGGTGTGGTGGCTCACACCTATAATACCAGCATTCTGGGAGCCTGAAGCAGGCAGACTGCTTGATGTCAGGAGTTCAAGACCCCAGCCTGGCCAACATGGTGAAACCCTGTCTCTACTAAAAATACAAAATTAGTGGAGCATGGTGGTGCATGCCTGTAATCCCAGCTACTTGGGAAGTTGAGGCACAAAAACTGTGTGAACCCAGGAGGCAGAGGTTGCAGTGAAAAGAGATCATGCCACTGCACTCCAGCTGGGGTGACAGAGTAAGACTCTGTCTCAAAAAAAAAAAAAAAAAAAAGGAAGTTTTTTTTCATGTAGCACATGCTACAACATGAATAAGTCTTGAGGACATTAAGTAAGCCAATCATAAAAAGATACTGTATGAATCCACTTACATGAGAAGTATCTAAAGTAGTCAAATTCACAGAAGCAGAAAGTAGAATAGTTTATAGCAGGTGGAAAAGGAGAAATGGGAAGCTGTTGTTTAAAAACTATTGAATTTTAGTTTTGCAAGATGAAAAACTTCTGGAGATCTGTTTCACAACAATGTGAATGTACTTAATACTATTGAACTGTATCCTTAATGGTTAAAATACATTTTGTTATTTTTTTTTTTTTACAATTTCAAAAACCTTTTAAAAATGTGTATCTAAGGTAGGCATGCCCATAGTCCAAGGTATTTAGGAGGCTAAAACAGAAGGATCACTTGAACCAGAGTTCGAGGCCATCCTGGGCAACACAGAAAGAACCAACCATTTAAAAAAAAAAAAAATGCATGGCTGGCCATGGTGGCTCACGCCTGTAATCCCAGCACTTTGGGAGGCCAAGGCAGGCGATCACCTGAGGTCAGGAGTTTAAGACCAGCCTAGCCAACATGGCAAAACCCTGTCTCTACTAAAAATACAAAAAGTAGCCGGGCTTGGTGGCATGCGCCTGTAATCCCAGCTACTTGGGAGGCTGAGGCAGGGAAATCACTTGAACCCAGGAGGCAGAGGTTGCAGTGGGCCAAGATCACACCATTGCACTCCAGCCTGGGCAATAAGAGTGAAATCTGGTATCCAAAAAAACAAATGCGGCCAAGTGTAGTGGTTCATGCTTGTAATCCCAGCACTTTGGGAGGCCAAGGCAGGTGGATCACCTGAGGTCAGGAGTTCAAGACCAGCCTGGCCAACATGGTGAAATTGCGTCTTTACTAAAAATACAAAAAATTACCCAGGGGTGGTGACAGACACCTGTAATCCCAGCTACTTGGGAGGCTGAAGCAGGAGAATCACTTGAACCTGGGAGGTGGAATTTACAGATCGCACCACTGCCCTCCAACCTGGGCAACCAGGCGAGACTCCACCTCAAAAAAAAAAACAAAAAAAAATGCAGCTAAGCACGGTGGCTCAAGCCTGTAATACTAGCTACTCAAGAGGCTGATCACTTGAGGCCAGGAGTTTAATTAAGTCCAGCCTGGGCAACATAGCAAGACCTGATCTCAAAATTAAGTAAAAAATTAAAATATGAAACAATGAAAAAAAATGTGTATCTAGCTAAATGTAGAGAGGAAAGTTTTATGAGAAGCAATACATTGGCACAGTAAAGAATTATTAGTGCAAGGGAAACAGTAATTACATAGTGGAGAAACAGTACAACACCCTAACCTGAGAGAGAATCAAAGTTTACATTGCCAATGAGGGCACATGGCTATCATAGGCCTGAAGATGTGGTGTTCCCGAGAACACAACATTGCCTGCGTAACCTAACCCTCTCAGGAGTAATATCTGGCAAATCCAAATTGAGGAACAGTCCTTATTACATAATTGCTACATAATTATATTGCAAGTAAATGTAATACATAATCATTTACTAGAGAAGAAAAAACACATTGAAGGAAATTTCTATTGGAAAAATTGAAGAAATAATGAAACATAAGATACAAAGTAAAGTATTCTATCAATGTTTCTTTAATTTGAAAACTATACTGTGGCTACAGTTTTCCTTTGATCTTAGAAAAGAAATGCTCAAGCATAAGTAAAGGAGAATGATGTCTTCAACTCAGCCTCAAACAGTTCAGGAAACAAATTTATTTACATAGAGAATGACAAATTAAATGTGGCAAAATGTTACAAATGACTCTCTCTAGAAAGAGTTTACAAGAATTCCCTGCTATGTTTTAAATTATCTAAAAATAAGAAGCTAAAAAAGTAAAAAGCATGAATTCAGTTTACTTAGTTCCACCAATACTTCTATGCAAAGAAAGCACACAAAAAAGAAAATCTATCCCACTTAAGTGCAAATGCCAGCAAATTCACCTCAATTATCACTAAGCATAACTCTATATGAAACATAGTGAGACCCCCATCTCTTAAAAATAAATAAAATGCTTAAAAAACAAGTATGCTAACTGGTCTGATGGTATAAAACAGTCTCAACCCTAGGTCACAGCTTCAGTAGGTGAGACCAGAATATACCAGTCAATACTAAATGAGGTTACAGTCTTCAGAAGGCAAGAAATCACCGTGGATTAGTGATCAGGAAATGGGCTTTGCAGGGAATGGGAACTAGAAAGGCTCAAGCAGATTAAGTGAAGAGCAAAACAGACAGTGGTAAATGGTGAAGACTAGTTATCCATTCTGAATATTACTAAGGATTCAGAGGCTTAAATAAGCAATAAAATAAAGGTGATCCACTGGCAGAAAAAGAGGAGGGCATGTTGGTGAGCATACCTGAGTGGAGAGGGCTGTCAGTTTAAGAGTGTGATAGATGGAGAACAACCAGTCTCTTAAGAAGGCTAGATGGGAGCAGTAGCTCACGCCTGTAATCTCACACTTTGGGAGGTCAAGGTGGGTGGATCACTTGAGACCAGGAGTTCAAGACCAGCCTGGCCAATGTGGTGAAACCCCACCTCTACTAAATATACAAAAAAATTAACCGGGCCTGGCAGTGTGCATCCATAATCCCATCTACTCAGGAGGCTGAGACAGGGGAATCGCATGAACCTGGGAGGCAGAGGTTGCAGTGACCTGAGATGCACCACTACACTCCAGCCTGGGCAACACAGTGAGTCTCTGTCTCAAAAAAAAAAAAAAAAAAAAAACTAAAAAAGAATAAGAGGAGACTGGCTGAGAGTGATAGTGATGGCTCATGCCTATAATCCTAGCACTTTAGGAGGCTGAGGCAGGAGGATCACCTGAGGCCAGGAATTTTGAGATCAGCCTAGGCCACATAGGCAGACCCTGTCTCTTTAAAAAATTAGCTGAGTGTGGTGACACACATCTATGGTCCCAACTACTTGGGAGGATGAGGTGAAAGGATCGCTTGAGCCCAGAAGGTCAAGCCTGAAGTGAGCCATGATGGCACCACTGCACTCCAGGCTGGATGACAGAGCGTGACTTTGCCTCAAAAAAAAAAAAAAAAAGAGAGAGAGAGACTAGCGAAGTCTTCTGTCTAGTGATGTGATTAAATGTGTCTAAATTACTTTGTTAAAAACATGGCCAGGCACGGTGGCTCACACCTGTAATCCTAGCACTTTGGGAGGCCGAGGTGGGTGGATCACCTGAAGTCAGGAGTTCAAGACCAGCCTGGCCAACATAGCAAAACCCGTTTCTATTAAAAATACAAAAAAATTAGCCGGGTGTCATGGTGGGTGCCTATAATCCCAGCTACTCATGAGGCTGGTGCAGGAGAATTGCTTGAAACTGGGAGGCAGAGTTTGCAGTGAGCCGAGATCACGCCACTGCACTCCAGCCTGGGCGACAGAGAGAGATTCTATCTCAAAAAAATAAATAAATAAATAAAAACTTAAGCACAGCTATTCTAGTCTGATCCCATCATTTAAAAATTACAAAGAAGAACACAAAAATAATTTCCTTTCCATTATATTCTCAAATATGAGCCCTTTTCCATAATGTTTAGAAAGCATACTGGTGGCCAGGCGCTGTGGCTCATCCCTGTAATCCAAGCACTGCTGGAGGCCAAAGCAGGAGTATTGTTTGAGCCTAGATGTTCAAGACATTGTCATTACTAAAAATAAAACAATTAACCAGGTGTGGCGGCACAGGCCTGTAGTCCCTACTATTCAGAAGGCTGAGGCAGGAGAATCACTTGAGACCAGGAGTTCAAGGATGCAGTAAGCTATGATCATGCCACTACACTCCAGCCTGGGCAACAGAGACCCTGTCTCTAAGGGAGGAAAAAAAAAAGAACAGGCTGGGCGCAGTGGCTCACAGCTGTAATCCCAGCATTTTGGGAGGCCAAGGCGGGTGGATCACGAGGTCAGGAGATGGAGACCAACCTGGCTAACATGGTGAAACCCTGTTTCTACTAAAAATATAAAAAATTAGCCAGGCATACTGGCATACGCCTGTAGTCCCAGCTACTCGGGAGGCTGAGGCAGGAGAATCACCTGAACCTGGGAAGCAGAGGTTGCAGTGAACCGAGATCACACCACTGCACTCCAGCCTGAGCGACAGAGACTCCTTTTCAAAAAATAAAGAAGAAAAACGGAAAAAAGAAAAGCAAGCATGCCAGAAGGGGACTGTAGGGACAAAACTTACCTACTAAAAGACTGTAACAATTTCCTCATAAGCCATCAGCTCCAGGTGCTAATGAGAAAAAAGATTAAGAAACACCCCCACCCTCCACTGTACAAGCAACTGTTACCTCATTCCCTAGTAAAATTTTGTCATTCTTCCAAATTAAAAGGGGAAAGTAGGCCGGGTGTGGTAGCTCACACCTGTAATCCCAGCACTTTGGGAGGCCAAGGCGGGCGGATCACAAGGTCAGGATATCGAGACCATCTTGGCTAACATGGTGAAACCCCATCTCTACTAAAAATACAAAAAAAAAAAATCAGACGGGCCTGGTAGCGGGCGGCTGTAGTCCCAGCTACTCAGGAGGCTGAGGCAGGGGAATGGCGTGAAACCAGGAGGCAGAGCTTACAGTGAGCCAAGATAGCGCCACTGCACTCCAGCTTGGGCGACAGAGTGAGACTCCGTCTCAAAAAAATAAAAAAAGGGAAAGTAACGCTTCACAGGTATTATCTGAAACTTCCACAGATCCTTTCAAAGCATTTTAAAGATGCTCCTATTAAACTGTAGGCCACAGTATAACAGGATGCAGGTTCAGTGGATATTCAAAAGCAAACCCATGTTAAGTGACTTCAAAAGCTACTGTCGGTCAGGCACAGTGGCTAACACCTGTGAGCCCAGCACTTTGACAGGCCAAGGCAAGAGGATCACTTGAGGTTAGGAGTTCGAGACCAGCCTGGCCAACATGGTACAACTCCTTCTTTACTGAAAATACAAAAAAATTAGCCAGGCATGGTGGTGCACACCTGCAGTCCCAGCTGCTCGGGAAGCTGAGGCAGGAGAATCTCTTGACCCCAGGAGGCAGAGGTTGCAGTGAGCCAAGATCACGCCACTGTATTCCAGTCGGGCAACTAGGTGAGACTCCATCTCAAAAAAATAAATAAAAAGAAAAAACTACTGTCACATTCATCCTATTAAGAGTTCTGCCACTTAGCATCTAGTTCATAAAAGTAGTAATAGTTTGGCTGGGCACAGTGGCTCACACCTGTAATCCCAGCACTTTGGGAGGCCAGAGCAGGCGGATAACCTGAGGTTAGGAGTTTGAGACCAGCCTGACCAACATAGAGAAACATACAAAACATTAGCTGGGCATGGTGGCACATGCCTGTAATCCCAGCTACTCAGGAGACTGAGGCAGGAGAATCATTTGAACCCGGGAAGCGGAGACTGCAGTGAGCTGAGATCATGCCATTGCACTCCAGCCTGGGCAACAAGAGCAAAGCTCCATCTCAAGAAAAAAAAAAAGTAGGCCGGGCGCGGTGGCTCAAGCCTGTAATCCCAGCACTTTGGGAGGCCGAGACGGGCGGATCACGAGGTCAGGAGATCAAGACCATCCTGGCTAACACAGTGAAACCCCGTCTCTACTAAAAAAAAATACAAAAAACTAGCCGGGCGAGGTGGCGGGCGCCTGTAGTCCCAGCTACTCGGGAGGCTGAGGCAGGAGAATGGCGTAAACCCGGGAGGCGGAGCTTGCAGTGAGCTGAGATCCGGCCACTATGCTCCAGCATGGGGGACAGAGCGAGACTCCGTCTCAAAAAAAAAAAAAAAAAAAGAAAAAGAAAAAAAAAAGTAATAATAGTTAATACTTATATAGCACTTGCTATATACAAGGCATTATTCTAAATGTGTAATTACATTAATTGATTTAATCACCACAGCAAACCTATTAGTAAAGTACTATTACTGTCCCTATTTTATAGCTGAAGAAACTAAAGCACAGAAACGGAAAGTGACCTTCCCAAGGAAGGCGATCCAGTGGCTCTCCCAGTAGAGCCAGTATATGTATCCAGGAAGTGGCCCGAAGTCAGGTTCTTAACCACAGTCTCCCCTCATTTTATTAAGTTACTTAACTTCTCCACCAAGAGAGTGAGGGAGCTAACAGGCGTGCACGCTCTTGTCTGAATCCTGAAGTGGTAGACAGGCTTCAGAATTCACAATTTTTCTGATTTTCAGGAGATAATAAGCATGCCATTATCAAGCATTTAATGTTTCAGCACTGAAATAAAATGAAAGCATACTAAATGGGATGGATAAATAGGGAAAATAGCCTTACATCACTGCAGGTCAGGTTAGGTTTTATCACCAAAAAAGAAACAAAAAAAGTCCAGTTTTCAGAACTTTTTGTATTTTCAAATTGTAGTCAACAATCTTGATAGAATTTTTAGCAAGATTAAATAATACATAATCATGAGTGCTTATACCATAGGGTCTAGAACACAGTAGGTGGGCAAAGTATTTGGTAGCTATTATATTAAAATGTATTTGATTTCATTTACTGTATGGCATTGGCTAATTTTTTAATTAAAAGCTCCAAGTATTACAAGGGCAGTCTGCAGAGTACTCAAATAGATAGGGGATGGGAGAGAAGAAGACTTTAGCAATATTAAAAACAGTGTCTTATAAAATCAACTGGTGTGGAGAAAGGCTGAAAAAATAAAGATATTTCTGACCACAAGAAAGTACTCAATCTTGGCCGGACACAGTGGTTCACACCTGTAATTACAGCACTTTGGGAGGCCCAGGCAAGTGGATCACTTGAGGCCAGGAGTTCAAGACCAGTCTGGCCAACACGGTGAAACCCCATCTCTACTAAAAATACAAAGAAAGTAGCCAGGTGCAGTGGTACACACCTGTAATCCCAGCTACTCGGGAAGCTGACACACAAAAATCACTTGAACTCAGGAGGCAGAGGTTGCAGTGAGCCGAGATTGTGCCACTGTGCTCCAGCCTGGGCAACAGAGCAAGACTCTGTCTCAATAAAAGAAAAAAAAAATTACTCAATCTTTAAAAAAAGTATATTTATCAATCTTCTTTTATAAATCACAGGCAGCTCTGGAGGGGACAAGTTTAAACTCTAATAATTTACATTTTAAGCTCCCAACCACATGCCTTCAAACAATCCTCTAAAAAAACCTTACCTGTATAATTAAGTTTGAAAATAAAAATGGAAACAACTATATAGAAAACACTTATGCTTCAGTCTTTTCAAAAGAAAAAATAACATCTGTACAGTATTCAAATTATTTAACTCCCTAAATGGAAATTCCTTTTTAAATAACTATCCAAGAAAATTATAACAGTCACAAAGTGGGCAAAATATATATATATATTTTTTTTTTTTTTGAGACAGAGTCTCACTCTGTCACCCAGGCTGGAGTACAGTGGCGCGATCTCGGCTCACTGCAAGCTCCGCCTCCCGGGTTCACGCCATTCTCCTGCCTCAGCCTCCTGAGTAGCTGGGACCACAGGCGTCCGCCACCACGCCCAGAAAATTTTTTTTTGTATTTTTTAGTAGAGATGGGGTTTCACTATGTTAGCCAGGATGGTCTCGATCTCCTGACCTCATGATTCACACGCCTCAGCCTCCCAAAGTGCTGGGATAATAGGTGTGAACCACTGTGCCTGGCTGCAAAATATTTTTAAGATCAGACAATCTTGATTTCAATTTTGTATTAATACATCACTTACAGCAACCTACTTGACATTTTCCAAATAAATCAAATGCAGTATAAAATAATCTTTTTTATGGGAGACCAAGGTGGGAGAATCACCTGAGGTTAGAAGTTGGAGACCAGCCTGGCCAACATGGTGAAACCCCATCTCCATTAAAAATACAAAAAAACTAGCCGGGCATGGTGGCACACATCTGTGGTCTCAGCTGCTTGGTAGGCTGAGGCAGGAGAATCGCTTGAACCCAGGAGGCAGAGGTTACAGTGAGCCGAGATCACATCACTGTACTCCAGACTGGGTGACAGAATGAGACTCCATCTGAAAAAAAAAAAAAAAAAAATCCTCAAAGAAAGGTTACCTAACATTTTATTTTAGTCTTTAAATCCTTTTCAAATTCAGTCATCCAGCACTGACTAAACACTGACCTGTGCTTAACAGGCTTCAAAGCTGACAATTTGTATTTCCTCTTATGAACAAGTGGGTTTCACTACTGCCAGGTCCAGGCCAATCAAGGCAAAACAGCATGTTATCTAACTTAAGATCCAGGACCATACAGAAGAAATATGATTTCCAAAAATGTCCAAAGTTCACTATATTGAACTGAAGAGTAATTAATGTTTACAACAAATAGCTGTTGCCTGGGTGAGTGAGAAACAGAGAACTCTTATTTCTAACTGCCAGGTTAACTCCCCAGCAAAACCATAAACTAAGTGGTATGGCAAAATATAGTTAAGTACATTTTAATTAGAACAAGGTTTTCAAATCCTGGAGAACTGTGTATCATTCAAAAAGCCATCTTGAATATATCTACTATTATCTAACATTTACAATTTTAGGCAATTTTGCTTAAGTAACCTCTGAGCCTTGGTGTCTATCTATGAAATGGGGATTAATAGAATTTACTTCAGCAGATTTGCCAGAATTAAATGAAACAATGTAAACAAAGTATTTGGCACAGGACTTAGCATAGAAATTGAAAATACATAGTAGCTACTATAAAATACAGAAACTAAAACGTGGCAATCTTCTTAGATGGTAGAAATATGCAGGAAAAAATAAAAATTTAAAACCTCATACAGGCCGGGTGCGGTGGCTCACGCCTGTAATCCCAGTACTTTGGGAGACCAAGACGGGTGGATCACGAGGTCAGGAGATCGAGACCATCCTGGCTAACACAGTGAAACCCCGTCTCTACTAAAAATATAAAAAAATTAGCCAGGCGTGGTGGCAGGCGCCTGTAGTCCCAGATACTTGAGAGGCTGAGGCAGGACAATGGCATGAACCCGGGAGGCGGGCTTGCGGTGAGCTGAGATCAAGCCACTGCACGCACTCCAGCCTGGGCGACAGAGTGAGACTCCGTCTCAAAAAAAAAAAAAAAAAAAAAAAATCATACATTGAAAAAACAAATATGCAAAAAAGTGAAATTAAGTATTATAGGGATTATGAGTTTTTTTTTTTTTTTTGAGACGGAGTCTCCCTCTGTCGCCCAGGCTGGAGTGCAGTGGCCGGATTTCAGCTCACTGCAAGCTCCACCTCCCGGGTTTAGGCCATTCTCCTGCCTCAGCCTCCCGAGTAGCTGGGACTACAGGCGCCCGCCACCTCACCCGGCTAGTTTTTTGTATTTTTTAGTAGAGATGGGGCTTCACCGTGTTAGCCAGGATGGTCTCGATCTCCTGACCTCGTGATCCGCCCGTCTCGGCCTCCCAAAGTGCTGGGATTACAGGCTTGAGCCACCGCGCCCGGCGGGATTATGAGTTTTAAAAGGCTAAAATCCACTATTCTATAGTAAGCCAACTACATAAAATTGGTTCAAGGGTAAAGAAATGAAAATTATGGGCTACTTAAACTTATAGATTCAGGAAATCATTTGCAAGACTAATTACCAGCTCTACAATAAGGATTTAGATCAGCCACCCAAGCTGCCCATCCCCACATATGATAGACTGCTTAGTTTGCAGTGGGGAGATCTCAGCTCACTGCAACCTTCACCTCCCGGGCTCAAGTGATTCTCATGTCTCAGCCTCCCAAGTAGCTGGGATTACAGGTGCATACCACCATGCCCGACTAATTTTTTTTGTATTTTCAGTAGAGACGGGGCTTCACTATGTTGGCCAGGCTGGTCTCGAATTCCTGGCCTCAAATGAGCCACCCACCTTGGCCTCCCAAAGTGCTGGGATTACAGGCATGAGCTACCATGACCAGCCTTAACTGGAAACCTTTAAAATAGGCTTAACAAATTGATTGTTCTATTAAATACTTTGGCAAACTACCCCCTAAAAATCAGTTATCTCCAAATGGTCCAAGAATCTTCTGTGTCAGAATCACTTTGTTTAAAATGCAAAATGATGGAATGAAGCTCAGAAATCTATGCACATTTGTTTTGACAACCACTGCCCAAAAGTGTTTAGTAAAGGCATTCTATATTAAATCTACCTAGAACGTAACTTAATCTCCAATTACTTTCTTGCAATACCTGCCACTACAGCAAGCTTCTATTCTCCTGGTACTGTGTGCCTGAATTTACTCAAGAATTTAGGGAAAACAGGATAAATAAATACCAAGAAATAATGATGCACTTTATAGACAAAAGTAACTACTAATACATTTTCCTTTTTTATCAATATGAAATTAACTCAGCCATTACAGTGAAGATAAGCACATAATATATAAACTCTTTAGCAGTCCCCACAGAAAACCTGATCTTAGGAAGATTAGACCTTGTTTCAACAAGAGCTTTACTTTAAAATAGTACACACTAAAGTACAGTCTTATTTACAGTAAGAGGTTGAAAACCTCATTAGAAACCCCAAGTACAGCCGGGCGCGGTTGTTCACGATTGTTAATCCTAGCACTTTGAGAGGCTGAGGAAGGCAGATCACGAGGTCAGGAGATCAAGACTATCCTGGCTAACATGGCGAAACCCCATCTCTACTAAAAATACAAAAAATTAGCCAGGCGTGGTGGCGGGAGCCTGTAGTCCCAGCTACTTGGGAGGCTGAGGCAGGAGAATGGCGTGAACCTGGGAGGCGGAGGTTGCAGTGAGCCGAGATCGTGCCACTGCACTCCAGCCTGGGCGACAGAGCGAGACTCTGCCTAAACAAAAAAAAAAAAAAAAAAAAAAAAAAAACCCAAGTCCAGGCCGGGCACGGTGACTCATACCGGTAATCCCAGCATTTTGGGAGGCCAAGGTGGGCAGATCACCTGAGGTCAGGAGTCCGACAGCAGCGTGGCCAACATGGTGAAACCCTGTCTCTACCAAAAATACAAAAATTAGCCAAGTATGGTGGCAGGCACCTGAAATCCCAGCTACTAGGAAGGCTGAGGCACAATTCTCTGTTTGAAGGCGGAGGTTCCAGTGAGCCAAGATCGCACCACTGCACTCTGGCCTGGGCGACAAAAGCGAGACTCCATCTCAAAAATGAAAAAAAAGGAAACCCCAAGTCCAATAAAACATGCCTGGGCCTAGTTTGTGTATAACACATCTAATTAGTGTATGAAATCTACTTTTAAGTTTTATTTTTAATTCCATAATTTATTAAAGGATTCTTTATTTATTTATTTATTTATTTTCTAGAGTAGCCTCTCCCTAGACAGAGCAGGGCTACCCCATAGACAGAGTGGCCTGGAGGATTCTTTAGACTCAGAATGAAAGCAGGTTTAATGCCCAACTAATAATCACTTCTGAAAAACATCATATTAATGCAACATGCAATGGAAGAGCTCACTCTCAACACATACTGCACAGTAGTGGGCAACCTAAAGCTGTATGAGTCAGGGAGTGACTGGCACTTGCCTCTTCTCTGTTTCACTATGTAAAGCCTTTATTGACATCTTGGCATATAAGCAAAATAATCACCAAAAAAATATTACTTGTAATGTACCACAACACAATCATTCAAGCATACTACTCGAGGGCCTAAGTTCTCAACCTGGACACTGTAGTATAAGCTACTGATACCACTACTCACTGCTTCACCAGAATGGCTGTATATTTTTCCCACCAAAAGAAGGGCTATTGCACCATACGTTTCATGGTCTCTGTAAAGAAAAGAAATCATTGTCTTGGTTTATATTTCCTCCAAAAAACAAGTAAATTTTCCACAAATTGCTTTTAAGAACTTAGTGAAAACTGAAGTTTCCTAAGAAAATCATCAATTATTTTTAATGCAACAGTACCCCCGTGTATACACACACAGTTGGTATTTGTAAAAACATCAACTCTGAAATAAACAGCTAGCTACACCCTTTAATACACACATACCACAAAATTAAAATGCACAAGCATTTTTTTAAGAGATGGGGTCTCAGTATGTTGCCAAGGCTGGTTCAAACTTCAGGGTTCATGTGATCTTCCTGCCTCAATCTCCCAAAGTGCTGGGATTACAGGCAAGAGGCACCATGCCCAGCCATACAAGTTTTTATTTATTTTTTTCTTGAGATAAGAGTCTCACTCTGTCACGGAGGCTGGAGTGCAGTGGCACGATCTCAGCTCACTGCAACCTCTGCCTCCCAGGTTCAAGCAATTCTTGTGCATCAGCCTCCTGAGTAGCTAGGATTACAGATGCACACCACCACACCCAGCTAATTTTTGTATTTTTAGTAGAGATGGTATTTTGCCATGTTGGCCAGGCTGGTCTCAAACTTCTGGCCTCAAGTGATCCACCCGCCTCAGCCTCCCAAAATGCTAGGATTACAGTCATGATCCACTGCACCCGGCTACACAAGCATTTTCAAGCATAAACCTTTACTTCATGATTCCTTGTTTCCTGTCACGTCTCCCCCTCCCCCCCAAAAAAAATGATTCAGAAAGACCTTTCAGGATTTTCCCCTTTTTTTCCTCCCATTTAAAAGCTTCTGCAGTGGCCGGGCGCGGTGGCTCAAGCCTGTAATCCCAGCACTTTGGGAGGCCGAGACGGGCGGATCACGAGGTCAGGAGATCGAGACCATCCTGGCTAACATGGTGAAACCCCGTCTCTACTAAAATATACAAAAAACTAGCCGGGCGCAGTGGCGGGCGCCTGTAGTCCCAGCTACTCGGGAGGCTGAGGCAGGAGAATGGCGTGAACCCGGGAGGCGGAGCTTGCAGTGAGCTGAGATTCGGCCACTGCACTCCAGCCTGGGCGGCAGAGCGAGACTCTGTCTCAAAAAAAAAAAAAAAAAAAAAAAAAAAAAAAGCTTCTGCAAGAAGATTTTTAAGGATTTCCAGGTGGCTTTGTAACTATGAGAAGTGAAGAACTACCTCTTCAGAAGCCTGGGCTGAAGGCTTTTGCTCTTTGCAAACAGTCTTGAGAGGTTCAATTTTCTTATGTTTGCAATTACTAAACTTGGGACTGTGTTTAAGATATAGATCTAAAAGTCTGCTAGCAGGTAAGATATCCATAATCATTTCTACTGACCCAAAACAAGGAGAGGCTTTTAAGAGAGGCCTTGATAAGGCTGTGGTTCTTGCCCTTTCAGTTTGTTCCTAAGGGAAAATAACTATTTTAAAACAAGAAATTGCAAGAGGATGCAACTGGGAAAAAATGTATATATGTCCAGAACGTAAAAACTTCTACAAAGTCCATGGATTAACAGTAAATTGCAAGTGAATAAAAGTAACAGCAGAACTATGAACAGATGAAAAGGACAAGAAAATCAACCAATTGCAATGTTGAGCTTTATTTGGATCCTAATTTGAAAACTGAACAGTCTTGAGCTATTAATTTTGACAGTCCCTTTCTTTTTTTCTTCTTTTTTTGAGTCTTGCTCTGTCACCCAGGCTGAAGTACAATGGCACAATCTCAGCTCACTGCAGCCTCCACCTCCCGGGTTCCAGTGAGTCTCTTGCCTCAGCCTCCGGAGTAGCTGGGATTATAGGCACACGCCACCAGGCCCGGCTAATTTTTACATTTTTATAGTAGAGATAGGATATTACCATGTTGGCCAGGCTGGTCTCAAACTCCTGCCCTCAAGGGATCCACCTGTGTCAGCCTCCTAAGATGCCAGTCAACAGTCTGACATTCTAACAGTGACTGAATATTTGATGATATAAAAGAATTATTGCTATTATTTCAGGTGTAATAATGGTAGTAAGATTGTTGTTTTTAAAGTCCTTATCTTTTTAGATATCTGCACTGGCCAGGCGTGGTGGCTCAAGCCTATAATCTCAGTACTTTGGGAGGCCACTACGCCCGGCTAAGTTTTGTATTTTTAATAATGACAGGGTTTCATCGTATTGGTCAGGCTGGTCTTGAACTCCTGACCTCAGGTGATCTGCCCACCTCGGCCTCCCAAAGTGCTGGTATTACAGGCGTGAGCCACCACGCCTGGCATTTTTTTTTTTCTTAACTCGCCAGGCACGGCGGCATGAGCTTCTAATCCCAGGTACATGGGAGGCTGGGGGGAGGATCGCTTAGGCCCAGGAGTTCAAGGCTGCAGTAAGCTATGATCACACCACTGCACTCCAGTCTCTGTGAAAAAGTGAAACCCTGTCTCTAAATAAATAAATAAAATAATCATTAAGACAGTTTAGAATCCTGAAGGGATGCTTATTATATGTCAAAATTTAAAAAGCTAAGATTAAGGACAAAATGAGAACAGGAAAACCCAAACTAAATTTGTGGGGTTAATTGATTATTCTCATCTGCTAGCATTTAGACTATTGTCATTAGACATTGCTAATGAGCTCTGAAGCAGGCAGGTAATTTAAAGGAAGAGAGCTGGGTATAAAATATAAAACAACAGTGGCCGGGTGCTGTAGCTTACGCCTGTAATCCCAACACTTTGAGAGGCTGAGGCAGATGAGCCTGGGCAACAAGGCAAAACCCTGTCTCCACCAAAAAGACGCAAATTAGCCGGGCATGGGGGCATGCACCTGTTGCTGCAGCTATTTGGGAGGCTGATGTGGAAGGATTGCTCCAGCCCAGGAGGTTGAGGCTGTAGAGTGTGCCATTGCATTCTGGCCTGGGTGACAGAGCAAGACCCTTTCTCAAAAAAAAAACGGAAAAAAAAAAAGAAAAACCAGTGGAGGAGCACAGAGTAAGCTAGAGAATGCATGCTTCACTTAAAGGCATCCAGTTTTTTTCCTTTGTTTGTTTGTTTGTTTTTGAGATAAGAGTTTCACTCTGTTGCGCAGTGGTGCGATCTCGGCTCACTTCCAGCTCCACTTCTCGGGTTCACGCCATTCTCCTGCCTCAGCCTCCCAAGTAGCTGGGACTATAGGCTCCCGCCACCGCGCTCGGCTAATATTTTGTATTTTTAGTAGAGACAGGGTTTCACCATGTTAGCCAGGATGCTCTCGATCTCCTGACCTCGTGACCACCTGCCTCGGCCTCCCAAAGTGCTGGGATTACAGGCGTGAGCCACAGCGCCTAGCCCCAGTTTTTTTTTAGACAGAGGCTCACTCTGTCAACTGGACTGGAGTGCAGTGGTGCGATCTCTGCTCAATGCAGCCTCCACCTCCCAGGTTCAAGCAATGGCCCTGCCTCAGCCTCCTGAGTAGCTGAGATTATAGGTGCATGCTGCCACGCCCGGATAATTTTTTGTATTTTTAGTAGAGACGGGGTTTCGCCATGTTGGTCAGGATGGTCTTGAACTCCTGACCTTAGATGATCCACCCGCCTCGGCCTCCCAACTTGCTGGGATTACAGGCATGAGCCACCATACCCGGCCAGGCATCTAGTGTTAAGTAAATACAATGCTAAACAAAATCTGATTTTAACCAGATACTAAAAATATCCTCAAAATCACTGTGTCATTTATGGGCCAAAGAAAACTACCTAGAAGACAGAAAGGAGGACGTAACAAACCAGGATGGTACAGGGAAAACCAGGCCACCTGGTCATTCTGTTCATTTTACGTATAAATTGAGGCATAAAGTTTGTTTGCTTGTGTCTAAGTGAACTGTCCAAAGCTAAATCAATTAGCCTAAGAACTAGGAAATGGAGCTTAGTAAGGCACAATGATTTGCCCAAAGTCACAGTGCTAATAGGAGAGGCTAGTACCAATATTAGAAATTAAAGCCCAGGCCAGGAGCAGTGGCTCATGCCTGTAATCGCAACACTTTGGGAGGCTGAGGCGGAGGACTGCCTGAGGTCAGGAGTTCGAGACCAGTCTGGCCAACATGATGAAACTCCGTCTCTACTAAAATACAAAACAATGAGCCGGTCATGGTGGCGGGCGCCTGTAATCCCAGCTACTCAGGAGGCTGAGGCAGGGGAATTGCTTGAACCAGGGAGGCAGAATTTGCAGTGAGCCAAAGTCACGCCATTGTACTCCAGCCCCGGTGACAGGAGCAAGACTCTGTCTCAAAAAAAAAAAAAAAAAATTAAAGCCCAAGCACCCTAACACTCTGTCCAGGTCAATAATTTATTTTTTAGTACCACTTTCTTTTCTTTCTTGAGTTATATGTGTTCAGCTCCTTTTTTTTCACAGAATGATTCTCCTCAAAAATGTGTTCTCCAACCAAGTAAGTCTGAAAATAACGCAAAAAATAATAATACAACAGGGAAGGGAAGCATTTCAAATGATTACGAAAGCAGACTCTTAGTCATCCACACACATATTAAATCCTGTGTTCTAGACTCAAACACCTTTTCCACACAGTAGATAGCTCTTCCAATTTTACAAAGACATTTCTGTACCATGCATAATGTCAGCATAAAATATGGAAGAAATTTATAAAAGCAATAACTAGCCCTTTTGAAGACAGAAGAAAAGCACAAATACATTACACATTTAGTCTCCCAAATGTTAATCTCACTGGAGAGGCAAGAACCAAAACTTCAGAGCTTACTATGTATTCCCCAGTATTCAGCTAAGGAACTAGTGGAGTCTCCAGAGCCAGGTTTCACGGCTTTTACCCAACTAAAGAATCTGCTTGGCTCCAACACCCATATCCTTTATATTGTTTCCACACAGGCAATGAAATCAAGAGAAGCACTAACTTTCAGAAATATGCAACTTTCAGAAACATGCCATTCTTTACTTTCTGCTTAAACTAAAACTTAGCCCAACTGGCTTTCTAACATTCAAGTAGAAAAAGCAGAGGTTTTAGAATGGGATCAACCTACATTTGAATCCTTGCTTTGCCACTTACAAGTTAACTGGCCAAATTAAATGAGCTTCCATTTCCTTCTGTGTAAATTAAAAACACTACCAAGGTTATTAAAAAAACTAAAGCATGAGGTACAATGTCTGGCATATAATGGGCACTCAGTAGAAAGCTCCTAATTTTTTACCTAGAGGTTGAATTCAATGGCCAATTCAAATAAGATACAAATTACTTTAAAGCAACTGATGAATATAGCCTTAGTAGAGTCTAAAGTATCTTGGCTGGGTGCAGTGGCTCACGCCTGTAATCCCAACACTTTGGGAGTGTAGAAGTGGGAGGATGGCTTGAGGCCCAGGGTTCAGACCTGGCGCAGTGGCTCATGCCTGTAATCCCCAGCACTTTGGGAGGCTGAAGCAGGAGGATCACTTGAGGTCAGGAGTTCGAGATAAGCCTGGCCAACATGGTGAAACCCCGTCTCTACTACAATCCCTTGAATCCTGGAGGCCGAGGTTGCAGCGAGCCAAGATCACACTACTGCATTCCAGCCTGGGTGACAGAGCAAGACTCTGTTTCAAAAAAAAAAAAAAAAAAAAAAGCGTTCAGGCCAGGCGCAGTGGCTCATGCCTGTAATCCCAGCAGCTGGTGGGACGATCACCTGAGGTCAGGAATTCAAAGACCAGACGGCCAACATGGTAAAACCCTGTCTCCACAAAAATATTTGCCGGGCGTGGTGGAACATGCCTATAATCCCAGCTACTCGGGAGGCTGAGGCAGAAGATCATTTAAACCCAGGAGGCCGAGGCTGCAGTGAGCCGATATTGTGCCACTGCACTCCAGCCCGGGGAACAAAGTGAGACTCAGTCTCAAGAAAAAAAAAAAAAAGGGTTCAACCAGCCTGAGCAACATGGTAAGACCCCCATCTCTACAAAAAAAATTTTTTTAATTAGCCAAGTGTGGCCAAGTGCAGTGGCTCACGCCTAAAATCCCAGCACTTTGGGAGGCCAAGGCAGGCGGATCATGAGGTCAGGAGGTCAGGAGTTTGAGACCAGCGTGTCCAATATGGTAAAACCCTGTCTCTACTAAAAAATACAAAAAAATTGGCCAGGCATGGTGGCATGCACCTGTAGTTCCAGCTACTCAGGAGGCTGAGGCAGGAGAATCACTTGAACCTGGGGGGCAGAGGATGTAGTGAGCTGAGATCGCACCACCGCACTCCAGCCTGGGTGACAGAGCGAGATTCTGTCAAAAAAAAAAAAAAAGAGCACAAACTCAGTAGCCCTGGGTTCCAGCCTAGTCTCTGAAACAGACTGGCAGTCATGTCTCTATGCTGGATCTCAAGGTTTCGTTTGGATGAAAATATAGCTGGCTGGCTGCAATGGCTCATGCCTGTAATCCCAGCATTTTGGGAGGTCAGAATCAGAGGATCACTTGAGCCCAGGAGCACGAGACCAGTCTGAGCAACATAGTAAGACCCCCATCTCTACAAAAGATACAAAAATGGGGCTGGGCGCAGTGGCTCACGCCTGTAATCCCAGCACTTTGGGAGGCCGAGACGGGCGGATCACGAGGTCAGGAGATCGAGACCATCCTGGCTAGCACAGTGAAACCCCGTCTCTACTAAAAAATACAAAAAAATTAGCCGGGCGAGGTGGCGGGCGCCTGTAGTCCCAGCTACTCGGGAGGCTGAGGCAAGAGAATGGCGTGAACCTGGGAGGCGGAGCTTGCAGTGAGCTGAGATCCGGCCACTGTACTCCAGCCTGGGTGACAGAGCGAGACTCCGTCTCAAAAAAAAAAAAAAAAAAAAAAAGATACAAAAATGGGCTAGGCATGGTGGCTCATGACTGTAATCCCAGCACTTTGAGATGCCGAGGTGGGCAGATAACCTGAGGTCAAGAGTTAGAGACTAGCCTGGCCAACATGGTGAAACCCCTGTCTCTACTAAAAATATAAAAATTAGTCAGGCGTGGTGGCGGGTGCCTGTAATCCCAGCTACTCGCGAGGATGAGGCAGGAGAATCGCTTGAACCCAGGAGGTGGAGGTTGCACTGAGCTGAGATCACACCACTTCACTCCAGCCTGGGTGACAGAGTGAGACTCCGTCTCAAAAAAAGGGAAAAAAAAAGTTAGCCAGGCGTGGTGGTGTGCACTTGTAGTCCCAGCTATTTGGGAAGCTAAGGTGGAAGAATGCAGTGAGCTATGATCCTAGCACTGCACTCCAGCCTGAGCAACACAGCGAGACCCTACCCTTCAAAACAAAACAAAACAAAACAAACAAACAAAAAAAACAATCTCCTAGATCCATCAGTAAACCTCAAAATTGCACATGAAAGTGTGCAATCAATATTAGTGCAAATTACAAAATATACTGGCTGGTCCGTTTTCCCGGATGAAACTATAAAAAAAAGGAAATTCAACTAGTCAATCATTAGTCCAATAAGAATTCCTTGAATTGCTATATTTTAGAGTCACTGTGTTTTATTTCCTCAACATTTCCACAATTATTTTTTTAAGACAGGGTCTCGTTCTGTCACCCAGACTGGACTGCAGTGGCATGATCTTAGCTCACTGTAACCTCCACCTCCGGGGCTCAAGAGATCCTCCCACCTTAGCCTCCCAAGTAGCTGGCACCACAGGCACAAGCCACCATGCCCAGCTAAGTTTTATATTTTTTTTTTTGGTAGAGGGTTTTACCATGTTGCCCAGGCTCCTCTGGAACTCCTGCACTCAAGTGATCTGCCTGCCTTGGCCTCCCAAAGCACTGGGCGCCTATAATCCCAGCTACTCAGGAGGCTGAGGCAGGAGAATTGCTTCAGCCCTGGAGGCAGAGGTTGCAGTGAGCCGAGATCGCACCTCTGTACTCCAGCCTGTGTGACAGAGCAAGACTCCGTCTTCGAAAAAATAAATAAATAATAATAATAATAATAGGATCCTTTCACTTCAGAATATTCAAATGGAAAAGGTTCATATTAGGAATAGCTCCTCCAATAAAAGAAATTGCTGTTTCTAGGCACTGATAGCAAGAGACCAAAACTCAATTGCAATTCTCTACCAAAGAAAATTTTTAAAAAATAAAGCACTAACACAATGAGCACTTATCCATTCCATTTCCAAAATCAACTTACCTTCTGCACCTTCCTTTTGCAGATTTGAAATCCAGATTCTCACACAATCACTGGCCATCTCTTCTGTTTCATTCAACAGCATACACACCACTGAGTGTCTCTCACTATTAAATACATTAACAGAGTCCGGGCGAGGTGGTTCATGCCTGTAATCCCAGCACTTTGGGAGGCCAAGGTGGGTGGATCACCTGAGGTCAGGAGTTTGAGACCAGCCTGACCAACATGGTTAACCCCATCTGTACTAAAAATACAAAATTAGCCCCCAGTTACTTGGGAGACTGAGGCAGGAGAATCGCTTGAATCAAGGAGGTGGAGGTTACAGTGAGCTGAGCTGAGATCACACCACTGCACTCCAGCCTGGGCAACAACAGCAAAACTCCGTCTCAAAAAAAAATAAGTAAATAAATAAAATACATCAATAGAAAGTACACTCACCTTATTCTGCTTTCTAATTATGAAAACAGAAGTGCAGGCTGGGCGCAGTGGCTCATGCCTGTAATTTCAGCACTTTGGGAGGTCGAGGCAGGAGGATCGCTTGAGCCCAGGAGTCTGAGACCAGCCTGGGCAGCACAGCAAGACCCCGTCTCTATTAAATAAGTAAACAAACAAACATAAACAGAAGTGCAAATGCCCTAATCCAAAATTATTTTTAAAAAAGATACTTGAGGCCTGGCACGATGGCACATGCCTGTAATCCCAGCCCTTTGGGAGGCTGATACGGGTGGATAACCTGAGGTCAGGATTTCAAGACCAGTCTGGCCAACATGGTGAAAACCTGTCTCTCCTTAAAAAGTACAAAAATTAAACCAGCGTGGTGGCGCGCACCTGGAGTCCCAGCTACTTGGGAGGCTGAGGCTGGAGTCTCAGCTACTTGGGAGGCTGAGGCTGGAGAATCGCTTGAACCCAGGAGGCAGAGGTTGCAGTGCGACGATATGGCACCACTGCACTCCAGCCTGGGGGACAGAGTAAGACTCCGTCTCAAAAAAAAAAAAAAAAAGATATTTGAGATTAAATAATACAGAGTAACTGCTCTCATCTTCCCGCCGCAAACACCATACTTTAATATGAAATTTTAAATGGCTTTTTTCCCCAAATGGGAAAGAAGGATTCCTGTGTCTTGATGGGAAAGCAAGCAGTTTAAGAGTAAAACATACTAATAAGCCATGGCAAACAGGTGAGATACCATCAGAGTGTGCGCTATTGTAGGAAACAGAATGGAAAGGCGTGAATGGGAGTCTCTGCACTTCATATCTGCAAAAGAAGAGAATAAAAAGGTTAACTCCAGATTTAGAACAGGTTTATTCCCCTGTTTAAAGCAGAGCCCAAAAACATTTTAAATCAAAAAATGAAAATGTGCTGGCTAAGCCAAATTTGTAAATGAACTCAACCTTCTTGTCCTTAGTATATAAACGGTATCCCAGGTGTTAGAAGTTATTTGAACATTTTTATGCTACACCACCTTGACATTAAAGGATTTTTTGAAATCTCCAATCTCTTCTTTAAACTTTTCTTAAAACTATCATTAAAATTAGCAAAATATGCTTCTCTATTGAATGGTTAACCTAACGGGAATGACTTCTAACCGTAAGAATCACAGTTAAAAGGTTCATTTTAACAAATGCTCTTCCCCCTGTAAGGAGTGACAGGTAACCTTTTGGGATCCCCAATGTACACACCCCTTTCTCCAGCCCTGCTAAAGTTAAACGTTGATTTGAGGACAGACAAGTGCCTCCTCGCAAGGATTGCCTCCCTCCCCCTGTCCAACACGCCGTTCTCTGCAATAATCCATCTGCATCTTGCATTAACCCACCCGCCCAGTGCCGGTGAGTCCAGGCCAAGTCGCAGAAGGCCAGGAGTGAGGGGTGAGACCTGTGAGCCCATCTGCACCCGCGCCCTCCCACCTGGTGGCACACCTGCCCCGCAGGCGCCCACCTGGGGCCGGGACCGCCCTCTCCCGGTCTCGCGCGCCTGCCCCACTCGGAGCGCGCCACGCGCCGCGCAGGACCAGAGGGCGGGGCCCCGGGCAGCAGGGAAGCGAGGGCTCGGGGAGAGGGGGCCGCCCGGGCTCACTCCCTCCCTGGGGACCCAGCGGACCGGAGCGTGCTGGGGGCGGGAGCGGTACCTTTTGGACAGATCCATGAGGACCCCGGAGAAGAGCTTCTCCCCGAGGCGGAACGACACGACGAGCGCGTCCTCAATGATGTGGTCCAGCGTGACCCGCACCTCCGAGCCCGGGATCAGTTGCGACACCGTGGAAACCCCGCCCGCCGGCGGCACGAGCGCCAGGGCTACGGGCTGAGGCAGCGGCGGCTCCTCGCGCTCCTCGGGTGCCGGGGGCTGCTCCGGTGGCGATGCTGGAGAAGGTGGAAGTTCGGGCCCTCCCTGAGGCGCGGCTGCAGCCGACTCCGCCACCCGAACGGACAGTTTCTCCTCAGCCTCCAGCTCCGGCCCCGCCGCCTCTGGGCTGCGGGCGAGCTCCCCCGGCGGCGGCGGTGGCGGCGGGAGCGGCGGTTCGTCGGCCTGAGGAGCGGACTGCTGCCCGTCGGTCTCGCCATCCGGCACAGACGCTTCAGTGGCCGTGACCGGGAGGGGGTCAGTGCCGGCCTCACTGCCGGGGATGGGCTCCATCTCCGGCTCGGCCTCGCCGGCGCCCCCCTCCCCGGGGGACGCTGCAGTCGCTGCCGCCTCTGCAGCCACGGCCGCCATTTTCTTCCTGGCTTCTCCCTCCTCCAACTCCGGCTGCAGCGGCGGCGGCGGCGGCAGCGCTGCTTGGTTCCCTGGGCCTTCCCCTCCCTCCCGCGAACACTTTCGTCCCGCCCTTTCCCTGATGCTCGTTTTTGGCACCTCGCCATTGGTTCCATTCTACACCCCTCCCGCACTTGTGATATTCCATTGGCCGGGGTGGACGTCTATCATCTAGTCAGTCCATCCTTCCCACGCAGAGTAGGAACTTCTCATTGGCCAGATGTGTTGTCAAGTGTGGAATCTGAGTGGAGGAATAGGGGGCGTAATCCAAGGGGGCGGGGGAAGTCACAAAAGAGGAGCCATATACTCATCCCCTCTTGCTATTGGCTGGAAGAGGAAATAAAGTTTTATGGTTGGCTTACGCTCCTGCCCATTATCAGTCAGGTCTTCGGAGGTGGGAGAAAGGAGGGAATCATGTGGCGTGCTACTTCTTTCAAAGGCGCCGAGGGGAGGAGTAACTAGGGAATGCGGGAGGGGAACCGCTTCCCAAGAATCTCTGCGCAGAGATCCTTAGAATAAATGTTATTTCTAGGCGCGGACTTCTTGCGACCGCGTGTGGGCACGACAGGCTTCTCTGGGAAAGACAACTAAAGTTTGAAATATAATCCTACCGACACTTTTTGAGTGCCTACTATGCTAGTCACTGCACTAGGTGCTGGGGAATAGAATATTCAAGACGTTCTCCATAACCTCATGGCAGCTGGCTCACGGCAGCCACTCCAGCTGCCATAAGGAGTACGAGGAGTGTTTTCATTGACTTCTAGGAGTACGATGAGTATTTTCCTTGACTTCTCTCCACTTCCTAGGAACAAAGCACCTACTTACTAACATTTCAAAAATAGGAAAATGCTCATGAAAGAGGAGAGACACCATCCTCACTGGATTAAACTGATGACTGTTCCAGAAAAGAGTCTTGAGACATTGCTGGACTGATATGTGAACACTGCTTGTTCTCTCCAAATACACTGCAAAGTGGACGCACCTGATCCCTGCAAAAGCCTTTATGTTTCCTGGCTTCTCCAATGCCAAGAGAAGAAGCTCTCTCACTTCAGTGTCCTAACGCCCCTACTTCTCTTACTCTCACGTCAAGTCTCTTCGTTTGTTATCTCTGGAAGAATCTACTGAACCTATTTCTCTCAAATGGCACCTCAGAGTCAGCCTTTTTTCTGGGAGAATGCCTACAGGAGAGAGGGAAGAAAAGCTGCTAGCATTGAGAGTAAAAAAAATAAAGTCCTGAAGAATAATTACAGCTAGTGTCTTTTAAGTACCATGTACCAGGCACTAATACAAACACTATAGCATATCATCTCAATCCTTAAAATTTCGAGGCACAAAGAGGGTGCCCAAGGTTACTCGGCTGGTAAAATGCATAGTCAGAATTTCGGTTTTACACGGAAAAGACTGAAAATAGCAATAAACAAATATCACCATATGCTCTGCCTATTTCAAACCAAGTGGCTCTTGGGGAAAGGCCAGTGGAAGATCCCAATCAGGGAAGTTTCAGAATATCATTTAAAAATACACACACAAAAAAATGTATTTAGTGTTCATTTTGTACCAGAGATTTTCCCAAAAGCTCTCACTTAAAAATCCTGTGACTTAAATCTTCTCCTGCTTTTACAGATGAGGAAGCCAAGCCTTAGCCATGTTAAACATCCTAAGCAGGCCAAGCGCAGTGGCTCAAGCCTGTAATCCCAGCACTTTGGGAGGCCGAGGCAGGTGGATCACCTGAGGTCGGGAGTTTGAGACCAACCTGACCAACACGGTGAAACCGCATCTCTACTAAAAATACAAAATTAGCTGAGCGTGGTGGCGCATGCCTGTAATTCTGGCTACTTGGGAGGCTGAGGCAAGAGAATTGCTTGAACTCGGGAGGCAGAGGTTGCAGTGAGCCAAGATCTGGCCATTGCACTCCACTCTGGGCAACAAGAGTGAAACTCCATCTCAAAAAAATAAAAATAAAAAGATAATAAGATCTTAAGGGTCACACAGCTAGCTAACAGCAGATCCTATCTATCCTGGGTCCTTCTAAGTACATGACTTTCACTCAATCATTCATTCAACAAAGAGTTATTTCCTTCAGACTAGATACTTGCAGTAAACAGACATAGATTCTGCCTTATAGGGTTTTCACCATAATACTTTGTCTATAGCTCACCATAATCAACTAATTAAACACAACATATAGTCTATGAAATGCCTAGCCCCTAAGGTCTCACACTGTATAATCTCCCACAGGGAGAAAAATATAGTTCAGGTCCTGGGACCTGATTACCTCTTGTAGTAATTCATTACAAGATGCTGCAATGAGTAATTTACATTTCAGATTCATAGCAGATTGTGCCATACCAAGTCACTGTCCTAAGCCACCATTTCATTCTGTAACTCAAGAGCTTCTACTGGCTCCCAATGCTCACATGGAGTGTACCTTCTTCTGCTTGGCTTTCAAAGCCCTCTCTGTGTTCTCATCTTACCTTTCAAGGTCTCTTTTCCACTACTCTTCAAGCTTCCTAATACTAGAAAGATTTGGTCATATATTGTTCATTCACTTATTAATTCATTCAACAAATAAATATTAAAGGACTACTATGTTTCAGTGACTGGACTAGTCAGGCAGAAGGTATGAAATAAAGAATACAAAAGATATCACTTGAGTTCAGGAGTTCAAGACCAGCCTGGGCAACACAGGGATGTGTTGCCCAGGTTGGTGAATATATATATGAAAGATTTAGTAACTGCCCTCCTGAGGATTATTTTTCTAGTTGGGGAACTGGAAAATGAGCAAACAATGAATAAACAAGATGATCACAGACGTGAGAAATACCATGAGAGAAATAAACAGGGTGAGGGAATAGAAGTAGCTGGCAGAGGGGCTGAAAGGTGTCTCCTTTAGATAAGGTTGTCACAAAAGCCTTCTCTGAGGACTGGATATCTTAACTAAGATGCAAAGGAGAAGGCAGCCAGCTATTGACATTGCTGGATGAACATTTGGATCAAAAGGAACGGCAACTGCTTGAAGTTCTGAGGCAAAAGAGGGTTTGGCTTGTTCCAGAAACAGAAGAAAGACCAATCTGGTTGAGGAATGAGCAAGAAGTTGAGTAGATGAGGTTGAAAAGGAAAACAGGACCCAAATAATGTTTTGTACTGGAGATACCAAAGCAAGGGATTCTGCCCTCAGGGAGCTCCAAATCTAGTGGAAAGCCTGGGCCAGCCATAGTGGCTCATGCCTGTAATCCCAACATTTTGGGAGGCCAAGGCAGGAGGATTGCTTGAGCCTAGGAGTTTGAGGCTGTAGTAAGCTATGACCATGCCACTGCACTCTAGCCTTGCAACAGAGCGAGACCCTAGCTCAAAGGAAAAAAAAGAAACCTGGCTTTTACATTTGCTTTTGTAATCTATTCACCTCTGCATTCAGCCTCCTCCTGACATGGAATTGGTATGGAGGATGCCCTTGATATTTGTTTAATGGATGGCCACATGATATTTGTGGCTGACTAGGTGATTGGATGGATGGTTGATGGACTGGATAGATAGTTGGAGAACTGGACAGATGGTTGAATAGATGGTTGGATGGTTGGATGAATAGATGAATGGCAGGGATAAGGAAACCAGCTGATTGCTGAAACAGATCCTCACTCTCATGAGCATACTTTCATCTCAAGTTCTGCAAGATACTATAGTCTGGTGGCTAAAATTCAGTTGAAGTAAATAAACCTGTAACTGGTCAGGCTCGGTGACTCACGTCTGTAATCCCAGCACTTTGGAAGGCCCAGGCAGGCAGATCACTTGAGCTCAGGGATTTGACAAAATGCTGAGCAACATGGCAAAACCCTGTCTCTACAAAAAATACAAAAATTAGCCAGGCATGATGGTGTGTGCCTGTAGTCCCAGCTACTCAGGAGGCTGAGGTGGGACAATTACCTGAGCCCGGGAGATTGAGGTTGCGATGAGCCATGATTTCACCACTACACTTCAGCCTGGGCAACAGAGTGAGATGCTTTCTCAAAAATAAAAAATAAAGCCAGGCGCGGTAGCTCATTCCCTTAATCCCAGCACTTTGGGAGGCCGAGGCTGTTGGATCACCTGAAGTCAGGAGTTCAAGACCAGCCGGGCCAACATGATGAAACCCTATCTCTACTAAAAATACAAAAAATTAGCTGGACGTGGTGGTGCTTGCCTGTAATACCAACTACTCAGGAGGCTGAGGCAAGAGAATCGCTTGAACCCGGGAGGCAGAGGTAGCAGTGAGCCAAGATCACGCCATTGCACTCCAGCCTGGAAAACAAGAGCGAAACTCCGTCTCAAAAAAAAAAAAAAAAAAGGCCGGGCGCGGTGGCTCAAGCCTGTAATCCCAGCACTTTGGGAGGCCGAGACGGGCGGATCACGAGGTCAGGAGATCGAGACCATCCTGGCTAACATGGTGAAACCCCATCTCTACTAAAAAATACAAAAAAATTAGCCGGGAGTGGTGGCGGGTGCCTGTAGTCCCAGCTACTCGGGAGCCTGAGGCAGGAGAATGGTGTAAACCCGGGAGGTGGAGCTTGCAGTAAGCTGAGATCCGGCCACTGCATTCCAGCCTGGGCAACAGAGTGAGACTCCGTCTCAAAAAAAAAAAAAAAAAAAAAAAAAGGCCGGGCACAGTGGCTCATGCCTGTAATCCCAGCACTTTGGGAGGCCAAGGTGGGTGGATCACCTGAGGTCAGGAGTTCGAGACCAGCCTGGCCAACATGGTGAAAACCTGTCTCTACTAAAAATACAAAAATTAGCTGGGCATGGTAGCACAGGCCTGTAATCCCAGCTACTGGAGAATCGCTTGAACCCTGGAAGTGCAGCCGAGATCACGCCACTGCACTCCAGCCTGGGTGACTGAGCAAGACTTGGTCTCAAAAAATAAAAAATAAAAATAAAAAATAAAACTGTATCTGACTCCCCAGTCATCCTCTGACTACCTATATGATCTGAGCATGATCTTAGGCAAATTGCTTAACCTATTTCTTCATTCGTAAAACATCGTAATAATAACTACTTACCAACAGAGTTTACTAGGGGGGGTTTTGTTTTGTTTTTCAAGGCTGAGTCTTGCTCTGTTACCCAGGCTGGAGTGCAGTGGTGCAATTTCAGCTCACTGCAACCTCTACCTCCCAGGTTCAAGCAATTCTCACGCCTCAGCTACCAGAGTAGCTGGAATTACAGACACCCACCACCATGCTCAGTTAAGTTTTTGTATTTTTAGTAGAGATGGGGTTTTACCATGTTGGCCAGCCTGGTCTCAGACTCCTGACCTCAAGTGATCTGCTCACCTCAGTCTCCCAAAGTGCTGGGATTACAGGCATGAGTCACTGCACCCGGTCTGTATTTTTCTTTTCTTTCTCTCTCTCTCTCTTTTTTTTTTTCTTTTGAGACAGCCTCACTCTGTCACCCAGGCTGGAATGCAGTGGCATGATCTCAGCTCACTGTAACCTCCACCTCCCAGGTTCAAGTGATTCTCACACCCCATGCTCCCAAGTATCTGGGGTTACAGGTGCCCGTCACCATGCACAGTTAATTTTTGTACTCTTAGTAAGATGGGGTTTCTCCATGTTGGCCAGGCTGGTCTCAAACTCCTGACCTCAGGTGATCCGCCCATCCGCCCACCTTGGCCTCCCAAAGTGCTGGGGTTATAGGCATGAGCTACTGCGCCCAGCCTGGTCTGCTTTTTTATTTATGTAACATATATAAACTGTTTAGCATAGACCTTCAATTATAGTAAAAATAGTTCAATAGTTGTTAGCAACTAAGTCCAAAAACTCATTCATATTCTCGTATCTGTGGTTGATCATACTCAAGGGGTGCTGATCCTCAATAACCAAACTTGAGTAAGCCTAAGTAAAAACCCAAACACAGGGTATTGGTCCTGAGAGAGAAATAACTGTGGCTAAATATGGCTTAGTGGTTTTCTCTGGGCCTGGTTTCTCAGGAAATCGAGTTATAGACAAAAGATAACATGGAGAACATGGCCATCAAACCATGGGGGCTGAGTGAATTGCTCCTCCTGTTCTGGGCCTATTTCTGCTGAGATAATCAATATTTCTCTTCTAGGCCAGGCGTGGTGGCTCACGCCTATAATCCCAACACTTTGGGAGGCTGAGGCGGGTGGATCACCTGAGGTCAGGAGTTTGAGACCAGCCTGGCCAACATAGTGAAACCTTGTCTCCAATAAAAATACAAAAATTAGCCACCTGGCGTGGTGGTGGATGCCTGTAATCCCAGCTACCTGGGAGGCTGAGATGGGAGAATCGCTTGAACCTGGGAGGCAGAGGTTGCAGTGAGCCAAGATCACACCATTGCACTCCAGCCTGGGCAACAGAGCAAGACTCTGTCTCAAAAAAAACAAAATTCTCTTCTAGAATTAGATCACCTGCTCCCAGACCAAGGCTGTGATGGACAACTACTGACAATTATGTCATTCGTCATCTCTGCCTCTGTGTGTGTGTGTGTGTGTGTGTGTGTGTGTGTGTGTGTGCGTGCATCAGTCAGTAGTTCTCAATGTATCATGAATAGGGGGATCTCTCTGAGAATCTGCTAAAAAGTTATTTTGTGCATATTATATGATTTTTTTTTTTTTTTTTTTTTTTTTTTTGAGACAGAGTCTTGCTCTGTCACCCAGTTTGGAGTGCAGTGGTGTGATCTCAGCTCACTGCAACCTCCACCCCTGGGTTCAGGTAATTCTCATGCCTCAGCCTCCCGAGTAGCTGGGATTATAGGCACTTGCCACCAAGCCTGGCTAATTTTTGTATTTTGTATTTTTAGTAGGAACAGGGTTCCACCATGTTGGCCAGGCTGGTCTTGAATTCCTGACCGCAAGTGATCTGCCCACCTTGGCCTCCCAAGTGCTAGGATTACAGACATGAGCCACTCACTGTACCTGACCGATATTATTTATATATGGCACAAAACCAAACAAAACAAATTTATGCTGTTTGAAGTCAGAATGGGGTTACTCTATTTTTTTATTTATTTTTTTTTTATTTTTTTTTTTTTTGAGATGGAGTTTCACTCTGCCGCCCAGGCGCTATCTCGGCTCACTGCAAGCTCTGCCTCCTGGGTTCATGCCATTCTTCTGCCTCAGTCTCCCTAGTAGCTGGGACTACAGGCACCCGCCACCACGCCCAGCTAATTTTTTATATTTTTTAGTAGAGATGGGGTTTCACCATGTTAGCCAGGATGGTCTCAATCTCCTGACCTTGTGATCCACCCGCTTTGGCCTCCCAAAGTGCTGGGATTACAGATGTGAGCCATGGCACCCTGCCTGGGGGTTACTCTTGATAGGAGATGAGGGGGAGCAGCACAGCTAGTGACTGAAAGAGAATATCAGTGGTGTTTTCCGGGGTTCTGATACTTTCTCATACTTGATCTAGGCACTGGATACACAGGTATGTTCAGCTTGTGTTAATTCATCAAGCTCTGCACTTATGTGTACTTTTCTGTAAGTAAATTGGTATCAGTTATCTATACCTGCTAGTGGTCTTAGTGTCTCAACAACATACATTTATTTCATCACCGTGTCTCAGGGTGAGAAACCCAGGCAAGGCTTAACCAAGTCCTCTCTTTCAGTCTCTCACAAGGCTACAAATCAAGGTGTCAGCTGGGGGTGTGGTTTCATCTGAAAGCTTAACTAGGGAAGGGTCCATATGATGATTAATTTTATGTACCAGTTTGACTGAGCCAAGGGGCACCCAGATTAAACCATATTTCTGGGGTGTTGAGAGGATGTTTCTAGATGAGATTAGCATTTGAATCAGTGGACTCAGTAAAGTGGATGGCCCTCAGCAATGTGGATGGGCATCATCCAATCTGTTGAGAGGTTGAATAAAGCAAAAGGCAGAGGAAGGAGGAATTCACTCCTTCTGCTGCCTGCCTGCCTGCCTGCCTGCCTATTGGAGCTGGAACATTAGTCTTCTCCTGTCCTTGGACTGGGACGTACATCATCGGCTTCCCAGATTCTCAGGCATTTGGACCTGGATTGGAATAACACCAGGCTTTCTTGGGTCCCCAGCTTGCACATGGCAGTTTATGCAACTTCTCAGCCTCCACAATCAAGTGATCCAATTCCTTATGATAAATTTCTTCCAAAATATATATATTTGGGCATATGTATTTTGAAAGTCCATTTCCAAGGTCACTCACATTTTCATCTACAGCAAGCTTGTTCAACCGGTGGCCCATGGGCCACATGCAGCCTAACACAAATTTGTAAACTTTCCTAAAACATTATGAGATTTTTTGCGTTTTTTGGTTTTGTTTTGTTTTGTTTTGTTTCTTTGGTTTTGTTTTGTTCTTCAGCTATTGTTGGCGTAGTGTATTTTATGTGTGGCCCAATTCTTCTTCTTCCAGTGTGGTCCAGGGAAGCCAAAAGATTGGACACCCCTGATTTATAGGATTCAGTTCCTTGGTGACTGCTAACCAGAGGCTGCCCTCAACTAATTGCCACATAGGTCTGCTCCACAGGACAGCTCAAAACATGCAACTTGCTTTATCAGAGTAAGCATACAAGAAGAGCCAGAGGAAAAATTGGTGTAAGCAAGAAAGAAGTCACAGTATTTTGTCATCTGATCTTGGAAGAGGCATTCCAGCACTTTTGCTGTACTTTGTTCAGAAGCAAGTCACCAGGTCCAGCTGTTTACAAGGAGAGAGGATTCCTCGAGGGCATGTATGCCAAGAGGCAGGAATCACTGACAGCAATTTCAGAAACTGATATCACACAACTTAAAAGTTTGAAGAAATGAAAACAAAACATTTCAGATGGGCCAGGCACAGTGACTCATGCCTGTAATCCCAGCACTCTGGGAGGCTGAGGCAGGTGGATCACCTCAGATCAGGAGTTTGAGACCAGCCTGGCCAACATGGTGAAACCCCATCTCTACTAAAAATACAAAAATTAGCCAGGCGTGGTGGTGGGTGCATGTAATCCCAGCTACTTGGGAGGCTGAGGCAGGAGAACTGCTTGAACCCAGGAGGCAGTGGTTGTGGTGAGCCCAGATCACACCATTGCACTCCCGCCTGGGCAACAAGGCAAAACTCCATCTCAAATAAATAAATAAATAAAACTTCCTGCTCTATATGGATACCACACATCCCTTACCACCTGCTTCTGATAACAGAGTCTCACTTCACACCACAGGTGAAAGAGCCATCATATTACAAAGGTAAATCTCAATACTAAGGACAATCTCCATAATAAGAGCCAACATTAATCCAGCGATTTATGAGCACTTACTATGTGCCAGGCAGAGACAGCCACCAGATGAGCTTGGGGGAATCAAGTAATGAAATAGTCATTTCTACTTCAATAGTTGCTGTGAAGTTTATGTTAAATTAGATCACACGTGTGAGCCAGTAACTTTTCTCATTATCTTTTCCAAGGGTCTGGAGGCCTGTGTAGGAGTGTGGACATCATCCGGTTCAGCCAATGTAAATTCTGAGCCAGGAACTGGGGCCCAGGCACTGGCCTTAGCATTTACTTCATAGCCATTCACTCCTAAGCAGCTATTTCCGTGTTTACCTCCAGTTGTTCCTTTGACTACACAGACAAACACAAAATGACCCGAATATTTAGCTCTAAGTTGCTTTGGTTCAATTTTATACCAAATTCCTATTCTTTTTTTTTTTTGTTTGTTTTGTTTTGTTTTGTTTTTTGAGATGGAGTCTCGCTCTGTCGCCCAGGCTGGAGTGCAGTGGCGTGATCTCGGCTCACTGCAAGCTCCGCCTCCTGGGTTTACGCCATTCTCCTGCCTCAGCCTCCTGAGTAGCTGGGACTACAGGCGCCCGCCACCGCGCCCGGCTAATTTTTTGTATTTTTAGTAGAGACGGGGTTTCACCGTGGTCTCGATCTCCTGACCTTGTGATCCGCCCGCCTCGGCCTCCCAAAGTGCTGGGATTACAGGCGTGAGCCACCGCGCCCGGCCCAAATTCCTATTCTCTACCTTATTTGTACTTGTTTAGTTTTAGAACAGCAGAGATTTTTTAGGAAGGTATGTGTGAACAGTTCTATATAGAAAAAAATCTTTGTGAGACCTGCCTTGCTCATCTCCATACCTCCAGTCCTAGTACAGTGCCTTGCATATGATAGGCCTTCAAAAAAAATATTTGTAGGAGGCTGGGCACGGTGGCTCACGCCTGTAATCCCAACACTTTGAGGCCAAGGTGGGCAGATGATTTGAGGTCAGGAGTTCAAGACCAGCCTAGCCAACATGGTGAAACCCCGTCTGTACTAAAAATACAAAAATTAGCCAGGGATGGTGGCACATGTCCGTAATCCCAGCTACTCAGGAGGCTGAGGCAGGAGAATTGCTTGAACCCAGGAGGCGGAGGTTGCAGTGAGCCGAGACTACACCAATGCACTCCAGCCTGGGTGTCAGAGTGAAACTGTGTCTCAAAAAAAAATGTCAGGCATGGTGGCTCAAGCCGGTAATCTCAGCACTTTGGGAGGCCGAGGTGGCTGGATCACCTGAGGTCAGGAATTCGATGCCAACCTGGCCAACATGGTGAAAACCCATCTCTACTAAAAATACAAAAATGAGCTGGGTGTGGTGGAACATTCCTGTAGTCCCAGCTACTTGGGAGGCTGAGGCAGGAGAATCACTTGAACCCAGGAGGCGGAGGTTGCGGTGAGCTGAGATCACACCATTGCACTCCAGCCTGGGTTACAGAGCGAGACTCCGTCTCAAAATACACATACATATATTTGTAGGCCCAGCACAGTGGTTCATGCCTGTAGTCCCAGCAACTTGGTAGACTGAGGTAGGAGGACTGCTTGAGCATGGGAAGTCGAGGCTGCAGGGAGCAGTGATTGTGCCAGTGCACTCCAGCCTTGGCTACGGAGTGAGACCCTGTCTCAAAATAAAAATAATTCATAGAATTTATAAACAAATGACCAAATAAGTAAATGGTTATTTCTAAGTGGTAGGATTAATGTGGAGTTTCTTTTCTTTTTGGCCATCTACATGTCTCAATTATCCTAATTTTCTAAATTTTCTACAGTGAACATGTATTTCTTAGGGGGGAATCTTCGAATTGCTTTTTTGGCAAATACACACATAAATAAGTGAATAAAATAGGGCCTGGGTCGCCTTGTAATAGGAAGATCCCAAATGTGGGTTTTCTAGACAGGGTGTGCAGAAAAACAGGCGTGACTGGGTTCCCCAGGATCTGATGGGTTGGAGAGACAAGAGAGTTCCCAGATGAGAAGCCAGATCTCCACCAGCCTGGACATTTTGTTTTCCTTTGGGTCACGACACATTCTTTTCTTGCCCTGGTATCTCTGCTGGGTGAAGGAGAAAAGCAAGTCCCAGGAGAGTTTTTCATGGACTTTAAATGATTCATAAGGCGCCTTCCTCCTCCAGCGGAGGCGAGGCCTGGGTCTTGGCTGTCTTTGTGGCGTGGCAATGGAGATGGTGCGGCTCCCACCCCCGCCCTCAGCCCCCGCCCGCCCACCCCTGGCCTGGGAACCTTGAGAAGCAACCCCCTTCCGTATGAGCTGGTTCCTGTATTCAAATCCGAATTCCGCCCAGACCCAGCCCACTCCATCCAGCTCTGTGGATGCGGACTAGGAAGGGAACAGATGAAGCCAATTTAGTTGTCCTTTCTTTGTTCCCGTGACCTTGAGGCACTTAACTCAGCGGAGCTCGCGGTGCGGGGAGCCCGGCGGAGCTCTGGAATGAAAGGCAGGAGACCTTGGAGGGCTCTTGGAGCCTGCACTCTTTCGTTCGGCTTTGGTCACCATAGTGACTTCTGTCTGAAGCCTCAACCCTGCGGTTATTGCTCGATATTCATTCACAATAAGGCCACCCCTGAGTTTTCCGCCCACTGGGGGACCGAGTACCACGTGCATTGGAGTCACAAGCGGAGGCGCCCGGGCCTTTAAACGCTGTGTGTCAGGGAGGGTGGGGCGGGCCGGCGCTGGGCACAGCTCAAGTGTCAGAACCGGGAGGAATTCATATTGTATCTGGTCCTCTTCCCTCAGCTTACAGAGAAGGGACTTGCCCAAGGTTTCTTAGCCCTTCCGAGGGACAGCAGGGACTAGAACAGGCACCCCCGTCTCCTGGCCTAGGGCTCACTGCATTCCATCACTCAGGGCCGTGCAGGGCCATTGTCCTGGTCCAGGTTTTCTAATTTCTTGAACTCTTGGGCTAAGCACGGGGCTCACAGTTTCCATGAGTGTCACTAAAGGTGATCGGAATTGATGGTAATCAGCTCATAAACCCTTAGTGAAAGGCCTGAACTAGAACTCCCTTAGCCAGTCAAAAGACTTCTAGTTCCAGTACAGATTTGCAAGTAAATTAGCTCATTTAATCCTCAAAATCACCCTGCAAGGTGACTATTATTATTCCTTTTTAAAGTGAGAAACCTGGGACTTCAACGTGTGTTTGAATAGCTCAACTTGGAGTCCAAAGTGAATATGAATCCTCACTCCAGCCCAGGGGACAGAAGGAGACTCCATCTCAAAAAAAAAACCGAGGTGAATGTGAATCATGTGAATCCTAACTCTGCAATTTACTAATGATAAAGAATTGCCTAAGAACTCATTAATAAAGGCACTGCCTTCTGACTCAGGGAGATCAAGACCTACCATTTCCTTGCTGTGTGACTTTGGAACTTGACTTCTCTGAGCCTGTTTGCTCCGGCTGTAAAAACAACATAACAATAGAACCTACTTCATAGGATCATTGTAAAGATTAAATAATGTGTGTAAATCACTTAGCACTGTGCCTGGCACTTCATAAGTAGATTCTATTATTTCAGTATTTAAAAGTCAAAGACAAAAAGAGAAAGTCTGCATCCCACTGCCAGACTCACCCAGGGCCCAAGGGCTTCCTTTTTGTCAGCCTAGGAACCAAGTGCTTGGAAAAAAGGACATTCCAGGGTGAGTAAAGTGAATTGGAAAGATTATTTTCATAGCTTGATTTTTGTTTTTTTTTGTTTGTTTGAGACGAAGTCTCGCTCTGTAGCCCAGGCTGGAGTGCAGTGGCGTGATCTCGGCTCACCACAACCTCTGCCTCCCAGATTCAAGCAATTCTCTCCATTCTCCTGCCTCAGTCTCCAGAGTAGCTGGGATTACAGGTGCACGCCACTGCACCTGGCTAAATTTTTGTATTTTTAGTAGAGAGGGGATTTTGCCACGTTGGCCAGGCTGGTCTTGAATTCCCAACCTCAGGTAATCCGCCTTCCTCGGCCTCCCAAAGTGCTAGGATTACAGGTGTGAGCAACCGCTCCTAGCGATTTTTGAGTTTAATTAGAGACTCAAAACAGGAAAAGAAAGGAAATAGTTGAGTCAGTGTCTCTCTATAGCTTAGCTGTCAATACCTTCCAGAGCTATGCTGCCCAACACAGTGTCCACCAGCTCTGTGTGGGTATCGAACACATGAAATATTCCTGTCCAAAATGAGATGTTCTGTAAGTATAAAGCACACACCAGATCTTAAAAATATTTCAAAATATCTCATTGGCCTGGCCTGGTGGCTCACGCCTGTAATCCCAACACTATGGAAGGCCAAGGTGGGTGGATCGCTTGAGCTCAGGAGTTCAAGTCCAGCCTGGGAAACATGATGAAACCCCATCTTTACAAAAAATACAAAGAAAATTAGCCGGGCGTGGTGGCGTCCACCTGTAAGTCCCGGCTACTTGCAGGGCTGAGAGGGGAGGGTGGTTTGAGCCCAGGAGGTCGAGGCTGCAGTGAGCAGTGTTTGTGACACTGTACTCCAGCCTGGACAACAGAGTAAGACCCTGTCTCAAAAATAAAACAGAACAAAACAAAGCATTGATTTTTTAAAATATTCATTACATATTGAAATATTCATTACATATTGTATTTTAAATAAAATACATTATTGGCCGGGCACGGTTGCTCATGCCTGTAACCCCAGCACTTTGGGAGGCCAAGGCGGGTGGATCAGGAGTTCAAGACCATCCTGGCCAACATGGTGAAACCCCGTCTCTAATAAAAATACAAAAAAAGAATTGGCTGGGTGTGTTGGTGCATGGCTGTAATCCCAGCTACTCGGGAGGCTGAGGCAGGAGAATCGCTTGAACCAGGGAGTCGGAGGTTGCAGTGAGCCTAGATGTGTGCCGCAGCACTACAGCCTGGCGACAGCGCAAGACTCCATCTCAAAATAAATAAATAAATAGGCTGGGAACAGTGGCTCTCCCCTATAATCCCAGCACTTTGGGAGGCAGAGGCGGGCAGATCACCTCAGGTCAGGAGTTCAGGGCCAGCCTGACCAACATGGAGAAATACCTGTCTCTACTAAAAATACAAAATTAGCCAGGCGTGGTGGCACATGCCTGTAATCCCAGATACTCAGGAGGCTCAGACAGGAAAATCGCTTGAACCCCGGAGGTGGACATTGCGGCGAGCCAAGATCGCACCATTGCACTCCAGCCTGGGCAACAAGAGTGAAACTTCCTGTCAAAAAATAGCTAAATAAATAAAATTAAATTAAAAACATTATTAAAATTACTTTTACCGATTTCTTTTTTTGCTTTTAATATGTCTACCAGAACATTTTCAGTTACATGTATGGCTTATGTTATTTTGCTACAGGACAGAGCTAGTGTAGAAAAATCTGATTCTAGGCCGGGCGTGGCAGCTCATGCCTATAACCCCGGCACTTTGGGAGGCCAAGGCGGGTGGATCACCTGAGGTTAGGAGTTGGAGACCAGCCTGGCCAACATGGAGAAACCCTGTCTCTACGAAAAATACAAAAATTAGCCAGGTGTGGTGGTGGGCGCCTGTAATCCCAGCTATTTGGGAGGCTGAGGCAGGAGAGTCGCTTGAACCCGGGAGACAGAGATTCCACTGAGCCAAGCTTGCACCACTGCATCCAACCTGGTGATACAGCTAGACTATTCTCAAAAAAAAAAGAAAGAAAGAAAGAAAGAAAGAAAGAAAGAAAGAAAGAAAGAAAGAAAGAAAGAAAGAAAGAAAGAAAGAAAGAAAGAAAGAAAGAAAGAAAGAACAATCTGATTCAAGCTTAGCCAGCCTGTGTTGGGCACCTCTGCATATTTCTCTCCTTTAGTTCTTCTTTTTTTTTTTTTTTTTTTTTGAGATGGAGTCTCACTCTGTCACCCAGGCTGGAATGCAGTTATCTCGGCTCACTGCAACCTTCACCTCCCGGGTTCAAGCAATTCTCCTTCCTCAGACTCCCGAGTAGCTGGGATTACAGGCACCTGCCACCACACCAGACTAATTTTTGTATTTTTCGTAGAGACAGGGTTTCACCATGTTGACCAGGCTGGTTTCGAACTCCTGATCTCAAATGTTCTGCCCACCTCGGCCTCCCAAAGTGCTGGGATTACAGGCATAAACTACCATGCCCGGACTCTCTCCTTTAATTCTTACAACACTTTTGTCTGGAAGGTATTGTTTATTTACATTTTGTTCCTGAAAGACAAGCTTGGGGATGCCAACTCTTCATTGTGCCAGGTAAGGTCACTAAAAACCCCTATTATTATGTACTATTATTATTTTATTAAAAATATGAGTTTTTTTCTTTTTTTCTTTTTTTTTTGAGAGGGAGTCTTGCTCTGTTGCCCAGGCTAGAGTGCAGTGGCATGATCTTAGCTCACTGCAACCTCTGCCTCCCAGGTTCAAGCAATTCTTCTGCTTCAGCCTCCCGAGTAGCTGAGATTACAAGCGCTCACCACCACCTCTGGCTAATTTTTGTATTTTAGTAGAGACAAGGTTTCACCATGCTAGCCAGGCTGGTCTTGAACTCCTGACCTCAGTTGATTCACCCACCTCTACCTCCCAAAGTGCTGGGATTACAGGCATGAACCAACCCACTCGGCCAAAAAATCACTTTTAATACCAATAAAATTTAAAAGGTCAACTATGCAAAACAGTGCTTTGCCCAGGTAAGAGCAGTTGACATTTCTTTTTGAGATGGAGTCTCACTCTGTTGCCCCCCAGGCTGGAGTGCAACGGTGCGATCTTGGCTCACTGCAACCTCTGCCTCCCGTGTTCAAGCAATTCTCCTGCTCAGCCTCCTGTGTAGCTGGGACTATAGGCGCCTGCCCCACGCCCGGCTAATTTTTTGTATTTTTAGTAGAGACAGGGTTTCACTGTGTTAGCCAGTGTGGTCTTGATCTCCTGACCTCGTGATCCACCTGCCTCTGCCTACCAAAGTGCTGGGATTACGGTCCTGAGCCACAACACCTGGCGACATTTCTTAAGAACTTACTACCCTGCAGGTACTAGGCTAATTTATGCTTTGTCCTATTCAGTTCTGTATAACCCATGAGGCCAGTGCTATTATTATCTCCATTTAACAGATGAGGAAACTGAGGCTCTGAGAGCCACTTGGCTAATAAGGGGGAGCTGTGGGATTAGTACCCACATCTGATAAACTCTAAGGCCTATTCTCTATAAATTCTTCCTCCCCGTAATTGCCCCAAAGAGTGATTGCAGTGTGCATTTGGGTAAAATTTGATGAGATTTTAATTCTTTTAGAATCTTATTATAGATTCATACCCTTTCCTCACTCTCCTCACCCCACTCTGTTCTTGAATTTGGGAAAAGGTAATTACAGTTGAAGTGACACAAGTACTTAAAAGGAAATCAACACATCTGCCTTCATTCTGCATGAATATGGAAGAGAGATTTCCATCTACCCACCTTTCTCGTTTTCCCTTCTGATGGGAAATGTCAGGAAGCTCTGGTGCTTGAACCCAGCACATAGAGAAAACTCCGGTGCCCCATATCCAGTGGAGGCCAAGGCTATATATATTAGGGCCACTCCAATGCTTCATCTGCGTCTTCCAGACGGTGCTCAAGGCCCTGGGAGACCAGGGTAGGCCGAGGAGTTACCACTCCACTTCCTCCTCTTTCCCACAGGACAGAGGATTTAGGACTGAGCTTACCATGTCTGAGTTAAAATGTATGTATTCATTTATTTCGAAACAAAGTCTTGCTTTGTTGCCCAGGCTAATTTTTAAATTTTTTTCTGTAGAAATGGGGTCTTACAGCCGGGCACGGTGGCTCACACCTACAGTCCCAGCACTTTGGGAGGCTGAGGTGGGTGGATCATTTGAGGTCAGGACTTGGAGACCAGCCTGACCAACATGGTGAAATCCTGTCTCTACTAAAAATACAAAAAATTAGCCAGGCGTGGTGGTGCATGCCTATAGTCCTAGCTACTCAGGAGGCTGAGGCAGGAGAATCCCTTGAACCTGGGAGGCAGAGGTTGCAGTGAGCCGAGATTGCGCCACTGCACTCCACCCTGGGCAACAGAGTGAGACTGTACCAAAAACAAGCAAACAAAGAGATGGGGTCTCACTATGTTGCTCAGGCTGCTCTCAAATTCTTGGGTTCAAGCAATCCTCCTGCCTCAGTCTCCCAAAGTGTTGGGATTACAGGCATGAGCCATTACACATGACCACAATTGATTTCTGACTTGTCCACCTCCTGGCTCACTTTCAGAAGCTCAGCCCTCAGGGAGATCATGCCAGTCTTCTTTTTTTGAGACAGTGTCTCACTTTGTTGCCCAGGCTGGAATGCAGCAGCATGAGCATAGCTTCCCTAATTCCCCATCTTCCAAATCTGCAACTTCAGGATTTGAATTTGGAGGTGGAGAAGGTTAGTACTGAGCATGTTTCCCCTTCAGCGTTAGAAGTCAGGCATGGGCTGGGCGCAGTGGCTCACACCTGTAATCCCAGCACTTTGGGAGACCGAGGTGGGTGGATCACTTGAGGTCAGGAGTTAGAGACCAGCCTGGCCTACATGGTGAAACCCCATCTCTACTAAAAATACAAAAATTAGCTGGGCGTGGTGGCAGATGCCTGTAATCCCAGCTACTCAGGACAGTGAGGCAGGAGAATCACTTGAACCCAGGAGGCGGAGGTTGCAGTGAGCCAAGATCGCGCCATTGCACTCCAGCTCGGGCGACAGAGTGACTCCGTAACAAAAAGAAAGGAAGGAAGGAAGGAAGGAAGGAAGGAAGGAAGGAAGGAAGGAAGGAAGGAAGGAAGGAAGGAAGGAAGGAAGGAAGGAAGGAAGGAAGGAAGGAAGAAAGGAAGGAGAAGTGACTTGCCCAAGGTAACACAGCCAGTAATGGCTGAGCCAAGGCTCCGAAACGGATTTGTCAGACTCCATAGCTTAGGACTGTGATCTAGTTTCTTCAAGGTCATGTCATAACTAGTAAGTGATGGAGCCAAATTCCAACTGAAACAAAAAGGAAAGACCATGCTCTCCCCCAGGAAACTGTAGAGATTATAAATGACAAAAATAGGCCAGGCGCAGTGGCTCATGCCTGTAATCCCAGCACTTTGGGAGGCCGAGGCTGGTGGATCACCTGAGGTCAGGAGTTCGAGACCAGCCTGGCCAACATGGTGATATCTCGTCTCTACTAAGAACACAAACAATAGCCAGGCGTGGTGGCGGGCACCTGTAATCCCAGCTACTCGGGGAGGCTGAGGCAGGAGAATCGCTTGAACCTGGGAAGCGGAGGTTACAGTTAGCCAAGATCACGCCGTTGTATTCCAGCCTGGACAACAACAGTGAAACTCCGTCTCAGTAGTTCAAAGGAAACTTCCTGAGAAGAGAATTTGATTTGAAAATGTCTCCAGTCTACCTGGCATGGGATATAAGAAACATTTGGCAGTCTGCGGTGGGTCAAGATTTCTATAATAAATCATTCCCATTGCCAAAAGAATATTCTATTGTTATACAAAAAAGCTAACAAAAATGACTGCCATGTTTGGGATGTTTACTACATGCCAAGGACTACATCAATAATCATTTCTTATATATTAATATCATTCCATCTTTATGATAGCCCTATGGGTAGGTATTATTATTTTCATTCTATACATTAAAAATTGAGTCTCAGGTTGGGTGCAGTGGCTCTCACGCCTGTAATCCCAGCACTTTGGGAGGCCGAGGCAGGTGAATCACGAGGTCAAGAGATAGAGACCAGCCTGGCCAACATGGTGAAACCCTGTCTCTACTAAAAATGCAAAAAGTTAGCTGGGTATACTGGCAGGCACCTGTCATCTCAGATACTGGGGAGGCTGAGGCAGGAGAATCGCTTGAACCCGGGAGGTGGAGGTTGCAGTGAGCCAAGATCGCACCACTGCACTCCAGCCCCAGTAACAGAGTAAGACTCCGTTTCAAAAAAAAGAAAGAAATTGAGTCTCAAAGAGGTTAAATAACTTGCTCAAGGTCACCCAGATGGAGGGTGGTAGAGTCAGAGTTCAAAATGACAATGCTATCATTTTCATCCCTGGCTAAGCATGAGAAAAATGAAGATTACCAGGCCCTACTTAAAGTCACCAACTTGAGATTTCCCAGGGATGTGGCCCTGGGATGTATTGAAAATTCTCCACAGGTGACCTGAAGCCCACCAAAAACTGAAGACCTAGCCCCAGTTAGGCCTTAACCCAAAACTCACCCTTTTAACTGCTCACCTGCCTGGACCCAGTATTAATCATATTAGTCGCTGTTACAGAAGAATGTCTGTTTGGTAAAACCACTGATGGCTTTTGTGAAGGCTTTGGTTCGGTGATCAGCTTTCAAGATGCAAACTTTGTCCTTGGAATAGTGGGAAAAGAGCATGTAGGCTTAAAGATTCCTTTTTTTTTTTTTTTTTTTTTTTTTGAGATAGAGTTTCACTCTTGCCACCCAGGCTGAAGTACAATGGTGAGATCACAGCTCACTGCAACCTCTGCCTCCCGGGTACAAGTGATTCTCTGGCCTCAGCCTCCCAAGTAGCTGGGATTACAGGTGCCCACCACCACGCCTGGCTAATTTTTGTATTTTTAGTAGAGATGTTGGGGGCGGGGTCTCACCATGTTAGCCAGGCTGGTCTCAAACTCCTGACCTCAGGTGATCCACCTGCCTCTGCCTCCCAAAGTGCTGGGATTACACGCGTGAGCCACCACGCCTGGCCTAGGCTCAGAGATTCCAACAGGAAGGGTCTCAAAAGCCCAGATGATCTAATATCTTCAGATCCAAGGAACATGCCTTTCACTCCGCCTGGAACATTGTGCCCTCTCCTCACCTCCTTAGCGACTTTCAGATCACAATTTCCTTACCTAGCCATAGGAAGCATGTACTCCCACATAGCTTTATTTGTGTGTGATTATTTACTTCTTGTTTCCTTCTTCACTAGACCAGAGAACAAGGAGCACATCTTGTTTTGCTCATCTCTAGACGCAAGCCCCATGCGTACGATATAGAAGGCACTCAGTCAGGAATACCTAATCTTTGAGTACCTTCTTCTATGCACCAGTGACTGTACTGAGCAGTTCATATGTGTCATCTCAGTTAATTGTTCCAACAGTCCAAACCTCATTTCACAGGTGAAGAACCCAAGGCATAGAAAGACGAAGTGGTCACTTAATTTTTTTTTTTTTCATCTTTTAAAAATTTTATTCTTCAGGCCGGGCGCGGTGGCTAACGCCTATAATCCCAGTATTTGGGAGGCTGAGGCGGGTGGATCACCCGGGGTTAGGAGTTCGAGACCAGCCTGACCAACATGGAGCAACTCCATCTCTACTGAAAATACAATATTAGCCAGGCATGGTGGTGCCTGCCTGTAATCCCAGCTACTCGGGAGGCTGAAGCAGGAGAATCACTTGAACCCAGGAGTTAGAGGTTGTAGTGAGCTGAGATCTCACCATTGTACTCCAGCCTGGGTGACAAGAGCAAAACTCCATCTCAAACAAACAAAAAAAAATTATTCTTCAAATGATAAATTTTTAAAAAAATTATAGATTCAGAGGGTATATGTGCAGGTTTCTTACATGGGTATATTTTATAAATCTGGGGTTTGAGCTTCTAATGAACCCACTACCCAAAGAGTGAACATCATCCCTGGTAGGAAGTTTTTCATCCCTTGCTTTCCTCCCTCCCCTCTCTTGGAGTCCCCAGTGTCTGTTGTTTCTACCTTTAGGTCCCTGTGTACCTTTTGTTTAACTTTTTGTTACCTATTTGGTTTTCTGTTCCTGAATTAATTTGCTTAGCATAACAGGCTTCAGTTGTATCCATGCTGCCGCAAAGGATATGATTTCATTTTTTTCTTTTATGGATGTGTAGTATTCCATGGTGTGTATGTATCGTATTTTTAAAATTCAATCTATCATGGACAAACAGGTTGATTCCATGAGTTCGCTACTGAAAAGAGTGCTACAATAAATGTACAAGTACAGGTGCCTTTTTGATAAGATGATTTCTTTTCCTTTGGGTAGATATCCAGTCATGGGATTGGTGGGAGAATGGTAATTTTTTTTTGTGGTCCTTTTTTTTTTTTTTTTTCAGACAAAATTTTGCTCTAGTTTCCCAGGCTGGAATGCAATCGCACAATCTCAGCTCACTGCAACATCCGCCTCCCGGGTTCAACCAATTCTCCTGCCTCAGCCTTCCAAGTAGCTGGGATTACAGGCATGCGCCACCATGCCTGACTAATTTTTTGTATTTAGTAGAGACAGGGTTTCACCATGTTGGTCAGGCTGGTCTCAGACTCCTGACCACTGGTGATCCACCTGTCTCGGCTCCCAAAGTGTTGGGATTACTGGCATGAGCCACCATGCCCAGCCTGTTTTAGTTCTTTAAGAAATCTCCATACTGTTTCTCATAGAGGTTGCACTAATCTACATTCCCATCAACACTGTAAAACTGTTCCCTTTTCTCTGCATCCTCGCCGTCTGCTATTTTTTGACTTTTGTTTTGTTTTGTTTTTTGAGATAGAGTTTCACTCTTGTTGCCCAGGCTGGAGTGCAGTGGCATGATCTCTGCTCACTGCAACCTCCACCTCTCAGGTTAAAGCGATTCTCCTGACTCAGTCTCCCACATAGCTGGAATTACAGGTGTGCCCACCACCACACCCGGCTAATTTTTGTATTTTTAGTAGGGTTTCACCACTTTTAGCCAGGCTGGTTTCGAATTCCTGACCTCAGGTGATCCGCCTGCCTCGGCTTCCCAAAGTGCTGGGATTATAGGCGTGAGCCACTGCGCCAAGCCTATTTTTTGACTTTTAAATAGTAGCCATTCTGACTGGTGTGAGATGATATCTCATTGTGGTTTTAATTTGCATTTCTGTCATGATCAGTGATATTGAGCATTTTTTCTTGGTTGTTGGTTACTTGTATATCATCTTTTGAGAAGTGTCTGTTCATGTCCTTTGCCCACTTTTTAATTTCCTTCCTTCCTTTCTCTCTCTTTCTCTCTTTCTTTCTGACGGAGTCTCGTTTTGTCACCAAGCTGCAGTGCACTGGCACTATCTCAGCTCACTGCAACCTCCGCCTCCCAGGTTCAAGCGATTCTCCTGCCTCAGCCTCCCCAGTAGCTGGGATTACAGGCGTCTGCCACCACGCCTAGTGTCTAGGAGGTTTTTATAGTTTGAGGTCTTATATTTAACTCTCTAATCCATCTTGTGTTAATTTTTTTGTATGGTAATAAGTAGGGGCCCAGTTTCATTCTTCTGCATGGCTAGCCAGTTTTCCCAGCACCATTGATTGAATAGGGGGTTATTTGCCCATTGTTTATTAGTGTCAGCTTTGTTGAAGATCAGTTGGTTGTAGGTGTGTGACTTTATTTCTGGATTCTCTATTCTGTCCCATTGATCTATGTCCTTATTTTTGTACCAGTGTCATGCTGTTGTGGTTACTATAGCTTTGTAGTATAGCTTAAAGTCAGATAATACAATGTCTCTGACTTTGTTCTTTTTGCTTAGGATTGCTTTGGCTATTCAGGCTCTTTTTTGGTTCCATATGAATTCTAAATTCATATGTTTTTTCTAACTCTGTGAAAAATGACATTGGTAATTTGATAGGAATTGCCTTGAATCTGTAGATTGCTTTAAGCGGTATGCCATTTTTTTTTTTTTTTTTTTTGAGACGGAGTCTCGCGCTGTGTCACCCAGGCTGGAGTGCAGTGGCGCGATCTCGGCTCACTGCAAGCTCCGCCTCCCAGGTTCACGCCATTCTCCTGCCTCAGCCTCCGAGTAGCTGGGACTACAGGCGCCCGCCACCACGCCCGGCTAGTTTTTTGTATTTTTAGTAGAGACAGGGTTTCACCATGTTAGCCAGGATGGTCTCGATCTCCTGACCTCGTGATCCACCCGCCTCGGCCTCCCAAAGTGCTGGGATTACAGGCTTGAGCCACCGCGCCCGGCCGGTATGCCATTTTAATGATACTGATTTTTTGTGCTTAAAAGGCTCAATATCACGAAACTGGTAAATCCAGGCTGGGCACAGTGGCTCATGCCTGTAATCCCAGCACTTTGAGAGGCTGAGGCGAGAGGATCACCTGAAGTCAGGAACTTGAGATTAGCCTGGCCAACGTGGGGAAACCCTGTCTCTACTAAAAATACAAAAATTAGCTGGGCGTGGTGGCATGCACCTGTAATCCCAGCTAATCAGGAGGCTGAGGCAGGAGAATTGCTTGGGCCCAGGAGATGGAGGTTGCAATAAGCCAAGATGGTGCCACTGCACTCCAGCCTGGGTGACAGAACAAGACTCAGTCTCGGAAAAAAAACAACAACAACAACAACAACAACAACAAACCCAGTAAATCCCAGGCAGTCCAACTCTAAAATTTAAACACTCTATTAGTTCATATTAGGGTGGCTGATAAATGAATGGTTTAACGAACGGTCTGTGAAGCAGCCACACCCACTTAGCAGCCAAGTCTGATTTACCTGCAGGAGAACAGAGCTCATGCCTGACCAGGCAGGGCTGATAAGAGTGTCCAGGCAATGTGGCTTGAGCACTAGCCCTTAGAGAGATGCAAGAACCCTGGAAAATAATGGGTTTTTGGGGTAACCTTGAAAATACATCCTGGCTTCATCATTTATCCTTTGTGGGGCTCTCTCTGGACCTCAATTTTTCAATCTGCTATGTGGGTTAATAATTACTGCCCTCAAGAGTAGTATGAGGCTGGGCATGGTGACTCATGCCTATAATCCTAACACTTTGGGAGGCCAGGCAGGAGGATCACTTAAGCCCAGGAGTTTGAGACCAGCCTGGGCAATATAGTGAGTCTCTGTCTCCACAAGAAAATTTAAAAATTAGTCAGGTGTTGCCGGGCATGTTGGCTCACACCTGTAATCTCAGCACTTTGGGAGGCTGAGGTGGGTGGATCACCTGAAGTCAGCAGTTCAAGACCAGCCTGGCCAACATGATGAAACCCCATCTCTACTAAAAATACAAAATTTAGCTGGGTGTGGTGGCAGGCGCCTATAATCCCAGCTACTCTGGAGGCTGAGGCAGGAGAGTTGCTTGAACCTGGGAGGCAGAGGTTTCAGTGAGCCAAGATCGCTCCACTGCCCTCCACCCTGAGTGACAAAGCGAAACTCTGTCTCAAAAGAAAAAAAAAATTAGCCAGGCATGGTGGCAGGTGCCTGTAGTCCCAGCTACTCAGGAGACTGAGGTGGGAGGATTGCTTGAGCCCAGGTGGTCGAAGCTGCAATGAGCCATGATTGCACCACTGCACTCCAGCTGAGACCCTGTCTCAAAAAAAAAAAGACAAAAAAGAAGTGTTGTATGAAGAAGATTAGATGATCTGAAACAACCAACCACAATGCATCATACCATCATACCTGGCTGGCAGCAGGCATAAAACAGATTTGTTTCCTTTCTTTAATGAATCTCTCCCTCTCTCTCCATCTCAGTCTGAAGCCTCTTCTAATAAGGCTCAGCTGTAGCGAACGTTCTCCAGCTGAGGTGCAAAAGCAGCTATGACCTTTGCTCACATCTGCCTCCTCCCACACCAGACACTTCTTCCTGTCTATTTCTAGCTCATTGTTCACCAAGGTCCTTTCCCCTTTTCCAAGGTATCTAGGATACAGGCTTGTTAGGCCTGGCTTCCAAATCCCCTGATGTGGCCAAGACAAGGCCTTAGACAAGTGGACACAGGGGAAGCTGAAAAGAACATAAGCAACAGAAAAAAATGTATCCTGAGAGTGGGGGTAAGGCTCACAAAGCTACTGTCCCATGACGGTAGCTCAGAAGCAGAAAGATGAACCAGTCAGGCTGGAGAAACCTGAACCAAGTCCCAGTGGAGAGGGCCAGGGTAAAGAGGAGCAGGGAATTAGCAGCAACCCTTATTCTGTGAGCAAAGCTAGGTTAGATTTATTTCCTTCCTTCCTTCCTTCCTTCCTTCCTTCCTTCTTTCTTTCTTTCCTCCTTCCATCCCTCCCACCCTGCTTCCCTCCTTCCCTCCTTCCCTCCTTCCTTTTTCTTTTTTTGATGGAGTCTCGCTCTGTCGCCCAGGCTGGAGTGCAGTGGCGAGATCTCGGCTCACTGCAAGCTCCGCCTCCCGGGTTCACGCCATTCTCCTGTCTCAGCCTCCCAAGTAGCTGGGACTACAGGCGCCTGCCACCTCGCCCGGCTAATTTTGTTTTGTGTTTTTAGTAGAGACAGGGTTTCACCGTGTTAGCCAGAATGGTCTCGATCTCCTGACCTTGTGATCCGCCTGCCTCTGCCTCCCAAAGTGCTGGGATTACAAGCGTGAGTCACCACGCCCGATCGCTTGCTTTTTGCTTTCTTTTCTTTTCTTTTCTTTTCTCTTCTTTCTTTCTTTCTTTTCTCTCTCTCTCTCTCTCTCCCTCCCTCCTTCTCTCTCTCTCTCTCTCTCTCTCCCTCCCTCCCTCCCTCTCTCTCTCTGTCTCTCCCCCCCTTTGTTTCTTTCTTAAGTAGGGACAAGTTCTTACTATATTGCCCAGGCTGGTCTTGTACTTCTGGACTCAAGCAATCCTCTCACCTCAGCCTCTTAATGTGCATGAGCCACAGCGCCCAGCCTCTTGCTTGTTTGCTTTCTCTTTCTCTCTCTCCCTTTCTCAATCTCTTTCTCTTTCCCTCCTTCCTTTCTTTCTAGATAAAGGTCAGGCTTTTCTGTTTGTTTGTTCGTTTGTTTGTTTCTTTGAGATGGAGTCTCACTCTGTTGACCAGGCTGGAGTGCAGTGGGGCGATCTCAGCTCACTGCAACCTCCACCTCCCAAGTTCAAATGATTCTCCTGCCTCAGCCTCCCGAGTAACTGGGACTATAGGTGCACATCACCACACCCAGCTAATTTTTGTTTTTGTTTTTTTGAGACGGAGTCTCGCTCTGTCGCCCAGGCTGGAGTGCAGTGGCGTGATCTCCACTCAGTGCAACCTCTGCCTCCCAGGTTCAAGCGATTCTCCTGCCTCAGCCTCCTGAGTAGCTGGGATTATAGGCATGTGCCACTACAGCCGGGTAATTTTTGTATTTAGTAGAGAGGGGTTTCGCCATGTTGGCCAGGCTGGTCTTGAACTTCTGACCTCCGGTGATCTGCCCATCTCGGCCTCCCAAAGTGCTGGGATTACAGGCATGAACCACCACACCCAATCTGTATTTTTAGTAAAGATGAGGTTTTACCATATTGGCCATGCTGTTCTTGAACACTTGACCTCAAGTGATCCACCTGCCTCGGCCTTCCAAAGTGCTGAGATTACAGGTAGAAACCACTATACCCGGGCAGTATTTTTTAAAGGACTGAATGATTTGGGACCTCAGGTGACCTGAGTATTAACTGGGATTCATGACAGGCTAGGAAGGACATTGTCTTGTTAGGGGCAGGCTGTTGTCTCTGGGATGCAGTGGCATGATTTTGGCTCACTACAATCTCTGCCTCCCAAGTGTAAGTGATTCTCCTGCCTCAGCCTCTGGAGTAGCTGGGACTGCAAGGGTGCACCACCATGCCCAGCTAATTTTTTGTATTTTAGTAGAGACAGGGTTTCATCATGTTGGCCAGGATGGTCTCGATCTCCTGACCTCATGATTCGCCCTCCTTGGCCTCCCAAAGAGCTGGGATTACAGCATGAGCCACCACGCCATGCCTGTTGTAGCATTTTTAAGCACAAGGAAAAATCAGAATACAATGTAGTTTCCTATGGGTCTTTGGGAGAGAGAAAACTTCCTGTTTAGCAATGCAAGCAACTGGCAGAGCCTTACCTGCTAGGGTAATGGACCACTTTACTTTTGAAGTCACTTTCCCAAATATCAGTGAGAAGGGAGAGTGGGTACATGGAGAGCGTCCAAAGATCTAGTTTCAAATGTCCTTATATATAGGCAGGACATCTGATTTTTTTATTCTTTGTTCTTCTGATTAAAACTTTTTCCAGCCAGGCACACGGGCTCATGCCTGTAATCCCAGCACTTTGGGAGGCCGAGGTGGGTGGATCACCTGAGGTCAGGAGTTTGAGACCAACCTGGTCAACATGGCGAAACCCTGTCTCTACTAAAAATACAAAAAATGGCCAGGCGTGGTGGCTCACACCTGTAATCCCAGCACTTTGGGAGGCCAAGGTGAGCGGATCACAAGATCAGGAGTTCAAGACCAGCCTGGCCAAGATGGTGAAACCCTGTCTCTACTAAAAATACAAAACTTAACTGGATGTGGTGGCAGTTGCCTATAGTCCCAGCTACTCGGGAGGCTGAGGCAGGAGAATCACTTAAACCTGGGATGTGAAGGTTGCAGTGAGCAGAAATTGCACCACTGCACTCCAGCCTGGGGAGACAGTGAGACTCCATTTCAAAAACTAAATAAATAAATAATACAAAAATTAACCGAGTTGGTGGTGTGCACCTGTAATCCCAGCACTTTGGGAGGCTGAGGCAGGTGAGTCACCTGAGGTCAGGAGTTTGAGACCAGCTTGGCCAACATGGTAAAACCCTGTCTCTACTAATAACACAAAAATTAGCTGGGCATGGTGGCACACGCCTGTAATTCCAGCTACTCTGGAAGCTGAGGCAGGAGGATCACTTGAACCCAGGAGGTGGAGGTTGCAGTGAGCCAAGATCACACCATTGCAATTCAGCCTGGGCAACAAGAGTGAAACTCTTGTCTCCCAAACAAAAACAAAAACAAACACAAACAAACAAACAAAAAACCCAAAACTTTTCCCCAATGAATAAATGCACATAATGAACAATTCACACTATTTAGGGAGTAGAGTGAAAAGCAAGCCCTCTTTTCATACTCGTTCTCAGCTTCTTGGGTACAACTACAGTCTTCTTTCTTCAATGCATTACATAACCTCAGCTCCCCTAGTTCAAACATTTCCCTGAATTATTTTAATCACGAAATATTTATTGAGCTCCTTCTATGTGGTGGGCACTGGGCCTAGCACTGGGGATGACATGATAAGCGGAGAGACACGGCCGCTGGCCTCAGGGAGCCTTCCATCTAGTGAGGAAGGGAGTCAATAAATAAGTAATTGCATATGCATAATTATTTAACTATAATTGTGAACACTACCATAAAGAAAAATTACAGGGGACTGTGAAGCCATATAGCATCCCTTGCCAAGGAAATGACATTTAAGCTGAGGCCTAAAGGATGGGTAGGGGTTAATGAAACCAGAGGGAAAATATTTTCCTGCCAGCAGGAACAGCACGTGCAAAGGCCCTGCAGAGGGGAGGCATTTGGCAGGAAGGATTGAGAGAAGGCAAGTGTGACTGCACAGAGTGAGAGGGAGGGAAGAGGTGAGATTCAAGGGCAGGCAGGTCTGGGTTCACACAATGATCTGGAAACTCGCTGAAGTGATCCGCCTGCCTCAGATCACCACCACCAGCAACCAGTCTAAAGATATCCAGAGTTGCCGGGCGCGGTGGCTCAAGCCTGTAATCCCAGCACTTTGGGAGGCCGAGACGGGCGGATCACAAGGTCAGGAGATCAAGACCATCCTGGCTAACACGGTGAAACCCCATCTCTACTAAAAAATACAAAAAAAAAACTAGCCGGGCGAGGTGGCGGGCGCCTGTAGTCCCAGCTACTCGGGAGGCTGAGGCAGGAGAATGGCCTAAACCCGGGAGGTGGAGCTTGCAGTGAGCTGAGATCCGGCCACTGCACTCCAGCCTGGGCGACAGAGCCAGACTCCCTCTCAAAAAAAAAAAAAAGATATCCAGAGTTGTTATCTTGACAAGGCCATGTGTCAAGTGTTTGCGAGAATCAAATACTTTCCAGAAGTTACTATTAAAAAAATAATAATGTAGGCCAAGCACAGTGGCTCACGGCTGTAATACCAACACTTTGGAAGGCCGAGGAGGGAAGATAACGAGGTCAGGAGTTCAAGACCAGTCCAGCCAACATGGTGAAACTCCATCTCTACAAAAATACAAAAATTAGCCAGGCATGATGGCATGTGCTTATAATCCCAGCTACTCGGGAGGCTGAGGCAGGAGAATCACTTGAACCCGGGAGGGGGAGGTTGCAGTAAGCCGAGATGTGCCACTGCACTCCAGTGTGGGTGAGAGAGCGAGTCTCTGTCTCGAAACAAACAAAACAAAACAAAACAACCACATTCCCTCCGCTTCTTGCCAGGTGAGATCTTTTGTGGTGTCTCCTAACCCCTCTAAGGCCTATTCTGCCCACCTGGCTCGAATTCCATACTGCTAACTCTCTGTTTATATTTAATTTAATTTAATTTAATTTAATTTAATTTAATTTAATTGATTGATTGATTTTTTGAGATGGAGTCTTGCTCTATTGCCCAGGCTGGAGTGCAGTGGCACAATCTCGGCTCACTGCAGCCTCTGCCTCCCAGGTTCCAGTGATTCTCCTGCCTCAGCCTCCCAGGTAGCTGGGATTACAGGCACACACCTGTAATTACAGGCCACCACGCCCAGACAATGTTTTTATTTTTAGTACAGACCAGGTTTTACCATGTTGGCCAGGCTGGTATCGAACTCCTGACCTCAGGTGATCCACCCACCTCGGCCTCCCAAAGTGCTGGGATTATAGGCGTGAGCCACCATGCCCAGCCATGTTGCTCTTTCATAACTGCATCAAACCTCACTCCTGCCTCTCCTCTTCCTCCGTAATCTCTGGCAACTATTCATCTGTCCTCCATTTCTAAAATTTTATCATTTCAACATGTTATGTAAGCGGAATAATACAGTACATATTATTTGAGAATTGACTTTTTTCACTTAGCTTAATTCCCTGGAGATTCTTCTCAGTGGTTGCATATATCAGCATTTCCTTCCTTTTTGTTGCTGAGTACTATTTCACGGTATGTAGGTACCACCATTTGTTTGACTGTTCACCTGTTGAAAGACATGTGGGTTGATTCCAGTTTTGGCTATTACAAATCATGCTGCTATACGCATTTCTATACAGGCTATTTGTGTAACCGTAAGTTTTATTTCCTTGGGATAAATGCCTACGAGCACAATTGCAGGATTGTATGGTAGTTGCATGTTCAGTTTAAGAATCTGCCCAATTGTTCTTCACAGTGTCTGTACCATTTATATTTCCATCGGCAATGTATGAGTGACCCAGTTTCTCTGCATCCTCACCAGCATTTGTGTTGTCACTATTTTTTATTTTAGTCATTCTGACACTTATGTAAGTGATAACTCATTGTGGTTTTTAATTTGCATTGCCCTAATGGTGAATAATATCGAATATGAAAATATACTTATTTCTCATTTATATATCCCCTTTGATGAACTTTTGCTTCATGTTCCAACAAGATTTTTTTTTTTTTTAACTATTGAGTTTGAGGGTTGTTTTTTTGTTGTTGTTGTTGTTGTTGTTTGCTTGAGTTGAGTTGAGTTGGGGTCTAACTCTATCACCCAGGCTGAAGGACAGTGGCACAGTCATGGCTTGCTGCAGCCTCCAACTCCTGGGCTCAAGCAATCATCACACCTCAGCCTCTGGATTAGCTGGAACGACAGATGTGCACCACCATGCACAGCTGTATTTTAAATATTTTGTAGAGATGGGGTGTCACTGTGTTGTCCAGGCTGGTCTTGAACTCCTAGGTTCAAGCAATCCTTCTACCTCGGCCTCCTAAAGTGCTGGGATTACAGCATACCACACCGGTCAAGTTTGAGAGTTTTGGATATATTCTAGTTATTAATCCTCCAGATATATGGCTTGCAAATATTTTCTCCAATGTGTACTTTGTCTTTTCATTGTCTTCGCAGGGGCATTCACAGAACAAAAGTTTGAAGTTTCAATAAAGTTCAATTGATGAATTTTTTATTATATAAATCATGCTTTTTATTTGTATTTATTGATTGATTGATTTTTTGAGACAGAGTCTTGCTCTTGTCACCCAGGCTGGAGTGCAATGGCATGAACTCAGCTCACTGCAACCTCCACCTCCTGGGTTCAAGTGATTCTCCTGCCTCAGCCTCCCAAGTAGCTGGGATTACAGGCATGCGCCACCACGCCCAGCTAATTTTTGTATTTTTAATAGAGACAGGATATCACTGTGTTGCCCAGGCTGGTCTGACCTCAGGCGATCTGCCCACCTTGGCCTCCAAAGTGCTGGGATTACAGGCATAAGCCACTGAGCCCAGCCAAATCATGCTTTTTAGTGTCAAGTCTAAGAACTCCTTGCCTAGCCCTAGATACTGAATTTTCACCTACCTTTTTAAAAGTTCTGTAGTTTTACATTTTACATGTAAGTCTATGATCCATTTCAATTTAACTTGTGTATAAGGTATGAGGTTTAGGTTGAGGTTCATATTTTGCTTGGGGATGTCTGATTTTTTTTTTTTTTTTTTTTTTTGTGACGGGGTCTTGCTCTATCGCCCAGGCTAGAGTGCAGCGGAGGGATCTCAGCTCACTGCAGCCTCCACTTCCCAGGTTCAAGTGATTCTCCTGCCTCAGCCTCCCGAGTAATTGGGATTACAGGTGCCCACCACAGTGCCTGGCTAATTTTTGTGTTTTTAGGAGAGACAGGGTTTCACCATCTTTGCCAGGCTGGTCTTGAACTCCTGATCTCGTGATCCATCCTCCTAGGCCTCCCAAAGTGGTGGGATTACAGGCATTAGCCACCATGCCGGGCTTTTTTTTTTTTTTTTTTTTTTGAGACAGTTTTGCTCTTATTGCCCAGGCTGGAGTGCAATGAATGGCACGACCTTGACTCACTGCAACCTCTACCTACCAGGTTCAAGAGATTCTCCTGCCTCAGCCTCCAGAGTAGCTGGGATTACAGGCGCCCGCAACCATTCCCAGCTAATTTTATTTATTTATTTTTTATTTTTTTGAGACAGAGTCTTGCTGTGTTACCCAGGCAGAAGTGCAGTGGTGCGATCTCAGCTCAGTGCAACCTCTGCCTCCTGGGTTCAAGCGATTCTATTGCCTCAGCCTCCTGAGTAGTTAGTTGGATTACAGGTGTGTGCGCCACCACACCTGGCTAATTTTATATTTTTATTAGAGACGGGGTTTCACTGTGTTGGTCAGTCTGGTCTTGAACTCCTGATCTCAAACGATCCACCCGCCTCAGCCTCCCGAAGTGCTGGGATTACAGGTGTGAGCCACCGTGCCCGGCCAATTTTTGTATTTTTAGTAGAGACGGGGTTTCACCGTGTTGGCCAGGCTGGTCTGAAACTCCTAACCTCAAGTGATCCGCCCGCCTTGGCCTCCCAAAGTGCTGGAATTACAGGCGTGAGCCACTGTGCCTGGCTGGATGTCTGATTTAATTTGCTTGATTTTTAACCATGGTCCGCCTCCTCATTATTCATTCCTATCACACAGAAGTATCTTGCGCAACCAACTGTTTTATGATATGCAACATTAGGTTTTGTTTTGATCTAAAATAAATTGCTGTTAACTCTGTTTGAGATTTTTACAGAATCCTCTAAGGTGGCTAGAGACCCTCTTAGGTATTCCCAAAGCAAGTTTGGGAATTATTGCACCAGAAGGCTTTGGGAGTTTGATGCATTGTTGCTTTTCTGACTTACTCATTGATTCCATATTATGCTTACCCATACTGGTTGTTACCTGTATGGCATCTAGCCATGAACCAATTTGTTTGCACTGTTTATCTGTTTTTATCTTCACAGCATGCCTGTAACATAGGTATTTTTATGCCTGTTTTCCCGATAAGGAAATTGAAGGTGAGAGAAGTTAAATAACTTGCCTAAGATCACAAATAAGTAGAAGAACTGGAATTTGAATCCAATCCTGATTTCAAAGCCTGTGGTGAAAGTAAAGACTATGCACAGAAGGGGGAAAAACTTTTGCAAATTATATATCTGATAAGGGAGTTGTATCTAGAATGTATAAAAACATTTACAGCCAGGCACGGTGGCTCATGCCTGTAATCCCAGCACTTTGGGAAGCTGAGGTGAGCAGATCACCTGAGGTCGGGAGTTCGAACCAGCCTGACCAACATGGAGAAACCCTGTCTCTACTAAAAATACAAAATTAGCCTGGCGTGGTGCTGCATGCCTGTAATCCCAGCTACTCAGGAGGCTGAGGCAGGAGAATTGCTTGAACCGGGGAGGCAGAGGTTGCAGTGAGCTGAGATCGTACCATTGCACTCTAGCCTGGGCAATAAAAGCAAAACTCAGTCTCAAAAAACACAAAACAAAAACAAAACAAAACAAAACAAAAAAACACCCTGCAACTCAATAATAATAAAACAACCCAGCAGGGCGCAATGGCTCACATCTATAATCCCAGTAGTTTGGGAGGCCAAGGCAGATGGATCATTTGAGTTCAGGAGTTCAAGACCTGCCTGGGCAACAAGGCAAAACCCCGTCTCTACAAAAATACAAAAAATTAGCCAGATGTGGTGGTACACACCTGTAGTCTCAGCAACTTGGGAGGCTGAGGTGGGAGGATCACTTGAGCCTGGGAGGTGGAGGTTGCAGTGAGCCAAGATCATGCCACTGCACTCCAGCCTGGATGACAGAGTGAGACTCTATCTCAAAAAATAATAATAATAAGACAACCCAATTTAAAAATGGACAAAGGCCGGGCGCGGTGGCTCAAGCCTGTAATCCCAGCACTTTGGGAGGCCGAGGCGGGCGGATCACAAGGTCAGGAGATCGAGACCACAGTGAAACCCCGTCTCTACTAAAAATACAAAAAACTAGCCGGGCGCGGTGGCGGGCGCCTGTAGTCCTAGCTACTCAGGAGGCTGAGGCAGGAGAATGGCGTGAACCCAGGAGGCGGAGCTTGCAGTGAGCCGAGATGGCACCACTGCACTCCAGCCTGGGCAACAGCGTGAGACTCCGTCTCAAAAACAAAACAAAAAAAAATGGACAAACAAAGCCAAGTGCAGTGGCCACATGCCTGTAATCCCAGCACTTTGGGAGGCCAAGACAGATATCATTTGAGCCAAGGAGTTTGAGACTGGCCTGGGCAATGTAGTGAGACCCCATCTGAAAAAAACTTTTTTTAAAAAAGGACAAAGACATTGAGTAGGCATTTGGCCAAAGAAGATATACAAATGGCCAAAAAGCTTACAAAAAGATGCTGAATATCACTACAAATCAGGTAAATGCAAATCAAAACCACAATGAGATAACACTTCACAGTTACTAGATGGCTATAATATTTAAAAAGACAGATAGTAGGGCCGGGTGCGGTGGCTCACGCCTGTAATCCCAGCACTTTGGGAGGCTGAGGCGGGTGGATCACAAGGTCAGGAGATCAAGACCATCCTGGTTAACACAGTGAAACCCCATCTCTACTAAAAATACAAAAAAAATTAGCTGGGCATGGTGGTGGACGCCTGTAGTCCCAGCTACTTGGGAGGCTGAGGCAGGAGAATGGCGTGAACCCGAGACAGAGCAAGACTCCATCTCAAAAAAAAAAAAAAAGAAAGAAAGACAGATAGTGGCCGGGCATGGTGGCTCACACCTGTGATCCCAGCAGTTTGGGAGGCCGAGGTGGGCAGATCACGAGGTCAAGAGTTCAAGACCACGCTGGCCAACATAGTGAAAACCCATCTCTACTAAAAAGACAAAAAATTAGCCAGATGTGGTGGTGGGCGCCTGAAGTCCCAGCTACTCAGGAGACTGAGGCAGGAGAATCGTGTGAACCTGGGAGGAAGAGGTTGCAGTGAGCCAAGATCATGCCACTGCACTCCAGCCTGGGTGACAGTGCCAGACTCCATCTCAAAAAAAAAAAAAGACAGATAGTAACAGGTTTTGATCATCAGTTTTCTTGGCCTTGGTTTCTCCACTTATGAAGTGAGGGATTTGAACCAGTTCTGGGATGCCTGACAGCAGACCTACATTCTGCCACACACACCCCCGCCATGGCAGGGTTTGCCAATTTATGATAACACATGTGTTAATCAGCCTCAGAATTATTTTCAACACAGTGTTTTCATCAGCTACCACCAATGGATCAGAGTTATCACAGAGGTTAGGACCTACGAGCATGTGCCTGAAATGGTGCAATTCTGAAGATCCACCTAATCCTGATATTCTGATGAATTTTAGCCTCTAGGTTTGCAATCACAACAGGAGGAGAATATGAAACCGATAGGAACAGGGGCATTGGAACCAGAGAATCCCGGGTTTGAATACCAGCCGTGATACTTCCAAGTTATATGCAATGTTGGGTGAGTCATTTCTTTCTTTTTTTTTTTTCTTTGAGATGGAGTCTTGCTCTGTCACAGGCTGGAGTGTAGTGGTACGATCTCGGCTCACTGCAGCCTCTGCCTCCCGGGTTCAAGCAATTCTCATGCCTCAGCCTCCCAAGTAGCTGGGACTACAGGCGCATGCCGCCACACCCGGCTAATTTTTGTTGGTTTTTTTTTTTTTGTATTTTAATAGAGATGAGGTTTCACCATGTTGCCCATGCTGGTCTTGCACTCCTGAGCTGAGGCAATCTGCCCACCTTGGCCTCCCAAAGTGCTAGGATTATAGGCGTGAGCCCCAACGCCTGGCCGAGTCATTTGTCTTTGTGCCTTGGTTTTGTCTTCTCTGTAAAATGGGATCAGAATCCCTAACACATAAGGCTTCAAAAATTAAATTGAGATGCCACTTGTAATGTACCTTTTGCTAGCACATAGTGGGAACTGCATAAATGGAATGTAAACAGACACAGCCAGCAAATGTGTACACCAAGAGACTTGTCTTCCACCTGTTTATACCACCCTCTCCTCCCACAAAGCAGAGAAACTCTGACAAGTGGCTTCTGACTCATGCTGCTGAGGACACCAAGATGAATTAGACACGGTCCTTGTCCTCAGGATGTTCACAGTCTAGTAGGGGAAACACAAGGTACAGCATGTTGGGGCCATTTAGGAGAGAAACCTGAAGAGTGTGAGATTTTGCCAGGTAAGTAAATACTCCTGTAGCCACCAAGGACAGAGTGAGCAGGTACAGGCTGATTTTGTACTCCAGGGGACACTTGGTAGTGGCTGGTTACTTTCGGTTGTCATGACTGGGGTTGAGGCTGGGGAGAGGTGATACTGGCATCTAGTGGGTAGAGGCCAAAGAACATCCTGAGATGCACAGGACAGCACCACCAACAAAGAATAATTTTGGCCTGGCACAGTGGCTCACGCCTGTAATCCCAACACTTTGGGAGGCCGAGGCAGACGGATCACCTGAGGTCAGGAGTGCGAGACCAACCTGGCCAACATGGCGAAACACCGTCTCTACTAAAAATACAAAAATTAGCCAGGCGTCGTGGCACATGCCTGTAATCCTAGCTACTCGGGAGGCTGAGGCAGGAGAATCACTTCAACCTGGGAGGTGGTGGTTGCAGTGAGCCAAGATTGCGCCACTGTACTGCAGCCTGGGAGACAGAGCAAGACTCCAGCTCAAGAAAAAAAAAAAGAAAAAAAAAAGAAACAAAGAATGACTTCTTCCAAAATGTCAATAGTGTCAGGGTGGAGAAACCCTGGACGAAGGCTGCATTGGGAGTCTTCTGTCTGACTGTCATGAAGACGGAAACATGAGCAGGGACACACAGGAACTTGTGAGCCAGCCTAGACTTTTTCTTGAGGCTCTCAGGAAGACACTGAAGAGTTTTAATCAGTCCAGGGGCAGGACTGAATTTGTACTTTATTTTTCATTTATTTATTTATTTTTCGAGATGGAGTCTCACTCACTCTGCTGCCTAGGCTGGAATGCAGTGGCATGATCTCCGCTCACTGCAACTTCTGCCTCCTGGGTTCAAGCCATTCTCCTGCCTCTGCCTCCTGTGTAGCTGGGATTACAGGCACCTGCCACCACACTCAGTTACTTTTTGTATTTTTAGTAGAGACAGGATTTCTCCATGTTGGTTAGGCTGGTCTCAAACTCCCGACCTCAGGTGATCTGCGTGCCTCAGCCTCCCAAAGTGCTGGGTTTACAGGCATGAGCCACTGCTCCCAGCCTCTGGATTTGTACTTTAAAAAGACCCCTCTGAGGCCGGGCGTCGTGGCTCATGCCTACAAACCCAGCACTTTGGGAGGCCGAGGCACGCAGATCACCTGAGGTCGGGAGTTTGAGACCAGCCTAACCAACGTGGAGAAACCCTGTCTCTACTAAAAATACAAAATTAGCCGGGCATGGTGGCACACACCTGTAATCCCAGCTACTGAGGAGGCTGAGGCAGGAGAATGGCTTGAACCCGAGAGGTGGAGTTTGCAGTCAGCCAAGATCATGCCATTGCACTCCAGCTTGGGAAACTCCGTCTCAAAAAAAAAAAAAAAAAAAAAAGCTGGGCCCGGTGGCTCACACCTGTAATCCCAGCACTTTAGGAGGCCGAGGTGTGCGGATCACGAGGTCAGGAGATCAAGACCATCCTGGCTAACATGGTGAAACCTCGTCTCTATTAAAAATACAAAAAATTAGCTGGGTGTGGTGGTGGGCCCCTGTAGTCCCAGCTACTCGGGAGGCTGAGGCAGGAGAATGGCGTGAACCCGGGAGGCGGAGCTTGCAGTGAGCTGAGATCGTGCCACTGCACTCCAGCCTGGGTGACAGAACAAGACTCTGTCTCAAAAAAAAAAAAAAAAAAAAAAAAAAAAAAAAGGCCAGGCACGGTGGCTCACACCTGTAATCCCAGCACTTTGGGAAGTTGAGGCCGGCGGATCACAAGGTCAGGAGATTGAGACCATCCTGATTAACACGGTGAAACACCATCTCTACTAAAAATACAAAAAGAATTAGCCGGGCGTGGTGGTGGACGCCTGTAGTCCCAGCTACTCAGGAGGCTGAGGCAGGAGAATTGCTTGAACTCAAGAGGTGGAGGTTGCATTGAAGCCGAGATCGTCCCACTGCACTCCAGCCTGGTGACAGAGCTAGGCTCCGTCTCAAAAAAAAAAAAAAAAAGTAATGGCATCATCTTATAAGGTCAGTTAGCACAGGAGCCAAATATTTATTATGACCACTTTTTCCCTAGACGTAGTCCAATAAAGGGAGAATCCAAGAGCTAGGAGGGCAGAAACAAACAAGTTGGCAAACGCAGTCTGTGGTCTCGGTCGGGGGTGCAGCTTCACAGCCAAGGCCACATGGGACTCAGATTTGGCTGCAGAGTTAGAGGAGGCTGCTCATGTGAGTGAGTGTGAATCCACTGACCATAGACATCTAGAAGTAGGCTCCCTTACACACTAAGCTCCTGGCTGGGACCGTCCACCTGCAGGAGCCCTCCGTGCAAACCGCCTGAGGTCCTGTCCTTTGTTTCAACAGGGCAGGAATTTCTGAGCCTGAGGTATTTGCATTTGGTATCTTAACTACTGACCTGTTCCTGCAGCTGCTAAACCACTGATATGCTTTCTCTGAAACCACTGATGAGCGGTAGAAAATCAGTAAGCCTGGCCCGCTCAGTTTTCGTCTCATAATTAGTATTTTATTCCTTGCGGGAAGAGAAAATAGCCCGAACACCTGCTTTCTGAGGCGTCAGTTGCCGGCAGATCTCCTTTGTACACTCTCTATACATATGATTTTAGAGGAAGGACCTTTAGGAGTCTTAGGCCAACCCACTCATTTCACAATGGAGCCAACACAATGTCAGAGAAGTAAACAGACTGGAGTGCAAGGGGTGTGGTGGTTCGAATCCCTGCAGGCCACTTCCAAGCTCTGTGCCTGCGTTAAGTTATTTAACCTCCGGAAGCCTCATTCCCTCACAGTGAAACAAGGATGAAACAGCTTCCTCTTGGGGATCTTCTGAGGAATGAAGGCCATGGTGGGGTTTTAAGTTCGCTGGCAGCTGGCAGGAGGGAAACTCAGCCAGCACCCCCTCAGAGAATCCTGCCCATGACAGCCCCATCTGTTCACTCTCTCGTTCGACCTGGTGTTATTGCCTTCTTGACATTTGTCTTTAACTGAAGTTAGTTATGCGTGTACTTTTTGGTTTTGTTACCAGAAAGGGGTCCTCCTGATCCAGACCACCAGAGAAGTTTCTTGAACTTCACGCAGGAAAGAATTTGGGGAGAGTCCATAAAGTGAAAGCAAGTTTTTTGTTTGTTTGTTTTCTTTTTTTTTGAGACGGAGTCTGGTTCTTGTCACCCAGGCTGGAGTGCAGTGGCACGCTTGGCTCACTGCAGCCTCTACCTCCCAAGTTCAAGCTATTCTCCTGCCTCAGCCTCCTGAATAGCTAGAATTACAGGCGTGTGCCACCACGCCTGGCTAACTTTTTGCATTTTAGTAGACGGGGTTTCACCATCTTGGCCAGGCTGGTCTTGAACTCCTGACATCGTGATCTACCCACCTCTGCTTCCCAAAGTGCTGGGATTACAGGTGTGAGCCACTGCACCCTGGCTTTTTTTTTTTTCTTTTGAGACAGGGTCTCCTCTGCCTCTCAGGCTGGAGTGCACTGGTGTGATAATGACTTACTGTAGCCTCAACCTCCCAGGCTCAGGTGATCCTCCTGCCTCAGCTTCTTGAGTAGCTGGGACCATAGGTGTGTGCCACCTGGCCTGGCTAATTTTTTAAAAAATTATCTGTAGAGGCAAGGTCTTCCTATGTTGCCCAGGCAGATCTTGAACTTGTGGGATCAAGCAATCCGCCCACCTCAGCCTCCCAAAAGGCTGGCATTACAGGTGTGAGGCACTGAGCTACCCCAGATTAGGTGTTTTTAAAGCTGTCTTTCTGCTGGAATGTTCTGTGGAGGGAGCAGTGAACAGGGAAGGAGGAAAAGAAGAAGGGAGAGCAGGAGTCACTGGGGAATCTCTGAGACCCTGTTTGCGGGGAGAGGAAGAAGGTCTGGCCTTTCTACTCGGTAAGGCTGTTTAGGTTAACCCTTCTTTTCCTCTTGCTGCGGGCTCTCACTTGGGAGAAACAAAGTGGCCCAAGCCTTAGGAGTGTCTGAGCAGATCTGAACAGCATGCTGCAGTGTGTGGCTGGAGAGGCGTGACTGTGGTTCTGGTGGAAGATGAGAGAGGAGACCACCATCCTAGTCCAGAAGAGGCCTGAGGCCTCAGCCTCCAAGTGGACCGCTCCCTGTGCCCTGGCCTGCTGCTATCCCTGGAGGAACCCCGGATGTCCTTCCGACTGGGCCTGTGTGTCAGGGAGAGAGAATGTAGTCTGTGGTCAGTGTGGCTGGCGGCCAGACTGGCAGATGGCCAGAGCCCAGAGCTCGCTGGGAAGGAGCATAAACAAGGCGCCTGGTGGGCAGCTGTGACCCAGAATCTTCCAGCAGAAGAGCAGTGAGGAAGGAGGGGGGAATGCCAGGGGGACCCTCGCCCCGATTCCCCAGGCTGCCCAGCACTCAGGCATCAGTCAGGGACAGCATGGGGCTCCCTGAGGCACCGGGCAAACAGCTGCCACAGAAAGAACTGGAGGAGCCCACTTTGAAGGGGTCTCCTGAGACTCTGTGATCCCACGACTTTGTGATTCAGCTTTTCTTACACTGTAGAGTCGCTCTGTACAGAGGACATCTGTGATTTTCCCTTGCCCAGCATCCACTCGACTCCTTCTGTTAGCAGCACCCTAGTTATCCTCCAGGAAACCACCCCGCCTCCACTCAGTCCATGCGGTTTGGGTGAGGCTGACTTTGCCTTTCCACCCTCCCAGCTTGAGGGTGGGCATGTGTGCCAGGCCTGGCCAATCAGCAGATTTCTTCTTCTGCTGGATCCAGTGAGACCCAATCCAAGGGATTTTGCTGGAACTCATGGGAAAAGTAAAATCGCCAGCAATTGGCTTGATGCATATCTGGAGGTACTGGGGGCCATCTGGTCCTGACATGGGAGGAGCTTGCCTGAGAATGAAGCCATCGCAGAGAAAGACAGCATGGAGAGGGAGGGAGAAGACAACAGATTGATTAATTGACATATGTAAGAGACAGAAAAATAACTGAGACTTGATTAAACGGTTTAAGCCCCTAGATACAGCTTTAAATGACATAGTTAGTATCTAATCCCTGGACTTTTCAGTGAAGAGGTCCAGAATATGCCACCATAGCATAAAAAGTATTATGAGCAGAAGGCATTTGAGTTCCTGAAATATTTTATCTGCCTAAAAGTAGAGCCTCCCAGAAGAACTCAATTATAAATCCCCTCCCAGAGCAATCAGGGAAGATTGACTCTTACCTCTGAAGGCTAGAAGTCACCACACCTAAACAGACTGTCACAACATTATCATATCTCCCATCTATTCTCCTACCCATCTATCTTTCCTAAAAGTCATGTGTTCCTGTAAGCGCCCTTCTCCCTTTTCCTTCCTCTATTAAGATGGTATATAAACTCCCAATTCTAATTCCTTCCTGAATCACATTTTTTTGTGAATTCCTGTAGGGATATGATTAAATGATTAAATCTGTCCCTTCTCATGCTAATCTGTCTTTTGTCAGTTTAATTTGCAGGCCCCCAGTCATTATCCTAACAAGGTAGAGGAAAACTTTTCCCTGCCCCGTCTCCACCTGCTCATCTAAGCTTCCATGACTCCAACATTCTACACAAGTCTATGATTTACCTAAGAACTAAATTCTACTTCCTTTTGTTCAAGGCAGAAAGAAGCCAGGGTCCCCCTTAAAACCTACCCCGATTGCTTGAAATCGGAGGGATTTGCCAATGAAATCTCAAGGATCCTGGCTGCATTTCTGCCCTGTCAGCACCCCCAGTGTTATCGGAAAAGGGGATCCCTATCCAGACCTCAAGAGAGGGTTCTTGGGTCTCATGCAAGAAAGAGTTTGGGGAGGCCGGTGGCTCAAGCCTGTAATCCCAGCACTTTGGGAGGCCGAGGTGGGTGGATCACGAGGTCAGGAGATCGAGACCATCCTGGCTAACACGGTGAAACCCCGTCTCTACTAAAAAATACAAAAAACTAGCCGGGCGAGGTGGCGGGCGCCTGTAGTCCCAGCTACTCGGGAGGCTGAGGCAGGAGAATGGCGTGAACCCGGGAGGCGGAGCTTGCAGTGAGCTGAGATGCTGAGATCCAGCCAGTGCACTCCAGCCTGGGCGACAGAGTGAGACTCCGTCTCAAAAAAAAAAAAAAAAAAAAAAAAAAGGAGTTTGGGGAGAGTCCATAAAGTGAAAGCAAGTTTATTAAGGAAATAAAGGAATAAAAGAATGGCTACTGCATAGGCAGAGCAGCAGCTTGGGCTGCTGGGCTAAGGATACTTATAGTTATTACTTGACTATATGCTAAACAGGGTGGATTATTCATGAGTTTTTCGGGAAAGGGGTGGGCAATTTCCGGAGCTGAGGGTTTCCCCCTCTTTTAGACCATATAGGGTAACGTCCTGATGTTGCCATGGCATTTGTAAACTGTCATGGCACTGGTGGGAGTGTCTTTTAGCATGCTACTGCATTATAATTAGCATATAATGGGGCCGGGCGTGGTGGCTCACGCCTATAATCCCAGCACTTTGGGAGGCTGAGGCGGGCAGATTACCTGAGGTTGGGAGTTTGAGACCAGCCTGACCAACGTGGAGAAACCCCGTCTCTACTAAAAATACAAAATTAGCTGGGCGTGGTGGCACATGCCTGTAATCCCAGCTACTAGGGAGGCTGAGGCAGGAGAACCACTTGAACCTGGGAGGTGGAGGTTGCGGTGAGCCGAGATCGCGCCATTGCACTCCAGCCTGGGCAACAAGAGTGAAACTTTGTCTCAAAAAAAAAATAAAAATAAAAAATAAAAAACAAAAATTAGCGTATAATGAGTGGTGAGGACGACCAGAGGTCCATGCCCAGAGTGGGCACTTGGACCTTTCCCTATTGGAAATTACTGTAGGCCACTAAAGGCAGGACCCAGCGATACTTTGCAAAGATCTTCATTCTTCTCTCCCACTCCCCAGTTCTTCCTAGATTCCCCTCTTTCCCATGCATGTCCTTCAGCTCTGCAGGGCCTGTGAGGACAGGAAATGACCATGGGTAAAAGTGGGTGCTCTGTGGAGTCAGACAAACCCAGGTTCCACTCCTTGCTGGGCCATTATTGAAAGTGTGAACTTTTTATTTTTTTTCCCCTTTGGCTTTTTTTGGGGGATTAGGTTGAGGACACAGTCTCACTCTGTTGCCAAGGCTGGAGTGCAATGGTATGAGCATAACTCACTGCAGCCTCGAACTTCTGGGCTCAAGCAATCCTCCTGCCTCAGCCTCCCGTGTAGCTGTGACTATAGGTGTGCACCACCATGCCCAGTTAATTTCTTTATTTTGTAGAGACAAGGTTGCCCAGGTTGGTCTTGAACTTCTGGCCTCAAGCAATCTGGCCTTCCAAAGTACTAGGATTACAGGCATGAGTCACTGTGCCTGGCATGAGTGTAACCTTTTTTTTGAGACGGAGTCTCGCTCTGTCACCCAGGCTAGAGTGCAATGGCATGATCTTGGCTCACTACCAGCTCCACCTCCCAGGTTCACACCATTCTCCTGCCTCAGCCTCCTGGGTAGCTGGAACTACAGGTGCCCACCACCACGCCTGGCTAATTTTTGTATTTTTAGGAGAGATGGGGTTTCACTGTGTTAGCCAGGATGGTCTCAATCTCCTGACCTTGTGATCCTCCCACCTCGGCCTTCTAAAGTGCTGGGATTATAGGCATAAGTCGCCTCGCCCGGCCAACCTTTTTTTTTTTAATTAAAAAAAATTTTTTTTAAATTTTATTTATTTTCTGAAACAGGGTCTCACTCTCTTACCCAGGCTGGAGTGCAGTGGCACAGTCTCGGCTCACCGCAACCTCCGCCTCCTGGGTTCAAGTGATTCTCCTGCCTCAGCCTCCCAAGTACCTGGGAATATAGGTGCCTGCCACCATGCCTGGCTACTTTTTGTATTTTTAATAGAGACGGGGTTTTGCCATTTTGGTCAGGTTAGTCTTGAACTCCTGACCTCAAGTGATTGGCCTGCCTCAGCCTCCCAAAGTGCTGGGATTATAGGTGTGAGCCACTGCGCCCAGCTGAGTGTGACCTTCTGACACAGTCTCTCTGTATCTGTCTCCTCCTCTGCAGAATGAAGATGATAGTACAGATTACATGGAGTAATGCATATATAGTGAAACAGTCATGAATTCACTGATGGACTCTTTTGTCTGTGGAGCATTCCTTTCTTTGGGAATCCATGCCATTCATTCCATGTGCTCTGTTGAGACTTTCAGTCAGAGCCTTGGCCTTTTCCTGGGCACAGGGTGGGGGCACAGACCATGCCCAGCCAATCATAAGATCCCCTTTTTGGCAACAGTGACTGGTCCCTGAGGTGGGCTCAAGCCTCAAGAAAGCCAAGCAGAGCCTGCCTTGGGAAAGGACCACTTCTTCCTGGGGTTACTGAGCTGGGAGAATATAAATCCGGAGACAGACTGTCTATCTGTGGATGAAGTCACTTCTTAGAAGGAAATAGAGCCAAGCTGAGGAAGATGATGTGGACATCATCATGCATTGCTTGAAGCCAAATTCATTTCCGGACTTCCCAATTCCATGAGCCAATTCATTAGCTGGGTTTTCCTTATTTAGTTGGGGTTCCTTTACTTGTCATAACAATCTTAAATCATTTGGCGTGCAAAGCCCTGAGCACAGTATCTGCCACATACGAAGGGCTCAACGAATTGTCACTACAATGAGGAGGGTGGAAATGATCTTATTCCCCCTTCATCACCACCGTTTTTACTCCCAGAACACAGTTTCGCTTCTTTTCCTTTTGGTCTGCTGGCTGTGTGGGCTTCCTATTGGCAAGAATGGGGTGAGGGTCAGGGATACAGTGACAAGCAAGCCATACTACCCAGTGCCCGCCAGACAGCATGGGAGCTTCGGCCACACCACCAACGTCCCCAGCCTGTCCACTGAATGTGATTGGAATCAACTGCATGGTAGAGCGGGAATAAGCTGGAGTCAGACTGACCTAGTTTAAATTCCGTCGCTAGAACTGTGTGACCCATAAAAGGTCACTTTATCTCTCCAGGCTTCTGTTTTTCCGTCTATAAAACCAAAACAATAACGGTCCCTGTTTCTCCAAGGAAAGTTGTGGGGATTAAATGAGGAAAAAAAGAGAAACCTAGTATTAATATTGTGATTAATATGTTCCAGGCATTGGTCTAAGCACTTTGCAAACTATTAGTCTAATTAACCTTCACAACAAGCCTTGGTGGAAGGTATTATTATTCTTCCCACTTAAAAGATAAAGGAAATGTGGCTGGGCATGGTGACTCACACCTGTAATCTCAGCACTTTGGGAGGCCCAGGCGGGCAGATCACCTGAGGTCAGGAGTTCGAGACCAGCCTGGCCCACATGGTGAAACCCCGTCTCCAACAAAAATAGAAAAATTAGCCAGGTGTGATGGTGGACGCCTGTAATTCCAGCTACTAGGGAGGCTGAGGCAGGAGAATCGCTTGAACCTAGGAGGCAGAGATTGCAGTGAGCCGAGATCACACCATTGCACTCCAGCCTGGCAACAAGAGCAAAACTCCGTCTCAAAAAAAAAAAAAAAAAAAAAGATGAAGGAATTGAGGTTAGTGTGCCCTGAAGTAGAACCCAGCAGTTATGGTACATCCTGTGATATCTGAAAAGCAAGGCAAGAGGCAACTACTGGGGGCCCTGATGGTGCCTCCTCCCCTTTACCTTTTCATATCTAGAAGCCTCTACAGACAGCTCTACATTGCTGGGTGCAGACCTACCACAAAAAGCAAGCTCTCTCCTTCTCTTTTGAGATGAAGTCTCGCTTTGTCGCCCAGGCTGGAGTGCAATGGCGCGGTCTTGGCTCACTGCAACCTCCGCCTCCCAAGTTCAAGCAATTCTCCTGCCTCAGCCTCCTGAATAGCTGGGACTACAGGTGCATGCCACCACACCCGGCTAATTTTTGTATTTTTTAAAGTAGAGATAGGGTTTCATTATGTTGCAGGCTGGTCTTGAACTCCTGACTTCAAGTGATCCGCTCGCCTCAGCCTCCCAAAGTCCTGGGATTACAGGAGTGAGCTACCTAACCCGGCCCTCCCCGTTTTTTGTTTTTTGGTTTTTTTTTTTGAGACAAAGTCTTGGTCTGTCACCTAGGCTGGATTTCTGTGGTGCAATCTTAGCTCACTGCAACCTCTGCCTCCTGGGTTCAAGTGATTCTCCTGCCTCAGCCTCCTGAGTAGCCGGGACTACAGGCAGCCACCACTACACCCAGCTAATTTTTGTATTTTTAGTAGAGACAGGGTTTCACCATATTGGCCAGGCTGTTCTCAAACTTATGACCTTATGATCTGCCCGCCTCAGCCTCCCAAAGTGCTGAGATTACAGGCGTGAGCCACTGCGCCCAGCCAGCCCTTCTCTTTAAAGGGAATAGGAGCAGCCTGAAGGACCCCAGCAGATGTAGCAGTTGTTGAAAATCAGGAGGCACTTAAGTAAGGTGAGATCCCAGCTCCACATGATGTTCTTTTGCAAAAGCCTTGCAGGGTCTCCTCATTCCGCTCACACATGCAGACCTCTGTATGACCTTAGTGAGTAGCTGGGAAGCAGCTGTTACCTGCTGTTCCGGAAGCAGGCAGGATCCCACAGGTGACAGTATGAGCAAGGGTAAAAGATCCTGGCCAGAGCACAAGAGATGTGGGGTCTGAGCCTGCTGTGGCAAGACAGAGCATAGCTGGTCATGGGAATGCTTCCCTTTGACGCAGTATTCTGCCTCTAGGGATTTATCACACAGATAATCTTGCAAAAGCACATAAAGACTTCGGGAGAAGGTTATTTGCTGCAGCATGGATTATGATTAGCAGAAGACTGGGACAAAAAAAGACCAAGTGGCCAATAGGAGGTGATTTAATTAAACAAATTATGATGCACTTGAACAATGGAATGCTCTGTGCTCTTACTAGAAATGAGGTCCATGTAGATGTGCTGAAACAGGCTGATATATGAGACAAGTTGTTAGTGAAAAATGCAAGGTAAGAACAGTGTGTCTGGCATACTCACATTTGTGGGGGGTGCTAAAAAGAGGTGTTTGTGTGTATTTATGAAGTCATCTTTTGCTATCTAAACCTATTTGGTTTCTGAATTCAGATATCTAGGGTTCAGAAAGCAAGGAATGCTACATTACTGGAATCTTTGACTCCTACATTTCATTTCAGATAGCAAACAGCAAGAATTAGATAGCAAATAGTTCATCCAAGAGGTGGTCTGAATCCATTTAATTTTCTGCGTTGGAATAGTGTTTGGACAACTAGAGTAGACGGTAGAGATACCGTCACTCGGGTATATGTATAATTACACACCTATGAGTAGATGTATATGTATAATTCTCACACCTATGTACATGTGGACTCCTGGGAAGACACACAAGAAATTGATTAGTAATCATTGTTGCAACAGGGAGTAAGTCAGCCCTGAGGGGACAAGGTGAAAGGCAAACTTATGTTCTCAGTTTTCATATATGTTGTGGTAGATTTTTTTTTTTTTTTTTTTCCAGATGGAGCCTTGCTCTTATTGTCCAGGCTGAATTGCAATGGCATAATTTCGGCTTGTTGCAATCTCTGCCCCTTGGCTTCAAGCGATTCTTCTACTTCAGCCTCCCGAATAGCTGGGATTACAGGCGCCTGCCACCACGCCCAGCTAATTTTTATATTTTTAGTAGAGATGGGGTTTCACCATGTTTGCCAGGTTGGTCTTGAACTCCTGACCTCAGGTGATCCGCCCACCTTGGCCTCCCAAAGTGTTGGGATTACAGGCGTAAGCCACGGTGCCCGGCCGTTGTGATGGTTTTAAAACATGGTGCTACATTTCATTTTTTCTTTTTGTTTTTTGAGACGGAGTCTCGCTCTGTCGCCCAGGCTGGGTGCTGGAGTGCAGTGGCGCGATCTCGGCTCACTGCAAGCTCCGCCTCCCGGGTTCATGCCATTCTCCTGCCTCACCCTCCTGAGTAGCTGGGACTACAGGTGCCCGCCACCATGCCCAGATAATTTTTTTTTGTATTTTTTTAGTAGAGACGGGGTTTCACTGTGTTGCCAGGATGGTCTCGATTTCCTGACCTCGTGATCTGCCCGCCTCGGCCTCCCAGAATGCTGGGATTACAGGTGTGAGCCACTGCCCCCAGCCTGCATGGTCCCAGACTTCTTTGAGAGGTGAGGTCTATGTCTTTGCCCATTGAATCTGAGTGAATTTGCAATTGGTATAGGCCAATCAGGAATGGCTGGGGTGACACTTTATGACTTTTTTTTTTTTTTGAGACGGAGTCTTGCTCTGTTGCCCAGGCTAGAGTGCAGTGGTGCAATCTCGGCTCACTGCAACCTCCGCCTTCCAGGTTCAAGCGATTCTCCTGCCTCAGCCTCCTGAGTAGATGGTATTACAGGCACCTGCCACTGTGCCTGGCTGATTTTTGTATTTTTAGTAGAGATGGAGTTTCACCATCTTGGCAAGGCTGGTCTCGAACTCCTGACCTCGTGGTCCACCTGCCTTGGCCTCCCAAAGTGCTGGGATTACAGGCGTGAGCCACCGCGCCCAGCCCATTTCACAGCTTTTAATGCTAGGTCATGAAAGGGTCATGCAATTACTTTGCGTTCTCTTGGATTGCTTGCTCTTGGCATGCTCTCTCTCTGATCCTCACCACCATGCCGGGAGAAGCCCAAGCCAGATGCAGCAGCCCACAGAGACACTGCAGTTCACATTCCCATCTCAGCTCCCCACTCATGGCTAATATCATATGCCAGCCATGTGAGTGTGCATCTTGAAAGTTAAATCCCAGGCCAGGCACGGTGGCTCACGCCTGTAATCCCGGCACTTTGGGAGGTTGAGGCAGGTGGATCACGAGGTCAGGAGTTCAAGACCAGCCTGGCCAAGATGGTGAAACCCCGTCTCTACACTAGCCTGGGCAACATAGCGAGACCCCGTCTCTACAAAAAGTGGAAACTGCTCCAGGGCTGCCATTCATGAGTCCTCACTCAAGTCCTTGCCCACTGTAAACCTGAGTTTCCTCAGTGAGCACTTGGGAATACATGAGCGGTAGAAAACTCAAAGCCACAGGGGCCTGGTCGGTAACACAAAAGGGTGAAGTGGGCACAGTTGGCTCTGTCTGGAGCAGTTTCAACTTAGCTCACGGAAAGGCCAGCCCAGAGTTGCCAGATTTTGAATTTTTTTCTTTTCTTTTTTTTTTTTTTTTTGAGACAGAGTCTCATTCTGTCACCCAGGCTAGAGTACAGTGGCGTGATCTTGGCTCACTGCAGCCTCAACCTCCCGGGCTCAAGCGATCTTCCCACCTTAGCTTCCTGACTAGCTAGGACTACAGACACGCACCACCACACCTAGCTAAAGTGTTTCCATTTTTTGTAGAGACGGGGTCTCGCTATGTTGCCCAGGCTAGTGTCAAACTACTGGGTTTAAGAAGTTCACCTGCTTCAACCTCTCAAAGTGCTGGGATTACAAGCAAGAGCCACTGTCCCTGTCCAGATCTTTGGAATTTTTAAGAGAAACCAGAAATCAGATTGTTATGTGCAATCTATCTATTTCTGTTTAAATGTTGGCAACTAATTCTTTTTTTCTTTTTTCTTTTTTTTTTTTTAACTGTGCAGACTGAGAAGCAAAACAAAAGCAAAGGGCTGCCGATTTGTCTCTCTGGACTAGCAGATCTCTAAGGAGTCTTCGGCTCAGACATCTTGACTTTCAGCAGAGTCTCTGGGGAGACAACATACATTCTACTCCCAAGAGGTGGACATGGGAGAAAGGAGAGGGCAGTGGGGAAGATGGAGGTACCCAGCCTCCCCTCACCATGCCCCTCCAGAGGTATTTGGGGAATAGGGGTTACTGGGAAGCCAGGTCACAGGGAGCTCGAGAGGTGCGGGAAGGCAGCTGGGCCTGAGATAAATCAGCCGCCACAACCTGCCCGCTTTCCCAGAGTCAGTCTGCTCCCTGGGGTGCGGGGAGCTGGCAGGGCACCAGGGGAGGCTGAATTTCCTTTGCAATGGGAACCTCCCCACCTCCGCCACCCACACCAGCCATTTTCTCCACCTCTCCTTTCTCACTGCTCTTCCAATGGAAACCCTGCCCTCCCTTCCTCCCCCATTCGACCCTTAACTGAGCGGGGATTGATCCAGACCTTGCCTGTCTTTCCGGACCTCCCCTCCCTCCCCCTCAGTGGCTTCGATTCCCTCCTGAGCCTGCAGCCCATTCCGTCTTCAGCAGACTTGTCTTCCTCTGTGATCCAGCCTGGCAGAGAGCAGCCGCGTGATTGATGAGCTAAGACGCTCGGCTGGCAGGCGAGTGGCAGCCAGCCAGAGACAAGGCTCTCACAAGACAGCAGAGCCACCCTGGGGAGAGCCCGCAGCTACCAGGATGCGATGCTCCCTGGGGTTGCCTCCTTAGCCCCCCCATGTCTGGGTTGGTGGTGGCAGCACTCTGGGCAGAGCAGGTAGCCACAAGGGTCACTGGTTCAGTACCTGGTGCATGGTGGTCCCTCAATGAATGAGTGCTCTCTTCTTTCTCCACTCCAAAACAGAGGCCCAAGTAGATGAACACAGTGAACTTCTTAAAGCTGGAAATGTCTGTCATTCAGTCATGCCACTCAGTCCAGGTGTTTATAATTTGCCCATTCATTCATTCATTCATTCATGCATGCAACATGAAGGTTTGCTTGTGGAGGATCAGCGCGCCATTGTCACTGTGAGTGTGGTCTTGGGAGGCAGGCTGCTTTGAATCCAGGCTCCATTCCTTCCTAGCTGCGTGACCTTGGGCAGGTCTCTTCACCTGCCTAAGCTGTAGCTTCTCTCAAGGTTGCCACTGCAAGTTTCAGCCAGATAATACATGTAAACTGCTTAGAACAGAGCCTAGCATAGAAAAGAGATCAACAAATTCATTCATTCAACGACTGATAGCTGAAGGCCTACATTGGGCCAGGTTCTGGGGACACAGTCACGAACAAGACTGGTAAGGTCTCTGATCTCAAGCACTTCGTCTTTGATACAGGAAAGACTGACAGACACATAACTGAATGAAAAAACAAGGACATCCTGGGGCGAGCTAAGAGGCTGTTAAATGGGGAGGGGTGAAGGGGAGGGGCAGTAGTCATGAAGGCCCCTGCAGGGAGGGGACTTGGGAGCTGAGTTTCGAGGAGGAAGGGGCTGTCAGGTGAAAACCTGGGGAAGCAGCATTCTAGCTAGAGGGAACAGCACATGTTCCTGGAGGCAGGAATAAACCTTGGAATATGCAAGAATCAGAAAAAGAAAAGAGAGACCAGTGTGGAGGAGCAAAAGGAAGGGGAGTGTATAGAAGATGAGCTTGGAGACACGGACAAGCCAGATCAGCTAGGGCTTGCAGGCTGGCATAAAGGTTTTATTTTAAGCACACTGGGAAGTGACTGTGCTTTTGTTTTTGTTTGCTTTTCAGTCTGCATAGCTGAAAAAAAAAAAGAATTAATTGCCAACATTTTAAGCACGGGAGCAGTCTGACGGGGAAAATAGGAGAGAGAGCAGCTACCATAGTGGCTTGGGCTCCAGTGGTGACCGCGGCAGATTTAGGAGGGTTTGAGAGGCATAGGGACAGGTCTTTTCCTGGGTACGTGGGAGGGGGCGATCACAATCAAGGTGTCCCTTCTGTTATCTCACTTGAGCCTCCTGATGAATGCTGGTATAGGCCGTGTACTGAGCCGGGGAAGCCTGGAGACTGTTTGGCAGCCTTTGTGGATAATGGCGATTTTGCTTTATGCAGTAAGTTAAGAATAGAGGGTACAATACTTCCGGGAGGTGATCTCTGTCCTCAAGAATCTGAGGTTTAGTTGGGGAGTCAGAGAAATGAGCAGGCAATGACAATCCAGTGTGACAGCTGCTGTGATAGGGAGGGAAAGGGGGCTCGGTGTCCAGGGGAAGTACCTACCTGAACATGGGAGTGCTGGCTTCCTGCTCTTGCCTCTTCTCTGGCCTCCCCTGATCCAGCCACACTAGTCTTTCCTTTCTTCTTCTTCTTCTTGCCCAGACTGGAGTGCAATGGTGCGATCTTGGCTCGCTGCAACCTCCACCTCCCGGGTTCAAGCTATTCTCAAGCTATTCTCCTGCCTCAGCCTCCCAAGTAGCTGGGATTACAGGCATGTGTCACCATGCCTGACTAATTTTGTATTTTTAGTAGAGATGGGGTTTCTCCATGTTGGTCAGGCTGGTCTCGAACTCCTGACCTCAGGTGATCCATCCACCTCGGCCTCCCAAAGTGCTGGGATTACAGGCGTGAGCCACTGTGCTCAGCGACCTCCTTGTCTTAAATGATATTATTTAATTGATTGTCTCCTCCCATAAAAATTTGTAAACGGCTCAGTGATGTGCACCTGTGGTCCCAGCTACTCAGGGGTCTGAGGCAGGAGACTCTCATGAGCCCAGGAGTTCAAGTCTAGCCTGAGCAACATAGCAAGACCCTCTTATTTATTTATTTATTTATTTATGAGACGGAGTTTCACTCTTGTTGCCTAGACTGGAGTGCAGTGGTGCAATCTCGACTCACTGCAACCTTCACCTCCCGGGTTCAAGTGATTCTCCTGACTCAGCCTCCTGAGTAAGCTGGGAATACAGGTGCACGCCACCATGCCCGGCTAATTTTTGTATTTGTAGTGGAGATGGGGTTTCACCATGTTGGCCAGGCTGGTCTCAAACTCCTGACTTCATGATCTGCCCATCTCAGCCTCCCAAAGTGCGGGGATTACAGGTGTGAGCCACTGTGTCCGGTCTGGTTTTTGTTTTTTTAATTTTTGGTTTGTTTTTTTTTTACATTTTTTTCAGACAGAGTCTCCCTCTATTGCCCAGGCTAGAGTGCCATGCATGATCTAGGCTGACTGCAACCTCCACCTCCTGGGTTCAAGTGATTCTCCTGCCTCAGCCTCCTAAGTAGCTGGGATTACAGGTATATGCTACCACGCCCAGCTAATTTTTGTATTTTTAGTAGAGATGGCCATGTTGGCCAGGCTGGTCTCAAACTCCTTACCTGAGGTGATCTGCCTGCCTCGGACTCCCAAAGTGCTGGGATTACAGGTGTGAGCCCCCGTGTCCAGCAGGAGAAGGGGATAGGTGCAGTGGCTCACGCCTGTAATCCCAGCACTTTGGGAGGCCGAGGCAGGCAGAATATGAGGTCAGGAGTTCGAGACCAGTCTGACCAACGTAGTGAAACCCCGTCTCTACTAAAAATACACAAGTTAGAGGCAGGGCGTGGTGGCTCACGACTGTAATCCCAGTACTTTGGGAGGTTGAGACGAGAGAATCACGAGGTCAGGAGTTTGAGACTAGCCTGGCCAACATGGTGAAACCCTATCTCTACTAAAAATACAAATATTAGACGAGCATGGTGGTGGGCGCCTGTAATCCCAGCTACTCAGGAGGCTGAGGCAGGAGAATCTCTTAACACCGGGAGGCAGAGGTTGCAGTGAGCCAAGCCCTTGCCACTGCATTCCAGCCTTGGTAAAAGAGTGAAACTCCATCTCAAAAAAAAAAAAAAAAAAAAAAAAAATTAGCCAGGCATGATGGTGTTCGCCTGTAGTCCCAGCTACTCAGGAGGCTGAGGCAGGAAAATTGCTTGAACCCAGGAGGCAGAAGTTGCAGTGAAACGAGATCCACCACTGCACTCCAGCCTGGGCGACAGAGCAAGACTCCATCTTAAAAAAAATAAAATAAAATAAAAATAAGAAATAAAACAAAAATCTGCAAGCTCCTAGAAAACAGGGACAGAGCGTATCTCATTCACTCCTAGATCCCAGTCCCACAGCCTGGCACAAGGTAAGTGTTCTCTCCATGTGAATTGAATGAATGAATACATGCATGAATGAATGAATGAAGGTGAGACTTGAAAAATAAATTGAGAGGTAAGACAATGCCAGGCATAGGGAATGGCTTGTACAAGGGCCAGGAGTCAAGAGAAAATGGTATAGTCAGAGAACTGAAAGGACTGAAAGATCTGATACTATCTGTATCTTCTCTGGGCCCTTAGCCAGGCACACAGGGGATCTTCAGGAAGTGCGGAAGCCTTCCTTCTCTTTCCACCTCTGTTTTGTGAATAGAAAAACAGTAGCAGGGCTGGGCACAGTGGCTCACCCCCATAATTCCAGCACTTAGCGAGGCTGAGGTGAGTGGATCGCTTGAGCTCAGGAGCTCAAGATCAGCCTGGGTAATATGGTGAAACCACATCTCTACAAAAACTATAAAAATCAGCCAAGTGTGCTGGTGTGCACCTGTAGTCCCAGCTGCCTGGGAAGCTGAGGTTGGAGTTTTTCTTGAGCCCGGAAGGTTGAGGCTGCAGTGAGCTGTGTTCAAGCCACTGCACTCCAGCCTGGGTGACCAAGTGAGACCCTGTCTCAAAAAAACAAAAAAAAAAAAAAAAGGAAAAAGAAAAATAGTAGCAGGATGAGATGGTGCCTGAGAGTTCCCAGGACAGGAACTGCACCTCATTCACCCCTGATCCTCAGTGCCTGGTATGGGCTGGCACATAATAAGTATTCAATAGGTTTTGGAATTGAATGACGCTGAAAAGACATTCAGCTCTCAGGTGCCAAAGCAATGCTATATGATAATTCCAGAATGTCAGCTCCAGCAAGTTCTTCATAGACCAACCTGCCTCGTGTTACAAATGGGGAAACCGAGCCCCAGAGTGGGGAGTGGATTTGTGCAAGGTCACACAGCGAGTCAGAGGCAGAGTTGGGATGGGAGCCCAGATATATCCTGACTGCTGGTTCAGGTCGTCTCCCACTCTGTCCCATCCTCTATCAATCCACCTCCTGTCCCTTTCTGTCCTCTGACTTTCAAGATGTCAGAAACCAGCAGATTGGAGCCAACAGGAAATCCCCGAGTGCCTTTTAGTAGGGTGAAGGCATTAGGTTACAGGGCGGGCAGATGGGGCACCCATTAGTGAACTGACACTGAGTTCCTGTAGGCTCCATGAGTGTCTCCGATGGACCCATTAGCACCCACTGAAAGCCGGAAGCACAGGGACCAGGGACCTCAGAGGGGATGAGTCACCGAGTAAATCAGCTTTAACGCGGCTGAGGGAGCAGAGTTGGAGAGACAGAGAAGGGGCTTTCCTCTTTCCTTGGAAAGTGGGCTCGAAGGCAGTAAGAGAGTGCCCGGCAGTATCAGGGATGATAAAGACCAGGCACAACTCAGAATCATGGCATTTGGGACCTCCAGAGAGCCTGATGAACTGACCCACTCTACAGATGTAAAAACTGAGCATCTGAGAGAAGAAATTTGTCTCTGAGTCACTCATGGAGAACCGAGGTTTCCTGCCTGTCACACTATATTATGGGACTCAAGTGTGCCCTAGGAATTACAGCCAAAACTACAGCCACTGTGCTAACTGCTTTACAAACATTATTTTGTTTTATTATTATTATTATTATTTTATTTTTGAGACAGAGTTTTGCTCTGTCGTCCAGCTGGAGTGCAATGATCTCGGCTCACTGCAAACTCCGCCTCCCGGGTTCAAGCGATTCTCCTGCCTCAGTCTCCCAAGTAGCTGGGATTACAGACGCCCACCACCATGCCCAGTTAATTTTTGTATTTTTAGTAGAGAAGGAGTTTTGCCATGTTGGGCAGGCTGGTCTCAAACGCCTGACCTCAGGTGATTCACCCGCCTCCGTCTCCCAAAATGCTGGGATTACAGGCGTGACCGTGCCTGGCCTGTTTCATTTTATTCTCATAGCAACCCTGGGAGATAGGTACCATCAGCCCGATTTACAAAGCAAAACTGTCATTCTTCTATGCAGCAGAAACTGTCTGCTGAGTCCGCCAAGGGCATGCTTTTTATTGCAAACACTTCAAGGTGATATTATCCTCCTATTTCACAGGTGGAAAACCCAAGGCACAGTGAGGCCAAGTGACCTGCCCCATGTCACACACACAAATATTGTCAGAAACTCCTGATTGCTTCAGTGCAAAGCTAAAGCTCTCAGCCTATCCACTACATGAATGTGATGAACACAACCCCCACATTCCACACTATGACAGCTGTGTAATGTGCCACCTCCATGCTTGGCATCCAGACTGATTCATCCACTTATTCATCCGTTCATTCACTTATTCTATACACATAATGTTGAGCTCCCGCTGTGTGCCAGGCCCCTGCTTACAAGACCAATGTAGCTTACCTTCCACTTGGGGGACAGGACAGACAGACAAGCAATTCCAGTATGGTTCAGGTGAACATTGAATGTTATGGCATAGTCTAGACCTATGGGGCAGAGAAGACCAAGTTGAGTCTTATAGGACAAGTAAGTGTTGTACAGGCAAAGAGAGGAGCCAGGACCAGCACATGCAGAGGCCAGAGGCATAGAAGAGCACCCAAGCAGCACCACAGGGAAGCGGGAATGAGAGGTGGAACTGCAGATTCCAGAAGTGGCTGGAGTTTGGGGTTTAGCCAGGAGACAAATGGGAGCCACTGCGTGGCATGAGGTATCTATGGTAGCATGGATTTGCATATAGAAAGCTTGGGGTCTGGAAGAAGGATGCAGTGGGGTAAGAGTGGATGCCTTGAGGCTGGTTTGGTGGAGTTTCCAGAGATAAGGAGGGCCTTTAATGATTGATTAGATCTGGGAGTGAGAGGTATGGGGAGATCTGGTTTCTTTTCTCTTTCCTTTTCTTCTTCTTCTTTTTTTTTTTTTGGAGACAGAGTCTTGCTCTGTAGCCCAGCTGGCGTGCAATGGCTTGATCTCAGCTCACTGCAATCTCCGTCTCCTAGGTTCAAGCGATTCTCCTGCCTCAGCCTCCCGAGTAGCTGGGATTATAGACACCCACCACCATGCCCAGCTAATTTTTGTATTTTTAGTAGAGATGGGGTTTCACCATGTTGGCCAGGTTGGTCTCAAACTCCTGACCTCAGGTGATCCACCCGCCTCGGCCTCCCAAAGTGCTGGGATTACAGGCATCAGCCACCATGGCCAACTTCCTATCCTTCCTTCCTTCCTTCCTTCCTTCCTTCCTTCCTTCCTTCCTTCCCTCCCTCCCTCCCTCCCTCCCACCTTTTTTTTTTTTTTTTTTTTTTTTTACTGAGAACTTGTAACCATTTTTTATTTCATTGGACAAATAAACATTTAATGTAATGTATAGACACAGGACATACTCTTTTCTTTTTTCTTTTCTTCTTTTCTTTTTTCCTTTCTTCCTTCCTTTCTTTTTTTTTTTTTTTTTTTTGAGACAGGGGCCACGGGAGTTTCATTCTGTCACCCAGGCTGGAGTGTAATGGCACAATCAGCTCACCACAACCTCGAATTCCTGGGCTCAAGCAATCCTCCTGACTCAGCCTCCCAAGTAGCTGGGACCATAGGTGCATGCCACCATTCCTTGGCTAATTTTTTTGTAGAGAGGGGGTCTTGCTATCTTGTTCAGACTGGTCTTGAACCCCTGACCTAAAGAGATCCTCCAACTTTGGCCTCCCAAAGTGCTGGGATTACAGGAATGAGCCATGGTGCCTGGCTGTGGGAGGCCTGGTTTCTAACTGGCATGATAGGCACATGGTGGGCAAGGGCTGGGAATCAGACCCCTGCAAGATAAGTTTGGGGAAGAGAGGTAAGTTCTATTTTAGACTCAGTGAGTGTGAGAGGCCTGAGGGTGTCCCAGGGCCTGGATTTCAGGCCATTCTCTACAGAGCTTGAAAGGTTTCTTAAAAAAAAAAAAAAAAAAAAATGCACACAAGCTTCGTGGTCACTCACAGACCTCCCTACGGAGAGGTCTAGTTAGTGGCTGGACACAGGAATCTGGGGTTCAGAGAAGTCAGAACTGAAGAAGTAAACATGGGGTGATTGGCTTATATGTATACATTTATTTATTTATTTATTGAGACGGAGGTTTGCTCTTGTTGCCCAGGCTGGAGTGCAATGGCACAATCTCGGCTCACTGCCAACCTCCGCCTCCTGGATTCAAGCAATTCTCCTGCCTCAGCCTTCCGAGTAGCTGAGATTACAGGCATGCGTCACCACGCCCAGCTAATTTTGTGTTTTTTCGTTTATTTGTTTTTGTCTTTTGAGACAGAATCTCGCTCTGTCACCCAGGCTGGAGTGCAGTGGCACAATCTCAGCTCACTGCAAGCTCCGCCTCCCAGGTTCACGCCATTCTCCTGCCTCAGCCTCCTGAGTAGCTGGGACTACAGATGCCTTCCACCATGCCCAGCTAATTTTTTGTATTTTCAGTAGAGACGGGGTTTCACCATGTTAGCCAGGATGGTCTCAATCTCCTGACCTCGTGATCCACCCGCCTCAGCCTCCCAAAGTGCTGGGATTACAGGCATGAGCCACTGTGCCCGGCCCTAATTTTGTATTTTTAGTAGAGATGGGGTTTCTCCATGTTGGTCAGGCTGGTCTCGAACTCCAGACCTCAGGTGATCCACCCACCTCGTCCTCCCAAAGTGCTGGGATTACAGGCATGAGCTTGGCCTATATGTGCTCTTAAATGTCTCAGCATGGGAAGGAATTGCTTAGGAGAAGAACATTGACAATGAAGAGAAGCAGTTCCAGGACCACATCTGGGGGGAGCACATTATATTTTCTTGCCAAGTAGAGAAGGAACCTGTGAAGGAGACTGAGAAGCAGCAGCCAGTGAGGCAGGAGGAAAACCAGGACATTTTTGTGAAAGAACAAAAGCTTCGCAAGAAAGCCTTTTAAGTGACAGGAAGTAATACAAAACTAATACTTGTGGATGAGTCTGGGTAAGGGAACTGTCTGGGAACAGACAGGGTTGGAAGGGAGGGGAACAAAGGACATTGGATTTGGGGCCCAGATGAAGTTGAAGATATGCTGGAGGGAGGAGTAAATGAATGGCAGGAGGAGAAAGTGCTGGTCAAAGAGAACCCCTGACCTTGAAATTTCAGAGGAGGTGTGATGCTAGGACGGGAGGTAGAGATGTGATGGTGGGAGGATGGCTCAGGTGGGTGGAGGGCACCATTGATTACAGGGGCTAAGAAACAGAGGCCAGATGTCAGTGGGTCCTCCAGGTAGAGGCTGAAGTGGTGGTGACAGGAATAAAAATGAGGGCAACTGTGAGCCACCTCTGACCAGTGCAGAAAGTGAAGCAGAGGTTCCTCTTCAAAGGGACTTTCCTTTCTGTCTGATTAGGAATAAATAGTAACTTCTCTTAGAAGCAAAATTTAGTCAAAGACCTGTGCTAACAGTCTTAGATATCTGCTAGCCATAATAAAGAAATCAATGTACTTTGTGCTCTTAGCTCCCACATTTTAGCCTAGATATTTGCCCTGGCATGCTTATACTGATCCAAGCAAGCAGTAGGTCATAGCCTGTTCCTCTTCCTTATTTGGAGGTGTTTTTACCTTTCTCAGCATTCCACAGGTTGCTTCCTCCTTTCTTTGTTCTCCTCTGCCTTTGCCTCTTTTGGAAAGTTCTGAATTACTAGCCAATCGGGACAAGTACAGAATGTGAGGTCCCCTTCCAGTCAGTGGAAACTGGACACAGCAGTAGGGTGGACACGTCAGGTTATAAATGACCCTGTCTCTTTTATTTGTGTGTGCTCTCATGGCAATTACTGCAAGCGAGTGGCACCCTTTCTGCAGAAAGTAAACTAGCCTTGCTGAGAGATCCTTGGTGTTTACCACGCCAAGCACCCATTCCTAATGCCAGTGAGGGCCACCTCCAGGAAGCTGGCAAGAGAGAGGAATGAGAGGAGTTGTGAGCAGGAAAGACTGATGTAATAAACCCACAGGCAGTAATGTGTTTGGGAGAAGGGAGGAGAAAGGGATTGCAAGAGCCAGGTGTGGTGGCTCACGCCTGTAAACTCAGCACTCTGGGAGGCCGAGGAGGGCGGATCACTTGAGCTCAGGAGTTTGAGACCAGTCTGGGCAACATGGTGAGATCCCTTCTCTATCAAAAATACAAAAACTTAGCTGGTCCTGGTGGTGCCCATCGGTGGTCCCAGCTACTTGGGAGGCTGAGGTGGGAGTTAAGCCGGAGAGTGAGGCATTAGCGGGGTGGGAATTGCAGTGAGCCGAGATTGGGCCACTGCACTCTAACCCGGGTGATAGAGTGAAAAAAAATAAAATGGATTGCAAGAAAGTGGACTGACCTCGCAGACCCTGATCTACAGGGTATGTGAGAAAATTAAAAACAGCTTCCCTTGGCCCTCGTGGTGGCACTGTCCTATAGTCCCAGCTACTCAGGAGAAAGAGGCGGGAGGATTGCTTGAGCCCAAGAGGCTGAGTAGAGCCTGCAGAGAGCTATGATTGCACCACTGCACTCCAGCCTGGGTGACCCTATTTCCAACAACAGCAGCAACAACAAAACAGATTACTTTGAAGGTACTAGAATGGGAACACAGGATCCTGGAGGGAAGGGAGCTGGCAAGTTACAGAGCAGGAAGGTGAAGGGACTGTCCAGGGAAGAGGGGAGGCTCCAGTAGTTATCCTTGAGGAACCAACGGCATGTGGTGGGGATTGGCAGGGGGAGCTCATGGAAGGGTGGGGAAACTGGGGAAAGGAAAAACTCGAGTCAGATCAGGAGTAGAGCCCTGACTTTCGGGAACAAGGGTGTAGGTGATGGAAGCTGGGAGCTGATGGAAGCTGGGAGCTGTGGGAAGCTTGAGCCTGTGGTGCTGAAGAGTCTACCCATTCCATCAACAGTTCCTCTCCAGGAACCATTCTGAGCTGCACCCTTAAAAATATTTGCTATTATTATTTATTTATTTATTTATTTTGAGACAGTTTCGCTGTTGTTGCCCAGGCTGGAGTGCAATGGGGCTATCTCGGCTAACCACAACCTCCACCACCTGAGTTCAAGCGATTCTCCTGCCTCAGCCTCCCGAGTAGCTGGGATTACAAGCATGCACCACCATGCCAGATTAATTTTGTGTTTTTAGTAGAGATGGGGTTTCTCTATGTTGGTCAGGCTGGTCTCGAACTCCCGACTTCAGGTGATCCACCCACCTCGGCCTCCCAAAGTGCTGAGATTACAGGCGTGAGCCACTGCGCCCTGCCTGCTATTATTTTTATTATTTCTCCAGGCTACAAGAGAGGGAATCTCCTGAATTCCTCTGGGGCAGCCCTCCCAGTTCACCTGGGAGAAAAGCAGGCAGGGGCCGGGCTAGGATTCTATTGGGGCGGGAAGCCCTGGCAGAAGGGTAGCTGAAGCGAAGCACCCCAGGAATGCCCTCGCGGCCTCTCCTCCCGATTCCTTATCAGCCAGAAGCTCGAGTTTCCCCAGCTCCACGCGATCAAATGCTGCTTCAGAGCTCTAGGAAGCTGGGTGTGTCTTCTGTGCTTTGTAAAAAAGAAAAGAAAAAAGCATTAGCAAATCCCCAGCCCAGGTAGCCGGCTGGCCGAGGGCGGACTCTTGGAACCCGGCGGTGCGGGGTGGGGGACGGGGGAGGGATTGGGGGGCCCTTGCTCCAAAGGCAAAGCTGGGTGCAGCGCAGAGCGGGAAACAGGAACTGCAGGGAGGCCACTCCGCAGGCGCCTCCCCTTTCCCGCTGGGGAGAGGCCGCCGCCACGCGGCGCTCGGCCTGCACCCACCCTCCGGGGCCCTGCTGAACGGAGGCGGCCCCAGGCCCCGAGGTGTCGCTCTTGGGCTGCCCGCGCTGCGACCCCCGGCTTTGGCCGGCTTCTCCCTGGGGAAAGGGAGGCAGCGCCAGGGACCGGGCTGTTAGCCACGTGCTGGGTGGCCTTGGGCAGATTGCTTCCTGTCTCTGGGCCTCAGATTTTCTCATCTAAAAAGACGGGGCTGGACTCATTTCTGCAAGGCCACTCCCGGTTGGAGCGGTTCCCTGCAATTCCCTTCCTTCTCTGGGTTTGAAACTCTTCCCTCCCCCATCGCCTCGGGGTGGCCCCTGGATTATCCGGGTGGTGTTTATCCAGTCTGCCGCCTGGAGAGAAAATGTTGCCCTGCAGCTGTGATTTACAGCAGGGCTCGGCACCCTTTTTCTTTTTTTGTTTTTCTTTATTTTCCCTCCTTCCTTTTTACATCTAGAGTACACATTGGATGCACCCTTTTCCTGTAAAGGGTGAGAGAGTAAATACTTTGGGCTTTGCAGGCCACACGCTCTGTCACAGCTATTCAACTCTGTCATTGTAGCCAAGGCAGCCATGGATAAGACTGTAAACGAGTGAGCACCATGTGTTTCCATGAAGCTTTGTTTGTTGCAGCTGACATTTGGATGCTCACAGGTCAAGAAATAGTTTTTTACTTAGTATTATCTTTTTGAGATGGAGTTTCACTCTTGTTGCCCAGGCTGGAGTGCAATGGCGCGATCTCGGCTCACTGCAACCTCTGCCTCCCAGGTTGAAGTGATTCTCCTGCCTCAGCCTCCTGAACAGCTGGGATTACAGGCGCCCGCCACCAGGCCTCGCTAATTTTGTGTATTTTTAGTAGAGATGGGGTTTCACCATGTTGGCCAGGCTGGTCTCAAACTCCTGACCTCAGGTTATCCACCCGCCTCAGTCTCCCAAAGTGTTGGAATTACAGGCGTGAGCCACTGCGTCCGGCCAATAAATTGTATTCTTTTTATTTTTTTTTTCAGCCTTTTAAACCTTGGCTGGGCGCAGTGGCTTATGCCTATAATTCCAGCACTTTGGGAGGCTAAGGCAGGAGGATCTCTTGAGCCAGGAATTGGAGACCAGCCTGGGACAACATAGAGAGACCCTATCTCTACAAAAAAATTAAAACATTAAAAAATTTTTAAAAAGTAGCCGCGGTCCCAGCTACTTGGGAAACTCAGACAAGAGGATCACTTGAGCTTAGGAGGTCTGGGCTGCAGCAAGGCATGATTGCGCCACTGCACTCCAGCCTGGGCAAGAAAGTGAGACCCTGTCTCTAAAAAATAAGAAAACAAAAACAAAAACACCTTAAAAAACATGGTAGCTAGCAGGCTGTACAGGGACTTGGCCACAGGTGGATGTTTCTCTGCCCCTGGTTAGAGCCTAAGATTTGTCATGTGGACTTTAAGATTGGTTTCTCTGCCTTCCTGAAGCTATTTTCTCATCTGTAAGATATACTGCTGACACACCTCAGAGCATCGTTGTGGGAATGAAGTGAGAATATAGATGAAGCTATTGCATAAAGGATATTGTTCTTTGGGAAGTTGTTGGTGTGTATCCCCAGCAGAAGATGTGGACTTAGAGATTTGGATGGTGTCTTGCTGGCCATGCACTCCCCGAATTTCCTGAGCACAGGCAGTGTGCGTGCCCACCATGCAATAGCTCATTTAATTATCTCAGGCATAGGAGATAAAAATGACATATTCTCACTTTATAGGAGCTCAGAGCCAAGATTTGAACTGGCTGTATTAGATCTGCCTTCAGAGCCCCTACTCATCTTCCTCCTTTCTCTCTGAACAAATTTGCCTCTGAACAAACTTGGAGTTGCTTATCTATCCAGCAACAGGACCTTTAACAGAACACTATTTTTCTGGACGTCTATAACCTCTTTGGTCTAGGGACAAGAATTAACACCTTCTATGTGCAACTGTCATTGTATCCTAGCTTTTTTATTATTTTTTTTGAGACGGAGTTTCGCTCTTGTTGCCCAGGTTGGAGTGCAATGGCACAATCTCAGCTCACCGCAACCTCTGCCTCCCGGGTTCAAGTGATTCTCCTCCCTCAGCCTCCCGAGTAGCTGGGATTATAGGCATGCACCACTACGTCCAGCTAATTTTGTATTTTTAGTGGAGACAGGGTTTCTCCATGTTGGTCAGGCTGGTCTCGAACTCCCAACCTCAGGTGATCTGCCCGCCTCGGCCTCCCAAAGTGCTGGGATTACAGGCATGAGCCACCGTGCCGGGCCTGTGTCTCAGTTTTACAGAAGATAAAACTGAGGCTTGAGATTAAGTAAGGATTGAAACCTAGGCCTGCCTGACCCCAAAACTGAGCTCTTTCTACTGGGAATAGCTTCAGAGTAACCAGTTGCACAAGCCCTAAGTCTAGGAGCCCTTGAGGACTCCTTCCTTCCCTTAACCTATGTCTAGTATACTGGCAAGTTGTTTTGATTCATCCTTGAAAATATATCCTGAATCTATTTGGGGGCTAGAGGGAAACCATAGCATGCTTTGGGAGTTATTGTGATCTTTTAAAAATGCAAATCAGGCCAGGCACGGTGGCTCATGCCCATAATCCCAGCATTCTGGGAGGCCGAGGCTGCCGGATCATGAGGTCAGGAGATCGAACCATCCTGGCTAACACAGTGAAACCTGATCTCTACTAAACATACAAAAAAAAATTAGCCAGCCTGGTGGCAGGCGCCTGTAGTCCCAGCTACTCAGGAGGTTGAGGCAGGAGAATCGCTTGCACTTGGGAGGCGGAGGTTGCAGTGAGCTGAGATCTTGCCACTGCACTCCATCCTGGGCAACAAGAGCAAGACTCCACCTCAAAAACAAACAAACAAAAAGCAAATCAGATCATGCCACATCCCTACCTAGAACCTTGGAAGATTTCCTTGTTTACTTGGAATAAAACCCCACACCTGGCCAGGAGCAGTGGCTGTAATCCCAGCACTTTGAGAGGCCAAGGTGAGTGGATCACCTGAGGTCAGGAGTTCAAGACCAGCCTGGCCAACATAGGGAAACCCCGTCTCTACTAAAAATACACAAAATTAGCTGGGCGTGGTGGCAGGCACCTGTAGTCCCTCAGGAGGCTGACGCAGGAAAATTGCTTGAACCCAGGAGGCAGAGGTTGTGGTGAGCCGAGATCCTGCCATTGCACTCCAGCCTGGGCAACAAAAGCGAAACTCCGTCTCAAACGAACAAACCCCAAACCTTACCTTGCTCTGTGCCACCTAAACCCTGCCCATCTCTCTACTGTGTTCCCCTCTCATGCCCTCATTCCTTTTGCTCCAGCGTCAATGGCTTTCTTTCTTTTTCTCTTTTTATTTATTAAAAAAAACTTTTTTTTTTAATTGAGATGGGGTCTTACTATATTGCCAAGGCTGGTCTTGAAATCCTGGGCTCAAGCCGTTCTCCTGCCTTGACCTCTCAAAGTGCTTTCTACTTCTCTAACTTGCCAGGGAACCATGTCTCCTTTCCCTCACCTGACCCCTTGGACTTTCCTGCCAGTATTCACAAGGGTAAAGGCTCTATTGTCACCTACCCAGCCAGCCTTCCCTGGCAAGCACCACTGGTCCTCTGTTCCTAAATTAAACTTTTTATAGATGGGGTCTTGCTATGTTGCCAAGGCTAATCTTGAACTCCTGGGCTCAAGCAATCCTCCGTTTTCAGCCTCCCAAGTGGCTGAGACTGCAGGCTCGTACTACTGTGCCTGGCCTCACCTGTCTTCTTATCCCTCACCCTGTTTTATCCTGTTTCCAGCAGTCATCCCTATCTGACGGTTTTTCTGCACACACTGCATCTTCCCCAGTGCAACGTTAGCTCCATTCTTGCAGAAACCTTGCGTGTTTATTCTCCACTAAATCCCCAGGCTTAGCCCACGTCTGGCACATAGTAAGTGCTCAACACATGTCTGATGAGCTAATGGCCCATTAGGCCTGAATCCCCTCTCTATGGGAAATCATGAACTTGCAACAAACAGAATCATCCAATAGACATTGGGCCCTACTATGCACCTGGCACTGTGCCAGAAAGCAGGGCAGCCACAGAGACATAGGCTCAGTCCTAGTGAGGAACTCACTGGCCCACTGGGCAGAGATGATGTGCATGTACAGTAAGGCCAGGCAAGGAGCATGCACCCAGGTTCTACTGAAAGGCCGTCTGGGGTCAAAGGGTAGCTGGAGATAATGCCAATGTGGCTGCTGAATCCTATAAGAAATCCCACGCTGGGGTTGGTTGCTCATGCCTCTAATCCCAGCACTTTGGGAGGCTGAGGTGGGAGAATTGCTTGAAGTCAGGAGTTTGAGACCAGCCAGAGCAACATAGTGAGACCCCGTCTCTACAAAAAATAAAAAATAAGCCAGGCATGGCGGTGCACACCTGTGGTCCCAATGACTTGCGAAGCTGAGGCAGGAGGATTGCTTGAGCCTGGGAGGTTGAGGGTACAGTGAGCCGTGATTACACCACTGCACTCCAGCCTGGGCGATGGAGCAAGACCCAGTCTCAATAAATAAATAAATAAAAATATAAAGAGAAAGAGAGAAAAAGAAATCCCCTTTCTGAGCTGAGCCTCTCAACAGGGACACCCTCTGCGTAGAACACCCGCATCCACCGCACTCCAACTCTCCCAGGCTTTTTATTCATTATTTTGATTCTAGTTTCCACCTCCTTTCCTCTAGGCCTTTCCTGACCCCTCATGTCCCACCTTGATGGCAGTCCCTTTAGATCCCAGTCTTGATGCTGACCACTGCTCTGATGGCCGGTTTCCCTGCCTATACCTCCATATTCCCCACTCCCTGCCCACCCCATCGGTCTGTTTGTTCCTGGAAAGCAGGGACCTTGACTAGCACCATTGCAGTGCTCAGTACCTAGCAGGAGCTCAAGGAATATTTGTTGTCTGAATGAACAAATACACAGAGTATTTCCTGGGAAGGTAGAATTTAATCTCCTTCCTGGCTGGGCGCGGTGGCTCATGCCTGTAATCCCAGAATTTTTGGAAGCCAAGGCAGGCGGATCACTTGAGGTCAAGAGTTTGAGACCAGCCTGGCCAACATGGTGAAACCCTGTCTCTACTAAAAATACAAACATTAGCTGGGCATGGTGGCGGGTGCCTATAATCCCAGCTACTCAGGAGGCTGAGGCAGGAGAATTGCTTGAACATGGAGGTGGGGGTTGCAGTGAGCTGAGATCGTGCCACTGCACATCAGTCTGAGCAACAGAGCGAGACTCGGTCTCTCTCTCTCTCTCTCTCACACACACACACACACACACACACACACACAATCTCTTTTCTGAGGGCAGCACAAGAGGTTGAGAACAAGAGCCCCTCCACATGGTCATAGACCATTCTTAGTGTGTATTCACTGCTAGCCTGGCCACCTCCTCATTCGGGGCTCTACTGCCAAGCCTCAAACTCTCTCTCTCTCTCTTTGAGACAGGGTCACGCTCTGTCACCCAGGCTGAAGTGCAGCGGAATAATCACAGCTCACTGCAGCCACAGCTTCCCAGGCTTAAGCGATCCTCTCCACCTCAGCCTCCCAAGGAGCTGGGACTACAGTCATGCGCCACGCTACCCAGATGATTTTTGGTAGAGACAGGGTTTTGCCATGTGACAGGTCTGGAACTCCTAGGCTCAAGTCATCCACTTGCCTCGGTCTCTTAAAGTGCTGAGATTACAGGTGTGAAGCAGCCCACCTGGCTATTCTTTCCATTATTATTATTTTTATTGGGTCCATGAAGGTTCATACTGCAGGAAGTCCACAGGGTATAGAGCAACGTGGCTCCCTCTTTCTCTTCCCCAGAGGGAGCTGCTGCATGGTTTCCACGTGCTGTCTTCTACTTTGCTACATCTTCACTTCAGGGAGGCCTGCAGCCTGCAGCCCTCTTGGGAGCCAAGGGCACCACTCCGTGTTGGAACAGAGGGTCAGTTCTGGCATCAGTGGCGTCACTCTGTAGCTGGGTCCAGGCAGAGGGGACATGGGCCAGGAGGATTTATTCCAGGCTGGAAGATGCCCAAGTGCAGAGCAGCTGGAGAAGCCCAGGCCAAGACAGCAGGCAGTGCCCACAGTCCTCCTTTACAGGGTCTCTACTGGACCTCATGTCAAACCACCAAGATGCCAGGTGGCTTGATGAGGCCTGGGAGGCAGCCATGGCACTCAGGGGGGAAAGAGTCTCACTCCACGGGGAGACCTGGAGAGGGACATCCCCTATCAGACGCCCTCTGCCAGGTCTCGCCCAAACCTTCCCCAAGAGGGTTGAAAAGGCGGTGACAACCTCAGCTACAGCCCCTCTGCCCCAAAATGAATCCGTGTTTAGGTAAAGATGAACAATAGGAGGCCCCAAAAAGGAAACCTGATGGGCTCTGAGGGGAGAGGCGCTAGGGGTGGGGAAAGCCTTCCTGGGGGACTAGTGTATATACAAGCCTCAGGTCTTGTAAGGTTTTTGGAACGAGGGTTGGCAGCTTCATTTTTGAGTCGCTGCTAAGTTGCAAGGGTGGGGAGTGTCAAGATATCTCCTAGTCCAATTTCATTTTCTATTCTCCATATCTTAGGACCGGGAAGGCAGATGCTGGCCACTCACAGCCACTCCCATCCCGCTTTCCTGCTCCAGACCTTACTTATTAGGCTACCTTGCCACCTTGTCTGCTAAGCAACACATGTCTGCAATGGGAGAAATCCCATTCGCCACCCTTCTCTAAAGGAGGTCTGCTTTACCTCAACAAGCCCCACAGAGAAGCCCACGGGAGTGGCCTCTCCTAGAGTTTTGCAGTGCACAACCTGTGCAGCCCTCTGCAGGGGCCCTGCCAGGCTAGACAGATGGCTTTTGGAGGCTCCATAAGGAGGGTAGGGAAGAAGGGTGGTCCCAGGGGGTTCATACCCTCCCACACTGCTTCACCCTAGGCAGTTCTAGGCTATCTCTTTTACACAGTGGACTTACATTGAACTTCCGAATAAGATTCACGTGAGACAGCATGTCCCATTGCTAATCACAATGACAGGCTGTGACAACCCCTTCAGTAGAGAGAGGCCAGTTAAACCACAGGCTTCACAGTCTGAATCCCAGCTCTGCCTCTTACTACCTGCCTGGCCTTGGGTGAATAATACTATGTACCTCACAGTGTGGCTGAGAAGACCAATACAGATAATGCAGGGACAGTGTGGCCGGTGTGGCGATAGTGGGACCACAAGGAAGAGTCCCTTCCAGCTCTGCCGGCAGATCCTAGGGAGGGCTCTCAGCACCGTTGGCGCCGATCATTCTTTGTTATGGAGGCTGTCCCGTGCATCTCTGGTCTCTACCCACTCCATGCCAGCCCCGCCCCTCCTCAGTTACGACAACCAACAATGTTTCCAGATATTGCCAAATGTCCCAGGAAGACAAAGTGGCCTCCAGTTGAGAAGCACGGGACTGGAGAGAAATACTGCAGGAAGCCGAGAGGGTGAGGCAGTGGGAGCTGGAAGGAATGTGCAAGGCATGAGAGTCAGCCTCCCCCTGCTCCGGAAACTCCTCAGTCAGCTCCTCTGCTCTGTCCCTGGAGACGGCTTGTCTCTGCTGGAGGCTTCCTCCTGATAAGGCTGCTTCGTGTGTGTGTGTGTGTGTGTGTGTGTGTGTGTGTGTGTGTGTGTGTGTCTATGAGGGAGAGAGAGAGAGAGAGAGGAGCAGGAGGTGGGGGAAGGAGCTGGAGAGGGAAGGGAGAAGGAGAGAAGAAGGGGGAGGGGGTGGGGAGAGGGATTGCAGAAGACAGAAGGAGAGAGCTAGGAGGCTGAGAATACCTCTGGCCCCCAGGTCCGTAGTTTCTGCACAGACCCAAGATAGAGCCCTGGGGACCTGGGGACCTCTGGCTGCATAGTCTGGGGTCCTTTGTCCCCTCCTCTTAGTGACCTGAGGGAGATGACTCAGGCCGGAAGGGGTGCAAAGTGGGAAGAGGAAGGTGGGAAGAGGAAGACACCCAGTCTTTGCTCTCCCTGTCCCCCCAAGACAATCCCCCAGCAGGTCTGTCTTCTGTGCCTCCAAAATCCACCAGGGTCAGACTCCTCCCACCCGCCCCATCAGCCGCCACCTCTTTGTTTCTGGAGTTACCACCTCGCTGGTCTCCCTGCTTCCACACTCCCTCTTCCTATCATGTGTTCTCCAGGAAGCAGATAGAATGACATGAAAAATGCAAATTGGATCATGCCATCCCCATGCCTAAAGCCCTGTAATGATCCCCTCAGCCCTCAAAATCAAAACCATATCCCCGGCCACAGCCTTCAAGTGTTCACGGTCCCCAGGCCACTCCTTCACTCATCACCAAACTCCCACCACACTGTCCTTCCTTCTATTCCTTGCCTGCACCATCCCCCTAGCTTTTTACCAACTGAGGTGTTATCTGCAGTTCCTCTGCCTGCTTTTCTCAGCCCCGGGTCCTAAGCATTAAGGTGTCCACGAAGATTCCTTTCTCAGACACACCTTCCCTGCCCACCCCATCGGAAAATGACCTCTTCAAATACTGGCCCAGCATCCCATTGTTCTTTATAGCACTTTTGACCTCACACATTATCATCTTAATTCCTGGAGAGCAGGGACCTCACTTGTCACTTCTGTATCTCCAGGGCCCATGTGTGGCACACAGTGAGCGGTCAATAACATGGATTGAATAGACAAATGAACGAACGATGAGATGGTCTCCAGAGCCCCTCCCCGCGTGCTGGCTCTTTGTGTCTTTGCAGACTTTGCACCTCTGGCTCCAGGGAGCTCACAGGCAGGGGCTGGTCCAGCCCAGAGGCAATGAAGACAGTGACCGTGAGGATGGTGGTGGAGCTGCAGGTGCTGACTCAGGTAGCTCCGTGAAGCTGGAAAGAAGTCATTTGAGGCAAATGAAAGGATGTCCCAGGTCACAGTGGAGAGAACACCTCGGGGGGGACTTCTTCACCTTTCTCTGTGATGCTAACAACAGACTTGTCATGACTTCAAAGCCTTTTTACTCCTTTCAGCTATCTCTCTGTGACTGTCTTTGTGAGAGTCTCATTGTTGTTGTTACTAAGATGGCTTCCCTCAGAGGACGGACACTTGGAGTAGTGGTAGGTTCGGCCACCGTTAGAGATGATGGCTGTGGGGTCCAGGGCAGCCCCCTGGTCCCCTGGGCTCACCCCCTCTTGCGCCACCCCGGGCCGTGCCGTGCCAATCCAGCCACCAGAGGGCGCTCCAGGTCGCGGCATCCCGGCTCCGTGTCGGCCTGGGGCTGGCGGGCGGGGCTCCGCTGTCTCCTACTGAGGCCTGGCACTTCCTCTCTCTCTTGCCATTCCTGTCTCCCTGTCTCCCTACCTGGCATCTCCCCCCTGCTATCCTCATCCCCCGCCCCTCTCCTTCGTCTCCATCAGCAAACCCGCATTGAAGCCTGACCAGTGGTAAGCCCCAGTGTCTGGTGCAGGGATGGACACAGACGTGTCCCAGTGGGATCTCCACTCACCAGGGAGCTCACAGCCCAACCTGAATCCCTACACCAGCCTGGAGCAATGAAGCCTCCTGAAAGGACTGCTGAGGAGAGACAGGCCCTCCTACAAGAGGTGGGGCAGGACATGGCATTCCCCACGGAGGGGGCTCCACATCCCTCCCACCTACCCCAGCCAGGGTCCCTCTGACTGTGCCACTCACCGTGCAGGCGCACCACACAGGACGTCCTGTGATGGAAAAGGCTTAGGCAGAGTCTGGCTGCCTTATGTCACTCAGGGGTAAACTGAGGCTCCAGCAGTAAAACTAGCATGAAGTCTGGATTCAAATCCCAACTCTGCTGCTTAAGAGCTGGAGGACCTTGGACAGGCTACCTAACCTCTCTGAGCTCAGGCTGCAGAAGTGGCAGCCTCTTAGGGTTATGCCAGACCACACATGCAAGGCTTAGCACTGTGCCTGCAGTTAGTCATTATCCTTAAGAAAGTGGCATACCCATGGCCACATATTGAGCAGAGGTGGCAGACCTAGGCCCAGAATTCCCATCTGAACTCTGAACTCTCAGGCCCCAGCTCTTTCTGCCGTTGTGGGCAGAGGCTGCAGGGAATAACAGAGGATGTGAACTCCAGTTGAGTCTTTTATTTTATTTTATTTTATTTTTTTATTTTTTTGAGACCGAGTCTCGCTCTTCTCCCTTAGGCTGTGGCGCAGTGGTGTCGTGGCATCTCAACTCAAGCTATTCTCCTGCCTCAGCTTCCCGAGTAGCTGGGATTACAGGTGCCCGCCACCACAACTGGCTAATTTCTTTTTCTTTTTTGAGACGGAGTCTCGCTCTGTTGCCTAGGCTGGAGTTTTGTGGCACAGTCTCGGCTCACTGCAACCTCTGCCTCCCGGGTTCAAGCAATTCTCCTGCCTCAGCCTCCCGAGTAGCTGGGATTACAGGTGCCCGCCACCATGCCCAGCTAATTTTTTGTATTTTTAGTAGAGACAGGGTTTTGCCATGTTGGTTAGACTGGTCTTGAACTCCTGACCTCAGGTGATCCACCCGCCTCGGCCTCCCAAAGTGCTGGGATTACAGGCGTGAGCCACTGCACCCGGCGAGTCCTTATTTTGAGGAGGGGTCTGTGTTACTGTCCCCAGCTGTCTCATCTGTGTTCTCCTGCTATGGGCATCTCTTGGGATGGCTCCACACTTCCTCCTGGCCTGGCCACACCTAATCCTTCAAACCCAGCCCTTGGGTGGGGAGAGGGGAAGGTGGCCTTAGCACTGCCAGGCGAGTATGAACTGGCGCAATCTTCGTGGAGGCTCTGTCAGTGTTTGGCAATCCTCTGACCCAGTTGTTCTACTTCAGGGGATTTAACCCTACAAGAGGGTAATATATATACACATATGAATGTATACATATTTGCATGCATATACACATGTATCTCTGAAGGATACATAAGAAACTAGTAGTTTTGAGTTGGGCACCATGGCTTACACCTGAAATCCCAACAGTTTGGTAAGCTGAAGCAGGAGGATCACTTGAGCCCAGGAGTTCCAGACCAGTCTTGGCAACATGGCAAAACCCCATCTCTAAAAAACAAAACAAACAAACAAACAAAAAAGCACAAATTAGCAGGGTGTGGAGGCATGCCCTTGTAGTCCCAGACACTTGGGAGGCTGGTGCAGGAGGGTCACTTGAGCCCAGGAGGTCGAGGCTGCAGTGAGTCAAGATCGCGGCACTGCACTCCAGCCTGGGCAACAAAGCGAGACCCTGTCTCAAATAAAACAAAAAATCCCTGAAGAAACTAGTGATTTTGTTTGCCTAGGGTGGGAGGTAGGGTGGAAGAGATGGGAGTGAGAGCGGGTGGGAGAGATTTTCCCCATAGCTCTTTTGTTATTTTTGGATATTAAGAGAAGTGGATGTATTACCTAGTTAAAAAAATAATTTAGGCCAGGCGCGGTGGCTCAAGCCTGTAATCCCAGCACTTTGGGAGGCTGAGACAGGCGGATCACGAGGTCAGGAGATCGAGACCATCCTGGCTAACACGGTGAAACCCCGTCTCTATTAAAAAATACAAAAAACTAGCCGGGCGAGGTGGCGGGCGCCTGTAGTCCCAGCTACTCGGGAGGCTGAGGCAGGAGAATGGCGTGAACCCGGGAGGCGGAGCTTGCAGTGAGCTGAGATCCGGCCATTGCACTCCAGCCTGGGCGACAGAGCGAGACTCCGTTTCAAAAAAATAAATAAATAAAAATAAAAAAATTAAAAAAAATAATTTAAACGTTTTAAAAATAGGAATGGTAGCCAAATGCAATGCAATACAATTAAACAACAAAATAATAAATAAAATCAGAGTTGGGGGAGGAGCCAGGTGGAATTCCCTCTCCCCTTCTCATTTCTCACCCTTCTTCCTTTTTTCCCTCCCCCTCCTCTCTTTCTTCAGGAAGCCACCTTTCCTGTTTTCTCCAGCCCACAGTGAGCTTTCTTTGAACTCATTCATTCATTCATTCATTCATTCATTCATTTATTTATTTTTTGAGACAGGGTCTTACTCTGTCCCTCAGGCTGAATGCAGTGATGTGATCATGGATTACTACAGCCTCAGCCTTCCAGGCTCAAGAGATCCTCCCACCTCAGCCTCCTGCACAGCTGAGACTACAGGTGCACACCACCACGCCCAGCTAATTTTTGTATTTTTTTGTAGAGATGAGGTTTCACCGTGTTGCCCAAGCTGGTCTTGAACTCCTCGGCTCAGGCAATCTGCTCGCCTCCACCTCCCAAAATGCTGGGATAACAGGTGTGAACCACCGCACCCAGCCATTCATTCACTGATTCATTCTTCATTTATTCATTCACCAAATGTGCCCTTGGGTGGAAGTAGGGATTTAGGCAGACTCTACTTTCTGCTCTCTACAGGGGAGATAGATATTAGGAAGACACAATCCTCAGTATTGTCATTATCATTCATTAAAGTACCATGAAGGAGAAGTGGCATGGCAGCATAGAAAAGGGACCTGAACTAGCCTGGAGGGCCAGAAAGGCTTTTCTGAGAAAGTGACTCCTTTATTTCCACTTAATTATTCAAACACTTTCTTTCTCTTATGAAGAAACTCAAATATATACAAACATAGAATACCCCATGTACCCATAGCCCAGCTCCATACTGATCAACATGGCCAATCCTACCTTATTCTATCCCACCCACTCCCCTACTTCACCATGTCAAAAAGCAAAATGTCAACAAATTGAGTTTCAGAAATTTAACTGGCTTTTCTTAGCGATTCATGAATTGGGCGGAATCTCATACACAAAACAGAAAGGTGCTCCAATGAGGTGACCAGAGAAGCTGGGCCTTTTTTTTTTTTTTTTTTTTGAGATGGAGTTTCACTCTTGTCACCCAGACTAGAGTGCAATGGCTTGATCTCAGCTCACTGCAACCTCCGCCTCCCAGGTTCAAGCTATTCTCCTGCCTCAGCCTCCGAAGTAGCTGAGATTACAGGCATGCGCCACCACACGGGCTAATTTTTATTTATTTATTTATTTTTATTTTTATTTTTATTTTTTGGCTAATTTTTATATTATTAGTAGAGATGGGGTTTCACCGTGGTGGCCAGGCTGGTCTCAAACTCCTGACCTCAGGTGATCTGCCCACCTCGGCTTCTCAAAGTGCTAGGATTACAGGAGCGAGTCACCACGCCTGGCCAGAAGCTGGGCTTCATAGGCAGAAAAATGTTGAAGAAAGCAGAAACAGGGAAAAAAAGGGGACCGGTTATTTCAAAGTTACATTCCTTGTAGGGTTAAAGCAGAGGGGACCTCCTTATCATGCTTTCTCAGGTTGACTGGGGCGTTTTAGCTAGCTGCTGTGAATCTCCTATTTTTTGGAAAACTGGCCTGTTTGTAAGTTCAGTTTGATTATATGGCCCCTCAGAATGAGTGACTCCATTTTGGTTTGGCCTGATTTGTTAGGGCCTAGTGCAGAAGTTCAGTTCAAAACAATGGCCTCTCATAAATTTTATTTAACAATGCTCACCCTTTTTTTTTTTTGCTTTGAGACAAAGTCTTGCAATGTTGCCCAGACTGGTCTCAAACTCCTGGGATCAAGCAATCCTTCTGCCTCAGTCACCTAAGTAGCTGGGACTGTAGGTGTAAACCACTGCACCCAACTCCACCCAATTATTTTGAACCAAATCTCAGACACTATATTTCTTTGTTTTTTGTTTTTCTGAGATGGAGTTTTGCTCTTGTTGGCCAGGCTTGAGTGCAATGGTGCAGTCTCAACTCATTGCAACCTCCACCTTCTGGGTTCAAGTGATTCTCCTGCCTCAGCCTCCCAAGTAGCTGGGATTACAGGCACACGCCACCATGCCTGGCTAATTTTGTATTTTTAGTAGAGATGGGGTTTCACCATGTTGGTCAGGCTGATCTTGAACTTCTGACCTCAGGTGATCTGCCTGCCTTGGCCTCCCAAAGTGCTGGGATTACAGGCGTGAGCCACCGCCCCCAGCCTCAGACATTATATTTCATCTGTAAATACTTCAGTATAAATCTCCAAAAAATAAGGACTTTTAGGCCAGGCGGTGGTTACAGTGAGCCGAGATTGTGCCACCGCACTCCAGCCTGGGCGACAGAGTGAGACTCTGTCTCAAAAAAAAAAAAAAAAAAAAAAAAAAAAAAGAGCCACAGGTCCTCACTGTGGAGCATGCACCTGTTGTCCTGTACTCTCAGCTACTTGGGAGGTGGAAGCATTGCTTGAACCCAGGAGTTGGAGGCAGCAGTGAGCTATAATCCTGCCATTGCACTCCAGCCTGGGCAACAGAGTGAGACTCCCCATCTCTAATAAAATAAAGATAAAAATAAAAATAAATAATACATTTTTTTAAAAAAGGTCAGTATGGAGATGGAGTGAAATTCCACGAGGGACACAGAATGAGTGGTGCATGAACGTGCTCAGCCCATGTCTTTCCTCCCCAGCTCTCCCTCATCCCCTGCATCCTATTTTCTTTTTCTTTTCTTTTTTTTTTTTGAGATGAAGTTTCTCTCTTGTTGCCCGGGCTGGAGTGCAGTGGCGCAATCTTGGCTCACTACTGCAACCTCTGCCTCCCAGGTTCAAGCGATTCTCCTGCCTCAGCCTCCTGAGTAGCTGGGATTACAGATGCCCACCACCACGCCCGACTAATTTTTCGTATTTTTAGTAGAGACGGGGTTTCACCATGTTGGGCAGGCTGGTCTCGAACTCCTGACCTCAGGTGATCTGCCTGCCTCGGCCTCCCAGAGTGCTGGGATTACAGGTGTGAGCCACCGTGCCCGGTGCATCCTATTTTCTTTACTGGGAAACACACTGCTGTGGAGAGGGAAAGAAGCCGAGTGCTCAGGGCCTCTCCGAGGTAGGAAGCCTCACCCTGTTGGCAGGCTTGAGCTGAGGCTTCCTGCTTTCTGAGAAATACCCTCCCGAGGTCTCCAGCTCCATAGGTAGGGATGGGCTGGGGGTTGGAAAGAAAGGGGGCATAACAGCTAAGGTTTTCCCTTGGCTTTTTGGGGACCAGTGGTGCCTCAGCTAGAGAAGCCCAACACTGAAAGTCTCTCAGAGAATTAAAAAAATATATATGTGGTAGTCTCATCTCCTACTGCCAGTATCGTGGTTTTGGCAGAGTTATGATAAGGGCTGAGTCTTCCATCTGGCATGGGACCCAAGGCCTCCCAGTCAAAGACAAGATACCATTAATGATTAGATTGTCATCTTGGCCAGGATTTGCTCTCTCAGCAGGAAGCAGAGGTTGCAGTGAGCCGAGATCATGCCACTGCACTTTAGCCTGGGTGACAGAGCAAGACACCATCTCAAAAAAAAAAAAAAAAAAAAGTGAAACACATGTTCATACATGTTCAAAGTCACGTACACTTATAAACAGACGTGCCTGCGCACGTGTGCACACTCCTTTATCACAGGTGCTGTTGGCTTCCCCCTTCCTGACGAACTCTGTCAGATGACCACCATTTCTCCAAGCAGTCTTGTGTTCTGAAAGGCTGATTCCAACCCCTGTTCCAGGACAGGGAACTTCATTAGTCTAAGCCAGCCCTGATGGTCTTAGTCCCCCTGATGGAGATTGGTTTACCTTTGGGCTATGTGACCAAGTTCTAGCCAATGACACATGGAAAGCAGTTGGCTTGGGACTCCTGCGAAATTTTCCTTATTCTTGAGAAAGTCATCTCAGAAGTCAAGACTCATTTACCCGTCACTGGATTCTGTAATGTGAGAGTGTGGGGTATGGAAATGCTGCAGCCATTTTGTGACCTTGAGGATGCAGAATTAAGCAGAGTGGAGAAGTGGAAATGACCCAGGGCCTCTAATGCTGTTACTGATCCACACAGTCAGTCAACTTGAGCGTCCTCCCTTCCCACCTCCGGAATTCTAGTCATGAGAGATATTAACTGGATTTATTGTTTCTTTTTTCTTTTCTTTTTTTTCTTTTCTTTTTCTTTCCTTGTAGCTTAAGGCATCAAAGTGACACCCTCCTTCCATAAACACATTCTCCCACCAGACACATCCATATATCTGTATATAAACAACTAGAGCCATATATAGAAAGTCACAGCTGAGCACATGTGCACGCTGCTTTACACGTATATGTAAAAAAAGCAGGCCAGGCACGGTGGCTCACGCCTGTAATACCAGCACTTTGAGAGGCCGAGGAGGGCAGATCACAAGGTCAGGAGTTTAAGGCCAACCTGGCCAACATGGTGAAACCCCATCTCTACTAACGATACAAAAAATTAGCGGGGCGTGGTGGTGCGTGCCTGTGATTCCAGCTACTTGGGAGGTTGGGGCAAGAAAATCGCTTGAACCCGGGAGGCAGAGGCTGGAGTGAGCCGAGATCATTCCACTGCACTCCAGTCTGGGCGACAGAGCAAGACTCTGTCTCAAAAAAACAAAACAAAACAAAACAAAACAAAACAAAACAAAACAAAAACACATAATATTCTACATGTATCTGCAGTGATTCACACTTAATATACACAAAAATAAGTATACATCCTCCTAGGTACACAGATAGAAGCGCACGTATGCATCATGTCTCACACATGCATGCAATTCTATGTATAGTACCACAGACATAAATGCACATGGGCAATATGCATCTCTATAACACAGCCACACATGCTGGTTACATTGATGGCAACATTATTTTTTCCCACCCACATCTAAACAGCTACAAAGTACATACCCACAACTCTGAGGGCTGCTTGGCTATGAGCACCCGGGGCTGAAGAAAGTTCAGGAAGTAGTTAGGAGAGGGACTTACAGACCAGAACACCACCAAGGAGTGAGGAGGTCAAGTCCAGGGCGGCTTGGACATGCACGGCAGCGCCTGGGTCATGGATGCTAGACACAGCACCAAGGCAAGCTGTGATTAGAGTGTTTCCACCTTCAACGGATTAAAAAAAACTTACTCCCACCTGCCCCAGGACCTCCTTCCATACAGACGAAAAACCTACTTTGCCCTTCAAGTAGCTCTTTTTGTTTTCCTCATAGGCAAATAATTGAGTTAGACGTTGCATGAAAGTCAGTTTTTTTCCCATTTATGCTACTGGGCATTCTAGGTAGAAGGAAAAGTGCAAAGGCAAGGAAATGCAAAATAGCACAGTGAGTTTAGGGGATTCCAGTGGAAATGAGTTTGCAGCAGAAACCGAGGGTATGACAGAAGATGAGGTAGGGAAATGGGCAAGGGCCACATCACGAACCTAGGTTTACCTCTAAACTCCCACGGCCCAATCCATTCATCCGGACTCCCCGGGTCACATGACTTTGCTCCTAGGCCTGCATCTTCTATCCATCAGCTTTTTCATGCCAAACACCCAGATTAAATGGATAACCAAGACGTTTTAGGAGACAAGGTAGCAATAGTCAAATTTTCCTTCTGGCTTTTGTGTGGGGTTATTTAGGTTTTCTGCTCTAAATTACCCTTCTTTTGTTTCTTTTTTATAACAGAGAGGAGTTACCAAGGACATTCTTGCTAAATCAGTTTTTATTTATTATTCAACAATGTAAATTCATCTTTCAAAAATGTCATGTTTCCAAGTTTAATAAAAAGCTATTTCCAAAACAGTACATATGGTATGTTCCCATTTTGGATAAAATGTTTGCATGTATATTTATATGTGCATATAATAAGGTCTGGAAGTAAATACACACCAACTGTTAAACAACAGTTACATATGAGTGATGGGATTTTGGTCATCTTTACCTCCTTTTTTTTTTTTTTTTTTTTTGAGATGGAGTCTCTCTCTCGCCCCCCAGGCTGGAGTGCAACGGCACGATCTCGGCTCACTGCAACTTCCGCCTCCCGGCTTCAAGCGATTCTCCTGCCTCAGCCTCCCCAGTAGCTGGGATTACAGGCGCCTGCCACAACACCTGGCTAAGTTTTGTATTTTTAATAGAGACGGAGTTTCACCATGTTGGCCAGGCTGGTCTCGAACTCCTGACCTCAGGCGATCCACCCGCCTTGGCCTCCCAAAGTGCTGGGATTACAGGAGTGAGACACCGGGCCCAGCCATCTTTATCTTCTTCAGACTTTTCTGCATTTTTTCTGAATTTTATTTTAAACATTTCTGAATTTTATGCATTCTCTGAATTTTATGTTACTTTTATCATCAGAAGAAAATGATTTAAAATTATTTTTAAAGTTTAAGGCTGGGCTCAATGGCTCGTGCCTGTAATCTGAGCACTTTGAAAGGCTGAGGCAAGAGGACTGCTTGAAGCCAGCAGTTTAAGGCCATCATGGGCAATATAACTAGATCCTTTGTCTACAAAAAAAATTAGTCAGGTGAGGTGGTGCACGCCTTTCGTCCTAGCTACTTGGGAGGCTTAGGTGGGAGGATCACTTGAGTCCAGGAGTTTGAGGCTGTCGTGAGCTAAAATCATGCCACTGCACTCCAGTCTGGGTGACAGAAGAAGATGCTGTCTCTTAAAAAAAAGAAAAAAGTTGAATCTACATTGCAATGGTTTGAATGTTTGTCCCCTCCAATCTCATGTTGAAGCTTAATACCCCATGTAACCATAGCAAGAAGTGATTGGATCATGAAGCCTCTGCCCTCATTAATGAATTAATCCACTAATAAATTAAAGGATTAAAGGGTTATCATAAGAGTGGATTAATTATCATGAGAGTGGGAGCTGGTCACCATGGCTTATACCTATAATCTCAGAACTCTGGGAGGCCAAGGCAGGAGCATTGCTTGAGGCCAGGCGTGCAAGACAAACCTGGACAACATAGGGAGATCTTTCTCTCTCTCTCTCTTTCTTTCTCTCTCTCTTTCTTTCTTTCTTTCTTTCTTTCTTTCTTTCTTTCTTTCTTTCTTTCTTTCTTTCTTTCTTTCTTTCTTTCCTTCCTTCCTTCTTTCCTTCTTTCCTTCCTTCCTTCTTTCCCTCCTTCCTTCCTTCCTTCCTTCCTTCCTTCCTTCCTTCCTTCCTTCCTTCCTTCCTTCCTTCCTTCCTTCCTTCCTTCTTTCTTCTTTCTTTCCTTCCTTCATTCTTTCTTTTGTTTCTTTTCTTTCTTTCTTTTTTTTTTTTGATGGAGTCTCACTCTGTCGCCCAGGCTGGAGTGCAGTGGCATGATCTTGGCTCATTGCAACCTCGGCCTCCTGGATTCAAGGGATTCTCCTGCCTCGGCCTCCCAAGTAGGTGGGATTACAGGTGCCCGCCACTACACCTAGCTAATTTTTCATATTTTTGGTAGAGACGGGGTTTCACCATGTTGGCCAGGCTGGTTTCGAACTCCTGATCTCATGATTTGCCTGCCTTGGCCTCCCAGAGTTCTAGGATTACAGGCATGAGCCACTGCACCCATCAGGGAGACTCCATTTCTTAAAAAAAAAAAAAAAAAAATTAGTCAAGTGTGGTGGCTCACACCTGTTGTCCCAGCTACTGGAGAGGCTGAGGCTGCAGTGAGCCATCTTTGCACCACTGCACTCTGATCTGGGCGACAGAGCAAGGCCCTTTCTCAGAAATAAATAAAGGTCTGGTGCAGTGGCTCATGCCTATAATCCCAGAACCTTGGGAGGCCAAGACAGGCGAATCACTTGAGCCCAGGAGTTTGAGACCAGCCTGGGCAGCATGGTGAAACCTCTCTCCACAAAAAATACAAAAATTAGTTGGGTATTGGTGGCCCACACCTGTAGTCCTAGCTACTTGGGGGACTGAGGCAGGAAGATTATTTGAGCCTGGGAGGTTGAGGGTTGAGTGAACTGTGATTGTCCCCATGCACTCCAGCCTGGGTGATAAAGTGAGACCCTGTCTCAAAAAATTAAAATAAATAAATAAATAAAGCCAGTTTGGCTCTCAGTGAGCTCCCTTTGCCGTGTGATGCTCTGTGCCGTCTTGGTATTCTACAGAGAGTCACCACCAGCAAGAAGGCCGTCACCAGTGGTGCCCCCTAGACCTTGGACTTCCCAGTCTCCAAAACTACAATAAATAATTTTTTTTTTTCCTTTTCTTTTATTTTTAGAGACGGGGGTCTCACTGTGTTGCCTAGGCTGGTCTTAAACTCCTAGCCTGAAGCGATCCCCTCTCCTTGGTCTCTTAAAATCTCATGCTGGGATTACAGGCATGAGCCACTGCGTCCAGCCTCTCTCTCTCTCTCTCTCTCCCTCTCTCCCTCTCTCTCTCTCTCTACACACACACACACACACACACACACACACACACACACGCAGTCTCAGGTATTCAGTCGTAGCAACAGAAAGCAACCTAAGACATACATTTTAATAAAAAGTATAATAAGAAAATTTCAGGAAGAAGTGGGAAAAGGAGACATACAATCAACCTGTGCATGGCAGGAGACCCGACCTGATCTAACCAGGGGAGCCTTGCAGCTCCATCCTCTGTACCAAGGAAAGTCGAACAGGCAAAGCGAATCATAGAAAGGGCTCTGACCTCAAGAAACATGTGATCTAGGTGGAAGCATGAGTCACATATGTATGAAAAGCACAGCAGGCAATACTTTACAGGTAAGCTGGAAAGAGAATTCACCTGGTTACCTACCAGGAGATATGGGCTCTGTTCCTAGTTCTGGCACCCAGTGACGACGGTGAACTTTAATCTCCTTATCTGTCAAAGGGGTTTAATGACAATCATTGGGAAACTGTGATCATCAGATAAGATAACCTATCAGCGACTGCTTTCTGAACTGTGGTACAAATTACCTTTCAACCTGGAACCGCACCTCAGATGTGAAGGAATCTATCCCTATGGTGGAAATTCAGGCCCAAGCAGTAGGCAAGTGGGGTAGATCATCTGGGGACAGGGCCACTTGTGGTTGGCCCTTTAAAATACCAGAACACAGGGGCAGCCTGCACGGCTCTAACATTGCAGAACAGAAGTCAAAGTGGGCGTTCTTGCCTCAGCTCAAAGACCTGCACAGCCTGCTCACCTTTGCAGAGCAGTGCACTCCAAGGAGAAAACACAGGGGCAGCCACGTCTTGGCCTTCTCAGAATGTCCAATCCTTTTCATAATTTAACTGCTTGCTCTGCATAATTACTTTTCTCCTGCTTATGAGCTTAGAGCAATAGTAGTTCCCAATAACTAGAGACTTAATAAGGCTAAATTACAATGAGTGTCCTGCGGAATTACACACCGCATTAACACCAAATGAGTTCATTAGAAATTCATTAGGAATGATCCCTGCGGCTGCCACAGGAATTAATCATGGTTTGCCAGCGGCAGGAGAGGGGGCAATGAATGATTGCACGGGAGCTGGATGACCTTTTGCCATCTGACTTTCCTCTGAAGCAATATCTTTCAAGGGTCATGGGCTGCTTTGGTAGGGAGGTTGGTTGGATGTTGTTAGACCTGCCTCCCAATCTTCTTCCTTCTTCCCGGCCACTGCCCTAGATCAAACCTGTAGATGTTGGAGCCGGCACCCTTTTTCTGTCCTGGGGAGCTGAGAAGTCATCATGGGCACTTACGTTCTTGCCTGCCCAGTATCCTTTCCCCCTTCTTCTGTCAGTGTTTCTTGGAGAGCTACTCCTTGACAATGCTGTTGCGTGTGGGTCTCTGTGGGACTGTCAGTTAAGAGCCTCCACCCGCCTCACCCACCCCCAGAGGGAATACATGTCCTCGGCTGAGCCCGTTGGACTTTCTCTCCTGGTGTTTTTTAGTAGCTGATATTTATGAAGTGCTTGCTAGGTGCTGGCCCCCTTTCTAAGGGTCTTCATGTACTGAGCACCCAACCCTCCCATTGCCAGTTTAGGAGGTGGGCTTTATTTTTAGCTCTATTCTGTCAACCAGGACACCCAAGTACAGAGGTGAAGTGACTTGTCCCAGTGACAGAGCCTGTAACTATCCAAGCTGGGACTTTGAGTTATGAGGGAAGTACTATAAGGATGAAGGATTGTTTGTTTGGTTTTTTTTTGAGATGGAGTCTCATTCTGTCTCCAGGCTGGAGTGCAGTGGCGCGATCTCGGCTCACTGCAACCTCCGCCTACCAGGTTCAAGCAATTCTTCTGCCTCAGCCTCCTGAGCAGCTGGGATTACAGGTGCGTGCCACCACGCCCAGCTAATTTTTGTATTTTTAGTAGAGACGGGGTTTCACCATGTTGGTCAGGCTGGTCTTGAACCCCTGACCTCGTGATCCACCCACCTCGGCCTCCCAAAGTGCTGGGATGAAGGATTGTTGAAGGTGATCAATGGGATGGCAGTGCCCCAGGGACTGTCCCTTCCTTCTTGCTCCCTGGTGCTGTGTGCTATCTGGAGGTCTGGTGGTGGAGCTTTTTCATCCCTTCTATGAGCTACTCCATATGTTTCCAAAAAATTTTCTGTTTTGGTTTGTCACCAAGAGTCAGTGTCTGTTACTTAGATCTGTAAGAGCCTTGGCTGATGCCTGAGCCAACCAACAAGTATATAAAGGCCCAGGTATAGACCCTGCACAGTTACAGGCCCTGCCCTACATGGGCCAAACAGAAACATACGGCAGGCTTCCTGCCTTCCAGCTGCTTATATCTCAGAAAAACAACGATAACAATTTCACCCTGTGCCTTCCTATGCAAGTTCCTTTTTTTTTTTTTTGAGATGGAGTCTTGCTCTTGTCGCCCAAGCTGGAGTGCAATGGTGTGGTCTCGGCTCACTGTAACTTCCACCTCCCAGGTTCAAGCTATTCTCCTGCCTCAGCTTCCCGAGTAGCTGGGATTACAGGTGCCCGCCACCACAACTGGCTAATTTCTTTTTCTTTTTTGAGACGGAGTCTCACTCTGTTGCCTAGGCTGGAGTTTTGTGGCACAGTCTCGGCTCACTGCAACCTCTGCCTCCCAGGTTCAAGTGATTCTCCTGGCTTAGCCTCCTGAGTAGTTGGGACTACAGGTGCCCGCCACCATGCCCAGCTAACTTTTTGTATTTTTACTAGAGACGGGGTTTCACCATGTTAGCCAGGATGGTCTCGATCTCCTGACCTCGTGACCTGCCCACCTCAGCCTCCCAAAGTGCTGGGATTACAGGTGTGAGCCACTGCATCTGGCCCTACAATTGGCTATTTTTTACAATATTTTTAGTAGAGACAGGGTTTCACCATGTTGGCCAGGCTGGTTTTGAACTGCTGACCTCAAGTGATTTGTCCACCTCGGCCTCCCAAAGTGCCAGGAAAATAGGTGTGAGCCACTATGCCCAGCCCTCCTATACAAGTTCTAAGTAGAAAAGAGCCAGGATGGGATGGATTGGGAGGAGGAAAGGTTTCATAGAAGGCACATGAGCTGGGTAGAATCTTTGGGGAGAGGTAACTATCATGGACACTCTTTGGGCAACTATCCAGCCCACAGTCCCTTCTTCAAGAACTGTCCACCCAGAGCAGTTGGCCCTCATGGTCGAGACGGTTGGTACCTCATGACCCTTTTGGTGGGATCAAGCATCTGTACCCTTTTCTGTGTTTAGAGAACTCTCCACTACATGGGGCCCAATGAAAGGTGGGCCCACCTTCCAGTACAAAGCTGAAAAGGCCAGTACTCATGTCCCATTTTGTCCCATCGCCCCATGGCAATGAGCGTGCATGCCCATGAGGTGGGCTCAGCCTCTGCAGCTCATGATATGAATAAGCAGGGACAAGAGAATCCATTCTGGTGGTGGTGGCCATATTCCATGCCCAGGGGAATGGTGGCTGCAGGGTCTGCATGCAGTGCTACCCTCGATAGGGGTGCAAACTGCCCAGTCCAGCCTTTGGCAGCAGAATCCTTACAAAATCATTTCTGTGATGTGATTGTGGCTGTGGTTCTAGCTGTTCATCCTCCCTTGTCTCTGTCTGTTTTCCAAGTCTGAAAAGTCTGTGATCCAGTCGATATCCTTTTGATAAATTTCTTTTTTGCTCAAATCAGTTTCCATTGCTTGCAATTAAGAGCGCTTCCATAAAGAGCTCTGCCTCCCTGCCCAGAGCTGATTGGACCAGAGATGCCCACTTGACTCAGGATAGGCCAATCAGATTCTCTTCTGACTTAAGTCCTGAAAACTGTGTTGACAGCGTGCACATGGGTGAGCCGGAAAGGAGACCTGCAGAGAATGAAACAGACAAAGAAAGGAAAGGGGTGGGGTAGAAGAAGGGAGGGAAGGGTTCCTGACATTTTTCAGATTCTGGTTCTAGTTCTTCATGAACCTAGACTTCGTTTCCTATCCCTGGGCTCCTTGAGATCCTCCTGCATTGTTAGAATATTAGGTTGAACCATCTGAAATTGTTGTTTCTATAGGTCATAAAGGTCAAATAGCAGTTGTATATGCTGATGGTTCAATTTTATAAACCACCTTTTTTTTTTAACCTAAGCTAGCTCAAGTAGGTTTTTCTTTTCTTTTTTTTTTATTTTATATTTTTATTTTTTATAATGTTTATTACAGGGTCTCATTCTGTCACCCAGGCTGGAGTGCAGTGGTGTAATAATAACTCGCAGCAGTCTTGAACTCCTAGGCTCAAGTGATCTTCCAGCCTCAGCCTCCCTATTAGCCTCCCTACAGGCACGTGCCACCATGCCTGGTTAATTTTTAAAAGTTTTTGTAGAGACATGGTCTTGCTATGTTACTCAGGCTGGTTTTGCACTCTTGGCCTCAAGCAGTCCTCCCGCCTCAGCCTCCCAAAGTGCTGGGATTATAGGTGTATGTCACCACACCTGGCCTCAAGTGGATTTCTTTTTCTTTTTAATTTTGTAGAGAGGGGGTCTCCCTGTGTTGCCCATGCTGGTCTCAAACTTCTGGACTCAAGTGATCCTCCTGTCTTGGCCACCCAATGTGGCTGGCAGAGCCGCCATGCCTGGCCTCAAGTGGATTTCTTGACTTGTGACTCAAAGGACCTTGTCTACAGCAGTCAGAAATTTAATCAACTGGCCAGGTGCAGTGTCTTATGCCTGTAATCCCAACACTTTGGGATGCTGAGGCAGGAGGATCACTTGAACCCAGGAGTTCAAGACCAGCATGGGCAACATAGGGAGAGCCTATCTCTATGAAAGAAAGAAGGAAGGAAGGAAGGAAGGAAGGAAGGAAGGAAGGAAGGAAGGAAGGAAGGAAGAAAGAAAGAAAGAAAGAAAGAAAGAAAGAAAGAAAGAAAGAAAGAAAGAAAGAAAGAAAGAAAGAAAGAAAGAAAGAAAGAAAGAAAGAAAGAAAGAAAGAAAGAAAGAAAGAAGAAAGAAGAAAGAAAGAAAGAAAGAAATTCCATCAACTCAACTCAAAAGTGGGTTGTGGAACAGGCAGAGACACAGAACAGAAGCAGAAAATAAAGATTTTCCCTGTCTGGAAAAGACTGTTCCCAGTGAGGTGGCTGCCCTACAGAACTTTCCAGCTTGTCCCTGGTTACCGTCTCAGAGGTCACTGTCCTCCACTAGTTTATGACCTGTGGCCATCCAGTGGAACTTCAGCTGTATCCCAGTTGCCTCAGATAATACTGTTCATGTTAACACATGGTTTTGAATAACACTTTTGTTTTTGTTTTCCCCATGTTGTGGTGTTTCCTATTGATGTATACAATTTTCTTTTCCTAACCTAACTGTCCAACAAAAGGAGAATGGCTAAGTTGTGATATGTCTGTACAATGGATTACAATATGGCCATTAAAAGTGATTGTGGACCAGGCACAGTGGCTCACACCTGTAATCCCAGCACTTTGGGAGGACGAGGTGGGTGGATCACCTGAGGTCAGGAGTTTGAGACCAGCCTGACCAACATGGTGAAACCTCGTCTCTACTAAAAATACAAAATTAGCCGGGTGTAGTGGCAGGTGCCTGTAATCCCAGCTACTCGGGAGCTGAGGCAGGAGAATCACTTGAACCCTGGAGGCAGAGCTTGCAGTCAGCTGAGATCACGCCACTGCACTCCAGCCTGGGTAAAAAGAACAAAACTCTGTCTCAAAGAAGAAAAAAAAAGTGATGGTGGCCAGGCATGGTGGCTCACACTTGTGATCCCAACACTTTGGGAGACTGAGGCAGGAGGATTGCTTGAGCCCAGGAGATTGAGGTGGCAGTGAGCCATGGTTTTGCCACTATATTCCAGCTTGGGTGACAGAGGGAGACCTTGCCAAAAAAAAAAAAAAAAAAAAAAAAGAACTAACAGCATGAGGAATTAGAACTGGGAAGTGGAGGTGGTGGGAGTGTTGTAGGAGACTTGATAAGAAGGTAAAGGTTATTTCAAACCAGCTGCTGTTGTGAGGAATGGCAGTGGGATTCACTCAACGAGGAGAGGAAAGAACCAGTGAATATCCCAAAGCCTTGCTGAGGGAGGGTCATGAACTTGAGGTGGTGTTACCCCCTCCCCCATTGTGCCACCTCTTCTGGCTGCAGCTGTAAGTCCTGCAGGTGGGAGGTAGAAGGACAAATGCCTTCTTGTGTGTAAGGATGGGGCCTGGGAAGCTAATGTGGCAGAAGGACATTGAGGGTCCTGGCACAGGAAGGATACATCCGTGGGCTGGATAGGAAAGCATGTGAGGCTGAGTAGGGGATGAACTGGGGAAAATTGATGAACTGCAAAGCTGGAAGCTTCATTCAATGGGGTGAGACAATTTTGTCTTCTGCTGTGTATCTCCATCCCCTGACACATAGCCTGGTGCTAGTAAGTACGTATTGAATGAATAAAATGATGAATACATGACTTACAGTTCTCATTATAAATTTTTCTTTTTTTTGGAGACAGAGTCTCACTCTGTCACCCAGGCTGCAGTGCAGTGACATAATCTCAGCTCACTGCAGCCTTCACCTCCCAGGCTCAAGCAATTATCCTGCCTCAGCCTCCTGAGTAGCTGGGATTACAGGCACACGCCACCAAGCCTGGCTAATTTTTGTTATTTTTAGTAGAGATGGGGTTTCACCATGTTGGCCAGGTTGGTCTTGAACTCTTGATCTCAAGTGATCCGCCCACCTCAGCCTCCCAAAATGCTGGGATTACAGGTGTGAACCACCATGCCCGCCCGGCCCTCATTGTAAATTAACAGACTGGCATTCCACTGCTGGATCAGAGAGCCAGCAGGATCCATGGTGGTAGTAAGTACTGAATTCCTATCCAAACTTAATCAGTGACTGGTTTTGTAACCTTGGGCAAGTCACCTAACCTTTCTGGACTTAGGCTTTCTTTTCTGTAAGTAGGGATTATTACAACTCCCTCAGAAGTTTGTTGCATGGATTAAGAGCGGTGCCATGTCTTGAGTGCTCAGCACGGTGTCTGGTGCTTTGGAGTCATTCACTAAGTACCAAAGGAGCGATCAATCTCCAAGACCCTGATTGGTTCTGGAGGCTGCATGTAACCAAATTGTTGCATTTAGTTAGTGGACATGAGTGCAGGACCTGTAGCCAGCCATTCTCCTCCACTTACCACCTGGGCATGTTATTTCTGAGCCTCTGTTTCCTTATCTACATGATGGGGATAATATCAGGACTGACATACAAGACTGGTTGGGAGGATAGGATGATAATTTATGTAAAGCATTTAGCACAGGACTTGGCGCATTGCAGGTGCACATTAGATCTTGGCTCTCAGTATTTTCCATCAACTGAAATGCTCCATGGGGGGAGCGAGTTTTGTTGAGGGTAGCACAGGACTTTTGGACGTAAGTTAGAAATGCCTTATGTAAGTTGGACGTAAGGCATAGAGTGGAGTTGTTAGGTAGGCAGTTAGATATACTAAGTCCAGAGTAGAGGTCTGAGATGGAGGGAAAAAATTATAGTCATCAGCAAAAGATGATATTTAAAGCTATGGGCTGGATGAAATCACCAAGGGAATGAGTGCTCAGAGTAAAGACAAGAAGGAGGGCTGAATGCTAATACATCTGACACTTGGAGATGAGGGAAATGATTAACACTGCAAAGCTGGGAACTGGACAGAGCGGTGTGGAAGCTGCACGGCCAGCCTGCCCCAATACTTACTTAACACACCCTTAGATACGCTGTGCCAGGTGCTGCGAAAAGTACTTTACAAAAATTAACTCATTTATTAATTTTATTATTGTTATTTTTGGGCAGAATCTCTCTCTGTAGCCCAAGCTGGAGTGCAGTGGCATGATCATGGCTCACTGTAGCCTTTCACTCCTAGGCTCAAGCAATCCTCCTACCTCAGTCTCCCGACTAGCTGGGACTACAGACACATGCCACCATGCCCAGTTGATTTATTTTATTTTATTTTTTGTAGAGATGGGGTCTCCCTATGTTGCCCAGGCTCATCTCAAGCTCCTGGGCTCAAGCAAATCTCCCACCTCAGGCTCCCAAAGAGGAAAGATTACAGGCAAGAGCCTCTGTGCCTGGCCTATTTATTAATTTTAGAGTCAAGTCTTGCTCTGTCACCCAAGCAGTAGTGCAGGGGCACAAACATAGCTCACTGCAGCCTCGAACTCCCGGGCTCGAACAATCCTTCTTTTAGCCCTTCGAGTAGCGGGGGGACTACGGACACAGGCCACCATGCCTAGCTAAGGTTTTCTGTTTGTTTTTTTTTTAGGGACAAGGTCTTGCTATGCTGCCCAGGCTAGTCTCCAATTCCTGGCCTCTAGCCTCCTGAGTCACTGGGATTACAGGTGAGAGCCACCACCCCTGACTTAACTCATTCAACATTAGTAACATCCCCTTCAGGTAGGCACCATTATTATCCAGATTTTGCAGATGAGAAAACTGAGACACAGAAAAATAAATAAGGTGCCCAAGGCCACAGAACCAGTGAGTGACATAGCTGGGATTCAAACCTAGGCAGACTGGGCCCAGAGTCTCTATCTCTTTCGTTTCTCATTGTGGATAAACTAAGTGTCAACTGGATTTTCTTATCTTAGTCTTTGACTTTTTTTTATTTGTTTGTTTGAGACGGAGTCTCACTCTGTCTCCTAGGCTGGAGTGCAAAGTGTGATTTCGGCTCACGGCAACCTGTGCCTCCTGAGTACAAGCAATTCTCCTGCCTCAGCCTCCCGAATAGCTGGGATTACAGGCACCTGCCACCATGCCTGGCTAATTTTTGTATTTTTAGTAGAGACGGGGTTTCACCATGTTGGCCAGGGTGGTCTAGAACTCTTGACCTCAGGTGATCCTCCCGCCTCAGCCTCCCAAAGTGTTGGGATTACGGGTGTAAGCCACTGCGTCCGGCTTTTTTTTTTTTTTTTTTTTTTAAATGAGTTGGGGTCTCATTCTGTCACCAGGCTGGAGAGTAGTGACACGATCATAGCTCACTGTAGCCTCAAACTCCTGGACTCCAGTGATCCTCCCACCTCAGCCTCCTCAGTGGCTAGGACTGCAGGCGCAAGCCACCATGACTGGCTAATTGTTTTTTAATTTTTTTAGAGCCAGGGTCTTACCGTGTAGGCCACACTGATCTCAAACTCCTGGCCTTTGATTCTTGAGACTAAAACTAGAAGTATCATCATCGAAAAATATTGCTCTCAGAGGTCCCATTTAGCCTGACATTCTAGGGATCAATGCCAAATAGCATTTCAGATTTTAATTGAGGAAAGAGGAAGGGGAGTTTAACCCAGGAATCGATAACCCTGATAGTTCACTTACTCTATACAAGGCCAGTAAGGTCCTGGGGATGGAGAGAATAGGAGGGTACCCAGGGCTCCTCCCCACCCATGGACTCAAGAACCTGTATTGCCACCCCTTCTCCAGGCATTACTCTGAACAATGGTGGCTGACTGAGGCAGGGGCCAGAGTTCAGGTGGAAAGTTGGGGTGGCCCGGGGGAATTAGCCTTGGGGCCTTCTTTATCTCTATTAGGGTATAGTTGTTCTGTTGGTTCTATTGCCTCATAAAACTTCACTGTGATATGGAGGCAGTTTGAGTCCATTCACCCCTCCAGGGAGTTTCTCAATGAGGGTCTGAACAAATAGGTAAGCCCAGGAGAAGAGGGGAAGAGGCGGGCGTGGGTGGATGGAGGGTGGAGGGTCAGATGTACACTTGGACTCTAGGGAAGAGGTGGGAGTATGGCTGAGTGAGTCAGCCGAGTGCCAATGTCGTCCTTTCCCATAGCCTCACCACCACTCCCATCCTGCCTTGGACACTGACCTTGGAAGAGTAGCAACTAAGGAAAAAACGGCTCTGACTGTGCAGGAGGAAATCAATGGGAAAGGGAGTTTAGCGGGGGCCTGGAGAAGCCACCTGGTCCTTCTTGCCCACATCCCCTGGCCTAGAGCTTCTCAAGGCCACTGAGCACTGCAGTGGCTGGGGAGTTTGTCAAAATGCAGATTCTAGGGCCCCACCCCAGACCTACCAAATTAGAATTTTGGGGGGTCAGGTCACAGGGATTTCCATTTTTCACAAGCCCTCCCTTCCTGTATCCCCAGTAGTGTATGAACATAGCCTTACAGCCTATTCCAGACAGATCTGAACAAATAAAATGAAATCAACACTATCCCAGTACGCACTGGGTACACATACAGAAGGAAAAATGAAATGCAGCTTGAGGTCTGGAAGGGATCATAGTGTAGTTGGGAGATAAAAGACTCACTTTGTGAAGGGTTAAATTAATGCTACAATATACAAACCGTAGTTCAAAATAGGCAGGTAGGCTGGACAAATTGCCAGTGAGTGAGAATAACAGTAGATATCCTTCAACAATCACCTGTGAAATGCTAGATCCTGTACTAAGCACTTTTGCTATGTACTTTCATTTAATCTCATTAAAACTCTGAAAGATAGGTATTTTTTTCCCCATATAATAATGAATGAGGCCAGGTGATGGCTCACACCTGTAATCCCAGCACTTTGGGAGGCCAAGGCAGAAGGATTTGTGACAAGCCTGGGCAACATAGTGAGGCCTCGTCTCTATTAAAAGTTAAAAAATTAGCCATGTGTGGTGGAGCATGCCTGAGGTCCCAGCCACTCGGGAGGCTGAGGCAGGAAGATCTCTTTTTTTTTTTTGAGACGGAGTCTCCCTCTGTCCCCCAGGCTGGAGTGCAGTGGCGCGATCTCAGCTCACTGCAAGCTCTGTCTCCCAGGTTCACGCCATTCTCCTGCCTCAGCGTCCGGACTAGCTGGGACTACAGGTGCCCGCCACAGCGCCTGGCTAATTTTTTGTATGTTTAGCAGAGACGGGGTTTCACCGTGGTCTCGATCTCCTGACCTTGTGATCCGCCCGCCTCGGCCTCCCAAAGTGCTGGGATTACAGGCGTGAGCCACCGCGCCCGGCCCAGGAAGATCTCTTGAGCCTGTGAGGCTGAGGCTGATTGTGCCACTGCACTCCAGCCTGGGTGATAGAGTGAGACCCTGCCTAATAATAATAATTAATAATAATAAATAAGGCTTTGGCTTATTTGTTAATTCTTCTCATATCAGCCTTCCCTGATACTAAGGAAGAGGTCGGGTAATGTCTCTGTGTTCCAAAAATATCCTTATGTTACAGCCTTTATTGCTTTGATCACATCATGTTGTAATTGCCTGTTTATGGGACTGCGTCTCCCACAAGACTTGAGGACAGACCAGGAGCTGTGGCTCACGCCTGTAATCCCAGCAGTTTGGGAGGCTGGGGTGGGTGGATCATTTGAGATAAGGAGTTCAAGACCAGCCTGGCCAACATGGTGAAACCCCATCGCTACTAAAAATACAAAAATTAGCTGGGCATGGTCATGGGGGCCTGTAATCCCAGCTACTTGGGAGGCTAAGGTAGGAGAGTTGCTTGAACCCTGGAAGCGGAGGTTGCAGTGAGTCAAGATTGTACCACTGCACTCCAGCCTGGGTGACAGAGTGAGATTTTGTCTCAAAAAAAAAAAAAAAAAAAAACACTTGAGACTTGAGGACGGGTACTTGGTATTTCCAGAACCCAGTGAATTATAGATGCTCAGGTGATGTTTGTTGAGTGAATCGACGGTGTGTCTGAAGTCTCAGAGCTAATACATGAGAAGGCTGACTGACTCTAAAGCCCAGGTTCCCCCACTGAGCCATTACAAAGAGAAGGTGCAGGCTATGGGGATTTTTGCAAAGGACAATCTCTATAGATTGGAGTCATCAAAGAATCCTCATTACAGGAGGTGGGGGTAGAAGGACAATTAGAATTCAGAAAGACCAATGAAAGGTGAGCAGTCATCCAGGCAGGCCAAGGCAGGAAGGAGGGGTTTTACAAGGTGCAAACTTCCTCCAAGACAGAGACCCCGGAAGACTCCAGAAGACTATGCCCCACCCCCTAAACCTTTCTAGCTCACTCACTGGCTGTCACCTTATGGCTGATTTGCGTCTCCATTACTGCGATAAAATTATTTCCCCCAAGGCTTTCAGGGAGGTGGTGAAGTTTTCATTGTTTCTCATGCCTAGAACATGGCGACAAAACATACTCTGTTAGTGGATTTGTCCATTTGGCAAGTCCCTTTTAATAATGGATGGAGACTTTTTTTTTCAGTTTCCATGAAGAAATAAGACTCATTTATGTTTATGGTGTATATCTATGTATATAGCTATGTGTAAAAGAACAAGACAAAACAGTATCTCCGAATTTCATTTTTGTTAAAAAGAGCAGGAAAAAAGGATATGCACAAATATGTTTGTGTGCATGTGGAAAACATCTAGAAGTTTATCTACTGAATTTAACAGCAGCTGGCTCTGGAAAATGAGATGTAGTGGGATCTGGGGTTTTAACCTTTACAAAGTCTTAAGCTTTTGTCTTTTTAAACAATGAGTATGCATTAATTTCACAATTGAAAAAGAAGATTTTTTGGTAGGAGTATAGGTAGCTTCGAATTTGTGTTTTGTTCTTTTGAAATTTTCTTTTTTTTTTAAAGATGGGGTCTTGCTCTGTCACCCAGGCTGAATGCAGTGGTGCAATCATGGCTCACTGAAGCCTCAGTCTCCCCAGCCTAAGTGATCCTCTTGCCTCAGCCTCCAGAGTAGCTGGTATCATAGGCACATGCCACCACACCTGCTAACTTTTAAATTTTTAGTAGAGATGAGGTCTCTATATTTGCCCAGGCTGGTCTCCTCCCACATTTTCTTTTCTTCTTCTTTTTTTCTTTTGAGATGGAGTCTTGCTCTGTTGCCCAGGCTGGAGTGCAGTGGCGCCATCTCAGCTCACTGCAGCCTCCTCCCAGGTTTAAGTGATTCTCCTGCCTCAGCCTCCCAAGCAGCTGGGACTACAGCCCATCACCACACTCGGCTAATTTTTGTATTTTTACTAGAGATGGGGTTCCACCATGTTGGCCAGGCTGGTCTCGACGACCTCTTGACCTCAGGTGATCCGCCCACCTTGGCCTCCCAAAGTGCTGGGATTACACAAGCCACCACTCCCTGCCACAGATTTTCTACTGTGAAGATATGTTACTTTTATAATCAGAAAATAAAATCCCTTTTTATTATAAAAGTTGTTGAAAAGAAAGAAATTCTCAAGATGGCACAATTTGTTATGTTGAGGGGCAGGAAAGTATCAAAGATGTTCGAAATTCTGAGTCCCAGTTAAGCTGGATGTAAAGTAATTCAGTCCCAATTTGACAAAACATTGTATGAGTTGTAAGAATGTTCCAGACCCCTTAAGTTGGTAGTCCCATCCTGGGGCTTTAGCTCAAGGAAATATAGGCATACCTTGTTTTATTGCACTTCACTTGATTGTACTTCATAGATACTGTATTTTATTTTTATTTTTTAATTTTTTAGTTTTTTTAGAGATGGGATTTGGCTCTGTTGCCCAGGATGGAGTGCAGTGGCATGATCATCGCTTATTGTAGTCTTTTTTTTTTTTTTTTTTTTTTTTTTTTTTGAGACGGAGTCTCCCTCAGTGGCCCAGGCTGGAGTGCAGTGGCTGGATCTCGGCTCACTGCAAGCTCCGCCTCCTGGGTTCATGCCATTCTCCTGCCTCAGCCTCCCAAGTAGCTGGGACTACAGGCGCCCGCCACCTCACCCGGCTAGTTTTTTCTATTTTTTAGTAGAGACGGGGTTTCACCGTGTTAGCCAGGATGGTCTCGATCTCCTGACCTCGTGATCCACCCGTCTCGGCCTCCCAAAGTGCTGGGATTACAGGCTTGAGCCACCGCGCCCGGCCTGTAGTCTTAAACTCTAGGCTCGAGTGATCTTCCAGCCTTAGTCTCCCTGAGAAACTGTTTTTCACACATCAAATGTTTGTGGCAACCCCATGTGGAAGAAATCTGTCAGCACCATTTTCCACTTGGTCTCTGGGTCACATTTTGGTAGTTCTCACAGTATTCAAACTTTATTATTATTTTTATATGTGTTCTGGTGATCAGCAATCTTTGATGTTATTATTGTAATTGTTTTGGGGTACCATAAACCACACCTATCTAAGAGTGAATCTTTGCCCACCTTCCTTCCTTCCTTCCTTCCTTCCTTCCTTCCTTCCTTCCTTCCTTCCTTCCTTCCTTCCTTCCTTCCTTCCTTCCCTCCCCCCTCCCTCCCCTTCCCCCCTCCCTCCCTCTCTCCTTCCTTCCCTCCTTCCTTCCTTCTTTCCTTCCTTCCTTATTCCTTATTTTGACAAATTCTCGCTCTGTTGCCCAGGCTGGAGTGCAGTGGCACAATCTTAACTCATGCAGCCTCTGCCTCCTGGGCTCAAGCCATCCTTCCATCTCAGCCTCTCAAGTAGCTGGGACTATAGGCACACACCACCACACTTGGCTAATTTAAAAATTTTTTAATAAAAATGACTTTTTCGTCTCACTATATTGCCAGACTGGTCTTAAACTCCTGGGCTCAAGCAATCCTTCTGCCTCAGCCTCCTATAGTGCTGGGATTACAGGCGTGAGCTGCTGTGCCTGGCCAAAACAGTGAACTTCTACCCATTCCCCATCTCTCTTTCCCTCCTCAGGCCTTCTTATTCCCTGAGACACAATATCGAAATTAGGCCCATTAGGCTGGGCATGATGCTTTATTCCTGTAATCCCAGCACTTTGGGAGGCCAAGGTGGGAGGACTGCATGAGCCCAGGAGTTTGAGACCAGCCTAGGCAACAAAGCAGAGCCCATCTCTACAAAAAAATTTAAAAAATTAGCTAGGCATGATGGTGTATGCCTGTGATCCTAGCTACTTGTGAGCCTGAGGTGGAAGACTGAGCCTGGGAGGTTGAGGCTGCAGTGAGGCGTTTTATTTTTTTTTGCTACTGCACTCCAGCCTGGGTGACCGAGAGAGACCCTCTCTCAACAACAAAAGAAATTAGGCCAGTTAAAAACCTGAAAATGTCTTCTAAGTGTTCAAGTGAAAGGAGAAGTCGCGCATCTTTCACTTTAAATCAAACATTAGAAATGATTAAGCTGAATGGGGGAATAATGAGATAGACCAAAAGCTAGGTCTCTTGAGTCAAATAGTTACCTGAGTGGTCAACGCAAAGGAAAAGTTTTTGGAGAAAATTAAAATGCTGCTCAAGGCTGGGTGCAGTGGCTCACACCTATAATCCCAGCACTATGAGAGGCTAAGGTGGGAAGATCACTTGAGCCCAGGAGTTTGAGACCAGCCTGGGCAACATAGTGAGACTCTGTCTCTACAAGAATTTTTTTTTTTTTTCTTAGACAGAGTCTTACTCTGTCCCCCAGGCTGGCATGCAGTGGCATGATCTCAGCTCACCATGGCCTTAGCCTCCCACACTCAAGTGATTCTTGTGACTCAGCCTCCCCAGCAGCTGTAATTACAGACACGTGCCATCATGCCTAGCTAATTCTCTGTGTTGTTAGTAGAGACAGGGTTTTCGACATGTTGGCCAGGCCGGTCTCAAACTCCTGGCCTCAAGTGATCCGCCTGCCTTGGTCTTACAAAGTGCTGGGATTACAGGTATGAGCCACCACATCTGGCCAAACCTGACAGCTATTTTTTTTTTTTTTTTTTTTTGAGATGGAGTCTCATACTGTTGCCTGGGCTGGATCTTGGCTCACTGCAACCTCCGCCTCCCAAGTTCAAGCAATTCTCCTGCCTCAGCCTCCCAAGCAGCTGGGACTACAGGCGCCCACCACCATACCTGGCTAATTTTTGTATTTTTACTAGAGATGGGGTTCCACCATGTTGGCCAGGCTGGTCTTGAACTCCTGGCCTTGTGATCCACCCACCTTGGCCTCACAAAGTGCTGGGATTACAGGCATGAGCCACGGCACTCAGCCCCCACGTTTTTTTTGAGACAGAGTCTCGCTGTGTCCCCCAGGCTGGAGTGTAGTGGCACGAACTTGGCTCACTGCAACCTCTGCCTCCCGGGTTCAAGCAATTCTCCTGCCTCAGCCTCCCAAGTAGCTGGGATTACAGGTGCCCGCCGCCATGTCCGGCTAATTTTTTTGTATTTTTAGTAGAGATGGGGTTTCACCGTGTTAGCCCGATGGTCTCAATCTCCTGACCTCGTGATCCTCCTGCCTCAGTCTCCCAAAGTGCTGGGATTACAGGCATGAGCCACTGCGCCTGGCCCAACCTGACAGCTTTTTAGAAACATGGGACTGTGCTTACAAACGAATGCTGGGTGAAGAAAAATAGAATGCAATATTGTATTTACGTGGGGTACGGTTATTGTATATCTGTTATAGTTGATAAGAAAGAAAATACTAATGAGGGAGAAGGAGGGAGAAATAGCAAAAGAGGGAGGAAGAGAGTAGAAAACATAAGGCCAGGCAGGGTGGCTCACACCTGTAATCCCAGCACTTTGGGAGGCTAAGGCAAGTGGATCACTTGAGGTCAGGAGTTCGAAACCAGTCTGGCCAACACGATAAAATCCTGTCTCTGTTAAAAACAAAAAAATTAGCCAGTCATGGTGGTGGGTGCCTATAATCCCAGCCACTTGGGAGGCTGAGGCAGGAGAATGGCTTGAACCCAGGAGGCGGAGGTTGCAGTGAGCTGAGATGTGACACTGCACTCCAGCCTGGGCGACAGAGCGAGACTCTGTCTCAAATAAATAAATTAATTAATTAATAAAAGCAGTTTACTTGTATTAGGGTTATGGGATTATGGGGATTTTTTGAAAAAAATTTTGAAAGCTATTTTAAGAGTAAATATAGGCTGAGTGCGGTGGCTCATGCCTGTAGTTCCAGCACTTTGGGAAGCCGAAGTGGGCAGATCACAAGGTCAGGAGTTCGAAACTAGCCTGGCCAACATGGAGAAACCCCGTCTCTACTAAAGATACAGAAAATTAGCTGGGCATGATGGTGGGCACCTGTAAGCCCAGCTACTCAGGAGGCTGAGGCAGGAGAATTGCTTGAACCCAGGAGGCAGAAGTTGCAGTGAGCCGAGATCATGCCATGAGACTCCATCTCAAAAAAAAAAAAAAAGTAAATATAAACTATACACTGGGGCTCTGTGACTCTGGCACGGTATACTTTGTCAAGGTTAATACTTCACTGAACCTCTGTTTGCCCCTAGGTAAAATGGGGACAATATCAGTACATCCCTCATAGAGTTTTTCTGAAGATTAAATAAGATCCTTCATGTAAAACACTCAGCTGAGTGCCAAATGCACAATAAAGATCCAATAAATGTGAGCTATTCTTGTCATTGTTATTTGATCATTATTATTATCAGTGAGGGGAAATTCTCACATGCTCTAGGCGGGAGTGTAAACTGCTACAGCTTTTCTGAAAGGCAGTAAAGTAATATATATACAAATTTTAAACACTAAAACCCTTCGTTCTAGGAATTTCATGTCTGGGAATTCACCTTAGCAAGTAATCTTAGTAAATAATCTGACATGTACAGTGAAAGGTGTGAACAAGAATATTTTTATCACAGTTATTTATAATAGGAAAAGATTGGAAACAACCTAAAAAATCCAGCAATAGCTAAGTAAGTTATGAGACATACATATGATAGAATACTCTGGAGCTATTGAACAGGATATGATATACCCTTTTGTAATGATATAGACATGTGCCTATATCATTACATAAACAGGAGGTAACAGAACAATATAGTCTCATTTATACAAGAAAGTAAATATGTGCATTTAAAAGCCTAAAAGGGCTGGGTGTGGTGGCTCATGCCTGTAATCTCAGCACTTTGGGAGGCCGAGGTGGGCAGCTCAGCCGAGCTCAGGAGTTTGAGACCAGCCTGGCCAACATGATGAAACCTTGTCTCTACTAAAAATTAGCTGAGTGTGGTGGGGCGCACCTGTAGTTCCAGCTACTTGGGAGGCTGAAGCAGGAGAACCTGGGAGGCAGAGGTTGCAGTGAGCCAAGATTGCGCCACTGTACTTCAGCCTGGGCAACGGAGGGAGACTTCACCTCAAAAAAAAAAAAAAAAAAAAAAAAAAAGTCAGGCATGGTGGCATGTACTTGTAGTCCCAGCTGTTTGGGAGGCTGAGTTGGGAGGATCACTTGAGCCTGGGAGGTCGAGGCTACAGCGAGCTGAGATCACACACTGCACTCCAGCCTGGGCAACAAACAGAGACCCTGTCTCAGAAAAAAAGAAAAGAAAAGAAAAAACCTGTAAGGAGAGATACCAAACTATTATCACAGGTCACCTCTGACAGGACTGTCACTTGCTCTGAATTATTTGAAATTTTTGTATATATAACTTAGAAAAATCCATGATGTGTGTATGTGTGTGTGTGTGTGTGTGTCTGTCTGTCTGTCTGCCTGCCTGTTAGACTAAAGTAAGAGTCCTGGCTGGAGTTAGAAATTCCAAGATTGGAGATTAAAGCCTGGTAAGATGCGGCAGAGCTGGTTTTTCATCCGTTCAGAGACTCCTTAGTCCCAGGTCTGGGAGTCAGCAACTGTATTGAATTCAGCTTGAGATGGAAATGAGGGAGATTCATGGAGAGCAAGCTTGGGAAAACGAAATAGACATGCAGAGATTTCCTGAATTAATAATAATCGGCCAGGTGCGGTGGCTCACACCTGTAATCCCAGCACTTTGGAAGGCTGAGGCAGGCGGATCACTTGAGGTTGGGAGTTCGAGACCAGCCTGACCAACATGGAGAAACCCCTTCTCTACCAAAAATACAAAATTAGCTGGGTGTGGTGGTGCATGACTGTAATCCCAGCTACTCGGGAGGCTGAGGCAGGAGAATTGCTTGAACCCAGGGGGCGGAGGTTGCAGTGAGCTGAGATCACACCTTTGCACACCAGCCTGGGCAACAAGAGTGAAACTCCATCTCAAAAATAAATAAATAAATAAATAAATAAATAAATAAATAAATAATAATCATGAGAGCCTTTGCAGAGTCTTTTATACTTTGCACTGTCAATTTCGCCCAATGCAGAGGACTATCTCACAACATAGATAGACTGGAGTGATCATTGAGGAGATAGAGTCCCAGCATGTGAAATGCTACCGAGAGACAGAGCAGAAATGGAAGTCAAGATTCTGAACCCTTAGCCCCTTCCAGCTCTGAAGCTTGAACAAAATAAAACTCATCCAGCTCCCAGCCCAGTGCTTGGCACACAGGCATCTTCAAGGCACCTGGCACCTTCTCCTCCAGGTGCGCTGCCTAGGTCCATGGGTGGCTGCTGTACTCTGGTTGCATTATCTCCACCCTTAGGGGCATCTGTTGTCCTTCAAGTTTGCTTTGCTCCAGCCAGACTCACTGTTTCCTTTCATCATGACCCTTTCCATCTTCATCACACTGTTCCCTCATCCTAGAATATCATCTCCCTTTGTTCTGAGCCTCCTCCAACCTTCCTGCTTCCCTACACATCCAAGTCCTATTGGTCCTCCAAGATGGGTGCCAAATGCCACCTCCTCCCCAAACATGCACCAGCCACCTGCTGGACACCATTGCTCCTTCCCCATGCCCCTGGTCAGCCACCTGCTTTTCTCTTGGGGCACATCACATCCTGCTTACACAAGAACTCTCTGCAGGTGTGTGCTTGTCTTTGGACTAAACCAAAGGCTCTTTTGGGAAAGGTGTGTGTCTCGTTCATTTGTGTTTCTTCAGTGCTGGCCCTGCACACAGCAAGTGCTCAAGTGCTTTGGTTGCAGAGTGAGAGAGTGCATGAGCGATGAGAGATGGTGAGAGCATGGGTTGAGGGCAGGGCGTGTGGGAATGGAGGGAGAGACGGGCAGAGAGGTGATGACTCCTCAAACTCATTGCCATCCTGACCCTGCGGGCAATGGCAGCACTTCCCCAGGGTGAATAACCTTGGGGCTCTGTCCCTCCAGGTCCTGCCCACATCATAAAACAGCGAGTGCTTCCTCTTCAGGACAGGAGGGAGAAGAAGTGGGGTGACTTAGGGGCTGAGCCTCAGCAACTGGGAGAGTTTATAAGCTGGGAAAGCAGACCCCTCAGCACCACCGTTCTCCTCATCCCTCTGCTCTCTGGCTCCAGCCTCCCAGCAGCATGGCTTTCACCGGCAAGTTCGAGATGGAGAGTGAGAAGAATTATGATGAGTTCATGAAGCTCCTCGGTGAGTGAGCTCCTGGGTATCCCTTCCTCGGGGTTGGTTTGTCACGGTGGGACAGGATTTCATTCATTCATTCACACATTTGTTGAGCAACTGCTTTCTCCCAGACTCTGAGGATAATAAGAACTCAGACACTCTTTTTTTTTCTTTTTTTGAGACGGAGTCTTGCTCTGTCGCCCAGGCTGAAGTGCAGTGGCGCTATCCCCACTCACTGCAAGCTCTGCCTCCCAGGTTCACACCATTCTCTTGCCTCAGCCTCCCAAGTAGCTGGGACTACAGGCGCCCGTCACCTCGCCCTACTAGTTTTTTTTTGTTTTTTTTTTTTTTTTTGGTATTTTTAGTAGAGACAGGGTTTCACCACGTTAGCCAGCATGGTCCTGATCTCCCGACCTCAGGTGATCCACCCGCCTTGGTCTCCCAAAGTGCTGGGATTACAGGCGTGAGCCACCACGCCTGGCCGACACTCTTCAACTTTATTTTATTTTATTTCATTTTTGAGACAGTCTCACTCTGTCACCTAGGCTGGAGTGCAATGACACCATCTCGGCTCACTGCAACCTCTGGCTCTCAGGTTCAAGTGATTCTCCTGCCTCAGCCTCCCCAGTAGCTGGGATTACAGGTGTGCACCAGCACACCTGGCTAAATTTTTTTTGTCATTTTTTAGTTAAGACGGGGTTTTACCATGTTGGCCAGGCTGGTCTTGAACTCCTGACCTCAGGTGATCCACTCGGCTTGACCTCCCAAAGTGCTGGGATTATAGGTGTGAGCCGCTGCGCCCGGCCTAGACACTCTTTGACTTTAAAACACACATAGAATATATTAGTATCTCCACTTTACTGAGGGAAAACTTGAGGCCCAGAGAATTGAGTAACTAGTCCAAAGTCACACAGCTAGTAACTGGTAAAGTGGAAACTTGGTTGGTGAAGTAGAGATTTGATGTTTATTTAGTCAAGCATGTATTTATTTTATTTTTATTTATTTATTTTTGAGACGCAGTCTTGCTCTGTCTCCCAGGCTGAAGTGCAGTGGCATGATCTCAGCTCACTGTAACCTCCGCCTCCTGGGTTCCAGCAGTTCTCCTGCCTCAGCCTCTCAAGTAGCTGGAACTACAGGCGCATGCCACCACATCTGGCTAATTTTTTGTGTTTTCAGTAGAGACAGGGTATCACCCTGTTGGCCAGGCTGGTCTCAAACTCCTAACCTCAGGTGATTCACACACCTCGGCCCCCCAAAGTGCTGGGATTACAGACGTGAGCCATGCGCCCAGCCTGTCAAACATTTATCAAACACCAGCTATATGCAAGGCTATCTCAGTGTTACCAATGGGGACTCAGCGTGACTTGCCCAAGTCAGTGGCAGAGGCCATTGGCACCCAGGACCCTATGATGAGTGGTCTCACCACGTCCTGCCTAGGAGAGGAAACCAAAGGGTTAGCGTGGAGACCAGGTTTGACAATCAACTTCTTCACACAGTCATTCAGCACACACAGGTCTCTTACTGTGCCAAACACTGTGGGCAGATACCAGTGATTTCATTCCTTCTCTCACTGCTTGACTTGTAACACGAGTCTGTTGTGAGGAACCAGTGAGACAGTGGATCTGACAATCTTGTGGAAATCTCAGTATCTCACTATCTAAAAAGTCTCAGGCAGTGTAACTCTTAAGGTTCAGAGGACAGCTCAAGGGGACCCATGCCCTCCCTCTTGGTGGCCACTTCTTGCCTGCCAGCTGGGTCAAAGGAACCCTGAGACCAGGCCCATTGAGCCTTGGGACCTGGAGGAGTCGAGAGCCCCTCTGAGTCATGCACTGGCAGTGGCCCTGAAGGAGCATGACAGCTTCGTGTTGTGGAATGGGAAGGGAGCCCACCTCGGTTCTACACTGATTCTGTCATTAACTTTCAATGAAATACTGGGAAGTCCCTTTCCCATTCTGGGTGCTCACTTCCTTATCTGTAAAATAAAAATATTAGAAGACACAATCTTTTTTTGGTGGAGGGTAGGGGACGGAGTCCTGCTCTGTAGCCCAGGCTGGACTGCAGTGGCGCTATCCCCGCTCACTGCAACCTCTGCCTCCTGGGTTTAAGTGATTCTCTTGCCTCAGCCTCTGAAGCAGCTGGTATTACAGGCACCTGCCACCATCCCCAGCTAATGTTTTTTTTTTGTATTTTTAGTGGAGATGGGGTTTTACCACATTGGCCAGGCTGGTCTTGAACTTCTGACCTTAAACGATCTGCCCGCCTTGGGTTCCCAAGGTGCTGGGATTACAGGCCTGAACCACCTCACCTGGCCAGAAGGCACAGTCTTGAAAGTCTCATTAATTCCAGAACTTCTCGAGCTTGGCAAGATTCCGTTATATTTATATTACTCTCAGAAGCTTGGTTATTATTGATGAGCACCCATTATGTGCCCGGAGCTTCACAAACACACTCACATTGAATATAATTCTTGTAACAGCCCTTTGGGATGGGCCTTATTATCCCCGTCTTGCGGATGAATACACTGAGGATGAATACAGAGAGTGACTTCCCCCAGCCACATGGCTCACAACATGTATTACCTGTCTCAGGCACTGTGCTCTTAACCTGCAGGCTAGCCTATCGTGTACATGGGATAGGGCAGTGGGGGTGGGCAGGAAAGCTCTTTCCCCAAACCACAGGGTTAAAAGCAGCTCTTATATGGCTACTCTGCTTATCCCCGGGTCCAGGGCTCTCCAGCGATGTAATCGAAAAGGCCCGCAACTTCAAGATCGTCACGGAGGTGCAGCAGGATGGGCAGGACTTCACTTGGTCCCAGCACTACTCCGGAGGACACACCATGACCAACAAGTTCACTGTTGGCAAGGAAAGCGACATACAGACAATGGGGGGCAAGAAGTTCAAGGTGAGAGGCCACTGGCTGTCCCCGTCCTTCCCCAGGCCTCCACCCGACTTCTCCTTCTCCAACACGGCCTCCCTGCTCCCAAGCTGAGGCTTCTTTCTCCAGTTTGGCCTCCAGCATTAAGAGCTTGAGTTACTTGGCACTTTAATGCTCCTGATTTTTAATGGTCAAAAATGGGCACCAAAACAATAAGAAAAATAGCTAACACTTACTGAACACTTAATATAACCTAGACTCTTGCTGAATAGATTTTTCATCTTAATGCAGTTAATCCTATGACATTGCTACAATTACTCTCCCTAGATTGAGGGGGAAGGCTAAATTATGGGATTAAAAAGCTTGCTGGCCAGACACAGTGGCTCCTACCTGTAATCTCAGCACTCTGGGAGGCCGAGGCGGGTGGATGGCTTGAGGCCAGGATTTTGAGATTAGCCTGGCCAACATGGTGAAACCCTGTCTCTACCAAAAATACAAAAATTAGCTGGATATGGTGGTGCATACTTGTAATTCCTGCTACTCAGGAGGCTGAGGCAGGGGAATCGCTTGAACCCAGGAGGCAGAAGTTGCAGTGAGCTGAGATCATACCACTGCACTCCAGCCTGGGTGACAGAGTGAGAGTCCATCTCAAAATAAATAAATAAATAAATAAATAAATAAATAAATAAATACCTTGCCTTAGTCACACAACAGGGGCAGGCCTTCACACCAGGCACTAGAGAGCATACGTGCTTTTTTTTCCTTTGAGATTCACTCTGTCACCCAGACTGGAGTGCAGTTGGCATGATCTCAGCTCACTGCAACCTCTGCCTCCCGGGTTCAAGCGATTCCCCTGCCTCAGCCTCCCGAGTAGCCAGGATTACAGGTATGCACCACCACATCTGGCTAATTTTTGTACTTTTAGCTGAGACGGGGGTTTCACCATGTTGGCCAGGCTGGTCTCGAACTCCTGACCTTGTGATCTGCCCACCTTGACCTCCGAAAGTGCTGGGATTACAGGCGTGAGCCACTGTGCCCGGCCATAAGTGCTTTTTAAATGTTGCCTCTCTATGTAGCACAGAGATAAAGAGGCTGGGCCCTGGAGTGAGCCTTGGCTGGGTTTGAAACCATGATTTCCCACCAGCAATTGTAGGGCCTTGGGTAAGTCATTTTACTCCCCTGAGCCTCGTATCTCTAGTATGCAAAAGGAGACTACATACAGTCTCTGGCTCCAAGAGCTGTGGTGAAGATTAAACAAGACAGTTCATGAAAGCACCTGGCATAGTGCCTACCACATATTGAATGCTAGAAGAAAAAACGCAGTCATTTGCTTTTGTTTTAGAAGTGAAGAAACTGGCCGGGCACGGTGGCTCAGGCCTGTAATCCCGGCACTTTGGGAGGCCGAGGCAGGTGGATCACGAGGTCAGGAGTTCGAGACCAGCCTGGCCAATATGGTGAAATGCTGTCTCTACTAAAATTACAAAAATTAGCGGGGCATGGTGGCGGGCACCTGTAATCCCAGCTACTTGGGAGACTGAGGCAGGAGAATCACTTGAACCCGGGAGGCAGAGGTTGCAGTGAGCCGAGATCACACCATTGCACTCCAGCCTGGGCAACAGGGAATGGGGCGAGGCTCCGCCTCAAAAAAAAAAAAAAAAAAAGAAGAAACTGAGGCTCAGGGATACCAAGTAATGGGTCTAAGGCCCTGCAGCCAGAACATGCTGGGACCAGGGATTTGAACCCCAGCTATTTGCCTCTATCATTAGGCCTCTGGTGACCCATGTGGAGTTCTAATTATAGAAAAGGAGTCAGGCTGGTGGCAGCAGGGGAAAGCAAAAAAGGAGAGTAGATAAGCTATAAGTCTGCCTTTCTTCATGGTCCAGAACACATACCTGTCCTGTGCAAATAACTCACAATCTTCCTGTGCCCAGCTATCGTCACCTCCACTGATAGAAATATGTAAGTTATCTCACTATAACCTTTGCTTTGTCAGTACTGCACAAAACCCTCTTCAGCACACTGCATAAGCAACAGTCTATAAACTCTCCAGCAAGACTTTGTCTCCTTGCAGTCAGCTCCTCTCTTGCTGACCTGCCCAGTGCACCCTTGCAACATATTTTCATACTTTCTCTAAGAAATCTGACTTTTTTTTTTGCCTACAACTGTCTTGGTAAATTCTTTTTTTTTTTTTTTGAGACAGTCTTGCTCTGTTGCCCAGGCTGGAGCACAGTGGCACAATCTCTGCTCACTGCAGCCTCTGCCTCCCGGGTTCAAGCAATTCTCATGCCTCAGCCTCCCAAGTAACTGGGATTACAGGCATGAGCCACCACATCTGGCTAATTTTTGTATTTTTAATAGCGGGGTTTCACCACGTTGGCCAGGCTGGTCTTCCTGACCTCAAGTGATCTGCCCACCTCAGTCTCCCAAAGTGCTGGGATTATAGGCGTAAGGCACTGCGCCTGGCCTTGGTAAATTCTTCTTACTCCCCGTGCCACCAGCCCCAGATAGTTACCAATCACCTGCAACAACCCAGGCTTAATGTTGTGCTTCTATTCCAGGCCACCGTGCAGATGGAGGGCGGGAAGCTGGTGGTGAATTTCCCCAACTATCACCAGACCTCAGAGATCGTGGGTGACAAGCTGGTGGAGGTGAGTGTCCTGCTGGTCCCTGGGATGATTACTGGACATTTGTCTGTCTCCTGGCCACAGCCCCTCAGAGGTAGGCCTCTGGGCAGCTGGCTTTACCAGCACTTCCCTTGTGCCAGGTTCTATGCTGAGTGCTGGATGCACATGATGTCATTTGGTCTTCACATAACCCTGTTAGGTGGGGATTTTGGTCTCCATTTTAGGAGGAGACTGAGGCATGGGGAAGCTAAGTGAGGGAGCACACAGCTTTGATGACAGAGCTGGGATTTGATGCTAAGCAGCCTGACTGCAGCACTTACACTCAGCCACCTCTGGGGCACAAGACTGGAAGCCCGGAAGATCCTTCCCAGAATGTAAAGGAGGTGGTTCAGGTGGGCTCCTCCAGGGACAGCCAGCACTCCACTCCATTTCCATGAGGGACATCAGGCGCCTTCTACCAGATCTTCTGATTTATCCAGAGAAGATGGAAATTTGCACTTCCATGTGAAATCTCCACACTATTAAATATTGGCAACTAATTAAAAAATTCTTTCAATATTGGCAGGTCCAACACACATATCTGTGGACCCTCCTACACAGGAGGTGGTGCCCTGGGAGGCCCTTCTTCTCACTTCTGTTTCTTTCCCGTGGGTCTCCAAGTTTTCCCCAGGTGGAAGAAATGGATGTGAAGTTAACAGGGAAAAGAAGGCATTTCCACACTTCATTCCCTCACTGTGAGCCTGTGACCTGCATCAGAGACCCTCTGGGGTCCTGTTTGGTCTAGAAAGGGCCCTTCCCTCCTCCCTGAAGCTCTCCAGCAGGGAAGACGTGATGAGGGAGGCAGGGTTTGTGTGACCCCCTTGCTCCTCCTTCTTTGATCTTTCTCTCTCTGTCTGTCATTTCCTTGCGCCCTCATCTCAAGCCCTGTCAAGAGGAAAGGAGCACACTGCCTCTCTCAGACACTGGTGTAAATGATTTACACCACAGACACTTATTTCAAACAGCTCTGGAGGCTGGGAAGTACAAGCTCAGGGTGCCAGCATGGGCAGGGGCTTATGAGGGCCCCCGTCCTGGTTTCTTCACATGACAGGGAGACGTCATCTCTCTTGTGTCTGGTTTTTTTGTTTGTTTGTTTTTTGTTTTTTTGAGACAGAGTCTTGCTCTGTCGTCCAGGCTGAAGTTCAGTGGCATAAACTTGGCTCACTACAACCTTCACCTCCCAGGTTCAAGCAATTCTCCTGCCTCAGCCTCCCGAGTAGTTGGGATTACAGGTGCGCACAACCATGCCCAGCTATTTTTGTATTTTTAGTAGAGACGGGGTTTCACCATGTTGGCCAGGTTGGTCTGACCCCATGATATGTACTCCCTCTGCCTCCCAAAGTGCTGGGATTACAAGTATGAGCCACTGTGCCCGGCCTGTTTTTTTTTTTTTGAGACGGAGTTTTACTCTGTTGCCCAGGCTGGAGTACAGTGGTGTGATCTCAGCTCACTGCAACCTCCATTTCCCCCATGCAAATGATTCTCATGCCTCAGCCTCCTGAGTAGCTGGGATTACAGGCGTGTGCCACCATACCCAGCTAATTTTTGTAATTTTACTAGAGACAGAGTTTCACCATATTGGTCAGGCTGGTCTTGAACTCCTGACCTCAAGTGATCTGCCCACCCTGGCCTCCCAAAGTGCTGGGATTACAGGCGTGAGCCACTGTATCAGGCCGTGTGTCTGTTGTTATAAGGGCACTAATCCCTCATGAGGACTCCACCCTCATAACCTAATCACCTCCTAAAGGTCCTATCTCCAAATAACATCACATTGGGGCTTCAACCTTTACCATATGGGTTTGGTTGGGGGACACACATGGAGTCCGTAACACGGCCCAAGAGGTTCCGTGCCCTCCCATTATACTCATTTTACAGAGAGAGCAGCATTACAAGGCTCAGAGATAGCACGGGACTTGGCCATGGCCACACAGCTAGTACATGCAGAGGCAGATCTCATCTGTTGACTTCTAGACTAGGCCCCCTGCCTCTTCTGCCCAGGCCCACGGGTCTTTTTTATCCTCCTTTAACATTTTTGGTTAAATAATCTAAAAATTAGCTGGGTGTGATGGCTCATGCTTCTAATCCCAGCACTTTGGGAGGCTGAGGCAAGTGGATCACCTGAGGTCAGAAGTTCAAGACCAGCCCAGCCAACATGGTGAAACCCAGTATCTACTAAAAATACAAAAAAAAATTAGCCGAGTGTGGTGGTGCACACCTGTAATCCCAGCTACTTAGGAGGCTGAGGCAGGAGAATCGCTTAAATCCGGGAGGTGGATGTTGCAGTGAGTAGAGAATGTGCTCGCTCCAGCCTGGGCAACAAGAGCAAAACTCTGTCAAAAAAAAAAAAAAAAAAAAAAAAAAAAAAGTCTAAAAATTAATAGATGTACAGTGTTGAAAAACTGTAAAAAGAACAAAAGTGACTATATGCCTCTTCTCCTGGGTGAAAACTGACATTTCGAAGAATCTAATGAAAGGGCTTTTGATGCATTTTTACATGAAATGTCAGTCAATAACTCCCAGAAGCAGCAAAGTTCCCCAGCCTGTGAGGTGTGCAGGGAGAGCATAGGGCAGGAGAATTGGAAGCAGATTTGGGCCTGAAAAGAGAATTGATCTTCCCAAGCTGAGCGAACCTGCTTGTCAATACCCAGAGGTTCCTCATCATGGAGCCCATGTGGTGTGGGCAGTGGCTGGAGTTCAGGGTCGTCATGCACACACACACATGACACAGCCAGGCACACACACGTATGCATGCACATAGACCCAGGCACGCGCACACATAAACAAAGTTCCATGACTAGGCCCTGAGAGGAGCTGTCTTGATTGCAAATCTCCCATCTCTAGAGGCCCAGAATCATCCTGGCACCGCCCCACTTCTCTACCAACAGACAGTGCATTTTGTAAGCATCCCTCCTGCCTTCTGCCACCAGCACCCCTGCCATGTTCTCATCACCTCTCCCCTACACTAAGCCCCAGCCTCCTCTGATTCCACCTCTCCCCCACCTTGCATCCATCCCATATGCAAGTCACACATCACTTCACACTGCTGCCCTTTGTCATGAATCAGGACCAAACTTGACCTTCCATGGCCTTACTGCCCAGTCCTACAGGTATGCTCTGCCCAGCCCCCCTGGACCAGCTACTGCTCCTGAGCTGGCCAGAGCCGTTCCTATCTCCCTTTCTATGCCATGTGGTTTCTCTCCTCTGAACTCCCTTTCTCCTGTTTGGTTTTCCAAATCCAGTTCTGCAGGCTTCTGTCCAACAGCCAATTCCCCGTCCTGTTACCTAGTCAGTGGCTCCCTGCCTCCTCTGGGCTCTCCCACAGCTCTCTGTTTGCTACCTGCCCTTCTCATGGAAATGCTGCTTTCCTCTGCTGGGTGTGCGAACCAGCTGATGACACGTGCACCTCCAATGGCAGCACAGCTCCACGGCAGGGAGCCCCGGGCACCACACACTGTGGGCCTTCAATGAACTGCATGCCCCCGCCTGCCTCTCCCACTAAACCTTAGGCTTCCAGAGAGTAGGGACTGTATCTTCCCATCACCGAGCACGTGACAGGTACCCATAAACACTGTGCAGTGCAGCCATGGCGTGTGGCCTTGGAAGGGTTACTTGACTTCTCTAAACTTCCATTTTCTCATCTGTACAATGAGAGCAACCTCACAGGGCTGTTGGGAGGATTAAATGGAATCATGCAGGGGAATCATGGGTGAATGGAGAGGAACAGAGGTGCAGGGTTCCACACCCAGAGTCACATCACCCCTCACAGCTGGTTACCATTCATCACAGGGAGTCCGCACACTGACTCCTGGAACAAATTGGGAAACTGAGGCCCAAAGAAGTGGTGCACCTGACTCTCATCTACTCAAGGCTGGGGTTGGAGGCTCATCTTTGTTCAGCGGTGCCTCCTGGCTACCTTGGGGTGGGCCACTGACTCCCTCTGTCCCGGCGGCTTCTTTCAGGTCTCCACCATCGGAGGCGTGACCTATGAGCGCGTAAGCAAGAGACTGGCCTAGGCATCCAGGCCCGGCCCAGGGAGCTACAAACCCGCCAATAAAACTGATACAAGGACAGATGCTGCTCGCTCCAGAACCTCTTTGTTTTTCTTTTCTGGTGTCTTGGGATGGGCTCTGGCTGGGTGAGGGTGGGAAAGCCCCCAAGGGTGGCCACATGGGCCACACATTGGCCCTGAGATCCCTGTGGGATTCACGTCATGGCAGAGCAAGACATGAATGTGGATGACTGCAATGCTCCTGCTCTTTGGGTGAGGCTGAAGGTGGCACACAGGAAGCATAGCGGGCACACTTCTGTGGCCCCTTCGCCCCACTCTGCCACCCACTACTCTGTGCTGCTTAAAGGTTCCTTTATGGAGACAAAGTCAGCTGGGAAAGGTAACACATTGATTCTCGGATGGGCCACAGGACAGGCATATCAGGACTTGGGGGTTGTGGGGTGGGAGCTGTTCCTTTAGGAAGGGCCCCGGCTGCTGGGCTCCAAAGCTCAAAGTAGGGATGGACCAGGGCTCGCCCAGGGAAGCTGTTTCAGCTTGGCCAGGGTTCTGCTGTTATTCGCTGTGGAGTCATCCCTTTGGTCCTCAGTTTACCCACTGAGGGGTACAAAGGGGGTCCAGGAGGACCAATGACGGGCTGAGGGGCATCAGTGGTCTATGAGATGGCAAAGGGGCAATGGGGGTGATAGGAGGGGCAGGAGATACTGGAGTGTCCTGGTTTTGACTCACAGGGCTTGGGCGGGGTGCCTGGGAAGAACTTCGAGAGGCTACGGGGGGCTGGGAAGGGGGGCGGGGGCGGGGTCACCCTGACATCTGGTGCCTGGAGTCCTGGGTTGAGAAGCATTCTGAGGCAACGTTTGGGTTTGGCAGATGTCCTGGGACAATCTCTAATCCAGAATCCTGAAGGGGACTTTTTTCATCCTCCTCTCTCCTTAGAAGTGTTACCACATCTTGGGTACCACCTTGACCTCTTTTTTACCCAATATTTTTCTTTTCTTTTTTTTTTTTTTTGAGACAGAGTTTTGCCCTTATTGCTCAGGCTGGAGTGCAATGGCATGATCTTGGCTCACCGCAACCTCTGCCTCCTGGGCTCAAGCGATTCTCCTGCCTCAGCCTCCCAAGTAGCTAAGATTATAGGCAAGTGCCACCACGCCTGGCTAATTTTGTATTTTTAGTAGAGACAGGGTTTCTCCACGTTGGTCAGGCTGGTCTCAAACTTCTGACCTCAGGTGGTCCACCTGCCTCGGCCTCCCAAAGTATTGGGATTACAGGTGTGAGCCACTGTGCTCGGCTACCCTGTGTTTTTCTATATGACAATTCACTTATTTTTACTATAATGGAAAATCATGTCACTTCCATACATACACAACCACTGTTATTTGCCATAATTTAAAACTATTTAAAAAATCAAAGCTGAACAATGTTGACTTCTAGCCAGATTCTGTTGCCTGCCCAAGGCCCTGGGCCTAAGGCCTCCCTTTGTGAAAAGGGTGAGAGAGGTAAAAGATATAGTGGTATCAAATGGGAAAATTTATCCTTAACTTATCAAAATTCCTGAGATACTACTGAAAGGAGAACGTACTCACTATAAGAGTTGAATTACCGAAGGCAGGTAGTACTTACATTATCTCGAATGTACAAGTCCCACATGTGAGACATAAGGAATAAGGTTTGTCCAGAGCTTTGCATGGGGTATGGCACACAGAAGGGGCCTAATAAGTGCTACCTGACCTAAGGTCCTTCTAGCTCTGTGCAATTTGCAGCCTTTCACTCTTGTGGGCCAGCCTCAACCTGGACAGATGTCACGGCCCAGGTCACAGGCAGCCTTTTCTTGCCTCCTCCCACATTCTACTTTGAAACCTTATCTTTCTAAGAACAATACACAGCCCCTCCCCACCCACCCAGCAAGGACCCATGAATTCCACCGTTTTGCCAAGACTTATTACTAATTAAGTGAACTAGGTAAGCATTAAATTAAACTAGCAGTGTTGCTGTTTCCCCTCCAGACTGAATAATTACTCATAATGAGCTTGGATAATAAGTCTCTAAATAACAGAGTTAACTATAATTAGGCTGAAAATTGAGAGAAGGGGAGAGAGAGAAAGAGGAAGGAAGAGGAGAGAGAGAGGGAGGGAGGGAGAGACGGAAGAGATAAGGTAGAAGTTCTACTCCTGTAATTGATTCAGGAACAAATTCAAATTGTTGGCAGGGGAGAAAATCTTTTTTTTTTTTTTTTTTTTTTTTTTTTTTTTTTTTTGAGACAGAGTCTTGCTCTGTCACCAGGCTTAAGTGCAGTAATGTGATCTCAGCTCATTGCAACCTCTGATTCTCTGGTTCAAGCGATTCTCCTGCCTCAGCCTCATGAGTCGCGTGGATTACAGGTACGTGCCACCACGCCCAGCTAATTTTTGTATTTTTAGTAGAGACGGGGTTTCACCATGTTGGTCAGGATGGTCTCGATCTCCTGACCTCGTGATCCCCCTGCCTAGGCCTCCCAAAGTGTTGGGATTACAGGCGTAAGCCACAGCCCCCAGCCGGGGGAGAAAGTCTGAAGCCTGTGTTGTTATAAACTCACAGATTCACAGACGATGGAAAAGCAGGACCTCAGCTCTCAACTAGTTTAAACTCTGTATTTCACAGACATGGAAACCTCTCTTTTCACAGAGAGGAAAAGAAATTCATCCAAAGTCACACAGCAGTGAGTGAGTGAGTCTCTGAGAGTAATCTGGGTGTGGGCTTCACCCACCAATGCAGCTACAGTTTCTCAGTGTGGGTAAATAGAATAAGGCAAGCTGGAGAAAAGCACCTATGTCATTGGCATCTTGGCAGGGAGGATTCCTCAGCCAGAAGAGCCAGTGGTTAAGAGCTTTGACTCTGGGCCGAGTGCGGTGGCTCACACCTGTAATCCCAGCACTTTGGGAGGCTGAGACAGGAGGACCATTTGAGCCCAGGAGTTTGAGAACATAAGGAGACTTCATCTCTACAAAAAATTAAAACATTAGCTGGGCATGTTGGCACATGCCTGTGGTCCCAGCTACTTGGGAGGCTGTGGTGGGAGGATAGAATGGGCCCGGGAAAGTCAAGGCTGCAGTGAGCCATGATTGCACCACTGCATTCCAGCCTGGGTGACAGAGCGAGACCCTGTCTCAAAAAAAAAAGAGCTTTGGGGATGGGCACAGTGGCTCACACCTATAATCCCAGCACTTTGGGAGGCTGAGGCGGGTGGATCACTTGAGGTCAGGAGTTAGAGACTAGCCTGGCCAACACAGTGAAACCCCATCTCCACTAAAAATACAAAAATTAGCCAAGTGTGGTAGCACGTGCCTGTAATCTCAGCTACTTGGGAGGCTAGGCAGGAAAATCACTTGATCCCAGGAGGTGGAGGCTGCAGTGAGCCGAGATGTGCCATTGCACTCCAGCTTGGGTGGCAGAACAAGACTCTGTCTCAAAAAAAAAAAAAAAGAGATTTGGTTTTGGAGTCACATTACTAGGATTTGAATCTTTTCTTTATCACCTAGTAGCTGTGTCACCTTGAGGTAAGTTCATGCATTTCTCTGAGCCTCAGTTTCCTCACCTGTCAATGGGAATAACAACTGTACTTACCTAATAGAGTTGCTCAAAGTCACTCAATGTTAGTTCTACCATCACCTCCATCATCACAACCATCACTCTCAGGTCAGTGCAATCAAAGGGTTAGGAATGCCTCTGTCACTAACTTGTGAGTCACTGGACCTCTCTGAGCCTCATCTTGGTCATGTGTAAAATGAGTTAGTAAGACCTTCCCTTCCTTGGTCACAGGGGAGTTACAAGGATAAAGGGTAAAAATCCATGCTTTGGGAGGACAAGGCGGGCAGATCACTGAGCCAGGAGTTCAAGAACCAGCCTGGGCAACATGGTGAAACCCCATCTCTACGAAAATACAAGTTAGCCGGCATGGTAGCATGTGCCTTTAGTCCCAGCTACTTGGGAGGATGAGGTGGGACAATCACCTGAGCCCGAGGAGGTCGAAGCTGCAGTGGCCATGATTGCACCACTGCATTGCTGCCTGGTGACAGAGTGAGATCCCGTTTCAAAAAAGTATTTTTTTTTTTGAGACGGAGTCTCGCTCTGTCGCCCAGGCTGGAGTGCAGTGGCCGGGTCTCAGCTCACTGCAAGCTCTGCCTCCCGGGTTCACGCCATTCTCCTGCCTCAGCCTCCCGAGTAGCTGGGACTACAGGCGCCCGCCACCTCGCCCGGCTAGTTTTTTGTATTTTTAGTAGAGACGGGGTTTCCCTATGTTAGCCAGGATGGTCTCGATCTCCTGACCTTGTGATCCGCCCGTCTCGGCCTCCCAAAGTGCTGGGATTACAGGCTTGAGCCACCGCGCCCGGCCAAAAAAGTATTTTTTTAATCCATGTTCGTGACTCCCAGAAAGTTAGATTGGCTTCATCATTTGCTGCACTGTGCAACAAGCTAGAAGGACTTCCCATTCCACAGACCTGGTTCAGGTGCCCTTTACCACAGGGTCTCTCTGACCTTCACCCTGGCATTTGGGAGCCATCTCTCCCACTCTGCCTGGGCACCTGCCTCCCTCCTGGCAAGCTCCTTTGGTGAACTTGGGAGCTACTCATAGCATCTTTAAAGATCACCACTAGGGCTGGGTGCAGTGGCTTATGCCTGTGATCTAAGCACTTTGGGAGACAGAGGTGGGCAGATCGCTTGAGCTCAGGAGTTTGAGACCAGCCTAGATAACACGGTGAAACCTTGTCTCTACAAAAAATGCAAAAAACTTAGCTGGGCTTGGTGGTGTGCGTCTGTAGTCCCAGATACTTGGGAGGCTGAGGCGGGAGGATGGCTTGAGCCCAGGAGGCAGAGGTTGCAGTGCGCTGAGATCACGCCACTGCACTCCAGCCTGGGGGAAAGAGCCAGACAATGTCTTTAAAAAATCAAAAAAAAAAAAAAAAAAAAAAAAAGAAGAAGATCACCATTAGGTGGCACTCTGCCACCTGCCTGCCATTCCTTGGATACCTGATGTGTTTGGCGGGAAGGAGCAGTGAAATCTTGAGTGACTGGGCCTTCGTGTGGCTGTGTGTCACCTAAGGGTGACATGGCATGGTGAGACCTTCAGCCTCCCGGATCCTCGTATCCTCATCTAGGCAATGGTGATAATCCAACTAGCTCATGGTGGCGTTGCGAGGGCAAAAGAGGAGTAAGGATAAGAGCATGAGGAAAGTGCCAAAGACAGGGCCTGCCGCATAGTAAGTGTGCACAAAGGACCTATTAAAGGCTCTTCTTGAAAGATCTACTGGTGAGAACTGGCACATACAGGGTAGGGCTTTAGAGCAGGGAGAAGTGTCCAAGCCTGGCTATGAACGAGCTTTTCCTGGGAAACCTCCCATCTCAGACCTGCTGGACCTGACTCTAGGTAACAAGACCATGGACTGCCACTGGGACATGCTCCCTTGCTAGGTATGACCTGGGAGACCGTTCCAGTCCCACCCTCTCATTTACAGATGGAGAAACTGAGCTCTAGAAAAGGGAAATTACCTGCCTAAGTCCACACAGCTGGGGAGCAGCAGAAGGCCTGACTTCCAGATGTCCTGCCTGTGTGTCTCTGACAAGGGCAGGGGCCTACAACCAGCCATAGTTGGCCCAGGAGAAGCCTGGCCACTTGAGTTCTTCCTTTGAAGTGGGAGCTGGGTTGGAGGGAGGTGAAGCTGTCTCACCTGAGCCCTAAAGAAGGGGGGGTCCACTTATTTCCAGTGGTCCTTGTGGAATTCACTGCTGAATGATGATATCACATGTCCCAGGCTTCCTTACCATACACCTGAACCATACACCAGGTTGGCAGCCTTCCCCTTAAAATGAGGGGACAGAGGTTCAGAATGGAGAGAGGGTTATTGTCAAGACCAGACGCTCTCAGACCTCTCACCTCTCAGGCTCTGTGTTCTTGCCTAGATTCCACTCTTTTTTTTTTTTTTTTGAGAGAGAGTTTTACTCTTATTGCCCAGGCCAGAGTGCAGTGGTGCAATCTCCACTCACTGCAACCTCTGCCTCCCTGGTTCAAGTGATTCTCCTGCTTCAGCCTCCCAAGTAGCTGGGATTACAGGTGCCTGCCATGATGCCTGGCTAATTTTTTGTATTTTTAGTAGAGAGAGGGTTTCATGTTGGCCAGGCTGGTCTCGAACTCCTGACCTCAGGTGATCCATCTGCCTCGGCCTCCCAAAGTGCTGGGATTACAGGCATGAGCCACCACACCCATCTTAGATTCCACTCTAACTTAAAATGTTTTATCGGCTATTTGTTAAAATGTTTTAAATTTGATTTAAAAAAGTTTAAAAAATTAATTTCCTAGAAAGCACAGAATCCCAGCTTATCTGGAAACATGGAGCTTACATCTCTGAAAGATAATACCAGGTAGAGGCCGGGCGCCGTGGCTCATGCCTGTAATCCCAGCACTTTGGGAGGCCGAGGCCGGCGGATCACGAGGTCAGAAGATCAAGACCATTCTGGCTAACATGGTGAAACCCCGTCTCTACTAAAAATACAAAAAAATTAGCAGGGCATGGCGGCGTGTGCCTGTAGTCCCAGCTGCTGGGGAGCCTGAGGCAGAAGAATGGCATGAACCCGGGAGGCGGAGCTTGCAGTGAGCCGAGATCGTGCCACTGCACTCCAGCCTGGGTGACAGAGCGAGACTCCGTCTCAAAAAAAAAAAAAAAAAAAAAAAAAAAAAAAAAGAATACCAGGTAGGAACTGAGTAGACATCATATCCATCATATCCTCTAGGGGGACACTGACTTTACATTACAGCTCGACACAGTCCCCACCACCTCGCACTGTCAGTCATCCAGCTGGATTTGCACACACATGGTACCTACCTGGCCCTGGTGGGCATTTGACCTGAGACACCTACCAAATGCTTTGCTGCCTTCTGCTGAAATTTGGTTCACAAGGGTCTACTCTGAGGAACAGACCCTGGTTCATGAGGGCTGCTAAGATTCTCTTCCAGGCACCTGGTGCCAGGGATTGCCTCAGAAACACAAGGATGCTGGTTGCTGGCAAAGAGGAGGGCAGCTCTTTAGGCTGTTTGACAAGCTGGATGGTACCTGGAGCTGGTCTGAGCCAGCACTGAGGCAGGTCCCCTCCTGGGGGAAGGTCTGGGGAGGCCCCAAGCCTGGTCCCCGTCTTCACCTTCACAGATGGGGCTGGGAGCTCAGGGAGCCCCTCCCAGATCCGAGCGTATTAGAAGCAGACAGATGGAGCCGCAAATCATGTTAGCCGGTGGCAGATGTGCAAGGAGCTACGGTTCTGTGTCTGCTGGTGAGTGTGCTCTGAGAACCCCAGCCATGAATCAGGAGTGTGAACGCCAGGCAACTCTTTGCTTTTATGAACCCGTGTCCATGGTCCTGCCCTGGTGGGGTGTTCCCTACCAGGCGAGTGGCTGGCCAGCTGGGCCAGCCACGGAGCCTTTGCCTCTGGCATTCCAAAGCCATTGAGTCAGGAGCACAGGATGGTGGCAGACTGAGACGGCGTGGGCTTGAACTGTGGCTCCTTCACTGCCGCTGCTGTCCTTAGGCAAACAACCTCTCTGCGCCCTTATTTTCTGATCTGTAAAACACAGCTAATAATACTTCCTATTTTGTAGGGTTACTAGGATGGCTGTAAGAAATAGTATGAGCAAGTGCCTGAAACACAGTAAGTACTTAACAAATGCCAGCTGCAATAACTATTGCCACCGTCACCAGGAGCTATTATTATATGGGGTGGTGGGACGGGAGGTAGTTTAGGGCACAGCCGTAAAATCAGGTAAACAAATTAATGCAGTCATTTCGGATGGTTTGAATACCATGCAGAAAATGAACAGCTAACAAGACTAGGGTTGTTACAAAGGCCTGTTCGGGAGGTAGCATGTGAGTTGAGACCTATGGCAGGGTTTCTTAGCCTCAATACTATTGCCATTTGGGCTGGACAATTTTTGCCATGAGGGGCTCTCCTGTACAGTATAGGATGTTTAGCAACATCCTGGACCTCTACTCACTATATGCTGGTAGTATCTCCCCTCAGTTCCAACCAAGTGGGTGTACAGACATTGACAAATGTCCCCTGGGGGTCAAAAATGACCCCTGTTGAAAATCACTGATATAAAAGGTGAGCAGCAGGCCAGGCGCTGTGGCTCACGTCTGTAATCCTAGCACTTTGGAAGGCAAAGGCGGGAGGATCTCCTGAGGTCAGGAGTTTGAGACCAGCCCGGCTAACATGGTGAAACGTCACCTCTACTAAAAATACAAAAATTAGTTGGGCATGGTGGCGCTTGCCTGTCATCTCAGCTACCCGAGTGGGTGAGGCAGGATAATCACTTGAACCCAGGAAGCGGAGGCTGCAGTGAGCTGAGATGATGCGACTGCATTCCAGCCTGCGTGACAGAGCAACTTTGTCTCAGAAAAAAAAAGAGGGGGGGTGAGGAGCCAGTCCCACAAGGACTAAGGGGAACAGCAGAAATAGCTTTGGGGGGATGGACTTTGAACCCTGAGGGCAGGAGGAACTGGAACCCTGACCCTAACCCTAATCCAGGCATTCAGTCGGCAGTGCTAGTTTGGAAAGAAGCAGATTCTTCTTGGAAAAGAAGTCTGGGTGTCCTAGCCCTTCACACAGCTAAGCCAAAGAAATGCTGCACAGAACAAATAAATACTAAGTATAGGTCTACGACTCAAATGGTTCAGACATTCAGACGGGGATGCTGCTTCCTTACTCTCATTTGAGTTTGGGAACCAGTTCCTGAAGTTAATCCTTCAATGTTTCTTCAAATAAATCACATGGGCAGTCTCTGGGTGCCTTTGCGCACGGAGAGATGGCAGAGCAGGTGCCTAAGCCAGTGCTGTTTGTGTATCTGGGTAACATCTGTTGGTCACCCATTGCAGAAGCAGTTTTCAGATCAAAACATTTCAAAGGCATGGGCATGGTGGCTCTCGCCTGTAATCCCAGCACTTTGGGAGGCCGAGGCGGGCAGATCACCTGAGGTCAGGAGTTTGAGACCAGTCTGACCAACATGATGAAACCCCATCTCTATTAAAAATACAAAAATTAGCTGGGTATGGTGGCATTTACCTGTAATCCAGCTATGTGGGAGGCTGAGGCAGGAGAATCAGTTGAACCTGGGAGGCGGAGGTTGACTGAGTCAAGATTGCGCCACTGCACTCCAGCCTGGGCGACAGAGCAAGACTCTGGCTCAAAAAAAAAAAAAAAAAAAAAAAAAAAAAAAAAAAGCCAAAAAACATTTCAGAGAATTGGAGGGTAGACAGCACGGTGACATCTGGGTATGAGATAGGGAATCCCCTGACTACTGAGGGCACACCTGCATGAAGAGGCACGACATTCCCATGAGCCACGTTGCCCAGCAGAGATAGGAATAGAAAAAGCAATCAAGTTAAAAGCTGCAAAGCTAAAATTGAACTACTTGAGAGCTGTGATCCACAAAACTAACATTAATGCAGATCCTTATTATGGAAATGGCTGCCTTTTGAGACGGTGTACCAGCAGTGTGTCAGGTGCCGCAGAACGTTCTTGGGGGAAGCCCACCGAGGCTGGTCTGTACCCTGCTGCGGCCAACCTGACAAGACCCCAGCCTTCGGCTCTGCATCTCTCAGTGGACAAGCTAAAGTATAATAGTGTTCCATAGCCCAAGGTCCTAGCTCTTTCTTCACTGACTTACTGTTTCTTACCTTAAAAAATAATTGCAGATGGAAATCAGTTGTGTTTGGCAGAAGACTAAAAATCATTGATTCAGACAGTTTCTGGGGTATATTAAGTGTTCTTAGATTAGTTGAGCCTCTCACTTTGTCCCAATTACAAAAATAGTGGAACAAACAACATAAAACAACAAAACAAAACACAATGGAGTAAAACCTCCCTTGAAGGCCCAGGTCAGTATCTAAGCCCACTAAGACTTAAGATAATCGGGTCTGCCTCTTCAGTGGGTTTGATGATGGCTGGAGGACAGGCGCCCTCTGCTTCCTGCACTACCTTCATCTTTTTGCCCTAGGGCTTTTTATGGAGTGACAATAGCTCCGCCCATAGGAGCTCACAGTCTAGAATCGTTTTAATTCACACACACCCACAGTGCACACTTGTATATTTAAAAGATAGGGAAGAAGCTGTGTGGGTGGCTCATGCCTGTAATCCCAGCACTTTGGGAGGCCGAGGCGGGTGGATCACTTGAGGCCAGGAGCTGGAGACCAGCCTGGCCAACATGGTGAAACCCTGTCTCTGCTAAAAATACAAAAATTAGCTGGGCATGGTGGCACGCATCGATACTCCCAGCTACCGGAGGTTGACGCAGAATTGCTTGAACCTGGGAGGTGGAGGTTGCAGTGAGCCAAGATTGGACCACTGTACTCCAGCCTGGGCAACAGAGTGAGACCCTGTCTCAAAATAAAAAATAAAAAAAAGGAAGAAATAAAAGATTTGGAATCAGTCTTTAGCAACTTTAATACTTCTTGATTTTTTGCCTAGTTTATTTCATGAGGAGGTCAGCTCATTTGCTCCCATTTGAACCATGCTGCCTCTGAAACTTAATTACATCCAGGAAGGACACTTGTATGCTAGTTGATCCATGGTCAGTTGTGTAATAGGTCTGTTTCTATACGCACATGTAACCCAAATGTCAAATATAAATTGGGTTAGGTGGGAAAAATAATTTAAAAAGTTGGAAAAAGTTCTATTACGTTGACATGCTTAAATATTGGTATATTAAGTATTCTTTCATCAGCATTTCATATTTACTGGCAAATACAGGTACTTTCTGTATACTTTGAGGTAATTCTGTTAAATTCATATAGATGTCAGAAAATACTTTTCAAATTAAACTCGACTAGGTGTAGTGGCTTATACCTGTAATCTCAGCACTTTGGGAGGCCATGGCAGTCAGATTGCTTGAGCTCCGGAGTCTGAGATCAGCCTGGGCAACGTGGTGAAACCTCATCTCTACAAAAAATACCAAAATTAGCTGGGTATGGTGGCAGGTGCCTGTAGTCCCAGCTTCTCAGGAGGCTGAGGTGGGAGGATCCCTTGAGCTCAGAAGGTCAAGGCTGCAGTGAGCTGTGGTTGTGCCACTGCACTCTGGCCTGGGCCACAGAGCGAGACCCTGTCTCAAAATAATAATAATAATAATAATAATAATAAAATTTAAAAAACAAAATAAACTGGGGAGTTATAAAAATACAACTGAGATATAAAAAACAAAGAAATCATAAACCTGAATGACCAAGAAGCTGGCCAAAAGTGCAGATTCCGGGTCCCCACCCCTCCCTAGAGAAGGCTCCAGGTCATTCTGCAGCTTGCTCAGGCTTGAAAACCTCTGAATTTAACCCGATGCCAGCCCTGGGAGGAACTTTAAGGCTGTCCTTTGTGCTTTGTAAAGCTTTCATAGCCATCCTCCAGCATGGGAACGAACACAATCTTACATAGAGCGCCCAAGGGTGGAAGACAGACAAGTGGCACAGCCTCCCCACCACCCCCAAGAGCTTAGACCCATCCACCAACTTGACCATCTCCATAGTAACAGATGGAGAAATGGAAGCCCAAAGAGGGAGGGATTTGTCCAAAGTGAAGTGGTGCTCTTGGTAAACCCAAGACTTACCTTGTCTCTGAATCCCCAAAACCTAGAGCTTACTGCCTCACCTGGCCTTGCACAAGGCAGGTGGTGAGCACTGCCCTCAGCCCCCGCCTTGGCGGTGTCAAACACACTCCTGGGTCTGGGCTGCAGCCTCAGGCCCTGAGCTCATCTTCCCTTTCCTCCCTTGTCTAATCCAAGGCATCTGCACTTAGCAAATGTCTCAGTCCCACTGTGACACTGGCTCTCTAGGGTGGTTCTGCTGGAAGCTGGGTAGGCAGAGGGCAAGACAGAAGTCTCGAGTGAGACTCCCTTCAAGGAGGAGTGCGAATCTGACATTTTTCATAATAGCTGATGCTATATCCCATCCATTCTACATTTACATATTTTGACATTTAACGCTTCTGAAATAAGAATGCAATATATAATCAATGGTATCTTGAAAACTGCCTAATGATTTAGTTTTCTAAAAAGTCTTAGTGCATAAAATAACAGTGCATCTTACAAAAAGCTGGTCTTATGCTTGAAGAAACATAATAATTGTCTCCTTTTTTGGAGGTACTGGCCTTGATGTACATTACGTTACTTAATCCTCTTGAGAACCCTATGAGGCAAGGTCTGTTATCACTCCCATTTTAACAGGTGAGAAGACGGAGGCTCAGAGAGAGGTTGGGTCAGCTGCCTTCCAGCGGCTGGTGAGTTGTGCCATTGTTAACTTTATGTGGCAGCTCGGCTAGGCTATGGTGTCTGTTGTCTGGCCAAGTACTAGTCTAGGTGTTGCTGTGAAGGTATTTTTTTAGATGTGATTAACATTTACAATCAGGTGACTTCAAGAAAAGCCTCCATAATGTGGGTGGGCCTCATCCAATTGATAAAAGGTCGTAAGAGCAAAGATTACGGTCTGCTGGAGAATAAATTTTGTCCCAAGACTGTAACACAGAAATCAACGAGCCTGAGTTTCCCGCCTGTGGGCCTGCCCTACAGATTCTGAACTCTACTGCAACATCAACTCTTACCTGAATTTCCATCCCCCAAATTTCTGGCATGCCCCAGAAATTTTAGACCACAGCCTCCGCAACCATAGCCAATTCCTTAAAATCAATCTCTCTCCATATATATCCTATTGGTTTCTTTGGAAAAACCCTGAGATGGTGTTGGAGCTGGGGTGTCAAGCCTTACACACCCCTCCGCTGGCCTCTGTGTGCCTAGGGAGGCCCAGCTCCCACTCAGAGGGCAGGACTCAGCTCCCGAGGTCTTGCTGCTGCCCCCAACATTCCACCCCCTAGCATAGGGAGATGCCCACCAGGGCTGATCTGAGAGAGGGAAGGAGGAGCCGGCCCAAGAGGGAATGCCTAGGACAAGAGGCGAGAGACCAAGAGCAGGTGACGTGTTTATTGTGGGACACCTCCTTCTGGGTGCCGCGCTGGCCGTGAGGGAACCCTCACGATCCCCAGGCCCCAGAACAGACAGACACAAGAACTTGAATCCAAACTGCTTGCACATAAATAGAAGGGAGGTTGGCAAAGGAAAAAAAGAAAAACAACAAACAAACGTGCAGTCTCCTATGCTAGTGTGACACGGTGGCAGAGTCTTATCCACACCCCATCTCTTTTCTTACTGTCTCCATGCTGAGATTTTCATTTGCTCTGGAAAGATTCACCATCTTCAGATCTGACTCAGCAGCATGCAGCTGTCTTCCTGGCGGCCCCAGGCACAGTCTCCAGGACTGGCAAGGGGCTAAGAAAACCAAGACAGGTATTCCTCAAACAAAACAAAAATTGCTTCCCCGGTCCTTTGCATCTCCCAGTTCTGATGGGTGAACGATGCGTCCTCCAACCCCAAACTAAACCAAAGAACATGCTAAGCACAAGCTGCGAGTCAGAATAAAAAACATATTGCACATGGTTACAAGAGTCTTCCTGAGAGCCCCCTCACTGCAGATCCCTAAATACTGGCTTTTGATCCAACCAGTCACTTGCCTATCAACGGTGGTATAATATGCCATGTACATCCCACACCCCAAATCCAGTGGGACTAAGCAAATCTTCCACATTGCTATCCTTCGCTATCAGCCACACTCAAAGCCGAGACTGGGTTAAACTCATGCACTGTTAAGTATGTGGTGGAGAGAGGTGGGAATTGTTTAAATCTTTGTCTTCCTTTCAACGAGCTTCTCCCTCCCTGGGTAGTCATTAAAGTTCTAGAGGTGAACACAGTCTCCAAGACGTGGAATCTTCTGGAACCGAGAGCTGGGAAAGTGGTTCTCTCCAACCATATGCTTTCCAAAAGGAAGCTCTGTGGTTACCTGCCGGTCCGTCACAAGTTGGGTTCAAACTTGGGTTCCAACTTAACAGCCCTCATGTGGGACAGGCAGTGTGGCGATTAAATTTGTTTTTTTCTCCAAAGGAATTTTCAAGTATCACCAAATCCCTGATACAATGTGTAAACAAGACATCTTACGAAACAGAAAGCAAGACCACTTTGGGAAGCAGCAGCACATGAAATTATCTAAAAGGCTGAAAATGGTTTTAGGTTCAAAAACAAAGGCAAGACAGCCACCCACTGTGCCTTGCAAGGCAAATGCTCAGGCATACACACAAACTCAGGCCCCTCTGCACGGAGCCAGAGAAAGAAAAGCACCCAATACGGCATCCTCCGGGGCTCCTGAGAACACGCCAGGCTGCCCCTCCTTTTTCAGCGGTGTAGCTGCCATCAGCAAAGAGTAGAGAAGTCTTTAATGCTAAAAACTGGACGTGCTTGAGATCAGGGGTCTGTGTCCAGTTCCCACTCTCCTGGCCTCTTACCAAGTCTTTCTTGATTCACTGGCCCCTGCGTGGGGGGACGGCCACCAAGCCATCCTTTTGTACCCCAGTCACACGTGGCAGATGTTTCTCAGAGGAATGCTCTCGGGTGAGGTATGTTATTGAATGTTTTGCTCTGGGTCAGGTTTATTTAAAAGGAGCACAGACCCTCCACATTCCAAGGCTCTTCAGGGATGGCCTCCTGCTGCCTCACTTGGTTGAGCTCTCCTCTTCAGTGTCCTCTTCCTCTGCCCAGATCTCCAAGGCTTCCTCGTGAGGTCTGGAGGTCGCCTATCTGTCAAAGCAGCCAGTGGGGAACATGTGGCTCCCACTGAAGTAGCTGCTTCCGTAGGTGGTGGCGAGGCAGTGCCTGGGCTCAGCTGCAATGGCCATCTGCATGCTAAGGGACGCAGGGATGGGCACGGGACACATATCCAGGGGCTGGAGAGGGAGGTACGGGGTGTGGAGGGATGAGCCTGTGCTCCCCGAGAGCAGGCTCCCCGAACGGTGGGCCTGCAAGGAGTCCCGGTAGGCCAAGCATAGGTCCTGCACGGGGGTCTGGAACTGTGCCAGGGTGGTCGCTGGCTGGCCGAGGGCCGGGTAGGCTGGTGGCTGGAACAGCACTTGGGTGGGGGTGGGGGGTGTGCCGGGCACCATCGCCAAGGCCTGGCTCTTGACGGCTACGGCATCCTTGAGGACGTTGTCATACACTCTAAAACAAGAAGACCTGGGTGAGAACTGGAGACCAAAAGCCACCAGATACCTGTGTGTGCCTCTACCTGCCTTGCTAAGTGGGACTGGAAGAGATGCTGTGTGCCCTGTGTCCACCAGGCCTTACCTGGCTGTGCTCACTGTGTGTGGCACCGCTCCAGCTGTTCACCAACTAGATTCAGGCCTTGGCTCTCAGCTTGGATCTGTTTCCTACAGAAAGCTTCTTCTGGCCCCTCCAGACTAGACTGGCTGTCCCCGCAGCCCCACGCTGACTCTCTCCACAGTCAATACCCCAGAGAGTAACCTGCTCCAGCGGGTAACTTCTAGTTACCTGGCTGCCAGGAGGATCACGCCTGCTTGTGCTCACCAATGCATTCCCTGCGCCTGGCACTGGAGTGTTCCTGGGGCCTGAATGAACCCAATCTCTGCTTTCCAGGCAATTCTGGGCCAGCTCCGTCCCAAGCAGGGTCACTCTTTAGCTAGCTGATACCAACCAAATTGACCCGAGGCCTAGGATTTTTCACCTGAAAAGGGGGCTGGAACAGAGACTTTTGCCATCTCAAAAAAAGCTTCTCATATAGCTTTTTGGGAAAACAAAACAATTAGAGGCTTATGTAAGGCATGCACCGACACTCAGACCAGGCTTTGGGGACCTTCTCAAAAACACAAATTTTAAAACAAGGTCTAGGGAGTAGGACTGACTTTTCAGAGGAATGAGACAAAGGCAGCCGCCAGCAAAGCTTCCCACATCGGGGAAGGCTCTCTTCAGGGGTCTAAGGGCTTCTGCTCTGCCCACACGGCCCACCAGTCAGTCAGGCCAGCATCCAGGATACGCGGTGCCTGGCAGGTGGAAGGGGAACTGGACAGTGTGTGCCTACTGGGAACGGCTCTGTCCTGTCTGCCTTGCTCCCTGCAGTGACTGGGGCACGTTTGCCTCCAATGTCAGTTTCAGGGTGTTGGGCCCATGATGCCTTTAAATATCTTCTCTGACACACTGAACATTTCCTCCCCGAGATTCCCTGTGGCGCTTAGAGGAAGTCACTCGGAGCTTACCTGGCTAAGAGGTCAGCTTTGTGACCATGTCCGAGGAAAGTAGCTTATAATGGAAGTCCTTCAATATGATTATCTATAAGATTACACTGGGACTTAGATCAAATAGCCTAGACATTTAAAGGTGCAAGCAACCCTCTTCTCCCTTGATGCCTGACTTTAAAGATGTAAACCCAGCCGGGCGCGGTGGCTCACAACTGTAATCTCAGCACTTTGGGAGGCTGAGATGGGTGGATCATGAGGTCAGGAGTTCAAGACCAGCCTGACCAACATGGTGAAACCCCATCTCTACTAAAAATACAAAAATTAGCTGGGCGTGGTGGCGCATGCCTATAATCCCAGCTACTCAGGAGGCTGAGGCAAGAGAATCACTTGAACCTGGGCGGCGGAGGTTGCAGCGAGCCGAGATCGTGCCATTGCGTGCCAGCCTGGGCAACAGAGTGAGACTCTGTCTCTAAATAAATAAATAGCAAACCTGAAGCTATCCAAAATAGGAAGAACTAGTTCTTGAAACCCCACTTCCACCAGGAGTCACCATGGCCCACTTTCCCTGAGACCCTGTAGCTGGAAGAACCACCACAAGCTTCAGACTCAGGAAACTGCCTGTGGCCTGAGGCAGGCCTCAAGGCAAGAGGAACCTCACTATTTCAGAAACACAGGATTCAGGGGAGAAACTTACACCAGCAGGATTTCAATACACGTGCTGAGGTGTTCCAGGGAATAGCTTGAGATCCTCTGCAGGTCTCTGGTCCAGTAGGGAGAAAGCTGCAGGCAAATCCTGGAGGCCCCAACACAGGCTGCAGCGACCACAGAAGGCTGGAATTTGTAGAATACGTGATCTGAAAGAAAGCCATGGAGGGAGTCAGCATCCAAATCCTCCCCTTGAAATCCCAGGCCCACCCTGAGAATGGATGGACAAATGAATCATTTTCAAGGCTGTTCATCGCCACCCTATAAATAGGATGGAAAATTAGAAACTGTGAAGTTCCATTTTTGAATCTTAACGTTGGCTCTTGGTTTGGGATTTCTTTTTTGTTGAGACAGGGTCTCACTCTGTCGCCTAGGCTGGAGTGCAGTGGCGAGATCACGGCTCACTGCAGCCTCAACTTCCTGGGCCCAAGAGATCCTACTACCTCAACCTCTTGAGTAGCTGAGACTACAGGTGGGCACAAACACATCTGGCTAATTTTTGTATTTTTTTGAGAGATAGGGTTTCAGCACGTAGTCCAGGCTGGTGTTGAACTCCTGAGTCCAAGCAATCCTCCTGCCTCAGCCTCCCAAAGTGCTGGGATTACAGGTGTGAGCCACCAAACTCCCAAAGTGCTGGGATTACAGGCGTGTGACCAGTCTGGGATTTCTGACAGCAGCCTGGAATAGTGTTTTCAAAATACTGTCCAAGGCTCCCAGGGAGGAGCAAAGAGCTTGCTGATATTCTACAAACAGAACTGCAAAACATTTGTCCGAAATTTCTTTGGTTATTATGAGAGAATGACACACTATTTCAAAGGCTTCTGTTTTGGGGTATGACTAAAAGCTACTTATTAATTGTAACAATGCCTGGCCCATAGTAGGCACTCAGTGAAAATCTAGTGAATGAATGGTTGTAAGACTTTGATATTTATAACTAAAATTGGCACTTAGGTTGGCTGAGGAATCTTAACGTCCAACTAAGATATCTGGCCACAAGGCAAAGCTGGTACTAAATATGTGCAAAGGCAAACAGTTGAAATTTCTACAGTTTTCCTGAATACCACTGGATTTTCAGTTTATTACTATGTTATCTTAAATTGTTCGTGATTTCTGCTTGGAGCAGTGGCTCACACCTGTAATCCCAGCACTTTGGGAGGCCAAGGCAGGCGGATCATGAGGTCAGGAGTTTGAGACCAGACTGGCCAACATGGTGAAACCCCGTCTCTACTAGATACAAAAAATTAGCCAGGCGTGGTGGCGGGCGCCTGTAATCCCAGCTACTTGGGAGGCTGAGGCAGGAGAATGGCTTGAACCTGGGAGGCGGAGGTTGCAGTGAGCTGAGATCGTGTCATTGCACTCCAGGCTGGGTGATAGGGCACAACTTCATCTCAAAAAAAAAAATTTTTTTTTCATGATTTTCAATTACTTCCACTTTTGCCTTTTAAAGATCAGTTCATAGGGCAGCTAAACAACAACAACAAATTTAAAAAATAAGGTTATCAGTCAGGGTGGTAATACGGTGATAGAAACAATCATTCAGTCAGACTCCCCAGGTTCAAATCCTAGCAATGAGCAGGGCATGGTAGCTCTCGCCTGTAATCCCAGGAGTTTGAGACCAGCCTGAGCAACATGATGAGATCCTGCCTCTAAAAAATTTTTAAAAATCGGCTGGGCACGGTGGTTCACACCTGTAATCCCAGCACTTTGGGAGGCCGAGGCGGACGGATCATGAGGTCAAGAGATCAAGATCATCCTGGCTAACACGGTGAAACCCCGACTCTACTAAAAATACAAAAAATTACCTGGGTGTGGTGGCACGTGCCTGTAATCCCAGCTACTCGGAAGGCTGAGGCAGGAGAATCGCTTGAACCTGGGAGGCAGAGGTTGCAGTGAGCCAAGATTGTGCCACTGCACTCCAGCCTGGGCGATGGAGCAAGACTCCGCCTCCCCCCCAAAAAAAAATAAATAAAAAAATCCTAGCAATAACCTTGGGTAAGTTACAGCATCAGTTTTCTCTTTTGTAAAATATGATTAATGGAGGTGATTTTGGTGTGGGGTTGCTGTGAGGTTCAAATGAGATAATGTGTGCAAAGCACTGAAGCAAGACACTTGGCACGCAGTAAATGCTCAGTTAATGCTTGGGATCACAATCACTGATTTTTTTTTTTTTTTTTTTTTTTTTTTTTTTTTTTTTTTTTTTGAGACGTTTCGCTCTGTCGCCCAGGCTGGAGTGCAGTGGTGGGATCTCGGCTCACTGCAAGCTCCGCCTCCCAGGTTCACACCATTCTCCTGCCTCAGCCTCCCGAGTAGCTGGGACTACAGGCGCCTGCCACCTCGCCTGGCTAGTTTTTTGTATTTTTTAAATAGAGACAGGGTTTCACCATGTTAGCCAGGATGGTCTCGATCTCCTGACCTCATGATCCGCCCGTCTTGGCCTCCCAAAGTGCTGGGATTACAGGCTTGAGTTTTTTTCTTTTTTAGATGGAGTCTTATTCTTGTTGCCCAGGCTGGAATTCAATGGCACAATCTTGGCTCATTGCAACCTCCACCTCCCGGGTTCAAGTGATTCTCCTGCCTCAGCCTCCCAAGTAGCTGGGACTATAGGCGCCCACCACCATGCCTTGCTAATTTTTGTATTTTAGTAGAGATGGGGTTTCACTATGTTGGCCAGGCTGGTCTTGAACTCCTGACCTCAGGTGATCTGTTTGCCTCAGCCTCCCAAATTGCTGGAATTATAGGCATGAGCCACCGTGCCCAGTCCAATCATTGATCTGGATACTCATGCCCATTTTAGTTTGTGGTAGGTTATGGGATGGTTGTATCAGCAGTATTTTTTTTTTTTTTTAAGATGGAGTCTCACTGGTCAAAATGGCTGGCACGAAGGCTGTTGCAGCATTAGGCAAGTGGCTGGATGGTATTCGAAAATGGTATTACAATGCCGCAGGATTCAAAAAACTGGGGTTAACAAGAGATGACACAATATATGAAAATGAAGATGTAAAAGAAGCCATAAGGCGGCTTCCTGAGAAAGTTATAATGACAGGATGTTTCACATGTAGAGAGCACTGGACCTGACCATGAAGCATCAGATCTTGCCTAAAGAGCAGTGGACCAAATATGAAGAGAAAAATTTCTACCTTGAACTGTATCTGAAAGAGGTTACTTGGGAAAGAAAAGAAAGAGAAGAATGGGCAAAGAGGTAATCATGTAATTGAAGTCTGTGGATGCAGCTCTTATGAAGATGGTTAAACTTGAAACAATCTTAAGAATTATTTGGTCTGCAGATACTTTCCTTTAAATAAATGTCTATCGTAAAAAACAAACAAACAAAAAAGATGGAGTCTCGCTCTGTCGCCAGGCTGGAGTACAGTGGCACGATCTCCGCTCACTGCAATCTCCGCCTCCTGAGTTCAAGCAATTCCCCTGCCTCAGCCTCCCAAATAGCTGGGAATACAGGCACGCACCACCACACCTGGTTAATTTTTTGTATTTTAGTAGAGACGGAGTTTCCCCACGTTGGCCAGGATGGTCTCAATCTTCTGACCTCGTGATCCGCCTGCCTTGGCCTCCCATTACAGGAGTGAGCTACCGCACCTGGCTATATCAGCAGTGTTTTTGACCCAGTTAACATCTAGATTCTAAAACACTGGGAAGAGCCAGTTTCAAGTAAGTTTCAAGTAACAGGGTAACTTTTATTGCTACATACTATCTACATGATGGCAGTATTTGAGAATAACCGATCTGCAAAATCTGTGCCATGTAATTCATTTGCAATGTTCCCGGTTACTGTAAGAAAAATTACCAGGTGATCTGTAAGCTTCTAGATTTCCAGCTGCCTGTACATAAGTTGCTATTTCTCTTTTACGTGTTACTGGTAACACACTGGGCTAATCCTTGCCCTTTCTTTGCTTGTCGCCTGCAAAGTAAGAGTGATCTGGGTGCACAGGCCCCAGTGAGAGGCCTGATCTGGATAGACATGCGTTTGAGAGCTGCCTGACCTTGACCCCTGGGTGGGTGGGGAAGGGGTGGGAGGTTCTGCCTTTGGGTCCCAGCTGTCACCTTGCAGGGTGACCTCTAGGAAGTAATGGGCATACTCCTTGAGGCACTCTTTGGTCTTGCGGGGGCAGGTGGTGGGCCAGGTGTGGCAGTGGTGGTCCTTCTGGCTGACGGAGGCCAAGAGGTAGTAGTCCAGGAAGTGGGCAGGCGTGGGCAGGCAGAGGTTCCAGCTGAAGGCCTCCAGGAGCAGCAGCTCTGTGCCGAGCAGCTCCTTCTTGGTGAGGGTGAAGTTCTGGCTGCTCAGGATCCTCGTGCTGTTTATTTGCTCCAACTTGGGGACATGGTCTTCCCGATCCTCGAACTTACCTGTGGGGGAGCAGGGGAAGCAGGGGTTACTGGAAGACATTTACCTGTACCCAGAAAGCTAACGGCCCACCTTACAGTGCCTGGACAGTGCTGGCAAAGAAGACAGAAAGCAGACAGGCCGGACTGAGGAGGAATAAGAGCACTCATTCCAGATCTGTCAAACCTAGGCTTGAATGTGCAAGCCATCACTTCCCACTGGGGGATCACGGCTAGGTGTCTCAGCCTCTCTGTGACTCAGCTTCCTTGTCTGTAAGATGGAACCTATACTTCCTAAGGCTTCTGTTAGAGTCAATGGGAAAATGCACACCAAATGCTCAGACCAGCCTCTGGAACACAGAAAGCAGGTGACAGTGGTCGGCAGCAGCTGAGGGCTGGGGAATAAGGTGCTCTCTCTGCTCTCCATCTGGCCCTAACCAATCCAACCTCCCGGCTAGAGTCAGCGTGGCCGCGCAAACCCGGCCCTGCCCCTCCACGGGTAGAAAAGCTCTCCAATGGCTTCCTGCTATCCTTGCTGTTGAATTCGAGCTGTGTAAACGGGGTCTTAGTTTGGGTTCCCTCTGGTTTCCAGGTCTTGGAAGGTGAGCCCAGGAGAGCTCGGTAGGTGGGGGAAGAGAACAGGAAAGGGAAGAAAGCCCAAAAGGACACAAGGGAGTCACTACTGTGGACAATCCGAGCTTAATCCTACTGAGGAATTCTGAGAAACAGCCTAAGACAGGCCTCAGGTTATCCCACCGATGGGTTAAAGAGCAGAGGCATTTACATAGCAACCCCTGGCAGTCATCAGTTATGGATGCTCTGAGGGGACAATGTGGGGTCCTTGTGCCCTGAGGGTCGAGTCAGGGGCTGGTGAGGGGCATGACAGCTTCCACTGTGTGAGGCTCTGCAGAGTGTGGGCCTCTCCAGCCTCAATGTTCCTCACTCTGGGGAAACCACGCCACAGGTGGCCGTGGATCCCGTCCCTGGCAGTTCTTGCCTATAAGCCTTCATTGACACAGCCCCCCGGGCCCGGAGCACCCTTCCCCATCTCCTCCTCACTCAGCCAACCCTGACATGTCCTTCACCTCGAGTCCCCGCCTCTCACAAGTCATCCTCCACACCAGCCCCCTATACTGTATGACTCCCACATCAGGTGGTGAGGCCTTCAAGGGCCTGGCCTTGGTCTGATCACCCGTGACCCAAAGCCAGCCTCACAGGGTGTGGAGCTGCCACTAAGCAAATGCCAAAAGAGGCAGTGGGGCGACCCAGCTGACCTCAAAGCACACCTCAGTGCTCACGAAGGGAACAGCAAACAACACACGCACGCACCTGCTCCCAGCTGCAGGCGCCTGTGACCCAGTTCCCATCTCTCATGCTGCTTAGGGGAGATAAGGAAGGAACCACCACAGCAGATACAACACACTCCTGAGGATGGCTCAAAAGACGTCACCGCAGAATCAATCAACCGTGTCTCGGCAGGCCAGGGTTGCTCCCTTCTCGGCAAACCTTGCAGCAGCCCACTCAGTGGGTAACGATGACCTGACACAAAGCTCTGGTCTTTGATGCAGAGGAGTGGAAATGTATAAGACAGTGAAGGGCAGAGGCACTACCAGCCCCGCACCATGCAGTTTACAGCAAGCCCACATTCCATCTGGAGCCCAGTCGCTCAGCCTGCAATGGTGCTATGTCCGAAGTACACACTTTCTTGTCTTGCACACAAGAGCTACTCAGGCAGGCCAATGCGAGGTCAAAGCTGCCCAAAGAGGAAGAGCCTCCTGCATGGCTGGAAATCCCAGGGTTGAGGCTCTGGCCGACTGGCTCCATTGGCTTCAGCAGCGCTGCCCGTCCCCACCCCCCAACACTCCCTCTCAAAGCACAGGATCCAGCCACGTGGGACTCCGACCCCTCCCCGACCCCTCCCCGACCCCTCCCCGGGCTGGGAATGCTCTTCCCCTCACCTCCCTTATCTGTGTCCTCTAGAGCTCAGTTTAGAGACCTCCAGGTATTAAAGGGACTTCTACACTCAGATTACTTGCTTAACATCCAAGTATTTTTTTTTTTTTTTTTTTTTTTGAGACGGAGTCTCGCTCTGTCGCCCAGGCTGGAGTGCAGTGGCCGGATCTCAGCTCACTGCAAGCTCTGCCTCCCGGGTTTTTACGCCATTCTCCTGCCTCAGCCTCCCGAGTAGCCGGGACTACAGGCGCCCGCCACCTCGCCCGGCTAGTTTTTTGTATTTTTTAGTAGAGACGGGGTTTCACCGTGTTAGCCAGGATGGTCTCGAACTCCTGACCTCGTGATCCGCCCGTCTCGGCCTCCCAAAGTGCTGGGATTACAGGCTTGAGCCACCGCGCCCGGCCAACATCCAAGTATTAATATTAATGGCTGGCATCTGATTCTAAGCCTCGTAAGAACGGGAACTGAGTCCGACCCATTTGCTGCTGTGCCGGCAGTTCTCAGCACATGCCTGGCACATAGTAGGTACGCAATAAATATTTGTTAAATGAATGAATAGTCCTCTCAGGAAAGAGATATTTTAGGCCATTTGAATTTTTCTCTGATGATCTTGTATTTCCCAGTTTTTCCTCCAATGATCATGTATTCTTTGTGCAGTTTTTAAAAGGAAGAATTTTATTTATTTATTTTTTCCAACAGCTTCCCTGAATCTTGTGCCGAGCCAGTCTTGGTTGCACGCACGCAATAGAAACGAGCTCTCTTTCCCTCCCCAGAGCGGGAGGTGGCGAGGTGCAGGTGCACTGTACTGGGGTGGCACTAAGACCCTTGCACAGCACTGCTGGCAGCCAGCAATCTCTCAGAACTGGCAGATGTGCTCAGTCAGATTAGTTTCCTCCTCCCCTCCCCGCTTTTCAAACCTTTCAGAGCTCTGCTACCCGGCCCAAGAGGATTATCCTCCAATGGAAGGCACCAAGGATTACTGCGGAATCTGATTTCACCTGCTCCCTCTGCTTCCTGGGGACGCACCACACGGCAGGCCACAGCCAGGCAGAGCTGGGTCTGAATCCTCAGGAGTTTGCTCTGGACCCACAAGCACTAAACTCCACAGGCTGTTTATTTGCTTATGATGTAGGACCACGTCCCACGTGAAGACAAAATGGTGCTGCAGAACGGAAAGTGCTTCACAAGCCCCCAGTACACAGAATGGGCTGTGCTTCCAGCTGGCCACGCACTGGCTCCTGGCAGGAACCTTCTAGGTAGGTTCTTTACGATCCTCAGAGGCTCAGAGAAGAAGCTGATGGGAGAACTCAGCTTTTACACCCAGAAGCAGACTTCAGAGCCCCTGCTTTAACCGCTGGCCAGGCCAAGCCCAGGTGAGCGACTATCCCCTAGCACAACACATTTCGCAGCCAGAAAAGATTTTATGAGTTTCCTGATGCTGCACGTGCCTGGCAGACATTTCCTCCCCTCCTCCCAGGACTGTGAGTGGGGCTGGCCCGTTGTCCCCAGCGCTGCCACCGCCAAGCACTGTTACTCAGCTGCTTTCTCCTTATCAACAAACTGCACAGGCAACAGATGCCTAGAAGACTTTACGCGAGTCCCCTGGGAGAGGCTGGGAACAGAATTCTGAGTCTTTCTAAGCCAGACAATAGCCACAGATTCTCCGACTCCTTTGATGCACTTTTGATTTTGAAATTTTTCAAATCAGAGAAAAGACGAAAGAGAACAATGAACACATAAGACCCTTTACCAGACTCTGCCCTTGCTGACCCTGATCCGTGTGTGCTCTGTCTAGGTGTATTCTGTCTGTAAATACTGGTTTTGTTGGACCATTTCTAGTCAAGTTGCAGACATGACATGCCACCCCCAAACACTTCAGCATCTGTTCCTGAGGTCATTTTCCTACAAATCGTAATGCTTATTAGCATTTCTAAGACATGAACATTAATGCAATCACATTTTCTAACATTCAGTCCACATCTGACTTTCTCCAGGGGTCCTAAAAATGCCTTTTATAACCTTTGTTTTGTGTTTTTGGATCCAGAATCCAAACTAGGTTCACACACGGAGTCTATTATCGCTGAAGTCCCCTTGTTTCGTTTGTTTTCCATGACACTGACTCTGGGAGAATCTAGGCCAGTTGTCTTGTAAAATGCTCCACATTCTGGATCTGTCTGATTGTTTCCTCACAATTAGATGCAAGTCAAACAGTACAGGCAAGAACATGACAGAGACTATTCTGTCCTCACCCACTGGACCACAGCAGGAGTCCTAGGCAACGTCACTTTGTACCAGCCTACGGTAGATCACTTGATTAAGGTGGTGACACAAGACTGCTCCAGTTCAAGGTACCAGCTTCCCTGGGAAATTAATAAGTAATCTGTGAGGGGACACTTTGTGAATATCCTGTTTCTCAACAACCTTTGGCTCAATGGCTTTACATCCATGGATGATCCTTTTCTGAATAAATTATTATACTGGGGGTTGGGGGTTGAAAAGGAAGTTTTAAAAATCCTATCATTCCATCTACATTTTTCTTTTTTGATGTTCACATTGTCCTAAATTGGAACAGCAGGAGCCCTATCAACCTCCTTCTTTTTTTGAGACAGGGTCTCACTCCTGTCGCACAGGCTGGAGTGCAAGTGGCTCAATCTCGGCTCACCGTATCTTCAACTTCCTAGACTCGGGTGACCCTCCCACCTCAGCCTCCTGAGTAGCTAGGTATACAGGCACACGCCACCATGCCTGGCCAATTTTTGTATTTTTAGTAGAGCCCGGACTGGTCGAATTCCTGGGCTCAAGTGATCTGCCCGCCCCGGCCTCCCAAAGTGTTGGGATTACAGGCATTAGCCACTGCGCCTGGTCACTATCAACATACTTAAAAGATTAAAAAGCATTCTAAACCTACAGAAGCACTTCCTCTGGCTCTCGGAGGCCAGGCAGATGCACGTGTACCCTTAGTGTTGGTGGTGCTGGTGGTGCCTGTAAGTGGTGCCTCTTATGTGCCTTCCTTTCTGCACCTGGCTGGCTGACTCCTGACACCACTTCCTGAGGCTGGCACACAGAGCTCCTGGGCAATTCGTGGCAGGTGAGGATGATCATGCGTCCATCCATGTGGCCTACATGCTTAACCACAGATGAGGCCGTGGTGGCAAAATGCTATGGATCCAGCTTATAGACCGGTTTTTTTTTTTTTTTTTTTTGAATTAGAAAAAACTTGTGAGAACACATAATATACAGTTTACCATTTTTCACTGTACAGTTCAGTGGCATTATACGGACATTCACAATGATGGGCAGCCATCACCACCATTCCTCTCCAGAAAGTTTTTCATCTTGCTGAAACTGTCCCCATTAAACAAGTCCTTAGCAACCACATTCTACTTTCTTTCTCTATGAAGGTGACCACTCTGAAGACTGGCTTATCTTCCACCTACTGTCCTGGCAATCAAGCCTCAAGGTAGACCAAACCGGATTCCTGACTTTTCTGAATTAGGGCCAAGATAAGCAATATTTTTAATTGCTTAAAAAGCCATTTTATTGGCCGGGTACGGTGGCTCAAGCCTGTAATCCCAGCACTTTGGGAAGCCGAGATGGGTGGATCATGAGGTCAGGAGATCGAGACCATCCTGGCTAACAGAGTGAAACCCTGTCTCTACTAAAAAATACAAAAAACTAGCTGGGCGAGGTGGCGGGCGCCTGTAGTCCCAGCTACTCGGGAGGCTGAAGCAGGAGAATGGCGTGAACCCGGGAGGCGGAGCTTGCAGTGAGCTGAGATTCGGCCACTGCACTCCAGCCTGGGCGACAGAGCAAGACTCCATCTCAAAAAAAAAAAAAAAGCCATTTTATTTTAGAAAATTTTAAATATACATAAAGAGACAGAGAAACGTTATTATAATGAAGTCCTTTGAATGTTATTACCCAGTTCCAACAATCATTAACATTTACACTGCCTTTAAAAAAAACCTAAAACTTAAACAAAAAGATAACCAGCACAGAACAAGATTCTGTAAAAATTCAGCATTGCCTCATTCCTGTGGCCCAGCCCCGAGTGTGGCCCACCCCCAACTAGACAGACTGTGTTCTGCACTGTGCCCCATGAATCCCCCCAAAAGTCCTTCACGCCTCGCAAGATGCCTACTGACGGACCCATTCAGGGCTACCTGGTGCACTGCACATTCAGGCGCTTAACCCAGGCTCAGAGATGAGGCCAAAGTTTCCTGGCTAAAGAGAAACAGGTTTTAAAGCCACAGCTGGCTACTTTTCTTCCCTAAAGAAATGCAACGCCAGCCAGGCATGGTGGCTCACACCTATAATCCCAGCACTTTGGGAGGCCAAAGTGGGTGGATCACGAGGTCAGAATTTCAAGACCAGCCTGTCCAATACAGTGAAACCCCATCTCTACTAAAAAAATAAAAAAAATTACCCAGGTGTGGTGGCATGTGTCCCAGCTACTCGGGAGGCTGAGGCAGAATCGCTTGAACCTGGGCGGCAAAGGTTGCAGTAAGCCAAGACCGCGCCACTGCACTCCAGTCTGGGCAACGGAGTGAGACTCCATCTCAAAAGAGAAAGAGAGAGAGAGAGAGAGAGAGAAAGAGAGAGAGAGAGAGACAGAAAGAAAGAAAGAAAGAAAGAAAGAAAGAAAGAAAGAAAGAAAGAAAGAAAGAAAGAAAGAAAGAAAGAAAGAAAGAAAGAAAGAAAGAAAAGAAAGAAAGAAAGAGAAAGAAAGAAAAGAAAGAAAAGAAAGAAAAGAAAGAAAATAAAAAAGAAAAGAAAAGAAAAGAAACGCCATGCCCCAGCCTGGCCAACATGGTGAAACACTGTCTCTACTAAAATACAAAAATCAGCTGGGTGTGGTGGTGCATGCCTGTAATCCCAGCTACTCAGGAGGCTGAGGCAGAACTGCTTGAACCCCGGAGGCGGAGGTTGCCGTGAGCCAAGATCGCACCACTGCATTCTAGCCTGGGCTACAGAGCGAGACTCTGTCTGGTGGGGCGGGGCGGGGGGAAAGAAATGCAATGCCTTTAAAAACAGGCAAAGTTATTCTTCCACAAGAATGGCCGCTCTCCTATTAAAAAGTCTCTTCCTCATTTTATCCCAGAATGAGAACTATAATTTTATCAGAAGTTGAGACCCCATAGCTATCCCACGCCCCTCCAGCAGCCGCCAGCCTACCCTGCAGGTGCTGGTGATAAAGGAAAGATGGGGCTGACGGCTCAGAGGGATCAAGAACCGCCCAGTGGTGTCCAGGCCTTGCCTTTTCCCAGGTGGGGCCTGACATCTATCTTCCCAGGTGCCTGTGGGGAGTGCTATGCAGTCAGGTGGCAAGGACAGAAGAGGAAAGAGAAAGTTCTGGCTGAAAGGGCTTCTTCCCAGCTTTGCAGCCTTTGCTGGCAACGGAGCATCCTGGGAGTGGAAGCCCAGGCAGGGCCAGGCTCAATAGAGACCTTTCTGATGCTAATGCTTTTCCCCCTCAGATTCTTCCTTCCTGGAGGGGAGAAAAGTAGCCCCAGAAAAGGGAGAACTTCTACCAGCTTTATTTATGGCCTTGGAGCCGGTGTGACGAGGGACAGCCAGGATTCTGGGGGAAGTCCCCACCAGAAACAGGCAGGAATGTCCTGGGGCAGGGGCAGGGCAGGGGCTCAAGTGCCAGTTTCCCATCCTCACTCCTGGTATCATTTGTGTGATCTTGGGCAATCACCTGGAAACCCACACCTCACAGGGCACTAGGGAGGGCGCAAGAAGCGTCCCAGGTAACAGGATGGGCATGTGGGAGGTGCTCTATAAATGGTAGCAGCTGCTCTATTATTTATTGAACATGGTATTCTTTGCACTCCAGACCCCGGATCTTCTCAAGTCCTGTTAGCTAAACATATTTTCTTACAGGTTCTGAAAGGAGATGAAAAAAGCCCAACAAAAGGCTCCCCTACCCTTACCCAACTCCACAGTCCAGGCTGTGCTGGAATGCATGGAGTGGACTAGAGTCGTTACAGCTTCCTTTCCCCAGGACTGTGACCTTGAACTCTGACCTCCTGCTGGTGATTTCCAGGCTCACCGTCAGGGAGGAAGAAAGGGGAGTGAGTGTTGCATCCAAGGCCTTTCCCAGATGTCCCCCCTCCCCAGGGTGGAACTTTTCTCAGGTCAACCAGTTGGGTAGCAAGAGGCAGAGAATCCACTGGGTAGCAAGAGGCAGAGAATCCACACACCAGGATGTGATCTCTGGGAGGGCGGAGAGCTTTGTTCGGCACTTGGTTCGCTGCTGCATCCCAGGCCCGACACACAGCAGGCATCAAATGTGCTGGCAGCCCCTGGACCACACCTCTATTTACTGTAGGGTTGGGTGGGCTACGGGGTCCCTGAACTGTTCTTGCTATGCCCTTAACAGATGCTCTCAGTTGATTCTGGCAACAACCCTGGGAGGTTGGGGGTGTTTCCCACATGGAAACAGAAGCTCAGAAAGGTCGAGTTACCTCAATCTCCCAGCTGGTAAAGGACAAAGCAGCATTTAAAAGTCTGTCTGTCTGCTCCATGAGGGTAGGGACCAAATCTGTCTTGTAGAACACCACAGATCCTGTTCACCTAGCACAGCCTCTAGCATAAAATTAATAACAAATAGCTTTTGTGTATTTTAAAAAATGAATGAATAAATGATTCCAAAGTCCTGAGCTTTCTACATTATAGGCAGGAAATCTTATATACAGTCACATATGCAATCCTACAAGCTCCATAATGAGTGTATCTATCTAGGTGGAGGAACTCCTATGGATGTGGGTGTCAGGCTAGTTTCAGCTTCACCCCATCTAACCCTGTTCTCCACAAATACTCTTAATTTTTAAGATTTTAAAAAAATTGTTTACTTGTTGAAGAGATAGCGTCTCACTATGTTGCCCAGGCTGGTCTTGAACTCCTGGGCTCCAGCGATCCTCCTACTTGAGCTTCCCAAAGTGCTGGGATTACAGGCATGCACCACGACGTCTGGCCCTTCCACAAATCCTCTTGACTTCAATCTCCCCTTTGCTTATGCTACTTAGAAATTTAATTCCAGAGACTTTCCACTAAAGAGCTATATGATCAACAGGACTTACTGTTTTCTTCTAATGATAGCATTTAAGTCAAAGGAGTGGCTCTCTTTTTTTTTTTTTTTGAGATGGAGTCTCGCTCTGTCACCCAGGCTGGAGTACAGTGGCGCAATCTCAGCTCACTGCAAGCTCCTCCTTCCGGGTTCACACCATTCTCCTGCCTCAGCCTCTCAAGTAGCTGGGACTACAGGCACCCACCACCACGCCCAGCTAATTTTTTGTATTTTTAGTAGAAACGGGGTTTCACCGTGTTAGCCAGGATGATCTCGATCTCCTGACCTCGTGATCTGCCCGCCTCGGCCTCTCAAAGTGCTGGGATTACAGGCGTGAGCCACCGCGCCTGGCCAGGAGTGGCTCTCTAACAGGAAACTTTTTGTACTGTAGGTGCTCCCCAGCCTGACCTTTTTTTAAAAAACAAAAACCCTCTTTGACTTCTTGCAGTTATTGAAAGCAAGAAAGGTGCTTCCTACTCTTTGCAATAAAAGGCACTGCTCATACGCCCAGCAGATAAGTGTCTTTCTGAGAAACCAGGGGAGACAGATTTTGAGCAATTGATGGAGAGGGTGTGAAACTACTCTGAGGACGCCACGCTCTGGCAGGCTGTTTTTACTGCGTAAGGCAGTGCAGCGGGCCGGGCACACACTCTGATGACTGTCCTGGATTCTATAGCGTGGCAGCCACTTACTAGCCATATGGTCTGGGATAAGTCACAACTTCTTGGTCCTGTGCTTCCTCATCTGTGAAATGGAAAGAAGACAAGTAGATAGAATTGTGGTGAGGGTGACATGGTGGCTTAGTGTGCTCAGAACAGTGCTCTTTATAAACTTGTGCTCAATTCGGACCCAGCCCTGAAATGACAGTCACAGATACAATGACGGTGGTTTGGTTTCTGGATGAGATTTGCTGTGGGGGAGAGAGAAAGCCAGGGACAAAGCTAGAAATCCTGCATCTGTAAGACAGTGCTTCAGTGGTGCTCAAGGAAGGGAGAAAGCTGTGGGGACCACAAGGGTTGGAGGCCAGGTAGCCTCCCCTTCCCACTCTGCTCTTAAGGACCTGCTGTAGCTGCATCCAAGATTTCTAGCCCCTTTCTGATTTTGTAGTTAGGAAACATCCCGGAGAAACAGGCCTCCAACACCAGCCATTCCTGGGCTTCCAAGGTCCGCTGGGTAGACCTGGCGTGAAGGTGGCTCTGGGTACCCTGCCTGGCTGAGCTGCCTTCCTCCCTCAGGAAATAAAGAAAAAGCTCTCTTCCTCTCCTTCCTCTCTCAAGAGCAGGGCTGCATCTCCAGTCTCTGGCACAGAGTAGGCCTTGATAAATAATCAAGGAATGGATGGAAGGACGGGTGGATGAAAGAATGAAAGCAAGCCCATTTCTAACAGGCTGAATCAATTCCTGGGCCCAATTTTAAAAAAACAGAGACCATGGTGAGGTTGTGGGTGGCTGTTTTCTTTAGAAGGAAATTGTGAAAATGCCTCCCAGGTCAGAGGTGGCATTCAGCCAGCTGGGTCACCCACAGGCTTCCCTTCTTGCTGGGAGGACTTCCCTGTGTCAGGAAGGAGAAACTGCTGTGATGACGTCACACTGCAGCCTCAGGCAATCCCTGGTTCCTTTGTGCTCCGCTTTACACGCCACCCAAATAAGTGTCACTGACTGAAAGCAGGGCCTGCGGGGCGGGGGCCATTTGTAACGTGTATAGCTGGCATCTGGGGACGGCGTCCCACAAGTGCTTCTGTCCTCGTATGGAGGACAGGGGTTATGCAGCTCTCTCCTGCCACGAAGGTTTTGGTGTCACTGCTTTAAAGAAAGCTCACTCCTAACTAACCAGGGGCTACCTCTGGTCCAGGGGGCCGCTGTGCTGACTGTGTGGGCCCTGGGGACCCTGATCCTTTGTTCTGACCCCTGCGGGGAGCAGGGGGAAGGAAGAGGAGAGACCATCTTGGGTACCGCCCTTGAGGTTCAGAGGGGAGACGCTTCCAGATACAAGAGCTGGTCCTGAGGGCTGATGTTTCAATCGCCGTCAGCACAAATGCTGCTCTGCTGGCTCAGAAGGAAGCGTGCCCAGGAGTCTCCCAGCAATCTCTCCGTGTTCTGACCTGAGTCTTCCTGGCACAGCCAAGGAAGGACGTGGTCTGGCTGTACAACAAGGGCCGTAGTTGTACAGTGGCTCAGAGCCACTGAGTCAACCCCAAGGTGACAACCTGGGTCCCCATTACTAGCTACATCCTAGCTGTATGCTTTTAGGGAAGTGTCCTAACTGACTGGGCCTCGGATTCTTCCTCTGATATTTGGGGAAAATACAACTACAGCCTACCTTATAGAATTGTTTTGAGGATTCAATTGGTAAATCTGTGTAAAAAATTCAGAACACTGTGTGACATATAGGCTGGGCACAGTGACTCATGCCTGTAATACCAGCACTTTGGGAGGCCAGGGCAGGCAGATCACTTGAGGCCAGGAGTTCAAGACCAGCCTGATCAATATGTTGAAACCCTGTCTCTCCTAAAAATACAAAAATTAGCTGGGTGTGGTGGTGGATGCCTGTAGTTCCAGCTACTCGGGAGGCTAAGACAGAAGAATTGTTGGAACCTGGGAGGCGGAGGTTGCGGTGAACCGAGACTGTGCGACAGAGTGAGACAGTGTCTCAAAAAAAAAAAAAAAAAAAAAAAAAAAAGCAGGGCCTGGTGGTGTGCATGCGCCTGTGGTCCCAGGTACTGGGAGGTTGAGGTGCAAGGAGCTGTGATCATGCTACTGCACTCCAGCCTGAGTGACACAGTGAGATCCTGCCTCAAAAAGATAAAAATAAACACTCAAGAAACATTAACTATCCCATCACCACTGAGGCTAGGATTTACCCTCTGCCCCCAGGTTCCGATTACAGAAAAGAGGAATGTAGTGAGATTACAAGTGATTTTTATTTTGTTATTTTTAGTTTTTCCCATCTTCTGGTTTTCTACAGGAACAAATGTTACTCTCCTGCTGATAAAAAAACACCTTAAACTCCTCAGAAGGCAAGACCCTGCTGCTGGGAATCTAGAAGCCAGAGCTAGCAGAATAACTGCCAGAGAACGTTCCAGAACGTAGGTCTGCTCCAGTCCAAGAATATCTCAGCATGAACCTGTTGTACAAGAACCTACAAGTCGGGAGGCGTCAGACTTCCCTAGAAAAGTCCCAGAAACCCCACCATGTCGGTGACAAAGAAGAGACTTTTCCTGTCTAGACACCTCAATGCTTGTAATTAAAATTAAGATTTCAGAGGTGGAGGGAGGCAACACACACTCCTTGAAGGAAATCTCAAAAATCGAGGCAAATGCTCCACACATAAAAATAATCTCTAATCTCAGCACCATGGAATAGAACAGGTCGACGTATCTCTTTGGAGTCTGAAACGGATTTCAAAACCAAACAAAGGTGCCCTGCCGGTGCTAGCTATCACAACCGACAAAACTGATAGGTAAATGCCTGGGTGGTGAGGGGTGGGCTGCTGTGATCAGGAGCTCCTGAACACCGCACGTTCAATTAATTCGTGCAGCTTGAAATACAACCCTCACTCCCGGAAAATAAAAATAAAATTAAAATAAAAAAATCCATGCAGAGCCCAGAAAGTTAGGCCCTGGACAAACAGGTCTGGGTGTTAAACTTGCTACGGCAAATTGAACAATTTAAGAGTTTCCGGCCCAGCCAGCTGTCTGACAGGGAGTTTACACAAAATCCTTCCCCTGAAATAGCTCTAAGCCTGCCAGTCTACAGAGATGGGAACAGGAAATGGAAAATCACCATGTCCTCCGCTCACTGTGCTGTGACATTCGAGCCCCGTGCCCAGATTTGCTCAGCATGGCCCTCACTAATGTGACAGACCACCCTTCCCAGTTGCCCCGAGCCGCGTGGCCACCAGCCAAATGGCACTGATTAGAGATGCGCCACTGATGTCATGGCAGTCTTTCGGAAGAAAGATAAGCAATAGTCACTTTAATTGCACACATCAAATGTAAGACCTGTTCCGATTCCTGAAATGTTCAGACACTGAAAGGCTCAAGCATTTCAAATGCTCCCCACGGCAGGGAGGAAATGGAGTTTCCTCCTGGCCACTCTTGCATGAGATGTAGGGAGCTATTAAATTATCTCCTGCAAGGGTGCTGCCACGTTTCCTGCAGATTTAGGTTTAATTCTATCAATACATCTCATGTTTCGTCAGAAATACACCCCTGAGGCTGGGCGCGGTGGCTGAAGCCTGTAATCCCAGCACTTTGGGAGGCCGAGACGGGCGGATCACAAGGTCAGGAGATCGAGACCATCCTGGCTAACACAGTGAAACCCCGTCTCTACTAAAAAATGCAAAAAAACTAGCCGGGCGAGTTGGCAGGCACCTGTAGTCCCCAGCTACTTGGGAGGCTGAGGTAGGAGAATGGCGTAAACCCGGGAGGCGGAGCTTGCAGTGAACTGAGATCCGGCCACTGCACTCCAGCCTGGGCGACAGAGCGAGACTCCGTCTCAAAAAAAAAAAAAAAAAAAAAAAAGAAATACACCCCTGAAAAAGACCACCTGGAAATATTGCCCCATTTGCAGCTGCTGCCTACATTTAGAGCCGTGGAGGCATCTCAAGCATTCCCAGCTTTGGGGAGAGCTGATATGTTTAACTTCTCCAGGCTAGGAAGCAGCATATTCGTTCATCCTTGTCGACCAAAAAGGATTAAGACTGCTCTCAAGTTTCTGAAATCTCCAATGGGGAGACCCCATCCCGCCCCCTGCCTTGTTGTCAAAGAAGTTGCTTTTCAGAAGCAACAGTTGCCAAGTACTCAAAGCAGGGGTGAGTGGGGGATGGAGGATGCAGGGGGAGTGATGCTGGTTTACTGGGAGGAAGACAGGCCTCTCCTAGAATCTCCTGAAGCCCCACTGCAAGTACCTGGCAGGCAACAGCTTTTAGTGGTATCTGCTCTAAGACATGAGGCTTAATAAGCACTAAAAGCAATCGGTCTGGAAAGGATTCCCTGTCTGTGCTTCCTGGACAGGGCAACGGAGAAATGCAGGGCAAAGGCACTCGTGGCTGGCAGCACAGAAGAAAAGCCCCAAGTGGCCACGGGTGAGGGGCCAGGATAGAGAAGAGACACTGCTTGTTCTTTTATAGTTTATTGTTTAGGTACAGAATCAGTCAAATAAATGTTTTTCTAGAAGGCAGCTGTGCTTACCACTATGCCACCGATGTTAACAGTTCCAAAGCCTCCCACAAATAAAGTTAAATTTAGGGAAAACGGATCTCATCAGCTGTTGGTTGAGTTAAAACTTCCGTAAGGCAATTTGGCACAACTTATCAAAATCTTCACTGTACCTACCTGTTGACCAAAACAATTCCACCTCTGGGAATTTATCTTACAGACAGACTCATGTAAGTTTGCAAAGATATAGGGAAAAAGCCAGTCACTGTCATATTGTGTATAGCAGTGAAAAACACAGATGGCAACCTAAATGTCCAAAAAGAGAGAAATCCTTACATAAATGACAGTGTTTATAAAACAAAGAACTTTGCAGTCAGTAAAAAGAGTGAAGTAAATCCACAAGGGCTGATGGAAAAAGAGGGGTTCCCTAACATACTATGAAGAAAGCACCTTTAGCAGTAACCCAGCTGTGGAAATATATCCAGTCAATTTTTGTTATTCATGTCAGTTATGCGCTATAAAGCCATTGTGAACACTGAATTAGTGAATACTGAATCACTGCTCCTAGGGGAAGGTACAAGGTTAGGTTCCTGCAAGCCTCTGATCACATTTCATCAACTGATTAGCCTATAACTTTGTGTTGTGTATTTGTTTAATACATTAATTCATTAATATTGAACTCATGGCCAACAGCGTTATAACTTCTGCCTGAACAAAGCTTCTCTAACAGAGACTTTTTTCTAAAAGGCATATTACAGCCTTCTTGACCTTGGGAGCTCTAGACAGCACTTCAACCCTGTTCTTGGAGACTTGTTGACATCAAAATCACCAACAAAAAGCACAAAAATATGAAAAATGTCGCACTAAGTCCACTGAAAACACATTTGTTTGCAGCGTAAGAGGTGAAAGAAGAAGGCAGAGTGCTTCTTACTGGATCTCAGCTTGGAATAAGGGTATGGGTCAATCCACGTGGGACACACGGCTCTGCGCGTGTTTGCGAAGCACCACAAAAGCACTGCCACTGATTCCAGGTTTACAAAAGAATTTTTTTGTTTTTGTTTTTTTTTTGAGACAGAGTCTTGCTCTGTCATCCAGGCTGTGGTGCAGTGGTGTGATCTTGGCTCACTGCAACCTCTGCCTCCCGGGTTCACGCCATTCTCCTCCCTCAGCCTCCCGAGTAGCTGGGATTACAGGCGCCCACCACCACACCCGGCTAATTTTTGTTGTATTTTAAGTAGAGATGGGGTTTCCCCATGTTGACCAGGCTGGTCTCAAACTTCTGATCTCAGGTGATCCACTCGCCTCGGCCTCCCAAAGTGCTAGGATTACAGGCGTGAGCCACCACGCCCGGCCTACAAAAGAGTTTTAGCAAGTAGGCAAATTCACAAGAACAGAATCTGTGAATAATGAGAATCAACTGTGTGTTTGTATAACCATGGAGCAATTCCAAAAAAATACACCAGATCAAAATCAGAAGACACAAGAAACTGTTTCCAGGGGTTACCTCTGGAGAGTGGGATGGGAAAAGGATTTTTACTTTATTCTTTGGATCTCACTTTACAAGTGAGTATAATAACCGTAATTTTAAAAATCTATAGTAAGGGCCTGGTCCGGTGGCTCATGCTTGTAATCCCAGCACTTTGGGAGGCCGAGGCAGGCAGATTGTTTGAGGTCAGGTGTTCAAGACTAGCCTGGCCAACATGGTGAAACCCCGTCTCTACTAAAAATTTAAAAAATGAGCCGGATGTGGTGGTATGTGCCTGTAATCCCGGCTACTGAATCCCCAGCTGAAGCACGAGAATCACTTGAACCCAGGAGGCAGAGCTTGCGATGAGCCAAGATCACGCCGCTGCACTCCAGCCTGGGTGACAGGGTGAGACCTTGCCTCAAAAAAAAAAAACAATCTATAGTAAGGAGATGGGCCTTTTCACAGGTAAGCTCAGCACAGCATGACTGACTCACAGAGCTAAGGGACCCTGCTCTGCAGGAGGACCAGAGCCAGAGAGGGGGGCTTTCCCACCCCCCCCGAAAGAAAGGCCATGCCCCCACCTCCTGCCAGACACTTCTCTCTCCTCTCTCCTAGGGAGGAGGACAGGGGCCAGCACGAAGGTCGGCACAGGATGTGGCCCCACCTACAGAAACCAGAAGTCAGAACTTTACTGTAAGAGTCAGATCTATCTGCCTCACCTTCCACTGCTTTTCACAGACAACAGGCAGTGGGCCAGGGGCAGGAGGGGCTCAGAGGACAGAGGAAAACCATTCACCAATGAGAAACCTTGTTTTCTCAGGGACAGGCTCAGGCTCAGGGTCTGGAAGTGACAGTGAAAGAAAACAGACGTTTGCAAAGAAAAAGTACGATGGAACTGCAATTAGATGGGGAAGGAAAAGGAAGAATGGAAAAGGAAGGAAGAGAGGGAATCTGGCAGTTTCGTTCACTGAGTAGTGTGTAGGGGTGTAATCTATGATTCATTTCCCCCCATAAATGAAAATAAGTTTATTTTCCCAATTATGAAAACACATCTAGGTTTGGAAGGATTTGTGGTTTTTGATTTTTTGTTTTTTGGGTTTTTTTTTTGAGACAGAGTCTTGCCCTGTCGCCTCGGCTGGAGTGCAGTGGTGCAATCTTGGCTCACTGCAACCTCCGCCTCCCAGGTTCAAGCAATTCTTCCACCTCAGCCTCCTGAGTAGGTGGGATTACAGGTGCATGCTACCGTGCCTGGCTAACTTTTGGAATTTTTAGTAGAGATGGGTTTTCACCATGTTGGCCAGGCTGGTCTCGAACTTCTGATCTCAAGTGATCCGCCCGCCTCGGCCTCCTAAAGTGCTGGGATTACAGGCGTGAGCCACCATGCCCAGCCGAGGTCTGGAAGGATTCACACAAAACTGTGGGAGTGGGACTGTGAGCAAAGGGGAGAAACTGATTTTTCGCACTAGGTATTTCTGTACCTTTCAGTTTTTTTGTGTTTGTTTGTTCTGAGATAGAGTCTGGCTCTGTTGCCCAGGCTGGAGTGCAGTGTCAAGATCTCAGCTCACTTCAGCCTCCACCTCCTGGGCTCAAGAGTTCCTCCCACCTCAGCCTCCCAAGGAGCTGGGACTACAAGCATGTGCCACCACATCTGGCTAAATTCTTTCAGGTTTTTAAAAGTAAAAATGTATCTCACACTTCCTGTACAAAATAATAAGGTCTTACAGTTAAGGCCTAGCTACCCTAGCAAAAGGTCACCTCTCGCCCTCCTGGCTTTCTCCCCAACCCTCCCTCACCTCCTCAGGCTGGTCCACGCCCTGGGGCCAAAGACTCAACACTGCAGCCATCTCCAGGCAGCAACCACCAAGCAAAAGCAAAACTCCAAGGTGTTTCAAAAACTCCAACATAAAATTACCACACGACCCGTAATCCAGCCCACAGGCATATACCCAAAAGAATCCGAAACCAGTGTTCAAATATAACTGGTACCCGAATGTTCACTGCAGCACTGTTCACAATAGCCAAAAGGTGAACACAACCTAAACATCTATCAACAGATGGCTGGATAAACACAATGTGGGATATACAATGGAATATTATTCAGTCATAAAAAGAAATGAAGGCCAGGCGCGGTGGCTCACTCCTGTAATCCCAGCGCTTTGTGGGGCCAAGGCGGGTGAATCACCCGAGGTCAGGAGTTCGAGACTAACCTGGCCAACACGGTGAAACCCTGTCTCTATTAAGGATACAAAATTAGCTGGGTGTAGTGGCACACACCTATAGTCTCAGCTACTCGGGGCGGTGGGACGGGGGGTGGGGGGGTGCTGAAGCAGGAGAATTGCTTGAACCTGGGAGGTTGCAATGAGCTGACATCATGCCATTGCACTCTCGCCTGGGCGATAAGAGCGAAACTCCATCTCAAAAAAAAAAAAAAAAAAAAAAAAAGAAAAGAAAAAAAAAAAAAGGAAGGAAGTACTGATACATGCCGCAAAGTGGATGATCCTTCAAAATTCTATATGAAGTGAACAATGCTAGACACAAATGGTCACATATTGTATAATCCCCTTCATATAAAACAGCCAGAATAGACGAATCCATACAGACAGAAAGCAGATTAGTGGCTGCCAGAACTGGGCGGTAGGAAGAAAAGGCAAGTGACTGCTTAATGAGTACAAAGGTTCCTTTTAAGGTGATAAAAATGTCCTGGAAGTACAGCGTGAAGGTGTTAAACACCATTCAATTGTATACTTTAAAATGGTTAAAATCCGGAATTTTATGTTGTGGCATGAATTTTCTCTCTCTCTCTCTCTTTTTTTTTCTTTTCTGAGACAGGGTCTTGTTCTGTCACCCAGGTGGGAGGGCAGTGGCATGATCTCAGCTCACTGAAACCTCTGCTTCCCGGGCTCAAGCAATTCTCCAGCCTCAGCCTCCCATGTAGCTCGGACTACAGGCACGAGCCACCAACACCCAGCTAATTTTTGTGTGTGTGTTTTTTTTTTTTAGTAGAGACAGTGTTTCTCCATGTTGGCCAGGCTGGTCTTGAACTGCTGGCCTCAAGGGATCTGCCTGCTGCATAAGCCTCCCAAAGTGCTGGGATTACAGGTATGAGCCACTGCGCCTGGTTGTATTTTTCTTCATTAAACACAAACAAACAAACAAAAAATACACAAAAAAACCACACACACAACCCCACACTACAAGTTGGGCAAGTTTCGTGGCCTCTCTGAACCTATAAAAGAGGCAGGTGACAGCACGACCGCATAGACTGGTCGTGAGGATCCATGTGATGTGTGTAAAGTGCCTGGCATGGGGTCCAGCATGTAGAAAGAGAACAGTAAGGAAGGAAGCCACAGCCGCTGTGATGCCAGTGATTCGGGGGCACTGCCAAAGCCAACTCACCTGAAGTCATGGGATTCCCGTGTTGTCAAATTATCCTTTTAATTAAAAAACAGGAACAACAAAAAGACTTTGCAGGAGGGGTGCTGCATAAGACGAAAGATTAGAGAAGAGGGAGGCTCAACTTCATTTACAGTATGGTGATCTCTATACTATATTTATAGTACAGTTCTATCCTGTGTTAAGACAGGAGACGCAAACAATGAACTCTGAGGGACAGAGAGTGTCTGCCACGCGTCCACCGTGGAATGACGAAATGCTCTCGCTTCTTCTGCCTTCTCCTGTGGCCTGCAGACACGGGCCCCTGGCTAAGCCCTGTTCGATGGGGCAGAAGGGGTTGTAGGTAGGTGAGAAGATCCCATCTCTGCTTCCTGTCTGTTTTGTTTTTTTTTTTTTTTTTTGAGATGGAGTTTCGCTCTTGTTGCCCAGCCTGGAGTACAGTGGTGCCATCTCGGCTCACTGCAACCTCCCCCTCCCGGGTTCAAGCGATTCTCCTGCCTCAGCCTCCTGAGTAGCTGGGATTATAGGTGCCCATCACGCCTGGCTAATTTTTTTTTTTTTTTTTTTGAGATGGAGTTTCGTTCTTGTTGCCCAAGCTGGAATGCAGTGGCGCGATCTCAACTCACCGCAACCTCTGCCTCCCTGGTTCAAACGATTCTCCTGCCTCAGCTTCCTGAGTGGGATTACAGGCATGCGCCACCATGCCCAGCTAATGTTGTATTTTTAGTAGAGATGGGGTTTCTCCATGTTGGTCAGGCTGGTTTCAAACTTCTGACCTCAGGTGATCCACCCAGCCTGGCTAATTTTTTTTGTATTTTTAGGAGAGACAAGGTTTCATCATGTTGGCTGGGCTGATCTCGAACTCATGACCTCAGGTGATCCACCTGCCTCTGCCTCCCAAGGTGTTGGGATTATAGGCGTGAGCCACCACGCCCGGCCTTCCTATCTATCTGGAAGCAGATTTAAAAACCTGAGATTGACAGGTGAGGGGGCAAGAACCCCAGCTCTTCTTATCTCAGAATTTTTGTACCAAATTAGCAGATCTCCAGACTTCGTGAGGCAAGGTGACGCCCCTCGTGGCCCACAATGGCCCGGGGAGAGGGGAGGAGTGAAGAATAGGATTTCAGGCTGTCATGGAAACTTTTCTTCCCTCTGGTCTCTGCAGCATACGGCAGGTGTCCTAAAAAATCGTTCCTGCTGCCCGAGGCTGTGCTGCCCTCAGACACGTGGGTGGGGGCGTCTGCCTCTCCGTCTGAAACACCCCCTCCCTCCGCCAAGGCGGCAGCAGCACAAAGGAGTCTCCAGTGTGTGCCTCACATCCCAGCTCCCCAGACAGACGCTCGGGGAGAGCTTCCATGGCCCCATGGAAATATACGTCCCCTGCCCCCAGCAGGCCTTGATGCAGCCCATAGATCACAGACAGCAGCAGGCCAAAGGCTGTGGCGTGAATTTCTCCTGTGCTGCTTGAAATATGATGCCCGGTGTGCCCTCCACTGCCGGAGGTGTTTCACAAGCCCCACAGATGAAAGGGAGCTGCACGTTGATTTGGGGCGCTGAGACAGGCTGGACACCCAGCAAGACTGGCTCCCATGTGTAACAAGGGAGTCCAGTCGGCCCAAGGTAGAGAAAAATCACCAAATGTGAGGCTGTGAGCCTAAAGCAGCCAATGGGATCATGAACAACAGCAGGTAAAAGATGCCAGCGTGGAGAATGAGACAGAATTCTGAAAACTCTAAATCTGTGCTTCTGGAACTGGGTGATCGTGCCCACGGGGTTTATGGCAGCCTGCCAAAAAGCAGACAAAGCCACAGAAGAAAGTGGGTGCCACAGTCCTGCAGCACCAAGCAGGATGAAGGATGGCGGGGCAGGGAGGGGAAATGAATAATGAAATAGGACAGAAACATATCTCAGAGGAGAATGTAAAATCTGACTGTCAAGGATAAAATACCAGATGTCAAAGAAATGTCCTAATTGTACCTGGCCACTTTGAGCCTGAGGCCTCTGGGGCATTCCATTCCTCTGCATTAGGGCAACCTAGAGAAGTGGAGAGGCCTGGCTCTTGAGGGACCCTTAGTACCATTAGTTTCATTGACTCCACAAATTATTTTTGAGGTCTTACTATGTGCCAAGCTCCTTTCCATCCCTGAAACCTGCTATCCATGGGGGTGGGGGGGTAGCTGTTAATTTAAAGCACATGACGCTGAGGGTCTGCATACTTGGGAGGCCTCACCTGCTGACGGCAGTGGGGGAAGGTTTTCACAGGGATATAGAGCCTGAGTGATATTTAACCAGAATCAGGTGGGCAGCGGGAAGGCAGGAGCAGCAATCCAGGCAGAGGGAACAGCATGTGCAAAGCTCTATGACAAGAAAGGACTTGGCCAGTGTGGCTGGAACCCAGGAAGTGATGAGGAGAAAGGCACAGGTCAAAGAGGCAGGGACTCAAGGGTTGGTCTTTATCCTGACTGCCAGTAAACCATGGGCTGACGTTAAATGGCAGGGTGGCATGGCAGAACTGTGTTTTAAGGAGATCATCCAAGTAGCAGCGAATTAACACAGTAATCCCTACCAAGGCAGACAGACAGATGGTCAAAGCTATGCTGTGTTTTTAGTGAGGCCTGTTTGGAAGGTGCAAACCCCAAGAGGGCTGTGCCCAGGCCTGGTGACCACACAATGGGTCCTGCTTAGGTCCAAATCAAGCAGCCACATTTCAAAACACCTCTAAGAACAGTGGTTGCTAGGGTTCCCCTCCTAGCACGTTTAGATCCCCCATACCAGGAAGCAGGAGACAGGAGGTTGAGGGCACAGGTTCTGGCACCATGCAGTTCTGGGCTCAAATCTTATCTGCCACATACTACCCAGGCAGCCCCAAACCGGCTTCTTCACCTCTCTGTGCTTCTGCAAAGTGGGGTACACTAACAGTATCTGTCTCCTAGGGCTACTGTGTGGATTAATTGAGACAAGCTGCTAACATCCTTATCACTTGGTCTGGTACATTATAGATGCTAAAAAATGTTGCATCTAAAAATGTTGATGCTAAAAAACACTCAGTGAAGGATGAACATATAAGATGTGCAAAGATCTTCAAAATGTAAAGTGATCTGGAAGCAGCCAGGCGCACTGAGGGGGAGGAGACCGCACAAGCGCGGAGGAAGACGTAGGTTTTCGCTTACTTGCAAGCAGGAGGCAGGAGACAGCCACGGTGTAGAGCTGCTTGGAGGTGCTGACATTGTAGCGATCCATGAAGTGGTCCAGCAGGTAGACGGCCAGGTGCCGGGCTGCAGGGCAGAGCTGGCAGTGGCTGCTCAGCAGGGTCAGGATGTCCACGAAGAACCGGCGGCTCTTCAGGAGTGGGGAGTGGGCTCGGAAGGTGGGCAGCTTCAGTTCCTGGAGGACAGGCGGGGCGGAGGGATGACGGTCAGGGCTGCCTCCCGAGAGTCTCGGTCGTCCCAGGAAGTGGGACCTTAGGGCCTGCCTGCTGACTGAATGCGAGGCAACGACTCCCTCCATACTCTTATTAAAGTTTTCCTGCAAGTCCCAGGATGGCAGCCCCTCCTGGGCTATCTCCCATCTGCTTTCACTAAGCACAGGCTCATAAAGTATCAGGGCCCTAGAGGATGACAGAGGAAGCCAGTCATTCCTTCCCAGGGGAAAGCTTTGCTATTTGAGATACACAAGGTCATAAAGGAATAAAGGCCTTGGGGTCTGAGGTCTAAGTCCAAATTCCTTTTTTCCCCCAGGGTCTGGTCTGAATTAACACATCCAAATTCTGATTCTACTACTCAGCCAAGTTGTGTGACCCTGGTCACCTGCCATCACCTTTGTTTCCTCCTCAAGAGCTGAGAGCTAAATTTAAAATGTATGCAAAATGCCTAGCACACCTGTGACCTCTCAGGATCCGCATCTAATTCTTTCTGAGGGTAGGATTACGAGGGATGGGTTTTTGAAAAAAATCAACCTAAAAAAGTTGTTGAAATAATGGTACAAGGAACTCCCAAATACCCTTCACCTCAATTCCCTAATTTTTCACATTTGCCTTCTTTCTCTCTACATGCATATACGTGTTTTTTCTAAAAGTAAGTTCAGATATCATGATACTTCCCACGCCCCCAGGAGGTGACTAGGTGACTTTTACTTCTACTTTGCAATTTACATACTGCCACATTACCTCATTTTATTTGTCTAACTCAAGAAAAACCAGTAAAAGATATCAAACCAACAAAGATTTTTACAACATAAAAATGTTCTTATATGCAGTATCTCTCATATTTACCATTTAATTAAAGTAGATTAGACACTGTTTTTTGTTTTTTTTTTTTTTCTTGTTTTGTTAGAGAGGAGTCTCCCCCTGTTACCCAGGCTGGAGTACAGTGATGCAATCACAGCTCACAGAGGCCTTGAACTTCTGGACTCAAGCAGTCCTCCCACCGTGGCCTCCCAAGTAGCTAGGACTACAGGCATGCACCACTGCACCCAGCTCATTGTTTCTGTATTTTTTGTAGAGACAGGGGTCTCATTGTGTTGCCTGTGATGGTCTCAAACTCCTGGCCTCAAGTGATCCCTCCCACCTTGGCCTCCTAAAGCGCTGGGATTATAGGCCTGAGCCATCACGCCCAGCCTAGACACTACTTGTTTAGGAAATGTCTTTGCAACATTTTGCCAAAGAAGGAAACTAAAAAGAAGTGACATAGAAGGAAAACAGGAAATAAGTTGGCAGAAAAGGAATGTGAAAGCTCACTTGTGGCAGGCTCACAAGGGGATGAGATTGAAACAAATTGGTGCTTCTCTTCTATAGAATACCTCTCTCTTAACCCTGTGGCTTACTCAACTAGCAGCAGATCCAGGACCAGAAAGGGATATCTGCTCAATCATTCATTCCTTCAAGAGCTATTCATTCATTCATTTCACTCAGTAAGTGAAATGTACGTTCTCTACACTGGGCGTTATCTAGGCACTGGGGATACAATCTGGAATAAGATAGATACAGACCTAAATGTAAGACTTACAACGATAAAACTCTCAGAATAAAACAGGAGGAAATCTTTATGGCCTTAGATTAGGCAATGGTTTCTTCGATATGACACTAAAACAAGATGCAATCAAGGGAAAAATACAGAAGTTGAATTTCAAAACTTAAAGTGTTTGTGCTTCCAAAGACACCATCCAGAAAGTAAAAAGACAATCTGCAAAATGGAGGAAAATATTTGAAAATCACTTGTTAATAAAAGACTGTATCCAGAACATATAAAGAACTCTTACAGTTCAACGATAAAAAGGCAAAACAACCCAATTTAAAAATGGGCAATGAACTGACCAGGCAGTTCTCCAAAGAAAGTGTAAAAATGACCAACACACACATGAAAAGGTGCCCAACATTACTAATCATTAGGGAAATGCAAATTAAAACCTCGGTAAGATACCACCTCACACTCATTAGAAAGGTTGTTGTAAAAAAAAATCAATACAAAACTGAAATGTATATACAAGTGCTGGATAGGGGCAAATGGGAACCCTCATATACTGCTGGTGGGTAAGTAAAATGGTACAGCCACTGTGGGAAACAGTCTGGAAACTCCTTAAAATGTTAAACGTAGGGTTCTCACATGACCCAGCCATTCCAGTCCTTGGTATATTATACCTAAGAGAAATGAAAACATACAGCCACACAAAGACTTGTATATAAATACTCACAGCAGCATCATTCCCAACAGTTCCCAAGTAGAAACAACGCAAACGCTTATCAACTGATGAATGGATAAACGAAATGTAATGTATCCATATAATAGAATATTACACGTTACAACAGGGATGAATCTTGAAAACATTATGTTAAGTGAAAAAAGCCAGTCGTAAAAGGCCACATATTATATAATTCCGTTTATATGAAATGTCCAGAATAGGCAAATCCATACAAACAGAAAGTAGATTAGTGGTTGCCAGAGGTTAGGAGTAACAGTTAATGGGAAATAACTGCTAATAGGTATATGGGGTTTCTTTTTGGAGTTATAAAGTTCTTCTGTCATTAGACAATGGTGATGGTTGTACAGCTCTGTGAATACACAAACAACTAAACTGCACATTTTAATTTTTTTAATTTTTAATGTTGTGGGTACATAGTAGGTGCATAGATTTGTGGGGTATAGGAGACGTTTTGATACAGGCATGCAATGTGAAGTAATCACATCATGGAGAATGGGGTATCCATCCCCGCAAGCATTTATCCTTTGTGTTACAAATAATCTAATCACACTCTTTTAGTTATTTTGAAATGTACAATTAAGATATTATTGACTATAGTCACCCCGTTGTGCAATAAAATAGTATGTCTTATTTCTTCTATTTTTTTTTGTACACATTAACCATCCCCACCTCCCCCACAACCCCCACTACCATTCCCAGACTGTGGTAACCATCCTTCTATTCTCTATGTCCATGAGTTCAATTGTTTTGATTTTTAGATTCCACAAATAAGTGAGAACATGTGAAGTTCGTCTTTCTGTGCCTAGTTATTTCACTTAATATAATGATCTCCAGTTCCATCCATGTTGCAAATGACAGGATCTCACTCTTTTTTTGTGGTTGAATAGTACCCCACTGTGTGAATGTACCACATTTTCTTTATCCATTTATCTGTTGATGGACATTTAGGTTGCTTAATTGCACATTAAAAAAACTAAATTTTGGCTAGGTGTAGTGGCTCACACCTATAATCCCAGCACTTTGGGAGGCTGAGGCGGGTGGATCGCTTGAGTTCAGGAGTTTGAGACTAGCCTGGGCAACATGGCAAAACCCCATTTCTACAAAAAATAAAAAAATTAGCCTGTGTGGTGGTGCGTGCCTGTAGTCCCAGCTACTTGGGAGGCTGAGGTGTGAGGATCATTTGAGCATAGGAAGAGGAGGTTGCAGTGACCTGAGATTATGTCACTGCACTCCAGCCTGGACGAAGGAGCCAGACCCTGTCTCAAAAAAAAAAAAAGAAAAAAAAGTGATTTTTATGATATGTGAATTATTATATCTCAATAAAGCTGCTATAAAAAAAAAAACAAGCCAGACGTATCACCCACAGTCATGGAGTCCATGGTCCAACAAGGGAGAGAAGTGGCAATCCAGCAACAAGACAGTTGCAGAATTCCAAACTGTGATGAACTAATACTGCAAAGGAAAGCCTCAGATGCTCTGGGAGGCTCCATCGTCTCTTGGGGGGAGGGAGGCCTGTGTCCTGAAAGTGAGGCTGGGTTTATATTTCACACTGATTACTTCTCCTCTGGCCTGATCCTCCAGAGAGCTCAGAGGCCAGGACTCAGCTATTTTCGCTGCCCTAGAGCTTTGCTCATGGAAGGCTCTCAAAGCCTGAATAAATTATTTCTTCTCCCTTATGTTTAATGAAGAAATTGAGTTTCAAAAAGTCCCTGAGTCCCTGGGCTTTATCTAACTAGCAACAGATCTGAATTAGAAGACTTTCAAAGTATCCCTTTTTTCAACTTTTTTTTTTTTAATTGCTTGGGTTTAACAGATAATTTTTTTTGTTGTTGTTGTTAAGTCATGGAGCTTGGCTGGGTGCTGTGGCTCACACCTGTAATCCCAGCACTTTGGGAGGCTGAGGCAGTTGGATCACCCGAGGTCAGGAGTTCAAGACCAGCCTAGGCAACATGGGAAACTCCCGTCTCTACTAAAAATATAAAAATTAGCTGGGTGTGGTGGCGTGTGTCTGTAATCCCAGCTACCCAGAAGGCTGAGGGAGGAGAATCACTTGAACCTGGTAGGGTGGGGGTTGCAGTGAGCTGAGATCATGCCACTGCACTCCAGCTTGGGTGACAGAGCAAGACTCCGTCTCTAAATAAATAAATAAATAAATAAATAAATAAATAAATAAAGAAGTCATGGGGAGCTCTTTTAGCCCCAGCTTAATTTCTTTAAGGAAAAGACCTGATGCGTTTGTGTATTCTTCATCTTCAAGGTTTGATGAATTTATGCGGCCACTATGGAGTTCAAACTCCTTGAGGGCAGGTCTGGGTCTCCTTTGCACATCACTGTTACTTCAGCACCCCAGTGTGATGAGAACAGCGTTAAGTGCCTAATAACTAGTTGTTGAAGGAAAGAAGGGGTAGGGAGGGAGAGGCAGTAAAGAAAGCAAGGAAAGAATTGCAGTGGTAGATACAGAAGGTCCTGGCCTACAGAGGCAAGTCGTGACCAGCTCTATAGAGTAGCAAGTCTGTGGGAACTTCAAAGAAGACACATTGAGCCAAGTTGTACAATTTACCTGTTGAAGATGCAGGAAAGGTAAGCATCTCACTAGCAGAAACAACACCTGCAAAGCCACACAAGTATCCCATCTGGGGAACAGTCAGCCAGGCAGGGTGTGCCTGGACACAGGCTGGAAACGTGGGCAGTGGCCCAGCTTTCATGCCCTATTAAGAAAACTGCCTTGCCCTACTCTGAGGGCAACAGAAACTGAAGGGATTAGAGCAGGGCACTGGCCTGGTCTGAGCAGCCTTGCATAGAGATCTTTTGGCCAGCTTCTTCCCAGGGTAAGGCCAGACAGCTGGGAGCAGCAGCCAGTGTGGGGCTGCAGCTCCCCTCAACAGTGTTCCCACCTTCCAGCAGCTCCCACCAGATTGCAGGCTACGTGGGTATTTCCTCTAAACACAGGGCTCTAAGCTCAGGGTCATGACAAGAAGCAGCCACAGTCACAGATCCTTGGTGTCTGGTGGGCTGCAGCTGCCGGAAATTAGCCTTAGCCAAGTGACCTTTGGCCAGGCCACGCTGCCTTCATCAGTGCAGTCCAAAGCCCCAAAACACAAGTCAGATAGGCAACGTCTTGACCTCCCTTCCCACGCAACTGGCCAAGCGCAAAGCCTTCTAGATTTTCCCTTGAGCCAAGTGAGACAAGAGAGCTCAAGGCAACACAAAGAACGTCTTTCCTGTACGTGCTCCTGGAAAAAGGGTCCTTCGCCTTGAGCAGATTCTCGAAGAAAGACACTGGTGCATAAAAGAAAAAGTTATGGACCAGGTGCGGTGGCTCATGCCTGTAATCCAAGCACTGCGGGAGGCCAAGGTGGGCGGATCGCTTGAGGCCAGGAGTTCAAGACCAGCCTGGCCATCATGGCAAAACCCCGTCTCTACTAAAAATACAAAAATTAGCTAGGCGTGGCAGTGCACACCTGTGGTCCCAGTTATACGGGAGGCTGAGGCACGAGAATCACTTGAACCTGGGAAGCAGAGGTTGCAGTGAGCCAATACTGTACCACTGCACTCCAGCCTGGGTGACAGGGTGAGACTCTGTCTTAAAAAAAAAAAGGCAAAGAAAAAAACAGGAAAAGTTATGGACCACTGGAATGCACAGCAACACATGTCAAGAAGGGGTTAGTAGGTACAGCGTGCTGGAAGGGGCTGGTCTCAAGAGGGCAGGATTTTGAAGTTAGAACACTGGCTCCCTGGGATGCTCTTTCTCCCCATGTCTGTTTGTCCCTCAAATACTGATTTAAATGTCACTTCCTAAGGCTTCTCTGACCTCTCCATCATTCCAAATCAGGTTCCCCTTACTCTCTTAGTAGTCTCTTTTTTGTGGTCAAAAATTTACTTATTTATGTAGCTGGCACAGATGCAGACATTCAATAAATATGTGTTGAATAAAAAAGAATAAATAGAGTCACTCCCTGTACCAACCACCTCACCTCCCGCCCCCACATACCGGGGATTAGCTTGATACCTACAGAGTGTGAGGTCAGGCAGTTCTGGGTCGGAATCTAATTCCACTATTGACTTAACCTTGGGCATGTGAACTGACCCTCAGTGTCCTTATCTGAGAAATGGGGGTCACGCTGTCGTAAATGTAGAGTACTTGGCGATAACAGCAAGCCTAGTGGCCCTTCCTCTTCCCTCAAGCTGGGGAATCAAGTCTCAGAGAAGTTGAATTGATCTACCTCTGTCAAAGGCTCTTTGGGCTTTCAAAGAAACCTGCTTTGAGAAATGTGTAACAAGGCTTCCTACCTTAGAGCTGAGGCGCCTCCATCAGTGTGTCCTCTGCAGAGCCCCCAAACCAAGCAGAATTAGCAGCTCTGAGCCTCAGCTTGTTCTCCTCACTGGGAAAAGGGAGATTCTTTGGCATAGAAATAACAACATAGGACTGCAGCATGCCTATCCTGTTTAGTTTGAGAATCCAACTGATCACTTCGCTAACCCAATTACAGGGTGCGGGGAAGGCATTCATTACAAGGGCTTTGCTCTAAGGGACTGCATTCCTCCCCAGGCACTCTTGACCTAAGTCCACTTGAAGGCCGCAGCAGCGCACTGCAGGAAGCCAGCCCCTCTGCTGAGTGGCCTGGATTCCAGAAACAAAAGAGCAGCCTGCCCTAGGGCGGCTTCTAAAGCTCTCCCCAGATTAGGCGGGCGCTTGGCAGGCACTCAGCAATCAGGCAGGCGCTGGGCGGGCAGGAACCCGGCCAGGCACGGTGACCTTCCCCTCAGCATGCCTGGCAGGGCCACAGGCGGCGTGAGTGTGGGCAGCAGAAAGGCTGGGGGAGGCTGGAGAAGAAGGGGGCTGAGGTGGGAGGGGAGGGAAGGGCAGAGGCGTCCTGATCACTTTCCCTCCCCAGCTGTTGGCCCTTGATCACCTGACTCCCAGAAGCCCATCTGCCGCAGGAGTAGCTAGAGACGAACAGGTGGAGGCACGGACAGATGGCCGTGGTGGAGTTCCGGGAAAAAGAATTCCACCTTACAAAAACCCCTGCTTTTGTCATCACAGTCCTTTATTATTATCATTATTTAACATAATAGCTATGGGCTAGCAAAAACTAAGAAAGAGATAACATCAAAATATTACAGCAGCTACAGAGGGGAGATTGGGGTGGGCACTGAGATCTTGCATGATTTTCACGATCATGCTTTTCAAAAGCCTGAATTTTTCAAAAATGCTCAATGCATAACCACTTTATTACTTCAGTTACTATGTGTTCAGTTTGGAAACAAACAAAAAGACTAGACATCCACTGTATGAAGGCCCAGCTCAAAATTTATCCCCAAGGATTTCCTAGCAACCCCACATCATCCCTTTAACAAAATCAGCCCTGTCATAGTAACTCCCCACGCCCAGTAAGTGTCCCACTTCATCTCCCTACAATGCAAAGCCCCTTTCAGAGGAATTTGCCATTTTTTTCCTTTCTTTTTATTTTTACTAATTATGAATTATATGTTCACTGATGAATCTTAAAAAGAATAACCAACATCATTCATAATCCCTCACTTAGAAGGATTCAGAGAGAAGTACTACTAGGTTCTACCTGGATTCTTCAGATAGTTCTTTGTGCAAACTCGCATAAAATGCCATAGCAATCTACAACTGCTCCCCACTCCCCACTCAGAGAGCATGGGGAACAATGTTTGCAATGGCTGCCTAGTTTTTCACTGTAAGGTTGTGCCATGACGTCATCAAATCCAGATTTGGGGCATGCAGGCTGTTTCTCTTCCTTAGGGTCCCTGTTCAGACCATTCCTCAGAGGCCATCCCTGATCTCCCTCCTACCCAGCAGCCTCCTGTGGACTTCCCACCGCCAACAGTCACAGCACATTGAAGTGTGTTTAGGAACTGTCCCCTGCCCCCCACAGAAGGGGGTCTCCGTGAGGGAGGGAGCTGCTTTTCTCTCCTGCCCTTGGCCATACCCTTGGTCCCTGGCACAGAGTAAGGGCTAATGCGTAGCGGTTGGCTGAGTGAATGGATGTCTGAATAAATGGAGAGTGTTTTGAGGAATTTTCCCTCTGCCTGTGGCCCTCTATGCCCTCCCTTCCCCTCGGGGCTCCCTTATCCACCCTGGCTTCCCTCTTTAGGGTAACCCATGGTGGGGGTCACTGCCCCCCGCAAGTGGGAAGCCCCAATGTGACATGTGAGCCAGCATTTCTGAGACCAGAGGAGCCATTCTGGGGGAAGAAGAGGTAGCTGCCCCTTTAGAAACCACTCTCCTCGCTGCCCAAGAGTTTTGCCTGGGGGTTCTCAAGCAGAAAGAGGATTATCTGAGAGGGAAAGTGCCCTGGGAAAGGCTAAGGACTCATGAATCGCAGCCCATCTAAAACCCCAAACTGAGCTACACAAGAGAAACAGAGAGGCAGCAGGGCTGCCTGGACAGGTCTCTGAAGATTCCAGGCAAGTGTCTGGTCCTCGGCTGCTCTTCCTAACCCCTGTCCCCAGGTGCTGACCTTGGCAGAGTGGCAAACACTTCCCGTACCTGTGCTAGGCTTAGAAGTGCCCAAGAGTGCAGGTGAGGCCAGGTGAAATGCAGTCACTCAAGACCCTGGGCCCACAGCCAGATGTGCAGGGCAGAGACTGTCCCCAAGGGACCCACACCTCTCACTGCTGCATAGCCGGGGAGGGGAGGGGGAGGAGAAAATTCAGCACGTGCTCTTCATATGCAGACTTTGAAGGCATTTTGAGGCTAACCTCAGAGGGGTTAGAAGGTGACATGTACTATGAAAGTTCCGCCAAGCACCCCTGGTTTCTTCTATTAGGGGAGGAAATGAAGTCCTCAGTTTAACCTTTAGTGTCCTGCACTGCATTATTTTCTTCTAATTGCCTTGAGGTTTTACTTCTCATTATTAATCTACTCTTCCTTCAGATCTCAGCTTAAAAGTCACTTTTTTTTTTTTGAGACAAGAGTCTTGCTCTGTTGCCCAGGCTGGAGTACAGTGGCACGATCTCAGTTCACTGCAACCTCCACCTCCCGGGTTCAAGCGATTCTCCTGCCTCAGCTTCCCAAGTAGCTGGGATTACAGGTGCGCACCACCACACCCAGCTAATTTTTGTAATTTTTAGTAGAGACGGGGTTTTCACCATGTTGGCCAGGCTGGTCTCGAACTCCTGACCTCAACTGATCCGCCCGCCTTGGCCTCCCAAAGTGCTGAGATTATAGACGTGAGCTACCGTGCCTGGCCTAAAAGTCACTTCTGAAAAAGGTGTTTCAGGCTCATGCTTCTGTGAGATGCTCCCCAAGCACTGAGGACTTTTTATCTACTCATTCATTCGCTCTTACTGTCCTCCTGCCTGCTAGACTATAACCACCATGAGGGCAGGGACTGGGCTTGTCTTGTCCAGCTCTGTGACCTCAATACCTGATACAAAAGGAACACTTGATAATTACCAAAACCTCCAGATTTCAGGAATGGCAAATACTTGAACAGGTAAGAAAAAAAATTATTTGTTCCTGGTCTTAGGTTGTATAAACCTATTTATCATAATGAGCAATTCCCAGTACTCATGAAGACCAGTGAGGAGGCACAAGAAACGGGGCGGGGGCTGGGTGCGGTGACTCACACCAGTAATGGCAACACTCTGGGAGGCTGAGACAGGAGGATCGCTTGAGGAGACCAGCCTGGGCAACACAGAAACACCCCGTCTTTACAAAAAAAAGAAAGAAAGAAACTGAGGGAGTTGGATTCCAGCAGAAAGAGAAAGCTCTGTCCTTGCTTTGGGGTGACATGTGCCTCAGTCCACCCAAAACCAACAGTGGGTTTCCACGGAGGAAGCGCGTCAGTGTTTATGGAGAAGTGGAAGCTTCAAAAATTAGAAACTATGCATCTAGCAGTCATTTTGCAAAGGCAATGTTTCCCAATGTGTGTTCTGTGGCACACCAGTCCCAAGTTATGCTCCCTGAGCAAAAGGGTTCTGTGGGCCACAGTTTGGCGAACCATTGCATACTACATTGCTCCCTAAAGGAAGCCTATAGCCCAGTAGAGGTCCTGAAACATTTGTTCGGCAAAAAAACTAATATAACTTTGGAAAACTCTAGGTTGAATTTATCCACAGGACATTCCTCCTGCCCTCCTCCTTCTTGAGGGGCAGAGTAACAATATCCCAGAAAGCTGACTCTGGGAAAAGGTGCTTGAGGGTACTGGCTGCGGGGCATTGGTATGCTGGAGAAAACGAAACTCCGCTGCATCCACGAGACGAGACTCGCAAAAATCCCTGGCATGATGCCTAATCATCTGATGATTCTAAGCCTAGACATTTACTGAAAAGCTTGCTGAGATTAAGAACCACATCTTTCACCTGCAGAAATGCCCCGGTAAGAACGTGCACATGGCCATGGCATCAGGAGCCTAGGAGAGGCTTACAAAAAGCACATGTCAGCTCACAGAAGCCCCAGGCAGCCAAGTGCCGGGTGTCCTGCCTTGGGAGGTCCAGGCGCCCATCTCTTATATATTATGTATATAATATAGTGACTTCCCAGGGATGGGGAACCAGCAGGTTGTTTAAGGAGGGGTGAACTGGCCCAACTTGGAAATGGAGCAGGTCAAACTCCCATGCTGATCACTACTGGGATCACACCTCTGAATAGTCACTGCACTCAAGCCCGGGCATCACAGTAAGACCCCTGTCTCTTTACAAAACAAAACAAAACAAAACAAAAACGCTAAACTGCTTCCGCCTTGGAAACCCTCTGTTGCTACTTGGTAGACCGAGGCATGTGCCATCCTAGGGCAGGAAGGACACAGTCTTCTCTTTCCCCTGAAATTGAGCTCCTCCAGCTTCTCATACCTTCCCGCAAGTCTTCATGAGTATTTGGAATTGCTCATTATGATGAATAGTTTTACAGAGCCTTTTGAGAAGTACAGATATATCTACATATACAGATAGATATACATTAAAAATATATAACTTGAGGCCAAGCATGGTGGCTCATGCTTATAATTCCAGCACTTTGGGAGATTGAGGTGGGAGGATCACTTGAGGCCAGGAGTGAAACCCTGTCTCTACTACAAATACAAAAAAATTAGCTGGGCATGGTGGTGCACGCCTGCAATCTCAGCCTCAGCTACTCCGGAGGCTGAAATAAGAGAATTGCTTGAACCTGGGAGGTGGAGGTTAGAGTGAGCTACATTCCAGCCTGGGTGACAGACTGAGACTCCATCTAGAAAACAATAATAATAATAATGTTTTATTTAACCAATAATACTTAATCACTATAGGAATTTTAGAAAATACAGAGGAGCACAAAGAAAATTAAAGTCTCTAGCAATTCCACCAGCAGGAAAACAACGGGAGTACGTACACATGTCGGCATAACCACGTCCAGTCCTGTTTCTCTGTGGGCACGCATGCCCACTTTTCTCTCTCTCATGGGACTATCTTCTCCCTTACAACTAGAATCTAAATGCTGTGTGCATTTGCTATGTCCCCACGCCCACCCTCCGAGGTGGAACCAGCACTAGCCTTAGTAGCCAGGAAACTGAGGCACAGAAGTATAACTGCCAAGGCCACACTGCAGGTGAGTGGTAAATCCTGGGCTTGCACATCAGAGGAGCTGGCCAGGGCTTGGGGTATGACACTACTTGGAGGGTGACAACCACTTCGTAAACAGCTCAAGGTGCAGTAAAGTACGGCTGAGCTGCTCTCAAACATCAGCCACCCAAAAGAAACCACTCTGCTCTCCTCCTCCAATCTCCCTACCACGCCTATCCCCACTGCTGCCAACAAGAGCCCGGGCTTCCAGGTCTTGGGCTGGGACAACAGCTAGCGGGGTCTTGTCTAAGAACAAAGAGCTGCAGAGAGGTGAAGAAACACCATGTGTAACCAAGGTGACCAACAGGAAGTGGAGACTTGCAAATGTAAAGGGGCAAAGAAAGGGGGAGAAAGGCTGGCTCTTCAGAGGCCTCAGTACATAGCATGACCTGAGAGGCCCAGCAAGGTGGGAGGCTCACCCTCCTTCCTCTCTCTGCCCCGATTGCTTCATAAGACTCAAGGAGGCATTTTCCGTAAAGCATCAACATCTCTGTGGGAACACGATTTCAACATTCTTGAGAGGTTGGCCCATGTCACATGAGGCCAATAATGCCTGTAACGGGACGTCCCCTCCTGCTGAAGTCCAGCCTGTAGCTTCCTTCCAGCAGAGTGAAAGGTAACCCAGGCACCACATCCGCAGCCGGCGTCTGTACTACTCCTGGGCAGATGGCAGGCGGGCCAGCTCCAAGCACACCTCCTCATTCCCGGGAGCCAGAGCCACTGCCCTTCCAGGCATACTCTGTACCGGGCCCGGCCACAGCTGCTAGGGCATCCACAGTGACCACACACATGCCTGCGCAACCCTCACTGGCGCCCCCCCCATCCAACCCATGGCTCTGGGGCCTCCAAACACCCCCACAGACCTGACCCCCCATCCAATCCACGGCTCTGGGGCCTCCAAACACCCCCACAGACAACATTCATGGCCTTTTTAAAAGACACCACACCCCCCAACTGAATTCTTTACTTCTGCCGGTTTCCTACAGGACCGCATCCCCCATACCTTCTGGAGCGGAGGACTGGGGTGCCCCTCATCCTCCCACGCCCTCTGTTATCCGGGGAAAGAGGTCCCGACGTGCCCCTCCATGCTGGTTCTCTGTCACAGGTCCAATTCTTGGATCTCTCCGCTTTCCTCCTGGATCACTCTGTGGAGTGGCTCCAAAGCTCTTCCCTCCACACCTCCAGCTCCTGTCCCCGATTTCCAGATTCCTTTTGTGGATTCTCCTGGGAGCTTCGACCCTAATGAGAAGCCCAAAACGGGACAGTAGGGTGACTGCACCACTACCCCCTCACTGAGACTTTACTTCCCTACCCATCTACTATCCAAGGTTTCTCAAACGGGTTGCCAGTTGACCACATGCATTCGAATGCCCTGGGGACCTATTTAAAAAGGGGGTTCCCCCCTGTATTGGGATGAATAGTGTTTCCCTGACAACTCTTGTCTACTCGAAACCTCAGAATACGACCTTATTTGAAAATAGTCGGCCTGGTGCAGTGGCTCACACCTGTAATCCCAGCACTTTGGGAGGCTGAGGAGGGCGGTTCACAAGGTCAAGAGATCGAGAACATCCTGGCCAACACGGTGAAACCCTGTCTCTACTAAAAATGCAAAAATTAGCTGGGCGTGATGGTGCGCGCCTGTAGTCCCAGCTACTCAGGAGGCTGAGGCAGGAGATCTCTTGAACTCGGGAGGCGGAGGTTGCAGTGAGCCGAGATCGTGCCACCGCACTCCAGCTTGGCCACAGAGCGATCTGTCTCAAATAAATAAGAGTCCTTACAGATGCAATCAAGTTAAAACGAGGTCATATTAGATCAGGATGGGTGCTAATCCAGTGTCTTATGTTCTTATAGGAAGAGCAAACAGAGACAGAGACACACAGAGGGAAGACGAGGTGAAGACAGACAAGGAGGATAAGGCCTTGTGAAGATGGAGGCGGAAACTGGAATGATGTGGCTACAAGCCAAGGAAGACCACAGATAAAATGCCAGCTGCCGCCAAATGCTAGAAGAGCAAGGAAGGATCTTCCCCTAGAGCCTTCAGAGGGAGCTGTGGCCTGCTGACCTCCTGATGTCAGACTTGTGGTCTCCACAACTGTGAGAGAATAAAGCCCAAAGTGTGTGGCACATAGTCACAGCAGCCCTAGGGACCTGACACAACCTCTATTTCCTGTCTCACCAAATCAGAATTCCTGGGGATGGAGCTGAGTATCTATCTATGCTTTACGAGTTCTCCACTTGAGCCTGATGCTCAACTATAAGCTCCATGACACAATTTTTGTTCATCCCCAATTGTGTACACAACTTTTGTTCATCCCTTACGTGGTGGTTGGCACAGTGTGTAGCACGCAGTTGGCTGCTAAAAACAGTGTGTTAAATGCAGGAATAAACATGCACAGATATTCAAGAACCACCAGTGCCTTGGTCAGTACATTTAGCTCATCCTTTTTCTTTCTGAAGCAACTTTAGTAATTAAACCAGATAACACACACAAGGCATTTAACAGTTGCTGGCCCTCTGCAGGTGCCCAGTGAACATCAATTCCCTTCACTTAGTGGGCAGTGGGAGTCCCTCAATTGACAGTTTCCAGAAGGGGAAACAAGAATAATGTTTACTATGAAAAAGGTTGAACAAGCTCAGCTAAGGAAAGTTACTTTGTTCCAACTAGCAAGAAACTTGAAATCTTCCCCGCTTTTGGTTCGCTGGTCCTTTTGACCCTATTGTCTAAAACCTGTCAAGTCCCCTCACTTCCTCCCCTAAGTTCAGCTGCCATCGCTTCGGGGCGGCTGCAATAACTGTAATAACTAGTCTCCGAGGCCAGGGTGCATTTCCAGGGAGCTGGCCCTCCCCTCCCCTCCCCACCCTTCTCATTGCCCTCCATGGGTTCTCAGGATAAGGTTCAAACATCTAGGAAGACCCACATCCTCAAAGCCAGTGTTTCTGGCGCATCCCCTAGTCCTCCCCGCAACTGACCAGGCCACCCCTTGCAGGCCACTAATGCTTGACTCTCACCAGCTGCCCTGGACCCTGCAGAGAGATGAACTTCACACCTGTCTCTGCCTAGCAAACTTCTACTCATCCTTCAAACCCAAATCAAACAGCACCTCCTTCTTGAAGCTTTTTAAGACTTCTTTGGGCAATTGGACCTGTCTTTGGTATAGAAGTAGGTGTGAGCTTTGGAGCCAGGTTGTCTACTAGCTGTGTGGTAGACAACAGCTAGCAGGGCTTGGGTAAGTTACGTAACTCTCTAAACTTTGCATGTCCCATCTGTAAAATGGGGATCATTATGGGCCCTACTGGAAGGAGTTTCCTGAGGACTTAGCTAATGGAGGCGATCTCAAGCTTTCAGCACACGGTAAGCACCCATTAAAACTGGACTATCATTACTAACATTAAATGGCTATATGGCCATTAACATATGGCTGTAAGTGGTGTGATGTGACTATATCTTCAGCTATGCTAAGGGCCTCAGGGCAGGGTTTGGGTCATGGTTTCTCCTGGTAGAGCCTCCCACAGGTCTTGCAGGTTACACATGAGGCTTGCTAAATGACCACTGGATAAAGAGGCTGCTTCTGTGGGCACTGTGTGACAACGAAGCCAAGGAGATGGCCCCAGGAAATCAGCCAGAGCGCTGCCTTCCCCACAGCTGAGGCCAGCAAAGCCCACCAGCGACTGCCTGGCTTCTTCCTTCCTAACCAGAATGCTGAATCCCCTCTTCCTGAAACACGGCTCTGGGGAGGTCCTGGATACCTGGGAAGATGTCCCTAGTGGTCTGACAAAAATTCCTGCAGAAACCACTTCATAGCCAATCTTAAAAGTAACCATGGCTGGGTGCAGTGGTTCACGCCTGTAATCCCAACACTTTGGGAGGCCGAGGTGGGAGGACTGCTTGAGCCTAAGAGTTTGAGACCAACCTGGCAACACAGTGAGATCTTGTCTCTATTAAAAAAAGAGAGAAATGAACCCTGAAGTATTAAGGGATAATGTGGCATTAGTTTTGCAACTTGGGTGAAGAAAGAAATATAAACAGAGAAAAAGAATGATAGGACAAATGTGTTAAAATGTTCACAAAACTGCATATTATGCTTGCAAATCTTCTCTGAGTTTGAAATGATTTCAAAACCAAAAGTTAACACAAAAGGAGAGACTAAAGAGAAATGTCAACGCCAAGTCAACAGCTTTGCTCTACTAACCCCCACCTTCTCACCTAGCTTGGTGGCTGCCCAGGGTGTCAGCGCTGCTTGAGGGGAAGTCCATATTACACCATCACCAACTTGGAGGCTGCATTGCAAGTCCTCTGCTTCATGTGTGCCTTATCTAAGTTCAGGTGGGGACAGCAGATCCACAAAATATTAAGGCTTTAACTACCTTGCTTAAAAGGGGGACTCTGGTCAAATACTTAACCCCTCAGATGCCATTTTTCTACTAGTATATGGTGGAGTTACTGGTAGACGTGCTACCTACCCCACAAGACTATGTTGAGGCCGGGCATGGTGGTGTGCACCTGTAATCCCAGCTACTCAGAAGTCTAAGGCACGAGAATCGCTTGAATCCAGGAGGCAGAGGTTGCAGTGAGATTGCATCGCTGCACTCCAGTGTGGGCAACAGAGACTGTTAACACACACACACACAAAAAAAGACGGTTTCAACAGTGAAGTCCAGGAAGGCAATTTGTGGGCTGCAGAGCACAGCCTTCAGTCAGATAAGGTGTCAGTGATGAGCACATCCTGATGGAGGGACTCTTAGGCAACACACACTCTGCTGAGAGCTGGAGAGATCCAGCGCCTGCTCCCCTGGGCCTGCAGTCTGGAGAGGGAGCTAGCTTTACATCAGATAGGTGCCGAAATAGGTGTATAATTACAAATTGTGCTAAGTGCTGAAGGAATCACCAAGGGTGCTCTGAGAACAAACAAAGGGCCCAGCCTGTCCTTGTCTGGGAGTCAAGGATGGCTTCTCTTGAGGAAGTGATGCTTGAGTCTACAGCTAGAAAACAGGTAGGTTAAAGCACATTATAATCCCACAGGAGTAGGGAAGTGTATAAACCGATCTGTTAACAAGGAATTCAAGTTAAATGACTGCGTGAGGAGGTAATAGGTCAAATCCAGAATACAGGACATTTATCTGGACAAATGAAACTGTTTTCTCTGAAAATCAATGGCATGAAAAAAATATTTTCAGGCAGGGGAGGGGACCATTGGAAAATAAAAGACTTGAGAATATTTTTGTATTCTGTATTTATTTATTTATTCATTTGTTTATTTGTTTTTTGAGACAGAGTCTTGGTCTGTCGCCCAGGCTAGAGTGTAGTGGCATAAACACGGCTCACCGCAGCCCGGACCTCCCATGCTCAAGCAATCCTCCCACCACAGCCTTCCAAGTAGTTGGGATTACAGGTGTGTGTCACCACGCCTAGCTAATTTATTAATTTTTTTTTTTTTTTTTTGAGACTGAGTTTCACTTTTGTTGCCCAGGCTGGAGCGCAATGGCGCGACCTCGGCTCACTGCAACCTCTGCCTCCTGGGTTCAAGCGATTCTCCTGCCTCAGCCTCCCGAGTAACTGGGATTACAGGCACCTGCCACCAGGCCCAGCTAATTTTGTTTGTATTTTTAGTACAGACAGGGTTTCACTATGTTGGCCAGGCTGGACTGGAATTCCTGACCTCAGGTGATCCACCCACCTCCCAAAGTGCTGGGATTACAGGCATGAGCCACCGCGCCCGGCCAATCTTTAAATTTTTTGTGGAGACAGGGGCTTGCCATGTTGCTCAGGCTGGTCTCAAACTCTTGAGCTCAAGTGATCCAACCGCCTCGGCCTCCCAAAATGCTGGGATTATAGGAGTGATCCACCACACCCAGCTTAAGAGACATTAAAAAAAATGTAAGTATGGACTTTATCTGAATTATGATGTGAACAAACCAACTACAAAATCCATTTCCAAGACAACAGAGAAATGGACAACAGAAGATATTGATGAAATATTGGTAATTATTTTAGTGTGAAAATGGCATAGTTGTTAAAAAAAAAAAAAGCCCTTATCTGGTAGTGCCATTTATGGGTAAAATGACACACTGTCTGGGGAACAGATGAAACAGGTGAGGAAGCTGGGTGGAGGGTATGTGAGGACTCATTCTACTGTTCTCTCCACATTTGTGTATCTTTTTAAATTTCCATAATAAAAAGTTAAGGAAAAAACAATAGTTCACTCCAAAGAGTCAGAAGTGCTCTGAATTGCTTGGATTTTTTTTTTTTTTTTACTATAATCAGAAAAGTCCATTGCACACCAACGCTGTCTACTATGTCGCATCTAATGACTGCACCATATTTTCATGCATGGATGGACCACAGTGTGGCCAATTTCCTTCTGATGCCATTGAAGTTCTCTAAAACTTTCCCTTACAATAACTGAATCTATCCAATTCCCGATGCTTCTGTTCTGAATGACCTCCTCTCCTTCCTCCTCGTGTCCCCCCAACCCTTCCACCCAAATCACGTGATGACCACTTCCAGACTTAGCAGTTGGTGGCATGGCGTGGGTATCCCTATTACAAGAATGCCCAGGGCCTAGAACCATCTGCTCCAGGGACCTACAAGGCACTCAGTGCCTCAGGATGATTCAAATTCTGCCTCTGAAGGATCCAGTTACCAGGGGCAGCACACACTGCAATGCACGGGCTAAGAGGGAGCTGGAGGAGTTTTCCAGCCGGGTCACCTTAACAGCCCTCATCCAGCCCTTGATGCAGGTCTCAGGCCAGTTCTGGGCTGCAAATGGGGTTCCATGCAGCCTAGAAAGGATTCAGAGTTCCCTGCCTCTCGCCTTGCCATCTTCTAGCATAAGCTTTTCCAACCCACAGCCCATGGGCCCCATGCTGCCCAGGACAGCTTTGAACATGGCAAACACAAATTCATACTTTCTTAAAACATTAGGAGATTTTTTGGTGTTTTTTTTTTTAGCTCATTAGTTATTATTAGTGTTAGAGTATTCCACGTGTGGCCCAAGGCAATTCTTCTTCCAATGTGGCCAAGGAAAGCCAAAAGATTGGACACCCTGGCTCTAGTTGTTTTCCCACTCTGGGTTCCCACTCTTTTTTTAAAAAAAAAAGAGATAGGGGTCTCACTCTGGCATGATCATAGCGCACTGCAGCCTCAAACTCCTGGGCCCAAGTGATCCTCCCACTTCAACTTCTCAAGGAGGTGGGACTACAGGTGCACGCCACCATGTCCGGCTCCTGCTCCTTTTAAACACAGCTATTCAGACACCTTTTTTAACCTCTCCAAATGGTACTAATTTTTTTTTAAAGGGTAATATCCAGGGTTAGCAAAGTTGCTGGGAAGCAAGCATTCTTCCATACCACCAGTGGAAGTATACTAGTGCAGTCCTGTGGGAATTTATTACCTGGTGATATGCAAGGTTCTTAAAATCAGACCCTGTAACTGGCGCTTCCATTTTAGGAACTTATTCCTGAGCATACTTACAGATATAAATCAAGGATCACCACAGCAGTGCTATATAAAATCAAATGGTACACTAGAAGCAACTCAAAAAGGTATTTGTGGGGAAATGGATGAACAAAATTTTATAGACATAAAATGGAATACTAATCAGCAATAAAAAGAAAAACTCCTGATAGACACAACGACACGGATGAATCTCAAAAGCATGACATTAAGTAAAAAAGAGCAGGCAGAAAGGAGTCCATGTATATAATTCCATTTATATGAAACTCTAGAAAAGACAAATCTAATTTACAAGGACAAAAAGCAGATCAGTGATTGCCTAAGGCTGGGGGCAGGATGGGACTGATGAGGAACTTTCTAGGTTGATGGTAATGTCCTGTGTTTTTTTTTTTTTTTTTTTTTTTTTTTTTGAGATGGAGTCTTACTCTGTCACCTAGGCTGGAGTACAGTGGCACAATCTCAGCTCACTGCAACCTCTGCCTGCCAGGTTCAAGCAATTCTTCTGCCTCAGCCTCCTGAGTAGCTGGGACTACAGCCGCCTGCCACCATGCCCAGCTAATTTTTTGTATTTTTAGTAGAAATGGCGTTTCACCACGTTGGCCAGGTTGGTCTTGAACTCCTGACCTCGTGATCTGCCCGCCTCAGCCTCCCAAAGTGCTGGGATTACAGGTGTGAGCCACTGTGCCCAGCCATCTTTTTTTTTTTTTTTTGAAACAGAGTCTCTCTCTGTCACCCAGACTGGAATGCAGTGGCACAATCTCAGCTCACTGCAACCTCTGCCTCCCAGGTTCAAGTGATTCTCCTGTCTTAGCCTCCCGAGTAGCTGGGACCACGCCCAGCTAATTTTTGTATTTCTAGTAGAGATGGGGTTTCACCATGTTGGCCAGGCTGTTCTCAAACTCCTGGCCTCAGGTGATCCACTCTCCCTTGGCCTACCAAAGTGCTGGGATTACAGGCATGAGCCACCGTGCCTGACCTTATGTCTTGATTATGGTGGTGGTTACATGAGTATATACGTTTGTAAAAACTCACTGTACACTATAAACTGTATATTCATTTAAGATATGTATATTGTGCTGTAAATTATACCTCAATTTTTAAAAAATGAATAAGCAGTCCCCTAAATATCCAACAATGCAATGAGTTAGTGAAATCATGATGCATCCATAAAACATTATGCATGGGACTGCAGAAGGATAGAAAATGACACAGAAGGTTATTTAGCATGTGCAGTTAAGGAAAAAAGTTATGAAACTGTGATATACTTGATAGTATTTTTGTAAAATAAAATGTATATACTTGAATAGAAAATGACCAAAAGGAAATCGTCTATTCATTTGTTCAATACAAATTTCCTAAGTGCCCACTATATATCATTATTGCTCCAATTAGCAAAATATACAAAAAAAACCCTTCTGTTCATGGTTTCATAAAAGTTATTTAGATTATTAAAATCTAAACATTAAAATAATGAGGCCAGGCACTGTGGCTCATGCCTATAATCCCAGCATTTTGGGAGGCTGAGACGGGCGGATCACTTGAGGTCAGGAGTTTGAGACCAGACTGGCCAACGTGATGAAACCCCATCTCTACTAAAAATACAAAAATTAGCCGGGCGTCATGGCATGTGCCTGTAATCCCAGCTACTCAGGAGGCTGAGGCAGGAGAATCACTTGTACCTGGGAGGTGGAGGTTGCAGTGAGCCGAGATCATACCATTGCACTTCAGCCTGGGCAACAGAGTGAGACTCTGTCTCAATAATAAAAATAAATAAATAAATAATAATAATAATAATAATAATAAAATAAACATCAAAATAATGAAATGGTAAAGGAAAGTGTGTAATTCATACTACCTCGTGTCAAAGCACACATAATTTATGTTTTCTTATGGACAGAATAGGATTCACGAGAAATCGGGATCAGTGGTACCTTTTGCGGAGGGAAATTCGGGGACAAGGGTGGCAGGAAGCCTTTCCACCATCTACTCTTTCGTATAGTGTGGTTTTTCAAAATCACATTCATGTGTTACCTATTCTAAACAAACAACTGATTGTTTCTAATTCTTTGCTAGTGTCCGATAATCAGGAATTGGGTGGAAAAGAATGATATGGAAAGATGTATGTAGGAAATAGACAAAGTGTTTTACAACAAGATATTTTCCTTTTTTTTTTCTTTGAGATGGAGTTTCGCTCTTGTTGCCCAAGCTGGGGTACAATGGTACAATCTCGGCTCACTGCAACCTCTGCCTCCCAGGTTCAAGCGATTCTCCTGCCTCAGCCTCCCCAGTAGCTGGGATTACAGGCACTCACCACCACACCCTGCTCATTTGTGTAGTTTTAGTAGAGACAGGGTTTCTCCATGTTGGCCAGGCTGTTCTCCAACTCCTGACCTCAAGTGAGCCATCTGCCTTAGCCTCCCAAAGTGCTGGGATTACAGGCGTAAGCCATTGCACTTGGTCGGCATTTTCCATTTTTACTACCAAAAAAAAAAAAAAAAAAAAAAGGTATTGCGATGACATGCACAGAAAAGAACACACACCAAAATGTCAACCGAGATTGTTTCCAAGTGGTAGGATTGTGAGGGGAATTTTACTTTCTTCTATTTGCTTGTATTCATTTTTGCCATTTCCTAAACAAATGCTGTGTGTGTGTGTGTGTGTGTGTGTGTGTGTGTGTGTGTATAATAACTCAAAAAGAAAAAGAGAGAACAGCAGAGTCGCAGTGTCACCTCTTTCTGCCAGGTGCTCAGACATACCAGAGAACTGTTGGCTGCACTCCCTTTACCCGAGGGACTGTGTGATTTAGGAAGACAAAGAAGTCAAGGGCAAGGGCACAGGGCCAGCTCCAAGTCTTGAATGTCCTCCACTCCCTTAGACAGCACAGGCTTCCCCAGCCAACCAGGGTGCCCAGCCAAGTCCCTTACCTATTTCATGATCTGGAGGCCCTGGAGATTGATGGGGTCCACACACACCCATTTTCTCCCTGGGACACCTGGGTGGCAGGTGGGGCAGGGACTGCTGTCGTAGTTTTGCAGAGGCAAGGAAGCCTTCAAAGGTAATTTGCTTCTGCCACAGGTAAGGCACGCTGAGACCATGTCTTGACTGGGTATTGTGCACACATTGAGCATTTTGGTATTCTAAGACCTAAAAGACTCAAGCAACAACGTCAAGTGCTGGTTCAGTTTTGTCACCAGCTTCCTCCAGAATACGGGTGAAACACTGCAGTCAGTCTCAAAGCTAGACACTATCTTGAATGGCAGCCCATCTTGTCCCCCAACCTCGTTTGCGGTTTTCAATTCTTCCCAGTCCATCTTCCATCCTCTGTATACAACTTCTAAGGCAGCTTGAATCACCTCTGCAGGTCAGACTGCAGGAAATTTCTCCTTATTCTATAAGCCCCCACACCTTCATCTCCAGGAAGGGGTCATGAGGGCAGACTGCTTAGGGTCTCACTGGAAGAACACTGCCATAAGACAGCCTTGCTATTAGAGGAGGGAAGAGCTTGTCAAAGCCAGCATTTGAGTTTGAAAGGCCTGAATGACACATTGCTGTAACTAAGTCGGGCAGACACATCCCACTGCCAGAGTTTGGAACACTTTCTTTTTGGTAGATCTGGGAGCATCTTGTGATTTGGGGAGGACTTCCCCTTGAGGGATGCAGAAGCTCAGAAGGAGGGGAAGGGAATGGAAAAAACCAAGTGGAGGATGACCCACCCAAATCCATGAGCCTTTTGTTGAGTATGGACCTTGGTCACTACTTTTTATTTTTTTAGAGGAAATCTCACTCTGTCGCCAGGCTGGAATGCAGGGGCGCGATCTCAGCTCACTGCAACATCCGCCTCCCGGGTTCAAGCCATGCTCCTGCCTCAGCTTCCCGAGTAGCTGGGACTACAGGTGCATGCCACCACGCCCGGCTAATTTTTTTTTTGTATTTTTAGTAGAGAACGGGTTTCACCTTGTTGTTCAAGATGGTCTCAATCTCTTGACCTCCTGATCCACCCACCTCGGCCTCCCAAAGTGCTGGGATTACAGGCATGAGCCACCGTCCCCGGCCAGGTCACTACTTTCTATAAGGACACAGATGTTCAGTCTTGAAGTGGGGAAATTTGAGGGATTTAGGGGAAAGAGTGAGAAAAAATACCGATGTTGGAAGAGATAAATAAAAGGGTGTGCAAGCTTCAGGAGTCACTAAAAAATGGTGCAGTTTTGACACAGGGGCTGAGGATGAGCTGGGATGAATTTCTACCACTTATCCAGCCGTCAGATTTGGCAAGAGCAGGAAGCCCTGAGGTGTCCTTTTCCCTGGCAAGTTAGGGACAGGCAATGGCAGAGGCCAAATCACTTGAGGGGAGAGGCACCACACACAGGTGAGGCCCAGGCATAGCCACCCACCAGGGCCAAATAAAGGCGACCCTGGCCTAGGCATTAGCCCTTTCCAATGCCCAGAGAAAGGCCCGTGCCCATAGCAGCCAGCTTTCCAGGGTGGTTTAGGGAGAGCACATCCCTTGGAGAGTGCCATAAAACAAACTAAAACACAAGAGCCTATAGTGTCATGGAGGACAGAACCTCAATTTTCCCCTGCTTTGTATTTCCATTTTTTGTTAAATTGGATACTTTTAAAATGAATTTACGTTCAAGCTTTGATACAATCTGCGGTTTCATCTCAGACACTTATTCTCTGAGCCTTGCAGTTTCTTGTCTGTAAACTGGGGTTAATCCCAACACTAGAGCCGAAGTGAGGAGTAAATAAGGTAATATATGTGAGCATGCTGGCACACTGCCTGAAATCTAGAAAGTGCTCAATAAACAGTAGCTACTAGCATAACCATCACTAAATGAAATGTTTGCTGTTCATGTTTTGGAAGATCTTTGCATAGATTCAGTCGCAAATCCAACATCTTTTATCTGTCCACTGGTTTAAGAAATGTGGCTGGGAGCAGTGGCTCATGCCCGTGATCCCAGCACTCTGAGAGGCCGAGGTGGGTGGATCACCTGAGGTCAGGAGTTAGAGACCAGCCTGGCCAACATGGTGAAACCCCATCTCTACTAAAAATAGAAAAATTAGCTGGGTGTGGTGCGCACCTATAATCCTAGCTACTCGGGAGGCTGAGGCAGGGGAATCACTTGAACCCAGGAGGTGGTGGTTGCAGTAAGCCAAAATCACACCACTGCTCTCCAGCCTGGGCGACAGAGCAAGACTCCGCCTTAAAAAAAAAAAAAAAAGTGGTTGCACAGAGCTGAAGTCCTCTAAACGTGCAATGAAGTAAGCTTCAGGAAGGGGAAAAAACGCATTAGGTGGCTGGTTGCTCTGCAGATCTCAAGTCTGGAGCAGGACGAGAAGACCCCTAAGGTATCACATGACTCCCATCCTGGGAGAAGGTAAAACACCCAGTGGAGGAGAAGGGGGGAGTCCCTAGAGCCTGGATCCCTGGAGCCCAGGGAGATAAAGTTACCAGCTCATGTCAAGCAGAGCTTATCAACATGGCTTTGGGAGGGAGATTTTTACCCTTAAGAACTCCAGAAATCCCTATATTCAGAAAGTCTTCTACACACTCAAGAAGCCTTAAGTCACAGTGGTGTCTCTGCTTACTAACATAACTACTTTCTTCTAATTAGAGAGTGAAGATTATGTGGAAAATGGGCATAAATCAAAAGGAGAAGAGTGCAAGTTATATCTACTCTGCTGCTCAGAAAATTCAGGAAGAGAAACGGGACCTCCTGTTAGAAGTCTGGGAGGAATTATCTACATTTCTGTTATCTGGGCTCGACCTGCAGTTATTTTCCTAAGATCCTTAAGCTGTACTTTGGTCCAGGCCAGTAAATCTGCCTTGTGGGTAATTGCTTTTCTAACTTCCTGTCCCACGTTACCTGACAGGAGAACATGCAGGTCTGTAGGAACCTGGGGCGGCATCCTCCAGCAACCAGATCCTGTGCTGGACACCACAGCCAATGCTGTGGCCAGACACACAAAGACTCTACGGGACAGGCCAGGGGCATCTCCTGGCAGATGCGGAAGACGAGATGAAGGACTCCCAGGAAGCATCCCTGCACACAAGCATTCATTCAGCATTTCCCAGAAGAGTCCATTTGGGGCTGTCTCACTCTTTTGTGCACTCACAATGCCTGTGCCTGCATCAGGTGAGGCAAGGGACACCCTGAGGTCCCTCTCTGACTCAGATACTGGTCTGGGAATGCCAAGGTAACAAGGCACACCTCATACCTGCAAGGAGCTCATAGTCTAGTGGGTAGGACAAGTCACTATGCAGGGTGACAAAGATGGTGAAAGAAGCAAGGATGAGGGTGGGGCCAGGACACATGACAAAGGAGAGGCTTGGGGGACAAGGAACGTGGCCCTCAAGCTGCGTACCATCTAATGCTCTCATTCCATCATGTGTAACCAGCACTCACCAAAATCTATTAGTTCTTGGATTCAACATTCTATTAATTTTAAACTTAGGTAGATGCATCTTTCAAGAAAAAAACAAGTGGCCCCGAGTTTTAATCTGGACAGACCTGGCATAGACTTGGTTACCAGAAAAACATCACTAGCAGCCTCCTCACTGGTGACACCAGCCTGGTGACAATCTGCTCCTCCTTTTGGTTCAGGGAAGTGGGTCAAGGGGCACACACGTAGCAGGTAAGAAACCCCACATCCCTGTACTGGCTGGCACTCCCACCCCCAGCAGAAAGGTCAGAGGAGAGGAGCTGAAGGGAGCGGGCTTCTAGGTGGGCTTCTGCAGATGCAACAGGAACAGGAAGAAGGATCCAAGGAGGAATTTAAGGGCTGAGCACGGGATAAAGGTGGCTGGTTGACAGAAAGGGGAGGGAGAGATTTCTCCTGAGAAATTTGGGCTGGAAGAGGGTTCAACTCCCCGCATTCACCCATCAGGATGCCAGGCTGGTTAGAGGGTCTTACTGATGGGGTCTCACCCCTGGGTCCCAGCCCTCAGCAGATACATGATTTTTGGCAAACTGGTCCCTTTCCCGGCTTCAACACCATCACAGGACCAATGGTCCAACTGGCTAACAGTGCCTTTCTCACAAGGATTACCTATCACGTGTGTGGACCCCTTGGAGGGTGGTCACAAACCCTAAGCCTTACTCTGAACAGCACTATGGGAACGGGCTATCAGTGTCTCACAGCAACCCTAAGCGGAGAGGACAATGCCTGCCAAGTACCCACCCTGCACCTCACACTGTTCTGAAGTTCACTCACTTAATTCTAACATTGCTGTAAAACATTTCTCCCAGCTTACAGAAGACAAAAGCGAAGACTGACTTATTCATCCTCCTTGTCATTCCATACACATTAGGAGGCTGTGTTCGAGGCACTGAGGTCCCCACACGGAACAAGACAGACACAGACCTCTTCTTGTGTAGCATGTATTCTAGTGTGGGAAGAAAGGCAGCAAACAAATGAAAAATAACTTCAGGCCAGGCGTGGTGGCTCACGCCTGCAATCCCAGCAGTTTGGGAGGCCGAGGCCGGCAGATCACGAGGTCAGAGTTTGAGACCAGCCTGATCAACATGGTGAAACCCTGTCTCTACTAAAAGTACAAAAATTAGTTGGGCGTGGTGGCACGCGCCTGTAATCCCAGCTACTCAGGAGGCTGAGGCAGGAGAATGGCATGAACCTGGGAGGCGGAGGTTGCAGTGAGCTAAGATCGCGCCACTGCACTCTAGCCTGGGCAACAGAGTGAGACTCCATCTCAAAAAAACAAACAAAAAAAAAAACCCAAAAAAAAAAAAAAAAAAAAAACCAAAAAAACCCAAAAAAACAAAAAAAACACTTCAGATCCTGGTAAATGATTTAATAGAGTGACATGGAGAGGCAGCAATAGATTAAGGGAGACAAGCAACCATGTGACAGTCTGAGAAACACAGAATCCAAAGAGAGGAAAGAGCCAGTGCAAAGGCCCTGAGACATGAACAAGTTTGACTTGTTCCAGGAACAGAAAGGAGGTCAGTGTGGCTCAAGAGCAATGGAATGGAGGGTAGGGAGCGGGTAGGAGACAAGGTCAGAGAGCAGGCCAGAGCCAGGCTGTGCTGGGTATTCCACACAGTGGTAAGAACCGGGAATTGTAAGTGCAGTGGGATGACATTGGAGGTCTTTAAGCAGAGAATGACACAATCTAAATTCTGGCTATTCTGGGAAGAATGGAAGATGGGGCCAGATTTAGAGAGGTTAAACAAGCAGATCAGGGTTTTGCTTCCATCACTAGTGTGCATGCAATACGAAGACTTGTTTCCACGGTGTCAAGTTTTTGATACCCTGTAGTATGATGCTAGACTGGAATCTCATATCTGACAAAGTGGGGCTCCCACTGTCTCAGTGATCTCAGCTTCGCCTCCTGTGTGGGTCACGTGAGGATAACTGCTTGTGGTTGTATGGTAACAGTTACGCAGCATATATGTAAACATGCTTTTTATTCATCTGGCAACATTCAACAAAGAGTGAGCGTCTCCTGTGTGTCAGGCACTTGTAAAGTTGTTCTACAGTGTTAGAAACATTATCAGAGTAGACTTTTGAGGAAAAACAATTACCCTATCTGGGAAAAACAAAAGGCCAGCCCTCATTCCTCGAGGAAGGCGAAGCTAGTATGGCTACTAGGTTCCCCTAGTCTTCACTCTTCTTGCCAAACTCCATGAAGCCAAATTTTTGAAGAAGCATTTTCTTCTTTGAAGAGGGAGAGGAAATAAAGGAGAACAATAGCAGTATTTTGAGGAGATGGGACATTATAACCAAAGGAACTTGGGATTTGCCCTAATAAGTCCAGCTTTAAGTCAAGGTTGACCTTGGCCATCAGTCCTTGGGTGAATTTTCTACTTCTAACCTGCAAAACTGGGACAAACCCATCTTCTCTCTGAGGTGGGGAGCCCAATAGTAAACTCATATGGCACTATGACATGACTATAGCAGTTCATGGAGAATTGATTTTGTTTCTTTGAGCAGCTAAAGGAACATTTAGGACATCCTCCCTTATGTATAAAAGGTTGGGCATTCTCAGGTAACTAAACAAATGGCATTTATTGCTCTTAGAAATCCTTCCCTCTAGAAAGGGGCAAATCAGGTCGAAGTCGTTCCTCAGAAGCTATGAGCAAATATGACAACCACTTGAGTCTATGATAAACAAAGAAGCCCAATTTCCACAGCAGTCCTCACTAGCTCCATTCAGCCACCACCTCCAGAAAAGGGCCAGGACCATACCCCTACCACTTTCCTTCCTTTTCAACCGAACCAACAAGACCTGGATTTTTTCTTGTCCAGATGCCTGGAATGTGCTACAGCTTGGCCACTCTGTTCTGGGAAGAAGACCAAGGGAACAGAGGAAAGCTACAGCCTTGCCGAGCAACGCAGGACAGAGACAGGTCAGCAGGTACAGAAAGAAAAGAAAAAAGCATTAATTGGACTGGAAGACAGCTACTCAATGAGGACAAAACACTAAGTAGCTGGTGACCCTTTAAGCAGAGCTCCTCCAGACACTCGAACAAATGCACTGACTGTGAAACCTGTGTGGGGACTCAGGTACCACACTAGGAAGACCTTTTCCTCCCTGTATTGGGCGCAATAGTGTCCCCCCAAATGTCATGTCAATCTGGAACTTCCTTCAGAATGCGACCTTACTTGGTCTTTTCAGACGTAATTAAATTATCATAACATCACTTCGGGTTAGGGTGGGTTCTACTCCAATGATTGGGTATCCTTGTAAGAAGAGAAAACAGACAGACACAGATAGAACCATATGACAGGCATCTGGAGGCAGAGACTGGAATGATGTACCTACAAGCTGAGGAATGCCAAGGATGACCAAGCACCAGCAAATTTAAAAGGAAGAAGGAAAGATCCTCCTCTAGAGCCTTTTGAGAGTCATGGTCCTGCTAACACTTTGATCCGGGACCTTCAGCTTCCAGAGCTGAAATAAATTTCTGTTGCTTTAAGTACTCCAGTTTGTGTGGTCTTTTGTAATGGCAGCCCTAGGAAACCAATCCATTCACTACCTCACACCTGTTCCCCAAGTCACTCCTTGCCAGTCTCAGCCCAGGGGCTGGAGGCAAGACACACACAGGCCATGCCTCCAGCCCACCTGGACTCTTCCACCTTCCCAACGCCCCTCAGCCCTTCTCTTCTTGAGGGGAGGGGTGTGCAGGGATCACATTTCAGCTGCTCCCAACCACCTTCTGCCACCAGAGGCAAACTGGCAGGGGAGTTTTTGTTTTCTTCCCTCAGCCTCCCAGGTTTGTAGCCTCTTTCAACTACACTGGTGTTCCTTAAATTTCATTCGGTCCCATTCTAGATATACACATAGATACATGTGTTTGGCCATAATATTCCTTGTACTACCACTTACCTTTATATAGCGTCACTACTTTTATGTAAATAAATTTGCTCTAAAATAAACTGCTATATTATTATTACAATAAATGGAAAATCGCAAATGCAGAGCTTGCTAGATATATACACATTCTTAAATTACACATTAGAATGAATACACAATATTTTTTAAAGACCCCTTCACGTACGGTTTAAAATAACCTAGGGTGGCAATACTATAGGAAGTACTGCCTTAGTGGTACAGTGGCTATCTCTGACTAGTTGGCCCAGAGTTCTGAGCTCCTTATCAGAAAAACCAACTTCAATCTCTCCAATCTCCAGTCTCTAACCCCCGCCCCCCAATTCCGCTCAGACACTCCGGGAGAAGGTAAAGGGTAGGAGGAAAGAAAGGCACCCAGGAGTTCTGAGTTCTCACGCAGGCGACCTGAGAACACGAAGTCGAGACCGAAGAAGACTGTACCCAGAGTGACAAGGGCAGGGAGGGACTGACCTTCTCGCGCAGGGTGCAGTGGACGTCCGAGGCGACGCGCCCTTCCCACCACGGCTCATCCATCATCGCGTACGCAGCGCCGCTATCCGAGGCTACCCGGCTCTCAGGGCGCACCCTGCGTGGACACGGGCAACTTCAGCGGCCAGAGCGTGCCCCCAGCTCTGACCCCCGGTGTCCCTATCCTCGCTCGCCCCTGACCCCGCGTCCGGGCGGGCGCCCCCTCCTGCGCCGCTCAGAGGAGCTGGCGGTCGCCTCCCGTCCGGGGAAGGCTGCGGTGCCCCCTCCCCTCTGCTCACCGGACACAGGGCGATATGGAGCTGTGCAACAACTTGCAGAATTTTTATCTTCCCTTTTGCAAAAGTTGCAGAGAAAGTTGTCGACTCCGCTAGCTCGCTCGAGGCTGGGGCTCTGGCGGCGGCCACCGGCTCGCCGTCCCCAACTCCTCCCCCGCCGCCCAGCCTTTGTCCTGCTCCCACATCCTGCCCTCGAGCCGGGGCGAAACTCACGCATCCTCTCTGGGCGTGGGGGGCTGCGGGCGCCGGGCCCCTCCCAGTGCCGAGCCAGCGGTGCCCTCTGGTGCCTGCTGGCGGCTGGACCCTCGCCCGGGGCGCCCCGCACTCCCGACGGCGACCTCCGAAGCCCGGCTAGCCCCGGCAGTCGCCGCGCCCCTGCGTGCGCTCGGGTCCCGCCGCGGCTCGCAGGCTCCCGGCCGCCGGGGGCCTCCCTCCCTCGCTGGGGGAATTGGGGGCCGGGCCTCGCGCATGCGCTGCCGGAGCCCCCGCGCCCCGCGGGGCGGGGGGCTGGGAATTGGAGCCTTTCTTTGCCAGCTCTGGCTCCGCTTCCTGCCCGCCCTCCTCCCTCGCTTCGGCGGAAAGCTTCCCTCTCACCTTCGCTGAAGCTAGTGGTGGCCTTCTGGGCACCTCGCCGACTTGCGCGGGGAGCAAAGGGACCGCGGCGCCACCTGCGCGCACCGCGCGTGAAACGTGCGGGCAGGACGCCCTCAGAAAGTTCTGCCTTCCGCGCGCACTGCTCTAGCCATCCTTACGTCGGTTCCACCTGTTCTTCTGTTTCTCTTTTTTTTTTTTTTTTTTTTTTTGGTCGTTGTTGTTGTTGTTGTTTTGTTTTTGCTTTTTTGTTTGTTTTCCTCTTCTTTTAAACCTGCCTTGCCATGGGGAGGTAGATTTCCAAACGGACAATTCCTGTTAAAGCTGCAGAAAAATCACCCTTGTTCACCCACGAGTCCCTAATTCTAAAGGAGCCTAAGTCACTGGTATTTACTGTGCTCCTGCCGAATATTTCTCCACACCTCACGCTGGAGGAAAACCAGGCTTTTTTGCCGGTTCCGGTGGATGGAAAACATTGTCTTTTTAGTTCAGTTGATTGTTTTTGGAAAGTCATTCTTTTGAGTCAGGCCATCTGATGGCATAGCATTGAGCTATCCTTCTTGGCTGATTGATATTTGTGATAGTTTTGATCCACCTACCAACTGGGTGATTTTTGTCAAGTTCCTCAAACTCAGAACCTCGTGTGTAAAATGGGAATAAAAGTTGCACCAACCTGCTGAAAATTAAATGAGATAATGAGTGTAAAGGGATAATCACTACACCAGGTATAAAGTGAACACTCAATAAATAACTCCGACTGAAGAGCCTTTAGTTTCTGACTGCTTTCCTGCACATGAAGACCCACCTGGAAAAAATTAAATCAACTTTGATAAGCTTCAACTGGACCTTGAAGAGTAGTTTTAATGTAAAGCAAACAAACAAAAAGAACTATTTTGAAAGTGTAAGATACCTAAACATAAACTGACTAAATGTGCAGGCTCTTAAGACGTTACAAAGGGTGAAACACAATAAGGCTTGAACGAATAGAGGTACAAACACCAACTTAACCCAAATTACCCTATTTAATAAAATTTTAATGGTTGTGCATAGATTGGTGGAGGGGGCATTTAACATGTTTTCTAACATTCAAATGGGAGAATATCTGCAAGAAAAGCTAAGAAATTTATCTTTTAAAAACGGGGGAGATGGCGGGGCGTAGTGGCTCACACCTGCAATCCCAACACTTTGGGAGGCCGAGGGCGAGCAGATCACCTGCAGTCAGGAGTTTGAGACAAAACTGGCTAACATGGTGAAACCCTGTTTCTACTAAAAATACAAAAAATTAGCCAGGCATGGTGGTGCACGCCTATAATCCCAGCTACCCAGTAGGCTGAGGCAGGAGAATCACTTGAATCCAGGAGGTGGAGGTTACAGTGAGCCGAAATCGTGCCATTGCACTCCAGCTTGGGCAACAAGAGCAAAACTCCATCTCAATAAACAAACAAACAAAAACCTGGGGAGATAGACCTGTATTATCAAATCTTAAAGCGTATTGCAACACTATAGTTAGAACAGTGTAGTGTTGACACAAGAATGGATGGATTAAGCATCAGTGGAATAACTGGAAGGCTAGGAACACTTAATATACCTAAAAATTCACTGAATGATAAATGTGACATTTCACTTTGTTGGGACAAGTATAAATGGCTAAATTATTTAATAAATTATGTTGGGGAAAAAAGTAAAACTAAGGGCTTGTTTAAATATCACCAAAATAAATACAAGAACTTAGAGAACTACGAACAAGCAAATCACAAGAGAAGAAGTAGAAAACATACACGAATTATACGGAGGGGAAGGCCTAGATATTAAGGCATAGGAAGAACCCAAAGGGCAAGGTGAGTAGACATATTTGAATAAATGTACAAGATTTAGATACATCAATTATCATTACCAAAAAGGCAAATGATGAATTTGAGAAAATGTTTTTAACAAATGTGACAAAAGGTTGGTGTTACTTTCCAGACCTCTGATAAATCGGTATGTAAAACATTAACACCCTACATGCAGAAATGGATGCAGGACATGAATAGGTATGTCGTCAAAGAAGGAATTCATATGGATAGATGTTATTTTTAAAATGCTCATACTCCCTAGCACACAAATTAAAAGCTTTTTTTAAAAAAAACTGGGGCACTTTTTTGTTAAGGACTTTCGGTAAATACACAGTGCTGTTGGGAATATAAACTAATACCATCTTTCTGAAAGACAACATAAATCAAAACATTTTAAACTGTATTAGACAACATAAATCAAAACATTTTAAACTGTGTTACTTGATCAAACTCTTCCACCTATAGAAATTTATTCTTTTTAAAAAAGCAGATTTATTTCAAAGGTGTTTCACCAAAAATGCTTTTTCATTATAGTGAACCATTAGAACAGGGAACTGGTTTAATAATTATTTGTCTCGTAAAAACTTTTTAAAAGTGATGCAAAATGAATTGGAGAAAATGTTTATAATTTATTAAATAAAAAGGATAAACTGGGCTGGGCACGGTGGCTCATGCCCGCAATCCTAGCACATTGGGAGGCTGAGGTGGGAGAATTACATGAGGCCAGGAGTTCAAGACCAGCTTGGGCAACATAGCAAGGCCCCCTGCCCCAAAACACACACACGCTAGCCAGGTGTGGTGGTATACACCTGTAGTCTTAGCTGCTCGGAAAGTTGAAATAGAAGAACCGCTTGAGCACCAAAGGTTGAGGCAGCAGTGAGCCATGATTGTGCCAATGCACACCAGCCTGGGCAACAGAGCAAGACGATGCCTCTGAAAACAAAAACAAGAGAAAGAATAAGCTGTCTTTAAGGGGATGAATAAAAACAAAAAAAGATTAGAGTACGATCCCAGTTAAACTACATTCATGCATACACACATATGCAAAAATATTAACTGTGTAATCAGAGTGGTAGGATTATGGTACATTTTAATTTACTTTTTTTCCTAATATTTCTGTATTTTATAGATTTTCAACAAGAAATATGCATTATTTCATAACCAGAAAAAAAGAGTGAATGTTACTTTAAAATAATCACCTGACATATCAAAATGTACTAGAGGGTTCCTCCATTCAACAACAATGAACAGCGTTGATGTTTTGTTTTGTTTTTCATAGAAGTATTATTCCTTTCCCAATCTTTCTATGCTGGGTACATTGAAGGAAGATAGGCCTTTATTATTCACTAATTTGTACTGCCCTTTTCCTAAACTTTAGCTATCAATTATCAGGAGTTTGGATAACTGAGAGGGAAAGCAAAAACTTTGGGCTTTTCTCCAGGGGCTATTCCAGTAAGATTCTAAGCATAGTCATTCCACACCACTTTGTGTATCATTCTCCAGAGTCCCTCATTTTCTCAGTATTTCTGAAGACTAAATATACATTGCACCAGTAAACTGATGGTTTTGTGCTGAGTCACAGTCCACAGGTGCCTTTAGCAGAGAAGGCTTCCTGTGCCGGGCAGCAGGAAGTACCAACGCAACTGGAATCACTTCTCCCATCCACCCCCAACCAAGCCAAGAAGAAGTATTCATTAAGCCATTCAAAAACTAAACATTTATTAAGTGCTTACCATGAGTCAGTTACCATCCTTCCACCCTCAACCTCTGAAACTCACAGGTTGGGAACGACAGATTTAGAGCAAGTGCATTCTACTTATCTTCAGCTTTCTTATGTATCCCTAAAAAAAAAAAAAAAAGAAAAATCTGCTCTTTTCAATCTTCCTTAGAGGACAAATTGGTCTAATATTTTCACTGTAATATTATCAACTGCCCAGTTTGCACTGAACTTTCCTTTTGCTTTTCATATGATACAAACTCTCAAACGTGGCAAAATGTACATGTTCTCCCCCTGTCCCCAGGCCTTGTTCTCCTCCTCCCCAACAATAACCAGAGTCTTACGTTTCCTTGGGAAGTGATTTATGCATTCACATAGACATTCATGCCTTTTCCTCCTTTTACATGAATGGTAGCATACTCTACACATCCTCGTGTGCCTTGCTGTTTTCTGTTTTGTTGTTTCATGGCAGTGCCCAAAGAACTGCATGACATCCCGTAGTCCCATAGTATGGATCCATCATAATGTATGGACATTTAGCCTGGGAATGTCCATACATTTCTAGCCTTCTGCTTCCGTATAACCACATCGCAGTGAATATTTGCTTCCATGTAACCATACTGCAGTGAATATCCTGACAGGGTCAAGCATATAAATTCCTCACATACTCAGCTGTCCAGGGGAAGTTGAGGCATATACTTTGAATAGTGTTTCCTCGTGGTGTTAATGGTTTGCACTGCTCCATTCAGGACCAAAAGCATGAAGTTTGGCTTGGTTTATAGAGACAGACGGAAGACATCTGCCTTATTACCACTTTGATCTTTAACCAAAAACCAATCCAATGCCTTTAAACGAGTTTTAATTGTGTGCTCTACTTAGTCAAGAGAACATCTGCCAAATCCTTTATGATCCTTGACTACAAGTTCTTGAGATATGAGTCGGCAGATTAGGTCTGAGAACCAGGCAGGAAGAATAAAAAAGCAGCATTTTGCAAACAGAACTCAAAACCTAGGACATTTATAAAGCTGGTCCACATTACTTTTTTAAATTTAAAAAGGCACAGACGGAATAAGTGAAAAATAAACCTACCTCTCACCCAGGGCCAGCTCCATGCATATAGAAAATTTTATCGTTGAACCTGTGTTTTGTAAATGAAGTCCTTCAGGACAGTGGAGCATGCAGGGAGCAGAGGAGACAAGCGTCTGCCATTCCATTCTCTGTTTGCATGTGCTATTCCCCATGCCTCATGAGCACAGAATTCCAGTGGACCTGTGATGCATGGAGTTTGATGACATTCAAAGGGAGCAGAAGGTCAGTGGATCGTGTGTACAAGTGGGCATGGGGCAGGGGGAGTACCTGAGAGGCTATGCTTTCTATTTGAACTAGAAGTTGCTTTGGAACACAGAAAGAAGGTGTTGTCAGTTTCTAGGGCTGCCATAACAAAGTACAACAATGGGAGGGCATGAAACAACAGAACTTTCTTCTTTCACAACTCTGGGTACTAGAAGTCCCAAATCAGTGTGTCAGTAGGGCCACACTCCCTCTGAAAACTCTAAGGAAAAATTCTTTCTTCCTCTTCCTGCTTTTTGGGGTTGGCCAGGGATTACAACTGGAGTACCTTGTTCTTCCTTGGCTTATAGCTACAGCACTCCAAGCTCTGCCTGTGTCTTCACGCGGGCTTCTTCTCTCTCTCTTCATGTAGCCTTCTTCTTTTTCTTCTTCTTCTTCTTCTTCTTCTTCTTCTTCTTCTTCTTCTTCTTTTTCTTCTTCTTCTTCTTCTTCTTTTTCTTCTTCTTCTTCTTCTTCTTTTTCTTCTTCTTCTTCTTCTTCTTTTTCTTCTTCTTCTTCTTCTTCTTCTTTTTTCTTCTTCTTCTTCTTCTTCTTCTTTTTTCTTCTTCTTCTTCTTCTTTTTCTTCTTCTTCTTCTTCTTCTTCTTTTTCTTCTTCTTCTTCTTCTTCTTTTTCTTCTTCTTCTTCTTCTTCTTTTTCTTCTTCTTCTTCTTCTTCTTTTTCTTCTTCTTCTTCTTCTTCTTTTTCTTCTTCTTCTTCTTCTTCTTTTTCTTCTTCTTCTTCTTCTTCTTCTTCTTTCTTCTTCTTCTTCTTCTTCTTTTTTCTTCTTCTTCTTCTTCTTCTTCTTTCTTCTTCTTCTTCTTCTTCTTCTTCTTCTTCTTCTTCTTCTTCTTCTTCTTTTTCTTCTTCTTCTTCTTCTTCTTCTTTTTCTTCTTCTTCTTCTTCTTTTTTTTCTTCTTCTTCTTCTTCTTTTTTTTCTTCTTCTTCTTCTTCTTCTTCTTCTTCTTCTTCTTCTTCTTCTTTTTTTTTTTTTTGAGACGGTGTCTCACTCTGTTGCCAGGCTGGAGTGCAGTGGCACAATCTCAGCTCACTGCAACCTGTGCCTCCAGGGTTCAAGCAATTCCCCCGCCTCAGCCTCCCCAGTAGCTGGGATTACAGGCGTGCACCACCATGCCTGGCTAATTTTTGTATTTTTAGTAGAGACAGGGTTTCACCATGTTGACCAGACTGGTCTTAAACTCCTGACCTCAGGTGATCTACCCACCTTGGCCTCCCAAAGTGCTGGAATTACAGGCTTGAGCCACCGTGCCTGGCCATGTTTTCTTACAAGGACACCGGTCATATTGGACTAAGGGTTCACCCTACTCAATATGACCTCATCTGAACTAATGATATCTGCAATGAACCACTTCCTAATAAGGTCACATTCTGAGCTATTGAGGGTTAAGACTTCAACCTATCTTTTGTGGACGTATACCATTCAACCCATAACAGAAGGCAGTAGTATTCTAGGAAACATGAATGACCAGGGAACCCTATCATATGCTTTCTTAGGGGTGTTACTTTTCTGTGTTAGGCAACCGTGTATTACAACATAGATAGAAAGGGAAAAATGGGGCAACCCATAGTTCCTCTTCCTTCAGCTCTTCCTTACTCATTGGTATTATGCCTGAGGTAGAGAGTATTGATTGGCTGTGCATGTATCAAGAGTGAAATAAAAATAGTTAACTTAATTTTGTGCAGTGTTTTCACCGCTAAGGAAAGAATGAAATATATATGCATGTTCAAGCTACAAAATACAAATTGTGTAATTTCAGTGATTTTGCATGTGAGTTGTGTTCTTATTTTTGCATTTAAAACTGGCATTGCATAATATAAAGATAAATGATAAAAATTCATGCTAATACTTTAAGTTTTGAATTTTTCTTTACTGAAAATGACATTAAATAGCATATTTTAAAAATACCTCAATAAAAAATTTTTAAAAAGAACTCACAACAAGTTGAGAAAGAGCTCTATAAACTGTCCACAAACTATCTCACACTACTCCCAACCTGTCCCACCTGACTGCCATCCCAGAAGAAATTGATTTATGTTTCCTACTAAAGATATTCTCTCTTTCTCTTTTGTTTTAAGAGACGGAGTTTTGCTCTGTCGTCCAGGCTGGAGTGCAGTAGTATGATCATAGCTCACTGCAGCCTGGAACTCCTGGGCTCAACAAGGGATCCTCCTGCCTCAGCCTCCTGGGTAGCTGGGACTACAAGCAAGGATCACCTCGCCCAGCCCATGCTGTTTTTAACCTGAAGTCACCCATCCCCCTTTATGAGTAATCCTTGTGGCAAAGTTTTCCCCCTTGCTAGTAATGTATTTTTGTTGATAAATATGAGAAAATTTATCATTTGTGGCATGCTTAGCATATGCCAGGCACTGTAATACATGTCCAAGCAATCACTGAGAGCAGGCTTCCCTACTTCCCAAATAATTGTCCATTGCCTTTCTTCCTGCTCTCCCACACCTACATCTATTTACCCCACACACTTCAAGTTCCTTGAAGACAAGACTTGTTTCTTTTCCGTATTTGTATCCCCAACATCTAGCCCAGTGCCTGCAGTAAAGGACGTGGTCAATATAGGTTTACCAAAATAATAAACAATGGGTCAGGCACAGTGACTCAAGTCTGGAATCCCAGTACATTGGGAGGTTGAGGTGGGAGGATCACCTGAGTCAAGTAGCTTAAGATGAGCCCAGGAAACGTAGTGAGACCCTGTTTCTACCATTTTTTTTGTTTGTGTTTGATTTAGCCAGGCGTGGTGTTGTGCGAGTCTGTTAGTACCAGCTACTTGGGAGGTTGAGGTAGAGAGATGGTGGCTACAGTAAGCCCTGATCTCGCCACTGCAGTCCAGCCTGAGCAACAGAGCAAGACCCTGTCTCAATAAATAAATAAATAAATAAATAAATAAATAAATAAATAAACGATGGACACATGGATAGTGGAGCTAATGGGGGCCTATGAGAATCACCTGGCCTAGACTTCAGACTGGTCAGGAGTTACTGTCCTCACTTTTCAAATGAGATCTAGAAAGTGTGTGACCCTCTATGGGCCACTTATGCTCTTTGGATCTCCTTGTCCATATTAGTAAAATGAGAAAACTACTTTTTCCTTAAAGGACTGTTGTATGACATGAAGAATCATGAAGTATAAATTGCTCTCTAATATTTTGTCATCCATAATAATAACAGAGCAGGCCAGAACCTTCTGATGACATTGCTCTTTGGAGCCTGAAGCAAGCTCTGTGAACCCACGGTGAGGCTTGAGTGAGTAGCCTTCCTTCCTTGGGCCTCAGTTTCTCCTTCTGTGAAAGGAGGGGCTGGGATTTGATCCCAGAGGACACAAACCCGGGGGAATAAGAGGGTCAGGAAGACAACATAAACAAGAAGATGACTTACAGCCCTCCTGGTCTAACTTCCCCCAGTCCCCAACCTTTGGAAGAAACTTGGAGGGAGAGAAGTATTCCTCTTTGTGAGGAAAAAAAAAAGCCTGAGTTTGACAGTCAGTGTCCACACCAGCCACAGTGCCAGGAAGCATTGTGGAGCGATGAGGACTGTGGTCGACCAGTGGGCATGTGCTGCATCCAGGGTGGGAGCACCTTCTGCATCCCCTCAGATTGTTATAGCTTGGGAATTGGTGCCCACTATTGGCAGATTGTTTGACTTCAAAAGAAAGAGGAAATTGAGGCTGGGCACGGTGGCTCAAGCCTGTAATCCCAGCACTTTGGGAGACTGAGACGGGCGGATCATGAGGTCAGGAGATGGAAACCATCCTGGTTAACACAGTGAAACCCCATCTCTACTAAAAATACAAAAAGAAATTAGTCGGGCGTGGTGGGGGGCACCTGTAGTCCCAGCTACTCGGGAGGCTGAGGCAGGAGAATGGCGTGAACCCGGGAGGTGGAGCTTGCGGTGAGCTGAGATTGCACCACTGCACTCAAGCCTGGGAGACAGAGCAAGACTCCGTCTCAAAAAACAAACACACGAAAAAAAGACAGAGGAAATGGAGATATCTCCTGATTTTAAAAATACTGGCTTGACTTTGCCTTGCCTTGCTTTTCCTTCCTTCCTTCCTTCCTTCCTTCCTTCCTTCCTTCCTTCCTTCCTTCCTTCCTTCCTTCCTTCCTTCCTTCCTTCCTTCTGTTTCTTTCTTTTTCTTCTTTCTTCTTTATTCTTTCTCCCTTCCCTTCCATTCCCTCCCCTCCCCTCCCCTCCCCTCCCCCTCCCCCCCCCCCCTCCCCTCCCCTCCCCCCCCCCCCCCCTCCCCTCCCCTCCCCTCCCTTCCTTCTTTCTTTCTCTCTTTTTTTTTTTTTTGGCCATATGGGCGACACACCGTATCAGCCCTGGCTTGGGAACCCTGGCGTAGGTGCGTGATAGGAGCCCTCCAGCCTTGCAGGGATTCTGCAGGGAATAACAGGATAAGAGCTTTCCAGACTCCAGGAGAAGGAAGTAAAAGGCACCATTAACTTCAAAGCCCCTGAGCCTGACAGCCCACTTCTCCAACAGACAATAAACAGGAAGGAGACTGAGACTGTACAGCGAAAGGTGACCAGACAAGCCTGCCGGGGGAACTTCGCGCCTAGAAATTCCTCACTGCCAGCAGCAGGGCGCTGCTTTCCTGGGGCCACCTGGATGCCACAAAGCTACCTTCTATGCGGGGCTTCCATAACTTCCAGGGCTGCAAAGACCCAAAGTCCGAGAGCCAAGGATTATGGTAGCAGCCGCTCAGCTGAGGGGACTCAGGCTGCAGGTGGAGAAGGGTTGGGAAATCTATGAAAAAATGTATTGGTTACACAGGTATCATTCTCCTTGTACCACTATTAAAGCATGATTAAAATATTATTAAGATCCTGGCCGGGCACGGTGGCTCATGCCTGTAATCCCAGCACTTTGGGAGGATGAGGTGGGTGGATCAGGAGTTCGAGACCAGCCTTGCCTACATGGTGAAACTCTGTCTCCACTAAAAAAATACAACAAAAAAATTAGTCGGGCATGGACCCGAGATGGTGCCACTGCACTCCAGCCTGGGCGACAGAGTGAGACTCCGTCTCGAAAAATATGTATGTTATTAAGATTCTGAACAACACCATCCCCCACCCCGCCCCCTACCAGCAGGTAACCACTGTGATATCGATGGAATGGTCTTTGGCCAGGCACATAGGCAGTGGGGGTGAGGGAAGGCAGACCAGGTCAGAGCCTACTGTAATAATCCGGCTGAGAGATGGGGTTGGCTTGGGTAGGGGGAAGAGGTGAAGGGAGTGAGGAGGGGCCAGATCCTGAGCATAGTTAGAAATAGGAGCCTATAGGATCTGCTGATGGACTAGATGTGTGGTGTAAGAGAAAGAAATCAGATGACTCCAGGTTTTAGCTCTGAGCACCTAAAGGGTGAAGTTCCCATTTACTGAGATGTGGAACTTAATCACGTCTCCCAGGACATTGTTGATATATTGCCCTCTTCCCTCTTTTCCCAACCCAGCCTGCTGCCACCAGCTGAGTAGTTACAGCTAAGGCTCTAAGACTGCCCCAGACTTCAATGTTGGTTTTGATTTTTTTCTAGTTAATGATCTCAAGCAAGTTAGTTAACCCCAGATTCTTTCTTTCCAAAATGGGGATAATAATAGTACTGCCTTTATAGGGTTATATGAAGGTCAAATGATATGATGCCTGGTATATAAAGGGTGTTGAATAAGTGTGAGCCAAAATTACTGTGTAATCATTAAGTTGTTATTGTATGTATACATAGTTTCCTAGCCTGCAACTTCTAAGCCCAAAATGATCTCATGAGCATTTTTCATGAGATACCTTTAAAAATATCCCTTGGCTGGGCGCGGTGGCTCACCCCTGTAATCCCAGCACTTTGGGAGGCTGAGTCAGGTGGATCACAAGGTCAAGAGCTTGAGACCAGCCTGGCCAATATGGTGAAACCCCATCTCTACTAAAACTACAAAAATTAGCCAGGCGTGGTTGCGCAGCGTGCCTGTAGTCCCACCTACTTGGGAGGCTGAGGCAGAGGACTCGCTTGAAACAGGCAGGCAGAGGGAGGTTGCAGTGAGCCGAGATTGCGCTACTGCACTCCAGCCTGGGAGACAGAGCGACACTCTGTCTCAAATAAAATAAAATAAAATAAAATAAAATAATAAAATAAAATAAAATAAAACATCCCTCAAGGTCGGTTGCGGTGGCTCACGCCTGTAATCCCAGCACTTTGGGAGGCTGAGGCAGGTGGATCACAAGGTCAGGAGCTTGAGACCAGCCTGGCCAATATGGTGAAACCCTGTCTTTACTAAAAACATACAAAAATTAGCTGGCTGTGGTGGCAGGTGCCTGTCATCCCAGCTACTTGGGAGGCTAAGGCAGGAGAATTGCTTGAACCCGGGAGGCGGAGATTGCAGTGAGCTGAGATCGTGACGCTGCACTCCAGCCTGGGCGACAGAGCGAGACTCCATCTCAAAAAAAAAAAAAAAAATGTCCCTCAAAAGTTTGTTTGTTTGTTTAGAAGCAGTGTCTCACTATGTTGCCCAGGCTGGTCTCGAACTCCTGGCCTCTAGCAAACCTCCCACCTCAGCCTCTCAAGTAGCTGGAATTATGGGTGTAAGCCACCATGGCGGGCTCAAAAAATATTTTTACTAGCTACATAATATTCTATCATATAGGCAATTCATTTATGTAACCAGTCTTTCATTTTAGGTATTTTAAATATGACTAAGAGCTTATTGGCAAGTCATGTTGTTTCTGGCTTTTCTCTGCGCATTATAAACAACACTGAGATGAAAATCCTAAAAGCATCCTTTCTTTATGTTTCTCCAATATCTGAGGATACACTCCTAGAAGCGACATTGTTGTGACGAAGGCTGTGACAGTTAATTTTGTGCCTCCACTTGACTGGGCCGGGGGTGCCCACATATTTAGTTAAACACTGATCTGGGTATGTCTGTGGGGGTTTCTAGAGTATATTTGAATTAGTGGCCTGAGGGAGGCTGACTGTCCTCCCCAGTGTGGTGGGCCTCACCCAGTCAGTTGAAGACCTGAATAAAATAAAAAGGTTGAGTAAAACAGAATTTCTTTTTCTGCCTGTCTTTGAGTTGGGACATTGATTTTTCCCACCTTAGGACTCAGATTGAAACATTGGCTGTCCCTGGGTTTCAAGCTCACCAGCATTCCGACGGGCACTATCCCCAAGATTCTTCTGGTACTCAGGCCTGTGGGCTTGGGCTGGAGCTACACCCTCAGACCTCATGGGTGTCCAGCTTGCCAACTACAGATCTTGGGACCTGTCAGCCTCCATGAACATATTAATCAATTCCTTATAACCAACCAATCAATCTTCTATTGGTTCTGGTTCTCTAGAAAACCTTGACTTATACAAAGTGTGTGAATAGTTTTAAGATTTCCGAAATAGATTATGAATTGACCTCCAGAAGGCTATACCAAAACACATCCCCATCAATAATGTTAAAAAGTGGACTCTCACCAAGACTAAGTCATTGCTAAATCTATCTATCTGGCTGGGTGCGGTGGCTCACGCCTGTAATCCCAGCACTTTGGGAGGTAGAGGCAGGCGGATCACCTGAGGTCAGGAGTTCTAGACCAGCCTGGCCAACATGGTGAAACCTTGTCTCTATTAAAAATACAAAAATGAGCCAGGCGTGGTGGCAGGCGCCTATAATTCCTGCTACTAACGAGGCTGAAGCAGGGGAATTGCTTGAACCCAGGAGGCGAAAGTTGCAGTGAGCTGAAATTGTGCCATTGCACTCCAACCTGGGCAACGAGAGCAAAACTCGGTCTCCAGAAAACAAAAACAAAGAACAAAAACAAGAAAACACACACCAAAAACTGTCTATCTATCTATCTATAATAAATATATATTTAGAATCAGTGTTTCCTCAAATTGATTATGAAATTGAATATATCATTGTAGTTCACATTTCTTTGCTCTCCAGTAAGACTGGTGTTTTCTGAATGTGAATATCTGTTATATGTATTTCTTCTTCTACAAACTGTCCTTTACCAATCTTTCTGTTGGTGTTTTAGAGTTTTGCTAAAGGAAGAATTAGTTATGCATTAAAACGAATGATCCTTGGTCTGTTGAATTTGTTACACACGTTTTTACTGCTGTCTTTACATTTTGTGTTGGGCTTTTATGACCTACACTATAGAATACACGCAGACAGACCTTTTCTCCCTTTGCAAGAGTATATGCTTCCAAGGCACTTGGTGTGTGTGCTCATGGTAACCGGGTTCCAGGCCTGCCTCTGCCCTAGCTTGCTCTGTGGCCGTGGGCAAGTGACATCTCCCAGGTCACAGCCTCCCCATCTGTCAATGGCGGCAGAGGTGGTCAGACCTCTGAGCTTCCTCCTAGCTCTGGCATCCTATGATTTTAGTTTTTCAGCTAGTGGGCATGTTGGCTCTGAGTTAAGAGCTCATTTCAAGAAATAGTTACTGCCTAGTACAACAGTCTGTTAACTAGTCTCCCTGTTTTTGATTGCTCTATGCCCAGTTGTTAATGGGCATTGCTAATGCCAGCTTCCCTACAGTGCAGTTTTGAGCAGTCCATAAACCAGACTCCAGCCCCCTCAGCAGTCATTGGTCTCCCTTCCTGCTTGCCCAGTCTTACTGCCTGCTGCTCCCTGTCAAAATGAGTATTTGTGGTTCCTCAGATATTTTTGCTCATACTATTGCTTTTGCTGGGAATGTTACCACATCGTAAATTTTGTATGGAAAAGCTTTGCCTAACTTTTAAATCCCAGCTAAGCACCATCTCCTGCATTAAGCCATTAGTGATTATTGCCCGTTCCAGGGGAATTTGTCACTCTTTTGAATTACCGTATTTTCCACATGCCATGGGTATTATGGTTGTTGACATTTATGTCCTATTTACTGAACAAAAGCATACACATATTTCAGGCAATATAAGCAAGCAGACTGGCAGCCCATACTGTATTTTCAGAATTGGGAAATTTTTTCACATAAAAATCCCGATTTTCATCTTCTCTTGAAAGGTCAGAAGATCTAGCTTACATCCTCAAAGACAGGTCAGCAAGCCACAGCCTGTGGGCCAAATCTGACCTGGCCTCTGTTTTTAGAAATAAAGTTTGATTGGAACACAGCCCCACCCGTTTATTTATATATTCACAGTGGATGCTTTCCTTTTACTGTGGCAGGGGTGAGTAGTTGAGACAGAGACTCTATGGCCTAGAAAGCCTATTTACTATCCAGCCCTTTACAAAAAAGTTTGCCAACTCCTGCCATAAGGCACCAACTGTGGAGCATGCACGTGCCCCAGGACCTCTTCCTATTCTCTATCAGACCTGGCCAGTTGCAAGTATTTATCCTGTCTCCTAAGGCCTTTAAAACATTAGTTTTTCATTCTTCTTAATCCTCTTGATCATTGCGTGAACCCGGGAGGCGGAGCCTGCAGTGAGCCAAGATCCGGCCACTGCACTCCAGCCTGGGCGGCAGAGCGAGACTCCGTCTCAAAAAAAAAAAAAAAAAAAAAAAGCCATTATGTCACATAGGCAAGGCAATCATATCCTAACACAGTATGAAAGCCATTATGCCAGGTGTGGTGTGGGGGCCCATGCCTGCAATCCAAACACTTTAGGAGGCTGAGGCAGGTGGATCATCTGAGGTCAGGAGTTTGAGATTAGCCTGGCCAACATGGTGAAACCCTGTCTCTACTAAAAATACAAAAATCAGCCAGGCATGGTGGCACGCGTCTGTAACTCTAGCTACTTGAGTGGCTGAGGCAGAAGAATCACTTGAATCCAGGAGGTGAAGGTTGCAGTGAGCCGAGATTGCCCCACTGCATTCTAACCTGGGCGACAGAGCTAGACTCTGTCACCAAAAAAAAAAAAAAAAAAAAAAAAAAAAAAAAAAAAAAAAAAAAGCCATTATGGGCCGGGCGCGGTGGCTCAAGCCTGTAATCCCAGCACTTTGGGAGGCCGAGGCGGGCGGATCACGAGGTCAGGAGATCGAGACCATCCTGGCTGACACGGTGAAACCCCGTCTCTACTAAAAAATACAAAAAAAACTAGCCGGGCGAGGTGGCGGGCGCCTGTAGTCCCAGCTACTGGGGAGGCTGAGGCAGGAGAATTGCGTGAACCCGGGAGGCGGAGCCTGCAGTGAGCCAAGATCCGGCCACTGCACTCCAGCCTGGGCGGCAGAGCGAGACTCCGTCTCAAAAAAAAAAAAAAAAAAAAAAAGCCATTATGTCACATAGGCAAGGCAATCTCTAAAATAAATATTCAAAACCATTACACTGCCAATATAAATTAAATGATCAACTCTAATAACAGTCCTCAGTAACTATAGCTACTGATAAAGTAGGTTCTTAGAGTTAAAAGCTTGAAATCAGTGTATAGGTGTGCTCTTTGTGGAATTCCACCATGGCATACCGCAGCCAGGGCCAGAAAGTGCAGAAGGCTATGGTGTAGCCGTCAATCTCATCTTCAGATACTTACAAAACAGATCGCGGATTCAGGTGTGGCTCTATGAGCAAGTGAATACGCGGATAGAAGGCTGTATCATTAGTTTTGATGAGTATGTGAAACTTGTATTAGATAATGCAGAAGAGATTTATTCTAAAACAAAGTCAAGAATGCAAGTGGGTCGGATCATGCTAAAAGGACATAATATTACTCTGCTACAAAGTTTCTCCAACTAGAAATGACCAATGAAGTAAGAAATTGTTGAAATGGATACAGTTTGCTTTTAGATATCCTTTGTCCAATATGAACATTTATTCGTATTGTTTTGATTACTCTTATGGTATTACAAGATGGCAATACATGCTATGGGATTGTTTGTATTTTAACAAACAAACAAACAAAAAGCTCGAAGTCTAAAGTCAGATTGCCTGGACTCATATTCCAGCGGTGCCACCTATGTGAGCAGGGTGAGTCTTTGTTTCCTCATCTGAAAATGAGGATAACAGCAGTGCCTACCCTTGGATTGATGAAAGGAGTCCATTCAACTAATATTTAGTGACAGCTACTTTGAGTCAGGCACTGTGCTAGGCTCTTGGGATACAACAGTGAGCAGAAACGGCCACATTTCCACTTAGGAAGAGCTTAACTTAGGAAGTGGTTGAGGGAAATGGAGCAGGCAGCAGATACCACTGGTGCATGTTGTTGAGTCATTTGGGCCACCGCTGAGTTCAGCCACAGTAGGGGGTGAAAGTTCTGACTCTTCTCTGGCTGCCAAAGCCTTCTCCAGTGCAGCAACGTAGCTGGAACCAGTTTGGCTGTCAGGCAAGCACAACCTAGAAGGGAGGAATTAATGCCCAGAGGCAACCCCCAACAAGGTGGACCGGGAGTCCGCGATAGAGGATATGGCCCCTGTTCTTCAGAAGAACAACTCTGGGCGGCATTCTGTATGACCCTCGTCAGAGGTCCTGGCAGGATAAAGCTCCAGAGTAAGGAGAGAGGCTAGTAACACCCTCACATTGACTTTGCACTTTTCCTGTCTCACCTTCCCTGCTTTCTGGCAACATTATCCAGATAAACTATCTGCATCCAAACCTTCGTTTCAGTCTCTGCTTCCGAGGAAATCCAAAGTAGAACAAATCGTAAACAAACAAAAACAAGAAAATACAAAAGAGTAGTAAGTGCCATGCAGAGAATGAAAACAGGTGTGAACAAAGTGGGGCCATGGAAGGCCTCCATTGAGAGCTGAGTGACAGGAGGAATCCAGCCACGCCCCGGGTAGAGGACGAATACTCTGCAGAGGGAGCAGCTGGTGCAGAGGCTCACAGCAGGATTGTGCGTGGCATGTTAAATGAGAGAAAGGGCAGCGAACCTGGAATTTAGTGGCTGAGGAAGTGAGGTGAAGAGGAAGGCCAGATTGTGAGGGTCTTTGCTATAACCCAGGTATATTGATGTGGGACTTTATTCTAAATGCCATGGATGAGAAGTCATGGGAAGATTTTAAACACAGGAGGAACAGGGATTAATCTTCAGTTTCAAAATATCACCCGGGCTGCAGCGTGAGAGTGAGTGAGAGTAGACAGGGAGTAGAAACAGGACACCCGTTAAGGAAGCTACTGCACGACTCCAGGCAAGTGATGCTGGTGGCTTGGACTGGTGTTGGAATAAGGTGGATGAAGAGAAATAGACGATTTGGGATATGTTTTGTAAATAATAATGGTGGGCTGGGCATGGTGGCTCAAGCCTGTAATCCCAGCACTTTGGGATGTCAAGGCAGTAAGATCGTTTGAGCTCAGGAGTTCAAGACCAGCCTGGCCAATATGGTGAAACTCTGTCTCTACTAAAAATACAAAAAAAAAAAAAAAAAAAAAAAAGCCAGGCGTGGTGGTGTGTGCCTGTAGTCTCAACTATTCGGGAGGCTGAGGGAGAAGACTTGCTTGAATCCAGGAGGCAGAGGTTGCAGTGAGCTGAGAGCATGCCACTACACTCCAGCCTGGGTGACAGAGCAAGACCGTCTCAAAAAAAGAAAAAAAAAAGAAAAGAAAAAATGAATAATGGCAACACACTAGGCCCTAGTATATGCACAGAAATATTGAGTAACTTATCCAAGGTTGCCCGGGGCAGAGATTTGAACCAAGATCATCTGATTCCACAGTCTGTACTCTTACCACTAGGCTCCCCTGCCTCACTAGAATCCACCCCTTGGCTGAGGAATCCGACATAGAGGTAAAGGGAAGAGGAAGCTAGGAATCAAGCCACAGCCCCAGAAGTCCAGGTGTTAAAAACAATTTACGAGACAAAAAAACATTGTTTTGGACTGAGCCCCTATGCTAGTCCAGATCAAATGGATTCCCTCATGCTAGGTGCCATGTAGTCAAACTAAACTTAGAAACAGGAGAGTTTCTTGAAAAACAAGAGATTCACAGCAACCAACCCAGACGGGCTCATCAACCTGAGCCAGTATGATAAGGAGGTCTTCTCCGCTTTAACCCTCTAAGGAAAGTAACATGGAAATGACCCATCTGCTTTTCGATCCTTGTTTCTGCTTTCTTCAGCCTTTTTCTGCCTATAAAGCCCACCACCTCTGCTCAGCTCATTGGAACACCTTTCTATTTTGCAGATAGGGTCTGCCCAATTCATGAATTGCTAATAAAAGCCAATTAAATCTTTGAAACTCAATTTGTTGACATTTCGTTCTTTGAGATAGGTATTGTTGTTAGGACACCCCTCCGCTGCCCTCCACAACACCACTGTGGTTATGGAGAGAGACCACCACCCTCTCTGTGCTCCTGCTGAGACCCCCACCCCTGCCTCTTTCCAACACAGCCTCTTCACTATGATCTGCCTTGAGACCACAGTGAGGCACCTGAGCCTTCTTCCTATCCCGTTACCATAGAAGCTCAGGTCTCCCCTTGCTCCTCCAGACTTGAACCCTCATGCCCCGCCTGGCCATTGTCCCCAGTTCTGACCCTGTCTCCTGAAACCTGCCACTCTGTTCTGGACCCTGGTCCAGACTCACAGGGTCCTTTTGATCTTCTTACTCTCATTCCCAGGCTGCACATTCATATCACCTCAAGGACTTAAAAATATTCTGAAGCCCACGCTCCTCACCAGACCAATTAAATAAAATTTCAGATTGTGGCATCCAGGTACTGGCATGTTCTCAAAATTTCCTGGGTGTTTCTAATTTGTGGCTGGGTCAAGAATCACAGATGGAACAGACCCTGGCTCTCCTTGAGAGCTCAGCTGCCTTAAGTGGTGGCTGTGTTCACTTCCTGTTGCCTCCGAACCATGGGCCTGAAGGTGCCGTGGGCTCCTCTCTCCTCTCTGCTCCCCCTTGTCACTGCCACTCTCTTCTCCATCATTGTTTCTGTAAAACCTTCAGGCTTTGAACCTCATGTCTTCAAAGTGCACCTCCTGGCTACCAGGTCACCCCTCATTGCTTAAGGATTTTAGCTCCTGGCTCACTGTCACTCTCTAACACTGCTCCTGGTTTTTTGGTTTTTTTTGTTTTGTTTTGTTTTGTTTTAGATAGAGTCTCCCTCTGTCACCCAGGCTGGAGTGCAGTGGTACAGTCTCAGTTCACTGCAACCTCCACCTCCTGGGTTCAAGCAGTTCTCCCGCCTCAGCCTCCCAAGTAGCTGAGATTACAGGCATGTGCTCCCATGCCTGGCTAATTTTTGGATTTTTAGTAGAGGTGCTGTTTCACCATGTTGGCCAGGCAAGTCTCGAACTCCTGACCTCAACTAATCTGCCTGCCTTAGCCTCCCAAAGTGCTGGGATTACAGGCGTGAGCCACCGCGCCCGGCCCACTGCTCCTGTCTTAATTCTCAGTGTTTCCAATATCCAAACAGATAGATGGACCTTCTGAGACTCTGATCTGTCCTCTAATCCCTGTCTTTCACCTCACCTCGGCCGTTCCTTGTGATGGTCTCGCACCATCCACGGTCACAGTCTCCAATAACTCCTTGACCACTCACCACTTATCACTTGCCATCTTTCCAGCTCACCTTCACTAGGACCCAGACCCCAGTTATCCTTGAAGCCCTGAATCTTATCTCCTCTCTGCTGTCTCACCTCCTCTCACCTCCTCCCTTCTCGCCTTGTCCAGATTCCATTCCAAAGTCAATCAGTGGAATCAATCCTTTGCATCTATCCTTAACCCTCTTGACTTTCTCATAACTTGCAGCATCCACTCGGCCAACCTTCAACCCAGGTTCAATCCAGCTGCCTGTTCTGCACCAGATCCTGTGCACTGACCGTGATGGGACAGAAACATAGCCATGCTGATGGCCTTCCAATGAATTCACCATCATTAAGCACAAATGGGTTTTCTATTTGGCCGAGCAAGCCTTCTGTATTTCTCTTGTCTCATGGGTCTTGAGGATGGTCCCTGAACCAGCGGCATCAGCATCATCTGGGAACTGCAAATTCTCAGACCCATGTTAGAAATGCAAATTCTCAGACCCCATGTCAGACGTACTCAATCAAATACTCTGGGGGCGGGCCCAGCACTCTACTTTAACCAAGCCTCTAGGTGAGTTTGATGCATGGACCCCAGTATATACCACTGCTAGAGTCTGTTTCCCCTCTCTCTCTCCAAGATGAATATTTCATGCCATCTCTTCTCCCTGCTCACATCTAATACTTCCTCACCCCTCCTCACATTCAGCTAGCTTCCTTATACACTAAGAAAATAGGAAAAATCAGAGGAACTTCCACAAGTTCCCACACCACATCTCTGCCTCCTCTTACCGCACCTGTGCCCATACATGCTGCCTGCTGTCTTTTATTGAGGACACGCTGGCCATCCGGTCTTAAAATCAGGCCCCATGACTTCCCTGGTCCAATCTGCCAGCAACTTTCCACTGGATAATGGCAAAAGCTCCCTAACCAGTCTCCTTACGTCTGCCTTTGCCCCCCACTTTGCCCAACCAGAATGACTCCATCAAAATGCAATTCGCATCCTTCCTTTGCCCAAAACCCCTCAATGATTCTTCATCTCGCTCAGAGTAAAGGCCTATACCTACAGGGCCCTATGTGATCTGCCTACATCTTTGTTCCCCTGTCTGACCTCATCTTCTCCCACACTCCCCGCCCTGTCCACCTACTCCCACCACACTGGCCTCTTGCTTGTCCTCAGACATTCTGGGCACGCTCCCACCTCAGGGTCTCCACACTTGCCGTTCCTCCCAGCCCCACATATCTGTACAGCCAGCTCTCCAATATCCTTCAAGTTTTTACTCCATGTCATCTTATCAGGGGGGCTTTTCCCAGCCACCTATTATAGTTTCAGCTACTGATCCTTCCATCTGCCTTCTCTGCTTTCTTTTTTTCTCCTAGTCCTTAACACTATCTAATAGATTACATATTTGGCTTTTAAAATATTGTTTACTCTCTGTCTCCTGCGTGGAGCATTAAGTCCATGATGGAAGAAATATCTTACTTTTTTCTTCTCCATCGCAGTGCCCAGCTGAGTGCCAGGCATAGAAGTGGATCAGTGAATTAAGACTATCAGTCTCATCAATGATTCTCTTCCTCCGCTGGGCATGGTGGCTCACACCTGTAATCCCAGCACTTTGGAAAGCTAAAGCAGCAGGATTGCTTAAGCTCAGGAGTTTGAGATTGGCTGGGCCAACATATGACTACCCAGTCTCTATAAAATTTTTTAATTTTAATTTTATTTTATTTTTAGACAGAGTCTTGCTCTATCGCCCAGGCTGGAGTGCAGTGCCACGATCTCAGCTCACTGCAAGCTCCGCCTCCCAGGTTCATGCCATTCTCCTGCCTCAGCCTCCCGAGTAGCTGGGACTACATCTCAGCTCACTGCAAGCTCCGCCTCCCAGGTTCATGCCATTCTTCTGCCTCAGCCTCCCGAGTAGCTGGGACTACAGGTGCCCACCACCATGCCCGGCTAATTTTTTTTGTATTTTTTAGTAGAGACGGGGTTTCACTGGGATAGCCAGGATGGTCTTGATCTCCTGACCTTGTGATCCACCCACCTTGGCCTCCCAAAGTGCTGGGATTACAGGCGTGAGCCACTGCGCCTGGCCCCACATTTTTAAAAAAAATGTAGCCAGGCATGGCAGTGTGCACCTGTAGTCCAAGCTACTCAGAAGGCTGAGGTAGGAGGATGATTTGAGCCAAGGAGGTCAAGGCTGCAGTCACCCATGATCATGCCACTGCACTCCAGCCTGGGTAACAGAGTGAGACCTTGTCAAAAAAAAAAAAAAAAAATCCCTTTCTATTTTCCCTCTAGCTAAAACTTGGTTCTCTTCTGAGAACGAGCTTCCACTGTAACCCCCTTAGGTGGAGCCATTTTCTGTCCCTCTCCCCTTGTACCAAGCGGCCTGAGCGGAAGATGGTGACCCCTGCTCCCCATCACCACACCCAAGCCACTCTCCTTCCCTTCTCTATACCCCCTAGCTTAGAAATTCATATCATCAGACCAGTCCATCTTGCCCCTGTCTCCTGTGGACCCCCAGGGTTTTCCCCTCACTCCTGGAAGAGCTGAGTCGGTGCCTTGCTGTTGCAATTCCAACACTGCCTCATGAGAATTCTTGGTGATTTTGGTATCTTGGTCGATGATTCATCCAAGACCCAGGTTTTTCAGTTCCTTGAAGTCCTCTCCAACAATCTTATTCTCCACCCTGACTCAGCCACTTGCTCTGTGGCCAAAACCCAGACTCTGTTGTTACTAATAATTGCAAATCATCCATTTCAGGAATCGCATGCTGTGACCAACAAGCCTGTCTTGCCAGCTCACCCCTCAGGCACTCTGACTTCAGCAACCACCCTACTCCATCGGGTCCTCCAGCCATTGATCCCTCCGCCTTTTCACTGCCTCGCCCACCGCTGTCATGCCTATGCTATACACAGTGCAGATTCCATGGCTCACCATTAAATCCTTTGGTTGTACACATGCTCCACTAGGCTGCCTACTCTCAACTCAAAATTTTTACACCGCAAAAACCCAGCCCTTATCAAAGGCAACATTCCACCTACTCAGCACCTCCACAACCAGAGGGCACAATAAAATGATCAAATCCATGCTCGTGGCCTCACTTTAAATCAATCACAATAGCTATTCTCATAGTGCTTTCCATGGGCAAGGTACCATTATAGGTGCTTGACATGTAGTAAGTCACTTAATCCTCATAACAACCTTATGAGATACTACTATTACCATCCTCATTTCAAGATGAGAAAACTGAAGCACAGAAAGGTTAAGAGACTTGCTCAAGATCACATAGCTGGGTGGAGGAATTAGAACTGGCAATTCAGCCCCAGAATTGATACTCAGGACCACTACACTGGCCTCTCGAGATCCATGAACTTCACACACTGCTGTTGTCAAGCATTTCTCCCACAATTCCTTTGGCCAGCCTTCTCACATGAGACCCGGCATCAGAACCACCTGGAGGGTTTGTTAAGAACAGGTGGCTGGACCTCATTCCCTGGGCTTCCGAATCCATGACAAGAAAGTGTGGGCTAATGATCAGCCTTTCCAACCACTGCCCAGGCAATGCTGCTGTACCATTCAGTGACATTAATTACATTCACACTGTTGTGCAACCATCACCACTGCGTCCTAATATTTTATATCTAGAATATACATTTTAGCCGGGCCCAGTGGCTCACGCCTCTAATCTCAGCACTTTGGGAGGCTGAGGTGGGTGGATCACTTGAGGTCAGAAGTTCGAGACCAGCCTGGCCAACATGATGAAACTCCGTTTCTACTAAAAATACGACAATTAGTCAGGTGTGGTGGCATGCGCCTATAATCTCAGCTACTGGGGAGGCTGAGGCAGGAGAATCACTTGAACCTGGCAGGCAGAGGTTGTAGTGAGCTGAGATCATGCCACCGCACTCCAGCCTGGGCAACAGAGTGAGACTCCATCTAATAGAAAAATTACATTTTAATATATCTGTTTACGTATAATATGGACAATATAGTTTTTATATCTATCTATCTATCTATCTATCTATCTATCTATCTATCTATCTATCTATATTTTTTGAGACAGAGTCTCGCTCTGTCGCCCAGGCTAGAGTGCGGTGGCCGGATCTCAGCTCACTGCAAGCTCCACCTCCCAGGTTTACGCCATTCTCCTGCCTCAGCCTCCCGAGTAGCTGGGACTACAGGCGCCCGCCACCTCGCCTTGTTTGTATTTTTTAGTAGAGACGGAGTTTCACCATGTTAGCCAGGATGGTCTCAATCTCCTAACCTCATGATCCGCCCGTCTCGGCCTCCCAAAGTGTTGGGATTACAGGCTTAAGCCACCATGCCCGGCCTATAAATCTATATTTTTATATACCTAGATATATAGAATTTATATATTTTTATATACAGAAAATCCCAAAGAATCCACAAGAAAGTTGCTAGAGTACAGCCTCATATTGTCTCTTGACCCTTCTCTGGGCATGTTTCACCTCCATTCCTCCACCCAAAATGCTCTTTCAAAGTCTCCTCTGATCTCCATCTTGCTAAAGTCAATGGCCAACACTTAGTCTGCATCATCTGATATGGTTGATCATTACTTCCTCTTTCTCGCTTTCTCTTTTTTTTTTGAGATGGGGTCTCTGTTGCCCAAGCTGGAGTGCAGTGGCATGATCATAGCTCACTGCAGCCTTTGAACCCCTGGGCTCAAGGGATCCTCCTGCCTCAGCCTCTCAGATAGCTTGGACTATAGGCAAATGCCATCATGTCTAATTATTTTTTTGAATTTTTTTTTTTTTTTTTTTTTTTTAGAAACGAGGTTTTGCTTTGTTGTCCAAGCCAGTCTCAAATTCCAGGCTTCAAGTGATCCTCCCGCTTCAGCTTCCCAAAGTGCTAGAATTACAGGCATGAGCCACTACACCCAGCCCCTTGCTCTTTTTAATAGTATCTTTGGTTTCCAGCATCACAGTCTCTTGATTCTCTTCTAGCTCTGTAGCAAACCACTTATTTTTCAGTCTCCCTTGCTGGATCCTCCTCATCGTCCACACTCCAAATACCAGAGTGTCCCAGGGCTCAGTCTTCAGACTCTCCCCTTCTTTATCTGCATTCTTTCCCCTTGTGGTCTCTCTAGAACCATGGCTTAAAAGCCATCTATAGACTGAGGACTTCTAAATTTATATCGTCAGTCCAGACCTCTTCTCTGAACTCCAGACTTGCACATTCAACTACCCATTTACCATCTCAACTTAGATATTGATGACGGTCCTCAAAAGAATATGTCCACATCAAACATCTGGAACCTGTGAATGTGGCCTTATTTGGAAAAAGGGTCTTTGCAGATGTAATTAAGGATCTTGAGATGAGAAGATCTCTAAGTGGGGGGCCCTAAATCAAATAGAAGTGTTCTTATGAGACACATAGGGAGGAGAACCACTCAGGAGAGGAGAAGGCTGTGTGACCAAGGAGGCAGAGATTGCAGCAATGCAGCCACAAGTCAAGGAACCCTGATGGCCACCAAAAGCTGGAAGAGGCAAGGAACAGAGTCCATCCAAGACCCTTGAGAGTAAGCACGGCCCTGCTGCTGACATGTAGATGTCAGACTCTGGTTTCCAGAACTGTGCAAGAATCCATTTCTGTTGTTTTAAGCTACAGTTTGTGGTAATCTGTTATGGCAGCTCTAGGAAACTTACACAGATGTTTTATAGACATCTCTGACACAACATTTCTCAAAACAAACTCTGTTTACTCACCTCCTGCTCCCATCCACAGAGCGTGCTCCTCCACTCCTCCCAGGAGCAGTGTTTCCCATCCCGGCAAAGGCAATTCCAGCCTGAAAGTTGCTCAGGCCAAAACCTTTATGCCAGTGTTGACCCTTCACTTTCCATCACAGCCCACATCCAAATCCTCAGTGAAACCTGGTGGCTCTATCTCCAAAGATGACCAAAATTATATCATTTCTTACCTCTTTCCTGCAACCACTTGGGGCCAAGCTCCCATCCTTGCTGGGATCTCTCTCCTTTCTTTGTTTCTTTTCTCTTTCTTTCTTTCTTTTTCTTTCTTTCTTTCTTTCTTTCTTTCTTTTTCTTTCTTTCTTTCTTTCTTTCTTTCTTTCTTTCTTTCTTTCTTTCTTTCTTTCTTTCTTTCTTTCTCTCTCTCTTTCTTTCTCTCTCTCTCTTTCTCTCGCTCTCTTTCTCCCTTTCTCTCTTTCTCTCTTTCTCTCTTTCTTTCTTTCTTTCTCTCTTTCTCCATTTCTTTTTTTTTTTGACAGGGTCTAGCTCTGTTGCCTAGCTTGGACAGCAGCAGCACAATCATGGATTACTGCAGCCTCTGCCTCCTGGGCTCAAGAGATCCTCCCACCTCAGCCTTCTGAGTAGCTGGGACTACAGGCGTGTACCACCATGCCTGGCTAATTTTTTATTTTGTTCTTTTGCGGGGGCGGTGGTAGAGACAGGTTTTCACCATGTTGCCCAGGTGGCTCTTGAACTCCTGGGCTGAAAAGATCCTTCAGTCTCGCCTCGCCTCCCAAAGCCCCTCCCAAAGCTGGGATTATAGGTGTGAGCCACCACTCTCGGCTGCTGGGATTATTAAACTCATCTATCTCTCGCCTTTGTCCTCGCCCCTCACAGTCTATTCTCAAACAGTAGCTGGAGTAATGCTGTTATAATTGAAATCAGACTTCATCACGCATCTGCTCAAAGCCCTCCAATTATTTCACATCTCACTCAGCATAAAAGCCAAGTTACCATGTTCTGCAGGCCGCTACATGATCTGGGTGCTTGTAACCTTTCTGAGGTCATCACCTGCCACTCTCTTCCTCTGTTACTCTGCTCCTTGAGCCAACCATGTTGACTCCCACCTCAGGGACGTTTCACTGAGAATGTTGGGGGTTGGCAAGGAGCTGGTAGAGTTGCTAGGCTACATTTTGTGCCATTGGAGATTTGTAGGCATGAATTGAAAGTGGGACCAATCAGCACAGTTGGAAGTGAGTGAATTGTGAACAAACGTAAACCTGAAAGAACCAATCCTTCAAGATAGATCCTGAGTGGCTAACTGGGCCTAAATTTAAAATAGAGCCAAATGGCCATTTGCTGACTACAGGTCACACACATACTCTGAGTTCCCCAAACGCCCCTCACCTCTGTTTAATTTTGGGACTTTCAGGGCTCACCTCAAGCAACCAGAGCTCACCTACCTCAGCCAATCAGGGCTCAGCTGTATCAACCAAGCAGAACTCAGCTACATCAATAATTCAGAAGTAAGCAAGTTTGAATCCTTCACTTGCATAAACAGATTTGATTGGAAACCTACGTAGAAAGTTTTTCTATAAAAGCTAAACCCGGCTCACTCATGTAGTCCCAGCACTTTGAGAAGCCAAGGTGGGCGGGTCACTTGAGCCCAGATGTTGGAGGCCACCACCCTGGGTAACATGGTGAAACCCCATCTCCACAAAAAAATACAAAAAAAAAACTAGCCTGGTGTGGTGGCATGGGCTGTAGTCTCAGCTATTTGGGAGGCTGAGGTGGGAAAATCTTGAGCCCAGAGAAGGTTGCAGTGAGCTGAGATTGCACCACTGCACTCCAACCTGGGTGACAGAGTGAGATCCTGTTCCCCCAACCCCCCCATCCGCCCGCCCCCCCCAAAAAAGCCAAACCTTCTCTTTGTCTTTGGAACGTATCTTCATTTTACACTAAAGTCTGAGTCCCCTTGGTTTGTAAACTGTTCACTGAAATAAAGCCTCTTTCCTCCAAATTCCTTTTTAGAGGACTTTTATTCACAGAATGAAGAAAGACAAGGATTAGGTTTGGCTGGATTAAGGTTTTGCTAGGAAAGAATGATGAGAGAAAAGGGCAAGGATGTAAGGGCTATTTGTATAAGGGAATGATTATAATCTTGGCCCCATGAAATCTCAGATGGGTAAGAAGGACTTAAGTTAGGTAATGCATATAAAGCGCTTACCATAGGGCCTGGCACATTGTAAAAGCTCACTAACTGCATTCATCCTATGTATACTACAACTACTCTTCTTCTTCTTCTTCTTCTTCTTCTTTTTTTTTTTTTTTTTTTTTTTTTTTTGAGACGATATCTGGCTCTGCCACCCAGGCTGGAGTGCGGTGGCGCGATCTCAGCTCATTGCCACTTCCACCTCCGGGTCCAAGCGATTCTCATGCCTCAGTCTCCTGAGTAGCTGGGATTACAGGCACCTGCCGCCATGCCCGGTGAATTTTTGTATTTTTAGTAGAGATGGGGTTTCACCCTGTTGGCCAGGCCGGTCTTAAACTCCTGACCTCAGGTGATCTACCCACCTCGGCCTCCCAAAGTGTTGGGATTCCAGGCATGATCCATCGTACCCGGCCTAAAACTACTCTTAATCCTAAAAACGACCTGGCAAAATTAACCACAGTGCCATCCTCTAGCCTAGCACTTGCAATTAAACCTCAATCTCTATAAACAAGAGATGGCTTTGAAGATAGAGCAATAAAATCCAAGACATGGATAATACTTAAGAAATGTGCATATATATATATATATATATATGGTATAAATAAATCAAAGGTGTAATTGCCAGAGTGAAAGTGATTATTGCTTTGTAACTCTATATAATGAGCAACACGCAAAACAAAAAAAAAAAAACCCAAAAAATCCCCCAAACCCCAAAACACATCCAAACATGTTCTTCAATTTAAATACGTTAAGATTTACTTACTCCTCCAAGTGTTTGTAATATTTCAGTATTATTTCAGCGTGATAATATTGTGGTTTTCTTTTACAAATCTTTGTCGACTTGCTTTCAGTTATCCATTAGTGCTGACACAGAAAGTGTTTTTTCATCTGTTACTCATATCTGCCAAGTTGCAAGCTGTGGTTGAGTAATTGGAAACATACAACCAAATGGATCAACTTTATCAGCGTGTTCCAGGTACTCAAGGCCATGGCCTATTTTCCTCAAGCTTCAATATTATTCAAAGATTTGGCTGAGAAAAACATTTTATTTTTATGTTCATACAAATAGAGATGTTAGTAAGGAGGATGTCAAAATCACATATATTCGAAAGATTAAAACACATCAGCAAAATTCACGAGCTGGGCCATGGATCAAGAAATCAACAGATGGGAGTTATAGTAGGAGGCGCCATCTGCCAATTCAAGGTCCCACTAATTTAGGACTAAGACAAACCCTCTGTGACAACAGTGTGGTGGAGGGAATTATTTCTACATTTTTGAGTCGAGCACCTGGGTGGATGGAGTTGCCAGTTATTAAAATGAGGGAGTTGGGGCTGGAACACACAGTTTCAGGTTCAAGGCCCTGATGGTTTAATTCCAACTGCAGAAGCCTCAATTTCATTATCTGTGAAATGGATGTCCATTCCAAATTTCCTCAATCCTATTAGTGATTTTTCGGCATTTCTGCTATTGAGAACGTGTCTTAATTAATAAATTAATCCATTTGAAGGAGTAGTGCTTGTCTTTTAACAGATAAATTTTAAAATTGAGAGCGTTTCTTTTACATGGTGTTAATGTAAAATGTAACAAAGAAGGCAGGACCTGGCTCATGAGGTTGCTGTGAGGATTAAATGCCTTAAAGTGTGGTGTTGTTTGTAAAGCATTTAGGAGCGTCTGGACGCCGGGGCCGATGAGGGAAGGTGAGGGCTGCAGCCTGAGCGAGGATGTCCGAGTTCCCAGTCCCGTGTGTTGATAAGATCTCCATCACCACCTCATCGAACCTCAGCAGAAAAAGGCCAGGAAAAGCATCCCCATCCTACTCTGGGGGATTATTTCTTATTTATAATTTGTTCAGGGATATGCATTTCTCTTGAGCTGTTTCCTACCCTGCCCGCCTTTTCTTGTTACTCACTATGAAACCTACTTCAGGACAATGTCAGATTCTGACCCACACAATCAGCATCTCTGCAGGGGGATCCTGAGTTCACATTTATTTCCTGTTTACATGTGAGTCTTTTACTGTTCAAAACACTCCAGGGGGTTGGGTGAAGTGGCTCATGCCCTGTAATCCCAGCACTTTGGGAGGCTGAGGCGGGTGGATCACTTGAGGTCTGGAGTTCCAAACCTGCCTGGGCAACATGGCAAAATCCCTTCTTCACAAAAAGGACAAAAATTATCTGGGCCTGGTGGCGGGTGCCTGTAATCCCAGTTACTCAGGAGGCTGAGGCAGGAGAATTGCTTGAACCTGGGAGGCAGAGGTTGAGTGAGCCAAGATCACTGCACTCTAGCCTGGGTGACAGAACAAGACTCCATTTAAAATAAAAAATAAAATAAAATAAAAAGACAACCACAAAACTCCAGGGGCCACTGTCAGGTCAATGGTCCATAAATGCCATCCATGATCTCTCTGACTAAGGACTCTAGCCATGGTGGCCTCTTGGCTATTCCTTCAACCCGCCAGACTTCCTCTTGTTTCAGGTTCTTGCATTTGATATTTCCACTGTCTGAAATGCTCCCTGCTACCCTCCACTCCTATCCTCAGATATCCTCATCTCACTTTCTAAAAAGTCTGTACTCAAACGTCGCCTTTGCAGTAACGACTTCCCTGACCACCCCCATAAAGCTGTAATCCACCCTTAACCAGCACCCCCATTTTCTCCCCTACTTTATTTTCTCTCTGTAGCACTTTGACCATCTAACCCCATTTTATTTTATGTTTACTTGGTTTATTGCCAGTCTCTGTATTAGAATGCAAGTTCCACGAAGCCAGGAATCTTTCTCTGTCTTCTTCACTGCTTTATCCCCAGTGTCCAGAACAGAGCCTGGCATATAAGGGTCCTCAGCGAGTTCTGTGAAATAAAATGTGTAGGAGGCCATTGGTTTAGACTGAGCTCCTGCATTAGGCCCAACTGAATAAACCAAAATGGGATCAGTCATGCTGAAGTTCCATGTCACCCAGCCAAAACTAAGTTGTTTATCTGACCTTCCCAGAAATCAGGAGAGACAACAGCCAAGTTTCTAAACAAGCTGGTTTTAGCTGGTATGATAAGGAAGTCCCCTCTTCTTTCACCTTCACAAGGAAAGCAACTTTGAAGCAGCCCATCCGCTTTTTGCTTTCTGTTTCTGCTTTCCTCAGCCCTTTTCGGTCTGTAAAACCAACCTTCTCTGCTCCGATTATAGGAACACTCATTCTGTTTTACGGAGTATGAGGTATTGCCTGATTCTAGGATTGCAAATAAAAGCCAATTAAGAGCTTTAAATTTGTCGAAATTTTGTCTTTTGACAGCCTTTATTTCAATAACCAGTCTTTTATGTATTTAGCATTTCCCTTCTTCAAGTTGGGATTCGGGGCCAAAAGGGATGACTACTTTTTATAGTTTTTCATGTAGGTTGTTTCAGTGTATCAATAGTTTGTTCCTTTTCATTGCTGAGTAGTATTTCATGGTATGGATGCATCACAGTTTGTTCAACCAGCAAGTGCAAAGGCCTGGAGTGGGGAATGAACTTGTCACCCCTTCAAGTGACAGGAGACTAGGTGGCTAAAGAGAAAGAGGTTATTTATCACTTTAGGATCTGAGCAGCAGAACCCCAAGCAGCTAAGGAGCCATAGAGGGCAGGTGAAGGATGTTCCCTGAGGTTTTTTTCATAACTCAGCTCTCAAGTTCAGTCTCATCTGACCTCTACGGGAACTTGGCCTTGGGATGAATTCCCCGCCCCCACACACACCTTCCACAGCTCCTGACACTCTCAAAGGAGTGGATCAGATCCTGGCCAACAGCCAGCAGCATTCAGTCCTGGCAGTGTCAACTCTGGGTCAGCTGACTTCATTTCTTCTTCTCCTCTCACTGGTCTGCAGGCTTCGCCTGGGTCAGAGGGAAGATGGTGGGCAGGCTGTGGAGATGCACCCTTGAAGACTCTGCTCTCCCTGACCGGTCTTTGGAGCTGACACAGTATGACCAAGGTCCTTCAGCCTCCATCCGTCAGTTCCAGAAATTCAGTCACCTTGGAGAAAGGCTTCTGGCAGCAGAATTGGTGAATCATAAAATCAAAAAAACTATCCAAGCTAGAAGGGAACTCAGAGACCACTGAGTTCAGCCAGAGAGATGGCTCTTCCTGCGACAGCTCTCTCAAGTGTTTTACGAGCTATCTGCCCATGGGTCTCAACCTGGCTGCACCACAGACTCAGCTGCGGAGTTTCCAAAAATTCCCAATGTCCAGGCTGTACTCCAGACTAATTGCATTAGAGTCACTTAGCGGGTGGGAGACAGGGTTAGAAGTTTTAACACTCCACTCCAACCAGAGCTGTGGTCGCTTGCAGCCTGGCTGTCAGGGGACTACAGTCGTTATGACCATGACCTCTGAGGTCTGAAGGACTTGGATTTGAGCTCCTGCTCTGCAGCTTCTCCAACTGGGTAATCTCAGTCAACTTTCTGAACCTCTTCTAGCCTCTATTTCTTCATCTGTGAAAAGTGGATCATCATAATACACCTACCTTACATGTTGTTCTCAAGGCCAAATGTATTAATCCATGAAAAGCACACAGTGTTTCATTCCTAGTAAGAACTCAGTAAATGTTAGCTTTCATTGTTATTACTTTCCCAAGGTCTAGCATTCTATCAGAAAGCTCCTCTGAGCCAAGCGATGTGGCTCATGCCTGTAATCCCAGCACTGTGGGAGGCCCAGGTGGGTGGATCACCTGAGGTCAGGAGTTCGAGACCAGCCTGGTCAACATGGTGAAACCCCATCTCTACTAAAAATACAAAAATTCGCTGGGTGTGGTGGCAGGTGCCTGTAATTTCAGCTACTCGGGAGGCTAACGCAGGAGAATCGCTTGAACCCGGGAGGCAGAAGTTGCAGTGAGCCCAGATGGCATCACTGTATTCCAGCCTGGGCAAAAGAACAAGACTCTATCTCAAAGCAAGCAAGCAAACAAACAAACAAACAAACAAACAAAATGAAAGCTCTTCTATAGGGTAAGTTGAAATATTTCTCCTTTAGCTGCAAGAGTGGTCTTCTCAAAACCCAAGTCTGCTTATGTCACTTGCCCACTTAAAATCATTCTGTGGTTTCCTGTTATTCTCATGGTCAAGACAGACATCTTTAGTTTGACCTATCAGCCTTCAAGGTCTGGGCCCTGCCCCCTCATCTTCTCCCCTTGCACACTTTGCCCCCAAGACCTGGGGAGGGGCTTCTTTGATTCTTCCCCTCTGCCATGCTTTGCCCCACCATGGGGCCTTTGCCTGCCATGCCCCTCCCTGGAAAGCCTTCTCCACCCAGCCTGCCTTGCCAACTCCCACTTGCCCTTCATCTCTGCTGTTACTCCACCAGTGCTACTCCCTGACAGTCTCACCAGGACAAATCCTCACCTTGCCATTCTCATGGCATCATGCCACAGCTGGCATCTTACATTTATTGGTGTGGTCATTTTTGCAAAGTCTGTCACCTGTGTTAGACTCTAAGCTCCAGGAGAACAGAGACCATATCTGTTTTGCTGGTCTCGTGATTCCTCTGTGCCTAAGCACTGCTTGGCACATAGCTGAAGTTCAATAAATATGTGGTGCATAAACAAACTGGCCCCAATTGGCCTCTTGATAAAGTCCACCGGTTGCTTCAGTTCTGCCGTCTGCAACTCTTCTAAGCAGTCAGCGCCTTCTACCCTGAGACCACCTTGCAGGGGTGGGCGGGTGCCTTCAGGACTCCCAGTCTTCTCTCCTCAAGGCTGAACAGCCAACACTCCTATAGCAGGTGGCACTTCTAGACCCTCTACACCCTCCTCGGGTTCAGGTTGTAGGATGCCTAGAACCAGACTCAACACCAGGGAATGAGGAGCTTTTCAAAAGTGCCCATACAGTTCTGCCAAGTGACAGGAAACGGTGATGAGGTTGAGGATTAATACCCCGTTAGCCTTTCACCCTGAGGCCCTTGATCTCCATGTCCTGAAGCTCACACCTTAAGTGTGTTTTATGGGATAAGAGAGCCCCAAATAGAATATGGACATTTCACATGAGGAAGCCATTTCGGATCTCTGTCAGGATCAGCTTGAAAACCACTTGGGGTGGGGATAAATGAGTGGTGGAAGCTTGCAAGGGCGTCAGCAAAAATAAACACCTGTGATGAAGTTGAACTCTTCATTATTGTTTTTAAATCAGGGCCAATCTGAGGCAAAAGTATAAAGTAGATGGAGAATGTTTAAAAAATAAAAAATAAAAAAACAAACCCCACCATTTTCCAGAGCCATCTTTGGGCTCTTTCTGAGAAATTCTTCTTTTATTTGAAACGGAGTCTCACTCTGTTGCCTAGGCTGGAGTTCAGTGGCACAATCTCGGTTCACCATAACTTCTGCCTCCCGGGTTCAAACAATTCTCGTGCCTTAGCCTCCCGAGTAGCTGGGATTACAGGCAGTTGTCAACATGCCCGGCGAATATATATATATGTTTTTCGTATTTTTCGTAGAGACGGGGTTTCCACCATGGTGGCCAAGCTGGTCTCGAACTCGTGACCTCAAGTGATCCACCCGCCTCGACTTCCCAAAGTGCTGGGATTACAGGCGTGAACCACCGCACCCGGCCTCCTCCTGAGAAATTCTTTTTGGGTCTCTGCCTCTGGAGCAGGGAGAGAAGAGTGTCGGGGAGCCACAGAGCTCGTCGGGACCACCCTCAGATGATGTGGTTGAGGAGCTGGGCCTGCAAGGTGACCTTCAAACCCACACTCTGCTCCATTCTCAACGCCACCCCGACCTGAGGTCAGCTGTGGAAGCGACACCAGGACAAGGCAGGCACACACAGTGTCCTCCCTTGAAGGGCAGAACTGGAGTCTTTCCTGTGTTAGTTTTCCCCTCAGCCCGGCCCAGGGCTTGGCAAAGCTGGCTGCGGGTCAGAATCGGCTGAGGAGCTTTTATGAAAGCGCATGGCAGCTGTCCCCGCAGGAGGTTCTGTTGCTGAATGAGGTTGTGGTGCCAGATAGATCTGACTCCCCACCTGGTTTGGGGACCCCGGGTGCATTCTCCAGCCGTGCCTCAGTGAGTGCTCAGGACATGTCTGCTGAATTGAAATAGATTTTCAACGGACTGAACAACAACCTGCTTTGTGACAGGGAATCTAGAAAACAGCCTGAGACGAGGGTGGATCTCCCAGCCTCCATGCCGCAGGCCTGGAGGTTTGTGTAGTCGACGTTCTCCCCCTAGTGGCACGACTGAAGATGACAGGCAGGAGGGAAAAAAAGCCTTTCCACCTGCGAGGCCTGGCTGCCAAAGGCTCCAGAGATGCGGATGGACACCAGGATCCAGCTGCTCTTGCCTGACTCGCCCTCCCTTACCTCGCCCTGATCCCGGCCTTGTCAGATCTCATCTTTACTTAACATTTTGATATTTTATCATAGTTTTTTGGTTAATTTTGATTTATTAAAATATTGTATTAAAATATTATTTCTGGCTGGGGGTAGTGGCTCATGCCTATAATCCCAAAACTTTGGGAGGCTGAGACGGGTGGATCTTTTGAGGTCAAGAGTTCGAGACCAGCCTGGCCAACATGGTGAAACCCCGTGTCTACTAAAAATAAAAAAAAAATTAGCCAGCCATGGTGGTGGGCACCTGTAATCCCAGCTACTCAGGAGGCTGAGGCACAGGAATCGTTTGAACCAGGGAGGCGGAGGTTGTAGTGAATTGAGATTGCACCACTGCACTCCAGCCTGGGTGACAGAGCAATATTCCATCTTGAAAAAAAAAATTATTTCTGCCAGATGCGCTAGCTCATATCTGTAATCCCAGCACTTTGGGAGGCTGAGGCGGGAGGATCACTTGAGACTAGGAGTTTGAGACTAGCCTGGGCAACATAGCAAGACCCCCATCTCTACAAATAATTTAAAAATTAGCTGTGTATGGTGGCACAGGCCTATAGTTCCGGCTTCTCAGAAGGCTGAGGTGGGAGGATCAATTGAGCCCAAGAGGTTGAGGCTGCAGTGAGCTGTGATCGTGCCACTGCACTCCAGCCTTGGACAGAACAAGACCCTGTCTCAAAAATATATATACATATATTTCTATTGATTACTGAGGTTTTTGTCACTCTCTTACATTTTGTGCATGAGGTGAGTGCCTCAATTGCCCTCCCCCACCCTCATCATAGTCCTGATGCAGAAGTCAGCCCACGAAGCCCCCCCTAGATACACAGAGTGCGACCCCCATCATTTGTCAGGTGAGCCCTGAGGTTCCACCCAGGGTGGGGCTGGCCTGTGAGGGCCTTGTGTGTCTAGTGCTCTTTGCACTGTAATCATGGGAGCTGCAGATTCTCCAGGCTTTCTCCAGAAGGGGAATGGCTGCCTTTCAAAGTGTGTTCTAAATGAGAAAATATCTCTGGATCAAGGGCGATTCGAGAGCACAAAGATGCACTGGGTTCTGTGGTGCTTACATACGTGGAGACCTACAGGTAGGCCCTGGTTGCTGAAGCCCATGGCAATCAGCCATAGCTAGGAAGAAGGGCTGGGGCCCAGTGCATCTGGGAAGGCCACCGCCTTGGAGCCCCTTCCTCATCTGGGCCACCATCCCGCATCATCAGCCTGAGACCTCCAAGTGGCTCACCAAGGAGGCAGCCATCCTCAGAAGAGTCAGGGGATAAAGGAGAGCTCATCCTTGACATCACTAGCTACCAGAGACCTGCCTCAACTGCATCATCTGCTTCTGCCCCCTGCCCCGCCACAAACCCACCATCTGCAGCAACCCTAGACCACATCCAAGGAAGACAAGACCCCAGCCCTGGGCCCTGGAAGGTCTCTGCTATCATCTGCCCCACCCTCTACAAAAGAGTGCCGAGTCTTCCCCCATCATTCCCACACTCTCCCTGAGGAGTCCCTGGCCAAGGGGACATCGGTTCAGTATGGGCCAAAAAGTGGCAACCACAGAGCTCTGGGGTCCAGCCCATCTTGCTGAGTTTGGATTTATTACCTGGGCTACAAAGGGTTAAGTCAAATGCCTTCAAATACCTTATATCCCTGGGGGAAGGAAGAGGAAGAAGCAAAAGGCTCTTCTAAAAGTTGTATTTGTAAGAAAAAGAAAAGGAAAAAAGAACTGTTCACTGGCCAAAGCTGACCCCTTCCCACAGGGGTGCTGCAGGGGACCCCAACCCACACGTCAATCTGATTGGGTCAGAAAGCCTTTCCTGAATTTTTCAGACCCACCCCAATCCCAAACCATTTATGGCCCAGAGAAAATGGAGTTATTTTAAATAAACCCCATTTTACTTATGGAGATGGCCACTCCTTCCAGAACCATCCCGTGCAGCCATCGAAGTCCCTGAGTATCTCTCTAGGCGGGCAGCCAGAGAAAGCTGCTAGGGAGCTGTGGCTTCAACTGAAAATTCTCTCCAGCAAATTGTTTCATGGGGCTTTCAGTACCTGCCTTTTTTTTTAGAGACAGTCTTATTCTGTTGCCCAGGCTGCAGTGCAGTGGCACGATCTCAGCTAACTGCAACCTCCACCTCCCAGGTTCAAGCAAGTCTTCCGCCTCAGCCTCCCCAGTATCTGGGATTACAGGTGCCCACCACCACGCCTGTCTAATTTTTGTATTTTTTGAGATAACATTTCGCCATGTTGGCCAAGCTGGTCTTGAACTCTTGACCTCAAGTGATCCATCTGCCTCAGCCTCCCAAAGTCCTGGGATTACAGGCGTTGAGCCACCACATCCGGCCAGCACCTGGCACTTTTACTGCGGCTTCTTAAGCCCTCAGACCCCTGCATACTGGAAACACCTGGGCTTGGGGTGCGATTCATTTGCGTGGGATCCATTCCTGCCATCTTAGAGCAGCGGTTCTCAGGCGTACGTGCATACCCTGGTGTATCTCATTCATTGAGAAGCGGACCTGCAAAAGATTAACTAATAACAAAGTGCTCAAGTCTGTGGCCGACTTGACTCATGCATTGAGCAGATTCAAGATGATCCGCTTATCAGTGTCGTGCTCACTTTGCATTCTGATAAGCCTTTGTGAGTGGAACGAGCTCTGCCATGGCCTGGGAGGTTCTGTATTATCTTCCAGCCTCACGCCTCATGCCTCGCTTCTCAGTTCTGACGTTGGCCCCTCCCTCTTTTCCGTCAAAGTCTTTGCACTTGCAGAGTCTTTTGCTGGGAGACCTCTTTTCCGAGGCCTTTGCATTGCTCTATTTCCTTCTTTGGAACTCAGCTCAAAAATGGAACTTTTCCAGGTACTGACCTAGAGGGGTCTTAAGAGAGCCTTTGGGGAAGGGAGGTGAGAGGCTGGAAATAGCTTGTTCTTCGATCTACATGGAGGTTTCAGGGTGTGCACATAAGTAAAAAGTATTCACTGAGCTGTCAACTTAAAATTTGGAGAGTCACTGTATGTAAGTAAACCTAAAAAGGCAAACAAACAAACAAAAAGAAACAAATTTCCACCTCTTCCCTGTCTCCTGTTATTCCTATTACTGTCAACCATGGCATGTTCATTTCTATCCTGGCATAATATTATGTTATTTGCTTGGTTATTTGTAATTGTGTCGTCTGCTAGAATGTAAGCCGCATGAGGACAGATGCTCTGTCTTGTCCACTGCTGCGCCTTTCAGAGAATAGCATAGTGCCTGTTACATAGTAGATACTTTAAAAAGAAGTGAATAAATAGATGGTCGGATGAATAAAAAGGTTTGGATTTAATGATGGGGAAAAAAAGAGGCAGAGGAGGTCAGCCTGAGGCTAGAACTGCTCACTGGACCCCCCACCCCCAGCCTACAGTTGAGGGGTCTTGCTCTGTAAGCCCAAGTCCAGAAGCTTGCTCCCTGCCTGGCGGACCACACTGGCATGTCTATACCTCGTTGGGGTCATCCTGGTCGGCGTAGATTAGGAAGCCCGTAAAGAGGCTGTCTGTCCAGTAAGGGTCGTAGAAGAGCCCATTCTGCTCTGAGTAGAAGATCTGCAGCCAGACTTCATCACCCTGCTTGAGAGCCAGGATGGTGGAGCCCGAGGCCACATCATGGTTGCCGGTGTTGGCATCAAAGGTCCGGATGCGGTACTGGCCGTTGTGCACCAGGCCGATGGCTAGGTGCTTGTTGGCCAGCGTGATGTCGTAGGTGAAGTAGTAGATCCCAGGCACGCCGCAGACGAACTTGCCGCTGGAAGCATTGTAGTGACCACCCTCGTTCATCAGAATCTTGTCAAACTTGATGGGCAGCCGCTCCCGTGGGTAGCTCTTGGTCACTGCCACCGAGAAAGCTGACTTGGTATGGCCACTGCCGCAGCTGCAGGGGCCTGGAAGGCCCGGCTCCCCCTTCTTGCCCTTAGGCCCCTTCTTGCCTGGCGTGCCATGCTTCCCGGGGGTGCCGTTGACCCCCTTGGGGCCACGGGGGCCAGCCCGCCCAATGGCCCCGGCTTTGCCCTTTGGTCCTGGCTTTCCCCGGTTACCTGTCCGGCCAGGTGGACCTGGAAGACAGAGCAGCTGATGTTATGGACGGTCCTCACAGACCTAGGCAGAGGGGTGCGCCTTGGTTTTCCAACCTTGGAGAAGGAGTGCTTGGGTAATGGAAAGAACAAGAAGGCTTTGGAGACACATAGAAGTGGGCGTAAATCCTAACGCTAGCTATCTGGAAAATGGAAATGATGATACTTACCTTCAAAAATCACTGTGGATCAGGGCAAAAAGTTCACACCCTTTCCTTTTCCTGCCTTCTAAGGAAGGGTCTGGTCTGTCTGCCAGATCAATCCTTCCACGGGCTGTGCTGGTAATGGGTTGAGAAGAGAACTAGAAAAAGCCCCTTGATTTCAACACATTGATCTTAGTAAAATCCCTGCCTAGTACATACAAGCCCTGCCCACGTGTACAAGGATTTTATTGCGGCATTGCTTACAATAGCAAAAAATAGGAACAACTAAATGCCCATCCAAAGGAAAATGATAAAAAAAAATTATGGTCCATTCATACTGTGGATTTCTATGCAGGAGTTAAAAAAAAAGAAAAGTAGAGTTATGTGTGCTCTATGAAACCTTCTCTAACATATACTAAGAGGAAACAGCAGGTGGCCAGAGCCTTTATGTTAAAAGGAAGCCAGTGGGCATGGTGGCTCATGTCTGTAATCCCAGCACTTTGGGAAGCTGGGACTGGAGGATCGCTTGAGGCCAGGAGTTTGAGACCAGCCTGGGCAATGTAGCCAGACACTATCCCTACAAAAAATATAAAAATTAGTTAGGCATGGTGGCGTGCGCCTGTAGCCTTATCTACCTGGGAGGCTGAGGTGAGAGGATCCCTTGAGCCCACGAGTTCCAGGTTACAGTGAGCTCTGATTGTGTCACTGCATTCCAGCCTGGGCAACAGAGTGAGACCTTGTCTCTAAAAAATAAAAATTAGGAAAACAAAAGGAATCCACAATGCTAAATATTTCTACACCCATTTAAACGCATAGAAGAGTGCCTGGCCTATAGCAAACATTCCCTAAATACTAGCTGGCATTCCTTGCAGAACAATTCCCCCAATTGTGTTTTCCTTTAGAACGCTTTTTGATGTTTCATACTCATATTTCATAAAATGCACATCTCTCTCAATACAACATTTTTGGCTACTGATTGTATAAAATCAATTTAGTTTATGTCCCTTCAACTCAACATTTTAAACAAAACCTATGTGGATAATGACTTGAGTTCACTGACACAAGGTTATGTCACCCATACGAATTGGGTGGTCAAGGAAGTAATGTTTCAGGCATTTTCCATCCTAACAAGTTACTTTGTTTCTTATACGTCTGTATGTAGGCATTTCACTGTGTTTTAGAGTTCTGAGTTAATCTGTAATGCATCTGAATTTTTCCTATTTTACGTAATTCGGAAATAGGTTTCCAAATTGCATTTTGTTACTGAACACTTGATTTTCAGCAACAGAGTGCTTATGTTAAATGCCTGACAATGCCCAGTATTATTAAACACATATGTAAATACACAGAGAAAGGCCAGAAAACATACACACCTAACCAATTAATAGTGGTTACCTCTGGAGGGTGAGGGGAGGATGAGAAGGGGTAGTAAGTAAGGAGGACTTTTGCTTTATGTGTATTGTTTGAATATATTACAGTGAGACTGTATTTGTATATTACTCATATAATTAAAAATAAACAGAATGGGAAAAAATAAAACTAAGAAAAGTCACAAAACTCTTGAAAAAATGAAAATAAACAAAAGGTGGGAAAAGGGGTCAAGAGAAGAGGAGTAGAGACAGAACCTTTTTTTTTTTTTTTTTTTTTTAAGAGATAGAGTCTCACATTGTTACCCAGGCTGGAGTGCAGTGGTGTGATCATAGCTCACTGTAACCTCAAACTCTTGGGCTTGAGTCATCCTCCTGCCTCAGCCTCCTGAGTAGCTGGGATTTCAGGCACACACCACCACGCTTGGTTAATTTTAAAATTTTTTGTAGAGATGGTGCCTCCCTATGTTGCCCAGGCTGGTCTCAAACTCCTGGCCTCCCAGTACTCCTGCCTCGGCCTCCCAAAGTGCTGAAATCACAGGCATGAGCCACCATGCAGCCCCCAAGTCATTTTGACTTGGGGTTTTTGGTGGGAGACAAATAGGTAAGAAAGCTTACTGGGAAGTCCTACCATGAACTATATAACGTGCTTTCCTCTTCAATTTTTTTTTTTTTTTTTGAGACGGAGTCTCGCTCTGTCGCCCAGGCTGGAGTGCAGTGGCGCGATCTGGGCTCACTGCAAGCTCCGCCTCCCGGGTTCACGCCATTCTCCTGCCTCAGCCTCCCGAGTAGCTGGGACTACAGGTGCCCGCCACCTCGCCCGGCTCGTTTTTTGTATTCTTTTTAGTAGAGACGGGGTTTCACCGTGTTAGCCAGGATGGTCTCGATCTCCTGACCTCGTGATCCGCCCGTCTCGGCCTCCCAAAGTGCTGGGATTACAGGCGTGAGCCACCGCGCCCGGCCTCCTCTTCATTACCTTTTTTGAGAGACTTCAGGAAAAGCTGACTTTACTCTTGAAAGACTTTTCTGGGGGTGAATTTGTGTGTGTGGTGATGGGGGGCGGTTGGATGTTATCCTGAATTGGCCCCAGGGTGACAAGCTTCGTCTGGGTTACATGTGCTGGGTTCCCAGCACCGCCTTCCTTGGTGTGGTGGCTTCCTTCTCTGCAGAGACTCAACACATAGCAGAAGAGATGGCCAAAGGCAGCCCCAGTACACGGTAGAACTTCCTGGTAAGCTTTATCTATTTGGGGAAAAAGTCAACAGCAGAGACTCTGTCCCTCAGGATCCATAGGCAAACCTCAGGGAAATCTCTAGCTGGCCTGCTTGGAGCTCATGTCCAGACCTCAGTCTGCCGCTGTGGTCAGGAAATTGGATATCATGACACCAGTGCCCAGCACGCTGGAAGACCCGCCCCCCCCCCCCCCCCACATACCGCCAGTCAAAGCTATGATGGTTACTTTTATACTAATCTCCTGGGGAGGAGGTACTTTTGAAGGAATTAGTTTGGTGTAGTAGGAAAAGACCTGGATTTGCAGTCAACTATCTGTGTGTTATGTGAGCTCAATAAGTCCATTACAGGGTGCCTAACATTTATTGTATGTCTACGCTGAGACAGGTGCTTCATACACTGTTTTATTTCATCTGCACCACAACCCTGTGAGACAAGTGCTATTATTATCCATATTTTAGAGATGAGGAAACCATGGTTTGGAGAGAGGTTAAATAGTTTGCCAAAATCAGCGTCCAGGTTTGTTTCCAAAGTTCATGTTCTTGCAGGGATGATATTTTGCTCTCAACTGAATCACTCTGACTCTCAGTATCCTCATCTGCAACATGGCGAAAATAAGAATCCCTCCGGCACAGGATATGGATGGTCAGATGGGCAACATGCTCAAAAATGCTTTGTCAACATGAAAATGCCATACAAATAAAAATTATTATATTTCTCTACTGCTTAAAATGTAGGCTTAGGGATGCTGCTGACACTGAAAAGTGCTTGGTTGCTGGGGTGAAAGTTTGGAGATATAAGGAATGTCACAGCGGAAAGGTCTGTAGAGTATATCCATTTTGCTTGCCGTCTGCCTGGCATCCCTTCCTTTGGGGAGCTGCCGTTCACCATTTCATTTCATATGGTCCTAGCAGGGCTGTCAGTCACAATGACTCACACACACTCACACACACACACACACACGCACGCAGGGGTGGCCCCATGAGCCTGCCCTGCAAACGGCGGCACCTCACCTCCTTGGTCAAGGGAATTGGTCCAGGATACACATGTGGCCAAGGAGAATTGGCTGTTCTGAGATTTGCTCTGTGGATGAAGCCAGGAAGATGTGGGCCTGAGCCCAGCAGTTGCTATTTCAGAACTTCCAGCCTTTGTGAGGATGCAACAAACACAGAGAGAAGCAGAGCCCTGACAATGATATTTGAGCTCCCGGACTCAGCTATTCCTGGAGCTCGGCTCTTGGATGTCTCTGTTTTGTTTTGTTTTGTGTTTTGTTTTTGTTTTGTTTTGTTTTGTTTTTTTTGGAGACAGGATCCCGCTCTGTTGCCCAGGCTGAAGTGCAGTGGCGCAATCTCAACTCACTCTAACCTCGGCCTCCCGGCTTCAAGCAATTCTCCTACCTCAGCCTCCAGAGTAGCTGGGATTATAGGCATGTGCCACTGGCCTGGCTAATTTTTTGTATTTTTAGTAGAGATGGGGTTTTGCCATGTTGGCTGGGCTGGTCTTGAACTCCTGGCCTCAAGTGATCCGCCCACCTCAGCCTCCCAAAGTGCTGAGATTACAGGTGTGAGCCACTGCGCCTAGCCTGATGTCTCAGTTTTATGAGCTAATACATTCCATTTGGGACTGTAAGTTGGGTTTCTGTCACTTTCAATCGTCAAGAGTTCTGAGTAATATTTTGGGAGACTTTTCCAAAGTCACTTAGCAACCCAAAGGTGCACCAGGGGCAGGAACACAAAATTCAATACCCATGTTCCTTTCAGTATAAACTGCTCTGAGGCTGGGCACAGTGGCCCATGCCTGTAATCCCAGCACTTTGGAAGGGCAAGGTAGATGGATCACTTGAGATCAGGAGTTTGAGACCAGCCTGGCCAACATGGTGAAACCCTGTCTCTACTAAAAAAACTCAAAAATTAGCCAGGTATAGTGACATGCGTCTGTAGCCCCAGCTACTCAGGAGGCTGAGGCAGGAGAATTGCTTGATCCCAGGAGGCAGAGGTTGCAGTGAGCTGAGATCACACCACTGCACTCCAGCCTGGGCAACAGAGCAAGCCTCTGTCTCAAGGTGGGGGGGAAATATATATATATATATAGCTCTGTTTATAAGTAAACAGTAATCTGATTTATAATGAAGAGGATTAATACTAGTTTTATCAACTTCATGACGTCCCTTGCATGCCGGATGCTGTCAGCCCGGTGGGAACGAGAGGGGCAGGTGTAGGCCTCTTACCTTCCTCTCCGCTGTCCCCCCTGTCGCCGTCCTGTCCATCTTGGCCGTCTTTGCCAGGAAAGCCCATTCGTCCCATCATTCCTGAGGGCCCTGGGGCTCCTGGGGGGCCGGGTGGGCCCTGGGGGCCAGGCAGGCTGCAGACCAGTTGAGGGGAGCCTTTCCGGAAGTCCCTGCGAGCAAAGGCGCCAAGCAGTGGGTCAGCAGCGCAGGGGAGGGCACAGGCCAAGAGCACCCAGGGGATCATGGTGGTCACCTGTGGGAGGCAAGAGAGCTGTGACAGGTGAGTGTGGCCACCAAGCTGGCCTGGGTCTGGTCAGAGGGCATGCACAGGAGGAGGCAGCTGGGATACACTCAACTGGATTTCTGTCTCTTGCTCTTTCCCGCATCACATTCAAGTAGATGTGATGTGGACAGAGTCGTCATATCTTGAGGAAGTATTTGGGTGAGTGGAGTCATTACCCAGAATACACTTTGAAGGGGTCTCGGGGGTGAGGCACTCATCATCAGACCATCATCCCCCAGAGTGGCTGAAATGGATGCAGACCTTATGACCCAGAGACTGGTGACTGGGAGGAGCTGTGAATGGAGAGAAATGATTCATGGTTTCATCCAAATCTATGGCATGAATAGAAAGTTACAGTTCTACAAGGGTAGAAATGTTTGAATTGTAGGTGACTTTGCAAGTAGTCTGCTTCTCACGGGAGACTCAGGGTTGCGCATGAGGAGGGCTGAGGATTCAGTTACTGAGTGGAGGTCAACCATCACCTGAGCGACCTTGGCAGGCCGGTAGCAGCTCCTCCCCCAGGTGCTTCCTGTGCGCCAGGCATGTGCTAAGAGCTTTCCATTCATTACTTGATCTTCACAATACCCTTATAGGATAGATATAGGAGAGGAAGCGGAGGCTCAGAGAAGTTGAGCAATGTGTCTACATCACACTTTTCCAACCCGGGGCCTGTGGGCCGCATGCACCCCAGGATGGCTTTGAATGCAGCCCAACACAAGTTTTGTAAACTTTCTTAAAACATCATGAGATATTTTTTGCGATTATTTAAAGTTCATCACTTTAAAATTTTTTGCGATTTTTTAAAGTTTAATGTTATAAACTTTTTTTAAAGTTCATAACATTAAAGTTAATGTTAGTGTATTTTATGTGTGGCCGAAGACAATTCTTCTTCCGATGTGGCACAGGGAAGCCAACAGACTGGATGCTCCTGGTCTACATCACGCGATGAGTAGATGGCAGGGCTAAGGTTTGAACCAGGCCATCCAGATCCAGAGCCTGTGCCCTCCCGTCCCAGGCTAGACCGTGTCCTTAAGGCTGATGGCAGCAATAGCACGATCCCACTGGAGATCAGTGTGCTATACACCCAGAGGTATTTACTCCCTGCCCTCACTATGCATTCGCAGAAACTGAGACCCAGAGCAGAAATAAGCAACTTGCCCAAGATCTCTCAACAAATCAGTTCCGTTGCTTTGCAATTAACAGCCTCTCTCTCAAGAATGAAACCAGGAGGGGGAACATCCCAGGCATGGCTTCCTGCCATGGAGATAAACTATGAAATGGTAACTTGCTTTGTGACCTTAGGAAAACCCTTTTCCCTCTCTGGGCCTCAGTTTCCTCACCTGAACAACAGGGGCTGGATTAGAGCAGTGGTTCCTAAACTTCAGTGCGCATCACACTCACCTCGAGGGCTTGTTAACACACAGGTTGTTGGGCCTTATCCCTAAAGTTTCTGATTCATTAGTTCTGGGGTGAACCTGGATTGTTTGCATTTCTAATAAGTTTCCAAATGTTGCTGCTGATGGAGGTCCAGAGACCTTGTTTTGGGAACCACTAAAGTAGATGGTCTCTAGGGTCCCTTCTAGCTGCAATGCTGAGCCTTTCAGACTTCAATCTGTTCTCTTTCCAGATACAAAGCACTGTGGGCTTCATAGTCCTCACTCAGCCTGTGGCTATCCAATCAGAGCATTTGAGTATTAGGGGCATCCTCGGCAGCTGTGGTCCTGGTTGCACGGCAGGCGCATTGCTCAGGCATTTAACTTTGGAACTCATTTTTCCTTCTAGGCCTTCAATCTCCTTTCCCTTCAGACTCTGCTTGGCCCCTGGCTCTTGGAGAGCCTGTCCAGGACTTTTGGCTGCCTCTGGCTGTTCCCCTCAGAAACAGGCTGACTATACCTCTCCTCCTGCCCCCTCCAGGATCTTTAACCCTGGAAACAGATGCTGAGGGGAAGGCCTGGGCTTGCAGAGAAAGGAAAATGTTCATTGCCCACATCCCAGCAGTGTGACAATCACAGGGCCCAAAATTGTAACTCCCAAAGAGCCTGCAAAAGGCCCTCATGGAAAAGATAGCTTTAAATGTCTGCCAGGCACAGAGATGCAGAGCAGTCTAGGCCCGCCCCAGTCATGAAACATCTAGAAATCCTCCTCCTGTCCTTGTACCTCGCCTCCCTTCAACTTGGAAAGAGGTGAGCTGACAAGGTGAGCAAATGGCCTTGCCCGTTTCACACCTTCACTCGGGGAGCAGGAAGAAATCTCACCTTCGAATGGAAGGGTTGCCAGGGAGTGGAGACTTCAACCAGGGGGAGGAGGAGCTCCCCTCACTGACTAAATTATAAGTAGGGAGGGGTAGGAAAAAATAAGGATGCAGTTTGATTGTATTTCTGATGTCACACTTGCTCAACCTAGGTTACATAAATAATAGTAGAGGTGGTAGGCAGATACGGCAAACATCGTGGAAACGTTACATAAATGACAGGTGCTTTTGGAAAACTATGGCCTAGACACTCCCCAGGCCCTGCGAATCACCATTTCTTTCCCTTGTCTACATGATGAGGGTCTTGGAAAACTGGTTAGCCTTATTTGTGAGCTGCAGCACATCTGGGACCCCCAGAATAGAAACTGAATTTTTAAAGCAGGTTCAAAATGATTTGGAAAGTTGCAGTCTACAAACATTTTGCAGTAGGGAGAGAGGGAGGAAGGAAGTGGAAGCCAGTCTTCAAGGCAGATGAGAATCCTGCAAACAGCTAGCTGAAGACAGGCAGAAAAGAGAGCCAGCCGGACGAGAGAGAGGCAGAGAAAGGGAACCATCTGTCACAGTTGACAGCTCCCCTCTCTCTTCTGACCTCCATGCCCAGCCACACAGGCTCCACAAGAGGAAGGTGGATTTGCTCTCTTGACCACAATGGCCTTGCACCAGCTTCTCCGGACAAAGAGGGAATGCCTCTCTGCAAAAGGTGGTTCAGGGTAGGCCCCAGTGCCTGGGTGGAGGGGTGTGTGTCTGAGACACACAGGGAGGAAGGGTTTTCTGAGCTGGAGCCTGAAGGCTCCTGGAGTCCCAGAGGAGTGCTGGCAGCTACAGCCAGGAAATGTTTTGGAAATAAAGGCGGGGAGACTAGATTCTAGTTCCAAACCTAGAGGAAGGGAGGGAGAGGAGAGTCTCCTCGCCTCCACAGCACCTCCAAGAAAAACAAGGCTCCAAATAGCCCTGCTCCCAGCTTGTGCCCTGCGCCACACTCACCCCATTCTCTACACAATGGTGTTGAGAAAGCCTGGGGGCAGGGTGCTTAGAGGGGCACTAAGGCCCCAAGGAATCCAGGCAGATTAACTCTTCCAGGGCCTTTCTTTATTTTTCTTTTCTCTTTAGGGTTGGGGGTCTTGCTCTGTTGCCCAGGCTGGAGTGCATGGTGCAAGAGCTCACTGCAGCCTTGAACTCCTGGGCTCAAGTGATCCTCCTGCCTCAGCCTTCTGTCCCAAGTAGTTGGACCTACAGGAGTGTGCCACCACTGTCAGCTTGCACCTTTTAAATACATTTAGAATCACGAACTTGGGAAGGGCCTCAGGGAACCATCTAATCCAACCTCTTCAGTTACAGATGGGGAAACCAAGGCAGAAGCAAACCCACCTTATTACACACCTACAATGTTCCAGGCACTGTGTGAAGCCCTGTATCTACAATTTTTTTTTTCCCTCACTTTGTCGCCCAGGCTGGGGTGCAGTGGCATGATCTCAGCTCACTGCAACCTCCACCTCTCGGGCTCAAGTGTTCCTTCCTCCTCAGCCTCCCGGGTAGCTGGGACTATAGGAGCATGCCACCATGCCCAGCTAATTTTTGTATTTTTTGTAGAAATGGGGTCTTGTCATGTCACCTGCTGGTCTTGAACTCCTGGACTCCAGTGATCCACCCGTCTCGGCCTCCGAAAGTGCTGAGATCACAGGCGTGAGCCACCGCATCCAGCCTGCTGTATTGTTTTATATGAAGTTTACCTAAGTCCTATGAAGCTTACTTGAGCCCTTATTGTCCCATTTTTTTTTTCAGAGGAAAAAACAGATACTCCAAGAAGTGAAGTTATCTACTCAGAGTCACACCATCAGAGATTAATGGAGATGGCGTTCAAACCCATGTCGTATGCCTCTGAAGACTGTGCTTAATCCATGCCCCTTGCTTCCTGCCCCTGCTATTTCCCCCCCATTTTATAGAAGACACTGAAACTCAGAGAGGCTAATTTACTTATGTTTACACAACTAGCTGGTGGCAGAAGTTATATTTGAACTTGGGTTTGGCTGACCCTAGTACCCAAATGCTTTCCATTATTTCAGCATTTCTTATATTTTTCCTCCTAAATATCCCACATTACAGAAAAGACCTTGAAGCATATGCCAAAACCACACACAGCCATAGAGAAATCTCTCTGATGCCCTGTATTTTATTTTACAATTTTTACACACACACTACATGACTTTGAAAATGTACAAGTGATGCTTTTTTTCTCTCTCGGGGTGCTGGAGTAAATCAGTGTTTGAGCAAGACCTCCTGTCCTTTGAGAGGCCCACACTTGGATTAGACAAGGTGATGAGAGGCGTGGAGGGGACAGCCTCCCGGACCCTGGGTCCCCACTATAAGCCCCTTTGGTTTGTTAATGGGGGGTGTTTCCAAGGCCTGAGCCAAAAGATCAGGGTTTCACTCCCCAAGACCCTCCAGTAGGTGCTGGCTTAAATAGCAAACATCAGAACCCCAGCCACGGCTTACGAGGCCCCAACTGAGCTGGCTCCAGCCTCCGCCCCAACTTCAGCTCCTCCCTGGCTCCCTTGGCTCCTCTGGCCCAGCACCCCCCTCCCACCCCCACTACCTTTTCCAGGCCAAGCTCCATTCAGCCCCAAGGCGCCAGCCACTCTGCCAGTAACCTCACGGCTCCACCCTCTTGCTTTGCTGGCTCTTTATCTGCTGTATTTCAGTTTAAATGTCACTTCCTCCAGGCATTCCCTGACGTGACCTCTCAGCCAGCGCCCCCCTTCTGCAAGCTCCCTTTCCCCAGCTCTTTCCACTCACCCATATTCACTTTACTTGGTTGCCTCCCCCATGTGTCTCCACTAAAATGTAAGCTCCATGAGTACAGGGACCCCAGCTGGCCCCCTGGCTTCAAACTTCCTCACACACAGTGGATGTTCAAGAAATATTTGCTTAATTAGTAAGTGTTGGAGACGCGGACTCTGCCTTCAAGAAAATCCCCAGCGAAGAGAAAACCAGGCAGTGGCTGAAATCCAGAAGAGAGAGCACTGACACCCCTTGATGCAAATCAGTTCTTTTTTCCTCTGCTTTTCTAACCCAGATCAGATCAAATCCCTCCTTGCTTTTGACCCCTTACAGTATAGGGGCTAGGTCTTTCCCTCTCTGGCCTGTAGGGTGGGGCCAGCCTTGCAGAATGCCTTACATATAGCAGGTGCTCCACAGAGAGCTGTCCGATTAACCAGAAGAGAGGTAAGTATTAGTCCTTTCTCACCTTTAAAAAAACAATCTCAGTTCCTAAATTGTCCTTTCTGGGGGTGGGAAGGTGTTAGTTGAATAGGGACACCTTCATTAGAGCCTTCCTGCTAAAGGGATAAAAAATATTAGTTGGTTAAACCCCAGAAATAGACTCATGGGTTGCTAAACTCGGACGAGTTCTTTTTCTTTTTATTTATTTCTTATTTTTTTGAGATGGAGTCTCGCTCTGTTGCCAGGCTGGAGTGCAGTGGCACAATCTCGGCTCACTGCAACCTCCGCCTGCCAGGTTCAAGCAATTCTTCTGCCCCAGCCTCCCGAGTAGCTGGGACTACAGGCGCATGCCACCATGCCCGGCTAATTTTTCGTATTTTTAGTAGAGACTGGGTTTCACTATGCTGGCCAGGCTGGTCTCGAACTCCTGACCTCGTGATCTGCCTGCCTCACCTCAAAGTACTGGGATTATAGGCGTGAGCCACCGAGCCTGGCTGAACATGGATGAGTTCTTAAATCTGGCTTCTCATCTCTCTGCTAAGTAGCTAATGATTCATCAATACACATGTTCTAGAAAAGCACTAGGAGCTAAAGTGCCACTGCCTGAGTCTACTGTCAGGGAAGTCTTCCTCCTGGCCACAGGACATGGCCCCCTGGTTTATTCCCAAGGGCCCTCTGACCAGACTGGGATGTGAGAAGGGCCAGAAGTGGGGACGTGGCCTCTCACTGATCCTTCCTGAATGTGTCTGCCAGTAGAAGTTCCAGGAATACTTGTCTTGAGCAAGCCTGCTAGGCCTGGGTGCTGAATAATCTCCCCTTGCAGATTGGAAGGTGTAAATTACGCTCAAATAAATCTGACCTGTTGGTTATCAGGTTTTGACACACTGACAGGTAGGAGTGGCATTTAACTCCGTGGTTAAGAGCCACGGAACACCCAGCACTTGGTTCCCTCAACTATGCAATGAAAATGATAGTATACCTACCTCAGGGAGTTTGTGTGAGAAATGAGTGAAGGAATGCGTTCAAAGATTCTATCTAGTCCAGTGTTTGACACTGTAAAAGCTCCACGGTTGGAAAAAACTGTGCCTAAAATGCCCCCAATCCTTCACCTCCTCCGGGAAGCCCTCAGGTAGCTGCCAGCCTCATCCTTCAAGTCTCAGGTCTCATGTCATCTCCTCAGAGGGGCCTGCCCTGATCATGTGATCCAAAGCATTCCACCCACCCTGCATATGCTCTTATCCCATCCTGTTCTTTCAAGGCATCTGGCCCAATTTGTGATTATGCATTTGTTTGTTTCTTGACTTGTTAACTGTCTGGCTCTTTCCCTGGAATGGAAGGTCCGGGAAAGTATGGGCCCTGCATGTTGTTCTCAGTTGGGCTGCCGGAGCCTAGCGCAGCACCTGCATAGAGTAAATACTCAACACACAGCTGTTCAACAACCTTGAATGAACTGGCCACTCTTACAGAGACAGGAATAATCCAGGGTGGTCACAGGAGGAAAATTCCAGGCAGCAGTTTGACATGACTAGAAGCTGTATAGGCCGATAAGACCCTGAAAAACAGGGTGTGGACCAAGCTGGCTAAGACCCACTGGATCCAACATGGTGATGAATTTGATCGAGATTTCACCCAGGACCTCTTTATACGCTCGTTCATGTACTCAATCACACACCCACCAGTGCCACGACAGCTCCGAGAACACCCATATTTGGTGTAGAAATAGGTGGCACCACAGTTCTGGGAAATCTCCACCTTTTCCCAGGAATTTTCATGAATATTCTACCTGTTGGTTAAAGAAACCCATAAAGATAGAAACCCCAAACCCCTCTGCCCAACTCCCTCTTGAGAACGCCCACAGCCCCCTTTCCTGAGTGTGTACTTTCCCCCTTGCAATAAGTCACCATAATTTCACAATTTTCTAACTCATCCTTGAATTCCTTCTTGAGATGGTGTCAAGAGCCTGGACACTGGCTGGGGTTGAGGTCCCACTGGCGTTTGAGGACCTCCCCAGCCCACCGGTATTATTACAATTTATAAAGCAAGGGGATCACAAGGGTCTCAATAAAAGTGTGGATGACAAAGCCTCACTTGGCCACTGAGGAAAACTCAATGCTATGACTGGGCTTGGATTCTGAAGACCGGGGTCCCAGTCCTAGTTTTGTAACTTACTAATCATGTGACTGTGAAAAAGTCATTTCATCTTATCTGGGCCTTCATTTCCTCACCTGTAAAATGGACATATTAACATTTGCCCAGTCTGCCTTACAGGGTTATTCAGAGAATCAAAAAAGATAGTGGATTTGAAAACAAAACATGATACAGAAGTTAGAGCCGTATTTAAAATTGTAATTGTCACTAGTTGCAACTGAACTAAGGGATCATAGTCCTGAACTCCCACTGGGAGCCCCTGGAGTGTTTCAGGGGAGACCTCATCCTGGGTGGAGGAGGACACCCAAATCTCACCCAGCAGGGCAATTCTCCCGGTGTTTGGTGTTAAAAGGGACAAGGCTTGCTTGCGGATGAAGCTTGCTGAAAATCCGCTTTGATGGGAGAATAGAATACTATAATAAAAAACATTCCACGCCCTCCCCGAATTCCAGGAAGTAAATTGGAAACAGTCCTCTCCAGCTTCTCTGAAAAGCTAAAGAGATCCTTGGAGGGAAAAAGCGGCTGGCTGCCGCTCCTCACACAGTGCTCACGAAATGTCCCCTCTCTCCAGATCTCAGGATCAGTGTCCATTTGGAAACTGTTCAGAATCCACAGTCTAAATACAGAGGCTGCGAAGTCGTGGGGCCCACTTGCCAGGATGCCTCAGAAAATATTCATCTGCTATTTTCTCTCTTTCTCTCTCCTCATTTCTGGCTCATGTGATTGAGATCCAAGGACACATCATGATCTAACAAGGCCTCGGAAGCCAGGGGTTTGTCTCAGCAAGAATTCTTGAAAGCACAGAGGAAATCAGCCCGTGTGTTAAAGCTGAAGACTTATACCTTCTAATATATACACTCCCAGCCTTTACGAACGTGGTACATAACCGGGGCCCTGGCCTGCTGCACCTCTGAGCCTCAGCTGCCTCCTCTGCACGATGAGGGCAAGAGTCAGGCTCTGGAGTGGCCGAAGACAAAGCCATCAAGCTTTGGCATTGTCTACAGCTGTTTTCTGCTGCGTGGAGACCAAGGACTGCCGTGGGAGAGAAGAATGCAGCAGCTGTGAGAGATGTGAGGGGGAGAGAAGGCGGCTGAGGGTGTTCACATCCCCGTATCGCATCCCCAGGGCCCGTCTCCACGTGCCTGACCACAGCAGTGGGGGAGTGGGTGTGAGCAGCTCGGCTCAATAGGAAAACGATGCAAGTCACACGTGTCAGTTTGTCTTGTAGTCACATTAAAAAAGTACAAAAGAAGCAAGTGAAATTAATTTCAATGCTATTTAGCCCATTATTTCCCAAATATCATTTCAACATGTAATCACCATAAAAATTATTAATGAGACATTGTACATTCTTAGTACCAAGTCTTTGAAGCCTAGTGATGTATTTCACACTTGCAGCGGATCTCAAATCAGACTGGAGCATTTCAAGTCTTCAATAGCCGCATGCTGGCTTCTACAACAGCTCCAGCATGGCTGTGTGGGTTCAGATGCCATGAACTAGCTGTAGTACCTTCACACGTTATTTAATCTCTCCCCTTCAGTCTCCTCCTCTCCAACATGAACACGATTATAATAGAACCTACCTTAGACAGTTGTTATGAGAATTTAATGTTTCTAGAATAAGACCTGGCATATGGCAAGAGGTATAAAAGCATTAGCTTCTATTATTTTATTATTTCTTGCCATTCCAAAAATCAAACAAGATAATGGATATTGAATGTGACAATACCAATTTTAAGACCTTGTTTAAAATTGTAATTGCCACTAACTGCAGTTGAACTAACAAAAGCCAGTCCTCATCTGCCACCCTGAGTCCTGCATACATTTCAGGTAGAGACTCCGGTAGCTTCCATAAACTCCCATTTTCACTTGTTAGTTTGAGTTATGGCTCTGTCAGGTGCTACCAAAAAAAAAAAAAAAAGTCCTAGGGAGGCCGAGCCTTTGTTCCTGCCCTGCTGTTTCTGCTCTGAGGGAAGGATGGGGTGTTGTCTTGGCTTCACAACTTTGAGCCACCTGGCGTGTCCATGCTCCATAATACAGAGACCAGGGAAGAAGCGGGATGGTGCTTATCTCATCAAGTGACAGGGCCAAATGGGATTATCAGGTGTGCATGTGTGCATGATACGGTGGCCTGGCACATGGCTACCCAATAAATAGTATGGTTTATTATTATTGCCTTTGAGGCCGGACACTGGGGATTCGGAGGTGAAAAGACGTAGTTGCTGCTCCTGTAGGGCCCACTCTGATCCCTAGAACTACCTGGGCAGGTTATAATGATCTGCTTACCTGAGCATCCAGCCGGCACACCTGTGTGACTAGGAAAAAAGAGCCTCACTCTCCTTTTCCTTTGTAATAGGCACCCAACGGCATCTAGATGTAACAGCATCCAACACCAGGCAGGCGGCAGGGGAAGGAAATTTTGGGGTTAGACAACAATCCCTGGGAATGACATAAAAGGGACTACAAGATCTAAGAACTGAGGGAGAGAAATTCTGAACTTTGAAGAGGTCAGGGAGAAAAGGCTAAGTTTTCCTTGACTTTTCTGGGTGAGCCCAAGAACTTCCACGGAGTCATTTCTGGTCAGGCCTTAATGGGCGTTCAGAGTAACCCTAAACTTCTGATACAGGGCCGGGCACAATGGCTCACATCTAGAATGCTGGTACTTTGGGAGGCTGAGGTGGGGGATCACTTGAAGACAGGAGTTCGAGACCAGTCTGGCCAACAAAGTGAGACCATCTGGGCAACAAAGTGAGATCCCCCCTCCCCTCGCCCCACCAGCTCTACAAAGAAAAAAAAAAATCAGATACAGGTCTACTCTTTTTTTTTTTTTTTTTTTTTTTTTTGAGACAGAGTCTTGCTCTGTCACCCAGGTTGGAGTGCAGTGGCCGGATCTCAGCTCACTGCAAGATCCTCCTCTCGGGTTCACGCCATTCTCCTGCCTCAGCCTCCCGAGTAGCTGGGACTACAGGCACCCGCCACTTCGCCCGGCTAGTTTTTTGTATTTTTAGTAGAGACGGGGTTTCACCGTGTTAACCAGGATGGTCTCGATCTCCTGACCTCGTGATCCGCCCGTCTCGGCCTCCCAAAGTGCTGGGATTACAGGCTTGAGCCACCGCGCCCGGCCACAGGTCTACCCTTAGAGAAGCATGAGCTGGTCTGGTGGTGAAGTCATTTTCCAGCTGTTTGACCTTGGGCAAGTTATTTAATCTCTCTAGGTCTCAGTTTCTTTGTCTGTAAAATGAGAAAGATAATAATGTATGGTCTTATTTGAATCTGAATATTTATTGTTTCACTTTATGTGTGAAATCTGAAATAACCCCAATTTTCCCAAGTTAAAAGTTGTCAAGAATCTTGTAAGGCAGTGTGGATTGTAAATTGTAAACTGTGTTTATGCTAGAGCCACATAACAGCACTGTCCTAATAGGTAATCAGAAATATCTACCATTCTTCAGCAGGTGAGCTATTTTTTTTTAACTTTTTAAAAATTTCCATAGTTTATTGGGGAACAGGTGGTGTTTGGTTACATGAGTAAGTTCTTTAGTGGTGATTTGTGAGATTTTGGTGCACCCATTACCCGAGCAGTATACACTGTACCCTATTTGTAGTCTTTCATCCCTCACCCCCCTTTCACCCTTTCCCCTGAAGTCCCCAAAGTCCACTGTGTCATTCTCATGCCTTTGCATCATCATAGCTTAGCTCCCACTTATGAGTGAGAACATAGGATGTTTGGTTTTCCATTCAGCAGGTGAGCTTTTAATGACACCAGTTTTGAATTATTTGAGGTCTTTAGGGATGCCTCCCTCAAGTAATTTGACTGCTCACACCTCCCTTATAGAGTAATTGTGAATATTGAATGAGATAATGCAGCAACTAGCCCACAGTAAGCACTCAGTAACAGTCGTGATTTTTGATACAATAATCATTCCTGAGAACAAAGAGAGAGAGGATGTCATGGGAGAAGGTTGTCACACTCATGAAAATAAACAAGCAGACCTGGGTAGACCTGGGTCTGCTGTTTTCCCATCCGTAAAGTGGCTGTAATAGCGACCCTGTGAGGAGCTGAACATTTGCAAACTTTGGCATCAATGGCTATGAAGGCAGTTATAATGGCTAATGCGATTTTATAGCTTGGCATGAAAGCAAAGAGGTACAGGATTTCTACAGGTGTGCCCTACTTTCAACAAGATTGTAAAAATTCAAATTTAGTCATTCAATGATTAGCTTTTAACTTTTTGTTAATATTACAATGTGTAGGCTGAGTGCAGCGGCTCATGCCTGTAATCCCAGCACTTTCGTAGACCAATGCAGGTGGATTGCCTGAGCCCAGGAGTTCGAGACCAGCCTGGACAACATGGCGAAACCTCGTCTCTACAAAAACTACGAAAATTAGCTGGGCGTCGTGGTGCCTGCCTGTAGTCCCAGTTACTTGGGAGGCTGAGGGGGAAAAATCGCTTGAGCCCAGGAGGCAGAGGCTGCAGTGAGCAGAGATAGTGCCACTGCACTTCAACCGGGGCAACAGAGCAAGACATTGTCAAAAAAAAAAAAAAAAAAAAAAAAAAAAAAAAAAGAGAGAGAGAGAGAATAAACAACGTGCAAAGACTGGCTGAGAAGGATTAAAAAGCTATGGAACATGCCCCTGCCACTGAGGAAATTAGAGCCTAGACAAACAGGGACCGATTGGCGTATCAGTGGCCTCACGTGGATCACAGACTACTCTGTACTTTTTGTTTTGGGTTTTTAATTGGAAATTGTTGCCAATGTAAAACTTGGGAGGTTTTATATTAACATCGACGTTTGCAGCTTTTCTTGAGCAGCAGAAGGATCTGGGCAGCACTGAGCCTGCATTTACGCAGGTCACCAGGTAGCTGCCCCTTGAGCCAAGGTATTACAGGCTGACTTGTGTCTCCCCAGAATTCGCACACTGAAGTCCTAACTCTCAGATTCTCAGAATGGGACTGCATTTAGAGATAGAACCTTAAAAATGGTAACCAAGGTAAAATGAGTCATATGGGTAGGCCCTAATCCAGTATGAGTGGTGTCGTTATATGAAGAGGAGATCAGGACACAGACATACACAGAGTGACAACCATGTGAAGACACAGCAGATCATGGCCACCTGCAAGCCATGGAGAGAGGACTCAGAAGAAACCAACACTCAGACACCTTGATGACGGGCTTCCAGCCTCTAGGGATCGTGAGAAATAAATGTCTATTGTTGCATGTCCCCAGACTGTGTTATTGTCATGGTGCCCCACGCTGACTAGGACAGACAGCCTGTGTTCTAGAGTGTTCACAGTCCTCACCACTCCCAAATATCATGCATCCCATTCCCATACACATTGTGCACAGCCCCTGTCAGTATCTGGGTTTGCAACCCCTAACCTAGAGGAAAACAGTAATGATTCTCCATGTATGTTGTGTGTTCTTATTTCAAAGTTTTGATGTTCATATCTCCCTTAATTCTCCCCACACTTCTAAGAGGCTGATACTGTCATCTCCACTTGGCAGAAGAGAAAACAGAGCTCAGAAAAGGGAAAAATTACTTTTCCTAGGTCAAAGTTTGGGTGGAACTCAGTCCTGCTGGCTAGGAGCCCAGAGCTCAAGTTCCACTACCACGGCCCCTCAGCTAACAGGGGAGTTACTAACAGGGCAGTGATGTGTATGCGCATGTGTATGTGTGTTACAGGAGTAAGCCACTTAATAGAAGTGAACAAATCCATGGGAAGGTTATTTGCTTGGATAAATATTTGGCACATAATTCCTTTCAAAAGAAAAGCTAGAATGGGACGGGCGCGGTGGCTCATGCCTGTAATCCCAGCTCTTTGGGAGGCCGAGGCGGGCGGATCACGAGGTCAGGAGTTCGAGACCAGTCTGGCCAATATGGTGAAACCCCGTCTCTACTAAAAATACAAAAATTAACTGGTTGTGGTGGCGTGCACCTGTAGTCCCAGCTACTCAGGAGGCTGAGGCAGAAGAATTGCTTGAACCCAGGAGGCGGAGATGGCAGTGAGCTGAGATCGTGCCACTGCACTCCAGCCTGGGCGACAGAGCAAGACTCCATCTAAAAAAAAAAAAAAAAAAAAGAAAAGCTAAAATAGAATGTAACTAATAGAAGTTTGATTTATGCAGGAGTTCATCTCATAGAGGCAAATTAAGGTTGGCAGGCCTTTGACCTGGAAGAAGGAGTGGGTGAAGCTGTGGGTGTGGAGAGGGACTCTGTTACCCCACAGTGAACATTCAGGAGTAGGACGCATCAGTGATTGAGACAGCAAGAGAGACTGTCTGATTAGCAGGGTCAGGATAAGAGAAGGAATAGAGAGACGGGAGAAGAATAGGGAGATTTGCAGAGAAAAAAGTGACATCTTGGAGAACTTGCTGAATATTCGATGAAGACAGAGTGGCTTCAAAGATGACTCCAGCCTTGTGAAAAATATCTCAGTTCATCCATACAATGACACACTATGACACCATTAGAAGAACAAAGTAGGCCTGTATATGTAGATATGTAAACAAGGCGAAGACACACTGTTAAGTGAAAAAAGCAAGTTGTACCATGGAATGTAAAGTATGCTTCTTTTTGAGTTAAAAAAAAAAAGCACAAATATAGAGTATATATATGTACAGAAGGGTTGGGGAAATACTTTCTGAAAAGACGCAAAATCTTGTTAAAGGGGTTACCTTTCAGAATTGGGAGGGAGTATGTAGGCTTTTACTTTTCTCTTTCTAACTTTTGAACTGTTCGAATTTCCTGTGATGAGCATCGTTACTTTTATAACATTTAAAACAAAAGGTAACCCTAAGGTTTAAGGATTGGAAGACAGGTAAGTGTGGTATCCCTGCTAGGAGATGGGGAGAAGTCAGACATTTGGGAGGAAACAAATTCTGCAGTGAATCTGATGTGTTACAATGAAGGGCTGTAGTGATGCTTGGAAATGTGTGTGGAGAGTCTGAGGATCCGGCAGTTGAAAGCAGGAGTAATTGATATAATTACTCCAGATGACAGAATAAATTAGAGAATGGTGCAGAGGGAAGGCAAAAATAAGGATGTGAGAGGACAGATTTTTAACAATGCTAACTGAGTACCAGCCTTGGGTGGCCCTATGTAGGACATTGTCTTTCTATTACTGCTACTTCAGCATGGTGGAAACACAGGGTCTCTGAGAAATGGCCAGTCTAAGGAAGGGACCGCTGCAGGCTTCCAAGCAGGGCAGTTTTGTGGTCAAGGAGCAGAGGAGGATCACAATGAGGTAGTGCAAGGGACTCATGGTGTCACAGGAGAGACCTGGGCTGGGAGAGTATTAGGGCCCATTGCAATTGTTTAGCTGAAAAGCGAGGTCCTAGAACGCAGCAGCAGCAGTGGGGATGGAGAAGTAAGGACAAAGCATATTAAGACAAGTAGTTTAGGCAGGGAAGGAGAGTGAAGAGAGTCAAGAAGCATTGGGTACAAATCTCTGCCTGCCGTTCAATACTTTCTGAGCTCAGTTTGCCAGTCTGTATCATATATTTAAATAAATATGAAGATTAAATGAAATAATGCATTCAGTACATGTGAACTGTGATTGTTAGCTCGGGTATTGGACTCAGATTTACCAGACTTCAAGTCCCTTTTTCATCAGTTACTAGCTGTGCAACCCTGTCCAAATCATTAATGTCTCTGAGCCCAGTTCCTCTTTTGTAGACAGGGATAATCCGTTGTCATGAAAACGAAAGAGCACAAGTAAAGTGCTGGCAGGACTTGGCACAAAGTAGGCGCTCAATAAATGGCAGAGCTACGGGTATTACTATTGTAACGGGTAAACCACAGGGCACAGAGCCTGGCACACAGTATGGACTCAAAACATGTTAATTTGTGTTATAATACAGAAGGCAGAAGTCGAGAGGCAGGAATGCGCGAGCTGCGCAACCCGCAATAAAGGCGCGCTGGCAGCTCTCCCACCTTCCGCATCCTGCCCCGCCCGCAGCAGTGCAAGTCCTCCTCCTCCCCGCGCGCACTTGCCGCCCCCGCCCGACCGCGGTGCGGGCCACTCACCCTCGCGGCTGTCCGCCACGTCCAGGGGCGTCCGGAGCAAAGAAGCTCTCGGCGGGGCTCCGCGTCCCGGCTTTCCTCGGCTGCAGCAGCCGGGCCGAGCGTCGGCCCCAGGCATAGTTTTTCCATCCCGTCATGGGCGGGAGAGCCTTCCTCCCGGTCACGTGGGCTGGCCCGCAGTGCAGCATTCTCTTTTTAGCAGCTGTTTGGAAAAAACTTGCAGTGCTGATGACAACTCGGGTGTGTCGATGCATCTCTGCGTGGGTAGAGCCTGTTAGTGCATTTGGAGGTTGTGTGCACCAGAGTGATCAGAGTGATTGTTTCCCACACGTTTGCAAAGGTGTGCATGGACTTGAGTGTGATGATAAATCATATGGATGTGTTTAGTTGTGTGTGCGCAAAAGTGCGTTTATCCAAATTTTTCATCAGGGCTGTTTGGTGTATGTACATGTGCATGCACATGTCCAAGACGGCAGCTTGGTGTACAACTGGAGTGCACATCAGCGGCTGGATGTACAGGATAGTGGCTAGACATCTGTATGTGGGGTGCATGTTTAAATGTGTGTATGACTGTGCAGTGGCTCATTCTGTGTTGATTTGTATGCATGCCTTGGTGTGGATTTTGTCCAGATGTGAGTGTGCACATACACACTACTGTGGGTGAGTGCCCTGTGTCCCAGCTCTCATTTCTCTCCTCCCCAGAAGGTGAGGATTCACTGGCCTCACTAGCTCTCTGGCTCAACCTCAAGTCATTGAGAGACTTATGGAGGGTCTCAACTCCCAGGATAGACAAAGCAATCCTGTGTAGGAATCAAGCAGGCACTGGAGGAAAGGAAATCCTCCAAGGCCTGGCTTTCGCTTCTCCCTGTTCTTTCCACTGCTCTCTTCCACTAGCTACCCATATTTCGCTCCACGGCAAGAGCATCTGGTTAACAGCTGGTAACTGACACAAAATTTATAGTCAGAATTTTAATACAGCTATGCATTTGAATTCTAACGTTGGAACCACTGCCTTAATCAAGTCAGATAACCTCATAGATCGTGTTTTATTTTCTAAAAAATTGGGAGAGTATTACCTGCACTGCCTTTACCCCAAAGTTGGGATACTAACTCATAAAGATGTTTGGTAAGCCATTGAACTATGTAGGAAATTATTACTAATACTACATAAACACCATTTGAGAATGAAAGTTTGTAGGTTCCACAAACATTCATTCAACAAATATTTGATAAGCATCCATTATGTGTCAGTCCCCAAGCAAGGTGCTGGGGATATAGAGGGAAACAAATAGGCTTGATACCTACCCTCATGAAACTTAGAGTCCTCCAGTTGGGGATGAAACAAGTGGTTACAAGTGAAATGAGTGTTATAGAAAACAAAAAGTATAAACTGGGCAGTAAGGGGAAGGCCTGGGAAAGTGATGTTTCAGGTGAACCCTGAGAGATCAGTGAGACTTGTCTGAATGTAGGGGAAGTGTGACCTTAGAAAATGAAAGAATGATAACATGTGGAGTGGAGTTTAGGGTGTTGATACACAGATGGCTGGAAAGGAAACTTCCATCCACTGCCCCTTGGGTCAGATGTGTCAGCAATCAGAAAGGTGAGGAAACTGCTTAGAATGCCTGGAGGTCATTCAGAATCTAAAGGGCTCAGGAAAGCCCCTCTCCTAGGGTAGAGTGGTAATATCTGTGTGTTATCCATGTGGCTCCATTATGACAGAGGTTGAAATCACTGGTATGCTCTCATTGGTTAGAAAAAAAAAAAAAAGGTTAATGAAAAGTATAAGAAAGGCAGTGGTGCTATACCTGGCAGTGTGAAACATTTAGTACACACTACTGACTGAATCAATGGGGGCAAATGTTTTCCCAACTTTTGAAGGATACCTGGAACCTAGGTTTCCTAAAGCCTAGCAGAGTTCCTGGGTCCTTATCCTATGGTTCCTTGCAGTGCTGATGGTTTCATGTAGCAGGCAATGCAAAATACTTCTGAAGTGGCAGTTCTACGAGCTGTGGGAACTGTGTCAAGCTAGAATGGGGCTTAGAACTTCCTCTCCCTAGCCTCTGTCTTTACTCTCTGTCTTGAATTCAGTCTACGAACATTTGTGTTTGAGATGGAGTCTCGCTCTGTTGCCTAGGCTGGAGTGCAGTGGTGCAATCTCAGCTACCGCAATCTCCACCTCCCAGGTTCTAAAGATTCTCCTGTCTCAGCCTGCTGAGTAGCTGGGACCACAGGCACGCACCACCACACCCGCCTAATTTTTGTACTTTTAGTAGACATGGGTTTTCACTATGTTGCCCAGGCTGGTCTTGAATTCCTGGCCTCAGGTCGTCTACCTGCCTTGGCCTCCCAAAGTGCTAGGATTAGAGGCGTGAGCCACCGCACCGGCCACAGTCTATAAACATTTATTACCTATTATGAGTATGGGGACAAAGAGATGAACTTCTGAATGAGAACACAAATTACACTAGGAGGCAAAATATAATTAAGTGCCATAGGAAAGGCATTTCACATCTACTCACATCTAGAGAACATGCTAGTATCCATCTAGAGAAGATGAATGATATGACATTGATGGCCACAGAGTGGGGCAGCCATGAGGCAGATGTGGCAGATTGGCTTGTTCCACAATTGTCCAAATTCTTCTTGGTGTGCCCTCCTACACAACAGAGACTAGAAAGCTAAAAATCCATTTCTTAGACTCCTTGCTGTTGGGGCTCCCATTATAATTTAGGTTTAGCTAGTCCTGTGCACCTGGGAAAGACCTGAATTCAAAATTGTGTTAAGAAAAACAAAAAACCAAACACAAAAACAGTTACGTGAAGAGGAGGCAGCAGCCTGGGAGGAATCCACTTTGCTGGTGGTAACCTGGAAGGTGCAGTGTGACTCTGGAGTTCTGCCAGTTCCTGATCCCCAGATTACACCTAAGATGTTGCGCTCCTGTAGTCAGACTGGGCCAGTCGCTGGCCTGCTGACTGTGGCAGAAGTAACTGTTCCCTTGGGGTTGTGGGGTTAGTACGACGGTGGGCTTTGGGTTTTGGGACTCATTCCTGCAAGCCCAAGCCAGAACTTGTTCTGCAATGGTTCTGAGTTTATTTGATTCTTTTTATTAAATTCATGACATGTCATATTGTGAACTATAGGTGCTGTGAAAGTCAGGGAAAGGAGATGAGTGTGGATCAGAACAAGCAGAGAAGAAATCTAGAGGACTGCCTTCTTTCCTCTTTCTATCCACCTCCTATGCTCAACCCCATTTCAATCCTACTATCAACCTTCAGATTAATCAGTTGATTAAATATCAGCAACAATGCACCAGGCACTCTGCTTGATGTTGGGGTCACAGTGATGAACGAATAAGGAAGGTCTCTGCTTCCACAGAGCTTACCAGACAAATGTGAAACCAGCAACCAAATAAACATATAATTCAAAATTGTGGTGCAAATAAGAGGAAAACATGGGAAAGAATAATGGTATGAAGTCTGTGAGATAACCTATTTTGATTGAAAAGTCTAGATGATCTCTTCAGTAGGTGATATTTAAGCTGAGTCCCAAAGGACAAAAAAGGACTAGTCGGCCGGCAGACGCGGTGGCTCACGCCTGTAATCCCAGCACTTTGGGAGGCCGAGGTGGGCGGATCACGAGGTCAGGAGATCGAAACCATCCTGGCCAACATGGTGAAACCCCGTCTCTACTAAAAATACAAAAAAATTAGCCAGGCGTGGTGAGGGGTGCCTGTAGTCCTAGCTACTCGGGAGGCTGAGGCAGGAGAATGGTGTGAACCTGGGAGGCGGAGTTTGCAGTGAGTGGAGATTGTGCCACTGCACTCCAGCCTTGGCAACACAGCAAGACTCCGTCTCCAAAAAAAAAAAGGGCTAGTCATACAAAGGTGGCCAAGGTGAGGAGGGGTGCCAGGCAGAAGAAGCAGAGTATGTACAAGCTACCTTAGTCTTTCTAAACATCTTTCTAATGCTTCCCTGTGTAACAGAGGATAAAGCCTAAACTCACCCTTTTTTTTTTTTTTGTTGAGGGGACTGTCCTATGCATTGTAGGATTATCAGGATCTCTGGCCTCTACCCACTAGATACTACCTGCTAGTAGCAGCCCCCCTCAACCCCAGCTGGCACAACCAAAAATGTCTTCAGACTTTGCCAAATCTTTCCAGAGGGGCAAAATTGCCCTCTATTGCAAAGCACTGTCTTATAGGTAAGCTCTGCTTTGGTCAGGGTGGTTTTCTCACTGACTCCCAAATGCACCATCAATGTTTACATTTCTGCACCTACATATGCCGTTCCCTCTAATTACTATATCTTCTTCTGCCTCTCCACAAAGCCTTACCCATATTTCTACCACAAATCCATGGCTTTTTCCATTGGGGAACTCTGTTTGGATGACTCTCATGTGTTTTGGGTGGTAGGGGAAGAAAGGTCCGTCCTAGTGCTCTATCTGCTCTCTGGCTACAGCAGCAGGGGCATGTGAATTACGTACCCTTTCCTTTTCTGCCCAGTTAGGAGTTGAATTGGTGGGCATGAGATCCAAGTGAGCCAATCAGAGTCTTTCCACGTGATCTCCATAAGAGTGCATTGCTTTTCTTTTGAATTGTTGACTGCAAAGAGGTAGCCCCTGGACTGCCACTAGCCGTGTTTTTCTTGGCACTTGGAGAGAGCCTGCTTATGGCAGGAGACAATGACATCAATACACAAATAGAAGTAGATCCAAGAAGAACTGAAAGGTGGAGCAAGTGCCATGACTACATTATTAAAGCCCTTTTTCCAGATACTTGTGCTAAAACAGTCTCATTCGCGTATTCTTTTTCTCTTTCTTTAAGCTAGTTTGAATTGCTTCTGTCAGTTACCATGGAAAGTCCTAATCAATATCCTTCAATGCCTAGTCCAAATCTTTCCTCTTTTATGAAGTCCTCTCAGCATGAAGAAAATGCCTTCTTTGCATTCTTAACTGGTGGTTTGGTGGATCCCAGCAGCCATGCATCTCTTCCCAACTCTGAGTTTAGTGATGTCATGTTGGTAATGTGAAAGTAATCACACCATGAAATCAACAAATTCTACAAATCAGAGCAGTTCCCTCTACCGGAGCCCCCAGCCTGTTCACCAGCACATCACTGTCTAAATCCCTTCACAATTGTATCACCCATTTGGATAGTAATCATGTAGTGATTTGTGACACTTCTTGCATTTTGAAAATGGTGAGATTGGGAGGACAAGTACCATTTATGCTGCATCTGAATCTTCAGAATCTCAAAGAAGGAAAGGTCCTGAGAAATAATTTGCTCCACAGTCTTCATTTCATACCCAAAGACAAAGAGGTCCAGAGATCTTCAGTGACTTAATGGTTGTGGAGCCAAGAAGAAAGTCTTCTGACTTACACTCATTATTTAAATGTAGGCTTTTTTTTTTTTTTTTTTTTTTTTTTTTTTTTTTTTTTTTTTTGCCATTTTCAGCCTTTTATTTTCTCCAATTTTGGTATAAAATAGTATTTTAAAACTATTGTGGAATCATTCCAAACAGCTGATAGCCAAGATCCAAGTTCTCAGATGCTTACTTTTAATAAGGGTCTGTGAGGTTCTCCAGAATGAGATAATTCCAGATGGTGCTCACCAGTGTGGCAGTACTGGGGAGACAGCTATTCATAGAGAGGACTTGCTGCCATTCCACAGACTTCTAAGCCCTCAAGCCTGGAGAACTGTACTCACTGTTGTAATGCCATATGAGGGAAAAGATCAAAATAGCCCAGGTTTAAAAGACCATGTCGAAGTGAATGTTGGCTGCTCTGTGTATCGTCACTTAGAATGAAACAAGATCAACCCAAATGAAAGCTTGCTGATTTATAAAAAATTAAAAATACACAATTTATTTTTTGATATAGCCATTCTGTTTCCAGGAACTTATTCTGGAAATGTGCATATGGATATTCATTGCAACCTTGTTTAATAAAGGATTGGAAACCATCTAAATGCCCAGTAATAGGGAGCTGATTAAATAAATCACTATACATATCCACAGAGGCAGAATTCTGTATCTTATATGGAATGATCTCTGAGATATACTGTTTAGTGAGAAAAATAAGGAGTAGAACAATGTACATAGTTTGCTACTATATACTCAATAAAAGAAAGGCAAGGAAAACACACATGGGTATAAAAACAATTATTTTTGGAAGGATATACAAGAAATTGTAACCCATGAAGTTGTCTCTGGAGGTGGGAACTGGAAAACAGTTGTCAGAGGGAAGCTTATTCACTGCTTGTCTTTTGGAATGATTTGATTTTTAAAACCATGGGAATATGTTACTTATTCAACATCCCTCCCTACAGGAAAATAAAAAATAAAGTCTATGCTGTGTTGTAGTTTTTGGAAATTCTTCTTTTGCTCTTATGGATGAGCTGGATCTGGGGATGTGCCAGAGTTTGGATAGTTAATAATAGTAATCCCTCTACAATGATATACTTTCTTTTAAAAAATTTTAAAATAGCTTTTTGTTCCATCTTTCAAATTCGGGACAAGTATTTCCCTCATTATACATCTGAAGGAACTGAGTGAGGCACAGAGGCAAGTCATCTTCCCAAGGTTACACATTGAATGAGGGTCGGAGTTGGGATAACCAAAATCTTGTACCCAGCCATAAGTTCTTTCTACTAGACTATATTTAGCTGGGCAGAGGGTATCAACAAGTGAGTAGTTTTCATGGGAAGGAAAAGAAGAACCAGAGAGTTCTCAGAGGCTCTTCTTGCTTTAGGGTTTTGTTTTGTTTTGAGATGGAGTTTTACTCTTGTTGCCCAGGCTGGAGTGCAGTGGCGTGATCTTGGCTCACCGCAACCTCCGCCTCCCAGGTTCAAGCGATTCTCCTGCCTCAGTCTTTTGAGTAGCTGGGATTACAGGCATGTGCCATCATGCCCAGCTAATTTTTGTATTTTTAGTAGAGACAGGGTTTCACCATGTTGGTCAGGCTGGTCTCGAATTTCTGACCTCAGGTGATCCACCCACCTTGGCCTCCCAAAGTGCTGGGATTACAGGTGTGAGCCACCACGCCCGGCCCCGTTTCAGGTTTTAAGAAAGTTAAAGCTCTGACAGGGCGTGGTGGCTCACGCCTGTAATCCCAGCACTTTGGGAGGCCGAGGTGGGTGGATCACCTGAGGTCGGGAGTTCAAGACCAGCCTGGCCAACATGGAGAAACCCTGTCTCTACTAAAAAAGATACAAAAAAATTAGCTGGGTGTGGTAGCGCATGCCTGTAGTTCCAGCTACTCAGGAGACCGATGAAGGAGATTCACTTGAACCCGGGAGGCAGAGGTTGCGGTGAGATTGCACTCCAGTAGCCTAGGTAACAAAAGCGAAATTCCGTTTCAAAAAAAAAAAAAAAAAGTTAAAGCTCTGAGACAGAGTCCTAGTGCAGATGAAATCAGACCAAAATAGGTATCACTTACATTCAACAAGAATTGACCCAGAAAAGCTCCAATCAGTTTCCAGATGTAACTCGAAGGACCTCAGCTGGAAAGACTTCATTTTGGAATCTGATGCAAAAAGCTCTTGATGAGGTTTCTCAACTCAGTGTGTGGATCAGAAATGAACTAATATTTGATTTGAGAAAATGCCCTGCTAAGTTCTAGAGGCTTCTGCTTTGTAGAATCAGGTTCTGAGGAAAGTAGCCTATGAATGAGTCCAGAAACAGACTTTGCCACATTTTGCCAGCATGATTTTAGGAGGGAATATAAGAAATAAAGGATCCATCTTTGCCTTTTGGCTGGGAAGAAAAGTAAGAGTCCCACATTAAGGAAATGAGACATGATTAAACTATATAAATGAGATATTGCTAGCGGCTGAAAAGGGGTATTTTATATGTTAGCTGTTCTGAAGTAGAAGGAGACTAATTTCTCTAAATCTTGTATTTCAAAAGACTTCTACAGATGTCCTTTAAATAACACTCAGAAGACTATGTCTCATCCACTTAATTTACATCCAGTAAATTTATTTTATTGACAGTAAATTAAAAATCTTGAAGTATTCAAGAGTGTCTAGTGTGCTACTACTTGTGAAGCAAAAAAGGTTATACACACACACACACACACAATGTACCCAGGCACCCATGCACATACTTGTTTATTAATAACTATCTCTTTAAAGATCCATAATCTGGTAACAATAGCTGCCTCTGGGGAGATTCCAGGATAGGATGGGAGTCACAGCTTTCACTGTACTGTTGCAATTTACCATATGCATGTATTACATATTAAAAATAAGACACTCTAATAAAAGCTCAAAGGGAAAAACAGAGATTTGGTGGCTACTCTGTAACCAATTAAGTAAATTTAGCACTACCAAGGATGCAACAATTTGGCATTATATACCTACTAACCTGAATCAAATGATACTAACCTGAATTGAATAAAGCCTTTCGACATAACCTCTGATTTGCAGAAAACCTAGAATAATTAGTTAAATGGCATACAAGATAATCAAATCAAGTAAGTGGGATATTCTTCAAAATTTCAATGTCATGAAAAAATAAAAAGGTGGTTCAGAAATATAAGATAATAAAATCAGAAATAAAAGATATTGGGGGACTTTGAATATGGTCTGAGTATTAGGTAATATTAAAGAATTATTAATTTTTCTCAGGTGTGAAGAATGATTTTGTACTTATAAAGGATAATGTCAGCTGGGCGTGGTGGCTTATACCTGTAATCCCAACACTTTGGGAGGCCGAGGTGGGTGGATTGACTGAGGTCAAAAGTTTGAGACCAGCCTGGCCAACATGGTGAAACTCCATCTCTACTAAAAATACAAAAATTAGCTGGGCGTGGTGGTGCATGCCTGTAATCTCAGCTACTCGGGAGGCTGAGGCATGAGAATCACTTGAACCCAGGAGGCAGAGGTTGCGGTGAGCTGAGGTCGTGCCATTGCACTCCAGCCTGAGCAAAATGAGCAAAACACTGTTTCAAAAAGAAAGAAAGAAAAAAAAGGATGTCCTTATTTTTAGGAGATGCATGCTGAAGTATGTAGGGGTAAAGACACATGATGAACTCACTTTAAAATGGTTCAGAAAACACACATGAACACACATGCAAGTGTACACATGCATATACAGACACACACACTATTGGTTATTAAGCTATAGTCTCTCAGTTCCAAACTTAGCTACGTGATGCCAGGGCTGGGACATTGCAAATCACATTTCTTCTTTACCAGCCGGCCTTCTGACAGCCTGCAAACAGGGAATACTAGAAGAAGACTGGAAGTCTAGATGAGTGGCAAGGAACTTGGTCCTTTCTGTTTTGTTCTTGTTACTGTCATTGTCACTAAGCAACAGTTCCTTACCTTGGCAATGACAGTTATTTCCCGTAGGAGCAGCTGGTTCAAGTTTGCATTTTTTTCCACAATCTCAGTCTCATTATGCTTCTTCAGACAGCCGGTATCAGATGGCAGATGCTCTCTCAGTCCCAGCTCTGTGGGGCCCTCCATCAAAGCTTCTGCATTTTAATAATTCCAAATTACTCTCCATGTTCTCCCAGCTGTAGGGCTGGTGGCTGCTCTCTGCATTTACGATAGTATTCCTTTTGCCCCTCCAGTTCTCCAATACCTGGTTAACACTTCTTTATGTTAAACTGTCCCTGTGAAAGTAACTGGTATAGCTTATGTATCCTGACTGAACCCTGATGATTCAGAAATTGGGATCAGGAGTCCCACGAAACAGACTCTCAAAGATGGAATTTTTGAGGTGTTCGGGTTTGTCTTTAAACTTGAACGAAATGTTGAGCTCTTTGTCATGAAATGGGATGCTGGTAATCCATGGGATGGAATGGCACTGATATTCAAATTATTTATTGTAATAAAGAACCCCCTGAAGCAGGTGCCTTGGGGGCCCACGTGGTTGCTTGGAATGAAGATGACTATAAACATTGTGAGGTGGGATGCCTGCTTCTGAGTGCATGGAGTGCTTACAGGAAGAAAATGTCATACTCAGCTCTTTCAAATCTTAGCTCAAGTCTTTGTCAGAGAACTAGAGAGCATCTATGGCAGTCCTAAAAGTATCTAAATGAGATTTAGATACATTTGATAGCCTACATTTCCCAGCGAAAGTTAGAGTGAGAATTTGGAAAGTGTCCCCAATACTTGGAATGAGGACATCTTCATGGACTTGGATGAAGCTGAAAATCTTCCATGTCTGAGATTAGCTATCTTTTGCTTGAAGACCTTGTAATAACCTCACCTGAGGCAAGTGCCTTTCAAGGAGGTGCCTATATTCTCTAAGACATAGCCTAACTACTCCTTGTTGCCACGAGACCATAACTAGGGTCGAACCCAGCATATTCCAATGGAACAAGTACAAAGTCTGATTCTGAAGGAAAGATTTTATAATCCAAAATAACTGCAAGATTTTTCTAATTTCTATAGGCAGAAACCTGGTCAATATATATTGGAATTGGATTCTAAGAGTGTTACACCAAAGAAGGTGGAATATAACAGGCCAAATTTACTGATATGAGAGTACTTATCAGGGATTCTGGGTGTTAGATTATATTAAGAATTTACTTACTTAGATGACAGAAACTTGGACTAAACACTGACCTACATATAATGAGTTTGAGGTCTCGGAACTTTCTGTTATAATGCAGAGAAAAGAATCCAAAGTCTTAAGAAGCTCTTAGTGATACGGCAAATGGTTTTTTCTCTGTACCAATTTGCAATGAACACCAGAAACAGTTTGTCTTTACCTGACAGAGCCAAGAGATCACCTTCATAGACTTGCCTTACGAATATATTAACTTACCTATAATATAGTCTGCACAGATTTTGATCATCTTGACATTCCACAGAGTAACTGATCTGATAAGAAGGTAGTAGCAAGTACTTTAGATGTCTTAGCAAAATGCATGTGGGTCAGAGAATGGGAGACAAACACCATAAAAACAGAGGGACTCATGACCTTAGCAGAGTTTCTGATGTGCTAATAGTCTGGAGTATATTGTAATATCCCCTTCAAGGTGAACAAGAAGTTGCTGTGCCTTGCATGACCTACCACTACAGCAGAGGAACAGTACTTGATGAGCTTTCTTTAAAATCTGGAGGCAACATATACCACATGAGTGATGTTGCTCTGACCCATTTACCAAGTAATCCACAAGACTGCCAGTTTGGAGTGGAGACCAGAGCCCGAAAAGGCTCTGCAGCAAGTCCATGCTGTAGTGCTAGCTACTCTGCCATGTGGAGCTTAACAGCCAGCAGATCCAATGACACTTGAATGTGGCAAGTAGGAATTCTTTATGGAGGCTTTGGCAAATACCAATAGGAGAACTGAAGCATTGACCTCTGGGGTGGTAGAGAAAATCCACACCCTCTTCTGTAGATAACTACTTTTCTTTTGAGAAATAGTCACTGGTTTGCTACTAGGCATCTAACCATGGGACTGGGTGCTATTTGATTCAGCAAGTCATAAACTGGAGTGAGCATAGCAGCAATCTATCCTCAAGTGGAAAGAAGTACAGAAGAAACAAAGATTAAGCCGATTTGGAAGGCACAAGCAAGTTGCCTGAGTAAATGGCTTAACTCCTTTGATACCTACTTGTGTTGCAAACCTTCTTTTTTCTCAATCTATAATTTGGGCTACATGGGGAGTTCCTTACGACCAGCTGACTAGCAGGAAGAAACTTAGAACTGGTTTATAATTTATTCTGACCAATAAGCTGGTACAAGCTGGTTGCTGCAAAATCTATTGCAGCATTACAACCCCAATCGGGTATGTCTTGGAAAAATCCTAATGAAGGGAAAAGTTCCTAGAGAAAATTTTGAGCAGTACATTTGGTTCTCTATGTCTGAACTGAACAATATCCAAAAGTATGGATCTAAACTGCAGTAGTCAAGGGAAGTTACTAATGGTTTGATGGGTGATCAGGGACTTGGGAAAAACAGATTGAGAAGATAAGTGACAGGAAGATGTGGTGGAGACGTGTATGAATGGACCTCTCAGAACAGGCAGAGAATTAAAGCTAATTGTGCTCCAGAGGAATATTTACCAAAGGATGCTGTGTGCCCATGAGAATGCACTTTGCAGCTGTCAGCTACAGGCAACATAACTAACCAGGGGCCCCAGATGCTGAAATTAATGCACTCTGAATTTCATCACTGCACTTGTGCAGGTTCAAGCTTCCTGGGAGCTCTCCCCAGCAAATGTCTGAGTGTGGCAGGAATACTTAGCCACGCCTATTCCTGGGATATATGTGTCTCTTGTGACAGCTGACTTTGGCTTGAGTTCTTCTGGACTGCCTTGCTGAACCTAAACTAACACAGACATCCATCCACCGCAGAGGAAGCTCTCAATAAACAGTAAGACAAGATGACACTCTTTCACATAGACTAATGGAAAAGATAAAATAACCCAGAAATAAATCTACACATTTATAGCCAACTCATTTTTGACAAAGGCACCAAGATCATAAACTTAGGAAAGGGTGGTCTCTTTAATTAGTGGTGCTGGGAAAACTGGATATCCACATGTAGAAGAATGAAATGAGATCTCTTTTACAACATATAAAAATCAACTAAAAATGGATTAAAGACTTAAACCTAAGTCCAACAACTATGAAATTACTAGACAAAAACAGAGAAAACACTACAGGATATTGGTCTGAGAAGAATCTTTTGAATAAGACCTCAAAAGCACAGGCAACAAAAGCAAAAATAGACAAATGGGATTACCTTAAATGAATAAGCCTCTGCACAGTAAAGGAAACAACAGAGTGAAAAGACAACCTACAGAATGGGGGAAAATACCTACAACTATCAATTTGACAAGAGATTAATAGCCAGAATATATAAAGAACTCAAGCAACTCAAAAGCAGAAACTAAATAATCCAATTTAAAAATGGGCAAAAGTTCTGAATAGATAATTCTCAAAAGAAGACACACGAATGGCCAACAGGTATATGACAAAATGTTCAACATCACTAATCATCAGGGAGATGCAAATCAAAACCACAATGAGATATCATCTACCCCAGTTAAAATGCCTATTGCCAAAAAAGACAAAAAGTAATAAATGCTAGTGAGGGTGCAGAGAAGGAGAATGCTCATACACTGTTGGTAGGGATGTAAAGTGGTCCAGTGAATATGGAGAATAATGTGGAGGGTCCTCAAAAAAACTAAAAATAGAACCACTATATGATCCAGCAATCCCACTGCTAAGTATGTATCCAGAATAAAGGAAATCAGTGTATCAAAGAGATATCGGCACTCCTATGTTTACTGCAGCACTATTCACAACAGCAAACGTATGGAACCAACCAAAGTCTCCATCAATGGATGAATGGATAAAGATGTGGTATATATACACAATGGAATATTATTTGGCCTTAAAAAAAGAATGAAATCCTGTCATTTGCAGCAACATGAATGAGACTGGAGGTCATTATGTTCAGTGAAATAAGTCAGGCCTAGAAAGACAAATATCACATGTTCTCAGTCATATGTGGAAGCTAAAAACATGGATCTCATGGAGATAGAAAGTAAAATGGTGGTTAGCAGAGGCTGCAAAGAGTAGGGTGGTGGTGGTGGTGGGCGGGGGAGGATGCAGAGAAGTTGGTTAATTAATAAAAAAAATACAGTTATACAGAAGGAATATGGGGCCGGGCGTGGTGGCTCACACCTGTAATCCCAGCACTTTGGGAAGCCGAGGTAGGTGGATCACTTGAGGTCAGGAGTTCAACCAGCCTGGCCAACATGGTGAAACCCTGTCTCTACTAAAAGTACAAAAATTATCCAGGCGTGGTGGCAGGCGCCTGTAATCCCAGCTACTTGGGAGGCTGAGGCAGGAGAATGGCATGAACCAGGAGGTGGAGGTTGCAGTGAGCTGAGATCTCGCCATCACACTCCAGCTTATACAACAAGAGCAAAACTATGTCCACCTCCGCAAAAAAAAAAAAAAAAAAAAAAAAGAAGGAATACGTTATAGTATTCAATAATACAGTAGGGAGACTATAGTTAACAGTAATTTATTGTATACTTCAAAATAGCTAGAAAAATTGTAATGTTCCCAACACAAAGAAAAATGTTTGAGGTGATGAATATTACAATATCGATTTGATCATTACACATTGTATACATGTATAAAACTATCACATGTACACCCCAAATATGTATAACTCTCAAATATCAACTTAAAAAAAGAAAAAAAAAGATGACATACTCTGTGGGTATCAGATGGCCTCTTCTCCCAGCCTTCCCAATGACTGCCCAATGGGTCCAAGTACAAGAGAGGCCATGCTGGCAAGGATGGAAACTTACATTTAGGCTCAATGACATGGACTTCCCCTCACCAAGTTTGATATGCTGAGTGCCTGACCTGCCAACAGCAGGGACCAACACTGAGCACCTAACATAGGTACTTGGTGACAGGTTGATTACAGTGGGCACTTTCTATTTACTGTCACTAGAAAATATATATATTCTGGATATGACTTTGCCTTTATTATCTCTGCCAGCCTCATTAACTGTCAAGGTATCATGCACCACATTACTTCTTATCAAAGATTAGCAAAGGGGTATGTATTAGTCTGCTTGGGCTGCCACAACAAAATGCCACAGACTAGGTGAATTAAACAACATAAATGTATTCTTTACAGTGGAGGGTGTGAAGTCCAAGATCAAGGTACTGGCAAGGTAGGTTTCATTCTAAGGCCTCTTCTCTTGGCTTTGTGGGCAGCTGCTGTCTTGCACAAATCTCTTGGCATCTCTTCTTATCTTCTTATAAGGGCACTAATCTCACTGGACCAGGGTCCTGCCCTCATGACCTCACCTAATCCTAAGGACCTCCCAAAAGCCCCATCTCCAAATACTGTCATATTGATGGGGGGTTAGGCCTTCAACATATGAATTTGGAGGGAAACATTCAGTCCTTAACAGAGTGTGGCAATAGACTGATGCCCACGGAATTTATTGGTTTTGTCATGTACTTCATCACCCAGAAGCATCTGCTTTGTTAGAATGATAGAATGATTTACTTAAGACTCAGTTACTTGCAACTGAGAGAAAATAACCTAAAAGGATTAGGTTCTATTTCACAGGATGCAGTATGTGCTTTGAATTGATAACCAAAGATAGGTAACCCTAACTTCCAAGGTCAAAATATGAGCTCAGAAATCAAGAAGTGAACATGAGAGTGGCTCATTTCACTATTGCACCTAATAATCCACTCACAGAATTTGTGCTTCCCATTGCTGCATCTGTGAACTCTGTTATTTTGGAAGTCTTGTTTCCCAAGAGAGGAATGCTTCCACCAGGGGACATAACAGTGGTTCTACTGAATTGTAAGTTGAGACTGTCACTGCTCATTTTGGGGTTGTGCTGTGAGGATGAATTCCAGTGGGCCTGAAATTGGCCTCAGCTGTTTGCATAGCACCAAATCCTGGTCAAGGCATAATATATCCTGATTAATAATGTTGTTTTGTAACCTTATGTATGAAGAGTTTCAGGGTAGTTTGTATCAGTTTGTCAACATTGTTTATTGTAATAGTGAGATGAATGATTTACACCTAGAGACCTCTGCCCCTCCCCGTTCTCCTTCCTCCAAAGGACACAAAAACTTGGTTGCTGGGGCTGGTTATGTACCAGAAATATGATTGTGCGAACAGCAGTGTGTAAGAAACCCCAGCTGAGGCTCCATTTTGAGCCCTCTGGTTCTGAGGTGTTCCATGCTCATACTGTTGGTCAGATCCAAGAGTGTGTCCCTACTGCCCTCTATTAGTTTCCTATTGCTGCTCTAACACTTTCCACAAAATCAGTAGCTCAAAACGACATAAATTTATTATCCTACATTCTATAGGTCAGAAGTCCAAAATCAGTCTTATGAACTAAGATAAAGTTGTCAGTCAATAGGCTGATTCCTTCTGGAAATTCAAGTGGAGGATCTGTTGTTACCTTTTCCAAATTCTAGAGGCTGCCTGTATTCCTTGGCTGGTGGCCCCTTCTTCCATCTTCAAAGCTGGCAGAGTAGCATTTTCAAAACTCTGACTCCCTGACCTTTGCGTTTATCCTCACATCTCCTTCTTTGACTCTCCTGCCTCCTTATGAAAGGGACCCTTGTGACTACAATGGGCCCACTGGATAATCCAGGACAATCTTCCTATCTCGAGATATTTCACTTAATCACAATTGTGAAGTCCTTTTTTTCCATGTAAAGTTACATATGCACAGGTTTCAGGGATAAGTATGCAGACACCTTTGAAGGACCATTTTTCTGCTTACCACAGGCCCTGACACTTAGTGCTCAAAATTGTCCTCTCCAGATCTCTTCTTAAGAGGCAGCCTTTGGGTATGATGCATATCTGTACTTTAATGCTGATACTATACTATGTCCTTTTGCTGTAATAAATTACAGATTTGTCATTTTGGGTCCCATTATCTGGCAAATGAATTCTGTCCATCACCATTAGTACTGGGCTCATGTCTCTGAACCAATAGGCAAACAATGGGAATATTTTGCTGGCTAGGGCAAGCAATAATGATTACCAAGGAGAAATTGGGTTGCTGCTACACAATGGCAGCAAGAAAGACTATGTCTGGGACACCAGTGGATGCTCTGAGTACACCTCTTAAAGCTTCCATGTCCAATAACAAATGTTAATAAAAAGTAATCTTCTTTTTATTGCCTAATTGCCCTAGTTAGAACCTCCAAGTACAATGTTAAATAAAAGTGGTGGCTGGGAGCAGTGGCTCACATCTGTTATACTAGCACTCTGGGAGGCCTAGGCAGGCAGAATGCTTGAGCTCAGGAGTTTGAGATCAGCCTGGGTAACATGGCAAAATCCCATCTCTACAAACAACACAAAAAATTAGCCTGCCATGGTGGCATGTGCTTGTGATTACAGCTACTCAGGAGGCTAGGGCAGGCAGGAGGATCATTTGAGCCTGGGAGGCAGAGGCTACAGTGAGCCATGATTGTGCCACTGCACTCTAGCCTGAGCAATAGAGTGAGGCCTTGTTTCAAAAAAAACAAACAAGTGTGTGAGAGTAGACAGTTTTGACTTTTCCTGACCTTATGGGGAAGGCTTTTTTTCACGACTAAGTATGTTAGTTGTGGTTTTTTCATATTTTCATAAATGCTCACCAAGTTGAGGATGTTTCCTTCTATTTCTAGTGTTTTTTTTTTTTTTTTTTTAATTAAAGGATATTGGATTTGTTAAGTGTTTTTTTTTTTTTTTTTTTTTTTTTTTTTTTTTTTTTCCTATGTCTGCTGAAATGATCATGTGGTTTCTTTTACTCTATTAGTTTGATGTATCGTACTGGTTGACTTTCACATTGAACCAACCTTGCATTCTTGGAATAAATCTCACTTGGTCATAATGCAATTTTTGTTATACGTTGCCGGATTGAGTTTGTAGTATTTTATGGAGGATTTTTATAAGCATATTCATAAGGAATACTGGTCTGTAGTTTTCTTGTGATGTTATTTGTCCGGTTTGATATCATGGAATGAGGTAAGTGTTCCTTCCTTTTCATTTTTTTGGAAGAATTTGTGAAGGATTGGTGTTCTTTTAATATTTGGTAGAACTCATCAGATGACAGTGAAACCATCTGGTCCTGAGCCTTTCTCTGATTCCTTGGATTGTTTTGGATTACTGACCCAATCTTTTCACTTGTTATGGGTCTATTCAGGTTTTCTAGTTTTTCCTGAGTCAGTTTTGGGAGTTTGTGCCTTTCTATTAATTTTTCCATTTCATCTAGGTTACCCAATTTGTTGGTATGCAATTGTTCATATTTCCTTCTTTGATTCTGTAAGGTTGTTAGTAATGTCCCCTCTTTCATTCCTGTTTTTTCTAGGTCTAACTTAAGGTTTGTCAATTTTGTTAATATTTTCAGAAGACCAACTGTTGATTTCTATGATTTTCTCTATTGTTGGTCAGTTTCATTTATTTCCACTTTAATCTTTATTATTTCCTTCCTTCTGCTTGCTTTGGGTTTAGTTTGCTCTTATTTCTCTAGTTTCTTTAGGTGGAAGTTTAGGTTATTGACTTTTTTTTTTTTTTTGGAGACAGAGTCTTGCCCTGTACCCTAGGCTGGAGTGCAACGGTGCGATCTCGGCTCACTGCAACCCCCGCCTCCTGGGTTCAAATGATTCTCCTGCCTCAGCCTCCCAAGTAGCTGGGATTACAGGTGCCCACCACCACGCGCCAGTTAATTTTTTAATTTTTAGTACAGACGGGTTTTCACCATGTTGGCCAGGCTGGTCCCAAACTCCTGACCTTGTGATCCACCTGCCTCGGCCTCCAAAATGTTGGGATTACAGGCGTGAGCCACCATGCTCAGCTGACTTTTCTTTTTAATGTAAGCATTTACAGCTTACATTTGTTCTCTGCTAGAACAAAGCAGGCAGAAGGCGGAATAGCTTTTGCTTGCTGGGTCTCCTGGTTTCCTTCTTTTTCCCATGCTGGATGCATCCTCCTGCTCCTTCCGCCCTTGGACATCAGACTCCAGCTTCTTCAGCCTTTGGACTCTTGGATTTACACCAGTGGATTGCCAGGGGCTATAGGGCCTTCAGCCACAGACTGAAGGCTGCATTGTTGGCTTCCCTAGTTTTGAGGCTTTCAGATTGAATCCCTACTGGCTTCTCTCATCCTCAGCTTGCAGATGGCCTATCATGGGACTTTGCCTTGTGCATCATGTGAGCCAGTTCTAATAAAATCCCTTTCACACATACATATATCCTATTCATTCTGTCCTTCTTGAGAACCCTAATACAGGTAGCAAAACTGACCACTGGAAGTCCAGACACATCCTATTAGTTTAGCATGTATAGTATCTTTCCCATTAATTCCAGCAAAAGTACTAGAGCTAACTAATTAGCCAGGAGGGGGTAATATGGACTGATAGTGGGGGGGGAAAAACAGTTCCTCAAGAAAAATCAGGGTGTTATTATTAAAAGAAGGAAGTGAATGAATTAATGGTGAGCAGGTCAAAACAAGATGATCAGACTGTCAGATCTCTTGATTCCTATATGCCAAGAACTACAAAGTTTATACAGCTAGTAAGTAGCTGAGACAGGACTCAATCCATTGCTGAATTATAATAAGATTTACAGCAAATTTGTAAAACAAAAGTAAAATAACCTGAGGTCTCTCTTTATTCTTAGAAGTACAAATTACAACAGACAATAACCTTACACTGCCCCTCAAATTAAGGTAGACTTTGAAAGCTTCAAATTCGATGTTTCTAAATGCCTGGTAGATATTAAAGCCATACTCATAGTATTTGATATAATTTAGTGCTTAAAAAAAAAACAAAACAAAAAACAAACCTGTATACTATACTATAAATATCCAGGATTTTTTTTTTTGATATAGGCTCTCACTCTATTGCCCAGGCTGGAGTGCAGTGGCATAATCACAGCTCACTGCAGCCTCCACCTCCTGGGCTCAAGTGATCCTCCCAGTTCAACCTCCCAAGTAGCTAGGATGATGAGGCTGGTCTCTAACTCCTGAGCTTGAGCATTCTGCCCGCCTTGGCCTCCCACAGCGCTGGTATAACAGATGTGAACCACTGCTCCCAGCCACCACTTTTATTTCACATTGTACTTGGAAATTCTAACCAGGGCAATTAGGCAATAAAAAGAATTACTTTTTTGGGGAGTGCATGCCACCACACCGAGCTAATTTTTGCAGAGAAAGGGTGTCACTTTGTTGGCCAGGCTGGTCTCGAGCTCCTGGGCTCAAGTGATCCTCCTGTCATGACCTTCCAAAGTGCCAAGATTACAGCTGTGAGCCACTGTGCCCAGTCTTTTTCTTTTTTTTCAGACAAGGTCTCACTCTGTCACCCAGGTTGGAGTGCAATGGCACCATCATGACCTATTTCAGCCTCAACCTTTTGCCTCAAGGAAACCTCCTGTCTCAGTCTCTTGAGTAGCTGGGACTACAGGTACATGCTACCATGCCCAGCTAATTTTATTTTTTGTAGAGACGGGGTCTTGATATGTTGCTCAGGCTAGTCTTGAACTCCTGGCCCCAACAGCCTTCCTGCCTCAGCTTCCCAAAGTGCTGGGATTAGAGATGTGAGCCACTGCACCTGGCCTCAGAGCCTATTTTTAAAAATTGAGGCTGGGTGCAGTGGCTCATGCCTGTAATCCCAGCATTTTGGGAGGCCAAGGCAGGTGGATCACTTGAGGTCAGGAGTTCGAGACCAGCCTGGTCAACATGATGAAACCCTATCTCTATTAAAAATATAAAAATTAGCCAGATGCGGTGGCGGGCGTCTGTAATCCCAGCTACTTGGGAGGCTGAGACAGGAGAATCTCTTGAACCCGGGAGTGGAGGTTGCAGTGAGCTGAGATCATCATCACACCACTGCACTCCAGCCTGGGTGACAAAGTGAGACTCCATCTCAAAAAAAAAAAAAAAAATTGAGATATAATTCAAGTATCATCAAGTTCACTCTTTAAAGGTACAAGTCAGCTGGGTGCGGTGGCTCACGCCTGTAATCCCAGCACTTTGGGAGACTGAGGTGGGTGGATCACGAGATCAGGAGATAGAGATCATCCTGGCTAACATGGTAAAGGCCTGTCTCTACTAAAAACATAAAAAAATTAGCCGGGCGTGGTGGCGGGCGCCTGTAGTTCCAGCTACTCAGGAGGCTGAGGCAGGAGGATGGTGTGAACCCGGGAGGCGGAGCTTGCAGCGAGTCGAGACTGCCACTGCACTCCAGCCTGGGCGACAGAGCAAGACTCTGCCTCAAAAAAAAAAAAAAAAAAAAAAAAGTGTAAGTCTATTTGGTTTTGCTTTTCATCGGCTCATGCCTGAAAATGCTGACCTATTATTTACTAACTTTAAGCAGCTTTTGGTGACTTAGACAGTGAGGATGTCAAAAATCCTCATGCTTCTATTACAGAGAAAGTCATTAATATTTTCTTTCACACCTGTGTTTCCCAATGATTTCTTGCAGTCTCGTGATTACTGGCTCCAACAGAGTTCTGCCTGCCAATTTTGAGTCCACAGAGGCTCAGATGGGGAATTTTAAATTTGAGCCACTAGTACCTTTTCTAGAGATGTTTAAAATCAGCTATTTGGCAAAATCTGTAATGAGAGTAAAGTTGCTTTCATTCAAACCTACACAGAGAGTGACATCTGCTGGTCATGAAGATTGTTATTTTTTATTCCTTTACAAAATTTATCAACGACCCTAAAATAAAACATAAGAAAAGTAATTATCTCTTCTTTGGGAAAAAAGAAACCAACACGTGACTAAAAATTCCAATATATGTACCATTGTGGGACCTTATTAAACTAAAAAAAATTGAAATTCCTTCATTTTAGAAAACATTGCAGCTCTTTCATTTGATCAAGAGAAAATAAATTGTTGTAGAATTTGGAAATGAATAAAAGTCCTAGTTAGCCATTTCCTTAAAAATGTCCTTTGAGTTTTTGTTTCAGAGCAGCAATAACTAATTTAGTCTAAGACCTAATGAAAGACTGGCTATCAAAGGTCATTTCATCCTGGTCCTTCTATTATACTGTTAAATCCTAGGTTTCATACATGCCCATGTCCCTATTCCTACTTCCTTCCTAACTTTAGAATTGCATACAGATTAAACTTTATATATACACATCTAGATTTTTTTTTTTTTGAGATGGAGTCTCACTCTGTCACCTAGGCTGGGGTGCAGTGGCACGATCTCGGCTCACTGTAACCTCTGTCTCTTGGGTTCAAGCAATTCTCCTGTCTCAGCCTCCTGAGTAGCTGGGATTACAGGCGCATGCCACCATGCCTGGCTAACTTTTGTATTTTTAGTAGAGGTGGGGTTTCGCCATGTTAGCCAGGCTGGTTTTGAACTCCTGACCTAGTCATCTGCCCGCCTTGGCCTCCCAAAGTGTTGGGATTACAGGCGTGAGCCACCACGGCTGGCCTACACATCTAGATTTCCATATTAGCTTTGGAAATTTTTCCCACTGTCTTTGAGGTTAGATTGTAATAGGAAAACTAGGACCTATATTCTGTTACTACATTTTTAAGTGAAAAAAGGCATGCATTTATAACTACTGATAAAATATAAACTTTGATCTGTGTACTAATGTGGCATCTAAATTTGGTAGTCAGGTTCCATTTTCCTTCAGGTTTATTTTTTATTTTTCAGTATTATAAAAATGCTGTGATTAGCCACCTTATAAGTAAAACTTTGGGACATTCCTGATTCTTTCCATATGATACATTTATAAAGGAAAAAATCTTAATCAAAGAGCTATAAATAACCAACAAAGAGCCTAACATTAGTGTAATAATAATAAAAAATTGAGGGGAGTAGAAGAGATGGATATTTTATAAATTCAATCCTTACTTATTATCTAAGGGAGTCAATATATAACTTTTAAAGCTGATATAACTGCTATATCTTATGGTATGAACATACTACTTAAGAGATGTGGGTAGAACTACAAGAAATTACAGAAGAAATGGGTAACTGGGCAGGAAGGGGACTGTGGCTTTTCCTTATAGGACTCTCTATATCATTTTTTTCCCAGCCTTCAGCATGCAGTACTTTGATAAAACATTAATGTTTAAAAATATAAATGAAAATGTATTTAAATTAAAAAATATTTTGCCAAATTATCATCCAGAAAAGTGTGCTAAGTTAGATTCCCATGGGGAATTTTGTGATGGTATTGAATTACTCCATTGATTTCATGTCAATTTTTTATGATTTATACTCTGATATTTTGAACTTAGAAAAATACATATAAGATGTAATATAAGTGACAAAATTAGGGTAAAGGAAAAATAAGAGTAGGAAAAATTGAAAACAGAGGACACAAGTATCCAAGAATCCATCAGAACAGTCTGGAAAGCTGGTTACGAATGAGGATCCTTGACCTTATCAAAGACCCTGCTAATCAGAATCTCTAGGGTAAGGCTCAGGAATCTCCTTTTCAGCAGCCTTGATAACTTGGAGTTCTGAAGTAATTTAAAGATGACAGTGATTAATATATTAGGCTATTTATTAATATGATATTCATAGCATAGGAGCTAGGGGAATGGACATTGTGAGACTAACTCCAAAGAGCATATTTAATAATAAGTCTTATATAAGCCAGATCATTCATTTTCCCATTGTATTTCATAATCCTCTTCTGATTTCATTAACCTCTCCATAACAAAGATGGGTGAACTCAACCTGTCATTTTGCCTTTTTAACTTCTGGGATATCTTCTCTTTTCTCCTGGCTTAATTCCTAGCCTACTGCACCATTTAGCTGGATATTCTAGTGCTTAGGTATCTTTTTTACATACCACATGAACAGATTAAACAGATACTCAGAATTAGGAAAAATCTCATGATAGCAACTAGGCAGTAGTACTTAATCTTTTCTGTTGTTTGTGTTTTTATTCTCAAAACACATTTTCACATGCCTCACTCAAAGTTAAAGTTGTTAAGTTTTTTAGATACAGAATTCAGTATATCATAAATATGAAAGAGAAGAAACAGAATTACAGCTTAATTTTACAATGATATTAGGATTAAAATTATACATTAAAAAAGTATATCAGCTTACAGTGACTTCTGTAGCTGTAGCTTTTGTTCAATGATGTCTGAGAAACGAGGAACTTTTTTTGAAATAGCCACACGGATATCATCACTCAGATTAAAGCAGCTTCTGGACTTTGTTTTGAAATGTAAAAGTGATGAAAATCCCAACTCACAAAGGTATGTAGTTGCAAATGGCATAAGGATTTCTAGAGCTGTCTTTGCTAGGTTTGGAAACACTGTGAATTGGGCACACCAGAAATCCTCAAGCTTCATTGTCTCAAATTCCATTAGGATTTGGCCACTAGCTCGTAATTCAGCAAGATCATTTTTCATTAAATAACTATCATCGACAAAATCGATATTAAAAAGAAATGGATCCAATATCCATTTACTTGCCTCATTAAGATCTCCAACGGAAAAATATCCATGGAAGAAGTTGCTCAATTGTTGCAGATGCAGTGTTATTTCAGCTGCAATGAATATTCCTTCATTATCTGAAACAATTATTTCTTCAAGAAAAGGAAAATTGGTAAAATTTCTTTTCTCAATTCGTTTTTGCCAAAATGGAAACTTCCTAACAAAAGCAGATAACTTTTCTCTAGCCGATACTGTGTTCATCCCAGTCCTCTGCATAGATGCACTGAGTTCATTTAAGTGTTTGAATAAATCTGCAAGGTATGCTAGGTGAATTTTAAACTCTTTATTTTCAAAGCCATCAACTAAATTACTGCTTTTGTGGTGAAGAAACTGATTTATTTCTTCATACATTTCAAAAATGTGAGTAAGTATTTGGCCTCGGGAAAGCCACCTCATTTCAGTATGGAAAAGGAGGACACTATATTCTATACCAATTTCTTCAAAGAAAGCCTGAAATAGGCGATGATTTGGAGCTCTCCCTTTGATGAAATTTATTACCCTCACCACAGTAAATAGAGCATCCCTCAGTTTTGTAGGCAATGTCTTTATGACAAGTGCATGAGGATTCAATAAACAATGTGTGATTACGATATGAGGTATCTCTTTTTTCACATAGGCAACAAACTCGGAATTTTCTCCTAGCATAGAGGAGGCACCATCAGTACAAACAGAGCCACATACATCAAGTGCTATCTTATGCTTTAGAAAGAAGTCTCTGAAGAGATTGAACACATCTATTCCTTTCATGGATAGCTGCAATGGTTCACAGAAGAGAAATTCTTCTATGATCTCTCTTTCTTTTATATATCGCACAAATGCCATTAGCTGACTGCAGTCATCCATGTCAGTTGTCTCAGCAAGCTGAATACCCACTTTAAGAGGACTCGCTTTGATATCTTCTAGAACTTGCTGTAAGATATCTTGGCTCATTTCATCAATTCTAGAATGGATCACGTCATCTGATAAGGGTACCTGCTGAAGCTTCTTTTGTGCATCTGGTCCCAAAACTATTTGTGCTATTTCCAGTGCACAAGGTTTCACTAACTTTTCAGCTACTGTATGAGGATTCTTCTCCTTGGCACATAAATACGCAAATTGATATGATGCTTGTAATAAAGTATCCTCATGAGATGCAACTCCAAATGCTTTCAAGGTTTCACTCTGATCAGATGGTGTTGGCATATGCTTCAGGCTATTGAGATCATGCCCAGCTACACCACCATGCTGTCTGTTAAAATGGTCTGACAGTTTTGATGGTCTGAGGTCAGCATTTGAAAATACTGAGTTACACAACACACACTGTGGGCGCTGAGTTCCATCAACTTCCGTTGTACAGGTGAACCAGTAGCGAACATAGTCATCATCCCATTTGCGTTTCTTCGACATGGCACACAAAAACTCTCAGGCAGTATTCCAGAGATGCCACAGAATTTTGCTTTGGGAGTAAAATATAACCCACACATTAAAATCCAGTGGCTAACTGAATTAAAACAAAGCCACATCACATGCTATATTGCCATCACATACTATCTTGTATATGTTAAGATATAGCCTGCAGCATGTCAATTCAAAGTCCATGACAGGATATAGTTTAACTTAAAGCTAGCAACTCACAGCTAATGCCCTGGAATAAATGATTTGCCAGCAAGTTATATATGGAAGATTTGAGCTAAGACAAGTTATGCATACCTGTAAGTCCTTTATTGGTGAATTACAGTTATGGCTTAACTTGTTTTCAATAATGTATGTTACAAACATATCTAGCACATTTTGTATCCCTAGAAAGGGCATCTCACTACCACCACCTTCTTCCATTCAGCCCCAAAGATGTATGCATACCCTCAGTTAAGAGGCACTGAAAAAAGGAGCAATTCACTAAATAAGGAAGGGTGGATGCTGACATGGAGGTTAAAAAAATTATATAAATTTATGGGGTACAAGCACAATTTTGTTATATGCATAGATTGTATAGTGGCGAAGTGAGGGTTTTTAGGGTATCCATCACCCAAATAATATACATTGTACTCATTATTTCTCATCTACTCCCTCCCACCCCGCCCTTCCTCTCCTCTACCCATCACTCCATTATCTGTTCGTGTGTACACATTATTTAGCTACCATTTATGAGAACGTGGTAGTTCTTTTTAATAGTTAAGGATTAAATAGGTCTGTAATACTATTTGAACCTTGAGCAGTTTTGAGTCCAACTTAGGCACAGAATTTCAAATAGGTCTATAAGTCTGATTAAGCCACCCTTGATGCAAAAGTAGGCTACAAATTGGCTCAGAGTTTCCTTACTGCTAAGTGTAACACACTATTGGTCCATGATTCATACTCTCCACATAAAAAAGCAAAATGGCTGGGCGTGGTAGCTCATGCGTGTAATCCCAGCACTTTAGGAGGCTGAGGTGGGTGGACTGCCTGAGCTCAGGAGTTTGAGACCAGCCTGGGCAATATGGTGAAACCCCATCTCTACTAAAAATACAAAAAATTAGCTGGCCATGGTGGCATACGCCTGTAGTCCCAGCTACCAAGCCAAGATCATGCCACTGCACTCCAGCCTGGGCGACAGAGCAAGTCTCTGTCAAAAAAAAAAAAATTAATTAATTAAAAAAAAATAAAAGAAAAGCAAAACAACTTGTTCAGGGGAAACACAACTATTCTTCTTACCGAGACTTCAGCAAAATCCCTCTCATATGAGAACACCCTTAAGTACAATAAGGAATTTCATGATGCTTTTCCACCTAAATACCTCTAAGTGAAGGCAGTCATGAACACACACACATACACACACACACACACACACACACAGACACACACAGCAGCATTCCTAAGGTTTGGTTTAACCCAAAGACAGGATGTAGAAGGCCCTACCCATAGAGATTCTGATTCTCTAGCTATGGAGTGGGGGCCTAGAATCTATATTCTAAATAAGTATTTTAGATAATTCTTATAAATAGTAACTAGAACAGTGATCTGTGACAAGAGATACCATATCATCACAATCACTGGGAAACTCTTTGAAACTATACATGTCCCTGCACTACCTTAGAACTAATACATCATCTTCTCCAGAAGCAGAACAAAAGAATATGGGGAAATAATGTTGTTCAGGCAATCCTGAAACACATCCTGGTTAGGTAGTCAGATTTAGGGGAATGAAAACATATCCTTCAAACCAATCCTTAGCTAACAAATATTCTAGGTGTCTAAGTGAATGGTCCCAATGCTTGAATAGATATTTAAATTTTCTACGTTTTCTGAGCTGATGACATCCTCCTATGAAAGTTGAAACCTAAAATGAAAACCATGTCTTTTCTCTTTCTGTCTCTTTAGCAATGAGTAAAGGCATAATCCACAGGTAGGCTCAAATAGACCTTAGAAAACATTCTATCTCCAAGATAAATAAGTGATCCCCAAAGTTTCCGAAGTTCTGTGCCAGAGAATGTGGCTGAAATAAAGTAACAGGTATACATTTAAATCCGAATGCCCACTTTGGCCATTAAAAGAAAAATCACAAGCCAAGAATATCTACTTAAAGCATTAGCTTTCAAGTGGATCTACCAAGATGAACTAGTTGTAAAGTGTACTCCAATAAAATAAGTTGATCTGTTACACGGTTGTTACGAGCCTGTTAAACTGGAGGATATCTGCCAATCAAAAAAGACAACCCGAAGTTTAAAGAGCTGATCTTAAGCCTTCATTTGTCAAGTAATGAGACTACATGACTACTTTTGCTTAGAACCACTTCTAATTAATGACAATAAAATTATGACATTACCATAAAATGCTTATTTTTCTGTATTCTATTAATGTATATTTATCATGTAATATTTGGGGAGGCAGAGGGAATAGAGGAAAATGTTTTTAGTCACATTAGAAATCTTTACAAGAGGGGCCTTGTGTGGTGGCTCATGCCTGTAATCTCAGCACTTTGGGAGGCCAAGGTGGGTGGATCACTTGAGGTCAGGAGTTCCAGACCAGCCTGGCCAACATAGTGAAACTCTGTCTCTAATAAAAATACAAAAATTAGCTGGGTGTGGTGGCGCATGCCTGTAATCCCAGCTACTCGGGAGGCTGAGGCAGGAGAATCGCTTGAACCCAGGGGGCAGAGGTTGCAGTGAGCTGAGATCACACCACTGCACTCCAGCCTAAGGACAGCCAGACTCTGTCTCAAAAAAAAGGCTGGGCATGGTGGCTCATGTCCATAATTCCAGCACTTTGGGAGGCTGAGGAGGGCGGATCACCTGATCTAAGACTGGCCTGGCCAATTTGGTGAAAACTCGTCTACTAAAAATACAAAAATTAGCTGTGCATGGTGGTGGGTGCCTGTAATCCCAGCTACTGGAGAGGCTGACGCAGGAGAATCGCTTGATCTGGGAGGCAGAGGTTGCAGTGTGCTGAGATGACGCCACCGCACTCTCCAGACTGGGTGAGAGTGAGACTGTCTCAAAAACAAAACAGAACAAACCAGAAATCATTACAAGATCTGTTAAGAGGCCATTTCCTATCCACCTTGACTATGTCTCTCAAGTATATTTTAATTTAAAATTTATCTGTTTTGAACAAAAGTTTTAGGAAAATCAATTTATGGTATTCTTCTCCATCCCCCTGAAAAAGGGAGAATAAGTGGCAAGAATTTTCCAGAGCCTCAAAGATGAACTTACTGCCCAAGAGGCTTGTTTTAGAATCTCACAATTTGTACTTGCGCTTTTTGTGGTATTTAGGAATTACAATATCCTAAAAAATGTAAACATTAAAAAGCATCATCATCATAATGAGATACTGTTAAACAGGCATGATAATGGTATTGTGGTTGTGTTTTTAAAAAGTCCTCATGTGTTCGACACGATTACTTACAAGTGAAATAAGATGTCTGGGATTCCTTTGAAATACTATACTTCAGCACACTCACAAACATGCACAAAGCGGGGTGGAGATAAAAGAAATGACTGGCCTTAAGTTGGTAACTCTTGAAGCTGGATGATGGGTACACATCATTACACCATTCGATTTTTATGTATTTCGGAAACTTTCCATAATAAAAAAAGCATTATCTTAAGATAGATAGATATCACTCATTTTAAGAATGATTCTTTTGAGAGATTATCTTCAGATGCTTAATGAAAGATCTGATATCACAAAGTAAAATGTTTTGGCAAGTTTATGAAGGGTAGATATGAAAAAGTATTACAATTGAGAAAAATCAGTTAAAAGTGAACACTCACAAAACATTTAGGGAATGCTAATATATACACACACACACACACATATATATATATTCATTCCAGCAGTGTAAACACCAAAGTGCAGTTGTAAACCTGAAACTCCAAACCAAATACAATTCAACTTCTATCCAGCCACTGAGTATGCAAGATCATGGTAGGCGCAGGTGTTTGGGGAGGCAGAGCATTTAAGCATTACATTTTGCAGTTAAAATTAATAGCCAGGAGAAAGGGGGCAGGAACTTGGTGGCTGGGCAGACGCTCCAGGGGCAAACGCCTGGGATCGTGGCTTTGTCACTTACAGGCTGGGACCTTTCCAAGCTTCAGTTCCTCCAGAGGGGATAACAGTACCTACCTTACAGGGTTGTTGGGAGGTTTAATTATAAGAATGCATGCAAATAACAAGCAGCTCTTAATTGATAGGACCTGATGGTGTTACTGTTAAGGACGGAGATTTTTACACCCTCCAGGGTGAGATAGGAACGCCAGCGGCTAGGAAAAAAAAAAAAGAAAAAGACTCAGTGCTGTCTCCGCCCGCCCGTCTCCGAGCCTGAGGCGCAGGCCCATGGGATGCTCGGGCTTCTTTTAGGCGCCTGTTTCAGGCTCCAGTTCCGCTCTCCGCTCAGCCTAGGGTCCAGCCTCTGGCCGTCAGAACCAGTAGAGACGGCGATTCCTCAGGTCTGACCCCCCAGCAGGAATCTGCGGTGCGCCTGCAGAGACGAGCATCCGCAACAACCTCCGCCTCAGCCAGGCCCGAGTTCCATCCGGGTTCTCCAGGGTGCTTCCCGCCCGTAAACTGGGCGAGGCTTCTCCCACACGCAGGCGCAGTAGCAAAGGGCTGTGGGATGGGCTGGCGGGCTTGAGTACTGAGCATGCGCGCTGGCCCTCCCCCTTTCTTTGAGGTTGTGTACGTGGAACACAAAATCGTTTGTTTATTGTGTCTGCCAGAGAGGATGAACCGTACAATTTCAGGAATAGAAGGGGCTACAAACTACACATAGTTCTTTTTAACATGCAGAGCACTGAAACTTTTATATTGTGTTGGGCTTTGAGCTTGGAGATGATAAAACGCTTGATAATTACCATGTTCCATGTGGAATAAATGAGAGAAAAAGAGAAGGAAGCTCATTGTAATCTCAGATTAGACATTTCAGCAGTGGAGGATGAGCTTCCATAGCTTGTGTACTGTTGTCCATGCAGGGTGATCCCCCCGCCTTTCCTTAAGTGGGAACATGGGGATGAATTTCCTTATCATCATCCATCTCAGAGGAAAGATTTTTATTTAAAATTCTTTCAACAACATGATTTCAAAGAAATAAACCCATATTAGAGAGGTTTTAGGGAAAAATCCCAAGTAGAGACTAGGAAACGTTGTTGAAAGAAGTAAACCGGAATATAGCCCTTTCCTGTTTGGGGGTCTTTCCAGAATTCTTATAAACTTAAATGAGTTTACTCATTTTTGTACAATATTGTTAGAAGCATTCTATAAGGCTAGTGTGTGTGAGGAGTGGTGGGGCGTCAAAGAACGTGGGCCAGATACATCATTTTCAGGTGCTGAGGGTGAGCCTGGTAAATATTGAGGGGCTGCTTAAGTTTTTGTGGATGCAAGAAACTGCTATAAGACCAGCCTTGTTGGTCAAGAAACTAGGGCCTTAAATACTAGAGAAGGGGATAGGCTTCAGAATCCGAGACAGCTAGCTTCATGTCCTGACTCCAATACTTACAACGGTTAGGATTTGTGCAGATTACTTGGAGTTAATTCCATGTGCTTTTTGTAAAATTGATAGATCATCCATTACCCCATGAAGTTCTTTTGAGGAAGGAGGTAACATGACAATTACAGTACATAATTCTCGAAAAGGCAGCTATTATTGAGATAATAAAATCAAAGCTCAATCTGAATAATGTCCTAGGCATTATGATTTTGAGACAGGGTCTCATTCTGTTGCCCAGGCTGGAGTGCAGTGGTGCAATCTCTGCTCACTGCAACCTCCACCTCCCGGGTTCAAGCAATTCTCATGCCTCAGCCTCCTGAGTAGCTGGGATTATAGGTGTGTGCCACCATGCCCAACTAATTTTTGTATTTTTAATAGAGATGGGGTTCCGCTATGTTGGCCAGGCTGGCTGGGCATTACTTTTCGAAAATAAAACAGAAGACATGATTCTGGATATTATAGAATTCTTCCTAAATCAAAGTAAACTAGGCCTCATAGAAGAGGGAAAGAGGTACAGAAAGGTTAGGTGACAGGATGCTGAAATTTTCTTAAACTCACGGAAGCTAATCCAGGTTCCCCTCCCTGTCCCATAAACAACTTTTCTGCCAAATATTAGATATAATGCTACAAACCACACACAGTTACGTATTGTCATTTATTTATCTTTAACAAAAGATAAAATACAAAGCAGACACAACAATGTCAGCCTTTATGTTGAACCACCCTGTTTGGATAGGAAAATGAAACTTTTTTTGCATTCTTGAAGTAAATAAGAATTAAATCTATTTGCATTGTTGTTTAATTTCATACCAATCTAAAGCTAGACACTATGTATATCCAAAGTACTTGACAATTTGACTCAGTTACTCTCACGCCACCCTTTCTGAGATGCAGTATCCTATAGGTGGTTTTTGGTAGTTTAGAAAAGCCAGTGAGCTGTTAAAAGTTGATATACTGAAGTTGGGGTTTTGTTAGGCTGTTTTCACTGATTCCACTCTGTCAGTATTATCTTCATAGTGTTCTGAGAAGAGGCTTCAGGATCATGGCAATCTATTACTAATATCCCTACAAGCTATCCTTGTAATTCTTTCAAGAAGCCAACTTCAGGTTTTGGATTTTTGCAAATTTTACAAACAAAGTAACAGCTGCTGGCTATAAATATTAGGATATTCTACAATTTAAAAAATCTAATATTCATGATTATTACATGATGGCAATCACAATGAAAACAAATAGTATCGTAAACCATATCCTCTATGATAAAGGAAAGGATTTCTACATCTAAAGGCTTATGTCCAGAATGGTAAAGACCTACTACTGATCAGTCAATATTGACCCAATGATGAGAAAATAGTTGTTTTCCATTCAAAGACTAACACATTTAGTCTACTCCAGAGGCCAAGGAGAGAGAATCGCTTGAGCCCAAGACTGCAGGGCGTTATGACTGCGTCTGTGAAAAACCACTGCTCACTAGCCTGCGCAACATAGCAAGATCCTGTCTCTTAAAGAAAACAAAACATAAAAATAAATGTAGTCATAGAGTTGCTAGTAATTATTTTAAAAAAACAAAGTCCTTAAAAAAAAAAAAAAAAAAAAAAGTCCTGTTTTTTTCTCAAAACCAAGGTATGCTAAGACTAAATATAGGGCCACAAAAATTGAAGCAATAAAGTTTGAAGCTTAATAAATGTAGAGAGAGACATTCTTAATAGGTAGAGAGCCAAGGCTTCTTTACACATGACTCACATAAAACTGGAAATAAAATCTTAATCCAATTTTAAATTCTGTTCCCAAAAGCATACTTCACGTGCCTCTTCTTTTTCTTTTTTGCTTCTTCAGTATGGAAAGGAGTGAACTTACTGTGAGGCACCTGAAATATTTATTAAAGTCAGGCAGCAAGAAGAATAAACAAGGATTTTTTATCTACAATCATCAATAAGAAGCTGAAAAGAATGTATCAGCTGCATCTATCTTGGATGGTCATCTGACTAGTTACTACTGTCCAAGGAAGGAGGCCATGGGGTCATCTGGCCTCTGACGTTTCATTCTATATGCCTCCATTTCCTCTTCAGTAGGTTCCCGAGTTTCATATATGCTATTGTAAGGCCGCTTCCTCTCATCAATCTGCATGGTCTCCTTGACATGAAGAAGGCGTGCCTCCTCTGCATTCAGTGCCTATAGAGAGAGGAATAAAATGCGTATCACAGCTCTACATCAGATCTCTTTTCTTCAAAAGTGGCAGAGTACCAACAGACCCCACTGAATATGAACTGCCCTATCAGAAACGCAGATTGCCTGAAAGAGCTTTGGAGTCAGCCCTTCTACTGTCAAGCTACAACTAATCACTATTTGGCTTATATGATATTTTTATAGAGCACAAAACATTCTATAAACATTTTAAATCAATGTTGGAGAAATTTTATTTAATAACAAAAATTAAATGAGGTTCACTTTACTGATACAAGCTCGCAAATGATGCTTCTGGTAAAGACTACAATTCTGACTTTTCTCAAGGACTTGCTGAAACTTACACATTATAGAGCTAGAAGGCAATTCTTTCTGGTCATCATGGCAGTAACTCTAAAATGCTTTATAATGCACATTTCTTCTGTCCATTAGTCATGATTACTAAATACTCCAAGAAGAAGGCAGTACCTACACCCCACAATACCTCCATTAATATAACTTGAGCAAATCACTCAGACTCTAGGCTTGTTTCATCATTTTAAAAATGCATTTGGAGACAGGACTAGATCATAGGCCATTACAAATAAAGGCCTTTACAAATAATACTGGCCAGGAGCGGTGGCTCAAGTCTGCAATCCCAGCACTTTGGGAGAATGAGGTGGGCGGTTCACCTGAGCTCAGAAGTTTGAGACCACACTGGGCAACATGGTGAAATCCTGGCTCTATAAAACAATACAGAAATTAGCTGGGCATGGTGGCATGTGCCTGTAATCCCAGCTACTTGGGACACTGAGGCAGGAGAATTGCTTGAGCCTATGAGACAGAGGTTGCAGTGAAATGAGATCGCACCATTGCACTCCAGCCTGGGCAACAGAGCAAGACCCTGTCTCAAAAAAATAAAAACAACCCCAAAAACAAAGAATACTGTTACTTATCACTTTTACTATTTAGACTTCACAAATTACCTTTTTCAATTTTTCATGCTTCTTTTCTTCATCATCACTATCTGAACTGCTCTTTCGATGCTTCTTCTTTTTCTTTTTCTTCTTCTTCTTTTCCTCTTTCAGTTTTTCTTGATGCAGCTGAAAGGGAGGATTGAAATGCAGCGTTATTAATATGAAAACAAAGCTCAGGTGCGCTACTTGGGAGGCTGTGGCACGAGTATCACTTGAACCCAGGAGGCGGAGGTTGCAGTGGACCCAGATCGTGCACTGCACTTGAGCCTGGCCAACAGAGTGAGATTGTCTCAAAAGAAACAAAACAAAACAAAAAAACTCAGGTGCAGGTTTTAAAGCCCTCCCTCCAGGACTTAAAAATTCAGGACAAATGATTATCAACTTACCTCCATGAGAGTTTGAGGTTTTTTCACAGATTCATCCCCAGTTATATCATTTATAATACATTCCTCCGAGTTCTGTGCAAAAATACATGTAATTTGAGTTGAGGGTCATAGTTACTAATCATCTAAGAAAAAGTTAAAATTTGAAACACGAGACAGTATGTTTTAGTTTGACTTACAAGCTTCGGTTGTTTTATACCTTTAAGAACCAAAGACAATTACTTACAACAATCTCCTTCCCAGCTTCTCCAGTACAATAGGAATACTTGAAAAAAGAGTGACAGCATTTGTATCCCCATCGGCCTTCTTTCCAGTACGATCCCCAGATATGCTGCAGAGAGAGAAATTACTTAAAAAGGAAGCTGAAATTAGAAACTTCTATATACTGTTGATAGGAGTATAAAATAATACAGCCCTTTAAAGGTAATTTAGGAGAAAAATTATGGGGATTCAAGGCTGGCTAACAGGGACAAGGTAGTCTGACCTGAAGTGTGAGAGGCAGGCACTGTAGTTACAAAGCTCTTAAATTCTATTCCCAAAAGCCTATAAAAAAATTTAGTGTACCTGACTTCTCTCGAAAAATGAAGGAGTGGCAAATTCTGGGCCTATATAACCACTTGGCAATAATCGGCTGTTGCTGAAGAGTGGATGCCCCGTTATATAGGGCTTATATTCTCCAGTTTGTACAATTTGCCTGGCTCACTTCACTCATGTATGATCACTGGCCCGGCTACTATAGGGAATTAGGTTTTTGACCCTCAACTAAGAGAGACAATTGTAGTTTGGTTACTTCAAGAGAACAGCAAAGGACAATACATGCTTTATGATGTTTATGATGCAATGCGAATATACTACATTACTTATTAAATATTCTTGTCAAAATATTTAACTTATATCCAATCAAGCTGTTAGACCTGAATTCCTATTTATAAAACATACAGGGATAGAGAAACAAGCTATATAATGCTACTAGGATCCAGTCAATACAGAATATGAGACAATTTACAAACTAACTGGCCTAATCTGTTAAGCGGTCATCATCATGAAAATGCAGAGATACATTCTAGAAAAGAGACATAATAACCAAATAATGATCAAAATAAATTTGAAATGAATTCTGACTAAAACAAAAAATAGGTGTTAAAGGCATTTTTCTGTATATTTTGGAAAATGTGATTAATGACTAGATATTAGGTAATATAGAATTAATGCTAATTTTCTAAAGTGCAATAATGTCAATGTGGTTATATAAAAGAAAGTCTTCATTTTATGGAGATATGTGATACAGTCATGTATCACATGATATGTCATGATATATATAATTTCCAAATGTTTCAGTCAAAAAAATGTATACATAAACTATATGTGTGTATATATGTGTATTTTACATATCTATGTAAAACCATGTGCATATGCACACATACAACTAGACAAAGCATATAAGGCAATATGTTAAAAATTTCAGAATTTAGATGATGGGTATATAGATGAACATAGTATTCCTTCAAAATTTTTCTATTTTTGAAAAAATTCCCTGAAACAGAGTTAATTTTTTTTTTTTAAAGCATAGAGCATAGAAATGGTTAGCTAATAAAGTTGTAGTGGAAAAATGCAATACAGAGCAAAACTAACAAGGACACAAAATTGTTTCAGTTTAGCACATACTGTGTGATTGTGGATCTTCACATCCTCCTCATACTTAGAGCAGGCAACAGCCCGCTCCTGTCCTTTGATGACCGTCCCATGTCTTGAATACTCCACATAGTCTTCAGTCTGTGCTAAAAGCAATTCAGCTGGAGGGGCATCCAAATGTTCTTGGCCACCATACTAAAAGGACATTGGACATTATTCAATACATTTTACAACCTGATTTGCATTTAAATTTCCAGGAAAACATTTTTTTTTTCTTATTCTATTTATTTATTATTTCTCTTTTCTCTGATGTTAACCAAAAAAATGGTAAAAAGAAAGATCTGAAGGGACCTGGTTAGAACCCTGCAACGGTCCACTAAGCCAGTGTTAACACCTGGGGTATAGTGGTTCCATGCCTTCCCTAACATTTATTCTGAATTTTATATACAAATGAAAGACTTTTTTGTTTAATTTATATAAAAATGGGATTATAATATATTAATATGAACATGATGTAGGAAAACATTTATTTCTAATCAGAAAGAAAGGGAACATTCTTTACTGGGTTTTGTTATAGAAAGCACAGTAGGAAAAAAAAGCCACCATTTTTTTTTCTGAGGCAAATAGAAGATGTCTCAGTTGCTATTCATCTGTTGAGTATAGTAAGTTACAAGATGGCCATAAATTCCTCTTATCCTTGTATGCATGCCCTTTCCCCACAGGGCTTTGCTTTTCTTCCCATCAAGAGATGAAGTCTTTCTCTATCCCTTGAATATGGGCTTGGCCATATTACTAGGTTTCACCAATGGGAAGCTGGCAAATGTGATGCAAGCAAAGGCACTTATGTACCACAACACACTTTTTGCTGCCACTCTCTAGAACTCTGAGAATGCCATTTTAAAAAGCTGCGCTACCCTACTAGAGGATGAGACCACATGGGGTGGAGATGAGCTGCCCCAGAAGAGGTCCCCTTAGGACAATTAGCCTGTTAACTGCTAAACACAAGAGTGAGGCCATCTTAGCTCATCACCTAACCTCAGCTGAGCAGCCCAGACCAGGAGACTCGCCCAACTGTGAGCAATAATAAATGTTTATTTTAAGCTACTAAGATATGAGGTAGTTTGTTTTGCTGTAAAAGCTCATACAAAATTGTACAGCATCTGACTAAGACAAAGGAAGAAAAGGACTATTCTTCATGGATTAAGAGGGGCTCTCTTTGCATTATTTTCCAAATGTAAAACTAAAGCTTATTAACTAGTAAGTTCTCTTTAACAGAAGTTCTTCTTTAGCATTTTGGTCAAAATTACCTTTTCCAGGATGCTTTCTTTCTGCTGTTCTTTGAAATCTTCTTTTTTGACTTTGAAGGACTTATACAACAGCTCTAGCTTTGTAGGATCTGCCTGCAGATGTACTTCAGATCCCTTGTCATAGGCTTCCCACGCAAACACTGGAGTAATTCAAAACATCTTAATGAGTTGGCAGCAACATTATTGTATGTTTCTTGAAAACAAGCTTAAAAAAAAAATCCCAAACTTCTTATGAGCTGATATAAAATGCCTTGACATACAGGAAACACTTACACTGTGTCTGAGCCATTGAAATGGTATCTCCTGTGTACCTAACGAAATTATCTCCAGCATAACTCACTCTGCAAATACAAATAAAGAAAATGTTTCAGAGATTGATTTAAGGAAAATTAATTCATAAAACTGAATCTGAATTAAAATGAACACCATCTATGGTCAGGTCAGAAAACAATAAACTTTCTCTCATCTTGAAATCTGTACATTTAACTTGATACTTACTCATCTGGATTCTTTCCTGCATTGGCATAAGGATTCTCTCTCATTGCTCTAGTTTTTGGATCATAGTAGGCAGAATTTGGATCTAAATTCCTCAAATACTAGAAGAAAAAAATATTTAAAGAATAAATCAATGTTTACTCACAGCAAAAAGATTTCAGCAGACTAGTTGGAGGAGTTGAATATGATCAATTAAATAAATGTGTGTATACAATTCTGGGGTACAGGTGAAGAGAAAAAACAGAATGAAACCTTACCTTAGAATGACTCTATTATCCATATGCTACCCAGAGTTGATAAAATTTAGGCTGGAAAGACAAATACTTTTCAAATATGTATGTTAAGTTGGTAAGACCTACTTTTGCAATATCTTCTCGAATCCTGAGATTCCGGACAGTAATTCGTCTCTTGGAGTCAAAATTCTGTCCAGGCATGTCAATATCATCTGCATATTTATCTTCATCCTCATCTTCACTATTATGATCTTTTTCCTAAAAGGGGGAGGGGAAGGAAAAAAAGAAAGAAGAAAAGAAAGCAGCATGTAATTCTTGTTTTTTTTTTTCTTTTCCCTTTAACCAAACCCTTATTTACTTGTGTTCTTTAAAAACTACTATTAGTGTTATTATTAGCCATCAGAAATTTAAAAATTTCACATACACTCAGAGGCAGCAAATATGTATTACCGTCTGAGAATTTGGTTCCTCTTCTCCCCACTGGTGCTTTGGAGAATTCTGTATCACAAAAGAAGAAAAATAATTCATAATTTCATTCCACTTAATCCAATTAACACTTAAAATAGCTAAGATAATACAACTTAATTCTAACTGAACAAACTCTCACATTTCTCAGTTGTAATGAGCACGCAAATTCTGAATACAAGTGTGCCATTGTGAATTTTATTAGACTGTCTATAAAGCCAGCAAATTTCAAGAGAATTTTAATTAAGATTATAACTACTGAATGGTAACAGGAAGATTAAGATGACCAAAGTACCCAATAAATATTAATTTCTAAATGTGTTAGTCTTCAGACATACTGTTTTCATTAAACGTTACTAGTTTCCCAGTAAGTCCAAAAAGAAAATGTTACTAAGGTTCATGTCTTCACAGCCAAAGTAAAGTTTGGGCAATGAAAAAAATCTACAAGTGACACGATATTGTAATTTAAGGAGAGGCCAAACTCCTTGTCACAAGGATATACTTTTCTTCACTAGCAATTGGTCAGAATACTTTCTAACGCCACAGAATGCCTATAGTAACATGGTCAGTATTTCATCATGTCCATTCATAAAGGCTTCAAAGATTAAAAATACTTAAAATGAAAAAACGAATATATTATACCATTAGTGAGGAGATACAGAAACACATGTAGGTATATACAGTCTATAGATGTAAGCATAAATCTGCGTAGCTTTTCTGAATGATGGCTAAGTGATAGATCATAAAAATTTTAGAAATACAAACTCACTGAAACACACTTCTAGAAGGTTATCCTAGTATCATGTCAATTACATAAAGATATATAAGAATGTGATGTGCAGTATTGTATATGTGCAATGGTTTTTCAAAACATTGGGAAAAAGTCAAATTAATAATAGATCACTGGTTATATAATTTACTGCATTCCATGGAACACTGAACGGCCATTAAAAGTGATTCTATCCAAAGGGCAGAAAAGTACGTATCATTTCCTAACGTTTTTGATTTAAAAAAGGGAGGGGAGAGAAAGGTGGGGTAAGAGTATATATTTGTATTTGTATTTATTCAAGAAACTCTGAAAAGAGCCACCTACATCCACAAAAGAGTTGGGGCGAGGGGAAGTTTAGTGTTAGGGCGGACAGAAACCGGGGTGGGGAGACTTCACTGTGCATCTTCTTAAACTGTTTTAATTTTTGAGCCATGTGAATTTATACAAAAATAAATGATGCCATAGGTCTATAAATAAGACAGAAAACACGTTCTCGCTGTACTCTATGTTGTTAAATTAAAAAAGAAGGTAATAAATGAATATATAAAGATGGATTCATGTAAGAAACATTTTGTATTCGAGCACACATAAACAGGTATATGTGGACAAGAGAGACCTGGAAAGGCCTACTTCAAAATGTTCATAGTTAACACAGGGGATATTTTCTTTTTAATATAATGTTCTAATTTTTTTCACTTAATATTAAGTGTTACTTTCAAAATCAGAAATATAAATACTTCGTAAAAAATAATTTTTTTGAGTTCCCACTATTTGCTAGTTCAAAAAAGGATATTTACATATATTTCTTTTTTTTTTTTTTTTTTTTTTTTATATTTCTACAGCGACAGCTAAGTATCTAAATCTACTATATGTGGTTCATCTTAATATCCAAGCATCCAAGTGGGCAAAAATCATTAGCCCCGTACATACATTAAGTATCCTTACTGGGGAAATAAATTACACCATGTTTACAACAAACAACAGAGAATATATTAGAACAAAAGAAACAGGCCCTTTTTCTTTTCCCAAAGTTAGTAATACATAAAAATAATCACAACAACAATAGCTACTAATTACCCAGTGTTTACTATGTGATAGGTATATAAACTTCCTGGGGGTTGTCATTTCTATTTCAGACATACTAAACTGCAGCTCAGAGAGGCAAATTCACTTTTCTAAGAGCATGTATCTCTCATGGAACAGAGACAGCTTTTGTTTCCATTTTATTGATTGATTGATTGATTGATTGATTGATTGAGATGGAGTCTTGCTCTGTGGTCCAAGCTAGAGTGCAGTGGCGTGATCTTGGCTCACTGCAACTTCTGCCTCCCGGGTTCAAGCGATTCTCCCGAGTAGCTGGGACTACAGGTGCTCGACACCACACCCAGCTAATTTTTTTATTTGTAGTAGAGATGGGGTTTCACTATGTTAGCCAGGCTAGTCCCAAACTCCGATCCACCCGCCTCGGCCTCCCAAAGTGCTGGAATTACAGGTGTGAGCCATCGCACCTGGCCAGAAATGGATTTTAAACACTTATCTGGTAACTTAATGCTGTTAACTTGCCTGATAGGTTACCTTAGTAACTGCTCACTTAGTAATTATTGCAAGTTCTGTTTGCTTTGTTACTTATACATGGTTTAGAGTCCCTTTTAGAAATTTAAACTAAAAAACTATAAATGTTTACTATTTATTTGTGCCTAGATTTGTTAAAAAGAAACTTGACAACTCTAATATGCATAATATATTTACTCTATTAAGTTGACGAGGATTTTAAAAAAAGAAAAAAAAACTGGCTGCAACAGACCTTTCATTCATACAAAAAATGTTTTGCCCAGTTATGTAACTAATACGTATTCATTGTGGAAAATGCAGAAAATACTAAAGAAAAAGGATAGAAAGAAAAATTCATAAATTCTACATTAAATAAAAACTAGTGTTCTGGTCTTTCTTTCAGTTTGATAATATTATACTTACTACCTTTTCATGTATCATTCAAATACAAGTGTTAACCAGTGTTGTTAACGAAGTCTTGAGAAATGCCATTTTAAGAACTAAGCAGCTATTATACCATGCAGATGCACTTAACCAACTCCCTATTCCTGGACATTTAAGCTATTCCAATTTCTTTACTATTGTAAAAAATGCTGTACCATCTTTATGCATAATGATTTTTCTGAACTCTAGAAAATTCTTTAGGATGGATAGATCTAATAATTTAACTTGAAAAAGTAAGTGTATGTCTGCCTGTGTGTCTAAATATAAATAGTGGCAGTATTGTTCCCAAATTAACTGCATCAATTTATATTACTATAAACTGTATACAAAGTATCAGTTTTATTTTCCCCCCAATAGCATTTCTGTCTTCCTCTCTAACTGAAGAGCTATAAAATGAATTCTTGTTTCAATTTTCATTTCTTTGTTTAAAAGAAATGAAACCTTTTGTTTGATCATTTTCATTACTTACAGCCTGTTCCACTAATTTTCCTGAGGCTAATTCCTCTTGGAGTTTCTGGGCTTTCAATGTTCGTTTTGCCTTTAAAAGAAAAAAAAAAAAAGAAAGAAAAAGGAACATTTAAATTTTACTTACAAGTCACCACCTACATTTTTATATATTTAAAATGAATAACTTTAATTCATTTCAGAAAAGGTCACTGAACAAACCTATCTCTTTGGGATTCCTTGTAGCCCTAGACTTATTACTCTATAGAGCAGGAGTTACACAATGTTTGAACCAGGCACTAATGTAAACTGAGACAAACGGCATCAGTAGTAAATTGCAGGGAGCAAGCCCTGACAAAAACAAGCAGTTGTCACATAACTCTAGATGACTGACTCTTACCAGGCAGGTGTGGGGTTACCGTATATTACAATGTTCAAGAAAAGATGAAATCCAGATTTTTATATGAAATCTTACAATTTTAAAATGATACCTCTAATAAAAAAAAAACAGGCAGTACGACTATGACTTCAAAGGAATAAAGGTGAAGAGGTCAAATCATAACAGTAAAAACTGAAGTTGGGTTAAAATAAAATAAAATTTTCTGAAACAAATTATGCATTCCCTTTCTACTACTCCCAAATGCTATGTGAGGCACCATAAAATAGGTTCGTGGGCAAGCTATAGCTTGGGGCCATACATTTCTAACTTCACAAAACCAAAACTTTGGACACAAATCTGTTCTCGTGCTTCCAGTATCTTTTGCTACCTAAGACAGGGAGTAAAGGACAATATAAGAATCAAGAAGAAACTGCTGGCAAATATGGCTAGCACATTATTTCCTCTATTCAATATTACAATTATAAAGGTAGCCTATACAGTAGTACTAATACTATTATAAAAATGCTACCATTTTTAAAGTGCTTCAAGATTTGAAAAGTAGAGCTGCTAGAGATACAGCAAAAGGACGATTCTTAAAAAACCCCAGGAAAGCAGGGAATTTTGCTCACCAGATCAACTTTGGCATACTCTTCAACAATTTTCATGTGTTCTTCTGGATTGTAGCCATTCCATCGATCCCTCTTCCCATCATAGTCAAACATCAGTTGAGGCTGGACATGTTCATCTGGAGCTATATTAGTACCTGTAAATTTGGCTCCAACTCGCCTAGGTCTCTAAAAACAGAGTAAGATTTAATCTTTTCCTAAGCGCTTATGATCCAAAGGAAGACTTCATACAACTTTTACAGGGTGGGCACTTTACGATCTATTCAATTATCAGTTAGTCTTACAGCAATTCCACTCAAACTAATTTTTATTTAACTTGTACCTAAATCTAGGTGATTTCAGAAAAAGAGAAGCAAGCTCTCTGACAACGAAAAGACTGACAATGGTTTTCAAAATTCTCAAAGGTGAACTTACCTCAAAGCAGTCTTTCTTTTTGTGTGTCATGGCCCCACAATTTTCACATGCTCCTTTGCGGTACTTAGTAATTATGGAATTCTATAAATATAAAAAAAAAACAAAGAAAATGTCTTAACTACATAAGTTAGAAATAACTTTGGCTCTCATTATGATTTTGTCTAGTGAAATGATTTCTTTGTTAAAAGGAAAACGAGTTAGTCTCCACACATTTACAAATGTGAAAGTTTAAGGACTTCAGGAGTATAAAATTTATATAAGAAATACAAAGGTAAAATAGTAATGCACTGTGAATTCCAATACCAGATAAAGGGTTTTATTATCTGTTTCTGCTTTAAATAGTATTGCATTGAAAGTTCTTATGTTAGGTTCTTAAACTCTCCATATCCATGAAGAGGTACACAGGTTGTCTACATACCTCTTTTACACCCCTCTTGTACCATTCTCCAGATGAGCTGAACTGCTTTTGTTTCTCTGGTTGTGGTCTCTGGTGTTTTAAAGTAGGTCTTTTTGAAGGATCGATATACCATGGCACTGAAGAAATATACTGAGGAATATGGGGGTTGATGTCTCTGTAATAAAAGTTAAAAAAAATTTTTAAGAATAAAGTTGGAAAATAATCAGTATTACAATTGCAAAGGTAGCTTACACAAAATCTAAGAATAGAAATATTGCAGTGATAGGGGGAAGAGAATATGGTTGCTATTGCTATACTATAATAAAGAAAAATTAAAAATAAAGAAGTAATTTATTTTAGAATGAAAATATTTCCAACTAAGAAACTAAGAATAGTGATATAACTGAAGGGAGAGAAGAGAGGAAGGAAAATAGAGATGTGTGTTAGTAATCTAAATCTTCTATCACAAGAAATTTTGGTTCAAATAATGCCTATAATCAATTAATTAAAATAATTGTGTAGGTATTATTATCTAGAGATGTGAAGGTAACAACCAGAAAAACTCAAAATAGAAAGATTTAACAGCAGTCACTCCTGTAGAGCAGGCTGGAGTGGGAAGGGTGAAAAAGCACTGTTGCTATCCATTATAAGCCCTTCAACATAATTTCATTATTAAACCATATGCATATGAGTTTGATAAAACAAATAATAAAAAAAGACATAAATAATGAAGATAGGTTCCTCTCAAATAAAAGGATGAAAAATTAACAAACTAAGTAGACATGAATTTGAATTTTGAATGAATGGATCATACAACAATTAAGTACTTACTTTCCTTCTTCATCAACTTCTGCAGGAGCATTGCCCAATTTTCGTTGTTCTTCTAGCTCCTTCTTCTTTCTCCAGTCCTCTCTGGTCATCTTCTTTGGTTCCTCCAAACTCATTTCTTTGGACCCCGATAGGGGTGCAGCATTAACTGCATCTACAACTGTGGCTGACATGGTTATCTGGCCTCCTCTAAGAAAAGAAGTCAAATTTACAGTAAAAAGTAGGCCTTCATTAGTTCACTCAAACTACCAAAAAGACATCCTAATAATATATACTGTTTCATATGTTTTCCCCCCATAGTATGTGTAAGGAAGGGTCTCTTTCCCCTCCTCAAGGTCTCTACATACTGTTAGCACTGTTTCTCCCTCAACTCCAATTTACAAATGGAGAGAGACACACATGTGTATTTAAAATTTCACAGGACTCTTTTTCTCATATATATCCTGAATCCCTCTTTTTGTGTATGTGTCTCAAACTTTTCTAACACAGTAACTCTTAATGAAAGAGGGTCCTATCTCTGTACCCCTCTAAGAATGAACATCTCAAGAGTTATCTATAATCACTGCCTCCACTTCCTCACCTTCTACTTTCATCCTCACTTACTCTAACTTAGCCCTCCACTCCCTACCATTCTAAAGAAAAGAGTTACATTAAGCCATCAAGGATCATTGTGCTAAATCCAATGAACATTTTTCAGCTCTGTTCATTCCCTTTTTATATCTTATTTATTAACTTCCCTGACACTACATTCTCTTGGTTTTTCTTTTGGTTTTTCTTTTTTTTTTTGGAGACGGTGTCTCGCTCTGTCACCCAGGCTGGAGTGCAGTGGCGCCATCTCAGCTCACTGCAACCTCTGCCTCCCAGGTTCAAGCGATTCTCCTGCCTCAGGCTCCTGCGTAGCTCGATTACGGGTGCCTGCCACCATGCCTGGCTAATATTTTTTGTATTTTTTGTAGTGACAGAATTTTACTACATTGGCCAGGCTGCTCTCAAACTCCTGACCTCAGGCAATCTGCCCACCTTGGCCTCCCAAAGTGCTGGGATTACAGGCGTGAGTCACCGTGCCCGGCTCTCTTGGTTTTTCTTGTACCTCTCTTGTCATCGAATTTTGCCCAGTTATTTAATGTTGGATTCCTCAAGGCTCAGCCAGCACCTTTTAAACCAGTCTAAACTCTCACTAATGGATAAGCTCATTTACTTCCGAGGTTTCAATGGTCACAATACAACACTGCTGGCTCTCCAACTTATTTTTCTATAAAATAAAAAATAATAAAGAAACAATTTATTTTTCTACTCAAGACTTTTCATCTGAGCTTCAGATACATATATCCAATTGCTTACTTGACATCTCCACTTAGAGGTCAGAGGCATTTAAACTCAATACGTCTTAATTCAATCTCATGATCTTCCCTCTGAAATCTAATCTCCTACTGTTCTACTGTTCCCTATCTTTTTTTTTTTTTTGAGATGGAGTCTCGCTCTGTTGCTGAGGCTGGAGTGCAGTGGTGTGATCTTGGCTCACTGCAACCTTCGCTTCCCCGGTTTAAGCGATTCTCCTGCCTCAGCCTCCCAAGTAGCTGGGATTACAGGCACGCCCACCACCACGCCCAGCTAATTTTTTGTATTTTTTTTTTTTTTTTTTTTAGTAGAGAGGGGGTTTCACCCTGTTAGCCAGGATAGTCTCGATCTCCTGACCTCGTGATCCACCCGCCTTGTCCTTCCAAAGTGCTGGGATAACAGGCGTGAGCCACCACGCCTGGTGAAAGACAACACCATCCGTCCCTTTACGTTAAGTGCTTCAGCTTATCCCTACATCTATGTCATCACTAAGACCCGTTATTTTCACCTTTTGAATATCATTCAAATGCATCTACTTCTTTCCATTCTTACTGCTACTACCCTAGTGTAAGTTATTACTTTTTCCTATTTACTGGTCTCCTCTGATTCCCTCCAATCAATTCTCCACATTGCAGTGTTAATTTTTCAAAACACAAATCTGATCATATCATGTCTGACATGGTTTGGCTCTGTGTCCCCAGCCAAATCTCATCTTAATTGTACTCCTGTAATTCCCAAGTGTTGTGGGAGGGACCCGGTGAGAGATAACTGAATCAAGGCGGCAGTTTCTCCCATAATGTTCTGGTAGTGAATAAGTTTCACGAGATCTCATGGTTTGATAAAGGGAAACCCGTCTTGCTTGGCTCTCATTCTCTATTGTCGCCGCCATGTGAGAGGTGCCTTTCACCATCATTGTGAGGCCTCCCCAGCCATGTGGAACTGTAAGTCTGACAACCTTCTTTCTTTTGCAAATTGCCCGGTCTGGGGTATGTCTTCATTGGCAATGTGAAAGCGGACTAATACAATGTCCTACTGCCCAAGCTTAAAAATCCTCCAATGCAGTACCATCCAAAAATTCAATACAGCACCATCTAAGAGAAATACAATGCTAGTCCCATATGTAATTTTATGTTTTCCGGTAGTCACATTAAAAAAGTAAAAATAAACAGGTAAAATTACTTTTACAAGATTTGTGTTGTATCCAACATATTATAATTGCAAATTTGAATTAGAAAAAACAACTCTGTCTTTAAAAGTTGATATGGGTTTTATACTTATTTAAACTAGTCACATTTCCAGTCTCAATAACCACAAGTCGCTAATAACTAGCATAACGAATAGTGACAGCTGGGCGCGATGGTTCACACCTGTAATCCCAGCGCTTTGGGAGGCTGAGGCGGGCGGATCACCTGAGGTAAGGAGTTTGAGACCAGCCTGGCCAACCTGGCGAAACCTCGTCTCTACTAAAAATACAAAAATCAGCCGGGCGTGGTGGTGTGCACCTGTAATCCTAGCTACTAGGGAGGCTGAGACAGGAGAATCATCTGAACCTAGGAGGTGGAGGTTGCAGTGAGCTGGTGTCACATCACTGCACTCCAGCCTGGGTGACAGAGCTAGACTACCTCTAAAAAAAAAGTGACGCTCCAAAGGATTTTATCATTCGTACTCTAAAAACTGACATCTTTTTAACACACCTACATGGTCCACCATGGTCTGGCATCTGCTTACCTTCCAGCCTCACCATTACAACTATCCCCGCATCCTTCTCTACTAACTACATAGATCTTCTTGTGGTTCCTCTAACACATCGTGCTCCCTGTAGACACTTGGCCTTTACACAAACCCCTTCCCAGTGGAAAGTGCTCAATGCCTGGGGGTCTACGATGCTTCTCAAAGGTGTTCTCTTCTCCTGTGTCTGACCTATAGAAAACCTCCCCATATATTTGTGTAACATATAAACTGACGGCCTGAATATACTGCGAAGAGAAGCAGAACAAAGGTAAATTTAATAATCTTCATTAAAACAGCTACCATTTCTTGAGCCTACCGTGCATCACCTCATCTAATCTTCACAATAAGCCCAGTAGATAGGTCTGATGAACCCCATTTTACAGGGAAGAAACAGGTTCTGAGAGGTAAGATCCTCAGCCAAGAGCATATTGTAGTAAGAAACAAGGACTTCAAACACAAGTCTGACTCCAGAGTCAGTTCTCTAAAAACAGTATGTTATACTCTGTCCATAGAACATTGGCTTCTGGGCCTGAAATATTAAAAACTAAAACTGAATGAAGTAATATAGTCACCAAGTTGTACTCACTCGTTTCCGTCGCTGTGAAGGGGCCTATTTTCTTCAACTAAAAACAGTAATAGCTCCCACTTACTGAGGGCTTACCGTAAGACAGTGTTTAGAGATTTACTTATATAGATGTTTTCACTTATATCCGCATGATACCCCACTGAAGTCAGATCATCTCGACTTAACAGGAAAAACTGAAGCTTAAGTAAATTTTTCTGGCGAGGAAATACAGTCTATCAAATTGGGTACTGGAAGCAGCTTTCCCCGCTCGCAGTCCGGGGATCGCTCAGGGTCTTCAAGGCCACCGCCACAAAGGTGACACTCTCATAGTTATCCCGACTGTTTCCCTGAAGACGCAGGCCTGGTCTGGCTGGGCACGAGTGCCATCAATGGGGCTCAGGACAGTGGCTTCCTTTTCGGTCCGCCGTCCTCGCTCCCTCCTCAACAACTGAGGGCTCATTACCCCCGTGAGGACATATCCAATAATTAGGAGCCTTCGACCCATTTTCTCAGGTTCCCCAATTCCCCTTCGCCCGAAAGTTCTAAAAATATTTTCTTACCCAGTCCCGCCGCAGCTGGTCTCAAGTCCATCCGAGACAAGCCAATCTCGTAATGTTTACTTCCGGCTTTTCGCCTCATTCCGGCGGCCACTGCGGTAACTTCCGGACGATCGGCACATGCGCACTAACTTCCTGGTGGGACGCGGGCGGAGTGGAGGCGTTTGGTCCTCTTGCGCCGTGGGAATCGCGAGAACTCTAGCTGTGCGTATCGCGCTATTTACCCGGCTTGTGGAGAGATTCAAGTTGGGCGGGTTCTTTTAGCTTCTATTTAGGAGCTTTCTTTTAGAATCGGAGAATTTTAGGAAGTTAAAAAAAAAAAAAAAACCAAAACAGACAAGAGCTTAAGCCTCACCAGGGGGCTGTGAAATGAATGCAGAATTTGGTGATGTATCAGCTAAAAAAAAAAAAAAAAAAAAAGCAGTTAAACTTGGCAGTAACTAGTAGCCAGGCTGTGTAACATGCTGGGGATCTGGTGAACACAGTGTCTTCCCTCAAATTTACATCAGAGTGCGAAAGACACCGAAACAACTATTCAGGTAATTTAGCAGTTGTAAAAGTTGCTATGAAAGGAATACCGGGTGCTGTAAGAACATAAGGCACGTTATCATTAGGAAAAAACACGACGATTTCCATTTTGGAGAAACATTAGTATCTATGCTATCCCATCCCTTCTTTAAAAGTATACATGTGAAATAAAATACTGGAAAATAAACTAATTTTCGTAGTAGAATTTCTTGTGATTTTTTTTTTTCTTTGTGCTTTCTATTCTGGTTGTTCTCCCCCTCCCCCCCCCCAAAACGTGTATCGTTTTTGAATGTAAAAGTTAAAATAGCTACCATTCCTGCCTCAATAAAATAGCCCAACATAATAGAATCTATTTTTCTCGTATTAAGAATTTGCAATACCTGGAGTTTAGGAGCATAAATATTAATTCTGCTTTTACAGGGCAGTAGATGAAGAAACAGAGACTGGCGTGAAAGTGAGTAGAGTCTATAAATCACTCAGGCTTTGTTTTTTTCCACTTAAAAACATTCCTGAAATTTGCTTAGGAGTGTTAAGGTCTAATTAGCCAAAACCACCAGGAGAGCACATCTCGAAGAAGAATCAGAAAGCCCAGGACAAGAGAGTTGAATCTTTTCTAAGACTTGAGGTCCCTCTGGAGGATTCTGAGGAAGGTCTAGGAAAGCCGAGATTGGTTCTGGATGGGTTGCTGTTTGTAAAGCAGGATTAGGAGAAACTGATTAGGGACTAAGTGCTGTTATGAGTGAGGGTGGTTTAGCAATTGAGTATTTTCAGTAATAGTAATAGCAAAGCTGGTCTGAGGGCATCATTAGTAAGAAAACAGTGGTTATTCAAAGAGAGGGTGGTTATGGTTTACAGCTGATGCATGACCTTGGGAGAAACAATGCTTTCTGTTGGTGAAACAAAGAAGACATCCTAAGGAGATAAACCTTGCACCCCAAAACTTCTGTAGATAGAGAATCCCCACTTCGAAGCTATAGGTGTTGTAAAGATTTAGTCTCAAAAATTAACACTTTGAGTGCTGATAATATAATATGATGATGTAAAATTTAGGAGATACAGGAGGAAATAAGGGGTGGGAATAAAGGAAAGAGAGCAGTGAAGGGACAATAAAGGTATGCATATTTTTATGTCTTTCCTCTTTTCTTCACCTTAAGTTAGGCTCTTTTCTTCTTGATACCTAGTATAAAGTCCACCATTTAATAGGTATTCAATAAATATTTGTGAATGAATGAATCATTCAATCAATATTGGTCCTGAAATGCCAGGGAAGAAGAGATGATGAACTGGCATATATTGAGAACCATGTCTATGTCAGGTATAGTGTTAAGCCTTTTGTGAAAGAGTAATATGGAATCAACTCCTCTCTCTCAGCTGATCTGCAGGTATAAAATGTATATATGGTGACCTGTGGGAAGCCGAGTTTGAATGACACAGGTCAGCCTTATCTTTTGAATGTATACCTTTATCTTGTGGTTGTTCAGTGTATTCCATTTTACTATAGAAACAGGAAAAGGTCGTCAACTTTTTCAAGCAAAATTTCTTTTCATATCTGGGAAACTGGAATTCCTTTTTTATATCTTTATTATCTCTCTGATGTTCTCTTGCTCCCTGGCCAAGCTCTTCCAGACAGCTTTGGTTAGTGTATTATTGAGATCTTAGAGGTTTAAAATAAATCAGTATTAAATGATAGGATTTTAAGGGAAGACTAAATTATGTATTCATTAGAATCATAATTTTGTTCCTAAAACAGATTCGTGATGGTATAACAGAAACAGCATCTTAGCCTGAAGTATTGAGGATAATCCTCAGATTAGGGAATGATTAGTTCGTTCTTAATCATAAGCATAAGAGAATGACTCAAACGCTGCTGTTTGATCTATCTGTACTTAAATTTCTTCTTAATTTTAAATTTTTCTCTCCTAGTATTCTTTAGACCCAACGTTGGTTGTTTCGACCATTTCTACAATATTTCTATTTATTTTCCATCCTTTCTACGGTGCCATTTAAATAAATATATCTTAAAGCAATAAAACATTGTTATTGAGTCAATACCACAGTCCATGCAGCTTAATAATATGGAGAGCAAAAAAAAAGCCTCTCAATTTTTTTTTTAAATATTACACGACCCTAGATTTTTTTCCCCAGAAAACGTGCCACAAAGTTTGCAAGAAAGAGCTTTTGGGACGGAGTCCTGGCTGCTTAGGTCCCTTCCATTGGTTCGGCTTGGTGACCACGCCCCCGACCCCGCCTCTTGAGCGGAAGAGCCAATTGGGCCGCGAGTTGTGGTTTAAACCGGGAGTGCGCCGCGTCCGTTCACCGCCGCCTTAGACGAATGTGGCTGTTGGAAGCTGCGTGAGTGAACTGGAGGGTCGCGGCTGGTTAGGTGAGCGTGGTCGGGTGGAGAAGGAGGCGGGCTGGGGCTGGGCTGGGGCTGAAGCTGGGGCTGGGGCTGGGGGGTTGGGGGACTGCCTGGGGCGTAGATGGCTCCGAGCCTGTTTGAGCGCGGTCTCGGACTGCGAACTGGACCCACGGCAATTCTCTGAAGAGTGCCAGCCCCAAACCGCCTGCTCCTTGGGACCTTAGAGCCTCTGACTCAGGCTGGAAGATTTGAGAGCTGGATTAAGTACTTGTTGGCTCACGCCCGTGACTGTCCCGCTGTTTAGCTCTTGTTTTTGTGTGGACATCCCTAGGATAAAAACTTTGGTATGTTGCTATACCTTTGCTTCTCCCACCTTCCCCAGTATCTAATATGTATTTCTCATTTTTAGAATAATCAAGAATGGCTACTCTAATCTATGTTGATAAGGAAAATGGAGAACCAGGCACCCGTGTGGCTGCTAAGGATGGGCTGAAGTTGGGGTCTGGACCTTGTAAGTACACAAGGCTGCAGTCGGATACACTGCTATTGTGTACGTGGCCTGGAGCTGGACGAGACATTTAGTGTACTTTTTGGGCAAATGGAGTCAAGTCTGTTATTGGTCCTTTTTCATTTTCAGTATCTTAATGAGATGATTTATGGGAGTACTGAATCTCAGCTATTAGGCCTATCATAGCCATACCACTACCAATAATGGGGGGTGGGTTTGGGGGTGAGAGTTAGGTCAAGTTTACATACACAGTATTCAAGTTGTACAGGTATTTTGCTGCTGGAATATTCTTATAGTAAGACTTTTTCTTCAGCAATCAAAGCCTTAGATGGGAGATCTCAAGTTTCAACACCACGTTTTGGCAAAACGTTCGATGCTCCACCAGCCTTACCTAAAGCTACAAGAAAGGCTTTGGGAACCGTCAACAGAGCTACAGAAAAGTCTGTAAAGACCAAGGGACCCCTCAAACAAAAACAGCCAAACTTTTCTGCCAAAAAGGTAAGTGTTGGCTATAAAGACACTGTTTAAACACTTAAGCGCTTTTGACTCTTAAAATGACGATTGGCATCATCCTACCCAGCTTTCTTCCCTCTGAGTACAAGGGAGATAGAGGTTAGCAAGCAGAGTAGTGGAGGAGACTCAGATTGTCCTTGTGGACCTCTTGGTGCCTTGAGATTGGAAATCTCAGATGCAGCTAATGCATATTTGTCCCTCACCTGTCCTTAACTAGTGTCTTAAAACTGGTTGGTGGTATCTACTTACAGATACGTACTGAGAGAAAGGGTGCCTTAAGAGGTTCTGTTGCTGCTATAATAGCACAGGTGTTGCCATTCTCCGCCTAGCCTTCCAGGGCAAGCAGCAGCTTGTTAGGTGACGATTTGCTAGCATGTTGATGTTTGTGTGAGTGTGGGTCACAAGCTACAGGTCTGTGTATCCCAGACTGAGAGCACTTTGCTGTGAAAGATGACGTTAGCATGAGGATTAACACTTTATTTGAATAACTGTTTTGTTTAATTTGCATTAGGAAACAACTGGTGAATTACATGTAGTGCAACTTAGGACAAGGATGTCTTTTTAAAAAAGTGAATTAACTTAAAAATATTAAATACAGGAATTGCAAAGATATGGCAAAAACAATGAGACACAGAACCGAAGTGTGGGAACCCCATAGGGAGTTCTAGGCATGCTTATGTGAGGTGAGATAAATCAGGAATATGCCGGCTTCCATTGTAGCACCCTTCTGTAGTAGACTGTAGTAGACCCGTCAACTCCAGACTAGGAGATTGCCCATGGCGTTTTTCTAAAGTCCTTGACAGTGTCTTGCTGCCTCTTACTCAGTGTATTTGAGGAACACAAACTTGTTTTTAATATTAACCAAGTACATAATTAGGTAACACTTGCAGAAAAATCACACTCCTATAAGCCAAAAATGGCTTTGATGATTAGCTACTATCCTGGGTGATTCATGCCCGTTTTCTCCTCTGTTAGGTTGAATAATTGCGTTGATTAGCTCTGAATTAACTCTGCATTCTTGATAACTTACGCTGACAGGTGCTGGTACTTACATTTCAGATTTTAACTTTTGAGTCATGCTACTCGAATTACATTTGAATCATATTATTTGAAGTATATTTAGGTGTAATTATGAAAACTAAGGATTATGGCTTCTTAGAAGGCAGCATGAAATTGACAAATTTAAAAACTAATCAGCTAATAAGACATCCACTCTCACTAACCCATATTTTCTTTGGCTGTTCTAGATGACTGAGAAGACTGTTAAAACAAAAAGTTCTGTTCCTGCCTCAGACGATGCCTATCCAGAAATAGAAAAATTCTTTCCCTTCAATCCTCTAGGTAGTATCTTTTGTAATTGCAAAAAGTGCTTTTGGCCTTTAGTTTCTTAGTATTCAGCTCAGCTGTAACTTGATATGAATATAATATATGACCAAAAACTATAATGAGACTGTCTGAATCTGGGTCGTTTTGGACAAATGTACTTGTTGATGGAATTATTTGCAAGGTATCATCTTAGATCAGGAGGGGAATAGGAACAAAGATACAGAAGACATTGTTCCTGTCTGTAAAAGCTTATCACCTAGAGGAGGTAAGATGTATTCATGAATATTGAATAAGTCCCATTGTGGACAGTCTTTCTCACAAGCCTTTTAGAAAGTGAGCTTTATGTCAATGCCTGAGAGTGCTTTGGTAGGATTATTTCTTTGGTTAGAAAAATCTACATAAGACAGTGAAGACGTGTTTTTCAAATTTCTTCAACCTGCTACATGTATCTGAAGTATTTTCTGTTTTGGAAACAGCTTTTCAAGCTTTAATTTACTCAGCCATTTGAGGAGAAGCCACTGTGTGTCAGGCATCGCTAGGTGCTGGACACACTGTTTAACAAGATGGGCCCTGCCTATGGGAGCCCACAATTTGAAGGGAAAGTCAGATGCTGGACAAGCCATCTCACTGTGAGTGTGAGCCGGAAAAAAGAGCATTGTAGGTCAAAGTGGTGCAAAGATCCTGAGGTAGGAAAAGGGACTGAAGTGGTTCTAGGAAAAATACAGGCACGGTGAAGGAGGATACAGGTGAGGTGTGGGGGCAGATCAGGGAGGGCCTTACAGATTTCTGAGCTGGATCTTTTACCCTTTTATTTAGCCAAAGAGGTCATGTAGTTATTCTTTTACTAATTTGCATTCAGATTGTTCTGGCTTTTAGAAACTACAAACATTTCTACGATTAGTATTCTTGAAATGATCTCGTTGCAAGTTTGTGAGTACATCAGGAGGGAAACTGAGAAGGATTGCTGGGTTCGAGGGTTTGTGTGATTAAGTTTTAAAATTATAAAATGTGGTGCATCGTGCTAATAATTATCATTCAGCCATTGGGGAAAATGAGGTAGATTTATGCATATTGATCAAGAATGAAGACCACAGTATCCTGTGTTAGAGGAAAGAGATATTGCTAAGTGGCCCTTCAAAATAGTGTAAATTGTTAAATCCATCTACAGTGGATGAAGATGGCTGCTTCCTCCATGTTCACTATCAATGTTTTAAAACTCTAATCTTTATCAGAAAAGAAATATTTTATTGTTTTAAATTTGTGTGGTGAGCATATTTGATTATTGGCCACTTAGTTTTTCTTTTATTAACATCCTGTTTGTGTTTTTCTTTGATTAAAGAGCTCTTTGTAGATAAAATTAGCTCCCCTTAGATTGCAGACTTCTTTCCTCTGGAGTCTTTTGTCTGTTTATGATTTCCTTTACAATTCAGTAGCTTTAAGCTAAATAGTCACATATCATTCAATTCTTTCTTGACTTCTGGGTTTTACCAGGCTTGAAAAAGAGCAGACTAATTCTTGAGTACTTAGGCTTTAGAGAACTTTCATACCTAAGGACAAAGATTTAGAAATTAAAACTGAAAAACTTAAGATATTCACTAAGTAATCACATTACATTAATGTAAATTTTTTTTAACATAAAATATTTGTTTTGGAAAAGTTTTGAGAAGAATGGCATGGTTTATATTTTTGAAAAATATATGAAGAAAACCTGATCTCACACAGATATGTTTTTAATAGTCTTTTCAGATAAGCGTGGATAGTTTTCTTTGCCACTACACTAAAACCCACAAGTGGCTGTTTCTGAATATATAATTGCAATGTGGAATCTGAAACCATATCAATGAGCATTTTGTATCTTGACAGTAAAATCCATCGGTCTGTTTTGCACTTGGAGTGTATCTTTTATTCTTGCATCTATCTTGCATTGAGCATTCAGAAGTATTGATTCACTGAGATATGTAGATACTCATATGTTGAGATTATATAATATCAAAAGCACATTAATATCACAACTGATCTCATCAGAAAAGTCTAAGGCACCTGTCAAGCTAATGACTGCAGATAAGTTTTCCAAAATTCCTTCTTTTGGCCAGACACAGTGGCTCATGCCTGTAATCCCAGCACTTTGGGAGGCAAGGCTGGCAGATCCCCTGAGGTCAGGAGTTCAAGACCAGCCTGGCCAACATGGTGAAACCCCGTCTCTACTAAAAATACAAAAATTATCCGGGCGTGGTGGGCGCGCCTGTAATCCCAGCTACTTGGGAGACTGAGGCAGGAGAATTGCTTGAACCCGGGAGGCAGAGGTTGCAGTGAACAGAGATTGTGCCACTGCACTGCAGCCTGGGTGAAAGAGTGAGACTCTGTCTCAAAAAAAAAAAAAAAATTCATTTTTTGGTTTTTGACAAAATTTTGACATTTTATATTCTGCCGTTGGTAACAAAGCCTGTCAGTTTTCCTTGAGGTGATGGACTTCTTTCATGCCTTTGAGAAAAAGTGTGACAGGCATCCAGGTCTGAGTGACCATGGGATTTCTTGCAGTTGTTAATTCAAGTAAAAACAGTATTCCAGGAAAAAGTTCTCTAGTTTTAGCTTGCAACTCAGACAATTGCACAAATCCTTTTGCTTTGAGATAATCGTATTTTGGTGTGCAGTGGAAGTGCTTTATGGCATACTTCTCATTTTATCACATAGAACATTAAAAAGACATCTTCTCAAGGATGGAGAGCTAATAAAATTAATACATTCTACTGCATATGGTTAAGTGACATTAAGTGACACTGGCATTTTTAAACTACAAGTGCAGAAAGATGCAGAACATAGAGACTGCTCCTATGGTTTACTGTCACTGCCTTGATTTGTGTTGAGGCACCAGCAGCTTTATCCACCATTGCCTTGGTACCATCATCACAAATGTCAACCCAGTGGGAAAAGGTGTGAATATTGTCATGAAAATAGTTTTGACCTCATGGACCCCCTGAAAGTGTCTCAGACCACAAGGAGTCTACAGCCCACACTGAGAACTGCTGCTCTGACAAAAACACTTTCTCTCTGTAACAGACTTTGAGAGTTTTGACCTGCCTGAAGAGCACCAGATTGCGCACCTCCCCTTGAGTGGAGTGCCTCTCATGATCCTTGACGAGGAGAGAGAGCTTGAAAAGCTGTTTCAGCTGGGCCCCCCTTCACCTGTGAAGATGCCCTCTCCACCATGGGAATCCAGTAAGTGAGCAAGTGCCCTTCTAGAAGGGCTGCAAACAATTTGTTTCATAACACTTCCATTACCGTGGGAACAAAGTTGTGCGGGAGGTGAGCCTGTGAGTCATTTCTGTCCTTCAAATGACAAGGATAAGGTTTCAGAAAAATAAACTATTCTCAATTGGTATTGCTTTTTGGTCCCAAATGCCCCAGTAAAATTGTTATTCTGGAAACTGGGTAGTCTTAATTAAAAGATTAATTCTCACATCTTCTTAGGCTGTAAGTTGAAGCATATATAATAAACTTGTTTGGAATGATGATTCCATGTTATATCCAAAGCTAATATAAGATCCAAACACCTGTGCTGTGGCATAGACTGACAATAATTTCTTACTGCAGAAGGTTTGAGGTCTTTGTTTGAACGGGTAGTCAAAGCCATCATTATGTTTTCTGTTTGTTCTGATGTGGGATAATTTGTGCTAATAAGTTACATGAGTGAGACTGTTAGCTCTTACTTTGGTCTCTAAGAGATTCAGATACTTATAAGACTTACTTCCTAATGAAAGTCAATTCTGGGGCCACAGACATATTACAAAAAGTGTGTGTCAGGAGGGGATGGAGGTGATTGATCAGACAAAGGGAAAAACATGAGTTTTTGACAGCTGATATCTATGTTGATATGGACAATGACTCAACGATTTGCAGAAATTTAATAAGAGATTCCTGTTTTCTAGATCTGTTGCAGTCTCCTTCAAGCATTCTGTCGACCCTGGATGTTGAATTGCCACCTGTTTGCTGTGACATAGATATTTAAATTTCTTAGTGCTTCAGAGTTTGTGCGTATTTGTATTAATAAAGCATTCTTTAATAGATTCTTCCAAGTATTGTGTTTGCTTTTCCGTGGAGTTTACTTAAAACAATATGAAAGCTAACCGAGGTGTTTAACAAAGAGTCTATAATGTGACAATAGAGATTTGTCTGATTTCTAAAAACTTAAATCCTTTTGGTTTAACAGCTTATTTTAGAAGCCACCACTGTTTTTCCTGAAAAGTGTACCCCTCAATGTATACTTTATTGACTTTTTGTGGCCATTAACTAGTGACAGTTATTAGATCTCTTAATTAGAAGAGCTCCTTCCAACTCATTAAGTATCTATTGCTAGGCATTCTTTATTGCTGGTTTGCCTTAGTTTCTAATGACTTTAATACTCAGTATTGAAAGGCTCTAAATCTGAGAATTCAGCCTCCTTGGGATCTTCAATTAGGTTCCTTAAAGATCACTGGAGATAATTTACTGATAGTAAGGTCTACACTCCACCTATAGGAAACTATATTTAGTTATTTACCTTGTGCTGGACATGAGTATTTGAGAAGCATTATTGTGTTTAATGTTTGACACTATTTTCCAGATAAGACAATGAAGCTCAGAAGTTCATTGATTTGTCAAAGATGTGAAGAGCTAGAAAACGCTAGAGCTGGTATTTTGATCTCAGTTCTGAGGTTGGAATCAAAATAGAGATGGCAAATGGTTGCTCATAGGTTTTTTTTTTTTTTTTTTGAGGGAGGGGGTAGATATTTTAAAAACCTTAATCATTTCCACTATTTAAAATTCCAATGTTTCACCAATCTGGCTTTGGAGAGTTCTTGAAAAGAGATGTGTCCATAGTAGACCCTATTTCTGTCACTTGCTGGGGTTGGAGGTGGATGGCTGCTGCTGCCTTTTGGGTAGAATGTAGGCTTTCTATCCCAAGACCCTGCCTTAAATGGCCTTAGTGAGAACTGAAGTGATCCTTTTGCTTTTTGTGTCTCTTCTCAGACCTAGCCTACTTAACTCACTTGACTTGCTTGGGCCCTGTAGTCACCTGAATTTGACCCTTGCTTGATGCTAAGTTATATAAGAAGTCTTTCCCTTGATATATCAGTAGCTTCTATGGTCAAGTTAGAATGTGAACCCTTTGGCATTGTTACTGAAGGAAGTTGAAGGATATTAGGCGTGAAATACTAAGAACACCCACAACTGCTTATCCTGATTTTAAAACGTTTTACCTTCTAAATATAACTGAATCCGTGTGACTTTCTGGAATTAGTAGAAAGGCAGACTTCTAGGAGAAGATAATACCATAAGACTACTAGGGCATTTGGCTTTAGGGGAGAGTTAGATTTAGCATCTTCAGGTAAAATAGGACTGCTAAGAAAAGCAAAGTATAGGTTGGACACAGTGGCTCACACTGGTAATCTCAGCACTTGAGAGTGTGAGGCGGGAGGACTGCTTGATCCCAGGAGCTCGAGATCAATCTGGGCCATGTAGTAAGACCCTTGTCTCTAAAAAAATTAAAAATAATTAGTGGGGTGTGGTGGCACGTACCTGTAGTCCTAGTCTCAGGAGGTTGAGGCAGGAGGATCGCTTGAGCCCAGGAGTTCAAGCTTACAACTTGAGTGGCTATAATGCCACTGTAATCCAGCCTGGGTGGTAGAGTGAGACACTCAAAAACAACGAAAAAACCAAAGTGTAGTTCTGAATGGCTTTCATACTCTGCAACACAAACTGAAGCTTTGGAAAATTGTCTTTTGTGGTAGAGGGAACCAAGGGCTTGGAGCAAGGAGACTAGTCAGTCCCTTACCAATTAATTGCTGTCCTCTGGGTCACAACTGAGTATGGAGGGATCTGATCTTTTCATCTGCTGTTAATCAGATTGCAGTGTGCATAATGTGTGTTGAGACTGAGAACTTTAAGCAGATGCTCCTCCATTAATACAGATAATTTGCATCTTGTGGGGGTTGTTGCTATTTTGTTAAGTTCTGACACTTTTTGAAATAAGACAGACTTTATTCATACCTTTACAACTCTGCAATCCTTCTACCTTTCTCTACACCACCTTTGAGACTGCCTCTCAGGATCCTGTACCTTCTTAGAGTAGGAGCTAACAGTCAGAAATGCCATTATCTTGCTACCATTTCTTCTTTCTTACCACAAGTTGTATTTTCCTACTTCTTTGCATGCCAGCCGTGGATTTTACCTTTTTTCATGCTGGGTGTTTTTACAATTCTATTAATATTCTAAACCTTTGTTCTGGAGTATGGGTAAGGTACCTAGAAGCAATTTGATTCATTTGAGACTTGCCTTTAAGGTTAGGCATCACCAGAGCAGCATTTAGCCCAGGGCTAATTTCCCACTGCTACTGAAGTGTCAGACGCTTAGGATTCTGCCGCTCCCTGAATTATGAGGTTTTCCTGTCTAGCTGGTGGGAGAAGACACTATTCCCAGCCCTGTGTGGGCTTCAGGAATTCTTCCCTCTGATCTTTTCAGCTTGTTTTCTCATGCATATATGGATCCGCGCCCTTCTGAATATTACAGGGAGACCCCCTACAAATTTCCAGGGTTCTCTCTGTGCAGCTCTCTCCTCTTCAGTGCTGTGTTCTGCAAACTTGGCCTGCCTTGGCCTGACTCTCTGCTCTGTCTCTTCAACTCAGGAAATCCACTGGGCTCTGCCTGCCTCCCTCCCCTCCCTACTCTGAGGCTTGGAAACTCAAAAGTAGCCAGTGAGGACAGTCATCAGCCTCACCTCACTTATCTCACATTCCTCAGGCATTGCTATTCTTCGTCGCCTGATGTCTGCTGTTTGGGAAGCCCTTGTTTCATCTATTTTGTCTTGTTTTTTAGTTTCAGGCAGGAGAGTAAATCTGGTCCCTGTTACTCCATCTTGGTTGCCTTTGAAAGTTCCTTCCAGGTATTCCTTTTTTTTTTTTTTTGAGATGGAGTCTCGCTGGGTCACCCAGGCGAGAGTGCAGTGGCACGATCTTGGCTCACTGCAAGCTCTGTCTCCTGGGTTCACGCCATTCTCCTGTCTCGGTCTCCTGAGTAGCTGGGATAACAGGTGCCTACCACCATGCCTGGCTAATTTTTTTTTTTTTTTGTATTTTTAGTAGAGATGGGGTCCATGTTAGCCTGGATGGTCTTGATCTCCTCACCTCGTGATCCACCCACCTCGGCCTCCCAAAGTGCTGGGATTACAGGCGTGAGCCACCACGCCTGTCCTTTTTTTTTTTTTTTTTTTTTTTTTTTTTTTTTTTTTTAAATTGACGTGACATTCACATAAGAATTCATTTAAAAACATACAATTCAGTGACTTTTAGTTCATGCAGTATATGCAACTATCACCACTATCTAATTTCAGAACACTTTCATCACCCCCAAAAATAAACCCACCATCAAGCACTCATTCCCCACTTCATTTACTTTGGAATGATGTCCCTCTGCCACCCAGATGAAGTCTGAGTTGCTCAGTGTGGCTCACATGGCCTTGAGGTGGCTCCTTGGGGTTGTAATTTCCTCTCCTCATTCACCTGGTTCACACCTGTCCATCTCTAGTACTCCAGTGAGATGCTTTTCTTACCAGAAGCCTTTTCTGATACCCTAAGATCAGACTATGTATCCCCCAATTTGCTCAATTAGCCCCTCACCTTAGCTTTTTCCTTGCGCTTACCATGCTCAGCTGTGTCTGGCCCTCTCCGCTATACTGGGAGCTGGATGAGGTGTGTCCTGTGCGGTGATGTATTCTCTGCCTGGCATGTGACAGGTGCTCAGGGACTTGCTGAAATGAGTTAAGATGTCATCAGTCCCTGGGGATCCATGTTCCTAGAGACCCAGTGACTGCATTGTACCCACTGTTAGCATCACACAGTATCAGGGCCAGGGAGCCTGACTTCAAGGTTTCCAGAGAGAGAGTGGTGGGGGCAGGCACAAGTCTAGGAGGTCAGCTTCTCCCACCCTAGACAGTTCCTGGTCATCTGTTTGCCTGTGCCCCGCCGAGCCCAGGTATAACCCATTCACCGAGAAGCTCCAGCTCTGCAGGGGAAATATAAACTGGGTTTCTTTCTTCCTTAATTGCCACCAACCATGTTTTGTTGACCCATCCTCCTTTCTGGGTGGGTGGGTGATGCTGAGCAGCATTCAGACAGATTTCACAGCTTTCCAGGTACTTTTGGTTAAAATTAAACTTTGCTTATTTTAAAACTCAAGGTTCAAACCTATTTCAGGTTCTTCTCCCTTTCCCCCAGGACAGGCGAGAGCTCGGCAAAAGCCCATGTGTATGCTCTGCTCACCACACATGTCCCCTCTCCCCTTCCGGTGTTAGGACCCTTGTGGGGGCTTAGTCCAGCCCCACAAGCCTGGGAGGACAGCTGGAGGGAGAAGAGAGTCTGCTCGTGTGACAGGCTACTTGTTGGCTATGGGGAAGGTGCTGGCTTCGTTTTGGCTGTTGTGCTCTGCACCATGCTGGCAGCCTCGCTCATGGGCAGGTCCTTATGTAGAGAATCACCCTCTCCTCCATGGCTGTCCCTCCTGAGCATGGCAGCCTGGCTCTCTTCCCACACCTTTCTCAGGTGGGTCCTCCTATTGCTTGGTCCAGGGGCTGTCCGTGGCCTCTGCCCTTCCACTATTAACCACTGGGGTCTTTTCCATATTCTTTGAGGGCTGCAGAACCAGGATGGGGTGAAGGTTTCCCTGTAGGCCTGAGTACTCCAGCAGGTGTCCCACTGTGAGAAATCGCTGGGCCAGGAGCAGGTACCAATCTTTAAGTTGCAGTCAGTCTCCACATGCCGATGATCCTCTCCTTCTCCCCATAGTGCAGTGAGAAGACTCAAAAGGAGGCACCAATAGTCCCAGAATGCTCTCTCAAGAGCCCTCGCTCTCACCAGTCTTGGTTCTGTTGGTGGCACCAGCATGGGCTTACCTATTTCTCCTTCAACTCAGCAGATGTGTATCTGGGGGTGAGAGGCCATTCTCCCCTTCCTGAAGATTCCTATCTTTATGTGTTCATTTAAAACTCTTCATGGCTGCAGGAAGGAGAGGAACACCTCTCCCACCATGGACACGGCTTTTCTCTGCAAACACCCCAAAAGTGGACCACCTCATCTATCAAGCCTCTTTCTGCTTCTGATGGTTGATGCTCCTAGGACTGGCATCTCTTGGTAAGCCCGGAGCTAACTTTAGAATATGCTATACTCAGTGGCTTTTGGGGGCCTTAGCTGCATGTTTTCAAGCAATAGGAACAATCACACAGCAGATCTGTCTCTCCTTTTTAGCCAGAGTGAACTTGGACGAGGGTCTTGTTTATCCTTGCAGTCTCCAAGTCCAGTGTCTTGCCTGGAGTAGACGAATGATCAGTTTGTGGAATTGAATGACGGCAGGAAGAACGAGTGCAAAGTGGCTCCCTTTGTTTCTGTGTGCACAGACTCCTGGGAGGATTTGTGCCTACACTCCCTTCTGAAGAGGCCTCTTTTTCCTACAAGAGGAGCCTGGGACTGATGAGCCATTTCTCTTCTCAGAGCACATAGTGGAGCAGACCGCAGGCCCCACTTTCCTCTGCTGCCTGAGGAGTGGGAGTGGGTTTCCATGGCAATGGCATGCACTAGCACTCACCTCCGCTTTGCAGCCCTGCTGCAGAGGTGAGAGCTGCCTGCCTTTGGTATGCTGCTCAGAGCCCAAGCCAGGCTGGCTCCTGGCTTCCTGCACTCTTGCAGGAAGGGACACTAGCCCAGAGGTGTAAGTCAGGGGCAGGTCACGTGACTAAGAAGCATCTTCATCTTACTGGAAAGATGAAAAGTTAGTTGAGTATGATGTTCTGTATTCACAGTTTGAAAACTGGGCATGTGACTAGAGCCGTACACACATCGTATTTCAGTCTTGTAGTTAGAGGCAGCGGGTGGTATGTGAGATGCCAAAGGGGAGAGAGGGAAAGGCAGGCATGGATTCATACCTTAAAAAAGAGACAGAGAAAGAAGGGGGAACTAAGAAAGCAGCAGACAAAAACTACACGGTGCTTGGTGCCTACTGGGTACTCAGACACAGGGCTGTCAAATTTTATGGGAGGGTTGTGTTCCTGAAGACCTTGTATAATTACCATAAATTTATGTAATTTAAGACTACTCCTGACGTGGATGTTGTATTTGTGTGCTAGGGCTGCCATAACAGAATACCGCAGACTGAGGGACTGAAACAATGGACATTTATTTTCTTAGGACTCTGGAGGCTGGAAGTCCATGACCGAGGTGTGGCAGGGTTGGTTTCTTCTGAGGACTCTCTTTTTCTATTGTAGTCGTGTCCCTGGCTTCTCACTGTGTCCTCTCACAGTCTTTCCTCTGTGTTATATGTGCCCTTCTCCTAAGGACAGCAGTTAGATTGGATTAGGCCCACCCTAATGACCCCATTTTAACTTGATTAGCTCTTTACTGGCCCTATTTCCAAATACAGTCACATTCTGAGGTGCTGGGGGTGAGGACTTCTACATATGAACTTTGAGGTGGGGAGGAGGGACACAATTTATAATAGATATCAAGTGTTGCTGTTAAAGAAATAAAGTCATATGGCAAAAGCATAAACATTACTTTTAAACCCAATAAAAGTGAAATTAGATGATTCTTGATAAATTCTAAAACATCGATAGATTTAAAATTTTATGTAGAAGTGAGATTTAGTGATCCTTTTTATTGTTTCAGATCTGCATAATCTAATTTTCCTCATGCAAAAAGAAAAATCAATTGGCCACTGTGAGCCAGGCACTCTTCTAGGTACCAAGGATACTGCACTGAACAAAACAGACAAAAATCTTTGCCCTCCTTATGAAACTTACATTGCAGCCAGAAGAAACAGACTATCTACAAAATAGTCAATTACATGGTATGTTAGAAGGTGATAGGTGTAGTGGAAAAAAAATAGAGTGGAAAGGAGTCTGTCCTGTGGGTGTATGGGTAGGTGGAGGAATTGCAATGTGAAATAGAGAAGTTTTGGAGAAGTGAGAACGTACTTTTGAACAAAGATTTGAAGGAACTGAAAGAGATACACAGAGGACTTCCAGGGCTGTATCTATCAAGGAAGTTAGAGAACATTTGCAAAGCCACTGATGTAGGAATGGATTTAGTATGTTTGAGGAATTGCAAAAAGGTCGGCAGGGCTGGAGGGTAGTGAGTGATAGGGAGAGGGGCAGGAGACAGGGCCAGAGAAGTAGGGACATGTTGTATCATGGAGGATCTTAGGGGCCGTGAAAATGAGTTTGGGTTTTAAGTGTATGTCCCTGAAAGACCAAAAGAAGGAGGCAGAGTAATGTTGAGCTGGGAAGATGGAGAGTGGGGTGCTCGAAGATCAGATAATCAGTTATGGAGAGTTTGAAGTTTTTCGTAGTGACAGTGTCTAGGAGATGACCATGGGACTGGGTGGTTGCGGTAGATGGAAGACAAGCTCATTGGAGAATTGCCAAGGAATTCAGAGGATAGCATCTTGGAAGGCATAGACAGAATGAAGGACCAATAGTAAAGAGAATGGCAGTGAGCTACAGACAAAAATCTTTAAGGAGAGAAGGGAATGACACAAGTGTTTGCAATGAGATAAGCAGTGGATGGGCCTGTTTGATGATATAAGATTCCAAGCTAGAGTTTTAGGGCAGAGGGAGGGAGTGTGTGGTCTGGAGGCAATAGTGAGGATCCAAGAGTACACTATCCCATCTCCCTATTGTTATAGTGGAGAATGGAGTGGAACAGGGGTCCCCTCTTCACTGATGCTGATGGGAAGGCCACATGAGGGTTGGTGACCAGGGAGGGATGGCAGCCAGGGAAGCCCCCCTCTAGCTGTGAAATATGATGTCTTTTACGATACTGCTATTCACAACTCATTTACATATTTTAATAAAACACAATTGGGAGTATCACTTCTTGACACTGGGCTTCTTAGTCTAGGTGAAATTGAGTGAGAATTTCTAAGAAGTTCTTTTCCCTAGAAGTGGAATAATAGGAATGAATAGTGATATAGTTTGGCTGTGTCCCTACCAGAATCTCATCTTGAATTGTAGCTCACATAATCTCCACATATCGTAGGAGGTGCCTGGTGGGAGGTAATTGAATCATGGGGGTGGTTACCTCCATGCTGTTCTCATGATAGTGAGTTCTCACAAGATTTGATGGTTTTATAAGGGGCTTTTCCCCACCTTTGCTCTGTACTTCTCCTTGCTGCCACCATGTGAAGAAGGACGTGTTTGCTTCCCTTTCCTTCATGACTGTAAATTTCCTGAGGCCTCCCCAGCCCTGCAGAACTGTGAGTCAATTAAACCTCTTTCCTTTATAAATTACCCAGTCTTGGGTATTTCTTCATAGCAGCGTGAGAACAGACTAACACAAATAGTTCTTTATATAGAGGCATCTAGGATTAAAGCAAAGACCCTGTTTATTGCTTGAAGGATTCTGTTTTGGCACTCATCATCGCCCTGATGGCTGGCTGCATCCAGAACACAGAGGAAGAAAGAGTTGCCTTCAAGGATATGCAATTGCCAGGAAAAGAGCCAGAATGTAAAAAATAAAGAGGTTGAAATGAGTTTGTGAAGTCACTAAGAACATTACAGGTGGAATGAACTCCCTGGAGATGTGACTCTCAGGAGGGCAGAGCCCTTTGTTCACTTGCCCTGTGGACAGCATATTGTACACCAGTGCTTTTCAAAGGGTACCTAGACATACCAGGGGTCCCTAAGACCTTTTAGGGATACGTGACATCAAAATCATTTCGACAATAGTGCCAGGATGTTATTTGCCTCTTAAATTTTCATTCTTTCACAGTGTACAGTAGAGTTTTCCAGGAGCTACTCCAAGTGTGGTATTATAGCAGAGCAAATGAAGAAGCAGATATGAGAATCAGCGGTCTTAAGCCAGATAGTAGAGATTTTCAGAAATGTAAAACAATGTCATGTTAATTTTCTAAATGCAGTTTTTTTTTTGGTTTAGGAAAATACTTTTTATAAAATTATGTTAATTATGTTATAATTAATTGGTTTATTATGGTAATGTTAAATAAGTAAATATATTTTAAACTCCTCAGCTTTAATTTCTAAAACTGTAAAGATTGATAGGTATAATCCTTACAAACAAAGACTCTTTTTCATCCTTTATAATTTTTTTAAGAGTGTAAAAGAAGCCAGGCCAGGTGGCTTGCATCTATAATCCCAGTGCTTTGGGAGGCTGAAGTGGGAGGATTGCTTGAGCATAGTAAAACCCCATCTCCACAAACAACAACAACAAAACCCAGACTGTAAAGGAATTCTGAGACCAAACAGTTTGAGAACTGCATGTCTAGTGGATGAGCACCCAGGCTCTGGAGTTAGTATGCTTGGTTTGAATCCTGGCTTTGTGATCTTAGGCAAGTTACTTGACCAGAGACTTAATTTCCTTATCAGGAAACTAGGCTGTCTCACAGTTATTGTGAGCAACAAATGAAATAATGTATTATTCATTATTTCACAAACGATCATTTTGTAAATACTATTTCATCAAGTAATTTATTGAATACTCTATCTATGTATACAAAACCCTGTGGTTCCTGCTTTGAAGGATGTAAAATGACACAAGCCACAGCTCCTACTAGCAAGAGGATTGCTGTCAAGAGCGAGATTTCTGGATTTGTTCAATTCCCAGCTCCGCCTTTGACTAACTGATCTGACCTTCAGCATGCCACTTGCTGTTGGCTACGGTCAGATCCTAAAGGCATCTTCGATGGTCCACAGAGTAGACGGTAAATTCCCACTTACATCTTTGAAGCATCTCCTGCCTCAGTTTAACAATTGGTTTCGTCCTTCCCTTTGAAAATGATCTACATCACCTTTCCTCCCAAGCTAATGTAACCATGCCACTAGAGGGCACCTCCTGCCTTCTCAGTCAGTCATTCGCAGCTTCCTCTAATTTAGAAATGTTCTTTCAGCTGAGATGGGTGGTAGGTTGAGATCTGATATCTTTAGGATTTCCTCAGCTTGATGGATGTGGTAAGTTTTGCTTGAAAATCCTGATTTTTTTTCTTTTTCCTCTTTTCTTTTAAATCAGACCTCTTTTAATAAAACTGGGGTGGAAAGGTTGGTGGAAGGGAGAGCGCTGTTACCACCACCACCTGACATTGATAAGTACTTACTTGCTGCCAGATCAGTGCTAAGTGCCTCACACGCATCGTCCTTTGGACTCTCAGAGCAACGCCATGGGGTGTGGGTATGCGTGAGCATTCATTACTGACGGTTGGAAACTTGGGCTCTGATTGGTTAAGTAACTTTTGCAACATCGAGCTAGAAGGCACACTTGGTACCACGAAGCGGTCTCCAGAGAAGCTTGTCCTTCCCTGGCTGTTAAGTCAAGCAGGGAGCGCCGGGTCCTGCTGCTCTGGGACAGTAGTTCTCAGCCTTATCAGACATAAAAGCCCCTTTCTGTATGAAAGATTTCGTAATACCTCCTGTACTATCCTGAAGTGATATCCACAGGCAGTGTATGCCTATGCTTACATGTCCGCTTACATAGAATGCAAATGAGACCTTTTCCTTTTAGGAAAGTATGTCTTAACAAGCATTAGGCTTGTCTATCTACACCAGATGACAAAGGTGCCGGGCTAATTTCCTAACTGCCCACCAGGGGGCGGCATACCGCTTTCCCTGCTGCGATCTGCTCTCACAGTCAGTCCGCCTCCGTAGTGGCGTTGGCCGTTTCTCCTTCAACTGGAATCGCCCGGTTAGACTCCTCCTGACGTCCGCGGAGTGGTACAGCGGTTGTGGTGGGGAGTGACACGAAGAAGTCACAGATCGTGGTGCTCACCCCCATGTTAGCGTGATAGATTTCTGGTCACATGTACCCAGCATGAGTACAGTCACATGCTTTAAAATTTTAGTTTCCTTACTGAGTGACTTGCTTACACAGTGATTACGAAGTAACATGTTTATTTTCATTGATACTGCTTTAAAAAATTGTTATAGGCAGTGAGCAGTGTTCGTTTAGTATTTTTCTTTAAATCAACTTAATTTTTCTTTAACATGAATACATATATTTAAACGGAAACTTTAATGTGTCAATGGAAAATTTGCATCATTTGACATAATTGGAGAGTAACCAAGACAAAAAGAAAAAAAGCAATGGTACTAAGTTCTTGCTGATACTGATACGGTTTCCCACCAAGGATCCATTTTCTCTCTTAAAAGAGTTTCTTAAGGAAATGTTTAAGGAAGGCTGTCAAAGATATATTAGCACTGAATTGAGATTCTCCTCCAAGTAATCAGAAAGACTAAAACAGAAGTGAAAAGGGAATAGTTTTCTCATGATGTTCATCAACATTATTTTATTTTTATTTTTTAATTTCAATAGTTTTTGGGAACAAGTGGTGTTTGGTTACATGGATAAGTTCTTTAGTGGTGATTTCTGAGATTTCGGTGTACCCATCGCTGGAACAGTGTATATTGAACCCAATGTCCAGTCTTTCATCCCTCACCCCTCTCACCCTTTCCCCCGGAGTCCCTAAAGTCCATTATATCATTCTTATGCCTTTGCATCCTCATAGCTGAGCTCCCACTTAAAAGTGAGAACATACGATATTTGGTTTTCCATTCCTGAGTTACTTCACTTAGAACAATAGTCTCCAGCTCCATCCAGGTTGCTGTGAATGCCATTATTTCATTCCTTTTTGTGGCTGAGTAGTATTCCATGGGGTATATATACCACATTTTCTTTATCCACTCATTGGTTGATAGGCATTTAGGTTGGTTCCATATTTTTGTAATTGTGAATTGTGATGCTATAAACATGGGTGTGCAAGTGTCTTTTTCATATAATGACTTCTTTTCCTTTGGGTGGATTCCCAGTAGGATCGAATGGCAGATCCACTTTCAAGATCAACACTATTTAAAGTTTTATCTGTGTACCCCTAAAATCATCTCCTATATACGAGTGGACACAGTGTCTCCCCCTGTGGAGATACTGGCATGGTGTATGGCTTCCTGGGCTGGAGTCGAGGGACTGCTTGCTAGCTGTGTTTTCTGCACTGGTTGCTTGCCCTCCCTGAGCCTTGCTGTCCTCATCTATAAAATGAAGAGGTTGGAGGAGATAATCTCTGCAATTCTTTGGGATCTAATGGTCTAAGACTCTCTGAAGTACTGATTCTTATTGGAAGGAGATATAATACTTAGCAGGACATCCTCTTTTTTGTGTGCCTAGAACCTTTGAAGGGGCTGGGGAAAGCTGCAGATTCTCCAAAATCCCAGCTGACACCCCGTCTCCTGAGAGGCAATTCAACCTCTAGGAAGAGCCAGCAGTTTAGACCCTGGAGTCCAAGAGACCTGGATTTAAATCGTTGCTCTGCCTTCGACCAGTTTTGTAACTTTCAGCAGATCACTGAACCTCTTTGGCTTCAGCTTCCTTGTCTATAAATTAGGGGACAATAATGCGATTTATCCTTATTGTGATGATCAAATTATTATATGCATGGTAATTGCTTGCCATAGTGTCTGGACCATAACTTAGTTGTTATTATGGTAATTCCTAAGGTTTTTCAAAAACGAAACAAACTTCCTGGAAGTAAACCACTGGGGAAGTTATTTGGTGGCCCTGCCCCTGATATTTTAAACCGATGAGATGAAATGAGTATCATAAGCACCCAAGAAAGGGAAGCCTTGTTTGAGAAAGGTGAATGTGACTGTACAAGGCTGCCTACCCCCATGTGGCCTTGGGTGTGGTGTGAGAGACCAGTATTATTTGTGTGGGACTTTACAAAATATTAAACTTTTTTTGTTTTAAAGTACTAGTTGAGCAACTTGTGGCTTTCCTGCCCACAGGCTTCCTGAGTCTCTGCTTGGCCCCTATGTGCAGGTGCTTACAAGTTGCAGGGACAGGGAAGTGGGGGGGGAACAGTAGGAGGGTGGGGTTTACCCCTGGTGGCCCTTCATCGCCTCCACCGCCACTGCAGGCCTGTTCTAACCTGGCCGGGGCTGGGCGAAGTGGCTGGGGCCGGGGAATACTGATGTTTAGAAAAGCTGCATTGCTCATGCTAGGAAACGCCTTCCTGTGACGCCTTTGCTGCCAGTTCTGGGACATTCCTGACTGGATAGAATTCTCCTGATAAAGATATCTCATTGGGATGATAATACAAATGCTACCTAAAGCATGGAGAGTTTTGGTGTTTGAGCTGTGGACCTGGATTTTCATCCTGACATGACCACTCATCAGCTCTGTGACCTTGGGAAAGATACTGAACACCTCTGGTTCTTTCTTTCCTTATCTGTCAAATGAAAGAGTACCGTAACAGTGGTTGTGAGTGAGTGTGTGTGTGTATGTGTGTGTGTGTGTGGTTGATAGATCACAAAGCCTTTTGAAGAGCTAATGAGAGTTATAGACCCTCTCTCCAGAAAAGCATAGGTCCCCATTACATTTTATATATAATTCCAGGATTTTAAAACACTCCCTGTCCCCCAAACCCATCCACAGATTCCAGAGTGCAAACAGTGGTTCTATGCCTCCTTCAGCGTATAAGCCTCTGTGAAGCCCATGGCTTCCAATCTGGCTTCCCTACTCAACCCAAACCAAATGTAGATTCTGTTCATTTGTAAGCTTGTGTTTAGTATATTCTCCCTAAAATACCAACTCAGCCCAACACGGCCTTGGAAAAAATGTGATACCAAGGCCATTGTGTATGAAAGTGCAGGTATTCCCTGCACAGGGCATCCCCTTCTGCTTATCAGGCCTTTTCCTAATTGACACATAGGTGGGCCTGGGCCACCAGCAGCTTTTGCAACATATGCATGGGCACCAAATGTAAGGTCCAGTAGGAAATTGTCCATCTAAAGACTTGACCTGCATCTGGTTCTCTCTGTGAACCAGTGGTTGGGGAGAGGGGTCGATAGGCTAGAAAACACACTCAAAGAAGGCTCAGGCAAGGCTGAGCTCCTTGAACTAGTTGGGACTCTTTTATGGAAAGACACTGGAGTTTCTTGGTTGCCACTGGAGTCTTAGTTGCAGACAACAGAAACCAGTCCCGGCTGATTTAAGTAGAAAAGGAATCAGTTGAGAGCATGTCAAGTGGTTCAGAGAAATGCCAGGAAAATGATAGAAGAGGCACCAGATAAAGGGAGGTAACAAGGAAGGGCAGGCATCAGCCAGGGTAGCAGTCTGGGTGATGATGACACAATGCCAACCTGGCACGGATGCCACTGCCACTGAAAACCCTAGCTTACACTGCCAGCACAGGTGACACAGGATGCTGCTACTATTGCCACTCCTATTACAATGGGTTTATGACATATGCATATCTAATTGGTTGAACCTGGGTCATGTCCTCAACCATCCCTGACACTTTCAACTTTCATGGTGGGAGGTGCTTTCTGCTTCCCACCAAGACTCTTAAGTGGGGGAATTCCTCAAACAACTGAAGGCAGCCCTCCAAAAGCAACAAATAGTCAGCAGGAACAGAAACCAGCTCGAGCTAGCTTCAGTATAAAAGACTCTTTCAGGCTATTGGGTGTTTCATGAAACCAAGAACAGGAGGGAAGCCAGGCCTTTGGGAGGGCCTGGAGCCAAGTACTTGAAAGTTAAAGAACTCTTTTCCCAGCTCTCACCTGTGCTTCTCTGTGCTCCTTCTGCACTTCTTTCTCTCTGCATTATGACACTTTATTTCCTCAGTCCAGGAGATGGGATCAGGTGATCTTTGGAAAGGCTTCCTCCCATGGCTCAAAGGACACCTCCTAGAAAAGCGAGGCGGGCATTCACTACAGGGGGGGCTTCCAGCCCCCTTCACACCTTCATTCTGGTCACTCAGCTTGTCTGCTGTTTGATACTGTTTTCTCCTCCACTGTCTGCTGAGGTTGCTTTAGATAGCCTAAATATCCCCCTTTGTATCTCTCTGAGGCTGCAGGTAGAGGCTTATATACTCCTAGAATGTTAGGCCTTCTTTTTACAGATGCACAATCTGAGGTCTAAGAAATTAAGTGACTTACTCGAGATTCTGACTGTCCCATGGATGGGTTGGAACATGGTGCTTAGCATGTAGGAAGCTCTCAATAGACTTTAGTTATGTCTTTCAGATTTCTTTTAATTCAAAGCACATTCCTTTCCTTTTCTCCCTTTTGCTCTCTTGGCTCTCTTTCTTGATTATTTGTCCTTTCCAAAAATATATACTGAAGGCCTTCTGTGTGCCTGGTAATATTCTTGATGCTGGAGACTTAACTGTGAACACAGAGACAAGATTCCTGCCCTCGCAGGGCTTTTATTTCAATGGAAATCAAATGCACAAACAAGATTATTTCTGATGGTTATAGTGCTCTGAAGGAAACAAGCAGAGAAGTGATAAGGTTTGGCTCTGGGGGTGGGCTACTTTTGACAGTGGGTTCAGGGAAGATGCGTCTGGGTTGGCGTTTGGGAACTGAAGTCTGAAGGATGGGAGCTGAGGAAAGACAGAACAGCAAATGTGACAGCCTGAAGTGAGCCTTGAAGTGAGAGCTTGTTAGCAACAGAAAGAAAGCTCCGAACATAATGGGGGAGAGAGTGATGGGAGAGGAAGGCAGAGGTCAGCTTAGATTTGTAATGGTGTGATTAAGTATAAAGAGAAAAGAGTGACTTAAGTAGGAAACTGTCATGATCAGATTTACATTAAAAAATGATTTTTATCATACAATTCCAAATAGAGAGGCATCCTATAATCAAACCAAACAATAGTGACAATAAGCCAACTGACTGGCGCTCTTCAAAAATGTCAAGATCATTCAGGTCCTTTGCTCATTTTTTTTTTTTTTTGAATACTTTATGTTCTAGGGTACGTGTGCACAATGTGCAGGTTTGTTACATATGTATACATGTGCCATGTTGGTGTGCTGTACCCATTAACTCGTCATTTACATTAGGTATATCTCCTAATGCTACCCCTCCCCCCACCACCCCACAACAGGCCCCAGTGTGTGGTGTTCCCCATCCTGTGTCCAGGTGTTCTCATTGTTCAATTCCCACCTATGAGTGAGAACATGCAGTGTTTGGTTTTCTGTTCTTGCAACAGTTTGCTGAGAATGATGGTTTCCAGCTGCATCCATGTCCCTATAAAGGACATGAACTCATCCTTTTTTATGGCTGCATAGTATTCCATGGTGTATATGTGCCACATTTTCTTAATCCAGTCTGTCACTGATGGACATTTGGGTTGGTTCCAAGTCTTTGCTATTGTGAATAGTGCCGTAATAAACATACGTGTGAATGTGTCTTTATAGCTGCATGATTTATAATCCTTTGGGTATATACCCAGTAATGGGATGGCTGGGTCTAATGGTATTTCTAGTTCTACATCCTTGAGGAATCGCCACACTGTCATCCACAATGGTTGAACTAGTTTACAGTCCCACCAACAGTATAAAAGTGTTCCTATTTCTCCACATCCTCTCCAGCACCTGTTGTTTCCTGACTTTTTAATGATTGCCATTCTAACTGGTGTGAGATGGTATCTCATTGATTGTGGTTTTGATTTGCATTTCTCTGATGGCTAGTGATGATGAGCATTTTTTCATGTGTCTGTTGGCTGCAAAAATGTCTTCTTTTGAGAAGTGTTTGTTCATATCCTTTGCCTACTTTTTGATAGGGTTTTTTGTTTTTTTTTCTTGTAAATTTGTTTGAGTTCTTTGTAGGTTCTAGATATTAGCCCTTTGTCAGATGAGTAGATTGCAAAAATTTTCTCCCATTCTGTAGGTTGCCTGTTCACTCTGATGGTAGTTTCCTTTGCTGTGCAGAAGCTCTTTAGTTTAATTAGATCCCATTTGTCAATTTTGGCTTTTGTTGCCATTGCTTTTGGTGTTTTAGACATGAAGTCCTTGTCCATGCCTATGTCCTGAATGGTATTGCCTAGGTTTTCTTCTAGGGTTTTTATGGTTTTAGGTCTATCATTTAAGTCTCTAATCCATCTTGAATTAGTTTTTATATAAGGTGTAAGGAAGGGATTCAGTTTCAGCTTTCTACTTATGGCTAGCCAGTTTTCCCAGCACCATTTACTAAATAGGGAATCCTTTCCCCATTTCTTATTTTTGTCAGGTTTGTCAAAGATCAGATGGTTGTATATGTGTGGCATTATTTCTGAGGGTTCTGTTCTGTTCCACTGGTCTATATCTCTGTTTTGGTACCAGTACCGTGTTGTTTTGGTTACTGTAGCCGTGTAGTATACTTTGAAGTCAGGTAGCGTGATGCCTCCAGCTTTGTTCTTTTTGCTTAGGATTGTCTTGGCAATGTGGGCTCTTTTTTTGGTTCCATATGAACTTTAAAGTAGTTTTTTCCAATTCTGTGAAGAAAGTCATTGGTAGCTTAATGGGGATGGCATTGAATCTATAAATTACCTTGGGTAGTATGGCCATTTTCATGATATTGATTCTTCCTATCCATGAGCATGGAATGTTCTTCCATTTGTTTGTGTCCTCTTTTATTTCATTGAGCAGTGGTTTGTAGTTCTCCTTGAAGAGGCCTTTCACATCCTTGTAAGTTGGATTCCTAGGTATTTTATTCTCTTTGAAGCAATTGTGAATGGGAGTCCACTCATGATTTGGTCGTTTGTCTGTTATTGATGTATAAGAATGCTTATGATTTTTGCACATTGATTTTGTATCCCGAGACTTTGCTGAAGTTTCTTATCAGCTTAAGGAGATTTTGGGCTGAGACAATGGGGTTTTCTAAATATACAATCATGTCATCTGCAAACAGGGACAATTTGACTTCCTCTTTTCCTAATTGAATACCCTTTATTTCTTTCTCTTGCTGATTGCCCTGGCCAGAACTTCCAACACTATGTTGAATAGGAATGGTGAGAGAGGGCATCCCTGTCTTGTGCCAGTTTTCAAGGGGAATGCTTCCAGTTTTTGCCCATTCAGTGTGATATTGGCTGTGGGTTTGTCATAAATAGCTCTTATTATTTTGAGATATGTTCCATCAATACCAAATTTATTGAGAGTTTTTAGCATGAAGGGCGGTTGAATTTTGTCAAAGGCTTTTTCTGCATCTATTGAGATATTCATGTGGTTTTTGTCTTTGGTTCTGTTTATATGCTGCATTACGTTTATTGATTTGCGTATATTGAACCAGCCTTGCATCCCAGGGATGAAACCCACTTGATCAAGGTGGATAAGCTTTTTGATGTGCTGCTGGATTCGGTTTGCCAGTATTTTATTGAGGATTTTTGCATTGATGTTCATCAGGGATATTGGTCTAAAATTCTCTTTTTTTGTTGTGTCTCTGTCAGTCTTTGGTATCAGGATGATGTTGGCCTCATAAAATGAATTAGGGAGGATTCCCTCTTTTTCTATTGATTGGAATAATTTCAGAAGGAATGTTACCAGATCCTCCTTCTATCTCTGGTATAATTCAGCTGTGAATCTGTCTGGTCCTGTACTTGGTTTGGTTGGTAGGCTATTAATTATTGCCTCAATTTCAGAGCCTGTTATTGGTCTATTCAGGGATTCAACTTCTTCCTGGTTTAGTCTTGGGAGAGTGTATGTGTCCAGGAATTTATCCATTTCTTCTAGGTTTTCTAGTTTATTTGCATAGAAGTGTTTATAGTATTCTCTGATGGTAGTTTGTATATCTGTGAGGTTGGTGGTAATACCCCCTTTATCATTTTTTATTGTGTCTATTTGATTCTTCTCTGTTTTCTTCTTTATTAGTCTTGCTAGTGGTCTATCAGTTTTGTTGATCTTTTCAAAAAACCAGCTCCTGGATTCATTGATTTTTTGGAGGGTTTTTTGTGTCTCTATCTCCTTCAGTTCTGCTCTGATCCTAGTTATTTCTTGCTTTCTGCTAGCTTTTGAATGTGCTTGCTCTTGCTTCTCTAGTTCTTTTAATTGTGATGTTATGGTGTCAATTTTAGATCTTTCCTGCTTTCTCTTGTGGGCATTTAGTGCTATAAATTTCCCTGTACACACTGCTTTAAATGTGTCCCAGAGATTCTGGTATGTTGTATCTTTGTTCTCATTGGTTTCAAAGAACATCTTTATTTCTGCCTTCATTTCGTTATGTACCCAGTAGTCATTCAGGAGCAGGTTGTTCAGTTTCCATGTAGTTGAGCAGTTTTGAGTGAGTTTCTTTTTTTCTTTTTTTCTTTTTTTTCTTTTTTAATTTTTTTTTATTTGAGTGAGTTTCTTAATCCTGAGTTCTAGTTTGATTGCACTGTGGTCTGAGAGACAGTTTGTTATAATTTCTGTTCTTTCACATTTGCTGAGGAGTGCTTTACCTCCAGCTATATGGTCAGTTTTGGAATAAATGCGATGTGGTGCTGAGAAGAATGTATATTCTGTTGATTTGGAGTGGAGAGTTCTGTAGATGTCTATTAGGTCTGCTTGGTACAGAGTTGAGTTCAATTCCTGGATATCCTTGTTAGCTTTCTGTCTTGTTGATCTGTCTAATATTGACAGTGTGGTGTTAAAATCTCCCATTATTATTGTATGGGAGTCTAAGTCTCTTTGTAAGTCTCTAAGGACTTGCTTTATGAATGTGGGTGTTCCTGTATTGGGTACATATATATTTAGGGTAGTTAGCTCTTCTTGTTGAACTAATCCCTTTACTATTATGTAATGGTCTTCTTTGTCTCTTTTGATCTTTGTTGGTTTAAAGTCTGTTTTATCAGAGACTAGGATTGCAACCCCTGCCTTTTTTTGTTTTCCATATGCTTGGTAGATCTTTCTCCATCCCTTTATTTTGAGCCTATGTGTGTCTCTGCATGTGAGATGGGTCTCCTGAATACAGCAAACTGGTGGGTCTCGACTCTTTATCCAATTTGCCAGTCTGTGTCTTTTAATTGGAGCATTTAGCCCATTCACATTTAAGGTTAATATTGTTATGTGTGAACTTGATCCTGTCATTATGATGTTAGCTGGTTATTTTGCTTGTTAGCTGATGCAGTTTCTTCCTAGAATCAATGGTTTTTACATTTTGGCATGTTTTTGCAGTGGCTGGTACTGGTTTTTACTTTCCACGTTTAGTGCTTCCTTCAGGATCTCTTGTAGGGCAGGCCTGGTGGTGACAAAATCTCTCAGCATTTGCCTGTCTGTAAAGGATTTGATTTCTCCTTCACTTATATAATTTAGTTTGGCTGGATATATAATTCTGGGTTGAAAATTCTTTTCTTTAAGAATGTTGAATATTGGCCCCCACTCTCTTCTGGCTTGTCGAGTTTCTGCTGAGGGATCTGCTGTTCGTCTGATGGGTTTCCCTTTGTGGGTAACCTGACTTTTCTCTCTGGCTGCCCTTAACATTTTTTCCTTCATTTCAACTTTGGTGAATCTGACAATTATGTGTCTTGGAGTTGCTCTTCTCGAGGAGTGTCTTTGTGGCATTCTCTGTATTTCCTGAATTTGAATGTTGGCCTGCCTTGCTAGGCTGGGGAAGTTCTCCTGGATAATATCCTGCAGAGTGTTTTCCAATTTGGTTCCATTCTCCCCGTCACTTTCAAGTACACCAATCAGACGTGGATTAGGTCTTTTCACATAGTCCCATATTTCTTGGAGGCTTTGTTCATTTCTTTTTACTCTTTTTTCTCTAAACTTCTCTTCTTGCTTCATTTCATTCATTTGATCTTCAATCATTGATACCCTTTCTTCCAGTTGATCGAGTCGGTTACTGAAACTTGTGCATTTGTCATGTAGTTCTTGTGTCATGGTTTTCAGCTCTATCAGGTCCCTTAAGGACTTCTCTACTTTGGTTATTCTAGTTATCCATTCATCAAATCTTTTTTCAAGATTTTTAGCTTCTTTGCGATGAGTTCGAACTTCCTCCTTTAGCTTGGAGAAATCTGATCGTCTGAAGTCTTCTTCTCTCAACTCATCAAAATCATTCTCTGTCCAGCTTTGTTCCATTGCTGGTGAGGAGCTGCATTCCTTTAGAGGGTGAGAGATGCTCTGATTTTTAGAATTTTCAGCTTTTCTGCACTGCTTTTTCCCCATCACTGTGATTTTATCTACCTTTGGTCTTTGATGATGGTGATGTACAGATGGGGTTTTGGTGTGGATGTCCTTTCTGTTTGTTAGTTTTCCTTCTAACATTCAGGACCCTCAGCTGCAAGTCTGTTGGAGTTTGCTGGAGGTCCACTCCAGACACTGTTTGCCTGGATATCAGCAGTGGAGGCTGCAGAAGAGTGAATATTGCTGAGCAGCAATTATTGCTGCCTGATTGTTTCCCTGGAAGCTTCGTCTCAGAGGGATATCCGGCCGTGTGAGGTGTGAGATGTCAGTCTGCCCCTAGCTGGGGGTGTCTCCCAGTTAGGCTACTCAGGGGTCAGGGACCCACTTGAGCAGGCAATCTGTCTGTTCTCAGATCTCAAACCCTGTGCTGGGAGAACCACTACTCTCTTCAAAGCTGTCAGACAGGGACATTTAGATCTGCAGAGGTTTCTGCTGCCTTTTGTTTGGCTATGCCCTGTCCCCAGAGGTGGAGTCTACAGAGGCAGGCAGGCCTCCTTGAGCTGCACTAGGCTCCACCCAGTTCAAGCTTCCGGGGGCTGCTTTGTTTACCTACTCAAGCCTCAGCAATGGTGGGCATCCCTCCCCCAGCCTCACTGCCGCCTTGCAGTTAGATCTCAGACTGCTGTCCTAGCAATGAAGGAGGCTCTGTGGGCATGGGACCCTCTGAGCCAGGTGCAGGATATAATCTCCTGGTGTGCCGTTTGCTAAGACCCTTGGAAAAGCACAGTATTATGGTGGGAGTGACCCGATTTTCCAGGTGTTGTGTGTCACGGTTTCCCTTGGCTAGGAAAGGGAATTCCCTTCCCCCTTGCCCTTCCCAGGTGAGGCAATGCCTTGCCTTGCTTTGGCTGTCACTCGGTGGGCTGCACCCACTGTCCTGCACCCACTGTCCGACACGCTCCAGTGAGGTGAACCCGGTACCTCAGTTGGAAATGCGAAAATCACCCATCTTCCCTTTGCTCATTTTTAAATAGGATTTTTTTTTTCTGTTTAATTGTTTGAGTTCCTTGTGTATTCTGGATATTAGTCCCTTGTCAGATGTATAGTTTTCAAATATTTTCTCCCATTCAACAGGGTGTCTCTTCACTCTGTTGATTATTTCATTTGCTGTGCAGATATAGTTTTAGTTTGATTTGGTCCCATTTGTTTGCTTTCACTCTTATTGTCTGTTCTTTTGAAGTCTTACCTGGAAAATCTTTGTCTAGACCAATGTCCTGAAGTGATCCCCTCACATTTGAATAGACATATCTCAAACGAAGACATTCAAATGGCCAACAGGCATATGAAAAAATGCTCAACATTAGTAATCATTAGGAAAATGAAAAATCAAAATCAAAACCACAATGAGATATTACTTCACACCTATTAGGATGGCTATTATCAAAAAGACAAAAAATTAACAAATACTGGTGAGGATGCAGAGAAAAGTGAACTCATACACTTTTGATGTCAATGTAAATTAATATAACCATTGTGAGAAAGAGTAGGGAGGTTTCTCAAAAAACTAAAAGTAAAAGTACCATATGATCTTGCAATCCCATTACTAGGTATTTATCCAAAGGAAAGAAAATTAATTTATCAAAGACATAGATACCTATATCCCCATGTTTATTGCATGTCTATTCATAATAGCTAAGGAATCAACCTGAATGTCCATTAACACATGAGTGGATAGAGAAAATATGGTATATGTACACAATAGAATACTATTCAGCCATAAAAAGGAATGAAATCCTGTAGTTTGCAGCACCATGGGTGAACCTGTAGTACTTCATTTTAAGTGAATTAGGCTAGACATAGAAAGATAAATGCCACATATTCTCACTCATGTGGGAGCTAAATAAATGAGCTCATAGAGGCAGAGAGTAGAATTGTGGTTATTAAAAGCTGGTAAGGGTATGGGAGGGGAGGATAGGGAGAGAATGAATACAAAGTTACAACTAAAAAAGAGAAATAAGTTCTAGTGTCCTATAGCACAGTAGGGTGAACATGGTTGGCAATAATTTAGTGTATATTTTCAAAAAACTAGAAAAGGGGATTTTTGAGTGTTCACAAAACAAAGAAATGATTACTATTTGAGGTGACAGATATGCTAATTACCCTAATTTGATCATTATACCTTGTATACATACATAAAAATATCACTCTTTATCCCATAAATATGTATAGTTGTTATGTGTCAAGTGAAAGTAAAAGGAAAAAGAAGTCAAGGTCATGAAAGACAAGGAAGAGCTGAGGAACAGTTCTACATTAAAGAGACAGGACAATTAAATGCAGTGTGCAATTGTGGGATGAATCTGGGACTGAGAAATAAGTTGGTAAAGAACATTATTGGGGGAAATGATGAAAATTAAGAATAGACTGGCTTTTGAAAAGAGGATTGTATTGTTGTTAAATTTCCTGAATTTGATAACTTGAAAGTTATGCAAGAGAATGTCCTTTTTCTTAGGAAATACATGTGAAAATGTATAGGGGTAAAAGGGCATGATGTATGCAACATACTTTCAAATTATGAAAAAAATGTATGCATAGGGCAAGCAATAGCAAATGTGGAATAACAATAAAAGTTGGTGAATCTGCATGAAAACCATAGTTGAGTTCTTTGTACTCTTCTTGCAACTTTTCCCTAGCTTTGATTCTTGATATGGCTGGGTTTAAGTCTATTTAATCTTGCTATTCGTTTTCTATTTGCCCATCTGTTTTTTTTTTTTTTTTTTTTTTTGAGACAGAGTCTTACTCTGTCGCCCAGGCAGGAGTACAGTGGCATGATCTTGGCTCACTGCAACCTCCACCTCCCAAGTTCAAGTGATTCTCCTGCTTCAGCCTCCTGAGTAGCTGGGAGTACAGGCGTCTACCACCAAGCCAGGCTAAATTTTGTATTTTTAGTAGAGATGGGTTTTCACCATGTTGGCCAGGCTGGTCTCGAACTCCTGACCTCAGGTGATCTGCCCGCCTTGGCCTCCCAAAGTGCTGAGATTACAGGCATGAGCCACGGCTCCTGGGCTGTCCAGTTGTTCTTTGCTTTCTTTTTCTTCTTTTTCTGTCTTCTTTTGGATTAAATATTTTGAAAACGATCTTCTTAGTTGACTGGTTAGAACTTTTTTTAGTGGTTGCTTTTGAATTTACGGTATGCTTCTTTAACTTATCATAGTATACTTCTAAGTGTTATTATGTCACTTTACTGATAGTATAGGAATCTTACAACAATATGTTCCATTTCTCCCTTCCTAGTCTTTGAGCTATTATTGTCATACATTTTAATTTTTTGATATGTTATAAATCCTATATTATATTGTCATTATTTTTGTTTCAGTGGTTAATTATCTTTTAAAGAGATTTGAATAATAAGACAACCTCTTCTATTTTTTTTGGTATACTCTTTATTCCTTTGTGTATATCCAGATTTCTTTCTGGTATCTTTCTCCCTCTGTCTGAAGAACTTTCTTCAACATTTATTTTATTTTTTAAAATTATGTTTTGAGACAGAGTCTCACTCTGTCACCCAGGCTGGAGTGCAGTGGTGCGATCTTGGCTCACTGCAACCTCTGCCTCCCAGGCTCAAGCGATTCTCCAGCCTCAGCCTTCTGAGTAGCTGGGATTACAGGTGCCCGCCACCAAGCCTGGCTAATTTCTGTATTTTTAGTAGAGATGGGGTTTCACCATGTTGGTCAGGCTGGTCTCAAACTACTGACCTCGTGATCCGCCCACCTCAGCCTCCTAAAGTGCCAGGATTACAGGCGTGAGCCACCGCGCCTGGCCTCAACATTAATTGTAATGATGGTGGAAAAGTCTTTAATGTGGAATTCTAGGTTCAGAGTGTTTTTCCCTTTTAGGTTCCTTTCTTCCCTCTCTTTCTTCTTCCCTCCCTCCCTCCCTTGTCCCTTCCTCTGTCCCTCCTTCCCTCCCTTCTTCCCTCTCTTCTTTTCTTACCTTCACCCAGCCTGGAGTGCAGTGGCATGATCTTGGCTCACTGCAACATCCACCTCCCGGGTTCAAGCAATTCTCCTGTCTCAGCCTCCCAAATAGCTGGGATTACAGGTGTACACCACCACACCCAGCTAATTTTTGTATTTTTAGTAGAGACAGGGTTTCACCATGTTGGCCAGGCTAGTCTTGAACTCCTGACCTCAAGTGATCCACCCACCTCGACCTCCCAAAGTGCTGGGTTTATAGGTGTGAGCCACCAAGCCCAGCCTGCCTTTAGGTATTTTAAAGATTCTGCTCTAGTGCCTTTTCACTTGCATTTCTTATCCTTGCCTCTCTGTCCCTGGCATGTTTGGTTGCTTTTTTCATCTAGATATGCTCCTTACCCCAAATGCCCTGTAGCACATATTTTGAATGAGTGAGATGTGCCTTAATGTAGTTTTCTTTATTTTTTTCTGTGTTTGGAGTTTGCTGAGCTTGTTGGATCTCTGGGTTTATAGTTTTCATCAGACTTTAGAATTTTTCATTAAGTAGTTTTTTTCTGACTACCTCTCTTCTTTTGGAGACTTCATTTTTATGTATACAAGGCCTCTTGAAATTGTCCCATAGTTCACTGATGCTTTGCATATTTTTTTCCAGCCTTTTACTTTCTGTATTTCCTTTTTGTTTTGTTTCTATTGCTATATCTTCAGTTTCACTAATGTTTTCTTCCACAGTTTCTAATGTGTTCTTTTTTTTAAGCACCTTGTCGTGTGCACAGATGATCTACTTTTAATCCCATCCAGTGTACTTTTCGTTTTAGATATTGTAATTTTCACTTCTAGAATTTTGATTTGGGTCTTTTAAAAATGTCTTCTATGACTCTACTTAATTCTTTGAATATACAAAATACAATTATAAGGACTGTTTTAATGTCTTTTTTTTTGGAGATGAAGTCTTGCTCTGTCACCTGTGCTGGAGTACAGGGGCGCGATCTCGGCTCACTACAACCTCTGCCTCCTGGGTTCAGGTGATTCTCCTGCCTCAGCTTCCTGAGTTGCTGGGACTACAGGCGCCCACCACCATGTCCGGCTAATTTTTTTTTTTTTTGTATTTTTATTAGAGATGGGGTTTCACTGTGTTAGCCAGGATGGTCTCGATCTCCTGACCTTGTGATCTGCCCACCTCAGCCTCCCAAAGTGCTGAGATGACAGGCATGAGCAACCATACCTGGCCTGTTTTAATGTCTTTGTCTGCTAATTTTGACATCTGTGTTAGTTATGGGCCAGTTTCAATTAATCTTTCTGCTCATTATGAATCTTGTTCTTCTGCTTCTATGTTTGCATGTGTATATTTTTTAGTAGATGCCAGATATTGTAAATTTTTGCTTTTTGGGTGCTGGGTAGTTTTGTTTTCTTAAAATATTTTTGATATTTGTTATACTTCAATATTCTTGAGCTTCCCTCTCCAGGATGCAGCTAGGTTACTTGGAAATAGTTTAATCTTTTCAGATTAGTTTAATTCTATTAAAATTTGTTTAGCAGGATCAGAGTAGCACCTAGTCTAGGGCTAATTATTTCCTTCTACCAGGGCAGGACCCTTCTTACTACTCTAGCCAATGCTCCATGGACAATGAGGTTTTCCAGTCTGGTTGGAGGGAATAGGCTCTATTTCTGGCCCTTAGTGAATTAGTCTTCCCTGTAATCCTTTCAGGTTGTTCTTTCCCAGCTGATACGGTTTGGATGTTTTGTCCCCTCCAAACCTCATGTTGAAATGTGACCCTCAAGTGTGGGGCTGAGTGGAAGGTGTTGGTTTGTTGATTCATAGGGGTGGATACCTCATGAATAGCTTAGTGCCATCACCTTGGTGATGGATGAGTTTTTGCTCTTAGTTCACATGAGAGCTAGTTGTTTAAAAGAGTCTGGCATCTTTCTTGCTATCTCTCTCTCTCACCATGTGGTATGCCAGGTCCCCCTTTACCATCCACCATGATTGTAAGCTTCCTGAGGCCTAACCAGAAACTGAGAAGAAGTTGGTGACATGCTTGTACAGCATGCAGAACTATGAGCAAAACTAACCCTCTTTTCTTTATAAATTACCAAGTTTCAAGTATTCCTTTATAGTAATACAAACAGACTAACACCAGTGTTGGGTAGGTTTTTTTTTTTTCACATAAATGCAATGAATGCATTCATTACTCTCCTGAATACTCAAGGTAGACTTTCACAGTGCTCTGGGGTTCTTTTTCTGTATCTTCTTCTCTCTGGTCCTCTCTTTTATGAATTCTAGCCCCTGTGGATTTCAAGGACTCTGCACTCTGCATTCTTAACTCAGAGAGTTTGCTGGGTTTTGCATGGGTTGCCCCTCCCTGTGCCCAGGCCTGGAAGGTCTCATAATGCAGTAAACTGGGGGCAATCAAGGGCTTGCCTGCTTTGTTTTCATTTCTCAGGTATCACTGTTTTTCATTGTGTCCTGTTTAGTGTCATGAAAACCTTTGTTTCATATATTTTGTTTGGTTTTTCAGTTGATTCAGGTGAGAGGGTAAATCTACTATTACTCCATCTTGGACAGAAGTACATATTCTTCTATAGGCTTGACATTATTGATGGTAAAAAGTTTAAAAAATAATTCTGGTTGCTGTGTATAGGGGAAGAATAGAAACAGAAGGCCACTGGTCCACGGAGAGAGGATGGACACTAGGAATTGGCTGGTGACAGTGGAGTTAGAGAAAGTAGATGCATTGGGGATGTATTTTGGAAATTGTATCAGCTGGTTTGGGCTGCTATAACAAAATGCCACAGACTAGGTGGCTTAAATAACAAAAATTTATTTCTCACAGTTCTGGAACGTAAGAAGTCCAAGAGGAAAGTGCCAGATGATTCAGTTCTTGGTGAGGATCCTGTTTCTGGTTTGCAGACAACTGCCTTCTTGCTGTATGCTCACGTGGAAGAGAGAGTTTTCTCATGTCTCTTCTTATAATGGCACCAATCCCATCATGACAGCCCTATACTCTTGACCTCATGCAAACCTAATAATCTCCCAAAGGTCCCACCTCCAAATACTATCACAATGGGGGCTATGTGTTCAACCTAGAAATTTTGGGGGTGTGGATAAAATTCATTCTATTAAAGAAATACATTTATAAGACTGGCTGTTGGAAGAGTTGGGCAGGAGTGGGAGTAAGGCTTGGTTTGAGGTAAATGAGAAATCAACACTTTCATACCCCACCTTCCTGTTTACCTCTTAGGTCTTGACTTAAAAATACCCAGCAATATGGTATTTCAAGAATGTGCTTCTTAAAACTAAATCACATCGTTCAGATAATATCTCCTTATTGGAAAGTCAGATATTCATAAAGTCTTGATAAATAGTTCAGCCACTTTATGCCTCACACACTCAAATGCATTACATAGTGTATGACTACATAATAAAACCATTGGTCCTTGGGGAAAACATTTACTTTCAAGTCACCTAGAGACTTTCCAAGTTTCTGCTTTTCAAAGATTGTGTCTGAATTATGCAAAACTTCCCCCACTACCTCCAATTTTCAGGGGTCAATATTCTTATTAGGGAAGAAAACACATGGTGTTTGCTGAAAAAGGCTTTGCTATGGATATCTTTATTAAGAATATTGTATTAGATGCATCCGTAGCAGGGTCTTCTTATCACTCTTTTGGTGAGCCTAGTCCAGCCAGAAGAGGCATCCCCAAGAGGACCAAGGGACCCTGGTCCTGAGCCAATGATGTTGGACCTGCCACTTGACCCCCAAGGCAGCCAACAAATGGATTTGTAGCAGCCTGAGAAGGGGCCTGGAATCCAAGACAGGCTGGGCTATTGGAGCCTCTATTCACTGAGAATTTTGATCTAAGAAATACCTGAGCAGGCTGAAGTTGTGAGAAATGTGGAGTGGTCTTGACACAATTGGTGAAAGTTATGCTTGTTAGTGCACATAGAAGTCACTTGAGATGCTTATTTAACATGCTAGTTCCTAGAACTCAGCCCCAGAGACGCAGATTCCATTGTTCTGGCATAGGGCTCAGGCACTGGTACAGTGTTTTAAACCAGTCATTTTACGCATCTGGTCCAAGACTACATTTTTGGCCTTTAAAAAAAATTAATGTTGTTTCCTATAATCTCATTTGTTAACTTATTTTCAAGGCTGAGCACACTGGCTCATGCCTGTAATCTTAGCACTTTGGGAGGCTGAGGCAGGAGGATCGCCTGTGGCCAGGAGTTCAAGACCAGCCTGGGCAACATAGCAAGCTCCCATCTCTACAAAAAAATAAAAATAAAATAACGTGGTGCTGCATGCCTGTAGTCCCAGCTACTTGGGAAGGTGAGGTGGGAGGATTGCTTGAGCCCAGGAATTTGAAGCTGCAGTGAGCTAGGATCAGGCTACTGCATCTGAGCCTGGGCAGTATAGTGAGACACTCTCTCGTATATATATGTTGGGGGAGAGAGAGAGAGAGAGAGAGAGAGAGAGAGAGAGAGAGAGAGAAAGAGAGAGAGAATGCAAGAATAAGAACTTCTAAATACTTTTAAACCAGATGCACCAACTGAAAACATTTTGCCACATTTGCTTCTCTCTATCTCATTATACACACACACAGACACACACACACACACACACACCATATACTTTTTTCCTAAACTATCTGAAAGTAGTTTGCACATATCAAGTCCCTTTATTCCTAAATCCTCTAGTATATATTTCCTGAGAATAAGGCTAAGGCTATTCTCTTACACAATCAAAATATGGTGATCAAATTCAGGAAATTTAACAATACTATTGTCTAATCTTCAGTCTGATATCACCAGTTACCCTGATAATTTCCTTTCTATAGCTCAGGGCCCTATCTAGAGAGGAGGGAGACTCAAACTCCCTGAAAACAGCTGATTCACAGAGACTCAAGGCAGACACTCAAGGGCAAGGACCTCCTGCTACATAGACCTGGGGCCTCCTTGGATTGAGGGCCAGCATCTCCAAGACTGGCCTTTGGGATGTTTCTATTCCTACTGATGCCCCACTGAGGTTCTTGGATTCCCCTATATATCCACCTTATTATTTCCATAGCACATTCTCCCCCATCTCCATTGCTTAAGGCAAGCACACAAGTCTTTATTATTTGCAACTGAGAGTAGGAAAGGAAAGAGAAAATAAATGGAGAGGAAGAGAATGGGAGAAGTAAGTAGTGAAGCAGCAAACCAAGCTATTTTGCCCTTATAAACCTAGAAATTGCTAGATGACCTTGGACAAGTTACATAACATTTACAAGCATCAGAACCAACATCAAAATAAAACTGGCTCTTACTGTGTCCTAAGGGTGGGACAATGGTTTTAAGAACTGAACCTTGGAAGCTGTTATGATTGGCAAATGAAAGGATGGGGAAAAGTCTACAGATAAGGTTCTGTACTTAAGAATGTCCTACTTTGTCATACCCATATATCTACCTTCATGTGGATATTTGCGCAAGTGTTTCTTTTATTTTTTTTTTTTTAAGAGGGGGTGAAAGGAGGAACTCAGTGCACATGACATTGGTAGGGCTGAAATAAAAAACCCCGATTTAGAAATCTGATACAAAAGCAAAGTCATCGTTTTCAAATCAAAACTTGGCTCTGCTTCATTGGCTTGCCTCGTGCTTCTGCACAGGCTTTCGAGGGAGGCTCCCAGGCACATGTGCCTAGAGGCCATCCTGCTAAGTGTGCACATTGGAGCTGTAAGGGCAAGGGTGGCTGCTACCTCACACTGGCTCTGAGAAATATCCAGAGAATGACTCCTTGGCATGAAGTCCAAACATCTTATGTGGTGATCTGGTCCCACTGCAGCCCATCCTCCATCCAGTCACATTCTACCTCTGTTGCTCCTCCACCTCTCAAGGGCCATCCTACTTGCTGTTTTCTCTGCTTGAAAAAATATTTTTTCCGGTCTTTGCATTCTTAAATCCTACTTCCGTTTCTGTGCTCAGCTTTGAAACAACTTCCTAAGTTTCCAGGGAAACCCAAACTTGGGGTAGGTGCTCCTACATGAAATCCCAATATCCCATGAATTCTCCTCTCTGAGCATTACTGTGATTGTCCGTTCACCTTCCTGGACTCCCAAGTCAATTTTATGGTCTGTGAGATCAAGGACTGTGTTTTCTTCACTGTTGTATTTCTGGCTTATAACACAGCAGGTGATGCACAATAGGTGCTCGATAAATATTTACTGAATGAATGAAAGAGAAGCAGGCTCAGGGCTTCTGACAGGTTGCGAATTAAAAATAAAAGAGTAAACTGTGTTTGGTAACATGACACAAACCCACTTGTACCCCCATTTCCACCTCCAACTGTCAGGGTAAGCTCGGAATTTTTGCATTAACTAGAAGTCTGGAGTTGGTCTTTAACTTCTTCCTCACCTTCTCTAGTTAAACATCCAACTGGTCACCAAACCCTAGATAGTCCACATCCTAGGGTAACTCAGGTTCTTTCTCATTTCCATTCTCACTTTGGTTGCCCTCCTCACTTCCTTGTTGGGTCAAGAAATTCCATTGTTCCTCAACCTTCAGCATCTACTTTGTTCTAAAAGCTCCTCGTCACAGGATTTGAAACTTTACCAAGATTGCCCCACTGGTCTCCCATGATGGAGGTACCCATTCCGGGTTCTTGGTTGTTCCTCTGACATATTTACTGCGGCATTCTCTTGATTCATGTTGCTTCCTTAGCAAGGAAGTCCTGTTTTCCCTTCTTTCCATCCCCCCGCCCCCCACCCCCACCTATTGAAGTTCTACTTATCTTTCAAGGCTTAGCTCAGATTCCTTTTCTAAACATCTTAATTCTCTGAATCTATTTTGTTCCTGTTTTCAGATAGCATGTTTATATAGGGAGGAATGGTGAGTTATCAAAAATGAAGAGGTTCCTGATTTTGAGAAAGGAAGTAGAGTTCAAATAGAGGACAATACCTGTCATAACATTGGCCCACACTTGTCATACTTGTTCCCGTTTACTAAGAACCAGGGATTAGCATTTCACCTGCTTTATCTCTTTTATTCTTCATAATAGCTCTATGGGGGTGGGAAGAGTAGGCTCTTTGAATATCTTTATTTTGAGGATAAAGAAACAGAGGTGCCGGGCATGGTGGCTCACACGCAGCACGTGGGAGGCTGAGGCAGGCGGATCAATCAAAGTCAGCAGTTCGAGACCAGCCTGACCAATATGGAGAGACCCTGTCTCTACCGAAAATACAAAATTAGCCGGGCGTGGTATCAGGCGCATGTAATCCCAGCTACTCGGGAGGCTGAGGCAGGAGAATTGCTTGAACCCTGGAGGCAGAAGTTGAGCTGAGATCGCGCCATTGCACTCCAGCCTGGGCAACAAGAGCAAAACTCTGTCTCAAAAAGAAAAAAAAAAAGCAATAAACAAAACAAACTACAACAACAAAAAAACAGGTGATCTGATTTTCCCACAGTCACACTGTAAGGAAGTGGTGGATCCTTGGTACATCTTGAATCAACTCCCTCCAGAGTTGGAGATGGTAACTTCTGTGCCCTCCTAAAGGAAGGAGCCAGGTCTCTGGCATGGCTAGTGTATGCAGTATGTCATTTTGCACATAATAAATGCTCCACGGGTGTTTTAAATAAATGCATACTTTCTAATTGGTATTGACAGAGTATGATCTTTCATTATCTTCTATTATTAATATTGATAACAACATGGTACATAAATGTGGCCCTTTTGTTTATTGAAATAGAAACTCTGCACATGAATGATGAGAAAAATTAAACAGTACAAGAGTGTATAGAATGAAAATAAAGTTTCATTACCTTTTATTCAAGCCGCCTAATCTAAGCCCCAGGGGCAACTGCTGGAAACAGTTTCTTGTTTATCCTTCCAGAAAAATTTCATGTATAAATCAGCATACGTGAATATAGATTACTTTGAAAAAAACCCAAATGAGAGCCTACTATACATTGCTCTGCATCTTGCTTTTTTTTCATTTAGAAATGGTTTCTGGAGAACGTTTCATTTTTGTGCATACAGATCTGCCACATTCACTTTAGTATTGTACAGAATGGATATGCTGTGATTGATTTAATGACAACCATGTTGATGGACATTTAGATTATTTCTCCTAATTTGAACCTATGAAAATGCTAGAGTATTAGCACTCTTACATATACTTCTTTGCTCTCATGGTAAGTGATCTGTATCCTCTTGCGTGTAAATGTGGACTCTTGTGAGGTAGCTCTGGGAAACTGCTCTTTTTTTAAAAAAAGTAGAGCATGGAGGTTTTTAGAAATTTTTTTTGAACAAAGCATTGGAGGGAGGAGGTCAAGATCTTGCACATTTTCAGAACAGGTCAGATTGGGAGGTTATAAATATGGAAAGATTATGGTGCTTTCTCCCATAAGCAAAACCCATAAATTTAGTATAAGGAAATTTTAAAACATCAGTTGTTTCCCCTCAGGAAACCACCTTGGTATTTTTGTTGAAGTCCTTGTTGCTTTTGAAACATTACTTTTTGGCATCCCTGCTTTTCCGGGAGCCTCAGCACAGGCTTACCCTGTCTCCTGCACCAAATGGAAGGGAGAAATGAAGCAGTGCAAAGAACAGTGGGTCCCAGGCCCTGGAACTAGCCAGGGTCAGGGCTCGGAAAGGAACTGAGTATGAATTCACAGCCCTTGTCCCAAATGCCAACTCTACTGAGACCCACAGAAATGTCATGCAACTGTCAGAAACTAACGCGGTCTCGACACACATATCCCAAACCTGGGCAACAACCCATAAATACATGTAGCATTTTTTTTTTTTTTTCTGAGACAGGGTCTCATTCCATCACCCAGTCTAGAGTGCAGTGGCTCACTCAGTCTGGACCTCCTGGGCTCAGGTGATCCTCCCACCTCAGTCTCCCTAGTAGCTGGGACTACAGGTGCACACCACTAAGCCTGGCTAATTTTTAATTTTTTTTGTAGAGACAGCATCTCCCTATGTTGCTGAGGTTGGTCTCGAATTCCTAGGCTCAAGCAATCCTCCCACCTTGGCCTCCCAGAGTGCTGAGATTATAGGTACGAGCCATCATGCCTGCCATGTAGCCTTAATTCCTCACTTTTATTTCACAAGTGCAAACATGCAGTGCCAAGAGACTTAGAAGCCTGCTCTGGGTCAATAGCATGTTAAATGTCAGCCGCCCCCTGCCCCAGAAGGATACATCACTAGAGATGGAACTGCGATTTACAATGTTCTAATAGGATATGTGGAGAGTAACAGTAAATGGGTCTCGGGGGCCTAATGTAGGCTGACACTGTTCATCACTCACACACTCTGATGGCCACATTAGTAGCCTGGAGGATGACCTTCAGCTGCCTCTTAGATAATATTTCAAGCCTCACAATGATATTACTTGTGTCCTCTTGACATGGCTGCAAAAGCTTCCAGCCACTGCACTGATCAAGGTACTTATCTGAGTTGGCAACACTTCCTGTTGAAAGAACCTTTAAATCAAGACTTTCCAGAGGAGGTGGCAGCCTTGGTGGCTGTTGTGAGTCCTTAGGGACAATGAAACTCCTGGAAGTCAGAACAGAAAAGTAAACACTGCATGTTCTCACTCATAAGTGGGAGTTGAACAATGACAAACACATGGACACAGGGAGGGGACCATCACACACCGGGGCCAACTGGGGGATTGGGAGCGAGGGGAGGGAGAGAATTGGGACAAATAGCTAATGCATGCGGGGCTTAAAACCTAGATGACAGGTTGACAGGTGCAGCAAACCAGCATGGCACACGTATACCCATGTAACAAACCTATATGTTCTGCACTTGTATCCCGGAACTTAAAGTAAAATTTAAAAAAAGAAAAAAAAACAACAACAAAAAGAAACTCCTGGAAGTTTCATGGTCTTTATATGCATACAAACCTCCTATTTATTTTTCCTTCATTCTGATTGAAGTACAGGTGGTGTGGTATGTGCTTGAGGGTAAGCTCAGAAAGGAGGAAGATCTGGATTTAAATCTTGGCTTCATGACACACTGCAGTGTGACCTGGAGTGAGTTACTTAAATCTCAATGCATCATCAGCCTGGAGCAGGCTCCTGATTCTCTCCATGCTCCATGCATGTTCATGTGAAAATAAAAGTGAAGAATGTTGACTATAGTCATGTATTCGTGACTTTCTAGGATTTTACTTGCTTTAGAAAGACCCCTGGACTGGGTGGAACTTGAGTTACAGTTTGATTGCTGGGAGCATGGCTCTGGAATTAGGCTGCCTATGCTTTATCCATGCTGTGGATTCTTCCACCTCCCAGTGTGACCTTAGACAAACCACTTAAACATAATTATTCTTGTATTTAGTTTTTAGACAGGGCATTGCTCTGTCACCCATCCTGGAGTGAAGTGGTCTGATAATGGCTTACTGCAGCCTCTATCTCCCCAGCTCAAGCGATCTCTTCTGCTTCAGCCTTCTGAGTATCTGGGACTACAGGTGCTCGCCACCATGCTCGGCTAATTAAAAATTTTTTTTTTGTAGAGAAGGGGTCTCTCCATGTTGCTCAGCCTGGTCTCAGACTCCTGGACTCAAATCTTTCTGCCTCGGCTGTCCAAAGTGCTGGGATTATAGGAATGAGCCAGTGCTCCCAGCAATAGAGTTAATTTAATTTAATTTTTAACAATTATTATTTTTTGAGATGGAGTTCCACTCTGTTGCCCAGGCTGCAGTGCAGTGGTGCAATCTTGGATTACTGTGACCTCCACCTCCTGGGTTCAAGCGATTCTCCTGCCTCAGTTTCCCAAGTAGCTGGGATTAGAGATGGGGTTTCGCCATGTTGACCAGACTGGTCTCAAACTCCTGATCTTAGGTGATCCACCCACCTTGGCCTCCCAAAGTGCTGGGATATAATTTGTACATAAATAAGTTAATAATTGACCTTTGATTTTTTAATCCCATTCCTTGAGAAAACCAGTGTTGTATGTCTTTTCATTACCTTTCTCTATGTTCACAAATGAGTATATGAAACAAACACATCTATATTTTATTCTTATAACTAAGAAACAAACAAGAAATTGGATTATGTTATATTCATTGGTCTACAACTTGCTTTCCCTCAAGCTTAACAGAACACCGTGGCCATTCCGCAGGCCAAGCCAGTAAGTCTAACATTTGTTATTATTATTATTTTTTAGTAGCAAAAGCATCCACTATATTGATGTATCATAGTTTACTTAACAGCCCTTCACTTAGAGCACATTCAGGGTTGTTTCCAATGTCTGTGTGTGTGCAAGTGCACATCCCTTCTGATGGTGCTGCCATGAACATCTTTATTCATAATATTAATAATAGGTCTTCCCTACTGCTCTCAAAGACTCCACCTCAGTTATCATGGGAGTCCTGTGGAGCTAGGGGCAGGCAGTTAACCTTCTTCCCATTTGTGAAGTGTTGTAGTGGGCCATATGAAGAGCTAGGCTTTAGTCTAGCTCGGCCACTAACCACCTTGTTGTGTATGTAGCTTTGGGCGAGTCCCTTCCTCTGTCTGGGTCTCTGTCTTTCTGTCTGTCAATGGGAGAATTGGACAGGGTGATCCCAAAGGGTCTTTCCATTTCTGCCATCTTCATGGGACTGCAAGTTCCATGAGAAGAGTTCCATTGTTTTGTTCAATGCTGTTTCCTGAGTATGAATCACATCGTAGACCCTTGATGAATATTTGTTGAACACACGCATGAATGAATTCTTTGTCTCGTTTAAGGTCATGTAGCTGGGTCACAGCAGATCTGTGTGAGCCCCTGTTTTTTCCCTCTATATCACGCTGCCTCCCACCTCTTAAATATCTTTGCTCTTGACCTTTGCATCTCGTAACCACATGGTCGTTTTTGCTCATCTACTGATACTCATGTGATGTGTGATTCACTGTCAATGTGTCTTTTACATATTAGGGCAGGGATCTAATCTTAGCGCCACCATTTACTACCTGTCTGGCCTTGAGCAAGTTTCCTGACCCTGGTTTTTCCTCTATAAATTGGAATGGAAGTTCAGTACTCATCATGCAGATGTGCTTTGAGGTAAATTATCTAAGAGAATAGATATGAACTGCCCAGCAAAGTGCCTGGTGGATAGTGGGTGCTCAGTAAATAGTTGCGGCTGTGGTTGAGCAGGCATAGCACAAATGACGGGCAATTTGACAAGTGCATATTGGTATCTGTCAGATGTGAGACTCTGGCAGAAGTTTTGGGGTGATTGAAAGCTGTGTGATTAATGTGCTCCATCCTTCTGGTAGCTCATCACAAAGTCCCAGAAACATTTATTTTGTAGTGGAGTTTCATCAAAATGCGTAAGTATATTGTTACAAATCATATTTCTTGCCTTCCCCTCCTGGGTAGTTACTGGATTAAAACACACACACACACACACACACACACACACACACACACACTCTCTCTCTCTCTCTCTCTCTTTCTCTCTCTCCACAGAGTTTTATGCATTTGACTTAGTTTCTACGTTTTTCTTATTCCAGATGCCTGAACCATTTTCCATGCCATGTGGTTGGTTTTGGAGAGTACCTTAGAAATTGGGGTGGGGGTTTGAAATAGTTGAAGTAGGAAACAGTGAGGGCAGCTGAAGGTTTATTTGCTTCCATTTTCTTCAGAGAAAATCAAAGGAAGTGTGAGACTCAAGGCTTCATAAAATTCTATTGATGCAGAGGATGCCTGGAATGTAGTCAGGGTCCAGAGAAAGAAATGCAAAGGATTATTTATCTGAGACAAGTGGATCAATTAGGGATTCTTATTTGTAAATTACAAAAGACCAAACTTAACTGGCTTAAATAGCAGATTGTTGTTTTATATAGCTGAGATGTTTAGCAGGCGATTTGACCTCAGGTGAGGCCAGATCAAGGGACTTCTGTGATATCAACAAGAGCTTTCTTTAGTGTTGGCTTTATTTTCAACTCTTACCTGGAGATCTCTGGTAGCTCCAGACTCCCCCTTATGGTAGCCAAAAGGCTATGGTAGCTGCAGGCTCTATATTCTTCTTTTTTAAAAAAATTATTTATTGGCCGGGCACGGTGGCTCGTGCCTGTAATCCCAGCACTTTGGGAGGCCGAGGCAGGTGGATCACGCGGTCAGGAGATGGAGACCATCCTGGCTAACATGGTGAAAGTTTCTACTGGCTAAGTATGTTTCTACTAAAAATACAAAACAAAACAAAACAAAACAAATTAGCTGGGTGTGGTGGCAGGTGCCTGTAGTCCCAGCTGCTGGGGAGGCTGAGGCAGGAGAATGGCATGAACCTGGGAGGCGGAGCTTGCAGTGAGCTGAGATCACGCCACTGCACTCCAGCCTGGGCGACAGAGCGAGACTCCAGCTCAAAAAAAAAAAAAAATTATTTATTTAGAGACAAGGTCTTGCTATGTTGCCCAGGCAGGACTCAAACCCCTGGGCTCAGGCAACCCTCCTGCCTCAGCCCCTGAGATGCTCAGATTACAGGCTTAATCCTAGTGAGGCCCCATCTTCATATTCAACACTATCCAGGGGAGAAGAGAGGGTCTCTTCTGGAGACGCTTCGCAAGCCTCTGATTATTTCCGTCTTATTGGCCTGAATTGAGTCATGGGTCCTTTTCTGAAACAATCATCATCGTTTGGAAGAATGGTTTAGGCCAGTTGTCCTTAACCTTTTTGGCACAAGGGACTAGTTTTGTGGAAGACAATTTTTCCATGGACTGGGGCAGAGGGATAGTTTCTGGGTGATTCAAGTGTATTACATTTATTGTGTACTTTATTTCTATTATTATTACATTGTTATATATAGTGAAATAATTATGCAACTCACCATAATGTAGAATCAGGGGGAACTCTTGTTTTCCTGCAACTAGACGGTCCCATCTGGGGGTGATGGAAGACAGTGACAGATCATCAGGCATTAGATTCTCATAAGGAGCATGCAACCTAGATCTCCTGCATGTGCAGTTCACAATAGGGTTCGTGCTTCTGTGAGAATCTAATGCCGCTGCTGATCTGACAGGAGGTGGCACTCAGGCAGTAATAGGAGCAATGACGAGCAGTTGTAAATACAGGTGAAACTTGGCTCACTTGTTCTCTGCTCACTTCCTGCTGTGTGACCTGGTTCCTAACAGGCTATAGATCTGTGCTGGTCTGTGGCCTAGGGGTTAAATCTGGAATAGTATTAGGAAGGGAAATGGATGCTAGGCAGCCAGTACATAATAACTGTCCACCAGAATAATCAACTGTTTATTTATGGAGTACCTCCTACACATCAGAATGGCTCTAAACATTTTACATGCAGCCACTCATTTAATCCTAATAAAAGCCCTGTGAGGTACCAATATTTTTTTCTTTTTTTCTTTTTTTTTGTGGTGGAGTCTTACTCTGTTGCCCAGGCTGGAGTGCAGTGGTGTGATCTTGGCTCACTGCAACCTCTGCCTCCTGGGTCAAGCGATTCTCCTGCCTCAGCCTCTCGAGTAGCTGGGATTGCAGGCATCTGCCATCATGCCCAGCTAATTTTTCTATTTTTAGTAGAGATGGAGTTTCACCATGTTGGCCAGGCTAGTCTTGAGCTTCTGACCTCAACTGATCCAACTGCCTCGGCCTCCCAAAGTGCTGGGATTACAGGCATGAGCCACTGTCCCTGGCCTCCAATATTTTTTCTATTCCCAAGCTGAGGCGACAGGGGCAGACAGAGACCAAGTAGGTGGCTCATTTGGTAAGGGGAAGTGAAGGGATGGCGGCCAAGCAGTCTGTATCCTCCAACTCTCTGGTCACAACTCTGTGCCATGGTTTTTACCAGACTCAGGCTGGGAACTACAAAAAGTTCTGCTCTACATAATCATTTCCCTAATACTGTCTGCTGTAATTAGGGATGCGTTTGAAAGAAGATGATGTTCCCATATTGTCCTAGATCACTGTCCTTGGTTGAAAGCTTTTGGGTAGTTTTTTTTTAAATACTTTCCTGCTTTTAGAATGCATGAGAAAGACAACCCCTTTTTGCCTCAAATTACCCTTAAATTGCGCTTATCTCTGCTCTATAAATACTTACTATCTGTTGGTGCATTGGATCTATGTTTCTAGTCTTTTGTCTGTAATCTTTTACTAGCAGCATGGCTAGTGTTGTTTTTCCTCACCCAGAGGTTTTGAAGAGGCAGAGTAGAAAGGCTTGTAGAGGGGGAAGCAGGTTGCGGGGAAGATATCTATGAAACCCTGCTTTCCGATCTCCTTTCCTTCCCTTATATTTCCTCCTACTTCTCTTCTTCCTTTATCTATCTTTAAAACTAACAATTTCCCCCTTTTTATAAAAGTTTAATATGGTTAATTTTTTTTTTTTGAGATGGAGTCTTGCTCTGTTGCCCAGGCTGGAATGCCGTGGCATAATCTTGGCTCACTACAACCTCTGCCTCCTAAGTTCAAGTGATTCTCCCGCCTCAACCTCCCGAGTAGCTGGGAATACAGGCACGTGCCACCACACCCAGCTAATTTTTGTATTTTTAGTAGAGACGTGGTTTTGCCATGTTGACCAGGCTGGTCTTGAACTCCTGACTTTGTGTGATCTGCCTGCCTCGGCCTTCCAAAGGGCTGGGATTACAGGTGGGAGCCACTGCACCTGGCCTTAATTTTTTTTTTTTTTTTTTAAATGTGGAAAGCACAGATGAGAAAAGGTAAGAAAGATCTCACATAGTCCCATCTTCCTCTTATCGTTTTGGTGTGCTGCTTTGCTTTTTGCACAGATACTAGATGACAACAACAAGCATTTTATAGCATTATTTTCCCTTTTAAAAAACAGCTAGAAGGTTTAAAAAAGTTAAGTATTCTTTAGCATCATCATTTACAATAGAGTAAATGTGCTTATTTTGTAGATGTGCCATAATGTAACCAATTCCCAGTTTGGGACAATTAAATTTGTTGCTAATATTTTGATGTTAAAACAGCTTTACTCATGAACATTTTTTGTCTAAATCCTTGCCAACATTATCGTTGACTTCCTTAGTTTGCTGGGTAAGGATGTGCTCCCTTTGGTAAGTCATGCCTGCCTTTCCTCTGTTCACCTTCCAGATATGGCAGTCTGCAACGTTAGTATGCACAGCAACTCATGGTGCCCGTGTGTGCCATCATCAGTACTCCAGCCCTTGTGGACTTCTGAAGGAGAGGATGCTGTGCTTCTCTTATAGGCCCAGTTCATTTTTTTCCACCTCTAGCTATGCAGAGATTTCCCATTTACACATTTTCAGTTTCAGGAGCAGACTCTCAGGATGCAGAAACACAGCTGGTATCATTATTGTTTTTCTGCATATTGATATTGGCAGTGTAATGTGATCCGTTTCCCTCACGCAATGCTTTAGACAGCGCTCTGGATGTCCAGCTTGGGAAAAGGCCACATGAGACACACAACAAAGATATTTAGTAGGTGATCTCTTTGCTCTGTCATTTCCTGGGGCTGCTATGGATCATGTATTATGTTTGGCACTTTACTGGCTTTTAAAATAAATGTAATCTTTAATGCAACCTGTCAGGTATATGTTTCTGATTTTATTAGAAGAATGGCTTAGAGAGGTTAAGTTAGTTTTTCTCAGCAAGAGTCTAAAGCCCAGCTTTTTGACGATTTCTTGTTGCCTTTACAGGTATTTAAACTGATCAGAGAGACAAGTTCTGCACAAATGAAAATTTAAAAACACTGTGTAAGGCATCTCTGCCAGACAGGCTTGTGCTGTGATGAAAGGAGGGAGAAAGTGTGGGCTGCGGCAGCCAGGAGGGTGTCTAATGATTATTATGCTTGGTCTGCAGCACCTTCATGGGCCAAAGGGCGTTTGGTTACATGAGAGTTTTCTCTGGATAGAGGAAATCCAGCAGGTTCACTTGAACCTGCAGAGACAAAGGAGAGCGGCATCCCGAGTCTGAACCCCAGCTGAACTGCAAGCCAGCTGATCAAGTACCGGCTCTAATCCTTACACCCAACAGCGGCTGTCTATTTGGGGAATTTCCTGGGTTTAAGAACCCCAAGCATCTCAGCTACCAAGTGGGCTGGAAACACAAAGGTTGTCGTGACACTTGGGGGTATTTTTTTTTTATAGTTGTGTATGTCACAATTTCCTACTACCAGATCAAAGAGTCTGAGGGCCAAAGAATTCAGGTGGAGACTTCCCCACAGTACTCAGGGCATACTTGAGGGTCATCTTGTCAGTCTATATTTTTGTACTTTTGAGCCCACACTGTGACATTTAAGGTGAACAACAGCAAGATTCTCAAGTCCCCTGTATGTGCAACGTAAACCACGGAGCAAAAGCATCCCTTCTACATGCGACCAGGTAAAACATAAGGGACTCTAGACACTGTGTGTCTGTGCTTCTCCAGGGCTCATGAAAAAAAATTGGCTCCAAAATTCAAAAGGAAAACACAAAATTAAAGTGAATAAATGTTTAATTTAATGCTTCCTCAAGATAACATCATAACATTGAGTTGATTTATCAGCTTTAGCTCATATATCAACATCACCACGGAATTATGCAAATTAAGGACATGGTTCTGATATATGCATGTTTCAGTTAACCCAGTACAGTAATCCTTTGGTATCCAAGGGAGATTGTTGCAGGACCCTGTCATGGATACCAAAGTTTATGGATGCTCAAGTCCCTTATATAAACGGTGTAGTACTGTGCTGTGCAGAATTGAGGACAGCCTGTATGGGTGCATTTTGAAATATCTAATTCAATGGTAGAGATGGGGAGGGAGTGAGGTGTTCAAAAGGAAGAGTGATGCTGCTTGGAATTAAAGTAAAAACAATGCAGGCCTCAAAAAGTCTTCATAACAACAGTGAAGATTGCTTCCTGAGAGTAGACAACAGCTCCAACCCAGTAATTCAGTTAATTTTTGCATTTATGAGAAATTTAGAATGTAGCATTCTTAATTAAAAATTCTTATTAAAAAATAAGAAAGGTAGCATAACATTTAGTTGGATTGGGACTCCAAACCGGGTAAGACAGTGCTCTTGTCAACAAAGATTCACACTCCTTCCACATTCCTCTCTTTCCAGCATCTTTGTTTTTTGAGATGGAGTCTCGTTCTGGTCACCCAGGCTGGAGTACAGTGACGCGGTCTCGGCTCACTGCAGCCTCCCCCTCCTGGGTTCAAGCGATTCTCCTGCCTCAGCCTCCCGAATAGCTGGGATTGCAGGCACCCACCACCACACCCGGCTAATTTTTTTATTTTTTAATAGAGACGGGATTTCACCATGTTGGCCAGGCTGATCTCGAACTCCTGACCTCAGGTGATCCACCCGCCTCGGCCTCCTAAAGTGCTGGGATTACAGGCATGAGCCACCGTGCCAGGCCTTCTTCACTGACTTTTAACTCTAGGAATTTATTTAATTTCTTTGAGTGTCTGTCTGCTGGATTTTTGTCTGTGAAATGGAGACAAATACCCATCTTATAAGCATTAAATGAGATAATGTAATATAAGTTCTATAAATGATGCTTAAGCTCTTCTCCATCTTCCCCCCCCCAACAAAATGAAACAAAAATGATACGTATTTTGGTTATAGAAGGATGAGGCTGAATTCATATATCATCCCAGAAAACCTGCCTCAAGATTTTAGAGTTTATTCCTCCCAAGGCAAAAGGCAGCGGATGGAGGTGCTTACAGCTGGCAGCATATAGCTATTTAAATTCTGGCTCCAAGCATCCGCTTTCCTGTTTCTGGAAAATGATACTAATGACCCCCAGGTGTCATAAAGGAGCCCTTAGGAATGCCGAAGTCGAGTTAATTGACTGGAACGGGATAATGTACTTTTTAGCAGAAACCAGCTAGGGCTGAGTTCCTTCTGTTTACTCCATTCGAGTCTAGCCCCAGTTAATGGATCCAAATAATTTTGGATTTCTTTAAACAGAATTGTCGCTAACGTTATGCAGCTTTTAACCTTTTATAAAAACTTCACAAACAGGTTGCTTACTCCTTAATACAACATGGGATGTGTGAAGAGTGCCCTTAACTCTTCTGGTCACCCTTATGCTTCCTCCCTTCAATCCATCCACCCCTTTTCAGCAGATGCTGGAGTGCCTGAAGGTATGCTCAGAGCCCACTCAGATGCCTGGGTCCACCCCACACTCCCAGGGAGCTCCCTTCTAATGGGAGGGAATCTCACACAAGGAAAGAGTTTTGATGTGGACCCCTTGAGAGGCAGAGTAATGCAGTGTACCAGGTTCAGAGATGTGGGGACAGGAAACCTCAATTCAAATCCTGGCTCTGGTATTTTCTAGCTATGTGAACTCTGGCAAGTTTTGACTCTCTTGGAACCTTGGTTTCCTCATTTCTAATCTAAGAATAATAATAGTATCTGCTTTTTAGGGTTCTTAGGAGGATTAAATAAGAACATGTTTGTATGAACAGTGTCTGGTGTATAATAAGTGCTCAATAAATATTTGCTTTTAAAAAAGTTATCTATAGTAGATGTTCAAACAAACCCTTTGGGAACTCAGCAAGATAAGCAACAAAAACCCTCAGGGGAGGTCAGGAAAGTGACTACATCTGCCTGGAAGCAAAATCCTTTGAGCTGATCTTTTCCCGTCCATGAGCACATGACCAAGGAAAGGAAGCTATATTTTTCTTGACTGCGAATTTGAATTTGCAGTTGCACATTCCAAAGGCCTTGTGAGTTCTTTCCAGTTTGGGAAAAGGAACAGCTAAGGGCACCCATGGAAACACTTACTAATTGTATGACCTTAGGCAAGTCCCCCAACCTCACCAAAGATAAAATTCCCCCATCAGTAAAATGGGAATCATAAAATGGAGATAATAATTCGGGCTACCTGCTATGATTGCTGTGGGATTAGGGGAATGATGCACGTGATACTTTTAGCAGAGTGCCTGGTGCCTAGTAGGTGCCCATTAAAATTTAGCTATGACTGTTCCCTTTAGCTGACACACAGGACTGCCTTGAATGTTCACATTTCCAGAGACAGGTGCTCGGGAAGATTTCTCAGTGTTCCGCCTGCCAGGTCGGTGCTCACTTCAAGCAGTCAGTTTACAGTTCAAAGAATCCCTTTGTTCAAAGGGTGAGCAAATCCAGGTCTCGTGTATCTGCAGCAATGAAACTAGGGAGTTTTCTCCCTGATCTTCACCCCAAAGGCAGAGTCTCTCTTTTTAAATGCCTGCACACATGTTATTTATTTATTTTTGGTTAACGTTTAAATTGAGGTTTTGGCTGAAACTCAGCCCGCGCGCACTTGAAAAGCCAACAGGCTCATTGGGCAGCCGACAAAGCTCTCGGGATTTCCCCGCGAGGCTGCGGAGAGTACAGACAGGAAGCCTGGGGACCCAGCGCCTGACCAGAACTTCCTCGGGGGAGGCTGCAGGGGAGCAGGCGCATCCTGCACAGAACGCTCTAGAGCGCCGCAGGCCAAAGCAGCAGCCTGCTCCCGACACGTGCTGCAAGAGGGTCCCGACCTGGGGGTCTGTACCCTGCACGCATGAGGAGGGAGGTGGAGGCTTTCCCCTCAGCCCCCCGGAGAGAAGCTGACCCTGCCAGGCTGGAACCTTCCATTCCGGCCCAGCCTCTTCCTCCCTCGCTGTGCCGAGGAGGGATCTAGAAGGGACTTTCCAGAGAGGGTTAGCGTGCAGGGTGTGGAAATGGAATAAAAGCATATGCAAATAGGTCTTAGCTGCCTTCCTCTACCCCAGCAAATAAGAGTCTTTCTCCAAGACGCTTGACCGCTCTTCCTTCCCTGGATGGCAGCAGCAGGGCCGATTGGAGTGGTAAACCCTGGGCCGGAAGCCATGCCAAAGGGGTGGGCAGCATGGACAGGAGACAGTAGCACAACGAGGAGGGGGAGAACGGAGGCTGAATTGGAAATGATAAAATAAAATGAAATTTTAGGAGCTCGCTGTGAGTATGAGCTGGGAAAAAATAATCATTCCAAGCTGATTTATTATGTACTTACCTTCTGTTTGAGAGGCAGCAGGCTTTTGTACAGTGGATTATTGCAGAGTAAATGGCACATTAAAGATATAATCAAGATGTTTAAGGCATATTGAAATGGCATTAGAATTAAAGTAGGTGAGAGACTTTTGTCATGGTCTAGAAATATAAAAATGTCAGTGACTTGGAGATATTTCCAGTGCTTTAGTAAAGATGCGGCTTCATTTCCAAAGGGGACATATTTTTAACCTTTTGTTATTTTCAGGGTGGGGTGGGATAGAGTGGGGTCAGGAAGTGGTTTAGAATCTCTATGGATGATAAAATAATATGCTTTAAACCCTGGAGTTGTAGACTGTGGTCTCTATTTAGGAAGTCATAAACTTTCTTGCAGTGACAACAGCATGAAAATATTGCACAGTAAATATGGTGCTCTTAGGAGGTTTCAGGGCTGGAGGATTATGGCCATTACTTTTTGTTTATTGTGTTCCTATTCTCAATCTCAATTTTGTCTTGTATATTAATAATTTTTTTAAATTTTTCTAATTTTTTTAAAGAATCTGTTACATACTGAGCCTGACTTGTATGCTAATTGGCAAACAGTGTCACTTTTCTTTCTTGATGCCTCGATGGGCTTAATTATTGTATTACTGTATTTTTTTGTCATTTGAGACCTTTATATTCAGTGTCCTTTCTTTCTTCCTTTTTTTTTTGAGATGGAGTCTGGCTCTGTCACCCAGGCTGGAGTGCAGTGGTACGATCTCAGCTCACTGCAACCTCCACCTCCTGGGTCCAAGCGATTCTTGTTCCTCAGCCTCGAGAGTAGCTGGGATTACAGAAGCGCGCCATGACGCTGGCTAATTTTTGTATTTTTAGTAGAGACAGGGTAAACCCTGTCTTGCCATGTTGGCCAGGCTGGTCTCGAACTCCCGAGCTCAGGTGATCTTCCCGCTTCAGCCTCCCAAAGTGCAGTGTCCTTTATTTCATTTGTGTGCCCTGGTTCTGCTCTGATTTTGCCCCAAACCCTTCTGAGTATAGCCCTCTGCTGACATTTTATCCCCGTTATTAATAATGGGCTTTTGGACATAACTTTTGGCTTATCTTTATTTGTTTTTGTTATTGTTTTTAAAATCATACTGCTGTCCTTATGCATGGTACTCCTTGGAACAGATAAGCAGCAGTACAAGAAGCTCTTTGAGAGAGAGAAAGTGGACTCTGGTGGACTCTGGGGGTCATGCAGGTTGTTTGGAGTTGTTGGACTGTTAGCTTGTGGAGTGGGTGGTGTTTCATCTTCAGGATTCCATGAGGCCAGGCCTGGGATGGGATGAGGAGCTGACTGGATGGCCCCTGGTGATGCATTCCTGCGCCCTCTTCTCATGTCTGAATTCCTAGAGTCCCACTTTCTGCAAAGGCCCTGCGGGAATCAGACACATGCACTGCTTCAGTTGGGTGTAGTTTTAGGTTCTCAGTGGAGGCCTTTAGGCTCAACCTGTAGTAAATATTTGTTTTCTCTGGCTGTCAGCAATCTTTAGTCTTGGGTGTGGTCCCTTAAAGCCAGCTTTTGGGCAATTTTTGAATTGCAATGGGGATTCCTCCTTCCGATTGTTCTACAATCTGGCAAACGTTTCTTATTTTGTTTTGGGCTTCAGTCTTATTTAGTAACAAGAGAAAATCTTCTATTTTCAACAATAACTTACAAATTATTTTTATGACTTACACTTTGTGAAGCATTTTTGTCATTTCATGTAATTCATAAAATTTGTAAGGTTGGTAGAAACAGTATAATTAGCACATAATGGGAACTTATTAAATATTTGTTAAATGAATGAATTAAATCCATTTTACTGCTGAGAAAATTGAAACTCAAAGAGATCAAGTGATCTATTTAAGGCTCCACTTTCCAATAGGGACTCGCATCTGATTTTTCCCATTCCAGACTGACTCTGATATAATATCTTACGTACTATTTGTTACTCTTTCTCCAAGATCTTGGAAAGATCCTTCGATTCTCTAAGATAATAGGACAATGCAAATGCATGGATACACCATCAAAGGGGTGGCTGAGGGCTGTCTACCTCTTTGTATAGTTCTTTCCTAGGTTCCTGACTCTGCTAAAAACTTATATCCTTAAGGATATGACTATTTAGATACATTCCTTGTTGGAGATAAGAGCACAAGTTCATTGCTGAATCATGGTGTATATATACAAAAAAAAAGAGTGTGCAAGTTCATGCTGAAAAAAATGACTATCTTGAATTTTTAATATTTTTTGGAAGTTTGAGCATAAAACTCTGCACATCTCAGGGGAAGTTAATTTCAGAGTTTTGGATGTGGAGCTGAATATTTTCTCTAGGTTTGTCTCTTGGGGTACTGGAGGGAGTCATGCGGTGCCGCCATTTTGGGGTAATCTTGGTGTGTAGCATTCAGTAGTCATCTGGCCTACAATCGTCATTATCAGCTGCCCCCACTGCTGGAGGAAATGTCACCCATATCAGTTCAGACATTAAAATAATAAGAAAAGAGCCAGTTGTTCTAACCAAACCAAGAATTAGGCTTAAGGTCACACCCATGTACCAATAACATCCATCAGCTTGCCAGAGACTTCCTTTAACCGGGGACACCAGGAACAGAGAGAAAGAAGAAAAATTTCCCTGTTAAATCTGAAGCTAATTAGAGAGGGATGCCAAATGGGTGTTCCCCACAAGGGCCTTTCCCTTTGACTTCTGTAACCGGAGATTCAGTTTTGGCTCTGGATTATCTCCCAGAAGAAAGCTGCAAAAACAACTCGGGTTACTTCTTTACTAAACTGATCCTCTTTGCTGCTCCAGTGTGCAATTGTATTGCCACACAGAGAGTCTCAAACCTGTCAGTCTTTTTTGCAGTTGTTTTTGTGTCTCATAGGACTTCCTCAAGTGAAGATTGTAAATATTTATTTTTATATTTACTTTTGAAACATCTATAGTTTTGTTGCTATCACATTGTTCATTTGCATTTAGGTCCGTCATCCATCTGAAGTATATTTTTGTGTATGATATAAGACAGATCTGATGTTAATGTTTTCCTCTTTAGGTACTAGTTTTTCCTCTACTTTTTTAAAAAAATAAAATGTTGGAATTAGGATCGTTTTAGATTTATAGAAGCATTGCATAGACAGTACAGAGTGTTCTCGTACACTCCACTCTCCTGCTTTTTGATTTCTTCCTCTGCTTTGAAAGGATATTTTTACCTGGTCCTAAATTACAGCATGTACACAGATATCTTTCTAGAATCTCATTTTTATTCTATTGGTGATATGCTATTTCTGCTCCAATGTCACATGTTTAATTATTATTTCTAGAGATTTCATAGCTTTTGCTAGGAAACCTGAGCTCTCACAGGACTTTTAAGAGGTCAAATTCAGCCTTCAGGCAAGTGAAATAATATCAACCCTGTAGTTGTTGCTGCTGAGGTAACCGGCCAGGAAGTAACACAGCTGCTACACAGGGAAGGGAGGTGATCACTGGTCACCTGCCCTTTTCTCTGGGCACAAGTCTTGGACACAATAGCAAGGACCAGGCTTTGGAGTAGAGTTTCTTCACCTTAGCGCTATTAACGTTTTGGGACTGAAAGTTCTTTGCTATTGGGGAGTACTGACCTGTGCATTGTAAGACATTTATCAGCATCTCTGGCCTCAACCCACTAGATGTCCCCCAACTCATGACACCTTGAAATGACAGCCAACTCATGGCAATCAAAAATATTTTCAGACACCGCAAATATTCCTAGGAAGGTTAAGCCTCCTCCTCCCCTCCCCCTGCCCCTCCAGTTGAGAACCACTGCTCTGGAGCCAGCCTGAGTGTTAACCTTGGCTCTACTGTTTAGTAACTGTATGCCTTCATTTTACCAATGAAAAATAGCCAAATTCTGTAAAATATTTGAAGAGATATATTCTGAGGCAAATTTGAGTGACCATGGCCTGTGACACAGCCCTCAGGAGGTCCTGAGAACATATGCCCAAGGTGGCCCAGGTGCCTATTGGTTTTATACATTTTAGGCAGGCATGAGACATCAATCAAATACATTTAAAAAATACACTGGTTTGGTCCAGAAAGGTGGGACAACTCAGAGTGGGGGCTTCCAGGCTGTAGGTAAATTTAAACATTTTCTGGTTAATGGTTGAGTTTGTCTAAATACCTGGGATCAACAGAAAGTAATGGCTGGATTAAGATGAAGGATTGTGGAACCCAAGTTCTTACTTGCAGAGGAAGCCTTTAAGTACTAGGCTTTACAGAAGATAGGTTGTAAAATTTCTCCTCTCCTTCTCTCCCTCTCTCCCTCTCTCCCTCTCTCCCTCTCCCCGTCTCTCCCTCTCCCCGTCTCCCCCTCTCCCCCTCTCCCCCTCTCCCTCTCCCGAGACAGAGTCCTGCTCTGCTGCCCAGGCTGGAGTGCAGTGGTGCGACCTCGGCTCACTGCAACCTCCACCTCCCAGGTTTAAGCGATTCTCCTGCCTCAGCCTCCGGAGTAGCTGGGACTACAGGTGGGCACCACCACACATGGCTCATTTTTGCATTTTTAGCAGAGACAGGGTTTCACCATGTTGACCAGGCTGTTTTCGAACTCCTGACCTTAGATGATCTGCCCGCCTCAGCCTCCAAAAGTGCTAGGATTACAGGCAAGAGCCATGGTGCCCGGCCCATAAGATACTTCTTATCAGACTTACAGTCTGTGTTGATGTTAATGCCGGAGAGGTATAATGAGGCATGTTTGAACCCCACTTCCCATCATGGCCCGAAACAGTCTCTCAGGTTACATTTTAAAAGAGCCTTGGCTGAGGAGGAAGTCCATTCAGATGGTTGGGGTTGGGTGGTGGGGCGGGGGGGGGGCTTCAAATTTTGTTTTTGGTTTACAATTTCCTCCTGTGTAAAATGCTAACAATAATAGTGCCTATTTCCTAGGATGTTCATGAAGGCCAAATGAGCTAATTAATCACACAAAATGCTCAGAACAGACTCTGGTAGGAAAGACCTGAGCTGAATGTTAACCATTACATTATTTTAAAAAATCCTTTACATTTGATCTCACTCCTGATTATCCCATAGACTTCCCATTTTTCCTACACCTCCATATCTTCTCCGCCGTGGAGCAAATATGTTTAAATCACAACAATATGTACCAAAACATTACATGTCTGTGTTAATGAAATGGAACTCTATTTTCAGGGCTCAGTAACTGCTAATTAATCAACTCCCATGATAAACTCTTCTGAGCTGTGTGTGAATTTTATTTGCAGCTACAGAACAGCAGTTCCAGTTAGTTAACAGGCCTTTAAGTGACAATCCACCTCTTTGGAGCAGGAGAAAGGCCCAGAAATGATTTTCTGAGCAAGATGGTCATGACAGTGGGGAAGATAAAAATCTGGATAAGGAGAAGACTGAGGATTTACTTGATTCATTAACTTGATGGCTTTGGGAACGCCGTGTTCATTTGCCATTAAAACACACCATCATCTTGCAATTCAGAGGGGGATGGATGAAGACTCGTCTTCTAGCAATTCATGTTACTTAGTCACCCAGAAATTTTTTTTTGTTTTGTTTTGCTTTTTGTAGCAGCAGCTACTGTAAAACCAATATGTTTGTTATTAAGCTTGCCTGAGAGCCTTTCTCCCGGGAATGATTATTTCTAGTGCGTAAGAGCTGGTTGAGGATGGCAGGTGTAGGCTATCTCTGCCTTTGTCCTGAAGGCTCAATTCCTTCTTCCAATGAAACCAGAACTTGGTTTGACAAAGAGAAGGAAGTGCCTTGGACTGAGCGGTGGGGACTGTAGTCAGGCTCATTGGTTTGATGACCTTGGTGATGCTCACTTAATTCACTTAGTCAATACAGCAGAGTGGTTGGAAGCCTGAGTTCTGGAGGCAGCATGATTAAGTTGAAAACCTAGTTTCTTAACTTGCCAGCTCTGTGACCCTGGGAAAGCTGCCAAACCTTTCTGAGCCCAATTTTTCTCATTTATAAAATGAAGTTGATTGTAGTACCTACCTCACAGTTTTATTAGGAATTTTTAGTGAAAGAATTAATTTAGCCTCACACATAATAAGCATTTAATACATCTTAACTACAATGATAACTGTTATTATTCATTTGTGAGCTTTCCATGAGCCAGGCATTGTAAGGATAGAGGACACATTCAGGTCAAATAAGACATTTTGGGTTTCTGAAGAGTTTATTCCCTGGAGATTGGAAGGAGGTGATTGTTACCACAGAGGTAAGCATCTAAGGCTGTGGACATGGGGAGGGAATTGGAGAAGCTTTTTGGGAGGTGGTGACCTTTATGGAGGGACTTGTCCCCAGAGACTGGTACCTGAGTAACTACAAAGGGAATGGACCCCAGTCATTCCCTTTGTATCAGCAGAGCCCATTCACATAGATACAGAACGTCAAGACCATGGAAACAGGCGTGTGAAACTTAGAATATTTTCCCCAACCCCAAATAGAAAAGTTACCAAGTTTGAAATGTATAGGCTGGAAGACCAGAGAGAAATGTATTGCCTGTTTCTGCTTAGTGAATCTAGCCCTGAGTTTCTGTGACTTGAGGCATGTTTTATGCCAGGCGTCTGATTCCCAGCTGACTGGGGCCCAGAGCCTAGAGGTGCCCAGCACAAGGTGTATGGGTTGCAATTATTTGTTTGGCTATTTGCGGTTAGTAATGTTTATTTTCACCTTGCAGGAACTCACCTCATGGTTATAAGGGGAATTTGTTTTACAGAAAGGGCTAGCGAAGTTCAGTACTGGAGGATCACCTTACAGTTCCTTCTTGGCAAAAATCTGTTGACCCCAAAATGTTTCCATGCTTGCTCCAGCTTTCCTCCTAAGGCGGTGCAGAGATCTAAATGAGATAATTATGCAGACTATTTAAAAAAATTTTTAAAATAAAGTGCTACATTAGGTACTACATACTTTTTTTTTTATAGCCAGCATATAAAGCAATTTGGATGTATCTCCTTTACATCTTTTGAGAATGAACTGAAAGACCAGGATTAATTTAGCTTTGAAAGGGTATTGAATTTGTAAAGTTGTACTAGGTAAGTCTCTCCTAAAAGCCTCGCATATTGAAAACCCATTCCTTTATTCTAACTCTGCATAGCAAGAGCAAAGTGCCACAGTAGTATTTTTTGGGGTGAGAGCTGGCAAAGTCATACTTACAACAACTTTTGGGTTCCTTTATAATTTTCCCTCATATGGTGAGAAAAATACATAAAAGGAAAGGGAGTGAATTCTTGAAAATGGAAGCAAATAGTTTCTCTGTCACAATGCGCTATGACCAAATGAGGTATGGGATTTCTTTTCATAGGACAAGTTATACATTTGCCCAACAGAGTTACACAATAGGACTGTGTCTTAAAAGAGAATTCAGTTTTTTATTGATCTAATGCAACTACAGTTTTCCTGGGCTGTGCACTGGGGAAATGATAATAATGGATGGAGCAGCCATGCTGACAAATGTAAATGGTCAATGTTTAAAAGACCTTCATATTGCTCTTTTGTTTCCGTGTTTTCTGACTGCAAATCTCATGAAGTTGACAAAATGGCTCATAGTGCAAAGTACGTCCTGGTAAATAGGAGGCAATTACTTTGCTGTGTTGCTCTGTCCTGTTCCCCATTCTGGCTGAGGAATGGCTCCGACTGTGCAGTTTAAGTTTATTTTGGCCTGGCTGCTTCAGTAGCACAGGAACAAACTAGTGCCTTATTGGAGATATAGATTCTGAGGAACTGGAGGTTCGAGGGTCTGGGTGACCAGGGACAGGTGGGGGTTGGGGGCAGTAAGGGGGCCAATGGCTTACCATTCAGATCGTCACCACCCTGATGTCCAGCTTTCCGTGCAATGCAGTGACTGGGAGCTTGTGGGAGGTCATCTGAAGGATACTGTGGTCTTACAAAACAGAATATGTCAGTCAGGCAGAGGATGGGAAGATGACTGAGGACGGGAGGGGAACTTTCAGAGGGCAGAGAGAAGGAGTGGTTAATCATAATAAAAGCATAGAACTTGTTATTATAAAATAATTACTCAAGAAGTGTTTTCTAATTGTCTACCAGGTACGATGCACTGCTGTTGTGGGACAGGGTTAAAAGAGGCGGAAAATGTGATATCTGCCTTTGAGAATTTCACAGTCTCACAGGACTTGCACCAGTGGGTGCAAGACCCCACAGGATAGCGTGTTAAATTGCGTGATCGGATGACAGATGTGTGGGATGAATTTTTACCCTCCTCCCAGCTGTTTTCCACACCCAACCAGAATATTTAAAAAATACAACCTGGATGACATTCCTTCCCTGTTTCCTCTGTCTTTAGTTAAGGTCAACTCCATATTTCTCAGCAAGGCCAACATGAATCAGCTCTTGCCTGCCTGGGCCTCCCTCTCCTCATGCCATCCCTGGTCTCGTTATTGACCTCAGTAGAGGGATCTCTCTCCGTCCTCACAAGAGTGCCTGGTCACATCCCATTTGTGACTGTTTAGACATTCCGTTCCCTGTGCCTGGGAGTCCCCTTTACCTGGTCTTCACCAGACCACTCTCTACTTATTCTTCAGGGTTTCTCCTTAAATGTCATTTCTTTCCAACTACCAGGTGCTTCCCAGAATCTTCAGCTTTTCCACCGGTTGCATTTATCACATTTGGACTCACTTGTTTGTGTGATTATCAGTGAGATTTCAGTCTCTCCTGTTTGGTGATCTCCATGGGCCATGCTGGTCTTGTCTGTGCTGCAACCCCAGGATCTGGCACAGGCCTGACACACACAGCAGGTGCTCTGTAAGTCCGTGATGGGTGAATGGATGAGCAAGGCGAGGTTCCACTGGGTCAGTACAGTTGTCCTTTCAAAGCACTTTGTTGCTTGTCCTGGAGCCCTTGGTATGTTGAACTTAGCATCCTGTTTGTCTACCCTCACACACTCATAAGCTTCCAGAGGGCAGGGATTGAATCATCATCATCTTTTCATCTCTAGCACCTGGTTCGCATAGGAACTCAGTGCAGGTTGTAGGATGAAGGAAAGAATAAACGAATGGAGCGGGCCTTATCTGGATTTTAAAGCTTGCCTGGGGAGGAGGGTGGAGAAAAAGTGAATTCAAGGATCCAAAATAGCAGTGGGAGCTGGGATGCAAAACAAGAGTAGGGTTTTGTTTTGTTTTAAGGTTGAAAATCTGCATTAGAAAAATACCGGATAGTCACCAGACACAGCATGACAGGATGTACTCATGCTACAAAGATGGGAGGGTTGAGTGGGGGGAGGCTTGGAATTTCCCCAGCTAAACTTTATACCTTGAATGATGTCTGTCTCTCAGAGCGTGCTGCTCTCCTCACGAGTTTTATCCATTCAACAAATTTTTATCAAGCACCTATTCCATGGGGAAGATATGCCTCCCCTCGAGGAGTATGAAAATTGGCCCTTAAGGGGTGAAAAAAACCTTACTCTCTTTATGTGTAAAGCACAAATATACACATAGTATATGTAGACATGTATCTGTAGTGTTAACATTTCATAGTGGGGGGATTAGGAAAAAAAATGTCCGAAAAGTTTCCTTAGAAGGATGAAAATGAAAAAAAGATTGAGAAACGGACCTACTCTGTGCCAGGCATTCTTCTGGTTAAAGTGCCTACTCCCATGAAACTTTCGCTCTTACGAGGCAGAAAGGCAGTAAACAAATAAGTAACTATAACCGTGAACTAATAAATTCTATGAGGCAGAAAAGCAGGCAAGAGGCTGGAACATTTGAGGAATGGGTGGGGCATGTCTGTGGTTCGTTTAGGTAGGTTAGGTGAGGGATGGACTCTGATGAGGTGATGTTTGAGAAGAGTCTGGAAGAAGTAAGAGGTGAACAGTGGAAATATTTTGGGAAAGACCCTTCCAGGAAGAGGTAATAGCTTGGTGCAATTAACAACAGCAAGGAGGCCAGGTGGGCAGGAGTGGATGGATGAGGGAAGGATGGTAGAAAAAGAGATTGGAGGTAGAGGCAGGGGCCAGATGACATGGGCCTTGTAGGCCATATGGAGGGGTTTGGGTTTTGTTCTCTGTGTGATGGAAAGCTGCTGGAGAGCTTTATGCAGGGCAGTGACATGATTTGATTTATCTCTCCTTTTTTATTTTTTGAGACGGAGTCCTGCTCTGTCTCCCAGGCTGGAGTGCAATGGCATGATCTCGGCTCACTGCAACCTCCACCTCCCAGGATCAAGCAATTCTTCTTGCTTCAGCCTCCCGAGTAGCACCCGCCATCATGCTCAGCTAATTTTTGTATTTTTGTAGAGACGGGGTTTCACCATGTTGGCCAGGCTGGTCTTGAACTCCTGACCTCAGGTAATCTGCCCGCCTCGCTTTCCCAAAGTGCTGGGATTACAAGCGTGAGCCACCGTGCCTGGCCTCTTTTTTTTTTCCTTTTGTGTGTGTACTTTAAGTTCTGGGATACATGTACAGAAGGCGCAGGTTTGTTACCTAGGTATACATGTGCCATGGTGATTTGCTGCATCCATCAACCTGTCATCTAGGTTTTAAGCCCCACATGCATTAGGTATTTCTCCGAATGCTCTCCCTCCCCTTGCCACCCACCCTCCGACAGGCCCTGGTATGTGATGTTCCCCTCCCTGTGTCCAATGTGTTCTCATTATTCAGCTCCTACTTATGAGTTATCTTTTAATAAGATCTCTCTGACTGCTATTTGGAGGGTGGACTGCAGAGGCAGGAGTGGAATCAGGAGACCTCACTGTTGCAGGTCTCCGAGGTGGGAGCTGATGGTGGCTTGGGTGAGGGTAAACAGTTAGATTCTAGGTGTGCTGTGAAGGCAGAGCTTGCCGAACCCGCAGAGGGATTGAAAAAAGCGTCTCCTTTCTACCAGCTGCTGGCCTCTCTTGTGAAGGCCAGGCTGAGTACATAGTTATCTAGCATTCTGCAGTTACTTATTTTTCATCTGTATATCTTGCCACCTTGTCTAGTCTTTGAATTCCTTTCGGGAAGAAACCATTTTTGTTTATGTCTCCAGGAGCCAGAGAGTGGGGCCAAATGGTTAAAAGTGTTAGTTGTCTGTGTTAGGTTAATGTTTTAACTGCTTAGCCGCTGCTCCTCCTCCTCCTTCTCTTCTTTTTCCTTCTCCTCCTCCTCTTTTTTAATCAAGTGAGGACGGCAATGGTTTTTTTTTTTTTTATGGCTTTTGAGAGTGAAGTGAGATTTGCGTGAAAGTGCCTTGTTGGCTGATTGTGATGTCTCATGCCTATAATACCAGCACTTTGGGAGGCCGAGGTGAGTGGATTGCTTGAGCCCAGGAATTTGAGACCAGCCTGGGCTACATGGCAAAACCATCTAAGTTGGAGCACTTTTCCCCTTCCATGTCTTGGTTTTCCTTCATGTGAAAGGGAAGGCGAGGCTTACTTAAAAAAGTGGAAACTCTCAAATAATTTACATTGTATTCTAAGTGTAAAAGGTCACGACGAGGGTGATGGAGAAGCCATTACATGTCTCTTGAGGGAAGTGAGTGTCTCTAGTGAATCATTATGAGTAAACGGATTTGGTGCTGCAGCATGAGCAATACAAAACGTTTATATAGTAATCACCAAATTGTGTGGATCCAACCAGAATAAAAAAAATGCCTGAGCTTTGGCTTAGGGCCATGACTGAACGGGAGCATGAAGCCTGGCATGGAACAGAAGGAATGAAAGGCATGGATGTAGCACAGCGATAGACATAAATAGATGCAAGTTTAAGCAGAGATGAAAATGCGTGGCTGCCGCTGTTTCCCTCTGCACTCACGGCAGGCTCAGAGCTGGAATTAGAACTCTGGCAGCAGAACTCCCAGAGCCTGTTGTCTAAGTGTTACACTTTGCTTTCTCTAGATATACGCAAATGTTACCCCAGAATCCTTCTACCAGTAGATTAATTCCCCCTGGCTTCATTAAGATAGTGGGGTTCAGGTTTATTTTACAGTTGCCATTCATTTGTTCACCCACTCATTCATTTGTCCACAATTTAAACACTACTTTTGTGCATCTGCCGTATGCCAGGCACGATTAGGTGCCAGGGATAAAACAATCATGAATAAAACATGAATAAAACAATCTCGGCTTGGGGCTACATTTAGTGGAAGCAACACTTCTTGTTTAGGACTATCAGTGGTGGGAGGACCCAGGGTTTGTGTGATTTGCCACAAATTTAATGGTGCCCTTTTCTGTACTGAACCAGAAAATCTTCTAATTGGTGAAGAAAATCAGCAACAATCTGAAAAATAAAATATGGCTCCCTACACTTCATCCTGGACTGGAAATTGGGCCGCCTGCCATCATTTTCTGACCAGGCTGATTTAGCTATTTGACCTTGGGCCTCAATTATAACTCATGTTCAAGCAATGGTTTCTCATACATTAGTTTACTTTGCTCCTTCCAATACCTGATGGGTGAGAGAGGACCATTTCTAAGGAGGTCTCTGATGTGTAGAGAGGTTATATGACCTGTCTAGTTCTCACAGCTGGTAGGAGAAAAGCTAGGGCTAAAACCCAGTTCTAACTTCTGTCACCATTTTTTTTTGGAGACAGTCTCTGTCACCCAGGCTGGAGTGCAGTGGCATGATCTCAGCTCACTGCAACCTCCACCTCCCAGGTTCAAGCAATCCTCCTGCCTCAGCCTGTTGAGTAGCTGGGACTACAAGTGTGTGCCATCATGCTCAGCTAATTTTTGCATTTTTAATAGACATGGGGTTTCACCATGTTGGCCAGGCTGGTCTCAAACTCCTGACCTTGTGATCCCCTCACCTTGGCCTCCCTAAGAGCTGGGATTACAGGCATGAGCTACCGTGCCCAGCCTATCACCTTGTTTTTATTATCTCATCATGCTGTCATCTTAATGTTTTTAACTTTTCAGTTTCCCCATCTTTAAAATAAGGAAATTAAACTGTGTGGTTTGTAAAAGTAAGTTCCCTCCCTCTCCTCTCTCCCTCCTTCCCCTCCCTTCTCTCCCTCCCTCCTTCCCTCCCTCCCTCTCTCCTTCCCTCTCTCCCTCTCTCCTTCCCTCCCTTCCCTCCCTTTGTTTTCTCGCTCCCTCCTGTTCCTGGACCAAACTGAGGGTCAGGCTGCTATTTCTCGGGGCCCAATAACGAGATGCAGATGAACTGGGGAGGAAGATAATTTTTATTTCTGTAACTGGTTACAGGGAGAAGGCCAGGAAATTATCACTAGACCAACTCAAAATTACAAAGTTTTCTAAACTATATGTCTATATGTAAGTGTGCGTTCATCTAAAGACATTAGTGATTAATTTCTTTTAATCTGTAACTAAGGTCTGAGTCCTGAAGACCTTCCTTTAGAGCCTCAGTAAATTTACTTAATCTAAATGGGTCCAGGGGCTGGGGTGGTTACTTATCTTGTCTCCTGCTAAATCAGGGAGGTTCAGGGAGTTCCTTTAGACCCCCAATAAACTTGTTTGTGGAGGCCTGGGGAGTTTCTTCAGACCCCCATTAAAACTTGTTTAATCCTAAATGGGTCCGGTTAAGAATTCCTTTGTTATTTTGTCATGCTTTAGTGTCCAGGCAAAACTTTTGGTGGGCTTTTGTTGCATTCCAGCCTTTGTATAAGGGCACTGGCTCAATCAGCTTTTAATGTCTACCCTAGTTAGTCAGTCAGTGCTGGGACAGTTGTGATGGAAGCCTTCGTTATTGAGACCTAGCCTCCCTCCCTTCCTCCCCTCCTCTCTCCTCCCCTCTCCACCTCCCTCCCTTTGTTCCTTCCTTCCATCCTTCCATCTATCCTTCACTGGAGTTCCTACTATGATCAAGACATTATGCTAGAAGCTGGAAATAATGTTACACAAAACACATGCACAGACCCCATTAAGAAAGGGAAAAAGCCACCCAAAGAATGGGAGAAAATATTTGCAAATTATACATGTGGGGCTTGTATCTAGGATATATAGAGAACCCTTACAACTCAATAATAAAAATACAAACAACTCAATTACAAAATTGACAAAAAAATCTGAATAGACATTTCTCCAGAGAAGCTATACAAATGGCCAGTAAGCACATGAAGAGATACTCAACATCGTTAGCCATCAGGGAAATGCAAATCAAAACCATAGTGAGATACCACTTCACACCTACTAGGATAACTATACTCAAAAGATAGACATTAACAAGTACTGGCAAGATGTGGAGAAACTGGAACCCTCATACACTGCTGGTGGAATTGTAAAATAGTGTGGCCGCTTTGGAAAATGATAGCCATAGAGTTAACCTATGACACAGAAATTTCACACTTAGGTATACGTCCGTGAAAGGAAAATAGATCTCAGGACTCCCAAAATCACTAAGCCAAAGGGAAGTCAAACTGAAACTGTGTTAGGCAAACCTGCCTCCCATTTTATTCCTACGCAAGCTAGCTACAAAGATAAAAAAGCTACATACCTCCCTCACAATTTGCCCACAAGGAAATTCCTTGTGGACAAAAGACAGAGAATGCAGTCATTCCTTGCTCATGTGAGACCAATGCATGCCTGATTTCTTCCTCCACCCTGTTATTTCAGTAAGCCAGACTAAGGCATAAGTGACTATTCCTCTACCCTCCTTTCACATGTAAATTGTGTATTCAGTAAAAGGCTAACCAGAGACCAAAACATGCAACAGTTTGTCTCACATCTACCTGTAATCTAGAAGCCCCCAACCTCGCTTCTAGTTGTCCCACCTCTCCAGACTGAACCAGTGTACATCTTACATATATTGATTGATGTCTCATATTTTCCCTATAATGTATAAAAGCAAGCTGTGCCCCGAACACCTTGGGCACATGTTGTCAGGACCTTCTGAGGCTGTGTGACAGGCATGTGCTTAACCTTGGCAAAATAAACTTCCTAAATGGATTGAGATCTGTCTCAGATACTTTTGGGTTCACACATCCATGAGAAATGCAAACATATGTCCACACAAAACTTGTACCTGAGTATTCATTCATAGAAGCATTATCAAATAGGCAAAAGGTAGCAACAACCCAAATGCCCATCAGCTGATGAATGGATACATAAAATGTGGTAGATCCTTACGATGGAATATTATTCATCCATAGGAAGGATGTAATGATACTCATTAAAACATGGCTATATCTTGAAAGCATTATCCTAAGTGAAATAAGTCAGTCACAAAAGGCCACTGATTATATGATTTCATTTATATAAGATGTCCAGCATATATATAGACAGAAAGTAGATCAGTGATTCCCCAGGGGTGAGGGAGGGGAATGGAGATTGACTGCTAATGGTTATGAGATCTATTTTTGGGATGATGAAAATGTTCTGGAATTGATTATGATGGTTGTACAACTCTGCAAATATACTAAAAAACCAATGCGTTTTTCACTTTACGTAGGTGAATTGTCTAGTATGTGAGCTATAACTCAATAAGGCTATCATGTACTTATTTTATTTTATTATTATTTTTTGGAGATGGAGTCTCGCTTTGTCACCCAGGCTGGAGTGCCATTGTGCAATCTCAGCTCACTGCAACCTCTGCCTCCCAGGTTCAAGTGATTCTTCTGCCTCAGCCTCCCAAGTAGCTGGGACTACAGGTGTGTGCCACCATGCCTGGCTAATTTTTGTATTTTTATTAGAGATGGGGTTTCACCATGTTAGGTGAAACTTGAACTCCTGACCTCAGGTGATCCGCCTGCCTCAGCCTCCCAAAGTTCCGAGATTACAGGTGTGAGCCACCACACCTGGCCTATGTACATATTTAAAAAACACTAGCATGGTCTCTGTGCTTGTGGAAAACAGTCTTGTTGGAGAGATAATTTTAATCTAATAATTATATAAAATTATCTAACAATTACAAATTATAGTGAAGGAAAAGAATCCCATATTATGAAAGAGACTAGCTGGAGGCTAATGGGGGGGCGGTAGGTAAACATTCAAGTGCTCTTACAGAGATCCCCAAGTAACACTGGCTTAAATAAGGTAGATGTTCCATTCTTGCTGATCTATCAGTGCAGGTGTAAGCGGTCTAGGGTGCATATGGAAGCCTCACCATTTTGGGGCTCTTCTGGCATGCTGCTCTGCTGTTCCCTGGGGGGCTGCACTCATCTGCATGGTCCACAGTGGCTCTCCACCATGCCTACAGTCCAAGCCTGCGAAGAGGGAGGGGAACAGTACAAAACTCGGCACTCCTGCTCACATTCAGCACTTTGTCACACCAGGTGAGGAAACAAAGTCAGATGTTCATCTGTTCAGATACCACTTAAGGGTTCTATTAGGAGAAGAGAATATATATTGGGCAAACAATTAGCAATCTCTGCCACAGATGGCCTCTCTGAGGAAGTGACATTGAAAGCAAGAACCTCGGGATAAGGTGATGTTAAAGAGACAAACGAGTTTTCCAGGCCAGGGGGATGGCATATGGAAGGGCCATGAGGCAGGAAAGGCCAGCTACCACATTTAATGATGCTTAATGATGTGCGTGTCTACTGTGCACATCCCCTCCAGATTTTTTTTTTGTTTTAACAGAGTCTCTGTGGCCCAGGCTGGAGTGCAGTGGTGCAATGATAGCTCACTGCATCTTCCAATTCCCAGGCTCAAGTGATCCTCCCACCACATGCCACAATGCATGGCTAATTTTTTGTTTCTAGTAGAGACAAAGTCTCTCCGTGTTGCCCAGGCTAGTCTTGAACTCCTGGGCTCAAGAGATCCACCCACATCAGCATTCCAGACTGCTGACCTGGTCCCCTCTGATGTTTATAACTCATGAGTACCAGGACTAGGCCTGGTACTGGGAAGCAGCTGCATTGGATTTACCAGGCTTTTCACTCTTGTATTTTACAGGGCTGGGACAGGCCTGGACTGCAAGGAGGGGTCTTTGCACCATCTCAGAAAAGCCTATGTGTATCCTCAGCTTTGAGAACTGAATTCCATGGGTTGTGTCAGTGTCAGACCTGTGAAATTCAGTTCTTCAGCTGGGATATCTCTGTCGTCGTGGGCTTGAGGACACTGGAGAGAGTAGATCATGGAGAACTTCAGTCTGCTGAGGAGCTTGGAAGACTGGAGACAGAAGGCAGAGTCTCAGGCTCTGAAGGAATAAGGAGTGTGGGTTCCTGTGAGAAACACTCATTTGATTGTGAAAAGACTTGAGTTTTATGCTAAGCAGGGTTCCAAGTAGCTAAATGAATGATCTCAGCAAGTCTTTCTTGCTGCTGCTGCTGCTACTCGTTTACATTTATTGATTACTTAACGATGATTCAGGTACTGTCGTAAGTGCTTTACATGCTGTTATAGGAGACTCTTGGGAGAAATCTCTTTAATGAAGCTTGAGACACATGGCATTGCCATGTAATGATTTTTTTCCCCCTCTTCACGGAATCAGAGGGAATAACAGAATGTGACAATGATTCTTTAGCATGGACTGCTGAGGCTTCTGGTTCCTTTTTAAGATCTGTGGTGAAAGAAGATGAGAAACATGGGTATGCCCTTCTTTTCGTCCCCCTCTTCCTTTATTTGAATCTTTACTTCCTTCTATAAATATATTAGGGCTACATTGTCCCCTTGTATTTCAAACAAGGCAAAAAGAGGTTGTAATTAGACTTTACTGCAATCCTCAGTTTCTCCACGGAACAGGAATGCAAAGGTTTTGAAGGCCTCTCTATTTGCTGACATGGTCAGCTGGGTGCCGTGGGCCAAGTCCTTCTGTTGCCCTCCTCTGTCACCAAGTAAGCTAGGTCCATTCTGAGGCTCAGGTTTGCTGTGATGATGACCACTTTTAGGCAGAAAGTTAGAGGTCTCACGAGTGCTATATAGACTTTATCAGGCTTTAGATTTGATGGGGAATAAGGAATGTGACTTGTCTTTTGGGAACTGATTTTTGATTCATCATTGTCTCTTGGTGTCCTGGAATTTCCATGTTATTACAGTCTACTGAACGAAAGAGTAACCTGTGCCAGAGGAGAGGCGAGTGAAAGACTCCACAGCATGCTCATTCTCAGTCTGTCTTCTCAGTGCCACCGAGGTTTACTGAGTACCGACTATGTGCTGAGCACTGTGCTCAGGGCTTTGTATGCATGATCTCAGTGAATCTCACCAAGCCTCATCTGGAAAATGGGGACAAATTAACAACAAGATGGCAAATTAAAAAACACGTAACCACGTTCTACAGATGCAAAGGGGTGCTTGGTTATTATGAAGGCCCCCTGGCAAGCGTGTGGGACATGGGTGTGTTCTCTGGGTTGTACTGATCAGATCAAGGACCTCCCCCACCCTTCTCACATTCTGCCCACTTCCGCCCTTTGCTTATCAGACCCTTAGCCAGTGACTCATTCTAGAACCAGAACCTTGGTGAAATCTCAACTGAGACCAGAGATCGGTGTCTTCAGTCCTAGACTGATGGAGAAAATCCAGAATGTATACTAGAAGTTCCAAGTGCTCTGGGTTTCACCTCGTCTGTGCTGTAGACACTGACTTTGGCTCAGAACTCCAATTTAGTACAAAAGGCTCATTTTAATTTCAGGGGCACTATTCCTGAAGCAAACCTAATAAGAAATATGGAATTCGCAGATACACACACACATTAAAAAATTAACCTGGTGTATCTGTGAAGAGTAGGCAGAAATTCACTGTATAAAGGAATGCTTCCTTTTATAAAGAGTTTGTGTTAAGATTCCATTAGATAGTACATTTCTCAAAGATTTTTGAGGTTGTATTTGCTTTATCAAAACTTGGTTTATGTAAGTGGAAAAAGCATGTTGCAAAATAACTTGGTGTCTATGATTCAGTTTATGTAAAATAATAAATGCATGTAGGAATACTTGTGTTGAAAGATGTACATTGATTTGTTGACAACGATTATCTCTGAGATGGTGGGATTTGAGATGTGTTTTTCTTTTTTTTTTGTATTTTTCTCTGTTGTTTGACTTAGAACATGTTTAGTTACAATAATAAAGTTATTGAAGACAATATAACACCCAACTGGGATGAGTCCAGATAGTACTCATGCTGTGCATTTCTTAGACAGTATGTTGTACAGGTGGGTCATGGAGGAGTGGAGAGAGAGCCCTGATTTGTTGTCCCACGAAGAAGAGAGGCACAGGATAATATGTAGTGTGATTCTTTTTTTTTTTTTTTTTTGCAAGAGGAGAAATGTGTGTGTGTCCATGTAAGTGTATGGATGTCCAGTGGGTAGTGGGTGTTAAGACTGCAAGTGATTTTTTTCCTCTCTTCCTTAATTATGCTTTTCTGCCTAAATAAAAAAAGAGCACTCTCCAAAAATCCATCCATGTGTGCCAGTGGTTTTAAATGTGTTTCTTGGACCAGCAGCATCAGTATCACCTGTGACTTTTTTTGAGTCACTCTGTCACCCAAGCTGGAGTGTGGTGGCACAATCTTGGCTCACTGCAACCTCCGCCTCCTGGGTTCAAGTAGCTGGGATTACAGGAGCCTGCTACTATGCCCAGGTAATTTTTGTATTTTTAGTAGAGATGGGATTTTGCCTTGTTGGCCAAGCTGGTCTTAAACTCCTGACTGCAGGTGATTTGTCCACCTCAGCCCCCAAAAGTGTTGGGATTACAGGCATGAGCCACCACGCTTAGCCTGGGAATGACTTTTGGATTAGCCAACCAACCTGTGAACTTTTTAGAAATGTAAATTTTCAGGCCCCACTCAAGACCCCCTGAATAGAAAACTCTAGGGGTAGGGCCCAGCAATTTCTGTTTTACCAACCCTTTGGCTGACTTTTATGCACACTAAAGTTTTAGTACTGATAGGGTCAATCAAGGGACATCTCCATTCCCCTGGAACTGAAATATAGCTGACATTGACATGAAAGATGCTGGCCCACTCCTACAAGTATGCATGCAAGTATTCCGCAAAACTTATTTCTGAGAGATGAACAACAGGACCACAAAACTTCAAGATCATTAAAGTGATATTTCCACCAGTGAATGGTAGATCTCTAGGTTTTTAATGTGCAAACTTTAGGTGCATAAAACCACCTGAAGAAGTTGTCAATTAAGGCAGGCTCCTGGGTCATACCCCTGACCCACAGACTAAGCATTTCCAGGGATCTGTCATTTTAACCATCCCTCACTGAATGTCATCAAGGAGGTCCTAGGACAACACTTAGAGCAACTATTCTAGGCTTTTTCAAATGCTGTTTTCCCCCTCCGTACTGTTATGTTTCTTCTTTCCAATTCATCCTTTCTCTTCCTGTCGTGATTGATGGGGTCTCAGAAGCAGATTAGCCATCCTTTCTGCTCTGTGCTTGGGATAGAATAGCTCACATGCTGCTAGAGAGGTGCCTTGGGAGTAATAATAATGATAATGGAAGTATTGATTTGCCATCCTCCAATAACAGGGGAAGGTCACAATTTATCAGCTCACATTAATGGGACGAGGTGGAAAGTTGGACAAACTACCTCACAGTCTGACTTTCCCTGGTTCTAGGTTGCTGGGATTCAGTGATTTAGGGACACAGTGGTTTCCTAAGTCCTGCCAGCAGTCAAACCTTTGTTAGTTAAAAGGGAAATTTCTTTTTTCATATTTTCTCACATCTAGACTTTTGCCCTCTTTTCTAATAATATTTCAGAGAGACAGCTCCCAGTTTGGGTGTCCAGGTGGTCAGAGAGTCTGGAAAAATGCTCTGGGGGCAGGAAACCAGGAAACAAGCCATCTTGTCTAGTTCCTCTTTGCTCTTGTTAGCACTAAGGTGATTTCACAACAGTTTTTAAGGACGTTCTGCTCCTATCTCCTGCAGAAGGCCTTCCAAGTAGAAGAGTTAACTTTGATTATTCCTGGGAAAGTGCAGCAAATATAATTAGAACTTTTCTTTATTGGATATTTACAATGCTCCAGGTATCTTGTATTAAAGAAAGATTTCTCTATTTTCTCTATCTGAAAACTGAGGCTCAGGGAGGTTACATAATTTGCTTGAATTTCACACACAACATGTTAAGTGTCACAGTTAGACTGCACAGGGAGAGCCTATGTTCCTTTCACTCAAGTTTGTACTGTATTAGGATTTACAGTTTGTAAAGCACTTTAACACACATTAGTATATTTGTTGAACACCACATTCTTCAGTGAAGTAGCTCTTCTTTTTTTTTTTTTTTTTTTTTTTGAGGCAGAGTCTTGCTTTGTCACCCAGGCTGAAGTATAGTGGCGTGGTCTCAGCTCACTGCAAGTTCCGCCTCCCGGGTTCAAGCAATTCTCCCTGCCTCAGCCTCCTGAGTAGCTGGGATTACAGGTGCCTGCCACCACGCCCGGCTAATTTTTGTATTTTTAGTAGAGATGGGGTTTCGCCATGTTGGCCAGGCTGGTCTCGAACTCCTGACCAGTGATCTGGCTGCCTCAGCCTCCCAAAGTCCTGGGATTACAGGCGTGAGCCACTGTGCCTGGCCATAGCTCTTCTTGTAATCCTAATTTTAGAGATAGGAAAGTGGAATTTTCAGAAGATTTTGCAACTTATCTGTCCCCCGTGCCATATAGCTGGTAATTGGTGACGTAGAGCCTCAAAATCAAGATCCCCATAGCAAAAAGTTCATTTTTACCTAAAAAAGTATACGAATATACATAAACTTGGAAGGAAAGAAAAAAAATCTTTAGCCTCAGTTTCTCCAATGTGAATGAAAACAGAAGAGCATGCTTTGAGGCCCACTATGACTTATTCCTCCACCTGTGCCTTTGGTCAGCAGGAGTGAGCCCCTGTCCATGACCAATTTCACCCCTGGGACACAGTTATACTTTAAAATATGTGATAATTAAGAAACCATATGTGCTTTTTCTTTGGGTCCTGCAGTGCTCCTAAGACTGGTCAGATTTCACTGTCTCTGGTCAGCACTTTTTTTTTTTTTTTTTTTTTTTTTCTGAGACAGTCTCACTCTGTCACCCAGGCTGGAGTGTAATGGTGCGATCTCAGCTCACTGCAACCTCTACCTCTCGAGTTCAAGCGATTCTCCTGCTTCAGGTTCCTGAGTAGCTAGAGTTACAGACGTGCACCACCATGCCTGACTAGTTTTTGAATTTTTAGTGGAGATGGGGTTTTGCCTTGTCGGCCAGGCTGCTCTGGAACTCTTGACCTCAAGTGATCCACCTGCCTCAGCCTCCCAAAGTGCTGGGATTACAGGTATGAGCCACCACACCTGGCCATATTTTCTTATTTTAAAAACTTACTTTTCTTTTTATATATGTAGTATGAATTTATGGCAAATAAGTTTGAATATATGGGAAACTATAAAAGAGAAAGTTTGAAATTATTAAAATTTTAAATTATGCAATTATGTATTTTTTTAACTGGAAATTTGGAGAATTCAGAATATCATAGGAGAAAAACGTTATCTATTCGCTTATAGATTACCATTTTGGGTTTCTTTTCATTTTCACTTTTTTCTTTTCTTTTACACGATTGGGATTATCTTTTTAATTTGTGTATCTGTGTTCTGTGTTCTGTTGTTTAACGTTTTAGAGTGTGCTTTTCCTCATGTCCTTGCATGGTCTTTTTATGCATTTTAAATGGGTGCATAAGTAGTTCAAGGGGTGGATGCGCCTTCATTTACATGATCGTTTCCTTATTATCAGATATTCTGAACCTGGGTCTCCTGACTCTAAATCTGCTGCTATTTTTTTCCCCCACATATCTGTCTCTATTTCCTTTAGCTTCTTGTTTGCATTTATTTGAGAATTATTTGTGATGATTTTAGGAGTGCAAAAAACAGTATAAATAAATGTATTTTGCATTACTACATAACAGTGCTAGTGTTGAGGATTTACTATGTGCCAATCTCTATTTCAATACTTTGAAGAGCTTCTCATTAAAGCCCTCATCTCCCACAACAACAGTAGATACTGTTATCATTCCCATTATATAGATGATGTCACAGACACACACAGAGGCTAAGTATCACAGCACATTCATTTGTGTCTAGCAAAACATCCAGCTTCCAGAGTCTTATACAAACAGGCATTTATTTGTTCTTAGCCATTCTGAATACGGGCAACTACTACTAGCATTTGGGTTCGAGGCTCAGTGACATCAAGGCTGTTGTCACTGCAGAACTTTTCTCTTGTGCCTCTTGGTTTTAAAATGGCTGCAAAGGTCGTAGATATTACATCCTGATTCAAGAGAGGAAGGGAGAGAAACTGATGGTGTGGACTGGTCACGTCTGCTCCTTTTATCAGGAAAGCACATTTTCTTTCCAGAATCCCCTTTGTCTCCCCAGGAGAATTCCACTCATGCATTATTGTGTTTTTCATGACCACTGCCAACTCCAGAAGAGACTGGGAAAATGACTGTTTAACTTTTTCAACCTCTGGAGTGGAAGAGAGCTTGGGAAAGATTTTTTTCTTTTTTTCTTTCTTTTTTTTTTTTTTTTTTGAGACAGGGTCCACTCTGTCACCCAGGCTGGAGTGCAGTGGCACGATCTCAACTCACTGCAGCCTCCACCTCCCGGGTTCAAGCGACTCTCATGCCTCAGTCTCCCAAGTAGCTGGGATTACAGGCATGTGCCACTATGGCTGGCTAATTTTTATATTTTTAGTAGAGACAGGATTTCACCGTGTTGGTCAGGCTGGTCTTGACTCCTGACGTCAAGTGATCCACCTGCCTCTGCCTCCCAAAATCCTGGGATTACAGGCTTGAGCCACTGCACCTGGCCTGGGCATCACTTTTGCTATGGATTAAATTATGTCCCCCAGAATTCATATGTTGAAGCCCTAACCCCCCAGTGTGACTGTATCTAAAGATAGGGTCTAGGAGGTTATTACGGTAAAATGAGGTCATAAGGGTGGGGCCCTGTTTCAATAGGACTGTGGTCTTATAGGAAGAGGAAGATTCAATCTCTCTCTCTCTCCTACCCCATCGCCACCCCCACCCCTCATGGCGACACAGTGAGAAGGCACAAAACTTCACCATGTTGTCATCCTAATCTCAGACTTCTAGCTTCCAAACTGTGAGAAAATAAATTTGTTTTTTTAAGCCACCCATTCTATGGTATTTTGTTATGGTAGTACAAGCTGACCAAGACAAATGGCCACAAGATATCTGCCCTGGTCAAGTGTTGGTCTTATTTTTCCTAGCAGCCGATTTCATACAGGGACCAACCATCGGCTAAGAATTGGTGTATATCACATCTCTGGCTTGGATTATGGTTGGAAGTGGTCCAGTGCCTGCCAAACCTCATCTCTCACTGAATATAACACCATCTAATACATGCCAACATTTTCATCAATATTAGTGTCACCGCAACGTGCTATTAAAATAGAAGTGGTTTCATACATTATTTATCTGCAACGTGTCTACTGAGTCATTCTTTTGCTGGAGAGCTGTCTCCTTGGCATTTATAAACTTGGTAACAAATCTGCAGCTCACTGGATTCCTATCTTCAGGCTGTGACAGGGGAGAGGAGGCTCCATGGACCGTTTGGGCTGAAAGTAGTAGTTGTATCTCTTCTCTCAGCCCAGAACACATTTATTACGTGTCTGGTTGCAGGTGATCTGAACTAGGGGCTACGTAATGGAGATTCTGAAAATGATTGGCTGTAACCCACTTTCTTTTAGTTAGAGGGGGTTCTAAAAGGATACATTATTTATTAGTGATTTTCAATTGTGATTATTTTTAAATCAGAAATTCAAAATGACAATTCTAATCAGTGGGAATACATTAATGAATAAAATAGTCATTACTGTCTTCATGGAATTGATGTTCTAGTAAAGGGGAGTTTTCATATATAAAACTAGATTTCTGGCTGTTTGAAGTACCAAAAGAAGTGACAACTCTGGGCTGCCTTTTTTTCATGACAACTATCACCTGGATCCAGGAAGCCACTTTATTTATTTATTTATTTATTTATTTATTTATTTATTTATTGAGATGGATTCTTGCTCTGTTGCCCAGGCTGGAGTGCAGTGGCATGATCTCGGCTCACTGCAACCTCCGCTTCCCCAGTTCAAGTGATTCTGCTGCCTTAGCCTTCCGAGTAGCTGGGATCACAGGCATACACCACCACGCCCGGCTAATTTTTGTGTTTTTCATAGAGATGGGGTTTCACCATGTTGGCCAGGGTGGTCTTAAACTCCTGACCTCAGGTGATCCACCCATCTCGGCCTCCCAAAGTGCTGGGGTTACAGGCGTGAGCCACCACACTCGGCAGGTGGAGCCACTTTTAGATGGGGTATGAGAGCTGTCATTTGTCACACTCCTCATCACTCCTATTGTCTCATTTGATCCACATGGAATCTCAATGGAGTAGATACCACTATTATTATTATTATTATCATTGTTACTGCCACTTGCAGACAAAGAAACTGAGGCTCAAAGAGGTGAAGTGACTGGCCAAGGTTTTCTAACTGTAGAAGGTGGAGTGTGATATGAACCCACTTCTATGCAACTTCAGAGGCTGAAGTCTTTGCCACTATGCAGAGTGGTTATTCAGGAGGCAGGAACACAAAAATATCACTAAGCAAAAACATTCAACCCATATAAGATCAAATTAGAGCAGTGTATCAGCAGGAAACAGATGGCATCCTCAAATTAGGATAACTCAAGCAGAGTTTCATAAAGAAACTATTTACAAAGGCGTGGGTAGAGTGTAGGGAAACTGCAAGGCATAGTGCAGAACCCTAGATTAGTAATAGTAGGGCTCCATTACCACTCCTAAGCCTTTAGGGGTAGATGAGAGGGCGGGTTACTGAAACTGGGGAGACAGGGGAGGACTGCCTTATTTGAGCTAACATCTTTTGCAGTGAAAAGCAGCCAGTACTTGGGGACTCCACAGGGAGACAACTTGGAGAATAAATACCCCAAGCTCATGCTCCAAGTTGTCTCTATTCCTTCCCTTTCATCTCCTGCCAATTGGAAGTCAGAGGGCAACGAGCCTTTGATGCCTTCCTACAGGTCAGCCTCTGAGAGCACAAAGTAGGGCAGAGAAGAGTGGAGAATGGCCCAGGAGACAAACTGGACATCCAGCACAAGGCGCAAGTCAAAGTCAAGAAGAGCACGCTAGGGGACGAGGGAGAGTGGGGAATCAGAATATACCACTTCAAAATATGCTTCTGTAGCAGAAGGATTATTTTGAGCTGAAGGCATTTGAGATTCAACAGATGCAGAAAGAAGCTTTCCCTAAGCATCCCTTATCTGACTAAAAGCAGAAACTTCTGAGAAATGAGGACTGTCATAAATCCCTTTTCTTGGGGAAGTTTTATGGCCTTGAAGGAGATGGAAAGCTGCACCGAATCGGACCTGCATAAACAAACTTCGCAAAGATAGCTCTTACCTTCCTTGAGTTTTCCCCCTGTATTTACCTCCTACAGTTTTGGGAAGCCTAAAACCCAAACCCCCTTTCCCGTGTCTTGTCACATCTCTACAAATGTATCATCCTTTGTTGCAATGATTTAAAAGCCTCCAAGCCTTGTCACTTTTTTGGGCGTGTTTCCTCTAGTTTATGAACCACCTCCACAGGCCACATAAACTTATAAAATCACACAAAGTTTGTATGCTCCCCCCACCTCCTGTTAATCTGTCTTTTGACAGTTTACTTTGCAGGCGCGGCCACTCAGCCTCCAAAGGTAGAGGAAATTTCCCCCCTTTTACAGCAGCGATGATGAGCAGGGGAAGAAATAAAGATAAGAATGAGGCCGGGCGCGGTGGCTCAAGCATGTAATCCCAGCACTTTGGGAGGCCGAGACCGACGGGTGGATCACGAGGTCAGGAGATTGAGACCATCCTGGCTAACCCGGTGAAACCCCGTCTCTACTAAAAAATACAAAAAACTAGCCGGGCGAGGTGGCGGGCGCCTGTAGTCCCAGCAAAAGTAGTCCCAGCTACTCGGGAGGCTGAGGCAGGAGAATGGCGGGAACCCGGGAGGCGGAGCTTGCAGTGAGCTGAGATCCGGCCACTGCACTCCAGCCTGGGTGACAGAGCGAGACTCCGTCTCAAAAAAAAAAAAAAAAAAAAAAAAAAAAAAAAAAAAAGATAAGGATGAGTCCAGCTTTGATGGGGCTGGGAAAGCATCTCCTTTTCCTTCTCTTTCTTACTCTCAGTCCTGTGAGGCCACCTTGTCTACCAGAAAAATCATTGATTCCACATCAGAGATTTCTCGAGTTTGCAACACAGGACTTGATACCTCTGTTTTGATGACTTTTCAGATGGACAGATGGTTGAACTATACAGGCTGGTGTCTTCCATTTTTTGAGGAATGGTAGAGGGCATTAAACTCTACCTTCAGAAAGCGTTGTAAAACCTCCAAGACAGGTCTACCTGTTTTTCAAGTTCCCTAAAATCGATTCAGCTCAATCCTTGTCAAATACCATATATCCTGCTAAACTGAGCTATATATTACCCACCACCAAAAACCATTTACTTGCTTACTTTCAGAATTTGCCATTTCTGAAGTCAACTGGACCATGGCTTTAGATCTTTAGGGAAGCAGGTTTTCATCAGTGTATTTCAATCATCTTTACAGTGACATTTCCCACAGCCCACCCCAGAGACAGAATATCACTGTCAGCATAAGTAACAGTAACAAATACAGGAGCAGTTTAGTTAACACTTTAACAATTCAAATGGTCTATAAACCTAGTGTTCCTGGTTCAGAAACAGTGTGCTTCTGAGAATATATAGGGTGAGAGGACAGAGGCACATAGCATTGTTGGATAAGAACATTCACAAGAGGCTGGTATCATAGTTAATTTAGGAATTAGTTGTGACACCATTGTTTATGTCTCCATGAGTGTTTCACTTTCTCTCTTTCTCTCTCTCTCTCTCTCTCTCTTTCTTTCTCCCTCTCTCTCTCCCTCTCTCTGTCCCTCTCTCTCCCTCTTTCTCTCCCTCTCTCTCTCTCTTTCTCTCTCTCTCTCTTTCTCTCTCTCCTCCTTCCTTCCTTCCCCTTCCTTCCTTCCTTCCCCTTCCTTCCTTCCTTCCTTCCTTCCTTCCTTCCTTCCTTCCTTCCTTCCTTCCTTCCTTCCTCCCTCCCTCCCTCCCTTTCCTTCCTTCCTTCCTTCCTTCCTTCCTTCCTTCCTTCCTTCCTTCCTTCCTTCCTTCCTTCCTTCCTTCCTTCCTTCCTTCCTTCCTTCCTTCCTTTTCTTCTTCTTCTTCTTCTTCTTCTTCTTCTTCTTCTTCTTCTTCTTCTTCTTCTTCTTCTTCTTCTTCTTCTTCTTCTTCTTCTTCTTCTTCTTCTTCTTCTTCTTCTTCTTCTTCTTCTTCTTCTTCTTCTTCTTCTTCTTCTTCTCTCTCTCTCTCTCTCTCTCTCTCTCTCTCTCTCTTTCGATGGAGTCTTGCTCTGTCTCCCAAGGTGGAGTGCAGTGGCATGATCTTGGCTCTCTGCAACCTCCACCTCCTGAGTTCCAGTGATTCTCATGCCTCAGCTTCCCAAGTAGCTGGGACTACAGGCACGTGCCACCATGCCTGGCTAATTTTTTGTGTTTTTCGTAGAGACAGGGTTTCACCATGTTGGCCAGGGTGGTCTCATACTCCTAACCTCAAGTGATCCGTCCGCCTTGGCCTCCCAAAGTGCTGGGATTACAGGTGTGAGCCACTGCCCCTGGCCCCATTCTTTTTCCTAGATAATGGAACCCCAATATTGTTCAGAGAGTAGGCAAGCCATGTGCCTCAAAGGAAGCTGAGCTTCCCAGCCCCGGAGATCCAATTGTTTGTCCCATCCAGGTTTGGTGCCCTCACTCCACCGATGCTTGCATTAGCAGGACGTGTGATGCAGTTCTGACCAGTAGGCTGTGAGAAGTCTTCTGGGGCTGTCTCTAGCACAGTGGTTCCCCCTACCCATGGGTGAGACATTCCAAGACTCCCACTGGAAGCCTGAAACCAAGAATAGTACTGAAACAGACTGCCATCAGTCAGAACACGTTTCTGTTAACAAATGTAATGCCTTTTCCAACTTAACTAAGCACTTATCACACACTGTGGCTGTAACTTTTGCAATCTGAGGTGTGACAGTAAAACTAGCATGAATTTCTTTTTCCTTCCTCACAATTTCACGGGTAGAAGATTCGTTCATACTGTAGATATTAGCAGCATCAGCAAATGATTTCATTGCTTATTGAGAACTTCCACCTTTTCATGTAAAGGAAGCATTTTAGGCTTCCCTAGCATATTTAAATTGCCACCACTACTCCTCTTGTTCTTTGGGGCCATTATTAAGTAAAATAAGGGTTACTTGAACCCAAGCACTGGGATACAGATACTGTGACAGTAGATCTGATAACAAGATCTGACTAAGTGATTAGTGGGTGGGTAGCGTAGACAGTGTGGAGGTGCTGGATAAAGGGGCGATTCGCATCCCGGGTGGGATGGTGTGGGACGGTGCAGGATTTCATCACGCTACTCAGAACAATGCGTGATTGAAAACTCATAAATTGTTTATCTCTGGAATTTTTCATTTAGTATTTTTGGGCCCTGGGTGACCACAGGTAACTGAAACCGAGGAAAGCAAAACTGTGGAAGAGGGGAGATCATTGTATAGGTTTTTCTTGCTGCTAGGAAGAGTCGCATAGGAAGAAATAGTTGCCTCTTTTTCTGCTGGACATTATCGTAGCAGCTTGTGGTATTTTGAACTGTGGCAACTAGGAAACGATGGACAGGGAGCTAGATCTCCTGTTGAAAATGGGAGAGTGCAAAGATGCCGTTTGACACCCACGAACCACTGAGTTCACCAACCCAAGTTCTATCCTTCCTCAGGTCTTCTAATGTGAGACAATAGGTTTCTCATTGCTGGAGCTGTAGACACAGGGGCCTGGATCCTGATGTGCCATACAGAGGCATGAAATTCAGGAGTCAGAGGGGAAGGAGAAGGGTAACTAATAATTTTGGCAGATTGTTTTTCTATTTTTTTGATTAAAAAATATGCAAATGTAAAAATTCAATCAAGATGGAAGTGTTAAGAATGGGAACTGAACTCTCCTGTAATTCTCCACCTCCTACCTATATATAAATGTAATGTTAAAAAAATAGGATCAGAGTAGACATAGCTAACAGTAAAGCTCAGTTCTTTGTGCAAATACATGTCAGTCTGCCCCATTCTTTTAAATAATATCTATAATATTCCAAAGTATAGATATACCATAATTTTTTCAATCTAATACATGTGGTACTTTAAAAAACTTTCATCCAGATCGGCACGGTGGCTAATGCCTGTAATCTCAGCATTCGGGGAGGCTGAGGCAGGAGGATCACTTGAGATCAGGAGTTCAAGACCAGCCTGGGCAGCAGAGTGAAACCCTATATCTATAAAAAATTAACAAAAATTAACTGGGCATGGTGGGGCAAGCCTATAGTCCCAGGTACTTGGGAAACATGAGCCCTGGAGGTGGAATCTGTAGTGAGCTGTGCTCATGCTACTCTACTCCAGCCTGGGCAACAGAATGAGACTCTGTCTCAAAACAAACAAACAAACAAACAAACACTGTGATCCATCCATGAGTAAATATGTTCATGAGCCCTCAATCTGTCCCTTCAGTTATTTTCAGCAAGTCTCAATGTCATTCAGAGAACCATGCTCAGGGAGCAGCTATGTTGCACAGTGGACGGGACATGGGCATTTGGGGTCAGGCAGATTGGGGGTGGGATCTCCCACATACTAGCTGTGTTATCTTGGAAAGTGATTAAACCCCTTATGTCTCAGTCATCTCATCCCTAAAAAAAGATAATAAAACCTTCTTCTTAATGTTGTTGTAAGAGTTAGAAATAACAAATTAAAATATCCTTTACCTACAATAGTTGTTCAATGAACGACATCTATTGTTTTAGGAAAGGAGCTGCCTTCATGAAATAGTTTAACTATTAACTAGTTTAACTATAGTTAACTAGTTTAACTATCTCTGGTTATTCTCACCGTGAACACAGTGGACAAATATGCATGTGTACTTGTTAGTCTAAGATAATTACTTTTTTTTTTCTTTTTTTTTTTTAAAGACAGAGTTTGACTGTATTGCCCAGGCACCCAGGCTGGTCTCAAATGCCCAGGCTCAAGTGATCCTCCAGCTCCAGCTTCCTGAATAGCTGGGATTACAGGCACAAACCAGTGTGCCCAGCAAAAATAATTCCTTGAAATTATTTTTGATAATTTCAGTTGTTCCCTAAATGGTGCAAGGTAGTACATGCAAACCAATCATCTAAATTCATCATTGTGAATCCTGTAAAGAAGATAAATATTTAATCCCCATTTCATGGACAGATGTCTGCAGAGTTTGAGCAATTTATCAAATAGGCCAGAAAAAGACATTATTCATAGTAAGAAGATCTCAATAGGCTGGAATGATGGGTCAAATTAAACAAGGTGAACTATTTTAAGTAAAAATGTAAAACTTATCATTTAGTTATGTTTCTTTTTTTGCATGATGCAGAATGGGAGAAATGACACTTAATAGCAGGTATAAAAAATGCTTAAGAGTTTTAGGTGGCTGAAGTTCAGTGTGAAGCCATAGTGTGATCCAGCTGTCTAAACAAGCAAATATAATCTTTGTCCTCATAAAGACAAGTAAGAAACTTGTCAAAATGAGGAAGATAATGACTCCACTTGGTTTGCTCTTGTTAGACCACATGCTGTAACACTGGGGATGGCAAGTAACTGGCATGTAGGCTGAGGATTGTTGCTTGAATGCCTATGATGGATACCACTAATTAACCATATTCCACTGGGTTTAGATGTAGCCTCTGAACCTCTATCAGCACAGTCTTTAAGGAAGCCAATAGTTCTTGAATGAAGTTGGCATGCAAGATGAAACCTACAGGTAACCAATGGACTGTAGGCTATTCTTACCATCTCCTTCCAAGTAGGCAGCTAGCGCTTATATCATGTATTCCAACCTTCTACCAGCCACAAAAGATTGAATAGGACCCAAGGGTTGTCAGTCTGCAGGCTACTTTGAAGAGCTTTATTTAAACTGAAACAAGCTTACCTCACTCTGATTCCCTCTTTGGGGAGTTTGAACTTGGGAAAAGAAGGCAAATCAGAAGGTTGGTGGCAGGCCTTGAAGCTGAACTCTTAATGGGGACCATGCTATGGTAGAGGCCATATGGAGACCATGCTATTGTAGAGGCCAAAAGGGAGCAGAAGGAAATCAGAAAACAGAAACAAGAATGAGGAAGCAGAAGCTATGAGGTAGAGAAAATCTACAAATGGAGAGGGGATATGGAATTGGTTGGTGGCAGCAGAAATAGTAGATGAGGCGGAGAGAACTGAGGATGAACAGAGCCCCACTGCTAAGGGACTAACAAGAGCTCTTGTCCTCTGGGTAGAGATCCAGGTGTACTGCTGTCTCTACTCCTTCCTAGAGGCCTCATTTGCCTGGGGTCCAATCAACTGGCCATGAATTTGAGGTTCTTTTTTTCTTACGTCCACTGTAACCTCCTCCTATTGCTTGAGGTAGCCTGAGGAAAATCTTTGTTCCTTGTCATCAAAAATGTCTACTCAAGATTCCTTGTCTAGTTTTGGGTGTCATATTGGTGAACTGGAGCAGGTCCCCAGGAGAGAGATTAGAATGGTAAAGAGGCCTGGGAGCTCTCACACAGAAAGAGTTTTCAAAGGGATGAGGAGTACTTGCCAAAAACAGTGGCCCTTAGAGTAATCACCAAGCAGCAGCAGCGGCATCTTAGAGATGTAAATTTCTGGGCCCACCCCGGACCTGTAGAAATTCTGGGGGTAGGGCCCTGGACTATATGGTTTAACAAGACCTCCACATCTGATGCATGCTTAAGTTTGAGAGCCACTGGTCTAGAGAAGAGAAGACCCAGGCAGATTATGAAGTTGATCTCCGGTTATTTGAAGGAGTCAGGAGAGGGAGGTGTGATATGAGATCCTAGAGGGCAGCACCAGAACCTTTGGCTGGAAAAAATGGGAGACAGGTTTTAGGACAATAGAAAGACTTCACAAACAGTTAAGGCTGGTTTGAGAAAGATTTGTGCCTGGTGGGTAGTGAGCTGCTTGTTTCTGGGGGAGTTTAAGGAAGGATTGCATGATCAATAGTTGGTAGATATTGCAGAGGTCTGTGAAGTACACAGGAGAAGAGGAAACTGAAAGAGGAAGCATGTGTTAGGAAGGCTCTGCAAATCAGGAACAGCTATTGAGGACTGGCATCCAACATCTCTCGTCACTGTGGTAACAGTGGGGGGTGGGGGTGGTAACAAGCTAATTGTGTTTATAAACCTCAGCTGGGGCTTGTTTCTGGGCACTTTCTTGAGTTACAGGTGAATCCAGGATCCTGGTCTCTGCCGTGCAACAAATCCTAACTCCTGGGACCAGGATCCCATTTTGAAATTGCTTATATTTCTATCTCTAGATTCTACCTGTTCATTAAACTTTCTTGAGTAGGGTAGAAATTCCAATATGGGGAAACAGGTGGAGGAAATCTAATGACCAATCCAAACACCTCAGGACAGGAAGCTGTATCTAGAGTAATGAATACTAATATCAAACCTACACATTGCATTTTGTGGGTAAAAGTGTGAGCTGTAGAAATGGAAGGCTGGATATCATCAACTGAAGAATGAGGAGGTTCATAAATTTGGAAAGGAGAGCTTTATTTCTCATAAAGGATTGCAGCCTGCAGGGTTGCCATTCTGACAGGGTGAGAAGCATAGCCTCTGGTCAGAAGCCCAAAACAGATACTCTGAGACTGGGGCAAATGGAATAGAAATTTATGCTGAGCAGAGTGGTCAAATATACATATTCAATAAACTATCGGAGGAATCATGAATATTTATGAAGGAGAAACATGAGCATGTGCAATTGAGCTTCATACCCCTCCATGGGTCCCATGTATAAAAAATGACGGTGTTAGCATGATCTAAGGGTGGAGTTTTTGGCCCTTTGACGTCAAAAGGTGAAGCAGACAGGAAAACCCTTATTGCACATTCCTTGTAGATTGGCCAGAACCACTCTGTGGTTGGTGGTCTCTTATCAGGCAAAAAAGGAGAGGCAGCGTTAGGTGGTAGGCTGATACCAGTGGTGGAGTCTTTTGAAAGGGCTGCTTTCTTTTTAAAATATTTTTAAATTTATTTTTTATTTTTGATAGGTTTTTGGGGAACTGGTGGTGTTTGGTTACATGAATAAGTTCTTTAGTGGTGATTTGTGAGATTTTGGTGTGCCCATCACCAAGCAGTGTACCCTGTACCCAATGTGTGGTCTTTTATCCTTCGCCACCCCACCTTTTCCCCTGAATCCCCAAAGTCCAATGTATCATTCATTTTTTTTTTTTTTTTGAGATGGAGTCTCGCTCTGTCACCCAGGCTGGAGTGCAGCGGCATGATCTTGGCTCACTGCAAGCTCTGCCTCCTGGGTTCAGGCCATTCTCCTGCCTCAGCCTCCTGAGTAGCTGGGACTACAGGCGCCTGCAACCATGCCCGGCTAATTTTTTGTATTTTTAGTAGAGACGGGGTTTCACCGTGTTAGCCAGGACGGTCTTGATCTCCTGACCTCGTGATCCACCCACCTCGGCCTCCCAAAGTGCTGGGATTACAGGCGTGAGCCACCGTGCCTGGCCCAACGTATCATTCTTATGCCTTTTGTTCTCATAACTTAGCTCCCATATATGAGTGGGAACATACAATGTTTGGTTTTCCATTCCTGAGTTACTTCACTTCATCCAGGTTGCTGCAAGTGCCATTATTTCATTCCTTTTATGGCTGAGTTGTATTCCATGGTGTGTGTGTGTGTGTGTATACACACCATATTTTCTTTGTTCACTTCTTGTTGGTTGATTGGCATTTGGGCTGGTTTCATATTTTTGCAATTGCAAATCACGTTGCTGTAAATACGCATGTGAAAGTATCTTTTTCATATAATGACTTATTTTCCTCTGGGTAGATACCCAGTAGTGGGATTGCTGGATCAAATGGTAGTTCTACTTTTAGTTCTTTAAGGATTCTCCATGCTAGTTTCCACAGTGGTTGTACTAGTTTACTTTCCCACCAACAGTGTAAAAGTCCTTTTCACTGCATCCACACCAACATCTATTCTTTCTCTGATTTTTTGATTATGGCCATTCTTGCAAGACTGAGGAGGTATCCCACTGTGGTTTTGATTTGCATTTCCCTGATCATTAGTGATGTTGAGCATTTTTCCATATGCTTCTTGGCCATTTGTATATTTTCTTTTGAAGATATTCATGTCCTTAGCTCACTTTTTAATGGGATTTTTTTTTCTTGATAATTTGTTTGAATTTGTATCAGTCTGTTTTCACGCTGCTGATAAAGACATACCTGAGACTGGGAGGAAAGAGGTTTAATTGGTTACAGTTCCACATGGCTGGGGAGGCCTCAGAATCATGGTGGGAGGTGAAAGGCACTTCTTACATGGCAGCAAGAGAAAAATGGGGAAGAAGCAAAAGTGGAAACCCCTGATAAACCCATCAGATCTCATGAGACTTATTCACTATCATGAGAATAGCATGGGAAAGACCAGCCCCAGTGATTCAATTACCTCACCCTGGATCGCTCTCACAACACGTGGGAATTCTGGGAGATACAATTCAAGTTGAGATTTGGGTGGGGATACAGCCAAACCATATCAGAGTTCTTTGTAGATTCTGGATATTAGTCCTTTGTCGGATGTATAGATTGTGAAGATTTTCTCCCACTCTGTGGGTTGTCTGTTAGCTCTGCTGATTATTTCTTTTTGCTGTGTAGAAGCTCTTTAGTTTAATTAAGTTCTCTCTATTTATTTTTGTTTTTTTTGCATTTGCTTTTGGGTTCTTGGTCATGAAATCTGAAAGGGCTACTTTCTGTTAAGCCCTTAGGGAAGAAAGGCTAATGATGGTTAAAGAGGGAGGGGGTATAACGATGTGTATTTGAGTCTCCTATCCTTTCATGGCTGAGAACTCAGTCTTCAAGTTTACTCTGGGATCCCCTTGGCCAAGAGATGGTCCATTCAGTCAGTTGGTGGGGGGGCGCTTTGAATTTTATTTTTAGTTTATGATATATAGTTGCATGACCTTGAGCAAGTTGCTTTTCTCTGCCTTATTTTCATTGTCTCTCAAGATGAGACTCACATTAGTTGCTACCTTAGAGGATTGTTTTTGGATTGAGACAATAGCACTGTGCCCATTACATGTTAAGCACTCAACATATTTAAACTATTATCATCGCTATCGTTGTTTCATCTCAATGAACTTCTAAAGTGCCTCTAAGGACAGGAGGATAGGTATTGCTAACCCCATTTTATAGCCTCAGAAACTGAGGCAAAGGCTATTTAAGACTCGGTATGACATCACACTGCCTCACTGTTACTGGCTGGATAAAACTAGGACTTAGTTTTCCCAACTTCACGTGGACTGGACAAGGGACAGGTTCTGTATGTGTGTTCTAGAAAGGAGGGACAGAATTTACTTTTTGAAAAGGCAATAGAAGCACATAAGTAAAATTCTACAAAAAGGTGTGTGGTGGAAAATAAACCTCCTTCCTATCCCCCTCATCTCCAGTTCTTTGGTCCCTTTCTGTTGACAGATCCTGTGCATCTTTCAGGAGCTGTTTCATGCATGCACAAGCCTAGTGTGTGTGTGTATATCCCAGGAGACTGTTTCTACAAAAGGCCCCTTCCTGCTCCTGTCCCTGATCCAGGGGTGTGTGTGTGTGGAGTCTGTGTGTGTATGTGTGTGTGGGGTGTGTGTGAGGGATGTGTGTATGCATGTGTGTGGGGTGTGAAGGTGTGTGTGGGGTGTGAGGGGTGTGTGTGTGCATGTGTGTGTATGGTGTACGTGTGTGGGGTGTAAGGTGTGTGTGTGTGGTGTATGTGTGTGTGGGATGTAAGGGGTGTGCGTGGGGTGTGTGTGTATGTGTGTGAGGTGTGAATGGTGTATGTGTATGTGTGTGTGAGGGGTGTGTGTATGTGTGTGGTATGTGGAGTGTGTGTGACGTGTGTATTTGTGTGGGTGGTGTGTGTGGGGTGTGAGGGGTGTATATGTGTGGGGTGTAAGGGGTATGTGTGTGGTGTATGTGTGTGGGGTGTGAAGGGTATGTGTGTTAGGTGTATGTGTGTGGGGTGTGAGGGGTGTATGTGTGTGTGGTGTATGTATGTGTGGGGTGTGATGGGGGTGTGTGTGTGTGGTGTATGTGTGTGAGGGGTGTGTGTGTGGTGTCTGTGTGTGTGTGTGGTGTCTGTATGTGTGGGGTGTGTGGGGTGTGATGGGTGTGTGGTGTATGTGTGTGAGGGGTGTGTGTGTGGTGTCTGTGTGTGTGTGGTGTCTGTATGTGTGGGGTGTGTGGGATGTGATGGGTGTATGGTGTATGCGTGTGAGGGGTGTGTGTGGTGTCTGTGTGTGTGTGGTGTCTGTATGTGTGGGGTGTGTGGGGTGTGATGGGTGTGTGTGTGTGGTGTATGTGTGTGAGGGGTGTGTGTGTGTGGTGTATTTGTGTATGGAGTATGAGGGGTGTGTGTGTGTGGTGTGTGTGAGGGGTGTATGTGTATGTGTGCATGGGTGTGTGTGAGGGAAGTGTGTGTGTGTGTGTGGTGTATGTGTGGGGTGTGTGTATGGGAGTGTGTGGGGTATGTATGTGGTGTGTGTATGTGTGGGGTGTGATGGGTGTGTGTGCTATATGTGTGTGAGGGGTGTGTGGGGTGTGATGGGTGTGTGTGTGGTGTATGTGTGTGAGGGGGTGTGTGTGTTGTGTCTGTATGTGTGGGGTGTGAGGGGTGTATGTGGTGTGTGTGTGGTATATTTGTGTATGGGGTGTGAGGGGTGTGTGTGGTGTGTGTGAAGGGTGTATGTGTATGTGTGCATGGGTGTGTGTGAGAGGAGTGTGTGTGTGTGGTTTATGTGTGTGTGGTGTGTGTGTGTGGTGTATGTGTGTGAGGGGTGTGTGTGTGGTGTATGTGTGTGCGTGGTGTCTGTATGTGTGGGGTGTGTGGGGTGTGATGGGTGTGCGTGTGTGATGTATGTGTGTGAGGGGTGTGTGTGTGTGGTGTCTGTGTGTGTGTGGTGTATGTGTGTGAGAGGTGTGTGTGTGTGGTGTCTGTGTGTGTGTGGTGTCTGTATGTGTGGGGTGTGAGGGGTGTATGTGGTGTGTGTGTGGTGTATTTGTGTATGGGGTGTGAGGGGTGTGTGTGGTGTGTGTGAGGGGTGTCTGTGTATATGTGCATGGGTGTGTGTGAGGGGAGTGTGTGTGTGGTTTATGTGTATGTGGTGTATGTGTGTGTGGGGTGTGTGTATGGGTGTGTGTGTGGGGTGTGTGTGGGGTGTGTGTGTGGGGTATGTAGGGGTGTGTGTGTGGGCTGTGTGGGGTATATGTGTGTGTATGTGTGTGTGGGGTGTGTGTATGGGTGTGTGTGGGGTGTGTGTGTGGGGTGTGTGTATGGGTGTGTGTGGGGTGTGTGTGGGGTGTGTGTGGGGTATGTAGGGGTGTGTGTGTGGGCTGTGTGGGGTATATGTGTGTGTATGTGTGTGTGGGGCATGTGTGGCAGGCCCAGGCCAGTGCTGTTTCCCTGCTTTCTCAGATCCTTTTCTCAGAACCTTGGAGTTCCTGACTCTGTGTGAGAAGGCATAGGTGGGTGGCGGGGTGGTGTGAACACTGGGCCACTGTCTCTTCTCTTTCCCTGGCTTTTATCTCCTTCTTAAGATGCTGTCATTTCCCCGGCGGTCCTGACCTTCCTGGGAATAGTGATGGGGAATCCCAGGTCCCAAGCTGCCGGCTGTCAGGCCTGGAGCACAGGACGGGTCCCAGGGGTGCAGGTCACAGACCCAGAGACCCTGTCTCTTTGGCTCTTCCCTTCTCTCCTGGGGCCTCTGCTCACCTGATTTCTGGGGAAATGTCAGATGTGTTCAGCTTCAGTAATCCTGCCACTTTTCCAGATACGAGGAAAAATCTTTGTGTTTATTATTATTATTACTATTATTATTTAACGTCTAGAAACTTTCCCCTGACAAAAAGAGAGTGGCTTTGGCTGCCTGCCACCTTGGCCAGGAGCTAAGGGACAGGGCAGGCTGAGAACACAAGTCCTTTTTGGGGTCTGCTTGGATGGCAGTGAAGGCAGTGGAGAAGAGATCACCTCCTGTGAGAGCCAGTCCCCACAAGCGTGTAGGCATCACAGCAGAGTTCTGGGCTCCCAGGCTGCTGGTTCCTCCAGTTTCCACCTCTGGTCTCCCTCTTTCCTGGCCTGGGGATGTAGAAGGGTGCAGGGTGAAAGACTTGGTCTTCTACCGCATGGATTCTCTGAGCTGCCCCAGCAGGACCGTGACTCTCTGAAGCCTGAAACGATTTGAACAGCCCCCTGTCAGGCAGCTCCTCGCTGGCTGATGTTGGCTTGAATATGTCAGTCATGGAGAACTCACCACTTCCTGAATCTCTCCATTTCAGTCTTGGATGGTTCTAGAGAGAGGAGCAGAACTGGAATATGCGGCTAGGGCTATGTGAATTGACAGGTTCTGGTCTTTGGACCGCAAATTCCTCTTTCACTTAAAAATCCTTTGGGCTCTTGCCCTTTGTGTCTCTAGCTCTTTGGACATTGTTCTTAGGGAAAGGTTTCCAGTGTCCCATCTAACACTTGGGTGGGCTGGGCCCGTTGTTCGTGGGAAGGGGTGTAAGTGTAGGGGAAATCCATTTGTCATAAGAGAGAATCAGGTAGAGGCGGGACAAGGTAACTTCTCAGTTTCTGTTCTTATGCATCTGGGCTCCCACCTTCCCTCATTCTGTGAAGAACCTGGAGAGTCCATCATTCTTGGACCTTTTCCCCTCAGTGCAAGGAAAACAAGTTGGAGAAGTGACAGTGTCCTGGGATGAGCCCAGCAGCTTTCTTCCCTTTCTCACTCAGCCTCTGCCTCTCTCCCCACAACTGTTTCCTGCCTGGGGCGGTACAGCCAGCAGCCAGTGCGCCTGAGCCCTGTTATTTAAAATGCAGCCGTCACCATGGCAACCTGCATCCTGCTCCATTTCAACCAGAGATACAAAGAAGCAGTGAAAGGGAAAGTTTAATAATGTTTTCTTTTCGTTTTCTTTTCTTCTTTTTTTATGAATCTCACTGACTGTTCATCTTTTTGGGAAATAGAAATGTTCCATTTTGGTGGCATTATCAAAATGTCATTCATTTTCATGCCCCGTGGCTTCTGGAGGGTCAAAGTCATCACTTGCTTTCTAGGGCTGCTGCTGTCACCCCGTTTCCCCCTTCAGAATGGATGATGAGTGTTATTCCACATTTAGGCTTCTCAAAAGATTTGGGGTTGGACTAACCCTAGAGAGTGTTTATGGCTTTATTCTCCCTTCTACTTCCCTGGTATCAAATCTCAGAGTCACGGCAAGATAAAAAAGCTAGAAGAGACCTTAAAGCTCACTGACTCTGTGGTGCCATTTTTGTTTCAGTGTGTGTAGTACCTCTTCCCCAGCATTTTGAGAGTGCTTCCTCATTACTGTCATGGAGCTTGGCCTCTGGGTGGTGTTCCTGTGATTCACGTGGAGCCAAGAATTTCCCCTAACCACTGTGATTGGCTCATGTGGTCCAAAAGGCATGGCTGAGCTGCAGTTCTGGGTCTGAGAGAGAGCCCCTTTACTTTTCTGCTGAGGGGAGGAAAGTCTTGAGCTGCCAGAGACCCTCACAGAGAAGGAACTTGCCTACAAGTGGAGTGAACACAAAGGGAAGCAGAGCTGATGGATGGAGAAGAGAAACCAGGATTGGATGACGTTGCTTGATATCTTAGATCGAGTCAACCCTGAATCCATGGCTTTGCAGTTTCGTGAGCAATATATTCCATTTTTTTTTTTTTTTTTTACTTTAAGCCAGCTTCAGTTGGGGTTTCCGACAGCAGAAAACCACGACTTTGATGTTACATACCTCAAGTTCCTTCTTTTACAAATGAAAGCATGGAGACCCAGTGCAGGAAAGTAGCATCCAAGGTCACACAGAGAGGCAGCTCTGAAGGTCAGGTCTCCTGATGTCCTCAAAGCCTTTCAATCTGCCTGTCCTTTGGTCCTCTGTTTTCAGGCAGATTCTGTTACCTTTGCGGGGGCAAAAGCTGAGCCTATGGATGCTCATGATCAAAAAGTGTAATTACGGTAAAGACCCTTGCTCAACTACTCACCCCAGGGTGATCGTGAGCATTTGGTGTGATGTCCAAGGAAAGTGTCCACCCTCGGCTTGTACAAGGAAAGCACTCACAGTTGGCTCTGCATAGCCTTGTGGACAGACCTTAGGTACACTTGGCCTGTTTTCTCCATTGAGACAAGATCTGTTTGTTCAGTCTGCAAACAAATGTCACACATTCAACCAACACTTACAATTTTATTAATTTCGTTGAACAGCATTAATTGAGGGCCTCCTATGTACTAATCACTGTTTTGGGGGCACAGATTCAATGGTCATTAAGGGAGACTCAGTGCCTAACCTCACGGAGCTTATATAATTTACTGTAGACATGAAAATAACCAGAGATTATTTCACAGTCCGTACATAAAACTACGGACTGTGAAAAAGTCTTATGCTGGGAAAGTTCCCCATACCATGAAAGCATAAGACGAGGGCCCATCTCATTTTCAGAGTTGGAGGGAGCCTTGAGCTGAGACGGGCAGAAGGAGCAGGAGTAAACTGAGCAAAGGGAGGTGGGGTTGGGGACTAGGGGACTGACCCTTCAAAGCTGGGAAAAGAGGAAGGCAGGACTTTGAATTAATTCTTGCCAGTGTTGGCAGGGGGCACCATCTGCCAATGTCCTTCTCTTTTGCCACTTTAAGTCTTTCTGTTCCTGCCCTATAGATTCCCTGAGCCCCCTTATTCCCACGACTCTCTAGGTCAGTTATATAATCTATTTTCCAACCCAGGAACTTGGATGCCTAAGTTAAGATCTGTTTCGGGCTAAAGACTAGATAGTCGCGTTTTTGTGTGTGAGATTAAACATCATTCCCATGATAACGAGGTCTGCTTTTAAAGAGAAAGATAGGGGTTGCCTTTATCCTTCCTGAAAAGTGCTATCTTCTCGAATCTAACTTCCGTTTGATTTGTTGTCTGCTGGTGAATGTGACTGCAGTAAAGTTTATTGCCACTAGAGGGCAGGAACACCAAGGCAAAGGACTGAGAAGCGTGAGACCAGGGCTATGAAGTCTGCAGGCACACCCAGATAACCCGATAGGGTTTGCACTGGTGTGGGACGTGTCAAATTCCAAGCCCAAACTCTGCGTGTCTCAATTCAGATACATCGTCTACACACTCAGATGATTTCATTCTGCACGTTGTAATCACTGTAGATGCTAGTGCCAGAAAAGAAAGAATAAAAAAGGGCTTTTGATGGGGGAGGTTCCTGCTGTTTATAAAACAACGAAATCATGTCTTGGGTTTCACCTTAAAGAGTCCTTTAAAATGTTTCCAGGAGTCAGAGGGCCCCAGTGTTGGTTCTCAATGTGCTGTGTGACCTTGCTTAAGAAATGAAACTACTCTGGGCCTAAATTACCCCTTCGTAAAAGGATAACATGGTGATGTGAAGATTCTTCTGATTCAAAGAAGAGAAATGGTAAAGATGATTGAGACTGGAGAACTGCCCATTTAGATGCCTATTTGTGATTTGTGTGATTTCTAATTCTGGGGGCTCTTCATACTGAGGGAGCTTTATTTTCCTGACTCATACGCTTTTTTTTTTTTTTTTTTTTCATTTCAGCAGTTGAATATACTTTAACAGAAAGGAATGAAGAGCTAAGGGTGGAATTTTGGCAGGTGGTGAAGAAGGTACTGTTGGTTCTTTCAAATCACACCATGACAGTCAGTATTCTCTTTGCCTTTGATGGGGATGAGACTGATATGGGAGACTTGGCGAATATCTGTGTGAGTTACGTGTATCCCTGAAACTCAGATTAAACCCTCCATTATCCTGGAATCCAGAGCCTTATTGAACTAGCTCGTGAGCCTGTCAGCTTGAGAATAAGTAGGTTGGAAACAGGACTGCTCTGGGAATGAGGGATGAAATATAAAGTTTTTACTGCCGCATCATTCTAGAATGATGGAGTATCTCTAGGAGGCTAGGCCCCAACAAGAGGTGGAACTTCTGCCTAAAGCCACCACCTTCTTTGAAGAGTGTCCCCCCAGGTGACTGGGTCTCTAAGGACCTAAGCTCCTCTTGGTACTCCTCTTGCTGCCTCAAGTTGGGGAAAGATGGTGGTTCAAGCTCTGCCTCCATGTACTTGGGCATGAAACTTCATGAAGACAAAAAACCAAAACAAAGCAAAACAAGCCACAACACAAATGCTGCACCAGCTAATTTGTGTATTTTTAGGAGAGATGGGGTTTCACCATGTTGGCCAGGCTGGTCTTGACCTCCTGATCTCAGGTGATCCACCCGCTTCGACCTCCAAAAGTGCTGGGATTACAGGCGTGAACCACTGTGCCCGGCAGCACCACCATTTGTAATGATTGCAGAGTGTTCCATTGTGACAGCGCCATGATTTCCTTAACCGTTTGCTGCCTACTGATGCTGTGTGGCATCTCTGCATCTTGTCACGGGTAAAATCACAAGATCTTAGGGATCATCTTCTCTGGACAGCCTTTTTGTTTTACGGAGAAGGGAGATGGCTTTGAGCTGATGGCAGACTAGGACTAGAATCCAGGTTTTTGGATTTCCCACCCGCTGCCCTTTTCACTCTGCCAGGCGTATTGAGTGTAGGCATAAAGGAAAGACAAAGGGACCTCACAATCCTATGTGCTAGGCAATTTACAGACAATGAACACAAATGTCCCCTTACACATTTTTGTATTCTCTTCCATGCTTCTACCAGCAAGTGTCCAAAATACTGTCCCCCACTGATTGCCTGTTGGACACACTTGGTCTGACCCTCCTTCGTGTGCCCCAAAGCAGCATTTTATTTATTTATTTATTTATTTATTTATGTATTTATTTATTTATTTGAAACGGAATCTTGCTTTGTCGCCCAGGTTGGAGTGCAGTGGCATGATCTCAGCTCATTGCAAGCTCCGCCTCTGGAGTTCACGCCTTTCTCCTGCCTCAGCCTCCTGAGTAGCTGGGACTACAGGCGCCCGCCACCATGCCCGGCTAATTGTTTGTATTTTTAATAGAGACGGGGTTTCACCGTGTTAGCCAGGATGGCCTCAATCTCCTGACCTTGTGATCCGCCTGCCTCGGCCTCCCAAAGCAAAGCAGCATTTAAAACCCCTCCATACCCTCTCCCTCTTCTATCCACCCTCTGCATCCCCCAGGGATTAAATTTCCCAAGGGCAATTGCCACACAGAGGCAGCAACCCAGTCACAAGATAGCTAAATATAACTGTGCAGACTGCAAATGAGCCTCCGGGATCATCTGCTCCTTTGTTTAGCTTATTATCCTCCCAAATCAAACTCCAGAGGAGGCTCGTGCATCGTCCATGCTGGGCAGGACCCGTCGGGTGAGTGTTTGTGTCCGACAGGAAAAAGCAAACAAACGCAACTCTGCTGTGAGCCGAGTCATTCCTCTTCCCCAGCGGAGCAGAGCCTGCTTTTTAGATAAAGCCGACAATCCCCAGGTTTTGATTTCCAAAGCAAATCACTGTGAATCACATCAATATTGGGAACAGATGCAACAGTCTGGCCGACCAGCTGTGTGCAGCCAAGCAGCCAGGGATGTGGAACCAGGAACAAAGAGGTGCTGGCACTGGAATGTGCTTCATCTCCGCTGTCTCTGCCTTCCTAAGGGAGAAATGGCCCATGTGGTGGGCAGGGGCATCCAGGGTTCTGGGCTGTGCAGGCAAACCAGAACTGGAGCTAGGGAGACAGTCACCCCCAGAGACACAAGTTTGCAGGTGACAATACTGATCCATTAGTGATGTCTGATGTGGCCCCTGGTCTGGTGTGTACTAACAGGCATACTCTATATTTCATCTGTATTTTAGACAAAACCAGTATCAGTACGTAGGATTTCATAGAGGGTAGGGTGGAGCTGGGTCTCCACGAAGCTCCAGGCTTAACTGAAGCCCAAAGCTGTCCCTCAAGGAGGACTGTTTTTTCCCAGAGACTGGAGGTCTACTTTGAACCTTGGATGGTAGCGGGGACAAGGAACAGGGAACAACCTGTACTTGGAAAGGACCTGGAGTTTGATTTCTATCATGAAAGGGCACTGATGATGTCCGTTGCTTATCAAATGGATACTTTTCAATAGTTATCCTAAATAAATCCTTGTCAGCACTTGATGCTGCTGGTCAGTTCTTCCCTCCATTGGTTGAGACATGATTCTGCCTTTTCTTCTGTCTCTCTGGTCTCTCCTCTGTTTCTCTGGAGGTTCCATCCTCCTCTGCCATTAAATATTAGGGTTCCTTCATGCTTGGCCCCCGGTCCACTTCTTCTTCCACCTGGTATTCTTTTCCTAGGCGATCTCTTAGAGCCCATTGTTTCCATCCCCAACCACATGCATATACTTATGTTATATCTTGAGCCAGTGGCCTCTCTGCCACCTTCACTTGGATATCTCTAACTCACCCTGTCGGAAAGTGAGTCTGTGATCTTCCTTCTCTGCCTCACCTACCTGGATCTCTTCTAGTGTTTCCAGTCTCATAGGACGACACCACCATTCAGTTAAATAAGCCAGAAACCTCACCTGAATACCTCTCTCTCTCTCTATCCATATCTAATCCATCATCTAGCCTTGAGGATTTTACTTCATATTTATTATCGAATCTGTCCACTTTTTCCTTTCACAATCACTATCCTAGTTCAAGCTACTATCACTTCTTGCCTGGACTACAAATGGGCCCAAACCTCCTAATTCATTTTCTTAAATTGATTCCAGCTCCCAAGTAGTCAAAAAAGGTCTTTGTCAAAAGGTAGATTGAATTATCTCTCTCCCTCAACCCTGTGTCTCCACTCTGACACTTGCTTCTAGTTTCCTGTGATACAGGTTGAGTATCCTTTATCCAAAATGCTTGAGACAAGAGGTGTTTAATATTTCACATTTTTTGATTTTGGAATATTTGCATTATATACTTACCTGGTTGAACATACCTAATCCAAAAATCTAAAATCTGAAATGCTCCAATGAGCATTTCCTTTGAATGTCGTGTTGCTGCTCAATAACTCTCAGATTTCAAAGTGTTTTGCATTTTCCCATTTGGGATGCTCAACCGTACTTCAGGACAGCTAAAACCCTGTCATTCATGTGGTGCTCCCACTTTCATAGCACTTTTGCTTTTTGTGATCTCATTTAGTTCTCAACTAGCCTGTGAGTGAGTCACTGTCATCACACTTTAAGGATCTTATCTGTTTTCCTTGAAAATGGTGGCTGAGAGGTGAATTAGCCCTTCTAAGATCATCCAGGTGATTAGTGAGACAGCCTGATTCTTCTGACTCTTCAAACTAACCTCATTTGTTTTTCCTTACTAAAAAGAAGATTTTTGATTACACAGATGCTCTTTAGTGTCCCTTCTATCTAGTGTGAGTGATTCTAGTGTGAGAATCACTCACAGTCTGTGATTCTGTGGTTTGCAAGGTCCACTGGGAAGTTGCAAAAACATTTCAAAGAGAACCTTACAGGTGAGGTGGAGAGAAAAGGTTCAAAGTCAAATTCGTCTTTCTTCAGACTGAGCTTTGGATCTGAAATGCAGGGACAACAGATCAATTCTGTCTCTCGTGGCTTCTTCTACGTTGGACTCTCCATGACTGTGAATGGAGTCTGGGTGAGAACTTGATGGTTACAGGAGAAGGACTGAGGGGTTTGAGTCTTGCTGGGGAAAAGACTGAACATGGGAGGAATGGAAATCCTCAGTGTTTTGACAAAGCGGATAATGAGTATTGAAAACAATCCACTGTGAATGAACCCTTGTGACAACTTGAAATAAAAGCAGGTAAGCCATAGGAATGAAGAATTTGAAGGAAGAAAGAATCAAAGCAATAAACAACCAGTAACTGCAGGTTCCCAAATATGATCTATACAGCTGACATCTGAGAACACACCAGAAGTTTCTGTATCTAATACAGATTGCTGCATCTTTTGTTAGTATGTATGAATTAAAGACTCTTCAAGCGGCAGAAGATTGCTGCTGAACTGAATGAACAAGAAGGACTCCTTTTGATGAGTTGGCCTTTTTCTGTGAACTTTTCATTAGGCTATAAACAAAAATCCAGACATTTCCTTATCATGGACATAAATATGACAAATGGCCAATCTATGGACCATGTAGAGCAGAGATGAAAAATAAGGTTTATTTCCCATGGTATCTCTGATTGTTTGTTCAGTGTCTTGAATACTAGGAACAGAAAGATATGAAAGCCATATGTGGTCTTAATGGGAAACTGTGTGGTAATCGATTAGTAATGTCTGTCATGGCTGAGGAGTGACACAGTGGGAGTGCAAGTACTGATCTGGAACAGTGCTACTCAAAGTGTGGTCTGCAGATGGGTTTAAGTGTGCAGAACATGTGTTACCCATGATGAAATGAGTACAGAAATAAAAAATAAGCATTTAGAAACATTTATAGCAATTTGACATTGCTGTCATATCCAAACATATACTTTTGGTATTTTATAAAGTATTTTTCTGTGATGGGTTGAAAATAAAAATAAAACTCAGCCCTTGACCAGCAGTAGCTTGAAAAGCACTCACGTGTAGGACTGTGTTTGGTTCCTGTGAAAGACTTTGAAATGCCCTGGACTTGGGGAGTTTAGGAATGCATTCACATGGAATCATTCACTGAGCATGGGTGTTTGCCACTGTTCACCCTTTTACTTGGTGGAAGGATTAAGATAATAACTACTCAGGGATTGCCAAAAATACCTTCCCTGCCTCTACCTGTTCCCACTTTCCATTTCTTCCATAAAGCCTGCATTAAGATGGATTTCTTCCATTAGTGTGTCAGTGAGGCCGACAAAGAGGTTGTGCCACTAAAAGTATTGAAGGGTGATCACAAAGAGGTGTTCAACATCCATGGTTGAACTGGCCCAGGTGGTCACTGGGGTCATGCATTAATTCACCCATTCATTTGCCAGTTCATGCATACTCATTCATTCTGGCATTCAACAAGTCTTTTTGGAATGCAGCAATGTGTGTCACAGTGTGAGGTACTGGGGAGATGATGATGACCAAGAGAGACAGGTTCTTTGCCTTCATGAAAATGACAGCCTAGGAGGAGAGACAGATATTAAAACAATAACGTATATAAGTAGTGATCTAAATCCTGGTAGGTGCTCCAGTGGGGAAGCATTGGTTGCTCTGAGATCATTTAGTGGGGGTCTTATCTTAGGCAGGGCATCTTGGAAAGGCCCCTGAAATGACAGCCTGTCACTGTGCCTGGCCCATGGTGAGTGATCAGAGAAAAAAGACTGGATGGTGGGAGGGAAGAGGGAGAGCATCGGGATAAAGAGCTAATGTGTGTGGGGCTTAATACCTAGGTGATGGGTTGTTAGGTGCAGTAAACCACCATGGCACATGTTTGCCTATGGAACAAACCTGCACATCCTGCACATGTATCATGGAACCTAGAATAAAATAAAATAAATGTTTAAAACAAAAAACAAACAAAAAAACCTCGAGATAATCCTGGAGAGGTGGACAAGGAAATGATGGTGCCAGGCCTTGCAGGCTGCAAGAGGAGTGGTAGGCAGCCCGATGAAGTCACAAGTATGGTGCAGGCATGGTCCCTGCTCTCAGAGGACATCAGCATGGGAGAAAGTTACCTAAGCAAGTAGCTGTGACATAATGTGATCTGGGTTTTACAGACGTGTATGTACAGGAGGGAAACGATAAGGTTAGGGAACGGAAATGATTTAACAAAAGAAATTTCACCTTGTCACTCTCCTGCTTGAAACACTTTTGCAGCTGCATGTTGTTTTTGGAATACAGGTCCAATCTTTTTACGAGGCCCCCACATCAACCCCCCCAGTGACGTTTCTTTCATCAGGCTTTCTGCAGCTTCCTCTGCCCCTGCCATCCTAATTGGTCCTTCTTTTAAAATTTTTCTATTTTAAAAATGATGATGATTATTTTTTCTCATCCTGTCTTATGGTGCTGACTGATTGGTCTTTCTTTCTTTCTTCCTTTTTATTTATTTATTTATTTTTTTGAGATGGAGTCTGGCACTGTTGCCAGGCTGGAGTGCAGCAGTGTGATCTTGGCTCACTGCAACCTCCGCCTCCCAGGTTCAAATGATTCTCCTGCCTCAGCCTCCCAAGTAGCTGGGATTACAGGTGTGTGCAACCACGCCTGGCTAATTTTTGTATTTTTAGTAGAGATGAGGTTTCACCATATTGGCCAGGATGGTCTCGATCTCTTGACATCGTGATCCAACCACCTCAGCCTCTCAAAGTGCTGAGATTATGGGCGTGAGCCACTGGCCTAATTGGTCTTTCTTTAGGACTCCAGGTACCACACGTACGACACATTTTCTTCCTATCTTGTGGCCTTTGTACATGCTATTTGTTTGTTTGGAATGCTCTCCTTATGCCCCCACTCCGCCCTTGTTTACCTCTACAATTCTCTAGTTTTCCATGTCTTAGTTGAAATATCCCTAGCTCCTTAGAGAACCCTGTACTTCTCCCTCACAGTGCTTAGAACAAGTGTAATTATTTATTTGTATGATTAATTTAATGTCTGTCTCCCCTGATGCAGTAAGTACTTGATGCATATTGAATGAGTGAATGAATGAATGAGTGAATGAGGAGACAGCTGGCCTGACCTGAGGGAGTTAGCAGTACTGGTGTGAGAGACAGTGGATATGGGGTGTGGCTGGGGCCAGGCGTGAAGAATGGGGTATGACAAGTCCCAGAACACAGTAATTCCCTCTCCATTGACTTTTCATCTCTCCTAAGCATGTGTGAACTGAGCTGCAACATGATGGGAGCCTCTGAAAGGACACATTCAAGGGATTAGCAATACCAGTCCTTAGCTCTTTAGGGAAAGCAAACATCCTGGGTTGATAAACTGTGCTTAGTCCTATCTCTGTGAATTATAGGAAAATCTTTCAACCTTAAAATTGCTTGGGGCCAAAGAACCTCTTTTGGAATATGTTGCTCTGTGGGGTGACATGCATGTTGGAAGGCAGGTAGCTGGGACAGTGGTCAGGCATGGCTGGCCTCCCTCTCATTCTCCTCTATCTTGAATGGATAAGGCCTTGCTGGCCTTAAGGCTTTGTTTAAGAACCAGGTTGCCCAGTGTCTGTAAACGTTCCTGTGTTAGTTATCTAATGCTGTGTAACAGCTTATTCCAAAATTTAGGGGCTTAAAATCATTTAATAGTTCTTACAGTTTCTGCACGTCAGGAATTCCGAGCGCCGGGGGCAGGACTTGTCTCTGTCCCATGGTGCCTGGGGCCTCTGTGGCTTGAAGGCTGGGCGCTGGAATCCTCTTCAGGCTTCGCCACTGATGGATCTGGAGGTCAATGCTGTTGCTGGCTGGGGGCCTCACTGGCCTGTTGGCCAGAACACCTAAGTGCAACTTCTCTGTGTGCCTGGGCTTCCTCACAACATGGTGGTCGGATCCCAAAGACAAGTGTCTCGAGGCAGAGCCAAGTGAAAGCCACATCCTTTTTAGAACCTAGTTCTGGAACACATGCAGCATTCCTTTGCCATGTTTTATTTGTTAGAAAGGAATCACCAAATCCTCCTCATATTCAAAGGGAGAGGAAATTAGAATCCACCTTTTACAGGCATGTTTTAAAATGTGCCACGTTCCCTTAAACAAAAACACAGAGAGGATCTTGGAATAGTGATAGCAGTTCAAATGTGAAAGAAACAATGGTGTCATAGCAAAAATGTCACTTCTGAAATCTTGGAGGACTCTACCCTGGACAGCGTTTTGCTGGCTGGCTCTGGCCTCCTACCTCCCTTTAGGGAGATGCATTGTCCTCTGAAAAGATTCTCTACCCTTGCTTAAATAAATGTGGGGCAATCTAACTTGTGTGTGTGTGTGTGTGTGTGTGTGTGTGTGTGTGTGTGTATGCGTGTGTGGTGGGGGCCAGGGTTCCTCCTGCCATCCGCAGTTCACCTGAAATACTGCAGACGATGTAGTTGCTGTCTGGAATATTGGGCAGATTCTGAAAGTTAAATTTGTGGTATTTTAGAACTGCCCAAAGAGAAAAATAAATAAATAAGCCATGCCGATAGTGAAGAGTTATGGTTAAAGGAAGGTTCTTTGACTGAACTAGTTTAAATGTTAATTTTATTACTCAAGAGGGCACTTTGGAACTCCCTGTCATTACGGAACAATTAAACTGTAGTTCCTTATTAATTTTAACTGCCTTCCTACGGTAGTTAGTGGTATATAATGTGAATTGCATCCCATTAATGAATAGATTTTTGAATGTGAGTGGGCAGAGTCTTTTATTTGGCTATCCAACAAGACAAGGCCTATGAAAGGAACAAGTTTGGGCCCTTTGAGAATAGAGGGCCTCCCCACACCTCTGTGAGTCCAGGATGAACCCTGGCAATGCCTTTGTTCTGTAAGGATGGAGGGAGGAGTGTGGATTGGGGAAAAGGGTCAGAGAGGAGAACAGAGGAGAGTGGAAGCTATGGGATTGCATCTGCTTCCCATCTATTCTTGGGATGGGTTTGAGCTCCTGTGGTGGAAGGAGTAAAGGCCAGAAAGTTTAAAACATGCAGTCATTACACTTTCAGGAAGGTGCGATGGTTCTGGCCGCCTCCTTAGTCATGAAGTTGGCAGGCAGGAAATGGATAGTTTTTTGGAACAAGGATTTGGAAACAAAAACAGGAGATTTGAGATTCTGGAGTCCTAGTAGCAGATCATCACTTGAGGATATATATATATACACACTTTTTTTTTTTTTGGTTAGTTTAAAATGACATTTATGAAGCGCCTAGTGGATACCTGGCACTTTCCTAGGCAATGGGTCTATTATTTAATTCTCAACACGACTGCATGAGATCAGTATTATTATATCCATTTTATAGATGATAAAAACATATCTCAAACTTAAAAATATAAGATGACATAGATCTTGGCCCTAAGCTCAGGTCCGGCCCAGTCCAGAGCCTGAATTTCAATGACTACATCACTGCCTCTTGGTCGGGCCATACTTTTATTCATATCTTCAGTTGCTCTGATTTTATTTTTAATGCCCTTCTTGCTTGTATATTCCTTAGCTAATAAAGCAGAACACCAGTGTTAAGAGATCTTTAGGGACTGTAATGTGATCCCTTCATTTTATAAGTGAGAAAACTGAGGCCCAGGGAGGAGGATGGACCATTTAAACCACGGAGAGAGTAGTGACTCTTATTCTAGGCACAGCTCGGGGGTGAGGGAGACATGGCTGCTAGCAGTTCCCCAATTCCAGCTCTGTCTGCGCAATCCTCAAATCCTGACCCCGAAATCGAACTCTGGCTTCCTGGGCAGGCTTCTTACCATGGATGTCACCAGCTCTGAGAATCTAGTTAGGCCAGCATTCCTCTGTGTGGGAAAACCATAGCCATCTCTGTCTTGTGCACTTGCAACTTAAATGCTACCAGCCTGTGAAATACAAATTGTATTGGCGCAAGCCTCCACCTTCTTCACTGACAGCACTGACCTCCTCACAGCGTTCTCTGGATTTCCAAGGCTTGTCACAGGAGCACCCATGGCCAGTCTGTCAGCTGTGGCCTCTACGTGGTCTCCTCCTTCCTCTCTTCTGGCTCCCACCTGATAGAGTCTACAGCCTGGCAGGCCATCTGCTGAAGCTGCCCTGAGACCCACCCCAAAACACTGCTGGCTTCCACACCAAAGGACTCTCTCTGGATACCCCTAATGCTTTCAGTTTCTTGTGGGCAGAGCATTGCTGGGTTATGTGGTGCCAATCAGTGCCGTGAGCTTCTGGCCATTACCTCCCACCTAGAATATCACCAGGATGCTCATAACCGTCAGTTTCTGGCCTTTGCTCCTTCTACCACAGGAGCTCAAACCCATCCCAAGAATAGATGGGAAGCAGATGCAATCCCATAGCTTCCACTCTCCTCTGTTCTCCTCTCTGACCCTTTTCCCCAATCCACACTCCTCCCTCCATCCTTACAGAACAAAGGCATTTGTTGATTCATCAAATTTGTTCACTGAGCACCTATTACTTGCCAGGCCTTCTGCTGTGTGCTTAGGGTACAGTGGAAACAGTCATTGTTAGTTACCAATATTCCTCTTTCTCTCTTTTTGATAGAACATCAATTTTATTTGGGGCAAGAATTTGTCAGACCTCAGTGAAGAGTCATTTATGATTGTTCTACATGGATCAGGATAATGCCACCCCCTCATACCCCCACCACCCCATCTAGTAGACTCGTGATCCTGAACTGGATGAGACATGAGAGGAGGCTGGGTGCTTTTGATAAAAAGTGCAGACACGGAAGGGGGCCTGCGTGGTGCTCCCTCTTTCCTCTCTTCCTGCTTTGAATGGGGAGTTGATGTTTGGAGCTTGAGGTCCCAGAACATCAAGCCTGAGTAGCAGACAACAAGAGGATGGCAGAGCAGAAATGCAGGAAAAGCCTGGATCCTGATGGCTTGGTTGCACTCCCAGACCAACTCTGAGGCTGCCTTTCCTCTGGGCTTCTCACTTAGAAAAGAACAAGCACAGACTGGTTTAAGCCAACTTCTTCATCTGTCATTTTCAAGCTCTCCTAACAGCAGGATGGTGATACATCCACAGAGTGATATGATGTGAGTGATACGGGCACAGCCCCTGCCTCCATGAAGTTCACACATCAATGTATACCGGAGATGCTGGGAAGGGTACTGAGTTGCCAATTCAGGCAATGCCTGGCACAGACTTGCTCATTCACTTTTGCCTTCTTTGCACACTGTGTCTTTGCTTGGTATAATTAAATTCCATCTCTATCTGCTTTTACTTTAACTTCTAATTTCCCAGTGTAAATATGAGCCAAGAAGAGCAGATCAAGGAGGCAGCTGCTCCTCGGGGCCTGGCTGGTCTGCAGCATGGTAGATTGTGAGCTCATTTAGAGAACACTCTGGATCGATAATGATTTCAGTTACACCACAGGCTAAGTGTTTGAAGCCAGTGACTCTGAGAGGGGTGATGGATCCATTAGGAATGCTTGGGCAAAGGGTAGAGACTCTTTCCTTCCCTCTTCTGCTGCAAGGGGAGAAGTAATTTCTCTGTTTGGCTGTAAGGTTGCTAGGTCAGTCAGCCCGGGGAATGGTTGACTCACAGTTCAGGTTTTCTCTCAGAGGCAGGAAGTTTTGCCAACAGAGAGGCTGTGGAGGGTGGTAGTTAAGAGCTCCAGCTCTGAGAATCCAGGCTTTTCCCTTTTGCATGCTGTGTGACCTTGGGCAAGTTACTCAGCCTGGCTGAACCTCTATTCCTTTATCTGTGCTCTGTGGATAATCACAGTAGATAAGGCTTCTGTTGACTCTTAACAGGCCTTTTGTGAATCTTCTGGGGAGTGTAATCGCCAAGGAGTGTAACAGTGAGGAAGGGAATTTGTGGAATGCATAGAAATGAAAACATCCAAACAGTTGGGAGTGTAACATAAATAAAGGTACTGAATTAGTCTGTTCTCACGTTGCTATAAAGAACTGCCTGAGACTGGGTAATTTATAAAGGAAAGAGGGTTAATTGACTCACAGTTTCCCATGGCTCAGGAGGCCTCAGGAAACTTAGAATCAAGGCAGTAGGGGAAGCAAACACATCCTTCACTTGATAGCAGGAAGGAGAGGTGTTGAACCAAGAGGGAAGAGTCCTTTATAAAACCATCAGATCTCATGAGAGCTCACTGAGTATCACCGGAACAGCAGCATGGGGGTAATTGCCCCCATGATTCAATTACCTCCCACCAAGTCCTTCCCATGACATGTGGGGATTATGGGAACTCCAATTCAAGATGAGATTTGGGTGGCGATACAGCCAAACCATATCAGGTTCAGAAACAACACAAAACAACATAAAAACACAAAACAAAACCCAAGATATGTTGGAGAGGGGTACCAAGGGTGTTCCCAGGAGGTGTGGGGAAGAACTCAGTTCTGTCTCTTTGCCTAATTCTTTTCTTAAAAAATTAATTTAATTTTAAAAAATAGAAACAGAGTCTCCCTATGTTGCCCAGGCTGGTCTTGAACTCTTGGGCTCAAGAGACCCTCCTGCCTTGGCCTCCCAAGGTCCTAGGATTACAGGTGTGAGCTACCACGCCCAGCCCTCCTTACCTAATTCCTTATCCATTGGCACCACCAAGATCCTACCCTGTGCCCCATGTTTAAAAATAACTACCCCCCCCCAAATATAGCAGTACTAATAAATATTTTAAATGATATTCAAAGTTTTTGTATTTTCTATGGGGGAAATAGGTACCTCTGCTGCTGGTGAATGTGTATCTTAATAAAATAGGAGTTTGAATTGACATCTGAATCAAGAGCCCTAAAAATGATCCTGTCCTTTGAATTAGCAGTTCTATTTTCAGGAAATGATTCTAAGAAAATATAAATCTGGATATGGGAAAATTTAATTAACATGGTTTTTACACAGCCTTGCAAATTAGAGAGAAACTGTCCAATAATTTCTTAAATAAATTCTAGTGAATCGGTACAGTGGAATACCATGTTACCATTAAAAAATGTGAAACAATATTGAAAACTTGAGAAGAGGTTCAAGACAAACACAGACGTGATCCATGAAGACTCTGGATTTATAGTAATACTACTGGGTTTGAAACCTGCTTCTACTGCTTCCTAGCTGTGTGATGTTGGAATGAATTATATAACGTCTCTGTGTCTAAGATTTTTCATCTGAAAAATAGGGCTTACAGATAATAATCACTTAATGGGTTTGGCACATGGTAAGTGCCTTGTCTGCCATTAAGTGAAACTATGAGGACACATTTCCAAAAAAAGAAAAGAAAAAGGAAAGAAAAATGTATATGTGAGAGAAAAAAAGATAAAAATATTAAGAGCATTTATTTATTTATTCTATACTTTTTTTTTTTTTTTTTTTTTAAGAGGCAGCATTTCACTATGTTGCCCAGGCTAGTCTTGATCTCCCGGGTGCAGGTGGTCCTCCTGCCTTAGCATCCTGAGTAGCTGGGACTCCAGGTGCATGTTACCATGCCCAGCTATATACAAATTTATTGAGTACCCCCATGTGCCAGGCTCTGTGATACAACGGTGAACAAAAGAAACACAAACATCTACATTTGGAGGGTTTATAGTGCAGAGAAGAAGTTCCCATAAAAATTGCTGGGGGTCACCATGCCCAGCTAGCCAATTTTTAATTTTTTGTAGAGACGAGGTCTTGCCATGTTGCCCAGGCTCGTCTTGAACTCCTGGGCTCAAGCAATGCTCCTACCTCGGCCTCCCAGTGTGCATAAGCCACCACACCCAGCCCTGTGGTGGATTTTTTTTTTTTTTTTTTTAATTAGAGAAAATCTAAGAAGCAATACCAGTAGGCAAATGCTTAAATGGATTACAGACTGGAAAACAAGATGGCAGCAAACCAAGATACATTTTTTTGGTCAAACAAATGATGTTGGAAAATGCCTGGAAAACATGAGAAAATGTGAACAGACGATCATTAGAACAAGTTATACAGTGGGAAGTTTGCCACACAATTGGATGAAACTACAAGATATTATTACTGTATCTGGAAAAGGTTATGTTTCAAAGATGAAGTGCACAAAGAACCCCTTTTTCATGAACCACAGGAGAAGGTATTTTCTCAACTGTAAATGATCTCTTTAATCAAAACAATGTGTTATTGAAAAAAAAAATTCCTGGGGATATCTTTTAAAAATGTAGACGTGTGGACCCACCCTTAGAAGTCTGGATTCTGCAGTTGTGGGCATAGGTCCAGGAGTCTTCACGTCGTACACGCACCAGAGGGCTCTGCTACAGGCCTTTTGAGACTGCACTGGTGAATATATGTAATAACCAGTATGTGGTTATTGCTGATTGGAGAGGGATTAGTAGTGACTTTAATTTTTTTTTATTCCTTATGTTTTGTAAGTTTCTACACTTAAGATTTTTTTTAATAATTAGAAAAATGTAAACATTTTATATGTTTAAATATGCAGCATCTAAGCCCCTCCTGTCTGCCTTCCCCTATGTCCAGCACAATTCTCATTTCTTGCACAATAACAGAAGAACATCACACAGACTCCAGATTAGGAAAGGCCTCTGGAATGGATGATGGGGGCTGTGATTCTCAGATAGCCACAAAATCACAAAGAGAAGGTGGAAAATTTCTTGCCCAAATCATCTGCTTTTGTTTGAATGTGCTCCAGCCCCGCCTCTCTTAGGCAAAGAAACCTCTTTAAAGATGCATTTCATTTGCTTTCTTTTTCCTGCAAATTCTCTTGACCTTGAGATTTATCCAGTGGCTCTGGTAATTGGTGCAGTTTCCAGAGTAATTTGTATGGACGTTGTGTAATGCAGACATACGGGGAGAAATCTCCACAGTCATCCTGTGCTTGTATCAGGTGAATTTATATTTTATGGTTTTTGGTCAGATTGATTTTTGTGAAACACCCTGGGGTGTTTGCAAATATGAAAGTTCTTGTAGTTCTGGTTGCTTGTTTGTATTTACAGGAAGAATAAAAAGAAGACGAGAAAATTGCTCTCTCTGCTGACAAACTCCTTCTTCCCCAGGAGTGTGGAAGGGAAGGAGATGAAGGGCTTCCAACAGGAGGGAAAACTAGAGGCAGTGAGATCAGAGATCAGGGTGAAAACCTGCCAGTGAGGGCTAATTCGCACCAGGAAGCATTGTCAGGCATGGGCAGCAAGTTCACGAATACTGGGTAGGTCTCATCAAATAAAAAGGTTACGATGAACAAAACTGCTGTGATTAAAGTTCTTAAAATCCCTGAACTCTGTGATGAGTGGGCTCTCTGACCCTGTCTTGAGTTTATTCTGAGGCACCATGTCCATTTTGGGCTGGTCTTTTACATAGAATGAATACCTGCTAACTTGGTTATACAAATTGAAAACTGTATCTTTTCCAATCCCAAACTAAACCAAATGAAACCAAACAAAACTAGAACACCTAACTTTCTGCATGGGTTAGTTCTGATGCCTGAAGTACTTTTAGTGTAAAGGTAGGTTCAGTAAGTATGTAGCATGCATAGCATTACTTCTTCCTTCTGAGCCCATGACAGACATTACTAATCAATTACAGTTGATTAGTAAAAGCTGTCAGCACATTCACTCACTTTCCCCATTAAGCAAACTTGATGCCTGGATTTCTTACCATTATCGCCATCCCTTTTGGAATCACGGTAGGCAAATATAAAGCATCTTCACTGCTATTCTTACTGCAATTCCTGTCTGTTTTATCCTTGACAAATGCCAATAAGAAGTCACAACACTCACAATCTGCTCAGATGTGACCTTAGAATCTTCCTCAAAAACAGTTTTCCACACAGCTTCTACCAATAGATGGGATCTTGTATGGAACAGGAAAGGTATTTGCTATCCATGGGGTATCTGAAAATTAGGAAGCAAGACATCTGCCATTAACCCCTTTGTGACTTAGTTCATCAGACTAGTGTCACCAGAGAATAGAGGGGAAAAGGTCAGGTGTGTACTCTGCAGTCTGGTATTTATGACCCTTCATGGTTTGGCTTCAGTTTCTATTTCTAATTAAACAGCTTATGTCTGCTCAGACAAGCTTTTCCATTTGCTTCCGTATGTCTTGTCTTTTTCCATTTTTAGGTCCTCTGCTCACTCAGCTTCCCCCACCTGGAACACCCTCCTTCCTCTCCACCCACCCAATTTTTGCCATTCTCCAAGGCTTAGCTCATGGTCTGTTGGTTGCACTGAGTCTTTTCTAAATACTAGGAATGATTTGTCTGTGGTCTAAATTCCCATGGCAATTACAATTTATTCAACTCACTTGGCATCAAACTTCTTCCTCTGAAATGTTTGTCCCTTCTTAATGCCTACGTGTTTTAATTTTTTAACCACTAGACTATAAACCTTGCCATCAGGGTCCAGGCCTTCATCTTCCTTTGTGTTGAATATATACTTTGGGCAAGAGCCCTTCATTTCTCCAGGGGTGGTGGGATGAGGAGCAGCTAATGGAGGGGGGAATGAACCTCCACTTTATTTGGCCTGTACTCTGGTTGAAGCCCATCTCTGTTTCCATTTGAGACCTTTTAAGTAGTAATCAAAACATAGACTATGATGTCTGAGGGTTTTTCTAAGAAAAGCTAACGCAGGATAGAGAGATATTCAGAGAGAGGATGTAGATGGTGCTAAAGCTTGGAACCACCAACACCTGCTAGTGGGATGGAGTACTGAATACATTGCAGTTTCCTTTGGTTGTTCCTGCTCTAGTAGGAAGTTATGAAGATATTTAATATTCAAAATCACTTAATCCACAGTCTTGGCCTTGGGGAAATATTGCATTTTATCAAATCAGCTAGCTGCCCTGCTCAGAATCAGACATCAGATGGAGCAAGTAGAGCTTATTTTTGTATTTGAAATATTTCTTAGTAAGCTAAAAAAATAAAGCTTCACTGCTACATAAAGTGATATAGGTTTTATCATTCAAAGCACAGAGAAGAGATATTGGAAAGCAGGCTTAATACTTGCTTCCCGAGTTCTTTCTATATATTTCTAAATTATGTAATGATGGTTTATCCTAAACTATTTTTCTTAATCATAATGTCAACATATTTTTTATATTTTATTTAGGGAATAGATTCATAACAAACGAACACATTAATAAAAATATTCAATGAGAAATTGTTATGCAAGTCATTGAGCACATAAATTATCAGTTTCCACACAAAAGATGAGTTACTAAGAACAGAAAGTTCAATGGAGAGACTGAAACCCAAAGGGTCAACAATAGGCTGAGGCAGACATCCAGGCCAAAGTGACTCAGTGAGCTTGGCTCGCAGGTGCATACTCCACTTGTTATACGACCTGTTTGTGTAAGTTCATACTTGGCTTCGAGCCACTATTGTCTGTAGAAGGTATAGCTACCCTGCTGATGCTATACAGGCTCTTGCTCTTGTGGAGAGAGAGAGAGAGAGAGACACACACACACACACACACACAGAGAGGGAGAGAGGGAGAGAGGGAGAGAGAGAGAGAGAGAGAGAGTAAGAGAGAGTACCAGAGCTGTCCTTCTTGCAGATAGAGGGAGGCTAGGGCTCGACATGGCTTCTGTGCAAGTGCTGGCACCCAGAGTGAAGCTACTGACCCCTGCATGGGAGAGTTACCATCTGGCAGATGGACAGGGGAAGCCAGAAACCAGCTTGTGCCCAGAGAGAGAAAGAGTTAAGCTGCTGATCCTGAAGGCAAGGGAGAGCCAGCCGTGCAGCTATGTGTGGGAGTGGCCGGAGCAAGCAGCTGAAAGTGAACGGTGTGAGAGAGCTAGTGTGAGTAAGCTGCTGATGAGAGAGCTGCTGAATAAAACCATATTCACCTGCCTATGGTCCCCTGAATGTTCTTTCAGCTATCCACCATCCACCCACTCCCCCTTGGACCTCAGCTGGGGCTGGAACCTGACCCCAAGCGTGACATTTGGCGTAGTTGTGGACCTGACACCAGGGAACATTCACCCTGTTATAACTACCCACTACTGGAAACAGATAAATTACAGGCCCAGGGTGGTTTGAGATGGGAATTACAGAACTAGGTGGTCAGGCTAGGTACAGGGCAATACATCGGAATTCTTCCCCTGTGGCCAAGCATTATTACCTCAAGTTTCCACCATGCCCTGTGTAAGTGGGAGAAGGAAAAACAAGATTCTCTGGGATTTCTAGGAGACTTAGAAAACAAGTTTGTATAAATCCTCTTATGAGTCAGTGAGATAATTTCTTGGGGGTATATGCCAGAAGTAGGATTGCTGAGTAGTAGGGTAAGCTACCACTTACCCTAGGGCAAGGTAAGGTAGGATACATGGTAAGCACCAAGAAAGTATCCTCCAGAATTACCTTTTGTTTCCATCTCCAGGAAGGTCCCATTTTCCCATATCCTTACAAAAAGTTTGATGGGTCCAAAGAGGTTTCTTGCTGTCATTTTAATTTTGATTTCTTTGATTACTAGGTGGGTTGAGTAGAGGATTTTCTTTCATGAAACTATAAGTGCCCCTCAAACCATGGCATAATCATCTGTGCATCCCTGGCCTCTATTACCCAGTAGAACCTTATTAAATGGCTGCTGAATTACATGTAATTTAGATCAATGATGGGCCCTTCCCTCAGTAGAGGATTCAGCTGTTCCAAAAACAAGGTCCTTGAAAATTTTTAAAGTTGGAAGCAGCTGTGTCTAGCTAAAGTCTGCCAGAATGACATAGTGATAGTGACCAGAGTATTCATTTGTTTTTCTAAAATCAAAGAACTGGTGAACCTCACGGAATCAAAGAGGAATAGTCAGCTGACGCGGCAGGACCCTTGACGTAAAGTGTCTGATTCCTCCCTTGCTTTTGTCCACAGTGTAATATGTTATCTGCTGCTCACTCTTATTTGATCTGCTTGAAGTCCTTGCCAGTGGCCATCCATGGGAAATCTTCTAGTCCTTCCCCATCCTGTTCCCTCTTTACATCAGTAGTTTTAGGCATGCTGGGGTCATGCATCCCATTAAGAAACCAATGCAAAATATAGAACTTCTCTCCTGAAAACTTATGTATGTACAAAATTTTGCACATAATCTCAGTGGACACCTGATGGCTGATGTGACAATCATTTGTTTATTTATGAACTCATTTATCTATTCACTGGCTCATTCACTTATTCACTCAGAATGCTGAGGTTCAGGTCTGTTAGATGTTGGAGACTCATGAACAATGGTCCCTGCCCTCAGTAGCTTTAGTTCACTGGGGTAAATAGGTAAACAAACCAGTCTAGTATGTGGTGTTGGGCAATATTGTAGAGGTAGAGGTACTGAGGGAGGGCAGAGGAGAAGCGACGAACCTGGGGGTATCATGGGAGGAGGAAGTGATTTCTGAGCTGAGCACCAAGAAGAAGAAGCACTTTTGACAAAGCAACTTGACTTTTTTCACATGAACTTATTTCTAAGTGATTACTGTGGACATTGAAAGACCCTTAACCCTAGGAAAATCTCTGAAGGTCCCACCTCACTCATGTCAAACAAATGAAAGTTTTATATATATATATATATAAAAATATATAGTTATATATATATATATATATATATATAAAAAAATATATAGTTATATATATAAATATATATATTTATATATATATTAAAACTATATATATATGACATATATGTACTTTTTATTGTAGTAATACATATAAAAACACAAAATGCACCATTTTTTTTTGAGACAGAGTCTTACTCTGTTTCCCAGGCTGGAATGTAGTGGTGCGATCTCAGCTCACTGTAACCTCTGCCTCTCAGGTTAAAGAGATTCTCCTGCCTCAGCCTCCCTGGTAGCTGGGATTACAGGCATCCACCACCACACTTGGCTAATTTTTTTATTTTTAGTAGAGATGGGGTTTCACCATGTTGACCAGGCTTGTCTCAAACTTCTGAACTCAGGTGATCCGCCTGCCTCGGCCTCCCAAAGTGCTGGGATTACAGGCATGAGACACTGTGCCCAGGCTCATTTTAACCATTTTTAAGTGTACAATTCAGTAGCAAGAAATACTTTCACAATATTGTGCAACCATGACCACTATCCATTTCCAGAACTTTTTCATCACCCCAAGCAGAAGCACTGTTCCCATTAAACAGTAACTCCTTATTTTCCCCTCCTCCCAGCTCTTGGTTACCTCTATTCTATTTTCTCTCTCTGTGATTTTGCCTATTCTAGGTATCTCATATAAGTGGGATCCTGAAATATTTGTTCTTTCATGTTTGGTTTATTTCAGTTAGCATCTTGTTTTTGAAGTTCATTCATGTTTTAGCATATGTCAGAATTTGATTCCTTTTTATGGCTGAATAGTATTCCATTGTATTTGCATACCACATTTTAAAATTAATTAATCTGTTGATAAACACTTAGATTCACCTTTTGGTTATTGTGGGTACTGCTGCTATGAACAATGGTGTATAAGAATCTGAGTTTCTTCTTTTAATTCTTTGGGGTATACCTTTGGAGTGGAATTGCTAGGTCTTATGGTCATTCTTTTTTTCTTGTTCTTTTTAAAAATAGTGTTAAGAAGATGATGTGACATCTACCCTCTTAGCAAATTTTTTAAGTGTGCAATACAGTATTGTTAACCATACATACAATGGTGTACAGCAGGTCCCCAGAACTTATTCATCTTGCATAACTGAAACTGAACAGCAGCTCCCCATTCTCCCCTCTCTCCTGCCCCTGGCAACTGCTATTCTACTCTCTGCTTCTATGAGTTTGATCATTTTTGGTATCTCCTGTAAGCACAATCATGCAGTATTTTTTCTCCTATGACTGGCATATTTCACTTAGCATAATGTCCTCAAGGTTTATCATGTTGTCACATATGCCAGGATTTCCTTCTTTTTGTTAAAGGCTGAATAATATTCATATATATACCAAATTCTCTTTATCCATTCATCTGTTGATGGGTATTCAGATGTTCCCACATTCTGGCTATTGTGAATAGTGCTAAAATAAACACGGAATGCAAATATCTCTTAGAAACCCTAATTTCAGTTCTTTTGTTTGTATACCCCAAAATGGTATTGCTGGATCATGTGGTAGTTCTATTTTTAATTTTTTGAGGAACATCCACATAATTTTCCATAATGGCTGTGCTAATTTACATTCCCAACAGCCATGTACAAGAGCTCCCTTCTCTCTACATCCTTGCCAACACTGATCTTTTGTTTTATTGATAATAGACATCCTAACATATGTCAGGTGATATCTCATTGTGGTTTTGATTTGTAGTTTCTTGATGATGAGTGATGTTGAGCAATTTTTTATATATCTGTAGGCTATGTGTACATTTTCTTTGGGGAAATGCCTATTAAAGTCTTTTGCCCAGTTTAAAATTAGGTCATTTGTTTTTCTGCTGTTGAGTTTTAGGAGTTCCTGATATATTTCAGATATTAACGCCTCAGCAGATATATGGTTTGCAAATGTTTCCTCCCATTCTGTAGGTTCTGTTTTCACTCTGTTGATTGTGTCTTTGGCTGTGCAGAAGTTTCTAGTAGTCCCAGTTGTTTTGCTTTCATTGCTTGTGCTTTTGATGTCATGTCTAAGACATTATTGCCAAGATCAATGTCATTAATATTTCCCCCAATGTTTTCTTCTAGGAGTTTTACAGTTTCAAGTCCTACGTTTAAATCTTTAATCCATTTTGAGTTGATTTTTATGTATGGCATAGGGTAAGTGTCTATTTCTTTCTTTGGCATGTGGATATCCAGTTCTCCCAACACCATTCATTGAAGAGATTGCCCTTTCTCCCATTGTATATTCTTAGCACCCTTGTTGAAGTTCAGTTGAAATATGGCAATTTTATGTTTAACTTTTTGAGGATATGTGTGTGTGTGTGTGTATATATATAGTGTTATATATATATATATATATAAAATGTATATATGTCAGTAGAAATTTTTGATAGGATTTCAAATTGGGCCTTATAAATTACCTGGTTACTTAATATTACTTAATTTATGATTGCTTATTTTAATTTCAATTTTATAAGATTCTTACGTTTTTAATTTGGTAATCATCTAGCGGAGTGCTTCTCATATTTAAGCATCTATCAGAATCCCTTGAAGGGCTTGTTCAAACAGAAAATTAGATAATTGTCCATCCTCGTAGTTTCTGATTCAGTAGATCTGAGGTGTGGCCCAAAGGTTTTCATTTCTAACATGCTGATGTTGCTCCTCTTGGGGGCATATTTTAAGAACCGTTGACCTTGAGAATACTTGGGAATTCTTGAGATGAGAATATAACTTAACAACTGTTTTCAAATGTAATGAAAATGTTATGAATACTAACCCTAATAATTGCTGAGTTGACATATTATGCCTTATAGAAAAACATTTATTAGTTAATGATTTTGCAGTTTTAGTTTTATATTTTGTAATCAATTTCTTCAGGTCTCAAATGGTTTTATACGTACCCCTTCAAACTTAATCACTGTGCCCAAAGTATTGATGGAGAAAATGGCCTTGCACAACATCTATAGATTTGCCTTAAAAAGAAAAATGACTGGATAGTATCCCCTTGTGTGAATGTACCATAGTAATTTCATTAATCACTCCCAATGAGTAAACCATATTATTTACACTGTTTTCCTTCTATAAGCAGAGCTTCTTTGAACATCTCTCCATCCCTGGGGTTCATACTTCTAGCTGCTTGTTAGAATTACCATTACTATACTTGGGCCTCACTGCCAGAGGTCTGCTCTCATTTTATTGGTCTGAGGGCTGCAGGCATGAATATTTTTTTTCAGGAATTCTTGGTAGCTTTTTCATGGTACTTTCTTTTATTATTATACTTTAAGTTCTAGGGTACATGTGCACAAAGTGCAGGTTTGTTACATATGTATATATGTGCTGTGTTGGTTTGCTGCACCCATTAACTCATCATTTACATTAGGTGTTTCTCCTGATGCTATCCTTCCCCCATCCCCCCACCCTATGACAGGCCCCGGTGTGTGATGTTCCCCACCCTGTGTCCAAGTGTTCTCATTGTTCAATTCCCACCTATGAGTGAGAACATGCAGTGTTTAGTTATCTGTCCTTGCGATAGTTTGCTCAGAATGATGGTTTCCAGCTTCATCCATGTCGCTACAAAGGACATGAACTCATCCTTTTTTATGGCTGCATAGTATTCCATGGTATATATGTGCCGCATTTTCTTAATCCATTCTTATCATTGATGGACATTTGGGTTGGTTCCAAGTCTTTGCTATTGTGAATAGTGCCACAGTAAACATACTTGTGCATGTGTCTTTATAGCAGCATGATTTATAATCCTTTGGGTATATAGCCAGTAATGGGATGGCTGGGTCAAATGGTATTTCTAGTTCTAGATCCTTGAGGAATCGCCACACTGTCTTCCACAATGGTTGAACTAGTTTACAGTCCCACCAACAGTGTAAAAGTGTTCCTATTTCTCCACATCCTCTCTAGCACCTGTTGTTTCCTGACTTTTAAATGATTGACATTCTAACAGATGTGAGATGGTATCTCATTGTGGTTTTGAGTTGCATTTCTCTGATGATTAGTGATGATGAGTATTTCTTCATGGGTCTGTTGGCTGCATAAATGTCTTCTTTTGAAAAGTGTCTGTTCATATCCTTTGCCCACTTTTCGATGGGGTTGTTTGATTTTTTCTTGTAAATTTGTTTAAGTTCTTTGTAGGTTCTGGATACTAGCTCTTTGTCAGATGGTAGATGACAAAAATTTTCTCCCATTCTGTAGGTAGGCATGAATATATATATTTTAAAAGATTCTCAGGTGATTTGAATGTGCAGCCAGGTTTGAGGACCACTGTTCTACATGCATCTTTGGCCACTTGTGCTGCGTCTTATCTACTCTGGGACATTGCCTTGAGATCTGATGCTAACAGAGAAGGCTTATCGTTGTCTTTTTAAAAAGTGACCCTTCCACAAGTCAAGACATGCTATGTTGTAAGATCATTAGCAGCCTCAAAAAGTGTCCCATTAATTTCTTCTTCTCTAAGACATGCACACACACATACCCTTCTCTAGCAAAGATGCTTGTCTTTTAATTGCCAGGAAGATAAGAAAAAGAACATTAAAAAGACAAGCTTTATTGAGGGGATCAGGATGGAAGTTCATTCCTTATCTTTAATAGAGTCTCAGGGTTTGTTATTTTCATTATTTAAATTCTAGCTTTGAAGAAATATGTATTGAAGTTCGGTGTTAAAACATTAGGACATATTAATAGGGAAAAGAAAAATACTTAAGTCTATTTTCTATTTAATGAAGAATAATGAGAATCTAGTCTAATTATCTTGATCAACTGAAGTGTTCAAGTGCGAATGTTACATTTTGGGTTTGAGAAAATGAATGACTATTAATAGACACAGAGGTTTTGTCACTGTTGTATGTGATGCTATGAACCAAGGCAAAGAAACAAGGATGATGTTCAAAATGTATAACAGCTGGTGTGGCATGGACACTGGGGCTGGCTGGTACACAGCTCTGGTCCATGTTGACCAAATACCAGCCCTCCACATACATTGGATGTATGGGTGTCAAAGTTCTTCTGCTCTCATAAAACTATCCCACTTGCCTGTCATATTGCCTTGGATTCACCACTCTCTTGAGTAAAGATTTTATCTTTCCTGGGAGGTAAATACAGATACACCTTTAAGGAGGGTATGTGTGCGAGGCCTTCATTTCTCAGTAGCTTTTGCCCTCAGCCTTGATGACTTTGTAATTTATAACATAAACAAATTCTTCCTTTGAAAATTTCACTGATGGATTGGATGCAGGAGAGGTCAGTGTTGATGGGGGAAATGGGAAAAGGACTTGGAGATCAGTCTGGCCTGTTTTGTTTTTTAAATCATTTTGTTAAGTAATTAACCTTACCAAATAATAGTAGGTCTGGATGGAACTGTATAGATGACCTGTTCCACTTGCCCCAATTTACATATGAGGAAGCTGAGCCGAGAGAGGGAAAGTGATGGGGCTAGGGCCACAGCTGTTTAGTTTGGCTGTGTGGAAAGAACTTCAGTGTCAACACTGGCTTCAAGGTCTGGCTGTGTTCCTGATAACGTGCGGCTCTCCTGTTCTCCTCCAGACTTACATTTCTCATCTGCAAAGTGGGGAATACCTTTCAAAAAAAATTTAAAACATGATTCATAGAAAAGACGATGAAGATATGTCAAAGATTTTATTCAGCTTATGAATGAATGAATGATTCAGTAAGCAAGTGGAGGTGGTTCAATAAGAGAATTTGAGGAACAGAGATTTATATAGTAAATCAGTCAAAGGAATGGGGAAATGGATTTGGTAAAAGATAAAAAATTGGTCAACGTTTTATAGGGCAATGAAATTGTAGCCTTTGGGACCGAAATGTACAAGTTAACATTATTTCCCCCAATGTCTGTTTTCTGGTTAGGTAGTGAATGGTAAAATCAAATAAAGTCATCGATATTTAAATAGTCCTCATCCTCTGGTGAACCTGTTAATAACATTGGAAGGATATGCATTGATCATCTTATTTTATTTCCAAGTTTTATTAATAGATAATTTTTCTTAATAAGAACTAGAGGGGATGATGAAAAAAATCTGTCTAAAGTATTCCTCAAATATTACAGTTTTGCAGGACAATGTGTTTCTGGACTTTTGTAGGCACTTGATTCTTCGAGAGTCCATCCATCTACATTTCTCCTATGTACACACTGCAGGAGAAAGGTGGCCTTGGAAGGAAAGAGTCTGTTTCTTTCCCTGCTCTTAATACTAATCAGTCAATGTGCTAAGTGTTTGAAATCCCAGGCCCAGGAGGAGCCTATTCTTTGCTTGAAGCAAAGAAATAGATCCTTGTCAGTTCAGCTAAGAATGTGTTGAAATAAGTCAACACATTAAAGTTTTTGGAGCAGAAGTCCTGTTGAATTGGGGATTGGGCAGTGGCAGTTGTCCTCTTGTTTTTTGCAGGTAGGGTAGCAGTGCCTGAAATCATTTCACTTCCTTTCTTTCTCACCTCAGTGTCAATATACAGTCATGCACTTTGTCTCCAAATTTAGGCCTTGACCATTAGATCTGGTCAGTGCTGAAACAGCCCCAGTCAATGTTCTCTTTGGACCACCTGTTTCTGAACTTGCCTCTGTTCGCATTTCAAACACTTTAATTATTTGATTAAGAAATAGACCGATCCTTGTCCTTGGACTGGCAGTGATCCCACTGAAACAGTTTGGAAATACCTAGTTTATTTGTGTTTCTCACAGCTTGTATTCCCGAGCTGAACCCGTTCTGTTCTCTCTTACATATCTGCAGAGATGGTAGAACAGAGAGTGCCATAAATTAACCCTCAGCTTTTAGCAAGGCTGCCTTTGGTCATGTTGTGAATGTTTGGGTAATACGTTCCTCCCTGTGCCTTTGATCCCAGGCAGCCCCCATCCTGGGTCTTGTATCTTCTGCACACCCCATCAGAAATGGGTGAGACACACTCCATTCATTCATGCCAAGGAATAAATGACTAGCAGATTTTAATTTGTGAACCATCCTAGAAATTCAATTTTTAAGAAATATCTTTTTTCATAAGAAAAGTTTTATTATTAAAGGCTTAGAAAATACAGAAATGTATTAAAAAGCAAATTTAAATCACCTGTAATACTACTATTCAGAGATAATAAATGATGTTAATATTTTGCTGTATTTGTTTTCAGATATACACATACTTTAAAAATTCAAGACTATGCTGTTTCGTTAACATTTTAATAGTGATCGAAGCTAGCTCTAAAGGTGAAATTTCACATAGGGGATTGAAGAGATTCGTTTGGGTAGGGGGAGCGGGGAGGAAGTAAATGGGAATGGGAGTGAGCATTGGAAGTGTACGGATACCCCTGAACTAACACCCTGGAGGTAGTTCCAAAGAAATTATTCTATCCAAAGAAATTATTCTATCCAGAGAAATGATTCTCTGGCCCCGGACTGGGCTAGCAGAGATGGTACCTTAGAGAGAAAAGGTTTGTTTTGTTATTTATTTATTTATTTATTTTTTGCTGCGTATGCATGGAGCAGGTGAATCTAAGGCATTGCCTTTCCAGTTTGAGAATGTACTCTAGCCTTCCCCAACTTTGTGCATGGCACCACTGCCCACCTGGTGACCCAAACTACTTTGCCTTGCCTTTTACATTCTGAAGGTTCTGTCAGAGGCATGCAAACCAGAGCGACCCCATCTTGAATTAGGGCTGGGTAAAATGAGGCTGAGACCTGCTGGGCTGCCTTCTCAGGAGGTTAGATAATCTTAGTCACCGGATGTTTACAGTTAAGAGAACAGGTTCAATATTTACCAAACAGACCCAGGACTTAGCAGACCCAGGACTTAAGAGACCTGGGAGATGTCCTTCTGTCTTAGATATCTTGAGAACAAAAGCATTCTTAGTTTAAACTAAGAATAAGTTTCATTTTAATGATAATAATATAGATTCTTGCAGAAGACAGTAGTTACACAAAGATTAACAATCCTTTGTAATGAGCCCTCGTAATAGAGCACACCTCCCCATGATTTTTGCTTTGTTGTCTTATAGGTAAACAAGCACTGTACCTAAGGTGGGCGTGTTCCTCCTCTTGCTTTCTGAATGCCCTGTTCTCTCTACAGCATAGGCGCCCTTTTATTCCTTTACTTTCTTAATAAGCTTGCTTTCACTTTCTCCGTGGTCTCACCCCAAATTCTTTCTTGCGTGAGATCCAAGAACCTTTTCTTGGGGTCTGGATTGGGACCCCTTTCCAGTAACAGTTCTACCTTAAAAATATATCCTGAATCTGATCACTTCTTGCCATCTTCTCACCGTTAAGACCTTGATCTAAGTCTCCATCATTTGTTACCCAGATGAGTTCAGTCAATGCTTGGGAAATAAACTAAGGCCAATCCAATGAGAACAGGGAAAGGCTTTCTATTCAGAGCTCGCTACATCAAGGGAATCAGCTACCACCACTTGTATTTTGGCAGAGACTCAAAGCTAGGCAGAGGGGTGGAGGAGCTTTACAGGGGAAAAAAGGGAAGGCCTGACTGAAGGCTGTTGTCATGGAGAAGCTGGAGGCAGGCTGACTAGGAGCAGGGCATCCTATGTGATTGCTTAAGGGTGCGTATTTGGCTTTCTAAGTTGGTTCTAAGTTGAAAGGAGGAGCAAGATTTAGTGAAGCTGTCAGTAAATAATTAAGTCCTGCCTGTTTTAGGCTAATCGTTACAGGGGTTATTTTTTGGCTTCCTGACTTGTTTGCTTCTCTAGCAAACAAAGATCTAGTAGTCTGACTTCCTACAAGTCTGTCTTGGCTGGTTACTGAAGATAGTGGGTTGTTTTTCAGGGCTGGTGGCAGATTGTGGGTTAGAGTCTGTAGTTTTATAGATGGTCCGGTCATCGTATGCTTAGTCTATCATGCTGCATTGAAGTTTAATGGTACCCCTTTGGCGAACACTGATACCGAGTTGATTTTGAAGTAGCTGCTATTATAGTCATTTTTTTTTTTTTTTTTTTTGAGATGGAGTCTCACTCTGTCACCCAGGCTGGAGTGCAATGGCACAATCTCGGCTCACTGCAACCACCGTCTTCCGGGTTCAAGCAATTCTCCCGTCTCAGCCTCCCGAGTGGCTGGGATTACAGCCATACGCCACCATGCCCTGCTAATTTTTGCATTTTTAGTGGAGATGGGGTTTCACCATGTTGGCCAGGCTGGTCTTGAACTCCTGACCTCAGGTGATCCTCTCATCTTGGCCTCCCAAAGTGCTGGGGTTAGAGGTGTGAGCCACAGCACCTGGCCAGTCATCTCTTTTTTACCCAGGAAGAATCTAAGGGTAAGAAAGGTTAAGTAACTTGTTCAAGATGCCACAATTACTAAGGAGAAGAGCCTGGCTTCACACCTTGGCACTTTCACTCCAGAAATCACTGCCTTAAGCCTTAAGCCTCCTTTAGCCACTTAGAGATGGGGTTCACCCAGTCCTTGCCAACGTGTTAGCAGACAAACTTAAAATGGAACCTCTCTAAGAACAGAATTTGCACTTAGCTCCTGCAAAGGGGCCCTTCTTGAGGACCCTTCTGTAAGACCTAACTCATTTTTATTGTCTCAGTGAAACTTGACCCCATTCATCCCATTTTCCTTCTACATACTCAGCAGACTTTAAGACACAAAGGAGTGAATCTCTGAGAGGGAAATGATAGGTGCCATAACATCCCTTGTATACACGCTCAGGAGTCAGGCTCCCTAGGTTTGATTCTCAGCACCCTCATTTACTAGCTACAAACCTTGGGTTGATCTCATTTACCTAAGCCTCAGTTTCTAAATCTGTCTATGGAAATGATGCTAATATACTGCCTCCCCTCTGAGCACAAGATTGACATAACAGACATAAAATGCATGTATAATAGCAGGGTGGATGGTAAGTGTTCAATGTGAATCAAAATGCAAATATCTTAGAAGACTCTTTTCTGTACCCTTAACTAACATAATATGGAAAGTGAGAATTGGAATTGTTGACAGTTTGGGCTGAGAAGAAAAATAATACATATTCCTGTTTTTCAAAAATTGGGAAAAGTTAAGACTTTTTGAAACAGTTGACAAAAAGTGGCATTTTACCCCTTTCCCACTCATTCCCACACATGACTCCTCACCCCACACATTATTTACTTTATGAGATCGTCCAATGATTACAAAGGAAAAAGGCTGAATAAAATTTAGTTTTTACTGATTCAGTCAAACAACTGCTCATGTTAATCCAAATAAACACACAATACATGAGGGACTTCATATCCTATTTTATTTTTCGTCTCTGGGTCACTATAGTACTTGAAATCAGTAGAAGCCAGATAAATAGGTATTCACTGCCTATTTACTGGAGGAAAAATACAGAGATGAAACAATAACGTGTCAAAGGCCTTATCCTCTCCTTGGGTACAGAGCACAAAAGCATAATTTAAATCGCTGATTTAATACAAGAAAAGAGATCCACACCCCCAACGTGGCTCATGTTCTGTCCAAGGGGTATCATCCAATCATCAGGTTAGCTAGAGAAATTGGCACAAAGGGGGCAGAATATTGGCTTAGTGGTGTCACAAGAGCTGCAGTCCCTGGGTGGCCAGAGGGATGGCCTCTGGAGTCCTATATAACAGCCACAGGCAGGGTGGCAGAGAATGTGGGTGCAAATGTAGAAGAGTAAAGTAAAGACGGGGGCTTGTGGAAGTGCCTACCTGACTGCCTTAGTTTCTTAATGATTTAGAGAAGCAAAGTCAGTGGCTGAAAATGGGGGTGGGGGCTTGAGGTCTGAAAAGAGAGGAAAAGGCTGGCTCAAAAATCCCAGCACTGGGGCTGACACTGTGAAACCCCGTGGGGGGAGGCTGAGGCAGGAGAATTTACAGTGAGCTGAGGTTCCAGCCTGAACAGCGAGAGAGGAGAAAAAGGCGTGAAAGAGTCATTGCCGTAGGAGGGTGGGAGGATGAATAAGCTAGCAGCAGGAGTTACTTGAGGGTCACGGTTATGACTTTGCAGTGACTCAGTGGGCATGGTTGTGCTTTTTTTCCAGACGCTTTCAGCTCAGGGTGCAGGTGCAGAGCAGGCAGAGACTTGGTTTTAACCAAGAAAGGAGTACTTTAGCCAAGCAACTTTGACAAAGTGAGAAGAGGCCTGTGGGTTGGGCAAGAGTGAGAGATGGTAACAGTGGACCAAGGAATCTGAGCCATGTCAGGACAGCCAGCCAGTGAGGACTTGGTGTCAGGGAGAAGGTGAAACACAGTGAACAGGGGGTAGAATCCATGGATCATAGGTCCCTGGGGGGTTTAGGATCACAGGAATCAGGATATTAAAGGGGGTGTTTTTAGGAGGTGTGACAGTGGTGCTTAGAGAGTGGGATGCTTGAAACTGAGATTTCAGAAGGGCTTTAATGATTGCTAAAGACAAGGTCTAGGGTCTGGCGTGAGACCCTGGGAGTGAGTGGCTGAAGGATGGAGGAGAAGCTCATCGAAGGTGACAAAATGAGGGAACTGAGTGAGCAGGATATAGGAAGGATCAACAATGTAGAAACTGAAATCACCAATAAGTAAGATAGGAGTGGTATTGGACAGAGTGACAGTGAGGCAAGAGTGAAGTAGCTAAGGAACAAAGGGCGTAACCCTGAAAGTAGGACTGTAGCAAGGAGGGGTGGTGGGTGGTGTAATGTGATGATATGGATTCAAAGCTGCAGGATGTTACAGAGGAAGGAAAGAGGGTGGTCTAGAAGAGAAGAGGATGGATACTACTTCATCTCCAGGCCTACTGGATGGGAGAGAGCACAGTTCTCATTTGAGAAATCTTCAGGGAGAGCTGGGATTCTGCTAATGTGGTCTTTTGGAAAATTCAGTGAACAGGTTAAATGTATAAGCAGTCATACAAAAGAATAATAAAATGAGGCTGGGTGCTGTGGCTCATGCCTGTAATCCCAGAACTTTGGGAGGCTGAGGTGGGAGAATTGCTTGAGCCTAGGTGTTCAAGACCAGCCTGAGCAATATGGTGAAACACTGTCCCTACAAAAAGTACAGAATATTAGTCAAGTGTGATGATGTGCACCTGTAGTCACAGCTACTCAGGAGGCTGAGGTGGGAGAATCACCTGAGCTGTGGAGGTTGGGGCTGCAGTGAGCCGCAACTGCACCACTGCACTCCAGCTTGGATGACAGAGCAAGATCCTGTCTCAAAAAAAAAAGAACAATGAAATGAGATATGAGTACACATGTTGCTATGATTACTCAGAGGAGGAAAGAATATGAAGGCGGATGATGGAAAAGAAAGTGATATTTAATAGTTGACCTAAGACTTAAAGGTGGTTAAAAGTTCTCCATTTGGATAGGGAGGAAGGAAGAAGGAATGAAGGAGAAAAGAAGGAGAAAGCAAACCACGAGCAAAGGCATGATGGCATGGTTGGACTTGGGGAATGGGAAATAGATTGGTGAGAACAGAGGAGGAAGGATGAGGGGCTGGAGAGTCAGAAACAGAGACCTCATCACGAAGGGCCTTGAATGCCACATTTTGAGTTTGAACTTTTCTTGGAAATGGTAATGAGCTATCAAAAGAGGATAAGCCAGACAGTAACTGGGTTTATAAAAAAGAATGTTGAATTAAATAAAACAACCATTCTGTGATTTGCATTTGTTCATTCACATATGTATCTATGAATGCACACATACATATGTTGGTTTCTGTGATGCCAAGTATGAGGTTGATTCAAATTGCTCCATCTCAGATTATTTTGGCATCTGAATTCAATCAAAAAACTGAAAATTTAAGGCAGAGGCCAGAACACTAAGTGGCTTGGTGAAGAGAGCTAAAGACCCCGAGTGATAGGAGGCTTTGTGGACACAGAGATCTGAATTTAATTCCCACGTTATCACTGAACAATTTATACCTTCAGACAAATATCTTAATTTATCTGACCCTCCTTATAAGTAAAATGGGAATAATAGTCCCTACTTGAAAAATTCGTGTGTAGATTAAGTGAGATCGTGCAGTAACATATTTAGTAGAGTGACTGTGTCACGTGGTAAGTGCTCAGTAAATATTAGTTACTTTTATGGTGCATTCATTTCGGGCCCACATATCTTCTACATTACTTACTTTGTGGTATGGCTGTACATGGAATCACCCAGTTTTTAAAGTGTGTATACGTTGGCCCCACCCACGGTGATTCTGATGTAATTTATCAGGAGGATGGCCTAAACGTTTTCATAGCTCCCCAAGGTGATTCTCAGGCACAGTGGAGGTTGCTACTGGTTCTCAAAGGGTTAGACTCTGAACCAGCAGTGTTAGCATTGCCTAAGAACTGGTAAGAAATATAAAACTTCCCCCATCTACTGAATCAGAAATTCTGGGATTAGGGGTCAGCAATCTGTGTTTTAACAAGCTCCCAAGGTGATTCTAATGTACACTTAAGTTTTAAAACCACCAATCTAGGGCTAGAAATTCAGAGTGGTCAGTTTAATCTTTGGCATCTCTTATACCTGACATGTATATATCTCAAATCCCCTGACCATCCCCCACTTCAAACAAAATGTAGGTGCCAGGTACTGATGATATGCAGCTGGATGAGGAAGACACAATTCCTAGTGCCATGAAATGCCCAGTGTAAACACAAACAAACAAAAAAAGCTAGGTAGCTGCTCTGGCCTTGGGCAGACTTGTGAAGGGCGACTTAGGTCCTCAACTTGTCCATTTCATACCTTTCTCTTCCTTAATCCCCTCCTTTATGCCCTGCCCACATGAAAACTTGCTCTCAGGTATGACTCTAACCTTAGTCATTTTTAATTTAGTTGGAGCTATTCTGAGGATGAATCATGTTTGCAAGCCAGCGTGCACCTTGGCGAAGGGACTGTGTCTCTATTTCTTTGTATGGATGCGCTTCTCTCCTAGCCCTCTTCCCGGTTCCATTTCCTGCAGTAACAGGTTGCTTGCATTTTAAGTGGTATAATGCTGAAGAGCACCGGCTTTGGCACCATGGACCTGGGGTTTGAATCTGCAGTTTCTTAGCTGTGTAATCTTGGGCAAGTCAAGGCACTTCTTGGCAGCCTCTGTTTCCTCATCTACAAAATGGGCTTGATAATTTTTAACTTCAGACAGTTGTGAAGACTGTATAAAATAATGCTTGGAACATGATGAAATCTAGGATATAAAGAACACTTGATGAATGGTATTTGTTATCAATAGTTATTAAACTTCATTTTCTTATATGGAAGAGTAGCTTTTATCTGGAGTATATGATAAAGTGAATGTCAGACTCCAGTGAGTTGTTAAGAAGCTTTGGGGAAGAGTCTGTTTCCCCTGAAGCACAGTTCCAATATTGATAGTCCAGTGAGTTGTTAAGAAGCTTTGGGGAAGAGTCTGTTTTCCCTGAAGCACAGTTCCAATATTGATAGTCCAGTGAGTTGTTAAGAAGCTTTGGGGAAGAGTCTGTTTTCCCTGAAGCACAGTTCCAATATCGATAGTCCCTTTCCAAGCAGCCTGGAACTCACATCCTCTAATGCCTCCAGAATCACTCATTGCCAAACCCTTCCAAAGCTTTCCTATGGTCTCACCAATGCTGATGCTAAAACCAACTCGAGCCAGTCCTAAATCTTCTCTTCAGGGAGTTTAATGCCTTGAAAAAGCTTCGAGCTTATTTTAATTGAATTATTTCATTCAGTGTCAGGCTTAAAGAGCACCCTACAGGGCTCCAGCTCTGAATGAATGAATTAAAAAAATCAAATAATACAGATTATGGCATAATCCTTAGGGAGATATAAATAGAATCCCCTCTGTTGCCTTTTCATTTCCCTAGGTTAGTTAATAAACACAATTCTATAGCATTTGCTTTTCCCTTTTCTCCCCTAATGCTCTTTAGTTGCTTTAGTAAGGAAGAGGATAAAACTCAGAATACAATAAAATGTTGGGGAAGAATTTACCATATGAATATTCAGGGCTGGAAGGGATTTTAGACATGATCTGGTCTAATCGCTACATAATTTACCTGGTGTGGGCAGAGGTCCAGAGAAGGAGATGGGTTGGCCAAGGTCACTGAACTTCTCTTCCAGCTCAACATCACTCATCATCAGAAAAATGCAAACCTGAACCACAATGAGATATCATCTCACCCCAGTCAGAATGGTTATTGTCAGAAAGACAAAAAAATAGCAAATGTCAGTAAGGATTTGGAGAAAATTATACACTGTTGGTATGTACACTGTTGGTAGAAATATAAGTTAGTACAACCATTATGGAAAACAGTACGAAGGTTTCTCAAAGAATTAAAAATAGAACTAACTGCGAGATGATCGGCAGTACCCACCATTGGGCATTCATCCAAAGGAAAGGAGATCAGCACATCAAAGGGACAATTGCACCTCCATGTTTACTGCAGCGCCATTCACAATAGCCAAGATATGGAATCAACCTAAGTGTCAATCAACAGATTGAATGAATAAAGAAAAGGTGGTATATATACACAATAGAATACTATTCATCCAAAAGAAAGAATGAAATCCTGTCATTTGCAGAAATATTGATGGAATTGGAGGTCATTATGTTAAGTGGAATAAACCAGGCACAGATAGACAAACTTTGCAGGTTCTCACTCATAAGTGGGAGCTAAAAAAGTTAATCTCATGAAGGTAGAGAGTAGAATGATGGTTACCAGTGGCTGGGAAGGGTGGAGGTGAAGATGAAGGGAGGTTGGTTAATTGGTATAAAAATACAGTTAGATAGAAGGAATAAGTTCTAATATTGGCTAATATAGTAGGGAGACTATAGTTAATAATAATTTATTGTATATTTCAAAATGGCTGGAAGAGAACATTTGAGATGTTCCTAATACAAAGAAATGACAAATGTGTGAGGTTCTGGATAGCCTAAATGCCCTGATTACACATTGTATGCACGTATCAAAATATCACCTGTACCACACAAATATGTATAATTATTATGTTTCAGTAAAATTAAGGACAATACATGTATATTATATGTAAAAATAGATACAGTATTCATTGTGTGTATATATGGGATTTGATTACAGAATACTGTGTATAGACACACACAGACATATACACATCAGTGGAGACAACTCCATTCATTAGGCTCTTTCTTGGGGAGCATACTTTGTCTTAAAAACAAGACTTTGCTTAGGGTAGGGTGAATCTTAAGTATTAAAAAATGCTGCTTAATTGTTCAAATAGTAAAACAGATGTTTTGGAGGGAGGCAGGATCCAACGAGGACATCACGTGTGGGAAGAAGAGAGAAACTCGATATTCTTTCGTGGCTTCCCTTCTACTCTTTCATCTTGACCTTTCACCGCCTTTTCCCCAAGCAAAGCCTAGGAGGGCCTTAGAGAACAGAGACCTAATGAGGGAAATGAGAAGTGGTTACCATGGGGCATGATGTGAACCCCCTTCTCCATGTTTCCTCCGTGATGTGAACCCCCTTCTCCATGTTTCCTCCGTGATGTGAACCCCCTTCTCCATGTTTCCTCTGAGATCTTCAGTCTCACTGTTGCTCCTTGCTTCTTTCAGTGAGTGTGGCAGATGTACTTAAAGTGTTGACAGTTGTTGGGCAATAGGAATTTGCCTTCTTTTCCTTTGTTGCCCAATTAAAACCTTTTCACTGCTTGGGTGAACTCAGAGGGACCGATCAGCCTCTTCTGGGTCTTCCCTTGAGGCAGGTTTTTCCGGGGTGTTCTTTCCTCATGGAGCAGGGCATGTGGCTGGTTTCAGCACTGGCCCTTCACAGCAGTAGCCATAGGCATGGGGGCCTTTTGGGCCATCATTATGGCAGAGTCTGTTCATGATGCTCTGATAAAAGTTTATCATCTGGGGTTTTGGATCCATACCATATTCGTAGTATTTCATTTTCTATCTATCTTGGAGAACAGTCTTGGGGAAAAGAAAGACAAAACCTGACACATCAAGTTCCTACAAACTTTGTTTCATTTATTTTTCACATCAGACCTTATTTTGCAGCTGAGAAAATTGAAGTAGAGAGAGTTTGATGATGTACAGAAAGTCACATAGTAGAGCAGGGATTATCTAAGATCAGTCTGATATCAAAGGGAGGGAGCTTGTTCGTTTTTAATAATTCCAATGGACCAGAGATGAACACTTACAAGAATCTAGCTGGAGTTAGTTAACTTAGGGGTGGGAAAAGTGTTTTACTTATAGAAAATATCCTTCAAAAGAAGGAAATCCTCCCACTTGTGACAACATGAATAAACTCAGAGAGGATGTTATGTTAGGTAAAGTAAGCTAGACACAGAAAGACAAACACTGCATGTGTTACTTATATGTGGAATATAAAAAGACTAAACTTATAGAAACACAGAGTAGAAAAGTGGTTGCCAGAGACTGGGGGTGGCGGAACTGGGAGGATTTTGATCAAAGGGTAAAAACTTTCAGTTACAAGATAGTAAGTTCTGGAGATAAAATGTACAGCATGATGAGTATAGTCGATAATAATGTATTGAATGTTTGATATTTGCTAAGAGAGTAGATCTTAGATCTTAAGCATTCTTACCACACGCACGCACGCACGCACACACACACAGAGGCACAAAAGTAACTACAGTCATGAGTCACTTAATGACAGGGATGCATTCTGAGCAGTGTGTTATTAGGTGATTTCATCGTGGTGTGAACATCATAGAGGGTACTTACACAAACCTAGATGGCAGAGCCTACTACACACCCAGACTGGGTGGTCTAGACTGTTGTTCTTAGGCTACAAACCTGTACAGCATGTGCTGAATACTGTAGGCAATTGTAAAACAATGGTGTTTGTGTATCTAAACATAGAAAAGGTAAAGTAAAAATGCAGTATAATCCTATGAGTCCACTGTTGCATATGCCATCCGTCCACTGAAATATTGTGATTTGGCACATACCTGTATAGGAGGGGATGAATGTGTTAATTAGCTTGACTGTGATAATCGCTTCACAGTGTATAGGTATATCAAAACATCACATTGTACACATTAAATATCTACTTTTTTTGGTCAATTATAACTCAATAAACATGGGGGGATATCTACAAAACTCTATTTTCTCCTTCTGAGCAAGAAATAAGAAGAGACAAAAACTGCCACTTGAGGGACTGAGGGTAGTAATTAAGCAAAAAAGAATCCTTGACAATGATGTGACATTCATTGGACATTGGAATTGGTTGCTAAGTATTTAAACAGGCTGAGCTTTTCCTTAAGGGTGATCTTATCTATTAACTGCCTGAGAGGGGAAAGCACAGAGGAGATGATCTCTTCAGTCCCTTGAAAGCTGTGTTTGGCAAAGAATGGTCTAAGACCATATATATCGAAATTGTCTGGGGCGCTTAACTGGAGATTTACGTTTTTCACAAGTTTCCTTTATCAATCATGGTCGAGTCAGAAAAATAGCAATGGAGAGAGATTTAACGCGTGGAATCAGTTACTGTATCAATTATTTATTTTAGGGTAACAAAACATACTAATACCAATAGCTTAAAACAGAATGTTAGAAATAAATTTTCGATGCTGCAAAAGAAATAGCACTCGAGCATAAATTTTCTCAGCAATGCAATTTACTTCTATAGAATGGTGCATCTCACTGATGGAGCAATGGTGAGAGCACACTGGACAAGGGAGGGGAAGGGGTTCTTATCCTAATGCAGCTAGTCCCTACTGCTGTGTCTTTCCCCTGTTGGCTAGGGTTGGACCGCACAGTGTAAGCTAATTACAATTGGCTATTTTAAAGAGAGCAGGAGTACGAGCCAGAGTTGTGGGGTGAGTAGTTTGGCGGGAAGGATGGTTACAGAACAGGTAACTCAGGATGACCAGGAACAGAGCGGGTGACCAAGGATTACTAAGGTCACAGCAAGTGACCAAGGGTGACTAAGGTCAGAGCAGGTGATAGAGGCTGGGAGGGGTTGTTTACTGAAACTAGGGGCAAGGAGAAGTAAAGAAGGAGAAAGTTAAACTTTAAAATGAGGAAGAAAGAACAGGGGAGCTGAACATACTGATACATTGGTTCTTTGGAGAGGATCTCAGAACTCTTTGTACTTAACAATTTACAGGCTAAAACCTTTGAAGAGAAATTTATTATATCGTACACAGAGCAACCATTTATTACTGCTCATAAGTCTATCAGTAATTGGAATTATACTGGGTTCCCTTGTATGCCTGAGGTGAGTGTCAGGCCAGTGGGGTGGCTCTGATTCTGGGGTCTGGATGGTGTATTAGTCTGTTTTCATGCTGCTGATAAACACATACCCAAGACTGGGTAATTTATAAAGAAAAATAGGCTTAATGGACTCTCAGTTCCATGTGGCTAGGGAGGCCTAACAATCATGGTGGAAAGCAAAAGACACGCCTTACATGGCGACAGACAAGAGAGAATCAGAGGGCCAAGCAACAGGGGTTCATCAGCAAACTCTGCTGATGCCCCTTGTGAAACCATCGCATCTTGTGAAACTTATTTGCTACTGTGAGAACAGTATGGGAGAAACTGCATCCATGATTCAATTATCTCCCACTGGGTCCCTCCCACAACATATGGGAATTATGGAAGCTACAATTCAAGATGAGATTTGGGAGGGGACACAGCAAAACCATATCAGATGGTTATTGGCTGGGGCCTCTTGCTTCTACTCCATGATGTCTCTTATCTTCTAGCAGACTAGCCTGGGCTCATTCATATGGCAGCACAGCAGGATTCCCAAAGTAACAGTGGAAGCATGCAAAGTCTCTTTAGATCGAGAATCAGAACTGACATCATATTGCTTTGGCTGCAATTTATTGGCCCAAGAAATTCATAAGGCCAGCCCAGATTTAAGAGGTAGAGAAGGCCTGGCACAGTGGCTCACGCTTATAATCCCAGCACTTTGGGAGGCCAAGGCGGGTGGATCGAGATCGAGACTATCCTGGCTAACACGGTGAAACCCTGTCTCTAATACAAATAAAAAAAGTTAGCCCAGTGTGGTGGCATGCGCTTGTAGTCCCAGCTACTTGTGAGGCTGAGGGAGGAGAATCGCTTGAACCTGGGAGGCGGAGGTTGCAGTGAGCCAAGATCGCACCACTGCACTCCAGCCTGGGTGACAGAGTGACTCCATCTCAAAAAAAAAAAAAAAAAAAAAAAAAAAAAAAAGAATATATATATATATATATAAATATTATATATTTTGATAGGAGAAGCTTTAAAGTCACATTGCAAAGCATTGTGGAGAGAGGGAAGGGATTAATTGGTACCATTTTCTGCCAATCGTCTACCATAGTTAAAAAGGTGTTAACAGGGCTGGAGGAACAGAAGGAAGGAGTATGCTAAGGATTAAAAAGAAGAAGGAGTCCTCTTGGTGAGGAAGCTGCTGGTCTGGAGCTTTGATGGGCAGTGCTGGGGCCTCAGAGGGACATGTGTCAGGCTGCTGCTGCTAGAATTGCTGAAGAGACAGCAAACTCTGCTGATGCTAGAATCAGGATGACTTCTTTCTGGCTGTCAATGAGTCACATTAGCTGAACCTGACCAACAGCCGTGGTAAGGGAATCTGGGAAGTGCAGCATGTAGGCTTCCAGGGCTGGCAGCATAGAGCAGAGTACAGAGGCTGTGGGATTCTTATCATTGTAAAGTTTGAAGATCCGCTGCTCTAATATGCTATGATTCCAGGGCAGTAGCAAAATGTAAGCCCCATTCTATAGAGGAACACTGGCTGAGTCAACTGTGAACTGGTGAAGGATTCCCAGCAAATTACTCTTGTTGATTTTGCACTGTGGCTTGGCTAAGGGTAGAGTTGTGATTAGATAACTCGTTTGAAAGGGCAAGAAAGTCAGATTTTAATCACATCATTATCTTGAAAGAGGTTATCTCTATGGAGAAAGAACAGATATAAAAATCTTGATGTTTGCCAGTGGATGTGCTGTTTGGTGAATTGTCTTAGCCATTAGGAGAGAATATTTGCATGCATGTGTATGTGAGTGGGGTATAGAGGGATGGACAATCAGAATGAAAAAGTTCAAGGATGTGAATCACATGGAAATGATTAAGCAAAAAGTCAGTCTGCCAAAAGTCTATTGGAAGACACAACTCTAGATTCTTTAATGAGAAGAAGAGATTTATAGGCATATTATTAGAGAAATCCAGTAGCTGCCACTTACAGCCAATTACTAACTACTCCAGTTGTGTGGACACCCAAAGGATGGGGTAGGGGGCAAGAAGGCAGAAGAGAGGGGAACAAATAGCACAAGGATGAGTTTGCTACTGGGTAGTTTATAAAAATTCCACACTGAACACCTCAGATGCTTAATTATGGATCCTGATGACATTTAAACACACAATGGACTGCTCTGGAAGACTAATGTGTTTAAAATATGCATTACTTTCCTACAATAACTATTTATCAGTGATTTACACTGCTCAATTGTTGTTTAAAATTGGCTTGCAAATGTGAAAAAACGTAGCCACATAATCTTAGCTCTTTAAGACACTTCAGAAATCATTGGGCCGGGCACAGGGGCTCATGCCTGTAATCTCAGCACTCTGGGAGGCCGAGGCAGGTGGATCACGAGGTCAAGAGATTGAGACCATCCTGGCCAAAATGGTGAAACCCTGTCTCTATTAAAAATACAAAAATTAGCTGGGTTTGGTGGCACATGCCTGTAGTCCCAGCTCATTGGGAGGCTGAGGCAAAAGAATCGCTTGAACCTGGGAGGCAGAGGTTGCAGTAAGCCGAGATCACGCCACTGCACTCTAGCCTGGTGACAGAGCGAGACTCCATCTCAAAATAAATAAATAAATAAAAAATTGTTGACCGCTTTCCCCTCATTGTACATATAATGAAACTGGAGCCCAGAAACTAAAGCAGATGGTCTGAGGTCACATAGCTGATAGAGACAAAATCAGGACTAGAACTCAAGTTTCATGACTCCCAGCCCAGTGGGTTTATATTCCCCCAACTTTGACGATATTTGTACCTTGTAGCTTGTTTTTTGTTGTTTTCTTGAGACAGGGTCTCACTCTGTAGCCCAGGCTGGAGTGCGGTGGTGTGATTATAGTTCACTACAACCTTGAACTCCTGAGTTCAAGCAATCCTCCCTCAGGTGCCACCATGCCTGGCTGTACCTTGTGTTTTGACAGAGGCTTGGCCTATATCTAAGTGAAACTTGAATGCCATGTTTTCTAGATTCATGGGAATCACCTGTGGGGACTTTTTCCAAATAGATATGACTTAGCCCCCAACTCAAATCTTCAGAGGCAGAACTCAGAGGTGAGGGAACAGAGACTTAGGAGTGTGTATTTAAAAATAAACCTTGCGGCCGGGTGCGGTGGCTCACGCCTGTAATCCCAGCACTTTGGGAGGCCGAGGCGGGCGGATCACGAGGTCAGGAGATCGAGACCATCCTGGCTAACATGGTGAAACCCCGTCTCTACTAAAAAATACAAAAAACTAGTCAGGCGAGGTGGCGGGCGCCTGTAGTCCCAGCTACTCGGGAGGCTGAGGCAGGAGAATGGCATAAACCCGGGAGGCGGAGCTTTCAGTGAGCTGAAATCCGGCCACAGCACTCCAGCCTGGGTGACAGAGCGAGACTCCACCTCAAAAAATAAATAAATAAATAAATAAACCTTGCTATGAGATTCTGATGTCCTGCCTGCCATTTCCCTTGCCCCACCTTGTGCTAAGAATATATTTTAAGGCACTGTTTAGCAGAAGGGAGATTTCTTTCCTGTCTACATACTTTCAGTTGGGTAAGTCTTTTGCCCAAAGCTGATCCTCCACTGAGGGACTTCCTGGGAGGCTCACATGGAATACACACCCTCAGTAGAGATCCCTGTGGGCACATTCTTTGCATTGAAGGATCAGCATGGAGTCACGATAAAGGCATTAGCCATTATCAAGTTGACTTCTTCAAGCTTCTGGAGTCCAGAGAAGTATGGAATGATGTCCAGTTCAGGCCACCTTGAGCACCGATCCCCAGGCACCAGGCTGTTGGTGTGTTCACTCAGTGGTGAGTGCCAGTTATAATCAGTGAGGGGAGCCAGCACTAGGGATAAGTGGGTCTGAGGAGACCTTGTCTTTCTTGTCCAGCGCAACATCTGCCACTCCTGGAACATTTCCTGGCACATGCTAGGTGTTCAGTAAATATTTGTTGATTGAATGAATGAAAGGGAGTCCCTTATGGGTGTCAACGGTGAAACATCTGAATTTAATGTATCTTGAGTCACTCCGTGTTCTCTTTCTAGAAGTGTGGTTGGATTCTGAGTATAGCTGGGATTCATCCAGTAAAGCTCCACAAGGCTTAATATGTGATGATAAATCATAACCCTTCTAGGTGCTCAGAATCAATTTCACACCTCATCTGTTACCGTGAGCAGAGTGTGTGAGAAAGTCCCCTCACCGTGATAATATATCAGCTCACAAAAATCAAAAATGCCTGAAGATTAGAGAAGGGGACACTGTTATAGTCCATGGTGCTTAATCGGCTACCCAGACATTGATGGATTTCAGGGGATATTTACATCTGAATCATGGCATCCAGAATGTCTCAAGCAGAACCCATAGTTTATGGGCAGCATGGTAGCAGTTTATAAAATTCATTTCTTATTATCTGTAGTCATAAACTAGATCTCTCCTTGTAGAAATATTCTCTAACTAGAAAAATAAGAACAGAACTGGAGATGAAGCACTCTTTAGAACAATGAAAGTGCAAGGCTGCCAGAGTCCTCACTGTGCCCATGACAGATAGGACTAACTGGTCATAGTTTATTTTCCTGCCGTGTCTGGGAGCAGCCTCATTGCTTCTTCTTCTTTTTTTTTTTTTTTTTTAACTTTTATTTTAACTTCAGAGGTATCTGTGCAGATTTGTTACGTAGGTAAACTTGTGTCATGGGGGTTTGTTGTACGGATTATTTCAGGTATTACGTCTAATATCCATTAGTTATTTTTCCTGATCCTCTGCCTCCTCCCACCCTCCAATAGGTCCCACTGTGTGTTGTTCCCCTCTATGTGTCTATGTGTTCTCATCATTTAGCTCCCACTTATAAGTGAGAACATGCGATATTTGCTTTTCTGTTCCTGTGTTAGTTTGCTAGGGACAATAGCCTCCAGCTACAACCATGTCGCTGCAAAGGACATGATCTTGTTCTTTTTTAGTCTCATTGCTTCTTAATCCAAGGCTCTAAGAAGACACTGCTGGTTGATTTGAGATGGAATGCTGAACTGAAACTCACTGACCATCGCTGATCTAGAGTTTGTATTTGATTATTATTTCTCTGGAAGGATATTAGTAGGCAATAAGAAAGAGTAAATGGGAAAGCAAATGAAATACCACGGATTTGGAAAGGATCTTGAATTAGATCAGCTGGTCCTTTTCCTTTCTTCTGGGCAGGATAATATTCAAAGTAATTGGCTGAAGAATTCCTCAATGGCAGTGCTTCACTAATGGAAACTTTTGGGTCATCTGCATCAGAATCACACTGGTGATAATGAAGGTACTTGTGCTTCTCTCAAGACTTACGGAATCAGGACCTCTGGGTTTGAAGCCAAGGACACTGCATTAGGACAAGCATCCCAGTGTATCTTAGTGACTTTAAAGTTGGAGAGACACTGCCCTGTGGAGACCTGGATTCTAGTCCCAGCTCTGCCATGCACTTGCTGTGTGACCTTGGGAACATCTCTTACCTAAGCCTTAGTTTCCTCATCTTAAAGAGGAATAATAACATTTGTTCCATCTGTCTGCCTCATAGGGCAGTCATGAGGCTCAATTGAGATGAAGGCACCTGAGAATGCTTTGAAAAGAAATAAGTGCTGTAAACATGGGATATATTTTTGTCCACCTGTTATGCTTGATGGGAAGTTGGGAAACTGAGTCGGATTTTTAAAACTGCATTATAAATTTACCAGGAGTCAGTGATCTATGAAAAACCATGATGACATAGAAAAACAAAACAAAACAACAATTCTGTCGAGTAGACCAGAGCAGTTGTTATCATGGTTGCGAATTAGAATCATCTGGGGATATTTTGAAACTACTTAAGCCAGGGCCCCATCAAGACAGAGTTAAAGAGAACCCAGGGTGTGGGGCCTGGGCAATGGCGAGCTGTTGCATTTGGCTCACATGTAATACTGGGTTTGAGAACTGCTGTTGGCAGTAAGGTGCTATTGAAACTTTCTAAGCAGGTAAGCGATGTCTTCTGTCATGATAGAAGCTTAAGACTGAGCCAGAACAATCCAGACTTTGGTGGGTAGAAACACAGGTTTTGGGATTGGAGGAACTAAAGTTAAAATCCAGCTTTGCCTCATACTAGCCGTGTGGCCATTTGTAAATAACTTACTGTCTCTGAGCTTTAGTTTCCTCTCTAAAACAGAAATGGCGATACTTTGTATGGATATCAAAGGTAAGAGTTGTAGGCAGAGCATCAGTACAGGACCCAAATTACTGTAAATGCTTAAGAAATGGTAGTTATCATGGTGGGCACTCTTATTATCCTTCTCAATCCCAAACTTACTGAGTGCTGGATAGTCGTCAGGGTTAGATGGGCATAGTGGCCTGGGCTCTAACTGGTAAACTTTGCATCCTGATGTGATTTAGCACTGTGTTCAACGCCACCTCCTTTCTCTGAAGGACGTCTGGAGAAGTTGCTGTGCTTAAGCAAGCTTCTTTCTCTACAGCCATGTCTCAGGGATACAGTCAAAGGGTTCCCATTTAGGATGACAATACATAAATCACATGCACATTTATAATTTAAAATGCAAGGGAGAAGGTAGAACTTTTCAGAAGGCCACAAAGAATAAAAATATAATGCACATAAAGACATTGGCATTCTCTTGGTGCTTATTGGCAGGTGGTTCCATTTAGGCCATTCTAAAGTGAGAACTCCTGGGCTGGGTAGAGTGGCTCACTCTTGTAATCCCAGAACTTTAGGAGGCTGAGGTAGGAGGATTGCTTGAGCTTAGGCGTTTTAAGACCAGGCTGGGCAACATAGATTCAATTTCTACTAAAACAAAAAAAGCCAGATGTAGTGGCACATGCCTGTAGTCCCAGCTACTCAGGAGGCTGAGGCAGGAGGATAGCTTGAGCTTGGGAGGTTGAGGCTGCAGTGAGCCACAGTCATGCCACTGTACTCCAGCTTGGGTCACAGAGCAAGAGTCTGTCTTAAAAAACAAACAACTGCAACGAAAACACCCCAAACCCAACCAAAAAAGTGAGAAATTCTCAACCAAGACTTACTGATGGCAGAAACACAAATAACTGATTTCATCTTGGAGGATCCAAGGAGATGTCTTTTAGGTTTTGGAGTCTGCCTTTATAAAACTTTCACTACAGGTGGGGGATACCTTCCTTATTATCAAAGCTTATGCGGGTGAGCAATGCATCCCTTCAAGAGACAAGAGGCAGAAAATCTTATCGATCTGGATCTATCTGCCTGCACCAGGGGACTTTGGTGGGATTTCATGTTCTTTTTTTTCCTTCTGTCTCCCTCTCATGTCTCTGGCCTTTCAAAATATACAACTGCTTCTGTACTAGCACGGTGGATTCCTTACATGTTTTCAGTTCTTACTACTTTATAGACTCTAGAGGTGTGGAGGATTTTAGAGATCATCTGGTGGCTTCAAACTTGTGTCCTACAGATTAAAATGAAGAATTTTCTTTACACAAAATCATAGGGGAAGGCCTGGAATGTGAAACAGGTAGGATGAAAGCAGCTTTGGTGATGTAGGGAAGGAAGCCTGACCCTTTGCACCCTGTGAATGGAAAACACCCCTGAAAGCAATAAACTTAAGCATGCCCCGAGAATGACCCTGAATGGGAGACACACCCAAATGTATCTTCTGAGCTTGAGAGTCTGGGAGTGGTCAACATGGAGATTCGTTCTTGTCTATGAGGAACATCTTAGCTACTGGCTCACCTGTGGAACACAGGCCATACAGGGGATTGAGGCCCCAAGTTTTGGGTTGAATGAAGTTTGCTAGGTGGAGATTGTTAGGGGAAGTGTTAAGTGAAAATGCTATAGAAACTGCATGCATTTTGCAAGTGATTGCGGTTCTTCTGCCCAGCCTACCAGCATTGGACTGTATGTCAGGTGGTTTTCCTGTCCATCTCGCGGCCACTGGACTGTATGTAAGGCAGTTCTCCTGTCCATTTCGCTACTATTGGATTATACGTAAGGTAGTTCTCCTGTCCATCTCACTGCTACTGGACTCTCCCCCTGTATTTAAGCCCCCAATCAAACTCCACGTCTTGTTTTCTGGCTCTGGGTCTGTCTACAGCCTCTCAAACCTGGTGCCTTCCCCACTGCAGTCACTCACAGTTGCTCACATCTCCCCGGGGGTTTTGCAGAGCTAGGTTTAATACAACTGAATACAACTGGTCCCATTAACTCTCATTTTGAAAATGAGCCGAGTCCCCAACAGGGAAAGTAATTGGCTCAAGGTCATGCACTGGATTAGCCCAGGACTTGAATTGAGACTTCCTTACCCTTTTCCACCACCCCTAGATCCACAGATAGAGAAGTCTGAAGGGTGACTGGAGACTGGAAAGTGAATGACCTAACAGTGGATGCCTCCTCTTAGCCAGGCTGCCCCTTTCTTCAAAGCCTTATAACCCTCCACTCCATCTAGAGTCTTGAATGAAAAATCATAAAACTTCTCCCTGACTGGCCGCAGTGGCTCACGCCTGTAATCCCAGCACTTTGGGAGGCCGAGGTGGGCAGTTCATGAGGTCAGGAGATCGAGACCATCCTAACTAACATGGTGAAACCCCGTCTCTACTAAAAATACAAAAAATTAGCTGGGCGTAGTGGCGGGCGCCTGTGGTTCCAGCTACTTGGGAGGCTGAGGCAGGAGAATGGCGTGAACCCGGGAGGTGGAGCTTGCAGTGAGCCGAGATCATGCCACTACACTCCAGCCTGGGTGACAGAGCGAGACTTCATCTCAAGAAAACAAAACTAAACAAAAAAACAAACTCCCTGAACTGGACTCTTTCCTGCCCAGTATTTCCGTTCTTCTGGCTTGTTAATTTTAGTTTGGGAGTCAGAGACCTAGTGACAACCACTGTTGTGCAGGGCTCCTTTGCTGCTCAATAAATGCTAATAAACCATAATCTGCAATCCTATCAATCGCTGCTGCCTGAACCAAAATGAAAGGGCAAAGATTACTTTGGTCTGAATTGGATTTGAAAAGGCTGAAAGAACAGGCTTTGAGTGTGCAGTGGAAATGCCAGTTGAATATTAATTATAGCAGCACCACTGGCCTGCAGAAGGTGCAGTGGTTTAGCAATGAGAACTGGAGAGGGGTGATCAAGTGTGGACGACATACTTGTACATGTGGAAACTGAGAGTGTGGCTTCAAATAGAGCCAAGGGAGCCTTGGGGTTGCTTTCTGCAGCTCTCCTGGTGCTCAGAGGGGTCTTTCTGGTCTTCTAATTTGCTCATCTTATTTACTGCTCAGTATCACCAGGAAGACTCAGCCAGAAGCTATCTTAGGGGCATGTTTTAATTAGTGGCCTGGGGATTCAGCATGGAGCAGCAAGGTAGATGAGGGTTCCAGACCCTCTTTGCCCCACTAATTATTTTCTACATTCCAGGAATGGAATGCTCATGTCTCTAGTGATCCAGACACATAATTACAATAAATCTGCTTTGCGCAGTGGGTGCCTGCACACAAACACATGAAGCATTAATGGGATGGGGGCGGGGGACAGGGAAAGAAATTTGCTTATGGTCCCAGTTAGCCATAGGCAAGGGATGATTTCTGTCTATCTTAACCCATGGCAAACTTTTAAATTATGTATACTGAATAATTTCCTACAGATCTAACTGCCCAATAGACTGTGTGACTAATTGTTTGTTTCCACTTAAAATGGCAACCTCCTGGTAGGCTGTATGTTCTGGTGCAATTATGTCGGCCCCAGGCCAGGGCCAGGCCATTTTAGCCACCTGAGGAGTGTGCTAATTGTCCTGAAGTATGCTGCCTGGTGTGTGTCTCATTGCTGTAGTGGTTTTAATGGGAACTTCTAATTAAAAATGAGAGAGTCAGGGCTGGGTGCATTCCTCCGGCAACAGAGGTTCGGGCAGGGCCCCTTCGAGCACGCGGATGTGAGCCGTCCCATGATTGGGAGCCAGCTGGGGCAGAAATTAATGTGCCTCTGGTTTGGTTTGTCTACCAGGCATGGCTCTGGCTGTTAGAGCTGTAATTAGAGCTGGGCCAATGTCAACATGTCTTCCAGGGCGCCAATCCTTCTCTCGGCTCTGTGTCAGTGTTTGTGGACTGTGTGCCTGTGCGGAAGCTGGGAGGGAAGGAGCTGGGAAGTTTCAGCAACTGCCTGGGCCATGCCTCATAGATCAGAACCATCGATTTTCCTAGAATTTTGACCATCATCTGGTCTTTTGGGGAAAAGAAGGGGAGGCCCAGATAAGAGACCACCTGGTATGGGGAAAGTCGGGGTGGGGGGAAGGTCTCTCCACATCTCTGCCTCCTGGTTTTGTGGTCAGGAGTAGATGAGAGAACATTTTCATGAACTAGTCCACTACTATCATTGGCCAAGGCCTGGTGCTAGCCTTGGAAAGACCTAAGGTTGAATCATTCATGACCTGTGACTTCAGGCTCTGACATTCTAGCAGGAATGACTAAAAAAACCCAACATAGACATGAGTAACTAGAAGCCTATCTATATTAGGTTCCACAGTGATGTACAAAGAACTTTGGAAGTTCAGTGAGTAGGGATAGCTTTATAGAGAAAGTGGTCTTTAGAGGTCTGAATTTGAGATTTGGGCTTTGAGCAGGCATTCTAGGGAAAGAAAATGGCTACAGCAAAAGCACAGAGGTTGCAAAGTACAAAATTTGTTCAGAATGTCAACAGTGTATAAGGGTCCCTGCAAGGTTCCCATGAGCATGGGCTCTGGGCTTGGTGAGGTGGGTCCAAGTCAGGTGATGGTGGCTGAGGGAGCACCTGGTTCAGGAATTGGGGCATGAATTTGTGATTTTTAACTTATTTACTTTGGGAGTTATCTTAATATCCTTCAGATTGCTTTCTTACCACCTGCTTACCCTGTCTGCCTCTCCCATCCACAATCTGTATTTGTGATTTGCTAATGCTTAGCCAGTCAGCACGTTTTCAGTTGACTTACTGGTGGCTTTAATTATCCTTTTCAGGAGTTGGATCAGTCTGGCTTCTAACACGTCTACTTTAAAAAAAAAAAAAAAAGAAAGATTTCTTATTGATAGCTTGAGAGAAAGCTTCAAGGCCATTTAAGTGTAAACAATATGAGAACCATTAATTCAGAAAAATTTGGAACCCTGAGAAGTCCTCTAGGCTAACCCCCTCATTTTAAAGGAGAAGGAGAAGAGAGAAGTCTCACAAGAAATTTGCAGATCTGGGAGTCCAGATCTCTTGACTCTAAATTCAGCCAGAGTTTCTTTCACTACGCTATAGAAGGAGGGTTGCCTAGTCGGTGATATTTTGGACCCTGAAGTTGGGCAACTTGAGCTTGAATCTTGGCTCTCAGCCGCATACTTGTCTGTTGACTTTGGGAATGGTATCAAGCTCAGGTTGCCCATCTGTAAAATGGAACAAGGAAGCCAAATGGGAAAACACATTAGCATTTGCGGGGAACAAGGAAAGGAGGTATATTCTCTGTTTATCCTGTTGTATCAGCAGCAGTCTGATGTGCAGGCAGCCACTTCCATGGGGTCTTCTGGCCAAGGTGATTATCTCCCCACCATGGCCTCCTACTCTACCCTGAGACCTCTCACTCCTGCTCCTTCTCCAGGATGAAGTACTCTAAACAGCTGATAAAATAGATGAGTTACCAAGACAGAATCTCACATTAGGTCATGATGTTCATTAAAAACGTGATCTGAATGATGTCCTCTGATTATTTTGAGCCAGTTGACTGATGGTAGGGCCAGGAGGATGATGCCGTGGACCCTCATCAGGTATTTGCAGCTTCTTAATAGCCACAAACCTGAAAAAGGCAACCCAGGACCCCGAAAAGGTGTATCTCCCCTTTACCTCTGTCTCTGAGAGCAGCCCTCACTTACGATTTTCTTCAGTAGCAACAATCACAGTATTCCTGGGCACTTCCTACTTGGGAAAGCATCAATGGGTCCATTTGGTAAAAGTCCCCATTGAGTGGTATCCCAGAAGTTCATTTCAACATGAAACAGACCTTCTAAATCACTCTCTTCTGGCCAACAGGCAGGCTTATTGGGGGTAACTGAGATTAAAAGAGGTGACTCAGCCTCTGGTAAGTTCACATCTCTCTGGAGCTCTATTCCTTGCTCTTTAAGAGGAGGGCTTGTCTAGAAGCCTAGCAGATGTTAAGATGTTAAGCAGGTGTTGGATTTCCTTCTTAAAAGGAAACCCTCACTGTCCAACATACCAGTCTGCTGCAACTGGGGAAAGCAAAATGTGTGCATCTCTTTACACATTTGTCTTGGGCATCCAGTAAAAAGAACAAATGCTTATAAATATGCATTTTTTTTTTCCTGTGGGAAGAAGGTAAGGTCATCTTAAGGGCTCAGAAGCAACAGTTGGTGGTGCTTTGGAATTCAGTTCTGCCTCTGCAGATGAGAAAAGAGAACACTAAGACGTGCCTTCTTACTAATGTAGGCCATCCTTCAATTCCAAGCTGCCCTCTGCAAACAAGGTGATATGAGGAGTTCTGGAAAGATCTTCTTGTCAAACATATATACTAAGTCCCCTGCCATGTAGCCTAATACTTTTTTATTTTACCTTTTTGGGCAAATCTTTGTATTTTTAAACATTCAAACAGCCTTGGAAAGAATTGCCTGCTCAGCTCTGATGAGATTGTTGAAGAGCCCTTGTTGAGGGGCGTCAGGAGACCTCAATTGTAGTCCCAGCTTTGCCTCCAAATTGCTGGGCGACCCCAGTCACATCTGCCTATCTCTTGAGTTTCATGATCTGCATGAAATAGTGACATTTTACGTGCAGGAATATCTTTCCCCTTGTCTTGTGGGCACATAGGTTAGCTGGGATAGGAAGAGCTCTTAATATTGGAGAAAAACCTTTTCCCCAAAGTCAGGTACCTGCTCAGCCAGCCTCCCTGTGCTGTTCTGGGGTCTCCAGACCAGAAGAGAAGCACACATTTGCTTTCCCCAGGCTCTGAGGATCCTACCGTATCCCAGGTGGTCTTGGTCCCTGTGGCACCTGGGCTTGCTTTTCCATAGGCCTGACCTGTGAGGAGCTGGCCCTTCTCACAGACCTACTAAGCATCAGGAGAGGGACTGTGGCAGTCTGCATATCCATAGAGGAGGGGCTTCCAGGCAGGGCAGTGCTTGGACAGGGGCACTAGAGACTTGTCTTGGTGTTTCAATTACATAGTAAGCAATTATGTTTTGTTGGTTGGAGGGGGGGCGTGTGAGCACAGGTGTTGGAGGTTACAGGAGATGAAAGCTCCTCTTCCCCACTCCTTAGCATACTTTAGGGCCTGCATGAGGAAAAGAGGTTCTGGCTTCGGTCTCCCTCCTGACAGTTGGGGAGGGCAGCTGCCCTGGACCCTCATCAGGTATTTGCAGCTTCTTAATAGCCATTAATCTGAAAAAGGCAACCCAGGACCTCAAAAAGGCATAGGGGTCCAACCCATTATCTCCCCTTTACCTCTGTCTGAGAGCAGCCCTCACTTACGATTTTCTTCAGTAGCAACAATCACAGTATTCCTGGGCACTGCCATGTGCCAAGCACTGGAAACACAGCAGGGAATAAGTCCAGCGTCCCTCCCTCAAGGGATTTTTCCACTGGGTGTGTGTGTGTGTGTCTGTGTGTCTGTGTGGTGGGGAGGGGAGGGAGGCAGAGAGAGATAGCTGCAAAACAGTAAATCACAAGGACTTGAATATACTGGAGGTCATTCCCACCCTGTAACCAGCCTCCCTACATAGCTTCAAGAATCACAGCATGTTAGAACCAGTCTGGTTCCCATCTCGAGAGTTTGAGGAAACAGGTTGAAACCTAGTGACAGGATTTGTCCAGAGGCATCATAGAAACTGCTGGTAGACCCAAACTTGAAACCTAGCCTCTGACTCCTGGCTTCATCCCCCCATACTCTCCTCACCCAACCTGCCACCCTCAGTCCTGTTTCCCCTGCTCCTGATACAGGAAGAACTCCCAGTGAGGCACCTCCTCCACCGATACTAGGTGGCACCAGAACACCTTCCAACGAAAAGACTCCTGGACTTGGCTCCTGTCTGAAAATGTCCACAATCTCATTGTGGGTGTCCTGAAGTTTTGGCTGGGCAGCACTCCTCTGGTAGTGCCCTCAAAAGGCCTGCCTGCTCAGGGCATTGCCCCAGCTCATAGGCCCCACCTCGTTTATCAGTGGAGTCCTGCCTGGGTCCCAGGCTCCTTTGGGGGTTCTCTTTTTTGGGTACCTGGGAGGATTCATCCTCCCAGGTGACTGACTTCTCCTGGGGGGCTCTCCATGCCCATGGGAAGGTCTGGCTGGGTGCCCAACTCAGGGGGAGATATGTTAGGGCAATGCAGGCATGAATTCTGGTTCTCTGTGATCTGGTCCCCACCTGCCCTCCAGCTTCATCTTGCAGTTTTGTAGCCCTGTGATCAAAAGTACAGCCTCAGCCAGGTGCGGTGGCTCACACATATAATCCCAGCACTTTGGAAGGCTGAGGCAGGTGGATCACCTGAGGTCAGGAGTTTGAGATCAGCCTGGCCAACGTGGCAAAACCTTATCTCTGCTAAAAAAAAAAAAAAAAAAAAAAAAAAAATTAGGTGGGTGTGGTGGCAGGCATCTGTAATCCCAGCTACTTGGGAGGCTGAGGCAAGAGAATCGCCTGAACCCGGGAGGCAGAGGTTGCAGTGAGCTGAGATTGTGCCACTGCACTCTAGCCTGGGTGAAAGAGTAAAACTCCAACTCAAAAACAAGAGTACACCCTCTGGTTTCAGACTCCACAGTTTAGAATGCTACCTCGCTGCTGGTTAATTGTATGACTGTGATATGTTTATAACACATCAGCTTTAGCTTCTGAGAATGAGGATGTGGTAGATTTCAAATGGCCTCAAGTTTACTTACAGCTCTTCTCATTAAAAGTGGAATGTATTTTCCTATAGCCTTGAAACTGGGCTGGCCTTGGGACTTGCTTCCATAGAATGTGGTGGGCAGTGATGATTTGTGAGTTTGAGCTTATATCTCAAAGGCTTTGCAGCTTCTGTTCTCACTCCAAGTGTTGCTGCTATGTGACAAGGCCAGGCCGGCCTCCTTGAGGATGAGACATCACATGGAGAGAGATCCCAGCCATACCAGCCAAGGTCCCAGACAGAAGCAAGTTCAGCTGATGCTGTGTGGAGCAAAGATGAGATGTCCTGGAGGAGTCCAGTGTAAGTTGCCTACACACAGCATCATGGTCACAGAAATGATTGCTGCATTAATTTACCAAGTTGTGGGGTGGTTTGTTATGCAGCAGAAGCTAACTGAAATAGGGGAGAGTAACTACCCTTACCTTATAAAGCTGCTGTGAGGTTTCCATGATGATGTATGCTTAGACCATCACCTAGCACACAGCAAGCAAATACAGTCGTTACTACTAACGTGATCCTGTAGCACATCCTCTGTCTTATTGGCTTCTAGCCACACCATCCTCCTTCCTTTTCCTTAAATACCACAACTTCTTCTTTGGGGCTTTTGTACTTAACTCTCTGAAAGGGCCCTTCTTTGCTGTCTTGTTCTCATGATTGAGGTCTCAGCTGAAATGTCGTCTCCTTGGAGAAAGCTTCTCTGACTATCCTGGGAACCCTTCCTCTCCCTTCATCTCCATTCTTGCTTCCTCTCATAGTATGTAATATCACATTGACTGACTTCCTTAATATTATCTGTCTTGCTTTCTAGATTAGGAATTTTAAGGGCAGGAACTGGGCCTGTTTTTCTTCCTTATTTTATCCTTGCTGCCTATCACAGTGCTATGTCCAACAGGCACTTAGTTGATACTGATTGAATAAAAAGAGGCACCCAAATCAGTCTCGATTTGAGGTTGGTGCTGGACCAAATCAGTCTTGATTTGAGGCTGGTGCTGGGCTTCCAGGAGGAGAGTAGTAGCCAGGTTAGAGTTCTAGACTGCATGTACTGCTTCTAATTCTTACAGCCCTTTTGATTTGTCGTACTTTCATGTTGGGTCCAATAGCTGAATATGTTCCTGATACTCTATACTTTCAGTGGGGGTTGGCGGCGTTGGATTCTCGACAAATACGTGAGCTTCTCAAAGACAGATTGAGCTCCTCACAGCACCTCGCACATTGTCAGGCATCTAGTAGGGGCTTAACAGAAATTTATTGGACAGATACATGAATGAATGAATAAATGAATGCAGAAGAGGACGGGGGGATGAGAAAGTCCTCAGAACTAGTGATAATGATATAAAAGAATAATAATATGAACTTAGGTTGACAGGCAACTATGAAAAACCACGTTTATTTTTAATAAAGGATGACATATTTCCAATCAGTAAAACATAATAAAAGTATAAAAATGTACTAAGTACAATCATTAGCATTATGTTATAGGGGAATAGTTGTTATAACTTTTCCCTGTAAGATGGCACATTGGATGGTCACAGTTGGCTTGATTTACAGAGGGGCAAGAGTAGGTGACCAGTTGTATCAGTTGCTCCAGTTTCCTAGGATTTGGGACTCTTAAAAATGAGAAAGTCCCAGGCAAACTGGGATGGTTGGTCATACAAGAAAAACAGCAGCATCAAAATGCTGGCTATAGTTTGGAACTTAGGAAAAGAATCAGACATTATTTTTTTCAACTTCTCAATCTCTTTTCCCCTTAGCTCTGAAATAAAAATCCCTTTGTTATTACTGAAGGTGTTACAGCTTTCAGAGGCTTTTTACCACTGGGTTTCATGTAATTTTGACTTAATACCTATGTCAAGCCTGAGAAGAAAGGCAATTCTAACCAACTTGCAGGTGTGGCATCCTGCTTCAAGCTGCCTGAATCCTAGAGAGAATGGAGGCAGAGCAAGAATTCAAACTCAGATCTCCTGAGGCCACTGTTCTGTTCTTTCTGGCTTTTAGTAGTAGCCAGAAATTGTTTGGGGAAAACATTGGGGTGCCTGAGATCCAAGTTTTCACTCAGTCCCCTTACTGGGAACAATTCACATCATCACCACTTTGCCTGGTATGTGTACCTGTCCCTTCATGGGCAATCCTCATGCAGGATTCCTCCAAATACCCAGCAGCTGGCTAGTGCTGACATCATTATGTGGCAGAGGCAGTGAAACAGGATATTGGCTCCAGGACGGTGCTGCAAATGGTCCTTCCAGTCCAGGTTTGTCAGGAAGATGGTCAGAAGGCCAGCTCCCTGTGCCATTTGCCAACTTGATTGAATGTTTTCTAACATCTTTGCTGAGGAGGTTCTCGAGTGATAGGTCAACTTATGGCTGATGGCATGACTCATAGGCTCAAAGACTCGCCACACTTATTGCATCTATTTCTGTCCTTTTTGCCTACTATATAGGTACTAGCTTAAGGTGGCTCAGTACCCTTTCTGGCTTATTTTACAAGACTAGGGTTAGGCTATACTTTCCCACAACAGACCTGGCTTCTCTTGACAGCCTATTAAAATTCTACTGTTCATTCTTTTAACACTGTTTTGAGCTCTGCTATATATTTGACATAACCTCTAGGGATAGGAAGTCTATATAATCCTCCTTTTCCCTGTGAAGTGACACTTCCTCTGACTCCTCTAACTGAAGCAGGCCAGTGTCTTCCAGAGGGTGGTATTCTGGAATAAGCTGAGTGGGGTTTCATATGAGCTCTACCCTTGAAAATGTCATTGTTTAAGCTCAGGGTTGCTTTATCATATGGGCCTATTCTGGGTGCGGATGTGCTTATATCTCCTGATTTACAGGTTTTTTTTTTCTTTTGTTCTAAGAGCTGAATGAGGATGGGCAGTTTTATTTAAAAATAAATACAATAAATAGCTTTTTTAAAAAAGAGTGCCACCTATGTTCTCTTGTCAGATTCCCCAGATGGTGGGACATATGGCCTGTCAGTCAAAACAGGGGTCTCTGGTTCACCTGTTCCCTTTTGCATGTCTATTCTTCATGCCTCTTACACTAGCTGTGACCCTACAACCCTCAGAAGAGTCTGTGACACTGAGTTCAAATCCACTTTTCTTTCTGGCTTTTAGTAGTAGCTTTTTAGACGTGGCTTTTCTTTGGCTTACAGACAAAAGGCAGAACCAACTCGCTGTGCATGGAAGGGATGTTAATACCAACTAGGCCGTCACCGCAATACACTCAAGATGAAGCCCTTATATGCACAAGTCTCTTATGAAACTTTAACTCTGGGCAGTGAGGGGTAAAGAAGCCCAGAGACTTCCATATCCTGAGATATTGCCTGGGTTGATACACTTCTTGGAATCTTGGAAACTTATGGCCCAGTTGCATTGGGTTGTAGGCTACACTTATCTAGAGGGTCAGAGGAATAGCTTTGGGCTAAACCAATTTGAGAACTCAGTGCAACAAAAACAACCTCCTTCTCCAAACTGTTTGCAAAATGTGCTGCCTGGCAGCAGCAGAAAACTAAAGACCGACTGGGTTTCCAGTCTTTGTGTCAAACCCCTTGGGGACAGCGCTTCCTCCATGGAAGTCAAGGTTGTTGGAGAAAAAAAGAATAAGACTGGCACGTTGTTTCCTCTATGAAAAGGAAGGGGTCAAGGGTTACGTGGGCCAGTGATTGAGTGGCCTCTGTTGAGTTTGTATGGATTTCTGCAGCTCCTCATATGGTCAGTGAACTCTGGGATCGGCGATGGCTGCCCCTCTTTGAGCACCGGGACATATCAGTCTGTCCTCTTGAGTTGGCCATTGTCCTATTAGGCCCCAGCAGGTGCTCCCCGGATGAGAGTTGAGCTGAGGAGTCCCCTGAGCATGAGTCATACCTCATGTGCTCTGTGCCGCATCTCTGTTCATGGAGCACTGACTCTTCGATGTGCTTCCTCTTGGGAGGGTTAGAGCTCTTCGGGGTGCTGGTACTGAAGTCCTGTCCTGCGATAGATGACACTGGGTGGTGGGTGGGTCGAGCCACTTCGGGGACAGGGGCAGCCCTCTGTCTGTTTCGCCAACTCTGGATTTCCATGTTTCTTTTGTCTGGGGGCAGTTTGTCAATTTTCTGAGCTTTTGAGATTAGAGACTTCCCATAGGTTCCTTGTAGAGACAGGAAAAAGTATCTGGTGGGAAATAACAGAATAAAGATATTTCTGATTTCCATTACTTCATAAACTTCAGCATTAAAAGATGGTCTTTAGAATCCAGCTCCCTGCCCAGGGCAAGATCCTCTTTACTGCACTCCTAGCTATTAAATCCATGCCTGGGCACCTCTAGTCTTGGTAGCTCAACAAAAAAATAACAACAAACATAACAGTTTTTTTTTGGTTGAGCTTGGGTAGCTCAACAAAAAAATAACAACAAACATAACAGTTAACATTTATTATACACCAGGACTATTCTAAGTGCTTTATGCATTATTAACTCATTTTATTTTCCCAACAATCTCATGTGGTTATTACTTTCGTTTGCCTCTGAGTACAGATAAGGAAACTGAGGGACTGAGAGATTTAATGATTTGTTCACAGCCACACAGTGGTTGAGCTATGGTCAGAACCACACACTCTGAATCCAAATGTCTCTTATTTGCCATGCACAAAGCAGTCCATTCTATTTCTGGGCTACTCCAATTTAGGCAAATTTAATTGCTGTGTCATGTTAAGCCTTTGTAAAACTTGATGATTTTAAAATAGTTTTAGAATCCACATTCTTTTCTTGAATCTGTGGGCCTTGCTGACTTGACAGTGTCATCCTATTACCACAATTTGCCAGATAAAGAAATAGGGGCCCCAAGAGGTGAGGTGAAATTCCCAAAGTCTCCTGAGATGTTAACAGATCTCCTTGTTGACTGACTCAAGGTTTTTATACCCCTGCCAAGCTGCATACAGTCTGTAGTAGACTCTGGAATTGGAAGTCTTTTTTTGTTTTTGAGACGGAGTCTCGCTCTGTCACCCAGGCTGGAGTGCAGTGGCGCGATCTCGGCTCACTGCAAGCTCCGCCTCCCGGGTTCACGCCATTCTCCTGCCTCAGCCTCCTGAGTAGCTGGGACTACAGGCATCCACCACTATGCCCGGCTAATTTTTTTATTTTTTATTTTTAATAGAGACGGGGTTTCACCGTGATAGCCAGGATGGTCTCGATCTCCTGACCTTGTGATCCGCCCGCCTCGGCCTCCCAAAGTGCTGGGATTACAGGCGTGAGCCATTGTGCCCGGCCTGGAATTGGAAGTCTTTATCTATGTCTAGAATCTTCTCTCTGTTCAAAGTGTAGGCAAGGAAAGGGGTAAGAACGTGAATAAAACTATGTGGTGTATGGAGAAAATATACACAAGCCGTGGCAGTGGGCAACTCACATCCACTTTCCAGATGTCCGTTGCCTTATCTAAAAAGGAATCTATCTGGCCTGGAGGACATCTAAGGTCATTCCCAAAGATAGTCTTTAAAAATTTTTTGTTTGAAGTCTTATAAGCAGGAAGGCTCCTATTCTTCCACTATGTCTAAAAGCTGCAGGGTGACCCTCCCACCCCTGCCCAGCCAACCTCTGCCAGTAGGCAAGAGATTTCTGAAAATTACAGTAGATCCCATGGAACCAGATAAATTGTTTTCATTCTCTCACATCTCACCCAGTGAGGTAGTAAGGCCATGTATGTGTCCCAGGAAATATTTGACTTTTTGCTTTAAAACTGGAATTTCCGTAGTGTAAACCTTTTCCTTGAGCCACTGCCTTCCTCCTCTATTGGTTTATTCAACAAATGCTTTTCAAGTTCCCACAACGGGCCAGGCCCCCAAGGGATTAAGCCATGAACAGGAAAGACAAGGTCCTTGCTGTCATGTAACATGTGAATATAGTTATAAATGGAGAAGGCAATGAGAGTGTCAAACACCTGATCACTAAAATTAAGTGTTTCTTCCTCAAGGAAGGAAGTGCTGACAGTTGCACCCGCTATGTATTTCTCAAACCCATACCCTATCAGCCCTTAAATGTTTCTTCCTTGAGGAAATGCCCCCCCCCATTTATAACTATATTCACATGTTACATGACAGCAAAAAGCTTGTCTTTTGTGTTCATGGCTTAATCCTTTGGGGGCCTGGCCCATTGTGGGGACTTGAAAAGTATTTGCTGAAAAAATGAATGGAGGAGGAAGGTGGTGGCTTGGGGAAAGGTTTACACAGAGTAACCTTTTAAAGCTGAAAACTGCAGGATGCATAGGAGGTAGCCATGCCAAGGGGATGAGAATCAAAACCGAGGCACGATGGCTGAAGCTTGGGGAGTGGTGATAAGAGTAGGGGAATATGACCCAGGAGGGGTTGGCACAAGCAGAGCAGGGAGGAATTGTGGGCCAGGTTTATGATTTTTGTGCTTTACTGCAGAGGTCTTGGGAAGCCCTTGGAGGGTTATAAATAGGTGACATCACACTTTGGACCAACAATAATGGACAAGAGTAAGATCTAATAGGAGACTACTGAAATAATTTGGAGTGAAAGGGTAATAGTCTATTGGTAGCAGTGGCCGTAGAAATGGAAATAGATGAGTTTGAGAAATACATAGTGGTTAGAACTGTCAGTACTTGGTGAAAGGCTAGACGTGGGCGTGGGTTAGCAGGTGATGTCAAGAATAATTCCTCGGGGCCTGCCTTTGTCCTAAGTGGGTAGCATTTGCTGAAAGAAACTCTAGAGAGGTACCCAGATTTCTGGGGTGGTGCTGGTGATAGAGGGTGGAATCACGAATTCAATTAGAAATGTCTCCCAGTTTCCTCAGACTTAATATGCCCAGTGGAGGTGATGAATAGGTAGCTAGAAAGATGTGTCTGGAATTCATAAAAGAGGTCTGGGCTGGGAATTTATGATGAAGAGTCGTCTGCTAAAAATAATTTTTAAATCCATGACAGTTATTGCTGTTTATGGAGAGAACATAAAGTTAGAAGACAAGAGAACTTGGGGGCAAGAGAACCTAGGGGCAAGAGAAACTAGGTTAAGCAAACCACCAAACTTATTAAAGGAAGTAAGGCCTGTTGATGGGTATCTAATTTTGGGATAAAAAAAGTTTTGTATAATTGTCTATTTGCTATCGCTTAAAATGATAAAACGGCTTGATTGCGATGTTCAGAGTGGTGAGATCCTAGGGATGGAAAGAGGCTAAGTCTTGCCTGTGGGCACATCATCGTCAAGTTCACTGCTTTGACTAGAGAGTGTGGGCTGCAGAATAGAACACCGGCCTTTGAGTTGGGAGAACCTAGCTCCCACTGTGATCGGTGGTAGGCCTGTGAACACATTCTGGTCCCTCTTGGTACTTCAGCCGTCCCATGAGCGGGGTACTAGAGCCATAGATCTGCCCAACACTTAGCTCATGGCAAAAACAAAATGAGAGACTAGATGGGAGAGCCTATGTCAAGAGTGAGCTCCAAGGAAAGTCAAGGCATTTATAGTTGCTCTTGCTATTTTTCTGGAAAAGGTACATTTACTGTAGAGGGTTTAACTTGGAAATATCTGACATAGTCCCTGGGCATGGATAATTTGTCTAATGCAGGTCTTGTGTGGAAAGTGTGTGTTTAAACAAATTTGAATAATACTTAAATGTTGGCAATTTCATGCAAAATTTGAATTTCTGGGAAAACTCTGAAGCTCTGAAATGTTTGACTTGATCTTTCCTTGTGTCCATGATAGAAGCTGAGAAGCTCTTTCTTCCAGTGTCTGTACTCCATCTGGCTTGCTGAACTTGCTGGCCTGTCCTTGTAGGCATTTGAGTATGAGACTCCTGGACTAATACAAAAAAGGACCACAGAGCTTCTCAAAATAATTCCTTATAACACAAAAATATTTGTAAGGCAGGAGGGTAGGAATTGATACTCCCATTTTATAGATGTCACAACGGAGGTCACACTGATTTGGTGACTTCGCTACTTTGTGGCTAACCTGGGACCACAGTCCATGTTATTTGCCTCCTTGGTCATTCATCATTCTTTCTGTCCCACCTCTCTGTTTCTGAAACAGTAGCCTCAAGGATCCCAGCAGAAGCCAAACTCCTGACTCTTGGGTTTTAAAAATATCTTATTAAAGGGAGATTGGTAATTTTAGGAAAGAAACACAGCCCCAGTGCTCAAACCTTGGGAGAAGAGCAACAACTGGTGTGAGAAAGCAGACGAGGTAGAAAGTGGGGTTTGACAGCTGGCCTTCCATCACCCAGTAGGGATTGGTGGGGCTGTTGCAGGTGACACAGGTGGCATTGTACAGGAGGGATACCAGAAAGTACATCAGGAAGCTGCCGAGGAGCACGACTCCGTGGAAAATGGTCTGTGGAGGGAAAGAAGCAAACACTGTTGAAGGTAAGCTGAGATTAGGAGGCAGGGTAATCAAACTACTTGGTTAACTTTGTTTCAAACTATTTTTGAAATGCAACACACACAAAATTCAAAAAAGGGTGCAGCTTAATATATCATTATAAAGCAAACACCCAGATTGCTGCCATGAAGAATTGAACACACATACCCCAGAAGACCCTATTCTTCTGTCTCACCCCTGCTTTTGGTGATAATTTCTATGCTATCCATTGTAGGTTTACTACCTATCTAGGTTTTCCTACATAGCCTGTTTTTAAATGGATAAATAGAATCATGTTTCACATGACTTTTTGTTTTTTTTCCCCTCAGTGTTATGTTTGTGTGATGAGCCCATTTTTTCCATGTGGCAGTAGTTTATTCATTTTCAAAGCAGTGCAGTATTCTGTTTTTTTTTTTTTTTAAATTGTATTTTGTCCTGCCTGGTTTGTGCTTTTCTTTTCCCGTTCTTGTTGTCTTTTATTTTTATTTAATTTAAAAAATTGATATTAGATGTACATATTTTCAGGATACATGCAATAATTTGGTATATTTTGTATATAATTAGGATAATCATGACATCCATGACTTTAAATATTTCTTTTCTTTATTCTAGGAGTATTCCAATTATTCTCTTCTAGCTATTTTGAAATACACAATTGGCTAATGTTAACTATAGTCATTCTGTTGTTCTTTTAAACATATTGACTATTTTGTATAATTTTGTTTTCCTTCTTTCCTAGTTGGGAAGTTATATATTCCATTCCTATTCTTTTAGTGATTATTCAATAAGTGAAAACAAGCAAACTTACTGCAGTCTAAAGCTTACAACTAGTTTTCCATCCTCCTGAATTACACACGAGATTTAGAGCACTTCAACTCTCTTTACATCCCTCCTGGCTAATGTGCTTTTGCTGCTGTTTAAATTCTGTCATCTTTTAAAATCACTCAAGTCACTAGCATTATTGTTTGTATGGTCAGTATTCACTAAGGTCTACTCACATGCTTATCACTTTTCCTGCCTTCATTCCTTGGACCCTCCACCTGAGGTATCTTTCTTTTTAAGTACATCCTGTAAAATGTCCTTTTGGGAGTCTGATAGTGATATGCTGATGCTTTATTTCATTGATATTCTTGAAATTCGTCTTTTGATGAATATGGTATTCTTGTTAGGCAGCTATTTTCTTTCAGTGTGCTTAATATGGCATTCCACTGTCTTCTGGCTTTCATTGTTACTACTGAAAAGTTATTAATCTCTACCTGTTCTTCCTTAGAAGGAAATCTTTATCTCTTAAAGTCTGCTTACTTTTATAACTTTTTTTTTGTCTTTTTTGTTCTATAGTTTCCTATGACAGAATAAGTATGAATTTCTTTTTATTTATCTTGCTTGGGTTTTGCTGAGCTTGAATCTTTGATCACTTCAGCAAAATTCTCATCACAATCTTTTCAAAGATTGCCTATATTTCATTCCCTCTCTCATTTCTGAGACTCTGATTAAATATATGTCAGACCACTTAAAATATCATTCTATTTACTTAATATAGCTTCTATAATTTTCATTACTTTTCCTGTTTTATAGTCTGAACACTCCTTTTGACCAATTCAATAATTCTTCCCTTAGCTATATCTAATTTTCTACTTAGCCAACCATTGAAACTTATTGTAGTCTTTATTTCTAAATGTTCTATTGATTTTTCAAATCGGCTAGATTGCTTTATATAGTTTACCAATCCCTGCAGATATTTTGAAGCATATTCTTTATTTCTTTAGACATAGTAAACATAGCTTTTCCTTTTATTTATATTTGATAATTCCAGTTTCTAAAATATTTGTTTCTGATATTTGGTTTTTCACTCATGGACTCATTCTTTTATGAGGTTCATTATTTTTGAATGTGCTTATTGTGCTCAAAGTTAGACACAACTTGAGGCTTAGAATAAAGGTAACTTTCTCTAGAAAGGAATTGTGTACGTGCGTGTGTGTGTGTGTGTGTGTGTGTTGCAATCGTTGGGCACTGCTAATCTTGAGGCACTTCAAGTTGAATTCATAGGTGAGAGTTTGGCTCACACAGGTGATATGAACCTGGGCTACATATGTACCCAAGGCCAGTCTGTGGTCACAATTTCCCCAGGGCAAATTGGTGCTGATTCTTTCTGCTCTTTTCAGCACAGAGGAAAAAAATCCTATTTTAATGTTGTCTCTTAGACTCCCAACTTAGGAGTCTAGGTATTGATTTCTGAACCTTTTGCTCAATCAAGTCTGCCAAAACAAAAGTTCATTTCTGGGAGAGTTGCCAATACCCTTAAGAAAGGCATTGGCTCAATTTGCTTCTCTAGCATCTCCCTTTCCCCGAGGTTTGGTCATTGCTTACTTGTCAGCTTTCTCATGCTTTTAAAGAGGTTTTTTTTTTTCCTTTTTAAAAGTTATCCAGTATTTTTTGTTGTTCTCAGTGAGGGATGTGATCTAAATAACCTAGCGCCAGTTCCTGAAGAAGAAAGCAATTAGCTAACTTTTTCAATTGCTTTAATGGGGACTGAAACTGTCAAAGCTCTTAAAATTCTTGTTATATTTCTACCCAGGGAAGAAATAGATTCTCTTCCTGCTTCAACTACTTTCAAAACGGAAGCATACTTTTCATAATTATTTTAGTAGCTGACTCCTTTCCCCAAATCACCAGAAATCACCACTAACTACTCAGGGTACCTAGTCTGAAGATACATTACATGGGTTAATAGTGCTAAAAGAGTACTTTTTCTCTTTTAAAGCAGATGGCTTCAGTGCTTTGAGAAAGAGGACTGAGTGTTCAATCAGAATACAGAATCTTTAGTCTCACCACTCATTTAATACAATGTTGAGGCCTGATTAAAAACCTTTCAGGGCATTAAACCTTTTGAATGGTTTTAAAAAATCTAATGATTAAGAGAGTCATAGAGAGGAGAGTTCCTTTTGGAAAATATCTTGGACTAGTTTTGTAAAAGTGTAATTAAATTGCTGTGAAATATTTCAAGCATGCAGACAATAAACCTCATACACCCAACATTCAGCTTCATCAGTTTTAATCCTATATTTACTTCAGATTTTATGGAAAGATTAACCTTATAGATACAGTTAAAGCAAGGGTATATCTCTTGCAAATGACCTCTTTAATCTTGAACACAAATTCAGTATCAGTCTGACATGTTTCATACACATGTACATGTTTACCCACGTTTATGGATGCTTTTTTGCTTTATCATATATGCATCCTTTTTGTATGGGCTGAATGTTTATGTCCCCCTACTCCCAAGTTAATAATGTTTAAGCCCTAATCTCCAATGTGATAGCATTTGGATGTGGGGCCTTTTGAAGGTGATTAGGGAGAGCCCCCATGAATGGGGATTAGTGCCCTTATAAGAAAAGACATGAGAGATTTGATCCTTCTTTCATTCAGCCATGTGAGTGATAATATAGCTGGAAGGCAGCTGTCCAGGAAGGAAGAGGGCCTGAACCAGATGCTGAATCAGCTGCTGCACTGATCCTTGAGCTTCTAGCCTTCAGAACCGTGGGAAATAAATCTGTTAGTTAAGCCACCCAGTCTATGGTATTTGTTATGACAGCCTGAGAAGACAAAGACAATTCTGCAGCTTTTTTTTCACTTGATTTTATACTTTCAAGAAGGGGTTCCCAGCTCCTGGGCCATGGACCAGTACCTGTTAGAAACTGGGCCACACAGCAGGAGATGAGTGGCTGGCGAGTGAGCATTACAGCCTGAGCTCCCCGCCATCTCCTGTCAGATTAGTGGTGGCATTAGATTCTCATAGGAGCATGAGAACCGTATTGTGAACTGTGGATGTGAGGGATCTAGGTTGCATGCTCCTTCTGAGACTCAAATGCCTGATCTGAGGTGGAACAGTTTCATTCCAAACCACCTCCACCCCGCAATTCTATGGAAAAATTGTCTTCTATGAAACTGGTCCCTGGTGCCAAAAAGGTTGGGGATCACCGCTTTAAAGTTTTATCTATGTTGAAAGACATAGCTCTAGCACATTCATTTTAACTATTATATGGTATGAACATGACACAACTTATTTTTCTCATCGAGGAACATTTAGGCCCCCTTTTTGGCTAGTAAGAACAATGTAACATTCCTGTACATGTCTCCATATATATGTGTGCAAGAGTGTTTCTGAGGTATGTACTTAGAATTGTGCCAAAAAGTATGAGTCCTTTAAATTCCTCTAGGTGTTTTCAAATAGCCCTTCAGAATTTATGGTCTACTAACAGGATAGGGAAGTTCCTTGGTTATGCTTTATTATCTTTAACACACTCCCAAAATGACTTGTCAGTATTTTATTTAGAATTTTCTACATCTGGCTGGGTGTGGTGGCTCACGCCTGTAATCCCAGCAGTTTGGGAGGTCAAAGTGGGTGGATCACTTGAGGTCAGGAGTTCAAAACAAGCCTGGGAAACATGATGAAACCCTGTCTTTACTGCAAATACAAAATATTAGCTGGGCGTGGTGGTGTGCGCTTATAATCCCAGCTGCTCGGGAGGGTGAGGCAGGAGAATCACCTGAACCCGGAGGCGGAGGTTGCAGTGAGCCGAGATTGTGCTACTGTACTCCAGCCTGGGTGACGAGTGAGATTCCATCTCAAAAAAAAAATTTTTTTTCTACATCTATGTTAATTAGTGAGTTGGTCTGTAATTTTCTTTCCTTAAACTGCCCATGTCCATTTTGATATCAGTTATTTTAAACATGAAAAACAAATTGCTTATTGCTATGGTTTAAATGTAGGTGCCCCCTCTAAACTCGTATGTTGGAACCTAATACTCACTGTGATAGTATTAAGAGGAGGGGCCTTTTGGAAGTGATTAAGTCATGAAAGATCTTCATGAATGAATTAGCGCTCTTATAAAAGAGGATGATGGAAGCATCCTAGTGCTTTTTTTGCCCTTCCACCATGTGAGGACACAGTGTTCATCTCTTTTTGCCTTGTCAGGACACAGCATTCACCTTTTATTTGTGCCCTTCCCAAAGATGCAGCAAGAGGACACCATTTGAAGCAGGGAGCAGCCCTCACTGGACTCTGAACCTGCTGGTGCTTTGATCTTGGACTTATAAGCCCCTAGAACTATGAGAAATCCACTTCTATTCTTTGTAAATTACCCAGTCTCAGGTGCTCTGTTGCAGTAGCATAAACCGACTAAGACACTTATCTTTTTCTATTTCTTTATTCCATGAAAAAATGGATATAAAATAGAGATCACCTGTTCTTTACAAGTTTGATCAAATTTTAAATTCTTTGGGTCTAATGTTTTTGGGGATAGGATTTGGCTTATTCAGGCTTGCTGAGTGATCTTGACTGCATTTTGGTAAATTTTACCAAACTTAACATTGCTAAAATTAATTTAACATAGCTAAAATTTTTTATATTCATATTTTGTTAATTGATCCAATAATATCCTAAAGGTGTGTGTTTTTTCCCCCTTCAGTACAGAATCCAGTTTAGGGTCATATATTGCATTTGGTTTTCATATCTCCTTAGTCTCTTTTAATTTGGAATATTTCATAGCCTTTGGTTTTATATGGTATTGACATTTTTGAAAAATACTGGAATACTCTCACCCTACCTACCACCTTTTTGTTTAAAGAAAGATTAATGCTCATTTTGCCTTCGTCTGATGTTTCCTTATGAGCATATTCAGATTATACATTCTCTACCTGGCCATGTGATCCTGGCAGGTTAGATACCCTCTTTGAGCCTCAATTTCCCTATCTATAATTATAAAAAGTATGGGATTAAATGGTTAAAATCCCTTCCTAGGATTCTATCTAGGATTCATTTTTTATATAACACCGACCCCCTAAATTTTTTTTTCTTCTAAAAAGAAAACAATGGATTAAACAAATAAAAAAAATATCCTAATAAATAGCCACAGTCAATTTGAGATTCATTTATTTAACAGATAGTTATTGTTCACACATTGGCCAGGCTCTTTTGACTAGATGGTACAAAAAACCAACTATGACTGAATTGAGCTATAATAAGCCTAGAGGTAAGATTAGCTTCAGGCAAAGCTGGATGCAGGCACTCAGCAATGTCACATGGAATCTGCACCTCTCCCTTTCTTCATCCTGCTTTCCTCTCTGTTGGCCTCATCCTCCAGTAGGCCTTTCTACATTATGGCAAGAAATTGCCAGTTGCTCCAGGCTTCCAAACAACTGGCTCAGAAACCACAGCGGAAAGACTGCTCTGGCTTTCCAACAAAAATCCTAAGGCAGGATCTCATTGACGAGGATTGGGTAATATGTACATGCCTGAACCAATCACTGAATGGGGTGGGGTAGAATTGTCTGGATGGGGTTCTGGGTCATGTCTCCATTTCCAAAACCAGGAGACAGTGTCTGCTCTGGATTGTGTATCAGTCAGGGGAGCAGAGTTACTGTGAGCTTCTAGGATAAGAGATTTACTACAGGGACTAGTCCTCCCATAATTGTGAGAGGAGTGAGAAAGTGAAGCCCAGAAGAGGACTTAAAGGATGAAAGTCACCACATTAGAAACCAAGCACATCCAACTGCAGACATGACTGCAAAAAAGTGATGGATAGGTCTATGGGAAGCAGTTGTCTTTGAGTCTACAGCCAAGAATCTGGCCATGAGCCTAAGCTCACATTTGGTAATCAGGGCCAGAAGTTAGGAAAGAGAGCTGGAAGCAGCATAGTGCAGAGCAGTTATGAAAACAATCACAATCCAGTTCAATAAGTGTTTAATAAGAGAAATCGCAAGGCACAATGGGCGCCCCAAGGGGTTACAGAATCCAGCCTAGACACCAAGGAAGGCCTTTTGGAGGAGACAACATTTGAGATGAGGCCTGAAGGATGAAGAGAGAGCCAGAGGAAATGGGAGAGAAATTAGCAAATGCAGAGGCCTAGGAGTGAGATAGGGTATTCGAGAACAAGTAGCTTGGTCTGGCTGGGGTCTAAGTATGAAGTAGAAAGCGTCACTGGTGATGCCAGGGGGCCAGCAGGAGCCAGATATTACAGGCCCATAAGTGAGGAGTTTGGACTCTGTCCTAAGAGCAATGGGGAGCCATGGTAGGATGTGAAGCAAGGGAGAGGTAAGTATCATAGGTAGATGTTGGCACATTGGAGATGGGAGGATCTTCTGAACACATTTCCCTCCCAGGAAAAGTCCAGACACCTCAGCTGTAATGCTGATCCCTGTACCTTCAAGGGTTTGCTAGCTTTAGTTTCCTTCTCGGAAGGTAATCTGAGGAATATGGCACTGGGAATGTGATGGCATTCATTATAATATTTTCAACTCCAAGTGACAGTGTGTCTGACAGCGGCCTAAGCAAAGAAGAAATATCATCTTTTATAGCAAAACATCTGAAGGTGGGCATCTAGGGGCTCAGTGTGTCCAAGAATCCAGGCTCTTCTCATCTTTCTGCTCTGGGATCTCCAGCAGTAGTTGACTTTGTCTTTAAACTCATTGCCCAAAACAGTGGCTGCAGTGCCACACATCATTTGGTCACAGGGCACTGACAAAAGCAGGAAGGAAAAGGTGGGATAAAAGGCTTTTACCTCATGACTCTATCTTATTAATAATAACAAAAAAACCAGATTTCCCTTGACCTCTCACTGGCTGAGAGCTGGATCATGTGCCCACCCTGGACCAATCACTGCTGAAGGGAAAGGAATTACTGCTCCTACTTAAGACAGATCATTATTGATTTTCTGGGGCTGGAGAGCACCCTACCCTAGGGGCTTTCTAATCCTTATGTTGGTACATAAGTAATCTTGGATTTTGCCATTAAAAGTACTAATATGTTTATAGTCATTCAGCAAGAGGTATTTAGAATTTCCATCATGACTTACTCTTTATTTCATAAGTTGTTTAGAAGTACATTTGGAAATTTCTAAGCTTGTTAGGTTTTATGTGGCTACCTGTTTATTGCTGGTTTCTAATGTAAATAACTTGTCAGAGAACATAAACTTTATGATTTTTTTTTCTTTCAAATTCCTTTGATTTACCATTATCTCTCTGGCAAATTGTCTGTGTATGTTTGAAAAAAATGTGTTATCTGTTTTGAGCAAAGTTTTATATATCAGATCAAACATAATTTATTAAAAGTTTCTAAACCCCTTCTACTTTTTTGTCTATTTGATCTATACCAGTTTCTTATAGAGTTGTATGAAAATCTCAAACTATGATTGTGAATTTGTCCATTTCTTATTTTTGCTGGATGAAAAAAAATCCAATCTGTAATTTTTGTTTTTAGAGGAAGAATTTAATCTACTTACTTCTACTATGAGTACTGGTATATTTCAATTTAGTTAAACATCTCATTTTGCAGTTTTTGTCATTTTCTTTGCTCTCATTGTTTTTAAATTAAAATGCATTTTTTTCATTATCATACTTTAAGTTCTGGGCTACATGTGCAGAATGTGCAGGTTTGTTATGTAGGTATACACATGCCATGGTGGCTTGCTGCACCCATCAACCCATCATCTACATTAGGTATTTCTCCTAATGCTATCCCTCCCCTAGCCCCACCCACCCCCAACTACCACCTGACAGGCCCAAGTGTGTGATGTTGCCCTCCCTATGTCCATGTGTTCTCATTGTTCAATTCTCACTTATGAGTGAGAACATGTGGTATTTGGTTTTCTGTTCCTGCGTTAGTTTCCTGAGAATGATGGTTTCCAGCTTCATCCATGTCCCTTCAAAGTACATGAACTCATCCTTTTTTATGGCTGCATAGTATTCCATGGTATTTATGTGCCACATTTTCTTTATCCAGTCTATCATTGGTGGGCATTTGGGTTGGTTCCAAGTCTTTGCTATTGTGAACAATGCTGCAATAAACATACTTGTGCATATGTCTTTATAGTAGAATGATTTATAATGCTTTGGGTATATCCCCAGTAATGGGATTGCTGGGTCAAATGGTATTTCTGGTTCTGGATCCTTAAGGAATCGCCACACTGTCTTCCACAATGGTTGAACTAATTTAACCTCCCACTAACAGTGTAAAAGTGTTCCTATTTCTCCACATCCTCTCCAGCATCTGTTATTTCCTGACTTTTTAATGATCATCATTCTAACACGTGTGAGATGGCATCTTATTATGGTTTTGATTTGCATTTCTCTAATGACCAGTGATGATGAGCTTTTTTCATGTGTCTGTTGGCTGCATAAATGTCTTCTTTTGAGAAGTGTGTGTTAATATCCTTTGCCCACTTTTTGATGGGATTGTTTTTTCTTGTAAATTTAAGTTTCTTGTAGATTGTGGATATTAGCCCTTTGTCAGATGGATAGATTGCAAAAATTTTCTCCCATTCTGTAGGTTGCCTGTTCATTTTTTTTTTTTTTTTTCTGTCAAGCTGGTATTTCAGGGAGAAGCCAGGGGAGGTGCTCAGTCTTTCTTGGCAGCAGCTTTCCTCATAGCGGCCAATACGTTGCTCAGCTCCTCCCGCTTCCTCTTGGCACGGATGTGCGTCCCCACCCTTTTCTTGCTAAACTTGAGGGCCCGTTTGTCCTTGGAAACCTTCAGTAACTCCATGGCGTGCCGCTCGTACGGGGCAAAGCCACACACCTCCCGATTCATGTCCCGCACGAACTTGGTGTGTTTCGTCAGACGCCCGCGGCGGCGGCTGTGCCTGGGCTTGCTCACGTTCTTGGTCACCTTGTGGCCCTTGTTGAGGCCCACGGCCATAGGGTAGCGTAGAGCCATGGCTGCGGACAGCGGCGGGGAGAAGGGGCGGAGGTGAGTACAGGCTGGGTTCCCAAGGCCCAGAGACCCGCGTCCCGGCTTCTTCAGCCTCGCTGGCCACAACCAACCATCCTCCTTGCCTGTACATTTGGAAAATAGTTTCTTTTGCTCTGCAGAAGCTCTTTAGTTTAATTAGATCCCATTTGTCAATTTTCGCTCTTGTTGCCATTGCTTCTGGTGTTTTAGTCATCTTTGCCCATGCCTATGTCCTGAATGGTATTGCCTACGTTTTCTTCTAGGGTTTTTATGGTTTTAGGTTTTACATTTAAGTCATTAATCCATCTTGAGTGAATTTTTGTATAAGGTGTAAGGAAGGGGTCCAGTTTGTTTTCTGCCTATGGCTAGCCAGTTTTCCCAACACTATTTATTAAATAGGGAATCCTTTCCCCATTGCTTGTTTTTGTCAGGTTTGTCAAAGATTAGATGGTTGTAGATGTATGGTGTGATTTCCAAAGCCTCCATTCTGTTCCATTGGTTTATATCTCTGTTTTGGTACCAGTACCATGCTGTTTTGGTTACTGTAGCCTTGTAGCATAGTTTGAAGTCAGGTAGTGTGATGCCTCCAGCTTTGTGTTTTTTGCTTAGCATTGTCTTGGCTATATGGGTTGTTTTTTTGGTTCCATATGAAATTTAAAGTAGATTTTTCCAGTTCTGTGGAGAAAGTCAGTGGTAGCTTGATGGGGATAGCATTGAATCTATAAATTAATTTGGGCAGTATGGCCATTTTCATGATATTGATTCTTCCTATCCATGAGCATGGAATGTTTTTCCATTTGTTTGTGTCCTCTTATTTCCTTGACCAGTGGTTTGTAGTTCTCCTTGAAGGTGTCCTTCACTTCTCTTGTTAGCTGTATTGCTAGGTATTTTATTGTCTTTGTAGCAATTGTGAATGGGAGAGTTCACGCATGATTTGGCTGTTTGTCTATTATTGGTGTATAGGAATGCTTGTGATTTTTGCACACTGATTTTTTATCCCAAGACTTTGCTGAAGTTGCTTATCAGCTTAAGAATTGGGACTGAGACGACGGGGTTTTCTAAATATACAATCATGTTATCTGCGAACAGAGACAATTTGACTTCCTCTTTTCCTATTTGAATACCCTTTATTTCTTTGTCTTGCCTGATTGCCCTGGCCAGAACTTCCAATACTACATTGAATAGGAGTGGTGAGAGAGGGTGACATCCTTGTTTCGTGCCAGTTTTCAACGGGAATGTTTCCAGTTTTTGCCCATTCAGTGTGATATTGGCTGTGGGTTTGTCATAAATAGCTCTTATTATTTTGAGATAAATTCTATCAGTACCTAGTTTATTGAGAGTTTTTAGCATTAAGAGGTGTTGAATTTTATTGGAGGCCTTTTCTGCATCTATTGAGGTAATTGTGTGGTGTTTGTCATTTGTTCTGTTTATGTGATGGATTACATTTATTGATTTGTGTATGTTGAACCAGCCTTGCATCCCAGAGATGAAGCTGACTTGATTGTGGTGGATAAGCTTTTTGATGTGGTGCTGGATTCGGTTTGCCAGTATTTTATTCAGGATTTTTGCATCAATGTTTAGCCAGGGATATTGGCCTGAAATTTCCTTTTTTTGTTGTGTCTTTGCTAGGTTTTGGTATCAGGATGATGCTGGCCTCATAAAATGAGTTAGGGAGGAGTCCTTTTTTTATTGTTTAGAATAGTTTCAGAAGAAATGATATCAGCTCCTCTTTGTACCTCTGGTAGAATTCGGCTGTGAATCAGTCTGGTCCTGGGCTTTCTTTGGTTTGGTTTCTATTAATTACTGCCTCAATTTCAGAACTTATTATTGGTCTATTGAGGGATTTGACTTCTTCCTGCTTTAGTCTTGGGAGAGTGTATGTGTCCAGGAATTTATCTATTTCTTCTTGATTTTCTGGTTTATTTGTGTAGAGGTGTTTATAGTATTCTCTGATGGTAGTTTGTATTTCTGTGGGATCAGTGGTGATATCCCCTTTATCATTTTTTATTGTAGCTATTTGATTTTTCTTTCGTTTCTTATTAGTCTGGCTAGTGGTCTATTTTGTTAATCTTTTCAAAAAAACAGTTCTTGGATTCATTGATTTTTTGAAGGTTTTTTTGTGTTTCTATCTCCAGTTCTGCTCTGATCTTAGTTATTTCTTGTCTTCTGCTGGCTTTTGAATTTGTTTGCCTTGCCTCTCTCATGTTTTTAATTGTGATGTTAGGGTGTCGATTTTAGATCTTTCCCACTTTCTCCTGTGGGCATTTAGTGCTATAAATGTCCCTCTAAACACTGCTTTAGTTGTGTCCCAGAGATTCTGGTACATTGTGTCTTTGTTCCCGTTGGTTTCAAAGAACTTCTTTATTTCTACCTTAATTTCGTTATTTACCCAGTGGTCATTCAGGAGCAGGTTGTTCAGTTTCCATGTAGTTGTTCAGTTCAAGTGAGTTTCTTAATGCTGAGTTCTAATTTGATTGCATTGTGGTCTGAGAGACTGTTAGGATTTCCATTCTTTTGCATTTGCTGAGGAGTGTTTTACTTTCAATTATGTGGTCAATTTTAGAATAAGTGTGATGTGGTACTGAGAGGAATGTATATTCTGTTGATTTGGGGTGGAGAGTTCTGTAGATGTCTATTAGGACTGCTTCGTCCAGAGTTGAGTTCAAGTCCTGAGTATCCTTGTTAATTTTCTGTCTTGTTGATCTGTCTAATATTGACAGTGGGGTGTTAAAGTCTCCCATTATTATTGTGTGGGAGTCCAAGTCTTTTTGTAGGTCTCTAAGAACTTGATTTATAAATCTGAGTGCTCCTGTATTGGGTGCATATATATTTAGGATAATTAATCCTTCTTGTTGCATTGATTCCTTTACCATTATGTAATGCCCTTCTTTATCTTTTTTGATCTTTGTTGGTTTAAAGTCTGTTTTATCAGAGACTAGGATTGCAATCCTGCTTTTTTTTTTTTTTTTTTTTTGCTTTCCATATGCTTGGTAAGTATTCCTCCATCCCTTTATTTTGAGCCTATGTGTGTCTTTGCATGTGAGATGGGTGTCCTGAATACGGCACACCAATGGGTCTTGACTCTTTATCCAATTTGCCAGTCTATGTCTCTTAATTGGGGCATTTAACACATTTACGTTTAAGGTTAATATTGTTATATGTGAATTTGATCCTGTCATGATGTTAGCTAGTTATTTTGCCCATTAGTTGATGCAGTTTCTTCATAGTGTCAATGGTCTTTACAATTTGGTATGTTTTTGCAGTGGCTGCTACTGGTTTTTTCTTTACATATTTAGTGCTTCCTTCAGGAGCTCTTGTAAGGCAGGCCTGGTGGTGACAAAATCTCTCATCATTTGCTTGTCTGTAAAGGATTTTATTTTTCCTTTGCTTATGAAGCTTAGTTTGGCTGGATATGAAATTCTGGGTTGAAAAAGCTTTTCTTTAAGAATATTGAATGTTAGCCCCCACTCTCTTCTGGCTTGTAGGGTTTTTGTAAAGAGATCCGCTGTTAGTCCAATGGACTTCTCTTTGTGGGTAACCGGACCTTTCTCTCTGATTGCCCTTAATATTTTTTCCTTCATTTCAACCTTGGTGAGTCTGACAATTATGTGTCTTGGCTTGTCTTGCTAGGTTGGAGAAGATCTCCTGGAAAACATCCTGAAGAGTATTTTCCAACTTGGTTCCATTCTCCCCATCACTTTCAGGTATACCAATCAAATGTAGGTTTGGTCTTTTCACATAGTCCCATATTTCTTGGAGGTTTTGTTCATTCCTTTCCATTCTTTTTTTCTCTAATCTTGTCTTCATTCTTTATTTCATTAAGTTTATCTTCAATCTCTGATATCCTTTCTTCTGCTTGATTGATTCAGCTATTGATAGTCGTGTATGCTTCACGAAGTTCTCATGCTGTGTTTTTCAGCTCCATTAGGTCAATTATGTTCTTCTCTAAACTGGTTGTTCTAGTTAGTCATTCCTCCAACCCTTTTTCAAGATTGTTAGCTTCCTTGCATTGCATTAGAACATACTCCTTTAGCTCGGAGGTGTTTGTTATTACCCACCTTCTGAAGCCTACTTCTGTCAATTCATCAAACTCATTCTCCATCCAGTTTTGTTCCCTTGCTGGTGAGGAGTTGTGATCCTTTGGAGAAGAGGAATTTGGGTTTTTGGAATTTTCAGGCTTTTTGTGCTGTTTTTTTCTCATCTTCACGGATTTATCTACCTTTGGGTCTTTGATGTTAGTGACCTTCAGATGGGGTTTCTGTGCGGACTCTTTTTGGTTGATGTTGATGCTGTTCCTTTCTGTTTGTTAGTTTTCTTTCTAATATCAGGCCTGTCTGCTGGAGTTTGCTGGAGGTCCACTCCAGACCCTGTTTGCCTGGGTATCACCAGCAGAGCTGCAGAACAGCAAAGATTGCTGCCTGCTCCTTCCTCTGGAAGCTTCATCCCAGAGGGGCACCCACCAGATGCCAGCCAGAGCTCTCCTGTATGAGGTGTCTCCCAATCAGGAAGCACAGGGGTCAGGGACCCACTTGAGGAGGCAGTCTGTCCCTTAGCACAGCACTCGAGCTCTGTGCTGGGAGATCTGCTGCTCTCTTCAGAGCTGGCAGGCAGGAACGTTTAAGTCTGCTGAATCTGTGCCTACAGCTACCCCTACCCCCAGGTGCTCTGTCCCAGGGAGATGGGAGTTTTATCTATAAGCCTGACTGGGGCTGCTGACTTTCTTTCAGAGATGCCCCACCCGAATCTAGAGAGGCAGTCTGGCTACAGAGGCTTTGAGGTGCTGCAGTGGGCTCTGCCCAGTTCGAACTTCCTGGTGGCTTTGTTTACACTGTGAGGGGAAAACCACCTACTGAAGCCTCAGTAATGGTAGACTCCCCTCTCCCAACCAAGCTGGAGTGTACCAGGTCGACTTCAGACTGCAGTGCTCTCAGCAAGAATTTCAAGCCAGTGAATCTTAGCTCACTGGGCTCCATGGGGGTGGGATCTGCTGAATTAGACCACTCAGCTCCCTGGCTTCAGCCCCCTTTTCAGGGAAGTGAATGGTTCTATCTCGCTGGTGTTCCAGGCACCACTGGGATGTGAAAAAAAACCCCAAAAACCTCCTACAGCTAGCTCGGTGTCTGCCCAAATGGCCGCCCAGTTTTGTGATTGAAACCCAGGGCCCTGGTGGTATAGGCACCTGAGGGAATCTCCTGGTCTGTGGGTTGAGAAGACTGTGGGAAAACTGTAGTATCTGGGCTGCAGTGGACTGTTCCTCATGGACCCTCATGGCTTCCCTTGGCTAGGGCAGGGAGTTCCCCAACCCCTTGTGCTTTCTGGGTGAGGCAATGTCCCACTCTACTTTGGCTCACTCTCCGCGGGCTGCACTCACTGTCTAAACACTCCCAATGAGATGAGCTGGGTACCTCAGTTGGAAATGCAGAAATCACCCACCTGTGTTGATCTCGCTGGGAGCTGCAGGCTGGAGCTGTTCCTATTCGGCCATCTTGCCAGCCACCCCTTCTCTCATTTTTTCATCTTTCCTACATCTGCAGAATTGACAGTTGTCTAGATTTTTTTCTCCTTCTCTTTTAGTGATTAATCTTAAGATACTTAAAAAAACCAAACTTTTATGGAAAAATGTATAGTTAAATGTATATTTTTAGGGCTGGGCACGGTGGCTCACACCTGTAATCCCAGCACTTTGGAAGGCCGAGGCGGGCAGATCACGAGGTCAGGAGATCGAGACCATCCTGGTTAACATGGAGAAACCCTGTCTCTACTAAAAATACAAAAAATTAGCCAGGTGTGGTGGTGGGTGCCTGTAGTCTCAGCTACTCAGGAGGCTGAGGCAGGAGAATGGCATGAACCTGGGAGGAGGAGTTTGCAGTGAGCCGAGATCGTGTCACTGCACTCCAGCACTCTAGCCTGGGTGACAGAGCAAGACTCCATCTCAAAAAAAAGAAAAAAAAAAAGTGTATTTTTATTCTTCTATCCACTATGAAGGCTTTAGCATAAATTACCTACCTATTGAATAGCCCTTCCTTATGCTGTGTCTTACAGTTTTAGCTTTTGTTTATGCTCTTGCAGAAGTGTGTTCCTTTTTTTGTGAGGGCCTGTGGGTAGTAAACCTTATAGAGTTTATTTGAAAATAGGATTTATTTTGTTTTACTCTTAATAATGTAGCTTTTCTAGTTTTTTTTCTCCTTCAGGTTTTTTGAAGATAATTACTCCATTGTCTCCTGGCTTTTCTTGTTTGGTCATCAGTGTAGCTGTTCCTTTTCAAGTAATTTGTTTATAGTCTCTGGCAGACTTAAGGGTTGCCCCTGTATCTTTTATATTATACAACTTAATTGTGATATATTCAGGCAATACATCCAGATTTTTGATAAATTTTCAGCCTCAATGACAATTTCTTCAAATATTGTTTCTCCATCATTCTTTTTTCCTCCTGAGATTTCTATTTAGAGAGGTTGAAGCCATTTGTTCTAGCCACCATCTCCTCTTATTTTTCATATTTGTGTATCATTCTGGATAAGCTCCCAAAACAACATTTCAATTTGGCAGTTTATTTTTTGCCAGTGTCTGATCTCGAGCAGATCCTACAAATCGTAGTTTTAATTTCAATGCAATATTTTATTTTCAAGAATTCTAAATGTTTCATTAGCTTGGTGGTTTCTAGTATCAAACAGCTTCTGATAAAACTATACCTTCTTGGGAGGCAGAGGTGGGTGGATCACGAGGTCAGGAGATTGAGAACATCTTGGCTAACACACTGAAACCCTGTCTCTGCTAAAATTACAAAAAATTAGCCAGGCATGGTGGCACACGCCTGTAGTCCCAGCTACTCGGGAGGCTGAGGCAAAAGAATCTCTTGAGCCCAGGAGGCAGAGGTGCAATGAGCCAAGATGGAGCCACTGCACTCTGGCCTGGACGACAGAGCAAGACTTTGTCTCCAAAAAAAAAAAAAAAAAAAAAAAAAACCAAAACCAAACAAAAACTATACCTCCAAACAGCTTACCATTGTTATCTTTTCTTTAGATTTCTTTCTTGAGTAGGAGAATTTTAGACCCAGCAGTAGATGGGGTTCCAGTCTGCCCTACCCCACAGGAGCCAGAGTCCCCATTGCCATGATCTGTGTCCTGTCCCAGTTCCCAGAAAGTCTGCAGTTTGAGCCTTCCCAGTGCCTTCTTTTCCTCTTCCCTTCCTCATTGTATGGCAGCCCCTTCTGGTGTTTCTGGCCATGAAGAAATTTATCCTGTACTTAATTCGGCTATGCCTTTTTTTGTCTTATCACTTTGTTCTGTCATTGGCACACACTGGAGCAGAGGATTTAAAAAATATTTTAAGTTCTGGGATACATGTACAGAACATGCAAGTTTGTTACATAGGTATGCATGTGCCACAGTGGTTTGCTGCATCTATCAACCTGTCATCTAGGTTTTAAGCTCCGCATGCATTAGGTATTTGTCCTAATGCTCTCTCTCCACTTGTTTCCCTCCTCCTGACAGTCCCTAGTGTGTGTTGTTCCCCTCGCTGTGTCCATGTGTTCTCACTGTTGAACTCCCATTTGTCAGTGAGAACATGTTGTGTTTGGTTTTCTGTTCCTGTGTTAGTTTGCTGAGGATAATGGCTTCCAGCTCCATTCATGTCCCTGCAAAAGACATTATCTCATTCTTTTTTTATGGCTGCATAGTATTCTATTGGTGTGCATGTACCACATTTTCTTTATCCAATCTATCATTGATGGGCATTTGAGTTGGTTCCATGTCTTTACTATTGTAAATAGTGCTGCAATAAATGTTCATATGCATGTGTCTTTATATAGAATGATTTATAATGCTTTGGGTATATCCCCAGTAATGGGATTGCTGGGTCAAATGGTATTTCTGGCTCTAGATCCTTGAGGGATTGCCACACTGTCTTCCACAATGGTTGAACTAATTTACATTCCCACCAACAGTGTAAAAGCGTTCCTATTTCTCCACTGCCTCACCATCTACTGTTTCTTGACTTTTTAATAATCACCATTCTGACTGGCATGAGATGGTATCTCATTATGGTTTTGATTTGCATTTCTCTAATGATCATTAATGTTGAGCTTTTTTTCATGTTTGTTGGCCACATAAATGTCATCTTTTGAGAAGTATGTATTCATATCCTTTACCCACTTTTTGATGGGGTTGTTTTTTTCTTGTAAATTTAAGTTCCTTGTAGATTCTAGATATTAGCCCTTTGTCAGATGGTTAGATTGCAAAAATTTTCTCCCATTCTGCAGATTGCCTTTTCACTCTGATGATAGTTTCTTTGGCTGTGCAGAAGCTCTTTAGTTTAGTACATTTTCATTTTTGTTGCAATTGCTTTTGGTGTTTTAGTCATGAAGTCTTTGCCCATGCCTATGTCCTAAATGGTATTGCCTGGGTTTTCTTCTAGGGCTTTTATGGTTTTGGGTTTTATGTTTAAGTCTTTAATCCATCTTGAGTCAATTTTTGTATAAGGTGTAAGGAAGGGGTCCAATTTTTTCTGCACATGGCTAGCCAGTTTTCCCAGCACCATTTATTAAATAGGGAATCTTTTCCCAATTGCTAGTTTTTGTCTGGTTTGTTGAAGATTAGATGGTTGTAGACGTGTGGTGTTATTTGAGGTCTCTGCTCTGTTCCATTGGTGTATTTGTCTGTTGTAGTTACTGTAGTCTTGTAGTGTAGTATGAAGTCAGGTAGCATGGTGCCTCCAGCTTTGTTCTTTTTGCTTAGGATTGTCTTGGGTATACGAGCTCCTTTTTGTTTTCATATGAGATTTAAAGTAGATTTTTCTAATTCTGTGAAGAATGTCGATGATAGTTTGGGAATAGCATTGAATCTATAAATATCTTTGGCAGTATGGCCATTCTCACCATATTGATTCTTCCTATCCATGAGCATGGAATGTTTTTCCATTTGTGTTCTCTCTTATTTCCTTGACCAGTGGTTTGTACTTCTCCTTGAAGACGTCCTTCACTTCCCTTGTTAGCTGTATTCCTAGGTATTTTATTCTCTTTGCAGCAATTGTGAATGGAAATTCATCCATGATTTGTTGCTCTGCTTGTCTATTGTATAGGAATGCTTATGAGTTTTGCACATTGACTTTATATCCTGAGTTTTTGGGCTGGGCTGAGACAATGTTTTTTGTTTTGTTTTGTTTTGTTTTTGACATGGAGTCTTGCTCCATAGCCCAGGCTGGAGTGCAGTGGTGCGATCTTGGCTTATTGCAACCTCCGCCTCCCAGATCCCAGTTTAAGCAATTCTCCTGCTTCAGCCTCCTGAACTCCCGAGTAGCTGGGATTATGGGCACATGCCATCATGCCCAGCTAATTTTTGTATTTTTAGTAGAGATGGGGTTTCACCATGTTGGCCACGCTGGTCTTGAGCTCCTGACCTCGTGATCTGCCCGCCTCGGCCTCCCAAAGTGCTGGGATTACAGGTGTGAGCTGCCCCGCCTGCCCTGACAATGGGGTTTTCTAAATATACAATCATGTCATCTGTAAAGAGACAATTTTACTTTCTCTCTTCCTATTTGAAGATAAATAGGAATTCCTATTTTATTTCTTTCTCGTGCTTGATTGCCCTAGCCAGAACTTCCAATACCATGTTGAATAGGAGAGGGGATTTTCAAAATGAGAACTCCATGATCCAAAACTACCTTTGAGTGGCTCTTAGCCACTGCCCAGCTGGTTATGGCCTGCTTTAGCTTGTGACAGTGGTGGTGGGAGGTTGGGGTGGAGAGTTCCATTGCAGAATGTAGGAACATGTTGAGCCTACTTGGGGCTGTTTTCCAAATTTTTAATGCTTGTGCTTCCAGAAAGCCATTTGTGCTTGGCTAAGGACAAATCTTTCAGTAAAGTGTTCCCTGTGAACCATTCAATCTTATCTACTTACACTATTAGCATGGATGTTAGAGGCTCACATTAAACTGCCAGAGTTCAAAACTTGCTTCTATCTTGCAGTGCTTGGGAGCAAGTTAAACCTTATTGCATCTACCATATTTCTAAATCTGTAAAATGGGAATATAAAAACACCCAACACAAAGGATTCTAGAGGTTAAATAATACTTGCTAATCATGTAGAGAGATATCTGGCATAGAATTGTAAGCTATTAGTTTTTATAGTTATTACTGACTAGAAGAATATAATCAGAAAGGTGACATTGCCTTCTTAGATGTAAAAAATGTGATATTTGGATATGCTTGAGATATGGTTACCTGGAGGTACGTTTCTAAACATTCACCCTAAAATTAAATGTGGAGAATTCCTCCCTAACACAGCCTCAGGTATGTATGGTCAGTGGTCAGTGTTTTCCTTGTCTCTTAAACACCGCTAAACTTTTTTTTTTTTTTTTTTTTGAGATGGAGTCTCACTCTGTCACCCAGGCTGGAGTGCAGTGACATGATCTTGGCTCACTGCAACCTCCACCTCCCATGTTCAAGCAATTCTCCTGCCTCAGCCTCCCGAGTAGCTGTAACCACAGGCGCCTGCTACCATACTCAGCTAATTTTTTATTTTTAGTAGAGACGGGGTTTCACCATGTTGGCCAGACTGGTCTCAAACTCCTGACCTCAGGTGATCTGCCCACCTTGGCCGCCCAAAGTGCTGGGATTACAGGCATGAGCCACCATGCCTGGCCATACCCCTGGACTTTTTATCAATTGATATTATCTATGTTTGCAACTAATTGTCTCATTGTTTTATATATGTTAGTTTTAACATCCTGACTAGATGAAAAGCAAGTTGAGGCCAGAATTTTATCTTTTTCACCCCTTTCATCTCTGTACAGATAGGACATAGGTAGCAGCTTAGTGTGCATTTATTGAGTGGATCAATAACACAGAATGAAACAATTCAGAAATTTGAGTATAGTCAATGGACAGGAGCGCAATTTTCAAGCCAAAGGGGCTCTGGGACACTTACCCATGTCTTCATTTCCATTGCCTGGTGCAAGAGGATTGTGGTGAGGGAGATGGTGTTGATTGGTGTCCCAAAGGTAAAGACGTCTATATCAGAGCCCTTATAGGTCTGCAGAGGAGGAACAGACAGGCATTGTCAGGTATGTCTGTGGACTTAAAACTTTGGCTTTGACACAGTGTTTGTAAGGCATCAATGAAGGCAGTTGTCAATGGAGAAGGAGGAGGTACCCAGCTGCCATCCGTGTGGTACTGATCTGAGGAACAGATCAAGATGAGAAAGGAATTAATAGGACTAATTTAGAAATGGTGTTTGCAGGAGTAAGCCAAGATGGGGATTGTAAAACCATTGTGGAATGAATGAAGAAAGAATTCATTGAGAGCCCATCAGACACTATGCTAACAGCTGAGGATACTTCTGTGTTTGCCTACAATGTTTTTCCTCTGTTAGGCAGAGTGGATGTGGTACAATTTAAGGAAGTAAGTGCTATAATAGAGGCAAGTACAAGGTACCCTGGGAACACAGAAGAGAGGATATACTAGCTGAGACCAGAATAAGAGGAGTTAATCACTTAGAAAGAGAGGGTAAATGCAGTTCCAGCAAAGGTCAGAACTGAGGGTGAACACAGAGGGTTTGTAGAACTCCAAAGAGGTCTATATTGTAGGTCTGTCAAGCATATTCAAGGGCAAAAGATATAGCAGGAAAGCCAAGCAGAGGCCTGGCCAGGGAGGGTATTGTAAGCCAGGAAATTCAAGCAAAGCACAAGATCCCTGCCTCCCCTAGCCCCATCATCTCGCTAATTATGAAAGAATAGGAGCCCAGAGATTGGATAAGCAATAGTGTTTACCTCGTGGCGATTGCTTCCCATCCTGTTCCCTGGGTCCATGAAGAAGACATATATTGTTTGCTACCTAAATTCTCACCATTTAAACTGAGGAATCAAACTGAGATTGGGCTGGTACCCCTTGCTTATCTGCATTCTTGCTACTTTTTTCAGATAATGTGGTATCTCATTGTCAGAACTTGCAGCCTCTGAAGGCTAGCTTCCTTGACTTTCAAAGCACAAGCCTGTATAAAAATCAAGGGTAGTAAATTCAAATACCTTCAGTGTTCAAGTAGGAAACAGTTAATGAGTGAAGATAGCCAGGTGTAAGACAAAGGGGAGTGGTAGAGACTAAGGCAAACTGGAGAACATGCTCACAAAGTGAGCCCAACTGCAAAGTCAAGTCCAGATTTTTGCTATAAGGGAAAAAATGACCCAGTATAAATATAGCTTTCAGTTTTTCAAGAGCCAGCAGTAATCAAAATGTTTAGGTAGTGTTCTGACTTTTCAAACACCTTGGGTTGGATGTAGTCTGCAGGCAACCTGTTTGAGCCTTTGCTCTAAAGTGTCCAGAAGGACACTACTAGTCTGGAACTTCATATAAAAAGGACGAGTTCTTCTCTGCAATTTATGTGGTTAGAATGGGACTATATGACTTACCAGGTAAGGGATAAAGAAACAGATGAGGCTCTGGTAGAATGCATCTGCCATAGAAATCCAGAAAGTCGATAGGTTATAGCACTGCCAGGAGAGAACACACCAATAATTACCACCCTTATAGCAAGCCTCGATTCTTGGCAAGCAACTTTCTTGCATGTGGTTGGGACAGACAACCAGACACTTACAATGCCTCTTGTATTTGTGGTAGTAGAATGGAGTAATTAGGAGCAGACTTGGGGGTGACAGACTTCAGTTCAACTAACTGTGTGACCTTGTGAAAAGTACTAAACTGTGCAGAGAACTAGTCTCTTCTTCCACGAAATGTGGGCAAAAATAACACAGTCTATCTCCTTGGGGTTCAAGAGGACTCAGTGCAATTGTGCCTTAGTACCTAGTAAGTACTCAGGCCTTAGTACCTAGCAAGTACTCAGTTATTCATTGTTATCACTCATTAGCTCTATTACTAGTGCTGCTACAAACTTGGTACATGTAGAGATTCTAAAGTTTCCAAGTGGCATCTGAGAGATCTCAATCATAGCCTGAATCACAGGTTCCCAAGAGCTTCTGAAGCTCAACAGCTTCAGAAACAATGCTTCTCAGGCATCAGTCTTTGTGCCTTCCCTGGGAAAAGTCAAACCTTTACAGTTTTTGGGTTTTGCTTCATTAACTTCTTTTAGATACTCAAGGAATTTGTTATGCAGCCTGCACGTTGATGGGAAGGGTAAACTTAAAAGAGCCCAAGATGAACACGTGCTCCCACCACGCCCCCTTCGTCTGGACTGCCTGGGCTTCTGTGTTGCTTTCTCCTCTTGTCTTTGGGTTACAACTGGGCTTGCTGTTTGTCTATAAATAATTGCCGGCTCTCAAACACCACACCTGGCTTTGCCCTCCTTTCCTCCAGGTGCAAGATACTCTCTGGCATTGCAAAATCCCTCTTCCCAGAGCTGCCTCTTCGAGGCATCCAGGGTCCCTTGATCCAGCTTCTTGCTGGTGCTGGGAGTGCATGCTGTCTGACTTCTCCAAATCACTCAGGGCTGCAGTGTGGCCTCTCTGGACCTCCTAGGATGCCACCAGATGACTTCTCAGGGCTGCCTTAGTCTATTTGATACCAGCAAGTTCTAAAGCACATGTAATTTTGAGTTCTAAGTTTTACCTTCCCTAATATGAAAACAGAACCATTTTATATCTTATCCAGTGAAAAGCAAGTAGCTATAAATCCCAGCAGTTCCCAAACTGGGTTTTGGGGGTTCCATCGATGCATCTCAGAGCCTGGAGGGGACCGCCAAAAGGTATAGGATCTTTCTGCATGCCTCTTCCCCTTCGACTAGGGCAGTCCCATATTAATGTGTGATATAATTAAGAAATAATTAAAAATACCCACTAGTCTGGCCCAGCGCCCTCAACAGCAAATGGGAAACAGGTCAGGAAAGAGAGAGGAGTTACTCAAAGGAAATGATGGAACAGTGGTCAGAATGTAGGCTCCTGACCCCAGCATACAGCTTTCTCTGATGCCTCCAGCAGGGAGGGTAGAGGTCAGTAAGAAGCTGAAGTCACCTCCCCTTGGCCGCCCGATTCCCTTACCTCAGAGTTCTGGCCACTCTTGTATAGCTCAGGCAATGCCAGGAGTGTTTCTGCAGAGATGTCTTTGTCAAGGACTCCAAAGACGAGAGGAGGCAAGGAGGTAAAGAAGAGGTTGAAGAATATCATCTGCCAGTAATCAATCATGGTGGAGCCAGAGAAACCACAGAAGAACTGATACCAGAAGAGCAGGTTGACATAGCACTGCAGGCAAAGAGCATGGTCTTGTGAGTGGGGCTCCGTGTGCAGCCGGTCACCAGCTGCTGCTTGGGACCTGTGGGAGCTGCTGGAGTGGCAGTTTCCTCATTTATAACACACAGGGTTATGTAAGGATTAGAGGTAATTCTAATCCTCGAAGTAGTAGCTACTGCTGTTACCACTACTACGGTTGCTACTGACATTCTTCAGGACCTGAAGGGAATTCCACCAATTTGTTTAAGGGGAGTGGACAGTGAGTCTTCACTTAACATTGCCAATAGGTTCTTAAAAACTGCAACTTAAAGCAAAATGATGTATGGCAAGTCCTGGAATAACATTGTTTCATTCAACATCACAGTTTCTAAGAACCTATTGATGACATTAAGTGAGGACTTACTGTACCATGGTGGTTAAAACTACAGATTTTGGAGGCAGAGAGGCCTGGTTTTGAATCCCCAGTTCTGTCACTTACTAGCTGTGTGACCTTGGACAAACTGCTTAACCTTTCTGAACATCATTTTATCATTTGTCAGCTGGGAAGAGTAGTACTTAGACCAATGGCATGTGAAATATGAATGGCAGTAGAGTGGTAATAGAAAGAGATGTCACTGACAAAGGGGTAATAGAAAGACTGAACCATAAGCAGGACACCTGGTAGGATGATGACCTCGTGAGAAGGTTGATGTCACTATACTTTTCTAATGATCATGCAGCTCAGAAGGGTGAATGAGAAAATCTGCCTAAAGGTTGTTCGTTTTTTTCTAAAACTTTCTCACTCAAGATCTCCTGTCTAGTGGGTGGGCTGGGTCACTGTTATTGTCTGCCATATTGCGGTATGGTTTGGTGATTTGACCAAGGTCATACATATAAGCAGCTGGTCCTGGAGTTAGAACTAGAACTTCTCAGTTATGTGGGGCTGAGGCACAGAGATGTGAAGGGTCTTGCAAGAAATCATTCAGCAGGTTTGTGTTCAAGCTGTAACTCCTATTTCTGAACTGCTGAGTCAATGTTATTTTGGAGGGGCTCTCTATTTTAACAAACATATTGCCACTAGTAGTAACATCGGTATAAGATTTGACCTTCTATATGTGCCAGGAGTGAGATATACATCAGTATATTAGCATATAGTACATCACTGGATGTGCAATACACACTATAGATTGTCCTAACAACCTTGAAAGGTTAATATTGCTATTAGCAATAGTACTATGTTATTGTACAATATATCACACATGTTGATATTAACAATAATATTAACATTATTAGGTCCACTCTACAGATGAAGAATCTGAGGTTCTGACACACTGTTGCCCCCTGCCCAAATTCAGAGCTAAAGAGTGGTACAATCAGCATCTGAATTTTCAAAGTTCTTTCTCTTTTTAACCACCTCTAAACTTTCTCAGTCCTATCTTTGGCTTGTACAATTAGACTTTCCTAGACATATATAGCTTGCAAAGCTGAAAATATTTATTATCTAGCTCTTTGAGGAGAAAGCTTCCTGAGACCTGATGTAGACAGTAAGCCTCACGCGGGCCATGATTGGCTTGATTCTTGCTCTATACCCATTGCTCAGCCCTGTTCCCAACACACAGCAGACATTCAACTGTTATTTGAATCGATGTAGTTAATCTTAGCTCTATGCTAACACCCATCCTGGAGTTTTAACATTACAGAGTGCTTCTTTCCTACTGAGGCCCTGGTAAGATCTTGGTTGTTTTTCACTTCTGCTTAACTGGAATCTTTGTACCTTGCAGGAAGTGCATTGAACCCTGTGGCAGCATTGCTGAGATTGGATGCCTGCTCTTTCTCAAGAAGCTACAGTGCAGTAATTAATTCATTGTTCAAATTTCAGAGCAGGCCGGGTTTTAATCCCCTCTGAAATTGGTTTCGGATGGGGAAGTCATAGTTCTCCACCTTCTAATTGCAACAGGGAGATAATGCGGCATCAGTATCGCAATTTTGAGCATGGCATTGGGCTGGAAATAAATATCATTTAAGCTTTGAAAGCGTGGCTGCTTGGAAACGTTTTCTTTCCTATTTCACAAATTTAATGCAGAGAAGAGGCTGTGCTTATTGAAAAGAATTATTCCTTGAGCTGCCAAAAAAATTAAACAGGGGCATTTTGAATTCTAAGTAAACAGTCTTTCACTCTCAAAGTGAGTTTCAAGTCAGATGGAGTGACTTGTTTGCATAGACTTGCTGAGATAATATTACCATCGAGTTGACTGAATTTACATTACTTTTTGTCATGCTGTTTATCTACATATACATTGAACTTTGCACAGAAAGTCATTCCTGAGCAAGGGTGACTGTGTCAGAGTCTGAAAGAAAGACTGGAGCAAGAGGGAAAAACATGCAATTTTGTAGCTACTACCTGGCTAATGTTTCTCTTCCATCACCTTGGTCTTAATCCTCCCCTTTTACTTATGCAAAGAGGAGTCAAATTTTGTTTGGAAGATCTTAGAGTTTATTGAAAGCCTTTGAACTAGATAATGAAAAACTCAGTCTTTTGTTCCCTCCACTAGTATAGCAATGTTCTGACTTCTTCCTATACCCATTGTAAATAAAGGGCTTTTCAAACAAGAGTCTTCTGACAGTTTTAATACCTCAATTGGTATGTGTTTGCTTTGGGAACTCATCAACAGGACAGAAACCAACATAGTTTTTAGGAGACACAACTTATTGTTTGTATTTGTATAGGGCTATATGCTTTTCAGAGCTCTGACTCTAAGGCCTCTTGACATAGAATCAGTTTCCCCATATTATTGATGAAAAGATTAATTAATCTCTGTGAGCTTCAGTTTCTTCAAGGTCATATAGCATGTTGGAGTCAGGTAAGATTACACAGACAATCTCTGCACCTCAAACATTTTGCCAAGTAGACATTTTATTTAGTATCCTGCCCTCCAGGAACTCCCTGAAAGAAAGCCAGGGGCACTGAAGTGATGTACAAGTCCCAAGTTGAAGCCATGGGCTCCAGCCTAATATTCTGTGAGGTACTTTTCATCTTCACTCTCCCAAGGCATGGGGTGTAACTCTTGCATTGAGCTGGCTCTATATAGAGAGGAAATCTAAGATACAAGTCAGACTAGCTCTTCAAATCCTTCTTTGTTACAATAAGAAAATCTCATTTATGAGATTTAACTCCAAGAGTAATGACAGCAACAACAATAACAAAAAATGGTTAACTTTATAGACGATTATGATATGCTAATCACTGTATATGCAAGCTTTCATTTAGTTCTCATAGCAAATATATGAGAAAGGTACTATTACCACCCCCCGTTTTACAGATGGTGAAACTGAGATTTAGGGACATTACCACATATGGGAATCTGGATTTGAACCCAATGTGTCTGACTCCAGAGTCTACACTAGTAGCCATTTGTGCTGCCCTCTGTGTGCCAGGTGCTTTTCATACAGCATTGCCAATTCTACCAATAACTTCACAAAAATAGAAAGAGAAGAGTCTAGCTCAAGGTCACAGAGCTATTAAGGAACAGTTTCAAGATCCAACACTATGCCAGCCCGACTCCTTCCTTTTATGCTGAGGTGCTTTGCCCACTGCTAGGGGGAGATCTGGCGCTGTGGCAAGGACTGCCAAGGCCTGGGTGGGAGGATGCCACAGGCTACTTACCACATTCTTGTAGAGGTAGTACACCACCATCCTGGCCAGGCGCGAGTAACACCAGTGGCCGTGCACAAGCAGTAGCTTCTTGAGATGCTTAAAGCGGGCAATGGCAAAGTCGCTGGACATGACAGCCTGAGAGGGGAGAACAGACACATCAGCTTCCATCCATGGCTGCCAGTGCCCCAGAGGGACTCTCTCAAGGGCGTTGCTTTGGTCTAGGCCTGTGGCCAGCAGAGTCCTAAAGACCCCTTGTTGTGGTCACTCTTGGGTAGCTTTTTGGATTCTGACACCCCACCCTCCCTTCTGGGAAATCCAAACCTCACTAGAATCCAAGGAGGGCAGATCAGAAGGGATCAGTGGTCTAGGGTGGCTCTGCATCCGTTTCTCCAGCAAGCAGGATTTATAAACAGACATGTTCAAAGAGTACTATAAACTGTGTCTTGTTCTGAGTAATCCCAGGGCCAGAAGACGCATTTCAGCTCCAGGTAAAGGAAGAGCTGTCACTTAGCTCCATCTGTGACTGTGGCCCATTATGTATCAGGCACCGTGCTAGGGAGGTGATGGTTAACCAGAGAGAAGGGGCTTCTATTCAAGCAATTTTCAATCCTCTGAACACTTTCACCACCCCCTGAGGCAGGCCATTGGCTCCATTCACAGATGGAGCTAAGTGACAGCTCTTCCTTTACCTGGAGGTGAAATACGTCTTCTGCCCCTGGGATTACTCAGAACAAGAAACAGTTTATAGTACTCTTTTGAAAACACGAACACTGAACATGCCTGTTTGTAAATCCTGGTATAAATTTTGGTCTAATTCCCTGTGCCCCAGTTTCCCAATCTAAAAAATGGAATAGCAATCCATTAGAGGGTGTGATGATTATTAAAGTTCAATGAGATCCTAAATATGAAGTGTCTAATGCAAGCCAGGATGGCTTTGAATATGGCCCAAAATTATGAGACTTATTTTTTGCAGTTTTTTAAAGCTCATCAGCTATAGTTAGTGCATTTTATGTGTAGCCCAATATAATTCTTCTTCCAATGTGGCCCAGGGAAGCCTAAAGATTGGATATCCCTGGTCTAACAGATTGCTGGCATATAGGAGATACGCAAAGGGTAACATTTCAGAACTATTCTGCAGCTTCCCAGTCAATGCTCTCTATCCTCATCAACAAATTTAAGCAGTGCCAAATGTTTACACTGGTGGTGGAAATACAATTGTTAATGGCTCAAAACCCACAAACACAAAATGTTGTCTGTTTTAATGGGAACATTTAGCAGTCAAGTTAGTATTCTTTCAAGCTGAATTTTGACACTATGAAAGTGTACATTTGCAAAATGATTTCCAATGTCCTTATGTCTGTCATTGCTTATGGAGGGCATTGCAACTTTGGATGTGGGTGGAAGTTCTCAGGGAGAAGTTTCTCCAACACTCTGGAGATTTCTTTATATCTCAACTAAGGACCAAAGAAAGGAAGGAAGAAACAAGAACAGTTGCAGAGAACAATACCTGCATGCCTTCCTGTCCAGATATTCCAATTCCAATATCAGCAGCTTGAATCATGCTTACATCATTTGCTCCATCACCTGAAAGAGAGGTCATGAGGTATCTTTATTTTTGGTTCAACTGCTCAGTGACAATGAGGTAGCTATAAAGTGTCCCCAGTTATGTACAATTGAATCCTTTCAACATTAGTGCTATAGAAAGTTATTGCTATAGTACTTTCCTTGGACAATAAGTCCACCATTTTCTTTACCATTCAACAAATACAGGACTTACTAAGTGTCTTTTTTTTCTAGGCACAGCACTAGGTATTGGGGATATAATGGTAATCAAGAGACTTGGGCAGTTTTCAAAAAAAAAAAATGCCTTCACAAATGTTACAGTGAACTTTACTGATCAGCAAATGGAGAAGTTGAGCAACTTAGAGACTTGGCAAGGGTAATTCCACTAGAGAAAGGACCCAGGAGAAATGGAACCCAGATCTTTCAGATTCCAGGGCCAACACATTCCCCCCAGTCAAACTTGAAATACTAACCATATCAAGACAACTGGACAGTTTGGACAGTGAAATCATCAGAAATTGTCAATGGTTTCCAAGGTGAGGGATGATATTCTGTTTTGTTTCTCAGTGTAGAAAAATGAGATTGACTCATGTTTTTGAAATACATTTAGTCACACTGAGTTCCCATTCAATGAACTGAGTTGTTTCAGGAAACTGGAGGTAAGGCATAGAAACACACACACACACACACACACACACACACACACAGAGTCTCCTTGTATACCAAGACTGTTCAAGATCTTTCTGTGATGAGGGAAATGTTCTATATCTGCACTGTCCAATACAGAAACCAGTAGCCACATGTGACTATGGAAATTTTGCTGGTGAAATTCGATTTAATTAAATTTAAGTAGCCACAGATAGCTCTATACAGCGAGGCCTTCCCCAGAAGCTAAACTCTCCCCAGTGCTTTATCTTTTAGATGGGAGTTCAGCAAACTTTTTCTGTAAAGGGTCAGATGGTAAATATTTTAGGTTTTGTGAGCCAAGAAGCAAAACTGAACAGTTATTCTTGCTGACAGGCTATTAGTATTTTATAAATTTTACATTGAAAAATAGAAAAATCATTCTTAATATCCATACAAAAACATGCCGTGGGTTGGATTCAGCCTGCAGGCCATAGTTTGCCAACCCTTGTTGTTGTAGACTATGCTGCCTTCATTCTTTTCCTGGCCATACCTGTTTTCTAGCAGTTTCTCAGAATAAGCCGCAATTAATATTTATATTATTATGATATAGAATTTATATTGATATTTTTTATATTTCTATATATAGAAATTTATATCTTTATATCTATATATTTGTAAAGATATAAAATATCATATGTTTATTATATATTATGATATAGAATATAAAATGGGAGGGAGAGAATGATTCTTCTTCTAGTTATCTGATGACACATTTATTGGTCTTAAAAATTGTGCCATAAGTAGCCTTTATTCTAAAATTTTTTTTGATTGCATAGCAATGCATAATTTTAATCATCCCCATGGCAGAATAAATCCAACCTTTAACCTCTTCTGTTAGTGAACCAGGAGAAGTAGAGGTGTGAAACCATGCTATTTCTTGCCACGCTGGTTTTGTTTCTGTTGCTATGGGAGTGAAGCCAATATCTGACCTCAGAAAATCATTCTTGGGCTATTGCCTTATGTGTGTCTGAATTTCTGAAGAAGACAATTCCAGGCATAAAAGTAGGATGTCGTTGCTAAAGGTTTGTTCTCTGCTTTCTTTCTGCCTCACTCTTATTATTCTCTACTGTTCTTACCTGAAGACCAGGAACAAAACCATCATGTTTAATAGGGTTTCTATTTGAAATGTCAGGAAAGAAAATCTTTTCTCATGCCTGTGTAGAAGGAGGAGAAGCTGGCAACATCTGTAAGAATATCCCTCAGAGATATCCCTGTCCCATTTCATCCCCTAAGAGAAGGCAATATTTACTATGTGCTTGGTATGTGCTGGGCAGGGGATCCAACAGTGAATAAGGCTGACGTGATCTTTCTGCTCGAGGAACTCGAGTAGATGTTCTACTGAGTGATGGTCTACTGAGGTCTACTCGAGTAATGTTCTACTGTGATGGTCTACTGAGGAGGCCATCACAGAAGGTATGACAGTGCTTTGAGCTATGAGCCCTGGGTGCTGTGGGAGCCCCCAGGGGAAAGCAAAGTTAGGTGGGATTGGAAGAAGTGTTTTACAGAGGAAATAACTTGTGCAAAGGCCCAGAAGTGAGAGAGGACACGGCCCAGAATGGTAAACAGTTTCATTTGTTGGAACGTGGAAAGGCAAATGTTGGAGAAAGAAAGGTGACCACAATAAGAGCTGTGGCTGAGGGTAACAGAAGATCACAAAGATTCTTTTAAACCAGGTTTGGTTGTTCCTGACAGGTGTTAAGTAAGTGCAGTTTTCATTTCTCTGTCCTAACATGATTAAAGTTTAGCTCCCTCTGAAAAATTCTTTATCAACCAGTGCTAGCATCTATTGGTGATATTCTTTGTGCTGGCCTCATATTTAGAAATAAACGCAAGTTAAACATGAGATAGTTCCAATCTTCAAAATCTCCCCACCAGCCATCAACACTCAGAATACTATCAAATCCCTGAACACCTGAAGCTGTGGCATGCACAAAGTATGAAAGGGAGAATGATCTGAATCCCAGAATTAAGATGGTCTGAGTATATATCATTGATGGCAACATTTCTTGAACTACCCGGATGCACTGAATTCAAGGCCTCTGCTGGTTTTGACCTCCATCTAAATCCTGATTTATCTTTAGCTGACTTGCTAGTTCCAGGAACTTTGATGCACTGTCCCACTTCATCCCCTAGTTGCTGCATCTTGATTGTCATTTTGAACTCTCTCCCTCTAAGACAATGACTCTCAGCCTAAGCATTCTGACTTTGAGACCTGACCTCCCACCTCTGGTCCGGTCTTTCATCAGATCATCCCTGCCAAGGTGCTACCCGCATCTCAGTATGATGGGTACCTATGGAAAGGGTCATGACGTGCAACTTGTCTCGCACCAACTTGACTACCATACTCTTCTGGAGTGGCGTGGAGCGGCAGCACAGGACAGACCGACAATACTGGGTCAATTCCAGAAACTTCTTCTCTAGCTTTCCCTGTAAGATGGCATTCAATGTCTTCCCGTCGATGACCAATCCAGCTTCTGGAACCACAGCTTCTGAGGTGATGGATGGTGTCTTGGAAGGTAAGTGGAACCCAAAGAGCTTGCGGTCTGGCTTCTGTAGTTCATGAAATTGCTTTAGCTCTTCCAATGCACAATTGAGGATGGATTCACAGGTCTCCTATAAAGAGGCATAATAATACAGTATTTTTAAGCAACCTTGGAAATGCATGTTAACAATTTCACTTTATTCTTTAGTAAGATAGTCATAAAAATCTACTATCATAGAGATTACTTATAAGCTATTTTCAATTTTTACATTTCTCTGCAATATATGACATAACATCAAAGGAATATTAATTTGGAACCAAATTAACAGACAAAATAGAAGACACTGCTTGTGAGTGGGAGTGAAAATAGCTCAGCAAGATGGAGACAGATACAAGGATGGCATAATAAATAATACTAATATGATGGTAAATAATGATAATATGTCATGCTGGTATGGTGCTTTCTATTTCTCACAGGTCATTTAAGTTCCCCTTTGTTCCTCAGAACATTCCTGTGTGGTAGATAGGGTGTGTATTCCCAGTCTTAGAGATGAGGAGATTGAAATGAGATCTTTAATAACTCACCCAAGATCATCCAAACTTAGTAGTGGAGTCAGGATCATTACTACTTCAACTGTGGCTTCCTAATTGAAAAAATACATTGTCCCTGTGTTTTTCCATTGTTGTATTCCACGAAGGGTGCTAAAAACTGTGGCATGAAGCATTGATCATGTTGGTTTGAACGGACTTTGGTTATGAAACTCTTATTGATGGAAATAAGCTTATTAATTTTTTTCTGATGTTTGCCTTGAAATATAGTGAGAAAAGATTTCCTTTTTCAATTTTTTTCTTCCATTACTTTTGATTATATCAAAGATAGTCATATTTTGATTCAAATTTATTCTTGATATCAACTTTTCTGAACATCACTTTTTAATAAAGTCACAGAAAACAGCATTATCAATTTATTTATTTTTATTATACTTTAAGTTCTAGGGTACATGTGCACAATGTGCAGGTTACATATGTATACATGTGCCATGTTGGTTTGCTGCAGCCATTAACTTGTCATTTACATTAGATATTTCTCCTAATGCTATCCCTCCCTGATTCCCCTACCCCATGACAGGCCCCGGTGTGTGATGTTCCCTGCCCTGTGTCCAAGTGTTCTCATTGTTCAGTTCCCACCTCCGAGTGAGATGTGGTGTTTTGTTTTCTGTCCTTGCAATAGTTTGCTCAGAATGATGGTTTCCAGCTTCATCCATGTCCCTACAAAGGACATGAACTCATCCCTTTTTATGGCTGCATAGTATTCCATGGTGTATATGTGCCACATTTTCTTAATCCAGTCTCTCATTGATGGACATTTGGGTTGATTCCAAGTCTTTGCTATTGTGAATAGTGCCACAATAAACATATGTGTGCGTGTATCTTTATAGCAGCATGATTTATAATCCTTTGGGTATAAACCCAGTAATGGGATGGCTGGATCAAATGGTATTTCTAGTTCTAGATCCTTGAGGAATCACCACACTGTCTTCCACAATGGTTGAACTAGTTTACAGTCCCACCAACAGTGTAAAAGTGTTCCTTTTTATCCACATCCTCTCCAGCACCTGTTGTTTCCTGACTTTTCAATGATCGCCATTCTGACTGGTGTAAGATGGTATCTCACTGTGGTTTTGATTTGCATTTCTCTGATGACCAGTGATGATGAGCATTTTTTTCACGTGTCTGTTGGCTGCATAAATGTCTTCTTTTGAAAAGTGTTGATATCCTTTGTCCACTTTTTGATGGGATTGATTTTTTCTTGTAAATTTAAGTTCTTTGTAGATTGTGGATATTAGCCCTTTGTCAGATGGGTAGATTGCAAAAATTTTCTCCCATTCTGTAGGTTGCCTGTTCACTCTGATGGTAGTTTCTTTTGCTGTGCAAAAGCTCTTTAGTTTAATTTGATCCCATTTGTCTATTTTGGCTTTTGTTGCCATTGCTTTTGGTGTTTTAGTCATGAAGTCCTTGTCCATGCCTATGTCCTGAATGGTATTGCCTAGGTTTTCTTCTAGGGTTTTTATGGTTTTAGGTCTAACATTTAAGTCTCTAATCCATCTTGAATTAATTTAATCAATTTTAATATCATTGTTTTCTTCACATGGGTCTTCATTTTACAGTGTTCCTTCATCCATGGCAAGGGATGATGATTTTACATTTATTGAAGTGCTAAAAGTTTCTTCTAAAAATAATATTCAAAGTGAGTCAACTTATTAAGTAAAAAAACAGTACAAGTCATATACAGATTTTGGAAAATATTGTGAAAGCAATTCTGAAGGGCCAGGGTTAGGGAACACTGATCTTGAGATTTCTGTCTGGGAAAATGTCTGGCATAACTTTTTTTTTTTTTTTTTTTTTGTTTTGAGGCAGAGTCTCATTCTGTCACCCAGTCTGGAGTGCAGTGGCATGATCTCGTCTCACTGCAACCTCTGCCTCCAGGGTTCAAGTGCCTCAACCTCCCAAGTAACTGGGATTACCAGCATGCACCACCATACTTGGCTAATTTTTATAGTTTTAGTAAAGACAGGGTTTCACCATTTTAGCCAGGCTGGTCTTGAACTCCTGACCTCAAGTGATCCATCTGCCTTGGCCTCCAAAGTGCTGGGATTACAGGTGTTAGTCACTGCACTCTGTCCTGGCATAACTTATTTTGGAAAGAACAAAGACATAGTTTATTATTCCTGTGCCTACCTTTAAGATGCTAAATTGAGTGTTGCAGGCACTAGAATATGCATAGAGCCCAGGGGGGCCACAGGAAGCAGTTCTAGGAGTGTGCGCTTATACCAGAGGCACTTATCTGGAAGAGATCAAAGTAGTCCTTTGGAAGCTGGGACTGGCACCAATTATATAAATTCCTCCAATGTATGACTAAAGCAAGTCATTGGAGACATAAGCTTTAAAATTAAGTCATCTCTGAATTTACTTATTTCCAGCTTTTAAAATAGTACAATAATTACCATTCATTGAACATTTAGAATACCTCCTGTATTGTGGTAGGAAGCCTCTAAGATGGTGGTTCCCAGTGATCTCCAGTTCCTGGTGTTCATGCCCTTGTGTAGTCTCCTTTCATTGACTGTGGTCTAGACCTAGAGACTCCTTTCTGATGAAGGGAATTCTGCAGAAGTGATGGGATGTCACCTCCCATATTAGGTTATAAAAAGACAGTGGCTTCCAATTTGGTGTTCTTTCTCACTTTCTCTTGCATGATTAGCCCTGAGGAAAACCAGCTATCATGTTGTATAGCAGTCCTGTGGAGAGGCCCACAGAGTGAGAAACAGGCCTGCTAACAGTTATGTGGGTGAATTTGGAAGCAGAACTCCTTCCCATGCCCAAACCACCCACCTGTTGAGCCATCAGATGAGCCCACAGCCCTGACCAACAGCTTGAGTCCAACCTCAAGAGAGACCTTGAGCTAGGAATGCCCAGCTAAGATGCCCCTGAACTCCTAATCCACAGAAACCATAAGATAATAAATGTCTGTTGTTTCAGGTCCTAAGGTTTGGAGTTATTTGTTATGTAGCAATAGATAACTAACATAGGTACTGTACTAAGTAAGTCATTTTCTTCTGTGATCTTATTTAATCCTGCCAGTAATCTGTGAAGTTAATAGTTTTCATCTGTTTTACAGATGAGGAGAATAGAAGTTCAAGAAGAATGGCGTTTGAACCATATTAAAACTTCAATGCATGTTGTTAATTATTATTAACAAAATTATTACAATAGTAATAATAGTGGTTTCAGTATTAGTTCCTATCTAATACGTTAGTTCCTTTTAAAATTCCTTGGTTGATGAACACATCAGTGATTAGTAATTCTCTCATCTTTGGGATGAGAATTCTGAGGTCTAGGTAGATCCCATAACTTCATTACTGCTTTAATACACCTAGCAAAGAGATAGTAATCCTAAATCAATTTATAGTGAATTAGGCAAATTAAAAACCTTGGAGGAAATATGTAACTACATTAAACTAGGGTTTAAATAAACTAAGACTTAGAGTATATTTCCCCAGTTTCTGGCTTAACATTTTATTTTTCATCCCAGGTAAAGAGATGAAAAGACTAATCTTACAGGTTTAGTGAGCCCAAGGGTGTAGGCATGGCTGAGGATTCAGGCACTATCCTGGAGGATGCTGGACAGAAAGAACTGTCATTGACTGAATTAAAGGTGGAGTATGGCTGACTGTTCCTTAGGAGCTTTGGCTGTTGAACCAACAAGCAGATCTCCCTCTGGCTGACTGCCTCACTGGTTTGCAGATGTTCTCCTTCTAGAATTACCTGGAGTGAAAGAATCATTGCAAACCAAATTTCCATTACAAGCAGGACAGGCAGGCATGGGGATCAAGCACTCAAGCAAGCTGAAAATTACTTTCCTTCCTAAGCACAATATTAAAACCCAAGTTTTCCCTGAGCTTATTTTCATTTTGAAAATTCATTAAGGTTTAATCTAACAATCTGTGCACCTGACAGGAAAGTAAATGATTTTTCCAATTCATCTAAAGATCCTCTGGCATTTTTCATAATCTACACTAGTTTTATTTTTTAAAAAGAGGTGTATATTGTTGCTTCATGGAGTAAAAATGAAATATAAACCTCCCCAACATTCTACTGTAGGTCTACATCAGCCTCAGGCAAAACTTAGAATCCAGTGTCTTCTCTCCTTCTTTTCCTGTTTCCATCTTCTCTTTTCTCCATGGTATGTCCTAGGTGTAGGTGCCCTAGGAGCCCTATGCCCACACCCCTGCAGTAGAGTGCTCTTCTGGTTTATATCCTCTGTGTAATCCAACCCCTGCTTCCTTCTGATAGGAGCACACATCTCAATGCCCAGCCCCCACCTTCATCAGCCAAGATCATGTGGTGGCGCTTTACTTTCTGCATTTTGAATTGTGAAAACAGATACTTCCCCCTAAAATCAAAATGGTGTTATAGCTTTGAATATGCCTCTTCAGCTTTCCCAGTCTTCTCTCCAAATCTCACTCCCTGCCACTCGTAATCTATTCTGGTTGAAAAGTGCCATTTTTAGAACTTTGCTTCATTCTTTCTCTTATCCCATAAAAACATATTGGCTTCATGCATTATTCTTTTCAGGTTTTTACTCTGTGGCAGACCAGTTTGACATATAAATTGATGCTGAAAATTTAAGCTCAGAATCATTTCAATTTAATTGGGACTTTTTCAATGGATAAGTTAGTCTTAAATAGTTGAGATTCCATAGGCAAATAGTGTGGTAGAATGTAAATAGCACTAGCTCAGTTCTAGACTTAGTTCTACCTATCAGAAACAAGCAGGGTAAACCTGAGCAAGTGACTTAGCCCCAGTAGTCTTCAGTTTCCTTATCTGTGGGGGAAATGGGGAGACTGGACCAGCAATAGAATTTGGGAGAGGTAAAACTTTCTAACAAGCAGTGCCAGAAGTAATATAAAAGAGAGCAGCCAACCATGTATGGGGATGAGATAAAGGATATTGGGCTGGATGACTTCCAGGGTCCTCCAGACTCCAAGATTCAGCGAGCTGTTGGGGGTTGGGTGCTTCCCTGGTATACCCAAATCCCACCTAGAAGCCTGTATCCTCTTGGTCGAGGGGTTGCTCTACACTTTGATATCTGCAGATATCAATACAGAGGATCACCTCACCTGATTCTCTGTGTTGATGGTGTAAACAGTGTCAGTCTGATCTAATAGTCTGCAGGAATGGGCAATGTTGACCGCTGTCTCCTGCTTATCTCCAGTCAAGACCCAGAGCTGGATCCCAGCCTCCCGCAGAGTGGCAATCGTATCTGGAACTCCTTCCTGCAGCCGGTCTTCAATCCCAGTGGCTCCTGGAGTGATCAAAGACAACAGAGTTCACATTTGTGGTAAAAGAGTAGTTGCTTAATTTCCCCAAAGCCCTGTGAAGGCAGGCAACATTTATTACATAGCATCACTGTGCTAGGCTGTGCACCTAGGATATAACAGTGAACTAGATGGAGTTGGTCTCTACCTCTGAGTTCAATGGTCATTGAATAATAATTTATAATTGAGCTATATAATGAGAGAAAGTCAAGGTACCCTGTAAATATATACCAGGAGACCTGAACTTCACCTGGAAAATCAGGGTGGGCTTTGCTGAGGAAGTGCTACTTAAAGTGAGACCTGGGAGATAATGCAAAGAGGTGGCAGAGGAGGAAAATTCCAGGTTGAGGGATCAGCGTGTGCGAAGTCCCAGAGGTTAGAGTAGAGGAAGATGCAGAAATGGAGGCAGAGCAAGGTGAGAGATGAGGCCAGAAAAGGAACTTAGGGGTGCTGGATTGTGCAGAGCCTTGTCAGGGCCTCAAAGGATTTGCAATTTATTTGGTAGTAACGAAAGCTATTCAAGGGTGTTGTACTGGGGAGTGACAGAATCAGTTTTGACTTTTAAGAATATCATTCTAGAGAAGAGAATAGGTTGGAGATTGGAAAAGCAGGATGAGATTCAGAGCTAAAAGCTACTTAGGAGGCCAGGCAGGACTGCAGAGGAGAGGCAACAGTAGCCTGGACTGGCCTAGCAGCAATAGGAATAGAAGTGAAAGGACTGAAATCTTTGCCCTGCAACTGATCAAAGCAGAATTAATAGGGACTCACATTTTTGATAATATTCTTGGAGGAAATTAAACAGGCAGATTCCATAATTTTTGAAGGATCTCAAGCTTTGCACCAGCCCTGATGAATAGATACCCAAATATTGAATAGTTGCTAAGTGATTAAGCAAAAATAAATCTGCTTTTCAATTGAGATTCATTTCAGATCACAGACTAATGGCTACCCATTTCACTCTGGGCAGGAGCACGGCATTTTGTTTCTTTTAATAATCCATAGTGACAATAGGTTGGCAAATCGATTACGTTGGATGCATATTGAAAAGATTATTTCATATTTTGAGACCGCATGAAGGCATTACAGCTTTTTAGTGGTGTGCCAGTTTCTCAGTGGAAAGTGGAATTCTCTTCTCAGCCCTCCTCTCCAAGCCATCTTGAAGGGAGACAAAGAACCCCACTATCCTGAAATGTGCCTGTTTTGCATTTGAGGGCCATATGCACAGGTAAACAACCCCATAAAAAGTGATGGCTTGGGGCCTCATCTTCCCCTACTAGTGTTAGTCTGGAAGGTGAGAGGAAGCTCACTTATTACAGTGAGGCAGAGTGAAGGAGAGAGGAGAAAAACACATTTATTTGTGTGAAAGAGAAAATGAAACAGGAAGGTTGTGAAAGCCTTTCCCAACTAGGGGAAGCCAAGCAGGTTCTGACAAGTGTGTTCTCTTCACACAGAAGAACCGGAGGAACGCCTCTCATAGAGTGAGCCTAGAGTGCTGTCCCGAAACAGAAGAATCCTCTGGGAAGGGAGAAAGGGATCAGGTGCCTGAATGGGATGACTTCCTGGTGCTATCATGTGGTAGAGTTGTCTGGCCCAGCCATTCTCTGGTTCTTGTTCAAGTGAGTTCTTGTGTTCAGCTTTAAAGGGGACCTTATGAGGCAGCAAGCAGAGGCTTCTGCAGCCGAGACATAGGAAACCAAAGGCTAAAGGATGTGGGGAGCTAATGCATTCCATTCCCCAACCCCATTCCGCCTCCTCGGCTTGTCAGCCATCCTACTTTACAGCGACCTTGGATATTTCCCTTTGAACTCCTGTTTGGCTGGGCAGCTAGAGGCATGTGACTCATCCAGAGGAGAAGCCAAGTCTCAGAGGAGTGTGTCCCTGTCTAGAACTTGGTCCTCATCCCCAGGTCAACATTGTCCACCAAGAAGAAAGAAGGCTTTGTGCCATGTGGCCAGTGCATGCTGTTTGGGCATTGCTTACCAAGATTTTGCTCCCCAGGCGTGAGGACATTAATCCTGTTCAATAAAGCTCCCCCTTGCTTCTTAGCAATGCTTTTCCTCCAACAGAAAGCACAGCTTGTCTCTTAATCAGTCTCTGTGCTTCTCATCTCTCTCTCAGCACAGCAATCTAACTTCCATGCTGCAGCAATCAGCAGTTTTTGTAAAGCACAGATCTGTCCCTGCTTTCACCCTCTGCCCTCTCCAAACTTTTAGCGGCTGATTGACATGGCCTATCATAATCTGGGTCCTGCTGATCATTCCTCCCTTCCATCATTTCCCCCAACTCTGTTTCCCACCAGCCTCCAGACCTTCAACTGGGTCCTCCCTCTCTGCCTGACCAGCTTCTCTTCTTGCTTTCAGTTCACTGCCTTCCTAGACCCTCCCTCACCCCTGTGCTAGGCTGGCATCTCCTACTTTGTGCTTCCATCCCACCCGGCCCATCTGCTAGCCCAGCTCTCACCACAGTCTGTTGAAATTGCTTGCTCAATCATCTGGTATCGTCACTAGACTCCAGGCTCTGGGAGGGCAGACTTTTTGGCTCCTGTCCCTTGTTGCAGCCCCAAAGCCTAGCATGTCACTTGGCACATAGTAGGTGCTTAGCAAACATTTGAATGAAGGGAAGAGTGTGCTATTGGAAAAGCAGCCAAACTCAGAGGCTTCTTCCAGCAGGGAATGCAGGAATGCTCCCAGAGCATCCTCAGGAATCTGTGTGTGGCTTCTGGGTTGGGTATTGGCACGGCCCATTTGTGCCAAATACCTGGAAGGGAACCCCAGGGAAGGTTGCTAATGGAGACATATTAGTAGTGTCATAATCGGGGCCAAGAGCTCCCTTCTCAACTGGCTGCATTCCTTTTTTCCTATAATGACGACTTATTTTTAGCTACCAAGTAAGGTGAGTTGATTCTCCAGATGCTGTGCAGTTTCCATGAGAAGCTCATCTCGGTTGTCAAGGGATGCCTCAGCCTCACGCCGGAAACTGGCCCATCTCTGGAAGTCCTCTTCACTTACAACCTACAGGATAGGAAAAGGCTCCTTAACAATTTTGGGTGGATCAACAAGATAATTTTCTCTCTCTTCCCACCTGCTGGGCCTCCTATTGGCCTGTTTGAACTTCCCTACATAATTAGATGGGGCTTTCTTCTCAATGATTTTTTCAAAAAATATGTAAATCAATGAAGATTTATCCTTGTGTTCCATTATCACTAAGAATCTGTTGTGCTCAGATCACTGGAGATGATCTGGACAGACAAGGTCCCTGTATGCCTGGGTTTATATGCTGCTGGGTAAGAGGTATTAGCCAAATAAATAATTTAAAATAATTATTTCAGGGAATGCTTTGCAGAAAATGACTGATATGAGAAAGTGTGATGGGATAGAAGAGTAACTGAATAGGGGGCTGCCTTCTTTTGGAAGTTTAGGTTTCCTCGACAAAATGACCTGCAAGCTGAGATCCAATGACAGAGGGTCAGTCATGGGCAAGATCAAGAGTTAAGCTTGGAACAGCAATGAACTTGGCCTTCCTTCTGTTCCTTGAATGAAAGATGGAGAAAGTAAGTTCAAAGTAAGTTCAAAAATGAGGCTGGAAAGAAAGCAGCAGCCAAATCTTGCATAACCTGTAGAGCACTCCACCAGGCATGGTGTCATACACATGGACTGCCCAGTAGCTGCAACAATCCAGCTAGCGGCCACATCTTCTTCCTTCAGAGTCCCATTTTAGACCCTCCTGTTGACATCACATGCATATGGTGTCTTATAGCAATGAAAGATTATTTTGTTCAAGCATCAAATATTCCTCAAGTCCCTCTGCATGGCACTATAGAGAAAACCAAAGGGACACAAGTAGGCCTTTTGCTTTTGAGGAATGCATAGTCCATTAGGGGAGGCAAAATATGCACAAATAACTTCAATAGAAAATGGTGGTAAGGCATTGGGAGTGATACCTGATGTAAATGACGAGTTGATGGGTGCAGCACACCAACATGGCAAAAGTATACATATGTAGCAAACCTGCACGTTATGCACATGTACCCTAGAACTTAAAGTATAATAATAATGAAAAAGAAAATGGTGGTACGGGTGTAGTTCCGATTGAGTATTGGTAAGCATTTGTCGCTGTCCCAGGTGCTGCACATGTGGTTACTTTAATCTCCATGGCAACTGCATGAGGGAGGGCTGATTAGCACCATTTTACAGATAAAACTCAGAGAAATGAAGAAATTGCTCAAGGTCACACATCTAAAAGTAGTGAGATTGGGACTAGTACCCCGGTGGTTCTGGCTTTAAAGTGGGCATTCCTGATCTCTAATGTTACCCTAAGAACCATAAAAGACGTGAAAAGCCCTGGGCATTTACGTGAGAGAACCCATGTCTAGCTATCTAGAAGTGTATGCCCATCGTAGCACCCTATTAGCTTTGCTTTTAGGTGACTCATCCGGTGTCCACACTCTGCAATTTGCAGCCCTCACTGCCTGCCTGCCTGCCTGCCTTACAGAAGCTACAAAGTCAAAGATCTTGCGGAGAATGAGTTAGGTAATCTACAAAACTATGGCTGGGCTGAGTGCAATGTAATAGGGAGTTGTACGGACTGTGGCCAACCACAGAACACAGCTGAACATATCCCTCATCATAGGAATCAACTTCCTGGTTGTAGCTGATTGCTGCCATTCCAGAATGAAAACAGAGTTGGCCAGATCCTCTAAATTTTTAAAAGAAATCGGAAATCTAGATTTTTATGTGACCATATAAAAGCTCCCCAAATTGAAAGGAAAATAATGCATGTCTAAAAAATATAATTGGAAAGCAAAATCATAACTGAAAAAATGTTATCAGCTGTGTGTTACCCATTACACATATAATGAAAAGCAGGGCATGGCAAAGTCACACAGATATGGGACCTAGCTCTTCAGATTTTGACTTCAACAAAATTGTCAGTGTCTTGGGTTTTTGTGGCAAGTCAGAACGGCAAATCTTAAAAATGTTAAAACAACCACCTCCAATGGTCTTTTATAAAGAAAAAGAAGCAAGGTCAAGGTCATTCAGCTATTTAATGATATTCAAAGCATGCTTGGAAGAATTTGTTCTTACCTTCTTGGCAATGCATAGTGTGCGCAGGCCATCTCTTGCATACAAGTCTAGATGCTTTTGGGTCCGGGCTTGGATTTTTCTCAGTTTCTTTTCCACATTCATGTCAGGCACTGTCAAATAACCATTGTCCCACATGAGGCCATGTACAAATGCTCAGGGATCCCCATCCCCAACACCCTGGAATCTTGTGTAGTAGAGTACAAATGCTTTAGAGAAGGAATCCCTTACAGCCCACCTTAGAAACATGAAGGAGCTCTCCTGCCAGGTTGCCCTGGAAGATAATGCAGGCAGTCCTTAAATTGTCTGCTCTCTACATCTTCTCATCAAAAGCCTGGCTGACTAAAGTGCTATGTAAGGGAGGTAGGTGGTCTAAGGTACTGTTCCCAAACAGCTGTTTGCATGAGAACCGCCTGGGAATTTAGTAATTGAGATTCTCAGGTACAATGACAGCCCAACTGAATCAGGGGACTAGAAGTTTGAATCTTTATTGTTACCTAAGGTGTTTTTAGTTTATTCCTGGATGGCCAACTGACTTTGGAAACTGTTCTCTAAGACTATTTATCATCTTCTCTGTCTTCTACTTGAGGTCTTATATCAAGTTAGGTCCCAAGACATCTACAAGCCTGGATCTCATTAGCTGAGTTCTTCTCCTCATTTGTTTTGCTGAGCTAGGCCTTCTCTCAATGCAAGAAATAGGTTTGGAGAAAAGTTTTTTTTTTTTTTGCATTTCCTATGAATCTAGTGTGAAAAATGTGTGTGTTGCTCAAAGTCCCCTTTGTAAAGTTCTACATAAGTTTCTGTCAGAGGTAATTTGTCTTTTTCTCTTGAAATTCCAATTCCTTTATCTAATTCTATAATAAGAAGTTTTCAGCCAGGGTTGGCTGATGTGGGGTGGGATTGAGTCCATCACCACTTCCTTTAAGCTGCCACAGACATCATTTACCGATCTCTTGTGAAACTGAGCTAGCCTTCAGAATCATTCCTTACCAGGGCTGGATTGAGAATTTTAGAGGTCTTAAGATTGAACAGAATTTGTATACCTCACCCATCCTTGTATATATAATGCAAAATTAAAAATATAATTCTTAACAGAAAAGTATAATGAAGTCCAATAGAACTCTGATTTTTCCATGATACTACTCCAAGGCTGTTTTTATATAATATAAAACTTGTTTCAAAGATTATTTTCTCGTTTTTCAGGTGTTCCTGGTGCCTTAAGCATAGTCTTCATTTGTGCATCGCCTGATTCAGCACTCTTTACAATATTTTATTTTTAAAGACACCAGCTCCTGAGATTAAACCTTTTTGTCTTTTACCTGCAAGTCTTGGAGTTTACCTTCTTGCTTAGGCTGCCAGGAACCTCAGCATCGAACTGAACATTTAAACACCATAAATATAATTAAACCTGAGGTTATTTCTTCCCTCCTTTCAAAGTTTTGCTTCTCAATTCTTATAGTAACATTGTATGTGTGTCTTTTATTGAAAGCATCTCTAATCTATTTTGCAATCAGGTGAGGAGCAAATAAAGAGACATCTCCAGGGCAGTTTGGATGACTGCTGCTGAGGGATAGAGTGCCGTGGCTCCCTTGACTCAGAATTACTGAATTCACTTGTCTGCCAGAGTCTGGGGATAAAGAGAACTAATTAGCTCCCTTCCCCTTCTACACACTAATCAATCCCCATAAACCTCTTGGCCCTGATCCATAGCTGATAATGCAGGAGGCACAGCGCTGCCTGGGCAATTCTGAAGCTTGGCTGGAATCTACTATCCTGGGAGAATCATAGCCCCATAACTGTCTTCTTGTTAGCAATCAGGAAGCGGCTGCACACTAATTCATGCTGTTCCAAAATTGGACACTGATATGTAGGGACTTTGGAACATTTTTCTGGCTCAGTGCAAGTTTATGAAAATCCATCTGGGGGAGGCTGGGGAAAAGGATAATAAAGAGGAACACCTGAGGCTTCCCAGAGTGCACCAAGCCCAGTGCAGAATTCTAGCAGCATGAAACAAGTTCTGACCTGGAATTCAGGATACCTGGGTCTGGGATTTAACACTGGTTAACCATGTTACCTCTTGTAAGTCACTTTTCTTTCTGAGTTGAGTTTGCTTTTCCCCAAAATGAAGAGTTAGGACCACAGTGTGTTCCATGGTAAGATAATGGATGCCCTAGTGCAAAAGACTGTGTGCATAATCCATGTTCAAATGAGTTTAGAAAACTGGGATGAAGTTAAAGATGTTTATCTGCTACAAGACTATCTAGTATTTAAATATACTAATGGACACTGATTCCCTAGGTCCAGAAGATGTAAAATGCACCATGTTTTAAGGATATTTGAGGAAAGCATCTTGTAGGTCTGTATTCCAGCTGGGACCTGCTGTACCAGGTGACACTACAACTTGAGCTTCTTATTACCATTCCACACTGCTTCTTCAACTATGGAACTCTCTGTGCCTGGAACCCTGGTAAGGCAGGACTTACCACAGGCTGGGTCTTCCAGCAGGTCCATGATGACCGAGTCAGCACCCTTGGTGTAGACGATGATCTCACCAGTCAGTGGGTGCCTCACAACCACAGACATTCTCTTCCTGACAGAGTCAAAGCCCAGGGTGCAGAGGAGGCTGAAGGTGAGGCAGGTGCCCTGGGGCAGGCGCACAGTCACCTGCTCAGGTGTCCGGGACACTAGTGTGAAGCTGTAGGCATGGGCAGCGTGCACCAGGGCGGCCTCATCAGGGCTCTCAGCCTCGTAACAGAACTCGGGCCTGGCCAGGTCTGGAGCTGGGGCTTCCAATGCCTCCTCCAAGGAAGTGCCTGACCCAGACCCCAGGATGTCGCCCTGGTCCCACATGCTGCTCCTGTAGCCACCGTCATCGGTGGAGTCACCTCCACTGCATACAGACGCATCGTCTCTCTCATCTGAGTCCGTGGTGGCCACGTTGGCCCCTAAACTCTCCCCCAGGTCTGTGTCAGAGGGTGCAGTGGATGAGAATGACTGGCTGAGGCTCGATAGCTTCAACTTCTGGAAGAGCTGCTGAATCTTCTCCAGGGATGTCCCCAGAGCCTTGCTTGAGGGTTTGATGGTGACCTTGTGGCCAAAGGAGGAAAGTAGAACATTACTCTCAATGTTGGAAATAATACCAAGTTGTCCTATGCAGACTATGAAGGTACTTTTGCAATAAGTGAGGCCAGCTGTTTCCCTCCAGCCCTGAGATTCTAAGCATTGACAATGGTCATTTTCCACTATCTTTTGGTCGTCCCACTCTGAGCGTGGACAAAGGAAGGAAAAGGAGATGAGAATCAGAAACTCATAGTAAGGGTTCACATTTCCTGAACTCTCACCATGAATGCTTCTGCTTTATCTTTGAGTGCAGTATCTCATTTCATGCTCCCAATAATGCTATGGGATGCTATCATCAACCCAACTTATGGCTGAGGACATTGAGGTACAAAAAGTCTACATAAATTGGCCATGATCACCCAGTGTGTAGGGAGTAGAGTTGGAACTCAAACCCAGGTCTGCTCGACTCCAGAGGCTGGACTCTTGAGCTACCTGCCAGCTGAAGCTCCCACATTAACCTGAAAATTGGGAGTTGCATACTGTCTTTCCCCAAATGGTACTTCTTCCCCTCTTAAAAATGAGTTAATTTTTAAGATAAAGCTTTCTGCCTCCTAAAACTTCCTGAAGACTTTTGATAACTTGCTGACTTTCCAGTGCTCAGGTGATTTTCAGGGTGGTTTGGAATCTGGGCATAATGAAGGGAGGTTGTAGTTTAAGTGTCTGGGTGAAACTTCTTGTCTTGGTTTCATAGTTGCAAGTTGTACCACCTAATTATTCTCATCAGTGACTCACAGCGGCACTTGGCTAAGAGTCTGTGGAAGATTGAAGGTAAATTCACCTTCAGTAGAGATTAGAGTATAATTTTACATACATGACCATTCAGCTGCATTTTTTTTCCCCATGGGAAGAACATCACACACAGTATTAACTATTTTAAACCCATATATAAAAACAGCAGTATAGCACAATATTACTAGAAACCATTATGGAATCGTGTAGATGTATGAGCCATATGTCCTTCATTGCCCTACTTGAGTTTTCTGAGCCACCATTTCTTCGCTTGTTAAATCCACAGTCCTGCCTCACAGAGTTGCTGGGTTGAGAGGATTAAATGATAATACAGGTAAAGTGCTGGGTATGGAGCCTGGCATAAAACCAAGTGCTCAGTAATCACTAACTCTTAATGTCTACCTACAGACACATAGACAAAGTTTGAAAGCTACATAGATAGCTCATATATATCTTTTTCCATTTTATTTAAAAATGAGGAAACAGACCCAGGGAGGGTAAAGAGACCTGTTCTAGGTCTCACTGTGATGAAATGACACTGTTGCTAGGACCCAAATTTCATGTCTCCCTGATCAGAACTTCTCCCCTCGCCCCTACTCTGCTTTCTACTTCTCTACTTCCTTTACCTTCCTCCCCCAGCCATCGCTGGTCCTTACCCTCTGCCTGGGCTCAGTGGTTGTAGACACCATGACAGAGTTGCAGATGGTTAAGGCAAGGAAGAAATCAGCAATGGAGGAGGTAGTGGAGAGGGAAGCCTTGGCAGGTCTGCTGTCTGACAAGGTCTCCAGCCACAGGGCAGCATCTCGAACCTTGGTCAGTAGGTTTTTATCAGGAGTTACATCTTTTACCTGGAAGAGAAAGGCCAGAATGAGAGTCTCTTCTGGGAAGGAAGCCCACTCCAGAAGAATCTTCACATGCCTGGGAAAAGGATGATGCCGCTTCATTGCAGTCTTGCATCCAACATGTTTTCCTCTCCCACAGGTCTGGCCATTGCCAATTCTTATTTGAGTCCTTCCTGTCTCTCAGTGCCACATATCCATCCATTACCAGGTGCTGACAGTTCTTCACTCTCAGTGTCTTCCCACCATTTGTGTTGCTTCCAGCCATGCTGAGACCCTCTACCCCTCAATCCTGAATTTCTGCACCAGCTGTAAACTAATATTGTTGCCTGTCACCTTTTTTATTTTTTCTAACCCTATGTATCACCTGCACAGTCTTCTTAAAACTCCATTTCCTCCTGGTATTTTTGACTTCAAAAAACCTTCAGGAGATAGCCATTGTTAGCGTGATCAATTATTTGGCATTTAGATTCTTTAACAGTTTGCATTTTTCACTCTTTATTCCCATACTTCTCAACATGGACCCTCAGCTCAGCCTGGTGGTCTGTTTGCTGCCTGTTGGATGTATACTCCTCCTGTATTCCTCTGATCACACTGTGCTTGAAAAATCCTCTTCTACCTACCAAAATCCTACTTCAATAACCATGGAAAGTCCCACTTGTCCATGAGATCCTATATAGCTCACAATGAATTCTTTCTCCTGAACCACAATAGCAGATTCTTAACTCAGAATGTCCACAGGAGTCAGGCATGTAAAGTGAATGAGGAAGGTGGGCCAAGGTAGAGATGAGGACATTTTGGGGTGGTAGGAGCTATGAGACCTAGCAAGTCCTACCCCTATCTAAAGGGTAGCTACTGCTCTGCTGAGTGCAATGCTCCAATACTGGTCTAGTTTGCCAAGTCTCTTGATTTTTCAAGATAAAGCAAAGATGATGCGTGACCTATTTTTTTTTTCTTTTATTCCTATTCTTTTTTTAGAAGAAAAAAGAGGAAGAACTGGATCTGACCCATGGATTTCCAAATTTTCACATCTTTGTAGAAGTTACCACTTGAACCATCCCTTTGGAATTCACTACATATTGACCTATATTTTATTTTTTGGTTTATGTATTTTCTCTTGCTCTGGCTCCTCTATTTTACCCCAGGGATCTGATGCCAGAAAAGCTTCTTTCAGGCAGTGAGATCTTAACCAGAGCAGAGGTGGTAGTGGCAATGGCAGTAGTGGTGTCTGGCTCTGTCTACCTCCCCACTGGCGTCTTGCTTTGGCCTCTATTTTAAATTCACTTTTCTTATGTCCGTGGTTAATCTCTCTAGAGATAAGGTAAGAGCCTCAAAGATAGAGAGGTTGAGTTTTCCATGAGGCTGTATTTCCTAGAGCTCTAACTATAGCTTTTTTGAAGCAGAAGCTCAACAAATGCCAGCTCTCAATGGTTAGATATGACAAAAGCCATTTTGCACAAGGCTTTCACATAAGATCATTCCTATCAGTGTTCAGATTTCACAGCTAAATCATAGTTTAGAAGAGAGTCAATGGCTAAAAATGATAGACTGAGGGAATCTTGATTAATTTGTGCAGGGTGAAGACTGAGGGCCAATGAGCTTTACCCAAGTTGAGAGTTTAACAAAATCCCTTGAGAAAAGAGGCCTCAGACTGTTTTCTGACTACCAAATACAATGACTCCAAGAGGTCTGATTCTGTCCTCCCTAGGGCTGCTGGCACAGGTGAGAGCCAGAGAGTAGGAAACTCAGACATACCCCACAAGAATGGAGCACACACACTTCAAGAATGCCAACCTTCATTCTGGGTACTCTTCAAGAGTCAACAGTCATGCCCCAACTTGTTCATACCATCGTAAGAAGACAACTTCCAGAAAAAAGTCTGCTTATCAGAAGGAAGAGTGCTAATAAAACTGAATCAGACCTGCATTTCCTTCCATTGCCCTGAAAACAATTGTGTGAATCATCCATACCATGTGGTGTCATTATTTCCAGAAAACCTGAGAAGGGCACACACATATTATCCATGCTCTCTGCCTTTGACTCCAGTATTCCTGGTAGGAGCTCACATTTGTGAAGCTCTTCCTACCTTCCGAAGCAATGTCATTTATATAACTTCATCAGATTCTCATAGTCCCAAGTTGAGACGAAATGAATCCCGACTTAATTAAAACCCATAGAGATGGGCTGATTTGACCAAAGTTGCCTAGTGAGTTAGTGGAAAGCCAGAATCAGAGCTCAGACTCCTGAACTGCTAGTCTAAGGTTTTTCATTTCTGTGGTCACAGTAAAGTAGCTATGTTCTCTTATTAATGTTTCTCTGCAAACTTCTAAAACCAGATTCCAGGGAGCATCCAGTTTTTGTCATCAAGTCAGCAACACCACTCAAGGAACTCCAAACTTATTTCCCAACAGAGTAATGAGAGCTCGTATTCACGTGGTGTTTCTTATGTTCTGGTGCATCCATGGTCTCATTATATTCCTGCAGTAACATTATCTGTTTAGTACCATTATCCTCCCAATTGTCTCTGTATTTCAGATGAGGAGACTGATGCCCAAGGAAGTTGATTGTCTTGCCCAAGGTCACACAGTAAGTGGGAGGAATTCCTTCAGTTGATTTCAGTTAGTCTGATCCTAGCATTCATAATCTTAATACCTATATCAGGCAAGATCCTGCATGTGAAGGAAGTGGCCTTGGAGACTTGCTACCACCCAGGGTCTTTAGTGTCTGGGTATCTCAAACACAATGGATGCATTTGTATATCTAATCCTTAAGGCTCAGCAGATAGTCCATGAGAGTAATAAAAGGGATTATGGAAACTTTCTTTTTTCAGAAAATAGATTTCTTTTTTAGGGGGAGGGTACTTGAACGAGATGTTGTTAAATCTTACCACCACAGGTACCCAAAGTTGAGGAACAGGCTTGGAGTTGTCAAAGCTAAATCCCCTATTTTCCTGATGCCAAAATTGAGTGTCAGAGAGGAGGAAACTGCTTGAGATCACACATTGATTTAGGGTCAGAACTAGGACAGTTTTCACACCACCTGACTGCCATCCTCTTGTAACACACCGCTTTGCTCCAAGCTATGCGTTATGTATTTCCAAATGCTGACACAGTTAAAATGTTTCAAGTTATTTATTCCATATTCATTTACCTGCTGGTCTGTAAGTGCTAGGAGGGCAGAGACTGTCTCTGATGTGTCCCTCATGCCTGGTGGATTGTAAGCACTCAAAACATTTGTTAACTGACTCCTTTCTAGGATACCACAATAGCTCACCACTGATTAACTCCTGCTGTCTGTTCATTAAAACCACTCTTTCATATATTTCCATCCAATCTTGTAGCAATGCGTTAAAACAAAAGCCTTCTCTGTAAAAGGCCCTGGCTCATCCTGCAGGTGCCAGGAACAGATGTCAGCTAACCTTTATTGAGTCACCACAGACTTGTTGCCACAGGGCAAGGCTCTTCATGGCTTCTTTTGCTCCAGCACACTGGTTTCCTACGTGGTCCATTAACATTTAGAAACCTGGCACTTGCAGCACTTAGAAAGAAAGCAGTGTCCTTTCCTACTGCTGGCCATTGTCCAGACTATTTTTCTGAAGAAAAAGAAATATAAATTTGTGGGGCCACCAGTTTTTTATGTAAGAGCTTTGTGGCAGGCAGACACTCAACTAGTTGGATTTCTTTCTATTGTAGAACACCTAAAATGCATACAACACCCCTTTGAGGAAGGTGATTTTTGAGCTCAAACGATATCCTCAAGGGTCCTATTATCATTAGACTATACTTATGAGAATGCATAACAAAGTCAGGCACTGGGCTAAGTGCTCTCATGTCCATTATCTAATCGTCCTTAGAGCACTGATATCATTAGTATCATTCCACTTTAATTATGAAGCAAATGAGGCTCATTGCAGTTAAGTAACTTGTCCCAGGTCACAACATCACAGATAATGTGCTGGGACTTAAATCTGGTACTGCCTGATGCTAAAACCTAAACCCTTTAATGCTATGCCAACATTTCTCAAACTTTAACATGTACACATGTCAACTGGGGATCTCATTAAAATGCAGATTCTAATTTAGCAGCTCTGAGTGGGGCCTGAGCATAGGCAATTCTGATAAACTTTCAGTTGGTGTTCATGCTGCTGCTTTGAGGACCACAGTTTGAGTAGCAAGGGTCTGTGTTACATGGCAATCCTATTGTTTCTATTTCTTTCTAGCTGGGATGTGTTCCCACAATGAAGGCTGGGAAAAGTAGGCCAAACTCTACTCTGCTATTCTTCTTTCAGTTTTAATAACTCACCCAAGTTCAGATGGGTGACTATCACAGGTTGGGTACAGCAGTTTGTTGCTACAGGATTCCAGAGAAGGAAACAAACAGGAACCCTGGTTCCTGAGCTTGGAAGAAAATTCTTCATGACATAGTTCCTCTTACGTCTCCATTTCCTCCTCCTCTCCCTGGATTGCACCTTTCATTCCAGCTACTCCAAAGAACTACAATTCTCCATCTTGCTTCTACAGATTGTCTCCTCCCACAACCTGCACTCCTTACCCACTCCTCACTAGATGGTCTCCTTATTCCTCCAGTTAACCTTTACTCCTGTCTCAAAATTCAGCCCAGGTGCCAACCTTTCCAGGAAGCTTCCTTGATGCCCCAGTATGATATAGCTGCACCTCTTCTAAGCTCCTATAGCACCTCTGCAACCACACATCCCAGCCCAGAGAGCATTGTCCTGTAGTCACTGGTGCTCCTTTTGCCCCTTCACTGAGCTGTAAGATCCTGAAAGCAGGAGCAATGTTCCATTAGACTTTATGTCCCCAGTCTGTAGGACAGTATATGCCACAGAGTAGGTGCTTACTGAATGTTTGCTGACTGACCCAATAAATGAAAGGCTTTTCTAAAGAAATGTAGACACTGGCAGAGGTGGGAAGAAGCAGGCCCTTCTGTTTGTTGTTGATGAGTGTCTCAACTGGTACAATGTCTTGGGAAGAATCAACCAAAATAAAAAATGCACATACTGGCCAATTTAGCAATTATGCTCTAAGAATACTGTAGAGAAACACATATATAAACAGATGATGGCTCAACCATCCAACTAATTATAGTAGTCATTAAAAAAAAAAAGATGAGACAGCTCTCTTCTGAATGTCTACCTGTCTGTCTACACATAGGAAATATTCTTTAAAATTCATTAGGTTAAAGCAGCACAGTCCAAAACAGTGGGTACGGTATGCTTCCACTTGTGGTAAAGAATGTGCTTGTGTATATGCCATACTTGTCTGTTTCTGTACACCTTTGGGAAGGACACACAGAAGCTGCTAATCATGGTTGTGCCTGAGGTGGTGGGAAGAGAGGAGGGAGGGACACTTACTTCCTGCCATCAGCCTTTGGTTCCTTTCAATTACGTAACCCTGTGGGCTATGACTATTATGGAAACATATCCCTGGTTGCTGCGGAGCTGGAGGCTAACGCTGTTTAGGGCAGTGATGTCTAAGGCTCTGGCCTTAACGACATTTAGTTTGAATCAAGAACTGGGAAAGTCCAATGTTAGTAAATGCTCACTTAAATCGGAACACATGGATTATTAGGGAAAGCTTTTCCCAAATAGGGCATAAGCCCAAAGGAAAAAACTCAGTGGTGAAGCAAGAAGGGAGTTTTCCAGATCTTGCCAGTTCCCACCTCTTGTGAACAATGTCACTGAGGCTGGGTCCTCCCTACCCTGATTTGGGACACTGGGGGACAAGGGGAGTACAGATAGGCTTCACTGCTTCCTGCCCTGTGTGATCACATCACTTCCAGAAAGATTCTGTGTACTTGGCTAATTAAATCAGGACTCTTATCTAACCTTACAGTGGGAGTGTGTCTATGTGGGCTGTCCCACCAATTTGGAGCAGACTGGGAGTGCTGCATAAATTTCTTCCAAAGAAAGAAAGGCAGACCAAGATTAGTGAAAGGAGGCAGAGGTCCAATGACACCTCCTTCGCTCCTCTCTGTTGCATTCTCTTTGGAAGGGGGGGTGGTGGGGGGATGTCCACAGAGGAAAGCAGTGTGGAAGTTTGGAGGAGCCTAACTGGCCCTAATACAAATTTTATGATTAGGAAGATATTCTTTGGTCTGATGGTGCTGAGAAACATTCTGCAAGTGGCATTTTTAAACAAAGACTCTGCTCAAATCTTGGCTGCTTACAGACAAGGAGAAAAAAAAAAAAGATTTCATTTTCCATCTGCCAGTACTATTAAACATTGGCTTGGGACTCAACTCACCGTTTTTATATTACCCCCACCTTAAAGCCACAGATTTTATTGCAGGCAATTAGGCGATAATCACTGATGGTTTGTTTTTTTGTAGTTAAAGAAAAAAAAACAGCTTCTGTTGTTGCTGTTTTTTGTTGATTCTTATTTTTGGTTTAGAGCAAAGGGCCAAGGAAACCAACAACTGGCTTCTTTAGAAGGTGGTGAAATGCTCCCTGGGGGTTTCAGAGGCAAATTTTGACTGAGTTCGCTAAGAGAAGGTAAAGAACTGGTGGTTCCAAGAGATGGTCAGAACAGACTGGGTGCCAGATGGGCAGGTGCAGGAAGGCACAGAAGGCATGTGGAAGGGGACAAGTGCAGAGAGTCTGCCAGGAGTGGGTGGGGGTAGGCACCGAGACAGCCACCTGGGGCTGCCGCAGGAGCTCTCTAGGGATGACTTCAAGGATCTGATACCAGCTAGAGGTGTTTGATGGGTAAGCATGAGAGTCTTTAGAGTCCTGAAAGACTGCATACTTCACTCTCTTCAGCAAATGCCTCCCAAGCTGTAGAAAGTGCCAATTTGAGCCAAGTGAAGACTCTTTCCTGGTGGGGTGATGGCCTGCTTATGGAGGGTCCCCATCGTGGCTGCTCCCTACAATCATCAGAAATTAAAACAAAAGTGCTCAGTACTCAGCCTAGACCAAATACACCAGGATCTCAGGGGAGAGAGTTCAACAATTGTATTTTATGGAAACTCCCCATTTTCTCTTCATGACATCAGATATGTGAACATTTGTTCAAGGAAGACAGCTTCCCTTTAGAAAGATCATTTAAAACTTCCATTAGGCATCTGTCGAGAACACATAATTTTAAGAATTAAATCCTCAAAATAAACTCATGAGCCAGAACGATTATCTTCATTTTAACAATGGGTAGGTTGAGGCTTCCATTTCAGCAAGCCCACCAAAGTCACAGAGCTAGTACATGGGGTAGCTGAGATGAAAACCTGACACATTAGACCCCACATGTGCCTAATTCATAGCTGGAAGTTAGCTTGCAGGTCAGCAAAACATTATCTTATTTGATCTTTACAACAGCCTAGTGAGAATTATAAGGAAATTATTTTCAGGTGGTGAAAAAGACGTAGAAGGAGGTTTAACATGTTGCTTAAGGTTACCCAGCAAGCCAGTAGCAGAGCTAAAACCAGAACCTCCATTTCCTAACTCTGAACCCAGTGCCCTTCCTCAAAACTACTCACAAATACAATTGTTCCACTAACCCCAGATTTTCAAGTGACCCGATTACATAAGAGTATACTTAGCTGTTCATAAGAAGAACATGTCACCATCTTCCCTTCCCCAGGCAACAAGAATTGGGACTTAACCCATGTGCCAACTTCCTTACTGCTCCTGAATGAACTTCGTCAGAACTTACCTTTGGGACTGCCAGCCAGGGCAGGACAATGACATCTAGGATCTGGAGATAGCTCTGGGGTTAGTGTGTCCCTCTCACTGATCATTAGCTAAAAGCCCTGCATCCAAGATTTTACTGCCTGGTCCAGGGATGCAGTTTTTCTGGGCTGCAGAGACTTGTCAGACTGAACAAGGGGCAGTGAATTGATGTGACCCAACTGAGATCCACAAAGGAAAGCTTCCTTTTTCTCCCCCTCATATTCTAGGGGAGACATTCTCAGGCACGTGGGATGCCTGTGGTATCTAGAAATGGAAGGTGCCAAAGACACATAGAATCTGTGCCTAATGAGAATTCACTAAAGTCATTTTATAAATATTTAAGAAAAGAGCTTGGGGAAGTGTGTTACATTTATGGGGACAAAATTAAAAAGGATGTAGCAATATGCACACCTTGTTGTTATGTCACTTGGGAAAATCAAAAAGGGAAAAACAACAACATGAAACTCTTCCAGAAGACATCTATGGATCATTTCACTTGTGCATTCATGAAGGTCATATATCTTAACACACTGTTCTTGTCTTATCCTTGCTAATGTTGCATTTCTGTGCATGACAATAACCCAAGAGAGGGAACTCAATTCTGTACTCATCCAAAGTTAGATGAGTAACAACCCAGAACACAGGCTCACAGTGTTTCTTCTTTGACACTGTCAGAAAACACAGTTCTTGGTTATGAATACTAAGTAGCAACATGGAAAATGTTTTCGATATCATGTCAAGTTAAAAAAAAATCCCAGCATCTACAATTGATATGTACCATGATTACAAAAAATGTTAAATATATGTAGTTATGTGTGTGTGTATTCATAGGGGAAATAAAAGACTGGAAAAAAATTGGCCAAAAGGATTATTTTTACTATCTAATTTTCTAATAAAGGGATGCTAACATTTTAGGTCCCATCTCTTAGTATGTACCTCTTGTTCAAGATTGCTGGGGCTCCCTGTGGCCTCTTGTGCAAGTGCAGAGATTCCAGATGTGTTTTTATGTTCCCTGGAGAAAGAGTGTATGCAGAGGAAAAAGGAGTAGGACAGTGGGCAGAAGCCCTGGTCTGGGCTTGACTTCTAAGGAATGCTGTGTAATCTCTGGGGAGAAACTTGGTTTTCTTTGCTTGCTACCTGGATGTTTGCTGATGGCTGTCCTAGTGGATCAAATGTGAAAGGACTATACGCAGAAAGCCCCAGACCAAAGCCACAAACAGCAATGCCCATAGGGACTGAAGGGAATTAGTTAAGAGAATGAAATGGGCTGAGTAATCTTGACATAGATATTATTTGCTTCATAACTATTTAAAACTTATTTTTGATCACCAAGAAGTATATTCTCCCATTTTTCTTTGAACCTTACAGGCTTATCTGTTGTTTTTCTCCCTTATAGAAACATAAGCATAACTGATATTTCTAATTTCTACTAACAGTATAATTTTTAAAACATCCATAATGAGTATGCAGTTGCCCCCACCTCAGTGATTGCATAAATAGAGAAGGTGGGTGGGGGGCAGTGATGAGCTGAAGATGGCATGCCCAGTCTAAGAGTTAGGAACCTCTCAACTCAAGCCAATTGTTGCCATGAGGAAATGCTGGCTTAGTGTGGAGAATTTTTATAATTCAATTTTTAAAAGAAGCAAAAAAATCTATATGCTTACATAAGATCTCTGATTTCTAAACATTGAAGATTTCTAATGACTAAGAATTGTCTATGCCAACAAAACACATGTGTGGACTATACACAAAACCAAGAGCACCATTTTGAAAGCTCTTCAGGGTTTGTACAATTTTTCCTTTTTCACATTCTAGCGCCCCCTCCCATCTCTTCCCACAGAACACTTGCAGTTCAAAGGGGAAAGTCAGGGACTTACTATGGAGCTGCTGAAGGCCACAGGAGGCTGTGAGCTTTCACGGTACCCCATAGACCTTTGCCGGTAGTGGCCCTGGATGGGCACCCGGGCACTCTGGCTCCTCCTCAGAGGCTGAGCACCTTTTTGGCTTCTCCTAGTTGCTGGATCCTGGGCCCATCTAGCTGGGAAGGACAGGCATTGGTATTGGGTCCACTCTTCACCATCTGAGTCCAGCTCCTTTGGGGTCTCCAGTCGCTTAGCTGCAAGAAAGGAGTCCTGTTATTGCACTAGTTGTACCTTGGCTGGACTATGTTGGGGAAAGCCTAGACTTTGGGGTGGGGTAAGAGCATGGGAAGGGTCTATGCTACTCTGGAAAATTGGGCATCTGGACTACCAAGACTGGAGAAAGAAGGGTACAACTAAGTCCCACAGATTCAAACTCTAGTGGATTTCCTACTAGTTATGTGACTTTGAGCTTTGACATAACCTGTCACTTTATTTCCTCAGAGTTTTTTTTTTTTTTTCTAGGTTTCTAACTCATAGGGATGTTTTGAAGATTTAATGATATAATGTGTTAAAATAACTAGCATACTGTAAGTACTGGTAATGAGGCTCTTATTATTACAAAGAGATCAGAAGCTCCCATGTAAATGGTCCACTATCACCAAGGCAAAGCGGATAGGGCTGCTTATAATGTTATCTCCACCTTTCTCTTCCTCCATCTCTCACACTCAAAAGAATGAATACTGCCCTCTTAAAGAGTTTCTCTTCTTTAAAAAGTAGGTGAAGGATATGAACAGACACTTCTCAAAAGAAGACATTTATGCGGCCAACAAACATATGAAAAAAAGCTCATCATTACTGGTCATTAGAGAAATGCAAATCAAAACCACAATGAGATACCATCTCACACCAGTTAGAATAGTGATCATTAAAATGTCAGGACACAACAGATGCTGGAAAGGATGTGGAGAAATAGGAACGCTTTTACACTGTTGGTGGGAGTGTAAATTAGTTCAACTGTTGTGGAACACAATGATTCCTCAAGGATCTAGAGCTAGAAATACGATTTGATCAGCAATCCCATTACTGGGTATATACCCAAAGGATTATAAATCATTCTACTATAAAGACACATGCACATGTATATTTATTGCAGCACTATTCACAATAGCAAAGACTTGGAACCAACCCCAATGCCCATCAATGATAGACTGGATAAAGAAAATGTGGCACATATACACCATGGAATACTATGCAGCCATAAGAAGGATGAGTTCATGTCCTTTGCAGGGACATGGATGAAGCTGGAAACCATCAGCAAACTAACACAAGAACACAAAACCAAACACTGCATGTTCTCATAGGTGGGAGTTGAAAAATGAGAACACATGCACACAGGGAGGGGAACATCACACACTGGAGCCTACCGGAGGTTGGGGGGGGCTAGGGGAGGGATAGCATTAGGAGAAATACCTAATGTAGGTGATGGATTGGTGGGTGCAGCAAAACACCATGACACATGTATACCTATGCAACAAACCTGCACGTTTTGCACATGTATCGCAGAACTTAAAGTATTGGGGAAAAAAAGAATTTCTTTTCTTAGAAAGTGTGTGTGTGTGTGTGTGCGTGTGTGTGTGTGTGTTGGAGTGGGGGACAAAGTTGGGCGGATGATAGCTGAAGGAATCAGGTCAGTTTTATGAGTCATATTCAGTCCATGCAAGGTAACAGTTCAGGCATTTTATAGCCCTATCTCCTAAATCAAAACTTTGCATCAGTGGCAATCTAAGATATCTGTTAGAATAGAAGGTATCTTCAGGATGTGTTAAATCTGACCATGCACCTAGACACAGACCTGCCCTGATATGTCAGGTAAGGTGGCCTGAGAAATTTCCAAACCTTGGTTGTGGTGACTGGCACACAATTGGGAAATGTCTGCAATCCATTGCTGACAGATAAAAATCTCGTTTCATAAAGTGCTTTGTCTGGCACCAAAGATCAACTGGAGGGGTACCACATATGAGATAACTTCTAACTTTTGTAAACAAATGAAAATTTACAAGTAATTGGAACAGCCCTGATCTGTGACAAGGAAGACCACAGGGATACAGGAAGCAACTTGTGGAAATGCCATACAGCCTCTAAGAGAGTCAGGAGAATGTCTTTTATCTCCTTTTTCTGAGGAGAGCAGGGCATTTCCTTTTCGAAAGAGGGATGGAGCCCTTGGGAGCTCTCGTACCATTTTCTTGGTGAGAATACTCGCTGCCCATGATGGTACAACGTCGGAATACCATCTTGTTCTCTGTCAGGGTCCCCGTCTTATCGGAGAAGATGTACTGGATCTGGCCCAAGTCCTCCGTGATATTGAGGGCTCGACATTGAATGGATAAATCGGTCTCTTCATCATACAGGTCAAGGTCATTGTTCAAGAAGAACACTTGCCCGAGCTTCACCAGCTCAATGGAGACGTACAAAGAGATGGGGATCAGCACCTGAAAATAGATGAGTTTCTACCACGTCAGAAACCAGGCAGGTTCCCTCCCTTGGGATCCTCACTAGCAGGTAGCAAAGGCATTTAATGGAAAGTTGAGGTCAGCTCACAGGACAGACTCTTTCTGTGAAATTAACGGTCAATGACCTCATGCATCCCTTGGAGTTCTTAGGGGAATCTGAAAAACAGATATGTCTTCTTTGACCAAGGATGTCTGATACAAGGTAGGCACTTACCATTGGTTGTCTGTGACTGAGCTGGGAGGGAGTGAGGGAGACTTAGCATCTCTGTTTAGAGTCCCCTGACTCCCTTCAGATCTCTGTGCCACCAAGGGCTGCTGCCCACTTTTACAGGTATTCAGACGTATTGTTAATTTCTCCCCACCGATTCAATACCTGGTGTTTACCAAGTGCTTGTTGTGCATTTGATGCTGTTCTAAGTCCTGGAAATGGGAGTCAACAGAACATAATTCCTGGCTTTGAAGAACTTGCCTTCCAGTGACAAAGAACAAACAAATAAATATATATGAGTGGTGGTAAGTCACATGAGGAAGAATAAAGAATAGTAAAGAGGGTAGACTGATGACTGGGTGGGATGCTTGTAAACCATGACCTTTGAACAGAGACATGAGGAAGCCAGGGTGTGAGTTGTGAAGTTGTCTGGGGGAGGAGCATTCTGAGCAGAGGAGAAAGCCAGGCACAGGCCTGGCAGTGGGGGTGGCGTTTGGGGAGTAATAGGGAGCAGGCCTTGCAGGTCAGTGAGGAGGGGAAGAGGGCTAGGAGGTGAGGTCTGGGAGGGAGTCAGGGTCCAGATCACTTAGGGCTTCATCAGCCACAGTAAGGACTTCAGATTCCACTTTGAGTGGATATGAAACCATGAGAGGATTCTGTACATAGGAGGGCTATGATTTAATTCACATTTAAAATAGATTACCCTGCAAGGTGAGTGGAAAATGTTCACCAATAAGAGAGCAGTGAAACAGCCTCCAATACCACAAGAAATGGTAGATGGAGTTCCACAAAAGTAAAACCACAACTTCCCTCATCTTTTCATAGATTGTATTTTCTTAGAGACACAAAGATTTTAAAATTCATCTCTTCATCAATTACTGCCTCACATTTTGTAGGTGCTCTATTTTTTTTTTTCTGTCCTATGTTGGGCCAGTTCTGTTCTTTTCCTTCTCAATGTATCAGATGTTAAAACACTAACTCGTGGTTTCTCTCTCTTAATGTTGGGGCAGAGAGTTCTCTGTAGCTCACTGTGCTACTTTACCTTCTTTTGTTCCTAGGTCATTTGTGTTTTATCTGCTCTGGCAGAGGGACAGGCACATATGGGTCACTGCTGTCATCTTACTCTTAAATAGAAAAGTTGATAAATATTTCCCTCCAGCTATTATCTGGGGGCAGAGTCCCCTCTACAAGACAGGGCTAGGTCCTTAAATCACCCAAAATGTGAATGCTTTCAAAGATGCACAAGAAAGTGATGATCATTTCCTCATCTCAATCCAGTTTGTACTTTCTAGTGGTCAGCACTGGTTTTTCTTTATTTTACAAAGTTGTAGGGGTTTTGGCCACATATCTTATTGGGCCCCTAGTTAGGGAGGGCTTCCTACCTGGAGCAGGATGATCATTGTGAGGAACATGTAGAAGCCCCCAAGGGCACGGGGAAGGAAGCTGCCATTGGCATCTGGCACATCGAAGGGAGGGTGTTCTTCAAAGGTCCTGTTCCAGATGCTGTGACCTGAGAGGAGGCAAAACCAGGAATGAGGTTGAATCTCCACTAAGTCCTAAAGTTGGTCAATTAAACCAGCCCTTGACACATTCTTAGAAATGGGTGTGCTTTGGAAGGCCCCTCCTTCTTCCATACAACATAGCTCTGTGTGTGTGTGCGTGTGTGTGTGTGTGTGTTTGGGTGTATGTATATGTGTTCATGTTGCTCTAAAGTGGTTCTTCATATACATTTCAATCCCTTGATATGCATTAAGTTTGTTTTACAAGAGGAGATTGGCATGAGGATTACTTATTTTTTTAATTAAGCCTTGTTAAATAGGGGCTGGAAAGAGATAAAGAAATACTTGTACTTTTTTGTTCTGTGGTGCACACTTTTGTGCGTGGGTGGGGAGCCTTGAGACCTGTCCCCTAGTCTCCCCCTTCTTATCCCATCTAATGCCCATCTACCCATCCATCCTTCCATTCATCCATTGTTCTATACATTTATCTATCCATTCATCCATCTATCCACCTACCTATCTACTCACCCATCTATCCATCCATCCATCCTTCCATCCACCCACCCATATATCCATCCATCCATCCATCCATCCATCCATCCTTCCATTCATCAATTTTTCTATTGATTCATCTATCCATTCACCCATCCATCCACCCATCTACTCACCCATCTATCCATTCATCAATCCCTCTGCCCACCAACCCACCCCCATCCATCTATCCATCCATTTTTCTATCGATTCTTGTATCCATTCATCTATCCATCCACCCATCTACTCGCCCATCTATCCATCCATTCATCAGTCCCTCCATCCACCCACCCATCTATCCATTCATTCATTCTTCTATTCATCCATTTTTCTATCCATTCATCTATCTATTCATCCGTCTACCCACCCATCTACCCATCCATCCATATACTCCATATAATCACCCATTTATCCATCCATCCACCCACCCACCCACCCACCTACATACTTACCCATCCATCCATTTATCCATCCATCCATCCATCCATCCATCCATCCATCTCTGTTTACCCATTCATCCCTCCCTCTGTCTGACATTGATTAATTCAAGAAGTTAGTACTAGTTCTTGTCATTGTGGAGTTTGTTTCCAAATTAGGGAGCAAGGCATAAAAGGACAAATCACATACAGTCTGAGAGGTGCAATAGCAGAGCCTAGAATGCTGTGACAGCCCACAGCAACAGCACCAGGTACAGACTGAACTCTGTTTCCTTATCTGCAAAGGAGATAACAACACCCATTATCTGAGGATTATGTAAGGTGAGCACCTGTTACAGAGCTCACTAAACCTCAGTGTTCTTGTCTGTTAAATAGTAATAATACTTTCCCTATAGAGTTATTGTGAAAATAGAATAACCTAATGTTTAAAATGCTCTCAGCTCCAAGAAGTATAGAAAAATGAAAGACATAGAGGATGTTACAGTGGCCAAAGATGCTTCCTTGCCCAGGAGGTTGGGTCAAATGCCGTCATACCTAACAGAAGAAAGGAAACTTACAGACATGAAGCTATTTATGGGAAGGTACTATTATAAACCAGATGACTAAGGGCCAAACACATGGCACAGAGTAAGGGCCACTGGCCTTTAAGGGAATAAGAAAAGAGCACGGGAAAAACTCGAGAAGGCTGAATGGATGAGGAGGACTTGAGGGGGTCCTGGAGCCACAGCAGGTGTTGGATGGTCTGGAAGGCCAGGGCAGAGTATTCTGGGTGAGGAAATAAGAAACACCACCTTTACAAAATCAAAGTAAACATGTGGTCAAGAACTGTGGAATGGTGCTCATTTGAGAGTTTTCATGTTCAGTAGGGCTGTGCTTTAATTAGGCATCAACAGAGTCCTGTGTATGAGTTGTTATCTCAGAATAGAATTCTGACCCTCCCCATGAACTTTCTTCATTTCTTTATTGTTTTGGGGAATTTGCCAAGCAGATTCTGGTTTGCCTGTGCCTTATCTCACCCTGTGACCTTTTAATCATTAACTTTCTTTTTCTGGAGACACAGTGAGATGATCTCAAATGTCTTTTTCACTCTGATATGCCCTGAAAAACCTGTCCTGAAGCAGAAGCAACAGTTCTTGCAGCATCCTGGGGACACAGGTGGCCACATGGGCTGGGGAGAGAATGGGAGTGGGGACAATGGCTTTCTTGTTTCCCTGCTTCCCCTCCCGCAGGTGGTCTCCTTACAGCTGTGAGCCAGCCTCAAGCAGAGTGCTATTAGACACACCTGGGAACTCCACGCTACCCACAAGACTCAATCCCATCGCCATCACTGTAGTGGCACACAGTCTCCCTGAGCCCCTATGAAGCTCTCAGCCTTTCAGACACCATCTTTTTCTAACAACAGCAATGGTTACAGTTTCTGACTAATGCAAGTAAACAGCAAACACCACTGCTGCTCATTGGTTTGGGGTCTGCATATTTCTGAATTCAGGACATGAGTTTTTCTCTTGATTGTCCCTGTTTATTTTTGGGATCTCCTTTAGCATCCTGAGAATCATTTTTAGAATAAGGCCATAGACAGTGGGGAGTCTGGGCCCCTCTTTTTCTATACTCTGAGGATCAACTTAAAGGGCTCCAGATCACTCCTGTCTCCACCTCTCACGGTGCTTCTCACTCAACTCGGGCTACAGTCTGGCTCTGCTTTGGTCTCCATTCTTGGCCTTACTCTTGCCACACCCAACAGCCAACTGCTCCTATGCACAAAATGATTTTTTTTCCTGCTTCTATGCTTTGTGATTTTCCTGGGGCTAAGAGTGGCCTCTCTCTGCTTACAGCTTCCTGCCCCATTCAGCCCCTACACTTGGCTCTGCCACCCTCCTCCTCTGGCAAATGTCTACTCTACTTGAGAATGAGCTCTAGCAGCTACCTCTTCAAGAAAGACTTTCCTTATTGCTGCTCCCATAATATCTGTGGTAGGGTGAATAATACCCTCTGTCTCCCCAGGATACATCCTAATCCTCGGGGCCCTGTGAATACACTATCTTATATGACAAAAGGGCTTTGCAGATAGGATTAGGTCACAGATCTTGAGATGAGAAGAGTATCTGGATTATGAAGGTGGGCCCAATGATGTAATCACAAGTGTCTTGTGAAAGGCAGGGAGAGCTACTGCTGCAGATGAGGAGAGGAAATGTAGGCAGAGACTGGGGAGGTACACTCTGAAGACAGAGGAAGCAACCACAAACTAAGAACTACGGGCAGCCACTAGAAACTGAAAAAGACAAGGAATAGATCCTTCCCTCAGAGCCTCCAGGAGGAACCAGAACTGCTAATTCCTTGACTTTAACCCAGTGGTCTGCAACCTTTTTGGTGCCAGTGACAGGTTTTCTGGAAGACAATTTTTCCACGTCAGTGGGGATGGGGAGATGGTTTCAGGGGTTTCAGGATGATTCAAGTGCAGTATATTTACAGTGCACTTTATTTCTATTATTACATTGTAATACATAATGAAATAATTATACAACTTACCATAGTGGAATCAGCGGGAGCCCTGAGTTTATTTTTTTGCAACTCTACGGTCCCTTCCAGGGGTAATGGGAGACAGTGACAGATCATCAAGCATTAGATTCTCTTAAGGAGCACACAACCTAGATCCCTTGCATGTGCAGTTCACAATAGGTTTTGCACTCCTGTGAGAATTTAATGCCACCGCTGATCTGACAGGAGGTACTGGTCTTTGGCCCAGGGGTTAGAGACTCCTGCTTTAACCTACTGAAATTGATTTTGAACTTCTGATCTCCAGAGCTGTAACAGAGTAAATGTGTGTTGTTCTAAATGGCTATGTGTTCATGTTTTACAGCAGCAATGGGAAACAAATACAGTCTGATTCATCTCGTTTTCCTTCCACGCTTTGAGAGTGCCTGTGTTCAGTAAACATTTCTTGACCAAATAAATATCAGATGATATTCCGAATAGTTAAAGAGCACATACTACTTTTAGGAGATTTTCTTTTGCCTTTTCGTTTCATTGGCATCCCATTAAAGTAGGCAGGGTAGAATTTACATTTTATTAGCCCTACTTTATAAATGAGGAAGCTGAAGAAACTTGCCCAAATACATCGATTACTGTGTCCTTGTTCTTTCCAGAACATCCCATACCTACAGCTCCAATAAGGCACATGAGGATGAGGATCCCAATGCAGAAGAAGATGTCTATGTTCATGCGCCGCTCAATCTTGCTGCGTTTGTACCGGGGGCCGCTGTTGTTCAGCATGGCTTTCGTCTCGTGGCCTTTGAGAGAAAATGAGGAAATCAGTCCCTTAGCTCCTGTTTCCTATGTCTTACACCATTCCCTCAGCACTTCTCACAGGAGCTTAAGATAAAAAAGAGGCTTCACTCTTCAACTTGAACTTGCCCTGCCTCAGAAGGTTGCTGAGAACAGCTGTAGGGGCCTCACATAATTTACCAGCAGGTCCTCAGTGAACATCCCCTTCATGCATGCCAGACACCGTGGTGGGCACTGACAGAGCTCCCACGCACAGGCTGCACCCTGCACAACTCTAGAGCGTAGCCCTTATTCTGTAGTTGCCAAAGATTTATAAGTTTATTATGAACAGAGTTCTGGCAAATGATAGTAAGCTGTCTTAAAGAAGGGCTGTCTTTTCCTAATTGGCACAAAGGTTCTGTTCCACCTGTTACGGGCGAGCAGTGGGATACAATGGCAAGACATACTGTTCACATTCTAGTGAAGATATACAAGAAGACAGAAAGGATAATTATCATTATTAATAAGTCCTGTGAAGTAAATAATACACAGTAAACAAAAGGCCAAGGTGGAAAAGAGGTGGTGTTGGAGATCCTGCTCAGGGAAAGCTGCTCCAAGGAGATGATATTGAAGGGAGGCCTCAAGGGAGAGTGGAGCTGGCAGCAGAGTTTTCGGCTGAGGAACTGTATGTGCAAAAGACCTGTGGTAGGACAGTGCCTGGGACCAGTAGTTTCCCTCCTTGTTTCTTTGGTCATGCCTAAGTTGTTGGTGTTGCCTGAGCAAGAGTAGTAAGCACCAAAGGCCCCCACCCCAGCACTAACCCTGGAGAACTCCACTCCCATGTTGAAATTTTGCATACAATTTTGGTCAAAGAAAGGATGGCAAAGTTTGAAAACTACCAATCTCATCCAGTCACCTTCTTCCCTACTAGGAGAAGCTGAGGGCTAGAGGGTAAAAAGGATCTGCCCAAAGTGAAAGAATAAGTCAATGTCAGAGTCACATTGCAAACTCAAGACTCAGATTGCCAGTCTAGTTCTCCTTTCACCAACCCCTGGGACCCAAGGTCACATACCTAAGAGCTAAGAGTCAAACTGAGACTTTGTTGTTAGATGGAGTCTCTCCTTTGGGGCTGCTGAATGTTAACTACAGTGCCATATTCCTCAGCAGTTAAATGAAAAAAACACCAGTCACATATTTTCTGTGCAAAATTAAAGAAAACCAATACATCAGCTCCAGAAGCAAACGGCTTTAATGCTGTTTAGCTAGTTGCCCTGTGGATTTAAACTAGCAACAAAACAGTAGGAGTGAAAAAACTCTAGGCTTTTAAAATTAGACTCAAGTTGCTGCAATTGTGAGTGGGGGTTCCAGCAGCACCCCTGGGTCTATAGCCTCTCTGCCTGCCTCTCAGCCTCACTCCATTCAGGGATCCTGGGACTATCCCCTTCACCCACCTGATCCTTGCCTTCTGAGACCCCTCTGTTCTTTTGGAAAGAGTTGGGTTCAAAGGGAGGCAGTATGGGACAGTGGATAAGAGTGTGGGCTCTGGAGTCAGAGCTCAGCTCTGTGGATACTTGACCTTGGGTTGCAGAGAGTTCAACTCAGGAGGCATGTGACCTTGGGTGAGTGAATCTCTTTGTACTTCAATTCCTCATCTGAAAAATGGAGACGATTGTATATGAAGTAGGAAAATAAATCAATATACACAAAGTACTAAATTAGTTTCTGGTAAGTTGGGACTCAATGTTTGCTGTGAGGAGCACACACCTCTACATTGAACCTCTTTCTTCTGTAAATCTCATCTTGGCCTTTTTGGGCCTTTGACTCTGAGGCCCTGTTTTATCCATTGCTAATGTCAAGGATGAAATGAGAATTCTGGACCGTTGCTCTCAATCAGGAATGATTTTACTCCCCAGAGGACATTTGGCAACATCTTGAGAAATTTGGGTTATCTCACTTGGTGGGGGGTGCTAATGCATCTTGTAGGTAGAGGCCAAAGATGCTGCTAAATACCCTATAGGACAGCCCCCGTCACAAAGAATAATATGGACCAAAATGTTAATGGTGCCAAAGGTGAGAACCCCAGCTCTAGATAATAATGCTAAAAAAAACTGGTATCTTTTCTTTCTCATATTTTTGAGGGCCTGATGTATTCCAACTGTCGTATTAGGCCCTTTTCACAGATTATCTCATTTGAACCTTATAAAGCTACAAGGCAGAAATTATTAGTACATCTTACATTGAAAGTTCAACCATCTTGTTCAGGAACATGCAGACTATGAATGAATTTTACCCCTAGGCAGCCCGACTGGCTGGAACCATGGTTAACACTCCCCATCTGCCGCCTATATACCACTCCCATCACCTACTCAAGGTTTCTTCTTTATTTCTGTTCAGCCAGAGAAGCGAAGCTCTAAATCTATGTGGTTATGATTACTGTTTTCTTTTTTGGTAGAGTGGAGATTGCTGGAGAGTTCATTTTTAATAGGTTTACCAGATGGTGTTGAACTCCATTGCTAAAGGTCTTTGAAATAAGTCATCTCAACTGACAAATATAATGCCCCTCTCCCAAATTAGGGAAAGCTGGCTAAATCGTGACACTATTTTTTAAAGGAACTGTTTTTCTTTGACAATCCCAAAGAGTAAATCTTATGGTAGATGGATATTTAAATGCTCTTCTATGTCCATTGGAAGTGGTGTTCTATGGAGAACAAACCAAACACAAAAGCAAATAAGCAAACTATTCCAGAGTGTCCCAGTTAGTGGAAGACTCAGAAGAAAACACATTCTGGAGTTTTCCAGTGAAGGTAGATGCTCCAGAGAGACCCTGTTTCCTCTGTTGTGGCAGAAGTCTTCAGGTGTTCATGTAACAACAGGTGCATTGAGTACCTATGAGCACTGGTGTTAAGTACTAGACATACAGCAGCCCCAAGACTGCCCTCCAAGAGTTTAGATTTCATTGTGAGAAGTCCTGCTATTATCTTTTTTCATTGGAAAGCAGGATCAAAGTTGGAAGGAGAGATAGGCCTCCATATCTGGAGCCAAAAAATAAATAAAGGTAATAGTAAAAACATAACTGCAAAAACAACTAAAACCCACTAGCCCTCTCTTTGCTATAGGCAGTGCTGGATGCTTTTCATGTGCTGAGTAATTTGATCCTTACAAACGCTCTATCAGACAGATACAAATATTCTCCCCACTGTACAAATGAGGAAATTGAGGCTCCAAAGGGGAAGTTGTTAAGTTTGGTGAGGTTATTCCACAGACTCAAGAAGATACACTTCATTCTGACTTTAGTTAGTAGCACAAAACCATTGGGGTGATTGAGTATGAATCCCTTTCCCTGTCTTGTGCAGATGGGTGATATTAACTCAGAATCTCATCATGTCTCCTGTAGAGTGAGTGAACTGCTATGATTCCTAGCCTCCGTTTGCTTAGCTGAGAAATGGGAAGTTACATGAGTAAATGGAAAGTTACTGTGAACTGTTGTCAGTTCCCATTGACTGAAGATGGATTTGGAGGAGGGGATGGAAGGGGAAGGACAAAGGAAAATTCAGACAAAAGGAACTACCCAGGGGCAATGACCTGCATAGATGACAATGCCAACAGCCATCTCAGTGTTTCTGATGGTGCAGCCTCGAAGGAGAAGACTCTCACAGCCAACGCCAGTCCTGGTCTGGTCAGGATGCTCCCTGGTGAGGATGAATAAAAGACAGGGGGTGGTTTGGTGGTCTCTCCATGCTGTTACTGGGTAGTGTCACAGAACTAGAAGTGGTGAGTGAACATGATCCCTCTCCTCCCTGTTTTTTCAGAAAAGTGATGGTAGATCAGAATCTAATTCCCTTCATGTTCAAGGGCAGATCTCTTCATTGCTCCTAGGAGGTCTGGGTGGGAGCTAGACCATTAGGAGGGAATTGTCCACCCTGAGAAAACTGTCATTTACCAACATAAAACGCAGAACTCTGGTGAAAAAGCCTTGGCTTCAATTCTCACATTCAAAATGTTTTTATGCAGAGTGAAGCAAAAAAACCGGCCAAAACTCATCAAAACCAAGATGGTGATGAGAGTGACCTCTGGTCGTCCTCACTGCTACACTCCTACCAGAGCCATGACAGTTTATAGATGCCGTGGCAACGTCAAGAAGCTACCCTATATGGTCTAAAAATGAGAGAAACCCTCAGCTCTGGGAATTGCCCATGCCTTTCCCAGGAAACTTGTGAATAATCCACCCCTTGTTCAGCATATAATCAAGAAATATCCATAAAAATGGGCAACCAGTAGGGCCAGGTGCAGTGACTCAACCCTGTAATCTCAGCACTCTGGGAGGCCGAGGCGGGTGGATCGCGAGGTCAGGAGTTTGAGACCAGCCTGGCCAACATGGTGAAACCCCATCTCTACTAAAAATACAAAAAATTAGTCAGGCGTGGTGGCAGGCACCTGTAATCCAAGCTACTTGGGAGGCTGAGGAAGGAGAATCGCTTGAACCCGGGAGGCAGAGGTTGCAGTGAGCTGAGATCGCACCATTGCACTGCAGCCTGGGCTGCGGGGCGAGACTTAATCTTAAAAAGAAAAAAAAAAAAAAAAAAAAAGCAAGGGGTTGCTCTGCTATGGAGTAACCCTTCTTTTATCCCTTTACTTTCTTAATAAATTTGCTGTCAGTTTAAAAAACAAACAAACAAAATTGTTTTAGGGGCAAAGTGCAAGGGAACTGGCTTATGGCCAGTTGTGCCTAGGAGGCAGATCCTAAGAGTAGAGATAGTTTCTTCCTTCTTCTAGTCCAGGGAGCATTGCAGTTTTCCACCTCACACTAGAAACTTCTGAGTCCAATCGACTCCATTTATTACCCGAGGTCTGGCTTTTACTCTATCCTGATGCCGTTCCCTTGAGATTTTCAGCAAGCTTAAATATAACTTTCCAAAACTATTGGGGAGAACAGAAAAATAATAATCCGAACTCTTAGAGCTTGTTTTTAAACTTGTAGTTCTTCAGTACTTCTTATTGCTAAGTCCAGTTATAAGCCTTTTTCACTCAAGTCTCATGACAACTTCATAAGATATGGCATATTATCATACCCACTTTATAGATAGGGAAACTGAGGCAAGTTCATAAAGCCAGGAAATGGCAGAATGGGGATTCAAAACTAGTCTGGCCGCAGAGTGCCATACTGCCACTCAATATACCTTTAATACTCATGATTCCTCACTGTGTTTATAAACTACATTTGCTTACATGATTTTGACTCTTTGTGGTCTGGGAAATTAGCAGAGTGATTATTTTTACTTATGAAAAAGTGGAAGCTCAGAGTGGCTGAGATTTTTCAAAGGCTATACAACTAGTACATGAGACATCCTAAAACCAGGGAACCTAGGTCACAGACACCCACCCTATTGAGATTTTTACTACATTAGGGTACCTAAAGTACTACCCCACTCACCCACACTAAATCAGAGTAATTTCTATTTTCAGTTCTGCTGAATATGTGAAGGAGGATGTATCATTTCATGCTGGTATATTCTTGACTCTATTCTAATGTTTGTCTATCCTACTTTTTAATGCAAAGGATGCTATAGCAAATAATAATCTGTAGTTAGAATATAACTGTTTTGATTTCATTGTATTAATTTTTACCTCTTAAGAATAGCAAGTGATAGGGCCCAGTGACATAAATTTTCCTTTTCAAATAAATTTTAGAAAAAGTAAGGTAATTAAAAATCTGGTAGACAGATTTTACTGAATATGATAAAAATCATAAAGGTGGTCTAAGAATGACTGAGGTTCAGGACCCACCACTGCTCCCTCTATTTATTAAGGAGGAGGCTGGCTGTGGATTTAATATTGGTCTAATGAATCTTGCTTGCCTCACTGTCGGTAGCTTGTGGTTTCAAGATTGATTTTAGGGTGTTCTGAAGTGATAGCATATGAGAGAGGCTTCTACTTCTCTCAGTTGTAATGTTGCATTTTCAAAGAATGGTAGAAAATGATTTGCTATCTTATAGCTGCTGTCTACTTAGGACTCTTGATTTACAAGGATGCTCTATTATACTTTTTCTAGACTAGCATTTCTCAACCTTGGTGCTATTAATATTTTGGACTACACAATTCTCTGCTGGGGTGGGGGGCTGTCCTGTGCATTGTAGCATCCCTGGCCTCTACCCAATGGATGCCAACAGCACCCCTCCCCAGTTGTGGCAAGAAAGATGATTCTAGACATTGTCAAATGTCCCCTGGTTGGAGTGGTGGTGCTGGTGATGGTGGTGATTGTCCCTGGTTGAGAACCACCGCTCTGTAGAGATTCTTTGGTTCAAAAGTCACATTTTTCAAATTGGATACCCCTAACTTTCAAACAGATCATTAAAAACTGTCCATCTTCTAGCCAGCCTGTGCAGCCTTAGGGAGATTCTAAATTAACGAGACCCACAGAAGCTTCTGGGAAACCCAGAGGCATCAGACCAGTGGGTCTGCTGGGGAAGAAGGTGCAGACCATCTGTGGGTGCCAGGCCTGAGGGTGTTCTCCTTGCTGGGTACAGCAAGGATGTAGGAGCACAGCAAGGAATTCTCCTTCATTCCATGAGTTAGCTACTCCACTGTCCAACTGGACTTTTAGGACTCATTCATGAGGCCCAGGCAGGTGCAGGATGGACAGGTCTCCCAGTGCGGCAACCAGGAAGAGGAGGTGCAGGGAGCTGAGTGAAGCTGGGAGAGTTCTGTCCTGAAATCTGTCTGAGAGGGGCAGGCTGGAGCCCAGGTTGAAAGCTGAGAAAGGCTGGCTGTTGGCCTGAGCTGTTTTGGGGAAAAAGGGCCCTAAACAGAAATCTAGCAATGAGGCTGCTCTCTTAGAGGATATGGAGAATGACTCAGGACATGAGGGATTTGGGATGAATCAAGTTCACAAACCTAAGGCACAAGGGGCGCCCTTCTCTTCAGAGCAGGTGACAGACTTTACCTCTCATTTGCAGCAAGGTCCTTTCCCCAGGACCTCAGGCCCTTCTCTGCCTGTCTCCTTCTGCTCACTCTGTGTATTTTAAAAGTAATTTGCCTATAAATCTACGGTTTCTGTGGTATTATTCTTATTGTTTCCCCTTTCTATTTCTCCTCTTGATATCCCATATGGCCTGAGGACGTGGGTGGAGGAAAGCAAAGACAACTGCATTTCAGGGAGCTGCCGAAGCCTCATTCCAGGCCCTCTATTGGTGAAGAAGTTGTAACATGGCTGAGCTCCGCAATGTACTGCTATGGAAAGCACACGGGTTGGAGTCAAAAGACCCCTATATAAGTCCTGGCTTTGTCTTCTACCTGCTGTGAGTTAGGGAGAATCTTTGCATCTATAAAAGTCTCAGATCATTATAATACACATCATGATATTCTCTTTCTGGGGTCAATGTGAAGATTACATGTGATAATGTTCTCTGGAAGTCCTCTAAAAGCTGTTAAACCACAAGCTTGTCCAACGCACTGCTCACATGTGGCCCGGGGTGGCTTTGAACGTGGCCCAACACAAATTCATAAACTTTCTTAAAACATTATGATATGATGATGATGATGATGATGATGATGATTTAGCTCATCAGCTATTGTTAGGGTTAGTATATTTTATGTGTGACCCAAGACAATTCTTCCAATGTGGCACAGGGAAGCAAGAAGTTTGGACATCCCTGTAGGAAAGCATTCTATAAGGGCATATACTCACATCTGTTACGATGGCTCTTATTTAAAAAAAAATTTTTTTTTATTATACTTTAAGTTTCAGGGTACATGTGCACAACGTTCAGGTTTGTTACATATGTATACATGTGCCATGTTGGTGTGCTTCACCTATTAACTCGCCATTTCCATGAGGTATATCTCCTAATGCTATCCCTCCCCGCTTCCTCCACCCCACAACAGGCCCTGGTGTGTGATGTTCCCCTTCCTGTGTCCAAGTGATCTCATTGTTCAGTTCCCACCTATGAGTGAGAACATGCAGTGTTTGGTTTTCTGTTCTTGTGATAGTTTGCTGAGAATGATGGTTTCTAGCTTCATCCATGTCCCTCCAAATGACATGAACTCATCCTTTTTTATGTCTGCATAGTATTCCATGGTGTATATGTGCCGCGTTTTCTTAATCCAGTCTGTCACTGATGGACATTTGGGTTGGTTCCAAGTCTTTGCTATTGTGAATAGTGCCACAATAAACATATGTATGCATGCGTCTTTATAGCAGCATGATTTATAATCCTTTGGGTTACTACCCAGTAATGGGATGGCTGGGTCTAATGGTATTTCTAGTTCTAGATCCTTGAGGAATCACCACACTGTCTTCTACAATGGTTGAACTAGTTTACAGTCCCACCAACAGTGTAAAAGTGTTCCTATTTCTCCACATCCTCTCCAGCACCTGTTGTTTCCTGACTTTTTAATGATTGCCATTCTAACTGGTGTGAGATGGTATCTCATTGTGGTATTGATTTGCATTTCTCTGATAGCCAGTGATGATGAGCATTTTTTCATGTGTCTGTCGGCTGCATAAATGTCTTCTTTTGAGAAGTGTCTGTTCATGTACTTTGCCCACTTTTTGATGGGGTTGTTTTTTTCTTGTAAATTTGATTGAGTTCTTTGTAGGTTCTGGATATTAGCCCTTTGTCAGATGAGTAGATTGCAAAAATTTTCTCCCATTCTGTAGGTTGCCTGTTCACTCTGATGGTAGTTTCCTTTGCTGTGCAGAAGCTCTTTAGTTTAATTAGATCCCATTTGTCAATTTTGGCTTTTGTTGCCATTGCTTTTGGTGTTTTAGTCATGAAGTCCTTGTCCATGCCTATGTCCTGAATGGTATTGCCTAGGTTTTCTTCTAGGGTTTTTATGGTTTTAGGTCTAACATTTAAGTCTCTAATCCATCTTGAATTAATTTTTGTATAAGGAGTAAGGGAAGGATCCAGTATCAGCTTTCTACTTATGGCTAGCTAGTTTTCCCAGCATCGTTTATTAAATAGGGAATCCTTTCCCCATTTCTTGTTTTTGTCAGGTTTGTCAAAGATCAGATGGCTGTAGATGTGTGGTATTATTTCTGAGGGCTCTGTTCTGTTCCATTGGTCTATATCTCTGTTTTGATACCAGTACAATGCTGTTTTGGTTACTGTAGCCTTGTAGTATAGTTTGAAGTCAGGTAGCATGATGCCTCCAGCTTTGTTCTTTTTGCTTAGGATTGTCTTGGCAATGCGGGGTCTTTTTTGGTTCCATATGAACTTTAAAGCAGTTTTTTCCAAGTCTGTGGAAAAATTCATTGGTAGCTTGATGGGGATGGCATTGAATGTATAAATTACCTTGGGCAGTATGGCCATTTTCATGATATTGATTCTTCCTATCCATGAGCATGGTATGTTCTTCCATTTGTTTGTGTCCTCTCTTATTTCACTGAGCAGTGGTTTGTAGTTCTCCTTGAAGAGGTCCTTTACATCCTTTGTCAGTTGGATTCCTAGGTATTTTATTCTCTTTGAAGCTATTGTGAATGGGAGTTCATTCATGATTTGGCTCTCTGTTTGTCTGTTACTGGTGTATAAGAATGCTTGTGATTTTTGCACATTGATTTTGTATCCTGAGACTTTGCTGAAGTTGCTTATCAGCTTAAGGAGATTTTGGGCTGAGACTATGGGGTTTTCTAAATATACAATCATGTCATCTGCAAACAGGGACAATTGCACTTCTTCTTTTCCTAACTGAATACCCTTTATTTCTTTCTCTTGCCTGATTGCCCTAGCCAGAACTTCCAACACTATGGTGAATAGGAGTGGTGAAAGAGGGCATCCCTGTCTTGTGCCAGTTTTCAAGGGGAATGCTTCCAGTTTTTGCCCATTTAGTATGATATTGGCTGTGGGTTTGTCATAAATAGCTCTTATTATTTTGAGATACGTTCCATCAATACCAAATTTATTGAGAATTTTTAGCATGAAAGGCTGTTGAATTTTGTCAAAGGTCTTTTCTGCACCTATTGAAATAATCATGTGGTTTTTGTCTTTGGTTCTGTTTATATGCTGGATTACGTTTATTGATTTGCGTGTGTTGAACCAGCCTTGCATCCCAGGGATGAAGCCCACTTGATCAAGGTGGATAAGCTTTTTGATGTGCTGCTGGATTCGGTTTGCCAGTATTTTATTGAGGATTTCTGCATTGATGTTCATCAGGGATATTGGTCTAAAATTCTCTTTTTTTGTTGTGTCTCTGTCAGTCTTTGGTATCAGGATGATGTTGGCCTCGTAAAATGAGTTAGGGAGGATTCCCTGTTTTTCTATTGATTGGAATAGTTTCAGAAGGAATGGTACCAACTCCTCCTCCTTGTGCCTCTGGTAGAATTCGGCTGTGAATCCGTCTGGTCCTGGACTTTTTTTCGTTGGTAGGCTATTAATTATTGCCACAATTTCAGAGCCTGCTATTGGTCTGTTCAGGGATTCAACTTCTTCCTGGTTTAGTCTTGGGAGAGTGTATGTATACAGGAAATTATCCATTTCTTCTAGGTTTTCTAGTTTATTTGCTTAGAAGTGTTTATAGTATTCTCTGATGGTAGTTTGTATTTCTGTGGGGTCGGTGGTGATATCCCCTTTATCATTTTTTATTGTGTCTATTTGATTCTTCTCTCTTTTCTTCTTTATTAGTCTTGCTAGCGGTCTATCAATTTTGTTGATCTTTTCAAAAATCCAGCTCCTGGATTCACTGATTTTTTGGAGGGTTTGTTGTGTCTCTCTCCTTCAGTTCTGCTCTGATCTTAGTTATTTCTTGCCTTCTGCTAGTTTTTGAGTGTGTTTGATCTTGCTTCTCTAGTTCTTTTAATTGTGATGTTAGGGTGTTAATTTTAGATCTTTCTTGCTTTCTCTTGTGGGCATTTAGTGCTATAAATTTCCCTGTACACACTGCTTTAAATGTGTCCCAGAGATTTTGGTATGTTGTATCTTTGTTCTCATTGGTTTCAAAGAACATCTTTATTTCTGCCTTCATTTTGTTGTGTACCCAGTAGTCATTGAGGAGCAGGTTGTTCAGTTTCCATGTAGTTGAGCGGTTTTGATTGAGTTTCTTAGTCCTGAGTTCTAGTTTGATTGCACTGTGGTCTGAGAGACAGTTTGTTATAATTTCTTTTCTTTTACATTTGCTGAGGAGTGCTTTGCTTCCAACTATGTGGTCAATTTTGGAATAAGTGTGATGTGGTGCTGAGAAGAAGGTATATTCTGTTTATTTGGGGTGGGACGTTCTGTAGATGTCTATTAGGTCTGCTTGGTGCAGAGCTGAGTTCAATTCATGGATATCCTTGTTAATTTTCTGTCTGGTGGATCTGTCTAATGTTGACAGTGGGGTGTTAAAGTCTCCCATTATTATTGTGTGGGATTCTAAGTCTCTTTGTAAGTCTCTAAAGACTTGCTTTATGAATCTGGGTGCTTCTGTATTGGGTGCATATGTATTTAGGATAGTTAGCTCTTCTTGTTGAATTGATCACTTTACCATTATATAATGACCTTCTTTGTCTCTTTTGATCTTTGATGGTTTAAAGTCTGTATTATCAGAGACTAGGATTGCAATCCCTGCCTTTTTTTGTTTTCCATTTGCTTGGTAGATCTTCCTCCATCCCTTTATTTTGAGCCTATGTGCGTCTCTGCACATGAAATGGGTCTCCTGAATACAGAACACTGATGGGTCTTGACTCTTTATCCAATTTGCCAGTCTGTGTCTTTTAATTGGAGCATTTAGCCCATTTATATTTAAGGTTAATATTGTGATATGTGAATTTGAGCCTATCATTATGATGTTAGCTGGTTATTTTGCTCGTTAGTTGATGCAGCTTCTTCCTAGCATCAATGGTCTTTATTTTGGCATGTTTTTGCAGTGGTTGGTACTGGTTTTTCCTTCCCATGTTTAGTGCTTCCTTCAGGGTCTCTTGTAGGGCAGGCCTGGTGGCGACAAAATCTCTCAGCATTTGCTTGTCTGTAAAGCATTTTATTTCTCCTTCACTTATGAAGCTTAGTTTGGCTGGATATGAAATTCTGGGTTGAAAATTCTTTTAAGAATGTTGGATATTGGCCCCCACTCTCTTCTGGCTTGTAGAGTTTCTGCTGAGAGATCCACTGTTAGTCTGATGGGCTTCCCTTTGTGGTAACCCGACCTTTCTCTCTGGCTGCCCTTAACATTTTTTCCTTCATTTCAACTTTGGTGAATCTGACAATTTTGTGTCTTGGAGTTGCTCTTCTCAAGAAATATCTTTGTGGCATTCTCTGTATTTCCTGAATTTGAATGTTGGCCTGCCTTGCTAGGCTGGGGAAGTTCTCCTGGATAATATCCTGCAGAGCGTTTTCCAACTTGGTTCCATTCTCCCCATCACTTTCAGGTACACCAATCAGACGTAGATTTGGTCTTTTCACATAGTCCCATATTTCTTGGATGCTTTGTTTGTTTCTTTTTGTTCTTTTTTCTCTAAACTTCTCTTCTTGCTTCATTTCATTCATTTGATCTTCAATCACTGATACCCTTTCTTACAGTTGATCAAATCAGTTACTGAAGCTTGTGCATTTGTCACATACTTCTCATGCCAAGCTTTTCAGCTCCATAAGGTCAGTTAAGGACTTCTCTACATTGGTTATTCTAGTTAGCCATTCGTCTAATCTTTTTTCAAAGTTTTTAGCTTCTTTGCAATGGGTTCGAACTTCCTCCTTTAGCTCAGAGAAATTTGATCGTCTGAAGGCTTCTTCTCTCAACTCATCAAAGTCATTCTCCATCCAGCTTTGCTCCGTTGATGGCGAGGAGCTGCGTTCCTTTGGAGGGTGAGAGGCGCTCTGATTTTTAGAATTTTCAGCTTTTCTGCTCTGTTTTTTCCTCATCTTTGTGGTTTTATCTACCTTTGGTCTTTGATGATGGTGATGTACAGATGGGGTTTTTGGTGTGGATGTCCTTTCTGTTTGTTAGTTTTCCTTCTAACAGTCAGGACCCTCAGCTGCAGGTCTCCTGGAGTTTGCTCTAGGTCTACTCCAGACGCTGTTTGTCTGGGTATCAGCAGCGGAGGCTGCAGAAGAGTAAATATTGCTAAACAGCAAATGTTGCTGCCTGATCGTTCCTCTAGAACCTTTGTCTCAGCGGGGTACCTGGTTGTGTGAGGTGTCAGTCTGCCCCTACTTGGGGTGCCTCCCAGTTAGGCTACTCGGGGATCAGGGACCCACTTGAGGAGGCAGTCTGTCCATTCTGAGATCTCAAACTCCACGCTGGGAGAACCACTACTCTCTTCAAAGCTGTCAGACAGGGACATTTAAATCTGCAGAGGTTTCTTCCGCCTTTTGTTTGGCTATGCCCTGTCCCCAGAGGTGGAGTCTACAGAGGCAGGCAGGCCTCCTTGAGCTGTGGTGGGCTCCACCTAGTTCGAGCTTCCTGGCCACTTTGTTTACCTACTCAAGCCTCAGCAATGGCGGGCGCCCCTCCCCCAGCCTCGCTGCCCTTATGGCTCTTATTTTGTGAGAATACTAGTGGTCTGATATGGGATCAGAATTGCAGTAAAATTCTTATCCTGAACCAAAGTTGAGGAATAAGAATAACAATATCCTAATAGCAGAAGCCACTGTTAACTGAATATTTCCTCTCTGCCAGTTGCTGTGCTAAGAGCTTTGTGTATGCTGACACTTAATCTTAGAAAAGAAAAACCTTTGATATAGATATTATAATTTTATTTTATGGATGTGGAAACAGGCTCAGAGAGGTGAATTAATTTACCCAAGGTCATATGGGTTGTAATTTGCAGAACCCCAATTCAAACCCAGATCTGTCAAATTCCAAAGTCCCTGTTCTTACCTACAATGCAATATAGGCACTTAAAAAAATTGATCTTAATTAAATCATATTCACCTTCCTGAACCAGAGCATCTTGATTTTGATGCTATTTTACAAAGGTTTTTTTTTTTTTTTTTAAAACAAAACAAAACAAAACAACAACAACACTGGTGAATTTAACTAGCACTCAAAAAAAAAAAAAAAAAAAAAAAAAAAAAAAAAAAAAAAAGAAAAAGTTTCCCAATTTAAATTTCTCTAGTCCTTCTTTATCACACATACAAAATAAAATTCCTCAGGATGAAGATGCTTATTTCTTTGGTCATTTCTAGACAATATATTTTCTAGCTGCAGTGGAGATATTTACTAGCAGCATGGAACGTGAGATACTTACATATAACCCTTAAATTTGTTGAGGTGGTTGTTGGGTTTCTCACACACGATGGTATTGTGGAAAAGCTCTGGTTCGAACTGTACCTCCTGTGAGAGAGAGGACTCTGTGAGTTTATTAATTCAGAGGGATCTAGTCTTAATAGGATCATTGGGAGAGCTAATCACTGTTAGAACCATTGCAAATAAGGTAATCCCTGCTTTGTCACACTTTGATAGTTGTAATGTGTCAGAAAAAAAGAGTTAAGTCCTCATTAAGGAAGAGAAAGCAAATGTCAATGAAAAGTTTGATGGAGGGCAGAGGGAGGTGACTACCGTGATTGCATTTCTCTGACCTGCCTGGGTCTGGGGCTCTAACCCAGATCTAATAGAACTTACTGCAATGATGGAATGTTCTGAGTCTGCATTGTGCAGTATGGAAGCCACTAATCACATGTGGCTATTGAGCACTTGAAGTTTGGTAGTTTGACCAAGGAATTGTTTTCTTTAAAAATTTAATTTGATTTTAATTAAGCTTAAATAGCTACATGTGGCTAGTGGTTATCACATTGGACACCATAGAAATAGATTATAAAAAAGAAGGCATTATAAATCACACCACATAGAGGTATCCACAGCTAAAATGCTTGTGCATGTAATATTTCCAGGGTTTTAAAAATATATATCCATTGGCTGGGCATGGTAGCTCACGCCTATGATCTCAGCACTTTGGGAGGCTGAGGCAGGCAGATCACCTGAGGTCAGGAGTTCAAGACCAGCCTGGTGAAACCCCGTCACTACTAAAAATACAAAAATTAGCCAGGCATGGTGGTGTGTGCCTCTAATCTCAGCTACTCAGGAGGTTGAGGCATGAGAATCGCTTGAACCTGGGAGGTAGAGGTTGCAGTGAGCCAAGATTGCACCACTGCACTCCAACCTGGGAGAGCAAGACTCTGTCTCAAACAAACAAATATATATATATACACATACATACACACACAAACACATATATGCATATCTCCACACCCACATATATTTGTGTAGGTATATATACATGTGTATTTACACATTTTAACAATGAGATTTAGTGTTCATAAATCTTGAACATTTTTACATGTTGTTAAATTTTTCTACATCTTTATTAACATCTGCACAAAAACCTGTTGTATGAATATGTGGCAGGCCAGGTCTCACTAACGCAGGCCTCCATTACAACTGTCCCAGCACTGAGTAGCTAGATTAAACATTAAAAGCTGATTGAGCCAGTGTCCCTATACAAAGGCTGGAATGTAACAAAGATCCCACCAAGGTTGCCTAGGCTTTTCCTGGGCTTTGAAGCATGAGAAGATAATGAAGGAATTCTTAACAGGACCCTTTTCAGGATGAAACAAGTTTCAATGGGGGTCTAAAGGAATTCCCCAGGCCTCCACAAACAAGTTTAACGGTGTCTGAAGGAACTCCCCAAATCCTTATGATTTGTCAGGAGACAAGATAAGGTAATCACCCCAGCACCTAGACTCATTTAGATTAAGTAAACTTACCAAGGGTCCAGAAGTAGGTCTTCAGGACTCAGACCTTAGTTATAGATTAAAAGAAGTTAGTCACTTATGTCTTCAGATGAACGCACACTTACACGTAGACATATACCTTAGAAGGTATACAAATTCTGTAAAACTTTGTAATTTTGAGTTAGTCTGGCAATAACTTCCAGGCCTTCTCCCTGTAACCTGTTAGAGAAATAAAAACTCTCTTCCTCCCCAGTTCATCTGCATCTCGTTATTGGGCCACGAGAAATAGCAGCCCAACCCTCAGTTTGGTCCAGGAACAAAATTGACCATATTTCCTTTAATCATTTCGCCATTGAATAGGTATAGTGTTTCAATTTGTTTTGCTATTATAAAAATGCTGTGAAAATAGTAGCTAATAGAACAAAATAAATAGCATTTACTGAACTCTTATTTCTGCCAGACACTGTAATGAGAACTTTATATATTATTTATTTTCAAGCTTACCATCATTCAGTGAAGCAGGAACTTTAATTTGCCTCTCTTTAGAGATGGGAAATCTGTGACTGAAAGGTAAAGAAGGCTCCCCATGTTTAAATCTCATTGGCTGGGATTTTAATCCAAGTTCAACTGCAGACCTTCTACTCCTTACTTGCACAGCACATTACTTCCTGGTGAACAGTCTTGTAGCTAAATATTTTAAACACATCATTGATTCTTTACTTTTTAAAGGCATTTCTCTTGCACAAGCTCTTTTAGTCCATTGGGGGTAAAACACAACTTGAGGTGGGGAGATCTTGCTTTCTGACTCTCCTCTACGTTGACTAATACTACGTTCAACTCATGAGCCTTCGTTTCTTCATCTGTAGAATGGAGCTAACATCACCTGCCCTGCCCATCTTAATTGTGCCTCAGAAAACAGCATCTATGTGGAAAAGTGTTGAAACCTGTAACATTCCACCCAAACAGAAGGCAGCAGTGGTAAAGGTGGGATTGGAAACAGTTTCCTGGGTAGAGCTTTTAGCAAGGGGTGTGAGTTTATCACTGAAAGCTTCAAGGTACAACTGTTCAAAGGGGCAAATTGATTCAAAGAAGTGATAGCATTTTCTGGCTTCGTGTAAATATACTGTCCATTGGATCTGAGGGGGTGCCAACATAAATAAACTCTCTACTCACTTGAAATAAATTACCCATCCAGGAGTTTCTAAAAATATGGCCCTTTTCCCTCCAGGTATTGATTCTTTCAGGGACAAACACTTGCTGAGCTCTGAGATGATGACAAATTATGCTGTAATTTGTCAGCTGCTTTCATGCCCCTGATTAAGCCGTGTGCTTCACTCCTGATCCACACCACTCAGCTCAGTGCTGGGTCTCTAAATCCAAACTTATTTCAGATATGACTGGCAGTGGGGTCTGAGCACTAATGATCCCTCTGTAATGCCTCGGAGTCCCTGCCGCCTGTTTAATCGCACCCCCCGGGCCCCAGCAATGGTGAAGTTTGACTCTTGTTTCTCTGTTGGGGCTTCCTAGCCACCTCCCTCCTGAAATGTCCCTTCCTCCCGCTGTGTTCTCCTTGTCTGCTGAGCACAGGACTTTTGCCCCTATCTTCCTCTTTTCATGGAGAGGTGACCCTGCTCTTTCTAGCTACTTATTCCCTGGGCTCTCTTCTTCAGTTGGAGGAAGAGGGGCTGTGGACAGGGGCACATGGGTCCTGCTGGCTGCAAAGATAATCATTGAGACCCTGCTTGCTTTTAAGGATTTGCTGTATTTCCCTGCAGGGCAGCTGCTGGGCCAGCCCAAGACACAGAGTTGCCCAGCCTTACAAACCTGTCAGGGTTCTTATTTATTTATTTATTTGAGACAGGGTCGTACTCTGTGACCCAGGCTGGAGTGCAGTGGTGTGATCACAGCTCACTGCAGCCTCGACTTCCTGGGTTCAAACAATCTTCCCAACTCAGTCTCTTGAGTAGCTGGGATTACAGGTGTGCACCACCAGACCTGACTGATTTTATATTTTATAAAATAAAATTATATATGTATATATTATACATACATATATAAATATATACGTGTGTGTGTATATATATATTATAGAGATGGGGGTCTTACTATGTTCCCTAGACTGGTCTCAAACTCCTGAGCTTAAGCAATCCTCCTGCCTCAACCTCCCACAGTGCTGGGATTACAGGTGTGAGCCATCGTGCCTGGCCAAGGTTCTTATTTTAACATTGTTCAGGAGTTTCTGATTCCCTTGTGAGATGGTGTAATGTCCTCTCACCACCCTGTAGTTTTTCTTAGCTTATGGATGAAGCTTGCCTCACTGGCCACTTCTTTTTGACTCAGCCTGTTATCTAAGGCACTGCCCTTTGATGAAAGTCTCGCTATCTAGCAAAAGGCCTAGGGAGCCATTAAGACACAGGAAAGGACCAGTCCCTTCTAGAGAAGAGTGTGTATCTCTGCAGCGCTTTAGGTCAGACCTACCTATCTGGAGCACTTACTATGTGCCAGACACCTGTCATTCAGTTCTCACAAAAACCTGAAGAGGTTTGGACAGACGTGCAGATGGAGACTAAATTAAAATGTCTCATGGTTGGTAAGTAACAGAGCCAGGATTGCCATTCACATCGTCAGATTCTAAAGTCATTATTGTCATCATCATCATCATCATCATCATCATCATCATCATCACCTTTTATTCCTCCTCTCCTGTTATTATTATTCTGTCGCACTTATTGAATGCTCGCTGTGTACTAAGAATCAACTAAGTATTTTATACATGCCATCTTCTTCAATTCTTACAATAATTCTATCAGGTAGGTACCATCATTATCCCGATTTTACAGATAAAGGAATTGAGGCTTAGGGAGAATCTGTGATTTCCCCAGTGCCCTCCAGCCAGCAAAGCAGGACAGCAGGCTTTAACCTTAGCACCACTCACTCCCTAAGAGTCTGCTCCTTAACCACAGTGTTATTTGGATGCATAGAGGAAAGATGAGTAATTAAGCTCTCCTTTTGGCCCTATTTCTTTTCTATGTTCACTACTCAATGCCTCTGAAGGACCTAATGAATACATTCTCTAATATATAGTTGAAAATATACAAAAATTATAATGAATAAGCAATGCAATGTGTTATGTCTTCCAAGTACATTTGCATTTTAAAGTAAGTACCTACAAAGGGTAAGGGTTAAAGTTAAGGCATTAATTGGCCTAGAAGACTTTTTTTTGATAATTTTTATTTTTTAGCATTTAAGATTTTTTTTGGCCACTCCCTCTATGAAGCTCACTCTAATCCCCACAGAAGGGTCTGCCCCAGCCTATCAGAATTGCTCCTTTTCATGTGCTGCCACCACTGCTGCTATTTCCATTGAACACCTCTGCCTAGATCTGTGCAACCTCTGGTAGACTGTCATCTTCCTCTGGGGCATCTCGTTTAATACCTTGTTTTTGCAGGCACACCATAAAGATGTGTTGAGGTAAGGTTAGTACTGGAGAGGGTGATGTTAGAAGCGTATATTTTGAAAGGTGATGGGTGAGGAGATACAAAGCAGACCTCACTGTAAAGGCTGACCCATGCCATAGAAAAAGCCCCAGGTACAGTCTTAACTTTGATTGATGGGAGTAAGACCCCTTCTTTTATGGGACTTCTTTGGCTCAACAAATTAAAAGTGTAGTCACGGTCCTAGATCCCACCTTGGGCCAGTCTAGTCTCCCGTTCATTCACGCGTGCATTCAAGCTTTTATTTACTATCTATGATAGAGGAGTCATATGGGACAGTAAGTGAGAATCAAGGGAAGAAAGGGGTGATTAACACAAATTAATGATTGCAGCCATAAGACAACTCAAAGTTCCCAGTTCAGCTCAGATGTGTCAATAGCGGTATCTTTGTGAGTAAAGGAAAGTGGGCCTGGTGCCAGGGTGTAATCAGTGCTCAGGGTTGAGGTCCTCCTCACTCACCTGTGTCCCAGGTGCAGCAAGCCTGGCATCTTAGGCTGGCATATATTCCATTAGCTAGAATAGGCCATTTCCCTTGCACTTGACTCAAGTTTTACTTTTCTAGGCTTATTTCCTTTTATTCTTTACAATTAATGATCAAATTGATCAATACTTGTGATTAAATAAATGTATGAATGATCTTTTGGAATTGTTTGTAATGGATAGCTGTTTTCTGGCTATACATCGTCTGTTTCATCCTTTTTCTGTAAACTCTTGGCTTTCTTGTGGGAAACTGCCAATCCTCTCTGGTTTATAATTGTGATGAGAATGTAAGTAGTGATGCCCTGCCCATTAAACTCTCCCACTGTGGGGCTTTGACTTGTGTGGAATGACTCAAGGGAGGAACAGAAAGAAGGAGACTGTTAAGTAATTCTTGCAACCAAGCTGTTTCTGTAAGCCAGTGGTTCCTGATTGGTAGATTAAGCTACTACATCTTGTCTACAAATCCCCTATATGCTCCCAAATGCTGTCTGTCGAAAGAGTAAAAATAAGTCTCACATAGGCATGTACCACTATCTTTCAGATTTCTGAAGGAATTATTGAGATTAATAAATTAAAATTTCATTTACAAATTCACTAGATTCAGTGTAACTTTTGGTTTTAATATATGTTATTAAATAATGGACATTGAAAGGACAATTCCTTTTTTTTTTTTTATAGTCACAAAGGGTCTTTTCTTTTTTTTTTTTTTTTAATGGAACCCATAGTCATAAAGTTCTTACAGGATTAGAAGAATATCTTAGACCACTTTGAAATCCCTCTGTGTCCATTAGGAAGTATCACTTGTGAAAGATTTTGTCGACTGAAGAAAGGGAAACCAACAAAACCCTTTCCTTAAACATAGAAATCATTTATGTATTTAGTTTTTACCAAGAGTCAAGAATATTTACCAAAAAAGACGGGTTGGATTAGTGACTGCCATGCTTCTGTGAAGCTCTTGGTGTCTGTTTCTACATGATTCCCAGGCTAGAGGACTACCAAGGAGAGCCACCGCCACCTGGGGATGAGGATAACAAAATGGCGGCACTGACCCCGCTGTGTGGACTGCTCAACTGACTGTTCCAAGGAGTAGGGGTTATAGGGTGGGCAAACCATGCCAACTAAGGAAGCTACACAGGAGGTATGCTGCAACCTTGGAAGAACACTAAAGTGTTTTTCATTTTAAGTTATCAGTTGTCTAAATGGTGAAAGCAAACGTTCTCCACACCCCAGCTGCTGGGCTAGGTGATTGAGGTTTTCTTCCTGGTATACAAATTAAGCAACCCTCTGATTTCTGAGAATCCTATCTGAAAACTAATGACAGTTATCAGCATTTGATAACCTTTCTGCTTCCTGGTAGGTGAAGGTTCTTTTCAAGATAACCCACAACAGGGTGACTGGCAGTTACCTTCCTCTGGCTCTCGATGAGGAAATCATTTGCATATTCAATCACTCTAGAGGCCCCTGCCTTCCCTAGTGATTCACCTACAAAAGCAGGCAGATTGGGCCGGAGGGCTGAGGGAGACTCTGTCTTAAGGATTTTTTTTTTACAGTTTGAGTTCCCTTTTGTCAAGTGGACAAATACTCTGTTTCCCAGTTGGGCTGACTAAAAGTAATCTTGAGACCTTGCTATGGCATTTCCCAAACATATAGGGCATGGGCTTGGATGCCAAGCAAATACTGGAAATGGGATGATTTATTCTGTCATTTCTAAAAGGAACTAATTGTTGGCAGAATTGTTAACAATTGTCTGTGTAATTCCCTGTAAGAGCATGCAGTCACACCCTGTACCTCTCTTGTTTACTCCTGAGCCCCCAGAGCATGCTACAGCATCTACCACAGAGAAGGCTTTTTAATAAATATTTGATGAATGAATGTGTGAGTGGTCTGATGCCTGAAATATGAACAGGTGCCACCAGATGGCCAGTGGCGCCTTAAGGGAGTATTACACAGACAAAACTTTTCTGTACAAATTCTTTCTTGCTGTGGATAACTGAAACACAAGAAGATGATACGAGATCCAGCGTTTTGTACCTCATGTTCTGGCAAAAGAATATTAAGTTGTTCATGAGAGATATGATCACAATGTGTCACCTCTGCTGAGAAACCACAAAACAAAGATCCAAGTATGGTGTCTGGCAACAGGAGGACCTCATCAGATGTTGGTTGAGTAAATGAATTTATTGAATGGACTATAATAGTTGAGAGTGGCAAGAGCAAAGTCCGTGGGAGCACAGAGGAAGGAATGATTACCTGTGGGACACTGGTCAGAGTGTTGCCTAGGCAGAGAGAGGTCAGAAGGGAAGGACATTTTGGGAAGAGGGATAACAGTAGGAACTATAGGAGAGAGACAGAGGGTATTAAGCCCCCTTCCTTAAGGATGAATGACCATGGTCACACATAAGTTAGGTTTATATACTTCTGATGAGTCATAGATAAATGGCTCTTTATTGCTGTGCTATTCAGAACTCTCACACCCCACAGACCAATTTCAAACATGAGTCCTTTGTTTCTGGCCAGAGTTAATTTGTCTAGGAATGGGTACATGATACCAGCCAGGCCAGTCAGCCTCTTTCCCCAGGATGCTTTTCAATCTAGACATCGGGGAAGGTTGCTAGACCCTCTCTGGGGTTAAGCTATAAAGCACAAGTACTACTGGTACCACGTTTCATTCCACATGAAGGAAGTTGGTTGGTAAGATTGAAGCCAAACATACCGCAAGAAACATAGACAAGAGATGGACATTGTACTGATGGATTCTGAAGTCCTCATTCCACATGAACCTAAGGGCCAACCCACTCCTTATTTTTCTAATAAATTTAATTTTTTGTCCACACTATTTTGAATTACAGTTCTGTCACATGTAACCAAGAGTCTTAACTAATCCATATAACATATTAGATTGGTATGGTTTTCATTTGAGATATCAAATGCTTCCCACATTGACCTTAAATACCCACAATTGGTTAAGTCAGTGAAGGCCAATACTAAAATGTTAATACGTTGTCTTGGGTAATGGAGGTAGTAGGAAGGAGAAAACTTTAAGATATAATTCATTAATACCTTAGGTTATCATCCATAACTTTAAGATATAATCCATTAATATTTCACCTTTCGGGCTGGGCACGGTGGCTCACGCCCATAATCCCAGCAGTTTGGGAGGCCGAGGAGGGTGGATCACAAGGTCAGGAGTTTGAGATCAGCCTGGCCAACATAGTGAAACCCTGTCTCTACTAAAAATACAAAAAATTAGCCAGGCATGGTAGCGGGTGCCTGTAATCCCAGCTACCTGGGAGGCTGAGGCAGGAGAATCGCCTGAACCCAGGAGGCGGAGGTTGCAGTGAGCTAAGATCATGCCACTGCACTCTAGCCTGGGCAACAGTGCAAGACTCCATCTCAAACAAAACAAAACAAAACAAAAACAAACAAACAAAATTTCATCTTTCACATAACCTAGCAGAGTTTCCTCATAAGGCCCTAAAGGAAAAGACCTTTTAATAGAAGTGTGCAAATAATGCTAGACATTGGGAAGAGGGGATGTTGTATGAGTGTGTGAGGAGAGTGTGTACCCACATGCAAGTAGAAGACTGGAGGAGATCACCACAATGAGGCCAGAAGTCTATAGAAAATAACAGTTTTTCATAGGGTTGTCCCATCACCATCAAGTTATTATTGTTATAAATAATTAAATCTAACATTTATAGAGCTTTAGAATTTTCATACAGATGAAAATTATATTCATTTGAGAAATAAAAATACATATAGAGAAAGTTAAGAATAATTCCAGCAATGGGAGAAATAATCAGGTACATCAGAACCGAGTTCTAATTTGGGCTCAACACTATATGACCTGGATAATCTTTGACAAATTTGATCTCTCCGAAGTTATTTTCTCATCTCCAATATGTTGCTAGTTCCTACCATTTCAACCTCATAGAATTTCTGTGAGTGTTAAATATCAAAAGGGGTTGGTGTAGTGCAGTGGACAGGGAATTTGCCTGATATGGGAAAAAGATTACATATTTAATATTGATGAGGTGCAGTACCAAACCTCTATTCTTGAATTTGAAGTGTCAGCATGAATCCAGATGTATTTAATCTTAAAAATGTCCTAGTCGTGTTCATTTAAATGGCAGAGAAATAATAATCAATCCAATAGTAATAAACTCCTCTAGCATGTACTTATTGTGGTTTCTATTAAAAGGAACCAGATCTACCAAAGACCACTAACGTCATGTGAAAAGGACTCAGGAGCCACTTCTCATTTTTAAGAAGCTCCCACTGGCTAGAGATGGGGCGATAATGAGAGACAACAAGTGCATTGATTTGATGTCAGATATTTTTAAAACCATGAGTTCATATTGATGCTAAAAAAGAAAAACCCACTGAACACCTTTGGAGGATCCTAGGCAACCAACTCATTATTTTGAAAAGTGAATGAGAGGAAAGACTCAAAGGCATCCATTTTCTCTACAGAGGGGACACCCCACAGTGACCCAATATTTCATGAGGGGAAATTTTTCCTTATAAACCAATTAGAATATCACTAGTTTTCCAAATTCCATTGAAGTAATGGATCTAAACAACCATCATCAACAACTATTAACAGTGAAAACAGATAGATGTTTTGTGCCTTGAGATGGTAGCACACTGCAGTTCCTATGACATAACATTGACATGCACATGCACAAATGCCAAATCTAACCCGAATCTGACTTAGACACTAGTTCCTACTACCACGTTGTAAAAATACAGTGGTCAGAAAAACATGTTAAATGGTTCCACAGGAAGACAGCGCACAGACTATAAGAAATCATAAAGGGGCCGGGTGCAGTGGCTCACGCCTGTAATCCCAGCACTTTGGGAGGCCGAGGCAGATGGATCAACTGAGGTTGGGAGTTCGAGACCAGCCTGACCAACATGGGGAAACCCCATCTCTACTAAAAATACAAAATTAGCTGGGCATAGTGGCACATGCCTGTAATCCCAGCTACTCTGGAGGCTGAGGCAGGAGAATTGCTTGAACCTAGGAGGCAGAGGCTGCGGTGAGCTGAGATCGCACCATTGCACTCCAGCCTGGGCAACAAGAGCGAAACTCCATCTCAAAAAAACACAAAACAACAACAACAACGACAAAAGAAATCATACCGGATAAACAACCTGGTTTATTAAGCAACAAAAACTATGCATTAAAAAGAGAGCTAAATGGGGAACTTACAGAATAAAAGAGTTTAAAGAAATTAATCTCAATATTTGTTCTTATTTGGATCCTGATTCAAACAAATGGAAAATATTGACCACTGATTTGAAAGTTGACATCAAAGAATTGTTGCCAATTTTTAGGTATGATAGTATACTTGTATATTTTTATTATCCTATCCTTTAGAGATACATAGTGAAATATTTACGGGTGAAATGAAATATTGAAGATCTGCTTCAAAATAATTTGCAGAGAGTAGAGGGTGGGGACATAGATAAAACAAGACGGTTATAAACTAATTGTTGAAATTAGGTGATGGGTCCATAGAAATGTATCACATTATTCTCTCCAGTTTTGTATATACTTAAAAATTTCCTTTACAAAAAGTAAACAAACCCACCAAAGATCTGTGCCTGAGTTTGAATCTGAGCTCAGTTAACCTAGAAAACAGGGTTTCTTAACTGTTCTTGCCTCATTTGTTAAATGGAATAATAAAAACACCTATTTTACAGGGTTATTTGTGAGTAGTAGAAAGAAATAATAGATATAGAACACTCACTGCCTATGGCACATAGGTGTTGTAATCTCGATATTATATACTACTATGAAGTCATATTTTAAAAGAATCCTAGAAAATGTGATCTGTGCTCAACATTTAAGCACTGATCAACAGGTAGAAAGCACTAAGTTTCATTCTTAAAGGAAATTTGGAGAAGTCTGTCAGGACAGGTCCCATTGCAAATCTAGCAGGAAAGAGGAACTTTCTCTGGTTTTTAAGGGCAGGCAAGGTTAGAAGACAGGCAGCTACCTTTGCTTTAACTGAGGTTTGGCATCACTAAAATGGGATGGTAATAAATTTCTTCCTACTGGATCTCAACTCTTTGTTGGTAAAATTCTTCTCTAAGTACCTTAAAATCAATACATACTTCCACTGCAGAGGATCCAGGCTACAGCAGCTATTCGTAACTGAGCAAATGGCTTAAAAGCACTAACCATAGTCAAAAGGGAGACTCAATGGAGAGTTTTTAACCTGAGCAACAAACAGCATGATTACTACATTGATCAATGATGCTCTGGACCAGTGCCTTTCAAACTTTCATGTGCACGTGAATCACCTGAGGATCCTGTTAAAATGCAGATTCTGGTTCAGTCTGGGGTGGGGCCTGAGATTTCACATTTCTGACAAGTTCTCAGTGATGCTTACTGAAGTGACTGTCCACAGATCGCACTTGGCACAGCAAGTTCCCAGTTGGCCCTGGGGAATGATCTGACCCATGCTTCAGTGGGACTTCGGCTTCAGTGATTTGGAAAATAGATAGCCAGGGACATGTTTGATCTGAAACACTAATTGGAAGCATCCATTTCTGATTCTTTGGCTTTGGTAACTGTTACATTTATTGAAATGAATGCTATATACTCCTTTCCAGGTGTTAAATTCCTAGGTTAAAACTCTTTTACAGAAGAGGTTTCAGGTATCAGAATGTCACCAAAGAGAAAACTGTACATTTGAACTCTCTAATAAAGTCCTCTTGCCCGCTGGACAGGTGTTTAGCATAATCCTAATTTTGAATTCCTTCCCTTTCCCCTCTTTCCCTAACAATGGGAAGTGAGAGTGAATATCTCAAAAATAGGTCAATAATTTTATAAATTCAAAGATGGCCCATTGGGATAAAAGTTCCAGTGGAAAAAAAAAAGTTGATTTAGTCCAAGAAGAATTCTGAGACAAGGATTTGAAATTAACTCTTTGGCAGCCTTGAGGATAATCTGCAATGTCATGGGAGAAAGACTCTTTTAAGAAGTTCTTTAATGTTTATAATTTCGTTTGAACCTAAACAGGAAAGGGAAGAATGGACTGCCTAAGCCACGAGGATTCGTCAACTTCTCTGTTACCCTTCACCTGTTGTGACCATGTCTGTACCACAATTCAGGCTAATATTTTCTGAAAAGCTCCATAGGAATGTTAATAATATTTGTGCTGAAATATAATTCTTAGGTTAAATAAATTTGGAGAGCTCAGGGCTAAAGAAAGTTTAACAGGCCTCTTGACTCTAGGTTTTCTCAGAGATGTTAATATGTTAATGAACATTGGAACCTGCAAGAGGGGACCACAGAACAAAAGCTTCTTAATGTGACTTGACCATGGACCATGGGTTTTTCAAGAACTGTCTCTTGGGATAAGTGCTTAGCAGACTCTGAGAAATGCTGATCTATGGGAGCTGGGATAAAGTGTGTCTTACTGACTTTGAATTACCAGAATATAGTAATTCTCGTCCTCTAGAAGATGGTAAAAATGAGTGTGGGTATATGTGTGGGGTTAGATGTTCCTCGTAATCTCTGCGGTTAGTAAAAACCCTTTTGGCAAGGTGAAGGTCTCAAAGACAGTAGGGACTTGGAGAATAAACTATCAAAAGCCATTAATACTTATTACATAAGACATCAAATTTCCAAACAAACCATATTTGTAGGTGTTCAAAATCTTTGAGATGATTAGTGAGATTTGCTCTTTCAGTGCCTCAGAGGTTTCATGTATAAAATAGGGATAGTGATGCCCACCTCCCATGGTGGCATAAGGCTTAAAATAGACAATGCATGTAAAAGAACTAGTATATAGTAAGAAGTGCCTAGATGGTAGTTTTCTTCCCATTACTAGGATAAGTGTTTTTTGGAAGCACTGGAGGTGGCACCTTTCCTTGGTTGTACAGGTTTTCAAGGAGGTGGTGGTAGGTTTATATCAAGATCGTCTGGGAGAAAATTTTTTTAAATATGCACACTCAAGGCCCTACTCAGTCCTAGTGAGTCCTAATTTACTGGTGGTGATACAGAAGGATGCATATATATATTTAAAAACTTTCCCAGTGATGATTATGATACACCTTCAACACCTGTAATATACTTGCAGCAAATCCCTTAGTGGTAGCCCACCCCTCCTACAGTAGTTCCGAGATGTGTTTCTTGGGATAAAAGTTTCTTGTGCTTAAATGTTTAGAAATACTACATAATAGCACCTGTCCTTCTCTTTGGGGCTTATTAAAGTATCAGAGTTCTGCAGAACACAATATTTGAAAACTGGTAACCTACTGTCTTCTCATATTACTTGGCCTTGCAACATTTATTTTCCTTGCAACTCTCATCCACATGTTTGTTCAATACATTAGGGAAATCCTGTGGTATAGAGTTAGCCAGAAGCAAGTTCTATCCATACTCAGAAATCTTTCTGCCCTAAAAGTATAAAGGAGAAGCAAGGTCGCAAAGAGCAGCCAAGATGTCTTCCCCCAGGGAGCAGGCTGAGCCCACTTTCATTATCCCTGCCACCTGCTATCTGTATGTGGAAAGAATCCTGGCAACAATAAATGTATGCTTTCAAGTAAGTATCTCTGTGTGAACTCAAGGTAACAGTTAAAGGGCCAGGGATATGAGCTACTGAGCCTTAAAAACTGAGGCTCTGGGCACTTTCCCACTTTCCCACCAATCCCAGCACTTTGGGAGGCTGAGGCAGGCCGATCACGAGGTCAGGAGATTGAGACCATCCTGGCTAACATGGTGAAACCCCGTCTCTACTGAAAATACAAAAAATTAGCTGGGTGTGGTGGCGGGCGCCTGTAGTCCCAGCTACTCAGGAGGCTGAGGCAGAATTACTTTAACCTGGGAGGCTGAGGTTGCAGTTCCACTGTACTCCAGCCTGGGTGACAGAGTGAGACTCTGTCTCAAAAAAAACAAAAACAAAAAAAAACACCAAAAAACAAAACAAAACAAAACAAAACAAAAAAAACAGAAAAACTGAGACTCTGGACAAACCTGGCTTTGAAGCCTGCTCCAAAACTTCCCTGCTCAGTGACCTTGGACAAGTTATAGGACCTCCATATGCCCCAGTTTCCTTATGGAAATGGAGACAATAATAGTGCCCATCTCATTGGGTTGTTTTGAGGATAGACGAGATAAACAAGCAAAGCCCTTACTATGGAATCAATAAAAGTCTATTATTATTACTAAAATGAAAAAAAAAAAAACACTCGAGCAAAGTGAGGGGGAGAATCAAGAACTGAGACAGAGTAGAGAACCCTGGAAACCTTCAAGCTTAAATAATCTCCTTCCTTTTGCATAGGAATTTATCTCTCTCTTTTTGTTTTTCTTTTTGTAAATCATCTCAGCAAGTGCTCTGTGAGAACTGAGGGTTAGAGTTGGAGAGACTTATTAAATTGACTGGTCTATAGCACCGGAGTGTGAATGTCCCTTTCACCTGACTCTTCATTCCAACTACATCCCAAACTAGCTGACTAATTAATATGCAAAACGCAGTTTGGGAACTGCTGCCAAAGACAAAAAGAAAAGTCACTGGTTGAAATGAAACAACACTGACATGACTGCCAGAGAGAGAGAGTAAGAAAGTTTCAGAATTGGATAAAGATGTTGGGGTAGGGAGGCTAAAGGGTAGATTTACAAGTTTTACTGCTCCTATTTGGGAGGCCAAGGCAGGTGGATCACTTCAGGTCAGGAGTTTGAGACCAGCCTGGCCAACATGGTGAAAACCCAGTCTCTACTAAAAATACAAAAAATTAGCTGGGTGTGGTAGTGCACGCCTGTAATCCCAGCGACTCAAGAGGCTGAGGTGGGAGAATCACTTGAACCCGGTAGGCATAGATTGCACTGAGCAGAGATTGTGCCACTGTACTCTAGCTTGGGTAACAGAGCAAGACTCAGTCCTAAAAAAAAAAAAAAAAAAAAAAAGGTAGAATAGCATAGAAAGTCTCAGAGTGCCTTGCATGTGGTCAGGCTAAGGTGTCATTCTTACATACTAAATACTCACCCATGTGCACATACACACGTGCAAGTGCGTGAGTGTGTGTGTGTTTGTAATATTTTATACATTTCTTATTGTTACTGTTGAAAAGATTTGAAAGCCTCTGGTCAAAGGGCAGGCTACAGAGTTCTGAGCCCAGAAACAGATTGTTATTGCTTGTCTAGAATGACTCTGTGAACTTAGACCAGATCTCACCCTGCCTTTTTGCGAACCCTACAGTGATTCAGCAAATGTGGCTGTAATAAGCAGAGGTGAGCAAACTCGGAGACAGGGCTGCTGCTCAGTGATCGACTCAGAGCCTGGAGACCAGTAGGCATGCTCATCTACAGGGGGTGGTGGTGGTTTCCATTTCCAGTGGTGGCAACTGCAGCCTTGGTAGCAGCAATGGTTCCCATTTATTGTGAGTCTCTTGGGTGGCAAACTCTTTATTCTGTTCTTTACTTTCCTTATACCATTTGAATTTCACAGCAAAACCATGGGATAGCTATTATTATTCCCAAGATATGCACAAGAGAACAGGCTTCTGAGGACCAAATCAATCACACAAAGAGGGTTTTATGAGAACTGTTTGTCAGGTGCTTAGAGAGAGGCAAGGCAAGGTACAATGACCCTTGCTCCTAGAACTTAAAAACTTACTTGAGAAGTGTGAGTCTGGAAAACTGTACTCTAGCTCATGAGGATCTCTGAGGAATAAATCATTTGCCTTCCTTCTCCCAGATCCTCTGACTCATTCAATTTCTCCCCAGCCAAAGGCTGGCAGAATGAAGAAAAGTGATAAAATTGTACTCTTTTCCCTGGTTAAAGAAAGGGACCATATTGGAAATCAACTCCCACAAGGAGAATTTTAATTGCAAATTGGAATATCACACCCGGCTTCAGTCAGTCAACACATATTGCCTATGAAAGCACTGATATTAATACCAAATGTTCACTGGTCTTTTACTATGTGCCTATCTTCATGCTAAGTCAGTCATGTACCTACCATTTAGTCTTCAAAACTACCCTATGGAAAGGGAACTATTTTTGTCCCCATTTTCCAGATGAGGGAACCAAGGTGTGAGAGGATAGTAACTTGCCCAAGGTGAGATGGCTGATGAGTGGTGGGACCTGGGCTTTGAACCCATCTCCGTCAGACCCCAGACCCTGAGCTTTTACCCACCAAACAATCATGGTTTCTCCATGATGTCTGAGGTACCGTTTATGAAGGGGTGGGGATTAAACAAAAGTGTCAGTGCCACTGCACTCCAGTCTGGGTGACAGACTGAGAGCCAGTCTCTCTCTCTCTTTTTTTTTTTTTTTTTTGAGACACAGTCTCACTTTATTGCCCAGGCTGGAGTGCAGTGGTGTGATCTTGGTTCACTGCAACCTCTGCCTCCTGGGTTCAAGCGATTCTACTGCTTCAACCTCCCTAGTAGCTGGGACTACAGGTGCCTGCCACCATTCCTGGCTATTTTTTTAATTTTTAGTAGAGACAGCGTTTCACCGTGTTGGCCAGGATGGTCTTGAACTCCTGACCTCAAGTGATCCACCTGCCTCGGCCTGCCAAAGTGCTGGGATTACAGGTTTGAGCCATCGCACCCAGTGGAAACCCAGTGTCTTAAAAAAAAAAAAAAAAAAAAAAAGTATCAATGATCTCTCTCTGCCCTCAAGGAGGCTTAAGCCCTATTGAGAAGTTAAGGAATACACAAATGGAAACATAGTTAATGATACCTTGCTGCAATTTAGGAGGGGCAGAAGGAGTATTAGGATTAGTGGCAGGAGAGATTGCTAGGGCTGAGCTGGGCAGAGTGAGTTGGGATTGGATGAGCACAGAAGAGGAGTTGGTCCTAGGGATAATGGAACAGACATTACACTCCTCGGTTCAGAACTGAGAGTATAGCTTCCTCAATTGAACAGAGTGGATCCCCATTTAGAAACTCTGAGGCCTTCAGCAAGTTATTTAACTTCCGTAAGCCTCAGTTTCCTCATCTGTGATATGCAGATAATATCCATCTCAGAGGGCTGCTGGTAGGATTTGGTGTATCTAAAGTGCTAGGGAAAAGGAGGCATCTACTACTTTCCCCTCTACCCACTAGGTTTAGTTCAGTTTTCCAGTAGGGTAGGCTTGCTTCCTGTATTTGACTTTACCACTGAAGATCTTAGAAAGAGCTCTACCTGCTGTGAGAAGCCCTTCACCACACGTCTTTGCTTGAGGTTTGTCTCTCCATCCAAGCTGGCAGTTTCCAGATGGCATATCCCGCTGGGGTCCGAGGAAAAAAGGAGGAGTATGTCTGCTGGGACAATCTCGTTGCATTTCATTTGGATGAAGTCTCCCACGCGCACATCCTTCCAGCACTTCTGCACGTAGGTCTGCTCTTTTCTTGGGTGAGACAAAGACGGGGTCTGAGTGAGCTTTAAGTTTCAACTAATGGGAGAATAAAGGAAGGTCCCACTAGCACCTAACTATCCACCAAGTTAGCCTGTCATGAGATTGCCTTGTATTCTACCTTACTCCTGAATGACCACCTCATAATCTCTCTAGAATAGCCAGGCATAATCTACAGAATCTCATTAGTACAGATCTGTCTTTGGGCGTGGTGTCTCACGTCTGTAATCCCAGCATTTCTGGGAGGCCGAGGTGGATGGATCATGAGGTCAGGAGTTTGACACCAGCCTGGCCAATATGGTGAAACCCCGTCTCTACTAAAAATACAAAAATTAGCTGGGTGTGGTGGCGCGTGCCTGTAGTCCCAGCTGCTCAGGAAGCTGAGGCATGAGAATCGCTTGAACCTGGGAGGTGGAGGTTGCAGTGAGCTGAGATTGCGCCACTGCACTCCAGCCTGGGCGACAGAGCAAGACTCTGTCTCAAACAAAACAAAACAAAACACAAAACAACAAAACAAAATCTGTTCTTATGAACATTTAAAATTTTTCCTGACAGCCAGTTCTTGACCAAGTCCTGTGTTCAGCCCTTGCTTCCTTACAAGAGAAAAATTTTAAAAGAGAAGGTAACTGTGTTGTCATATTAATGTGGTACTACTCTTAATATCCACCATTTACCAGAATAGCCACTTGTTACCAACGAAAATAGAGTTTCAGGGAACTGGGATTTGGGAAAGATTGTTTTTGATTATAAGGAGAGTGATAATAGGAAAGGCGAGGATATCTGCCACTGTCCAGGAAGATCCGGAGCTGCACTGAAATTGAACACTCTGGGCAGTTAGGGAATTAGGAAGATTCTACCAGGAGTTTTGACGAAATGACACCTTACAGTAACTGTGGAATTAGAGGGCTGAAGAAATCTGAGGAAATTATTTTATCTTCCTATCCAATTTATCAAGCTGAGATAATAATAGTGACAGGAACAATGACACATTTAGCATTTCTTACCTGCCAAGCGCTCGTGTTAATTCACATTTCATTTACTTTGCATAATAACCCACAGAAGTAGATATAATTATACCCATTTCACAAATGAGGTACTTGGGGGTCAAAAAGAAATTTTTCAAAGTCTCACAAAAACAGAGCTGGAACCTGAACCTGGGTCCAGCCTGACACCAAAGCCCACAGTTTTTACTGCTTGAGTATACTATCTCCCTGCAGGTGGTACCACAGCCTCAGCCTTCCCACCTCCAGCTAAGGAACTCCACACTTCTCAAGGCAATACATCCAATGCATCCAATGCATCCTTTTTTTTTTTTTTTTTTAGACGGAGTCTTGCTCTGTTGCCCAGGCTGGAGTGCAGTGGCACGATATTGGCTCACTGCAACCTCTGCCTCCTGGGGTCAAGCGATTCTCCTGCCTCAGCCTCCTGAGTAGTTGGCATTACAGGATCCTGCCACCACGCCCAGCTAATTTTTGTATTTTTAGTAGAGATGGGGTTTCACCATATTGGCCAGGCTGGTCTCAAACTCCTGACCTCAAGTGATCCTCCTGCCTCGGCCTCCCAAAGTGCTGGGATTAGAGGCGTGAGCCACCTCTTCTGGCCGCATTCTATTTTCAAAGAGCTCTCATTTCAGAAAGCCTTCCTTCTGCCTTAACCAAATATTTAAACAGTTCTGCTCTTCCAGGTAATACGGTCTATTCCATCTTCCACCATTCTTTAAATATTTTAAGGCATTCTTCAGGTGTCCCATGAAGACTTTTGGGTATGCCAAGCCAAATTTAACTTTCCAGGTGCCCTCAATTATTCCTCATGTGACACAGTTTCACGATCTGTTCCGGAGGTGTGGGCTCATCTGTCTGCATTTGGAAATGTCCCGCTTTAAATGTGGGATTTGAAACCAAACTAATATCCCACATGTGGTCCTTCTAACTGAGCCCAGCTGACTTGAAGCTGGGTGCCTCTGAAGGCAGCCAGACCTGGAGAGCCAGGCTTTCCTTTGCTGGGCTTCTCCACTGATGCTGAGCGCCTCTGGGCATGTTCTTGTTTCTGTTTCTGCTGGAATCTGAGCTGCACTGGGCATGACATGTCTGCTCTTCCACAGAGAAAGGGTCGTGAATAGAATTCCGCTTTTCTCCTTTGACATCACAAAAGTCCCTGAGGAGGAAGAGGGTTTTGGTGTCATCCTCCCTTCCTAGAGGCCCTCTGGAGAACCTCAGACAAGTGTTTCTAACATCTAATCTTCCTGGTTATAAAAGATCTTCTCAGAAGAATCCCCCAGCCCCGTGAAATAAAGGTGCTTCCATTTGGAAGGCCGAGTCTATAAAATAAACAGGGGCATTGGAATTGGGGAGCAACGTTAGAACTCGAAAGAACCCAGGGTTCTGCGGAAGTGCTCCGCGGTTCTGGGAGCTCAGTGCAGCAGACACAGTTAAATGTCATCCAAATGACTATTGAGACCCCTCTGAGACCCCAAAATCCTCAGATTTTGGGAGTGATGTATCTGTAACATTTTAGTAATAATTCCTCCTTACATGCGAAAGCACATGACAGGTTTCCAAGCACCTTTCAGTTGATCAGCTGGTTCTGTGCTTCCACTCCACCCACATCACTTTTCCTTTAAATTTTTGTGGGTACATAGTAGGTATATATATTTATGGGGTACATGAGATGCTTTGATACAGGCATGTCATGTGTAATAATCACATCATGGATTCTGTCTTGTCTTCCTCTTTTTTTTCCCCCTCCTTTGGCTTCTGTGTCCTACTGGATAATGCCTTTGGGGATGTGGGGTATCAGCTGATTGCTATAATCTCAGCATTCTACCCAGCATTTGAGATTGGATTCAGGGAGAACACCTTGCACTCTGAGAAATCCTGATCGCCAACCTTCCCAGAGCACACGGGTTTTGAAGGTTTTGGTAAATAGTAGTTGGCCAGTATCTGCATACAGAGGCATATCAAAGGCAAGGCCAATACACCTCCATCCATGAACACTGAATCTCATTCTTCCCCTTTGTAATAAAGGACTGCACTGCTTATTCTAGGATGTAGGTTACAAAGGTGCTGGAAGATGGAGTGCCATGGAGAGGAGCTTATGGCATATGTGTTTTTCTGAGTTCTCACTTCTATGAGCTGGGCTGGAGTATTGCCCTGTCAAGTCCTGTCATTAAGTATCAAAGGAGCCACCCACAAGTGGTAAGTCAGACTAGTCTCTCTCTTCTTTACATTACTCGCTGGATCCCAAGGGGTCACTGCTGTACTGGTCATAATTGTCTGTCTTTCCTTTAGACATAATCCTCTCTTCCTTAGGATCGCCTGCAGTGGTGAAGAAATATTCTCAGTCACTTTTGTGGGTTTACCTTCTCGGAGACAGAGATTGCCCAGTTCCAGGGATGCTCTTCTCAAACAGAAGCACACATACCTCCAGGATACCCTGGTAGGCATCTAGGAATAATAAAGCTATGAGATCCATATGACTTTGGGGGCATTCATTAAAAAAAAAATTTAGGGGAAACAGTTTAGTAGATTGGCTGGTAAAAAATTTGAAGAATTTTATTTATAGTAACTAAACTTAGTTATGTTACGGAATCAGAGGCACATTTTGTAGGAATTTTAGGGATTAAAAAATGAGATCAGGGACATTTCCTTCTTGCCCTGGGCCACTTTATGCTGGTCTCTTGAATCTCTAGTGTCCACTTTGTCTCCTCCACTGTCAGGACCATGTCTGCAGAAAAGTCAGGGATGCACACAGCCCAAGGGGGTTCAGTCAGAGGAGGTGATGACTGGCCGAATCCTGCTAATGCAGAAAAGCAGCATGCTCCTGCACTGAGTGAAGCCCAGGGGAGACCAGCAGCTGGCCAGGACCCACTAGCAGAAGTCATGCTCTCATTAATCCAGCCTGTTTGAAACAGCTGCCCCAGGTGGACACATACACACACCCTGGATTGTCCCCCTGCTAGTGGGTCCACACCTGGGAATGACTGCTATTTTAGTTTTATGCGATGTTCACTGCTGTTTAAAAATCAGACAAATCAACATGGCCTGGGACGAAGGCTCCATCTGGAAGATTCTGCCACGAGGAAAATTAAGTAGTGCAGTGCTAAACGGCTTTCCGAGAGGAGATAGGGATTATTAAGAGGATGCCAACTGTATGCCATCAGGGAGCAGGTGAAAGGGAAAACAGAGGGAGGAGAGGATGCTGAAGGCTCCATTTTTCAAGTATCTGGATTTTATTAAAACAGTTTCAGGCAACTAGTGTAGAGGGGATTTGTCAGAAGTATTAGTTATCTTGCGGAACTTCCCATTCCACATAGGATGATGAGCTGACCTGGGTTGTCCTTCAGGAAGCTCAAATGCCAGCCCAGAATGCTCAGTGCCATGTCGCTAACCCAGGGTGAGAGAGGAATGCCCGAGAGAATGACTGCAGCATAGGGATTGAGAGAGGCTTTGAATCCTGGTTTCCCTGCTTACAACCTGTGTGACCTACAGATCACAATGGGGTTGGGGAGGTGGATTAGAATTGCAGGGCTCAGGGAAGCACCAGAAAGAAACAGCTGAGGCCAGAGAAGTGGCAGGGGGTGGGGAGAAGGGGGTGACCAGAACCCCTGGCTGGACTGGAAATAGTGGAGGACACATGTGATATTTACCAATCTGAGGATGCCTAGATATATCCGTGGAGAGTTGAGGATTAGGGTGGGAGGACTGAAGTCCTAAGTAAGCAGATTGGAGCTGAATGGCATGTCATTGGGACGTTTTTATTAATGGGACCTCATTCATACCCAGAAGCTAGTGAGGGGTGGAACATTTGGGTTACCTTAATACAGTATAAAGTTCTTTACACCAGGAGGATGTTTGAAGCCTCAGGTCTGGAGATAACCTACTCCTGACCTTTTTGACCATGTGGTGGCAGTAAAGAAAGCAGAACTGCACATAGAATGTCACCAGTGATGGCCATGGAAACACTGTGCTTCAGAAGACATAGAAGTCGCAGGTGCCATCCAGCAAGGTCATAGCCACAGGGTACAATTCTTCAGATTGGGGGTATTCAAGATCATGAATTGTCTCCCAAATGCTCGTCCTTTAACTCCTGCAGATCCAAATGCTGCCTTTCTCTTTTCACTCCTGGGCACTGGACATGATGGTGCACATCTTGTTGCCACACTTCCCTGCATATTAGCATCCTATTTCCTAATTGTCATGTGCATCTTCCATTTTAAAGAATGTAAGAAGCTTGCTAAGAGCTTCAATGATCCTGGGTCTTATATTTCTATATGCACACAGAGTTGGGTATAGTGTTTAGCACATGGGGGAGTGTTCAGTAAATATCAATTGATTCCGTGTATATTTTTCTTGAATACAGGTAGTGGAAAGGCAGTTTTTTATAACCTTTGGCCATTTTAACATCTATCTTTTTTGTTGTTGTTATAGATACCCTAGTGGAGACTTCTAATAATGATAAATTAAATTATTAGCTTACATGTATTGAATACCTATAATGAACCCAGCATTTAACCTCTATTAAAGGTTAGCTGCCTAGTAATGAAATAGCTTTTATTGTTATCGTTATCCCTATTTCATAGATGATGAAACAGGCTCAGAAAGTTATCTAACTTGCATAAGTTCACCTATGTGAACAGGTGTGTCTACAAGGACAGATGAGTGATGGTGGTGGGAGCGACATGGCTCAGCATGATCTCGTGGCTCTGTTTTGGAGTGAGGCAAGAAGCTGATTGAGCCCCAGAAGAAGGTGACATAAACCTAGTAGAGGCTGTGTTGAGAACAGGAGCCTCACCTTTTCCGATTTCCTTAATGGCAAAACAGAGGCCATAAATCCTCACCTGTGGACATACAAATCATGCCTGATGACAAGAGTGCAGAGCATCAGGGATACCTGAATTCTTGTTTTATGACTCTCCCACTCAGTGTGTTTTGGGGACGACCTAAAGCATTCTCTCCTGAAATGACAAGCTGAATTGGCCCAAATGGTTTATGGCCTTCTGTGAGCACAGGGTGAGGCAGTGGGAGTAGCGTGGGCACCTGCAAAATGGATGCTTCAGAAAGGAGCCTGGTTTGTTGGTGCCAAGGGCAGAGCAAAGGCCTGAGGGCTGGATGCAATGATCTGCTGGTCTGTAAGTCCAGCCAATGGCACTTTTCATAGCCAGGCTTCAAATGAGGGGGGGGGGGGGGGGGGGGGGGGGGGGGGGGGGGGGGGGGGGGGGGGGGGGGGGGGGGGGGGGGGGGGGGGGGGGGGGGGGGGTAATGGATGTTTTTCTGTTGTCTGCATTTTTCAGAGTCCTCCCTGAGGCCCATTTTGTTATATTATTAGACCTTGGAGTCAAGTTCTATGGTTAAAGATTTTCTTTGTCTTCTTTCATGCAGTTCCAAACTCCAGCCAGTGGTCATTCTTTCTTACTCCCCTTGGGTTAAGCTCATGATGACTTCTGCCTATCAAGGCCATCAAACTCTCCTTAGCAATATTTAAGCTAACATTTTATGAGTGGCACAGGATGCCAGGCACAAAGCTAAGCCTTTTAAAAGCAGTAACTCATTTAATACCTGCAGCAACCCCAGAATATAGTTTTAGGGTGAAGATAGGCTTGTGACTGTATTTTGATGCTCAAATAGCCCTGGTAAAGCTTAAATTCTGCCTGGTCAATCAGTTCATCTGCTTTGGGGGTTTCCTTGAGGGCTGTTATTCAGAGGAAATATTAGTACCAAATTGCAGCTTTATTAACAGCTGTACAAATATGATATTCTAATGTAGAGTCTATGTTAAGAAGTTGAGTTGGACCAAGTGGCTGACGCTATGAGCCAGATGAGGCCATTTACATCCTTTTTCTGAATCAAAATCTTGGTGTGGGTATGTTCAAGTGCGCTGTGGATAGAAAGGAAAGAAAGACGGCTAACACCTAGAGAGGTCTGCTAAATTCAGATTTTAAAATCCTGCCACATAGACTAGCAGGAAAAAATGACAGCGCAAAGCATAGATTTTGCTTTTAAATCATTATAACCCTATGTATCTGTGGCTCAGTGAATGTCCTTGGCTTTTACCAATAAAACTAGCAATTCCACCCTTGTATGTGTAGGACACACAGCAAAAAAGATGAAGGCTCAGGCTGGGGTTGGCATTGAAAAAATTAAGCTTGAGATGGTTGCAAATACAAAAAAAAAAAAAAAAAAAAAATTACTGGCCAGGCATGGTGGCTCATGCCATAATACCAGCACTTTGGGAGACTGACCGAAGTGGGAGGACCACTTGAGGTCAGGAGTTTGAGATCAGCCTGGTCAATTTGGTGAAACCCCGTCTCTACAAAAAATACAAAAATTAGCCGGACGTGGTGGTGCATGCCTGTAATCCCAGCTACTCAGGCGGCTGAGGCAGGAGAATCCCCAGCCTGGGAGACAGAGGTTGCAGTGAGTCAAGATTGCACCATTGCACTCCAGCCTGGGCTCAAAAAAACAAACAAACAAACAAACAAACAAACAAACAAAAACCAATTACTTAGTACTACTTACAGTGCAGGCACTCAGCTAAACAATTTATAAAGATAATCTCATTGGATCCATGTGACCCTGGGAGTTAGGTGCTAGTATGGGCCCCATTTTATATAGGTTGAAATGGAGGCCCAAGTGATCAAATATCTACATAGGCCACACATTTGGTAAATGGCAGCTCTGAGAAAAGCCCAGGTCCCATGTCTAAGCCCTCCATGCCAAGCATCCTGTAAGGTCATTGCTTTACTCACCCTGCGGCATTGCATTTTGAAGTTTATTTCTATAGCTTCTTTATTTTCAAGCCCTCTTGCATGTCATCTTAACACCTTTTCACAAAATATGCCAGAGAGATATCATGATCACTATTTAAAGAGGAGACACATGGGTCCCCAACTGCTTAAGTGGCTTCATTTAGGTCATGTAGTGAATTAGTGACATAACCAGGATCAGGACCTCTGGCTTCCTCCCTTCTAGGTTTTCCTGAGGACACGGGTGCAAAAGGCAACTCACAGACAAAAGAAAACAGGTTGCAGGCCAGACCAGGCCCTCGGTGCTACACTGTCAGAAAACTGTGTATTGTAGCATCTGCCTGACTTACAGAAGAGAGATGCTCTAAGTCTCGGTAAAAAGTCAGATTAAAAAAAATCTAACCTGTATTATTCTTCCCCTAAGTTTCTATCATTTCTTGGTCCTGGTCTTTCTAATACCAGCAAAAGCCACACATACAACATTTCATTGACACAAGAACAGGCTATGAGCTGAATTATGTTCCCTCTGCCTGGTTAAATGTTGCTCCTCCTTCAGGGCTCTCCTGAAATTTTACCTCTTTACTGAAAGCTTCCCTTGGCCTTGATGGTTCCTGCAGGTGGGTGGGTCACCACATCCTCTGCACTTCTGTATCCCTTTGCAGGTAGGACATTGTAGCTATTTGTAAGTTCCTCGTGACCCCTAGACTGAGAGTCCTTTGAGGGCACATAAGGTTTGCCATGGCAATGCACACACTAAGTCTTGAATTAATATTTGCTGAACAGATGAATAAGTGAGTGACCAGCTGCTGAAACTGTGGAGGGCTTACGTTTCATTACATTAGGGAACAAAAACCACCCTGGATTCCCTCGGTTCCCATTCCCTGCTCTGTACTGCATGTTTTCTGAATACAAATAAAAATTTACTAAGCTGGATGGAAAAATACAAATCTCTTGCTGGTATGGTTTCTAAATTCATTAAACTGAGCCCTGGGAGAAACTAAACTAATACAATTCTGAAGCTAATCTCTCCTCGAAGTCATTCCATAAATCTGATTAATGGGTCACCTTTAGACCACCAACACAGTCGCTATATTAAAAGAAAATGCTCTAATGGGATTGTAATTCTGTTAACAAGGCTTCTGTTGTTTGCAAAAAGACATTTCCTCACAGCCTAAGTCTAGGCTGGATGATGCATGGGTTTAGGTCATGAGCAAAATTCCAAAGGCTCTACTATTCAATTGCACAAAAAAGAAAAAAAAAAAAAAAAAAAAGCATCAGTTGCTCAAATGTGTAAATCTGAGGTGAAACAAATAAATGGATAGGGCTAGGGCATGAGATGTAATTTCTTATGTTGCTTCCCAGAAAAGAGAATTGTCCTGTTAGATCTTGTATTCTTTTCCTGACATCTGCCATGTGTCCTTGATATGGCAAAAGGATATGTCTTTTGGCATCCATCAGTTAAGATAATAACTAACACTTATCTATTTAATAGCATGTCCTAGCTTCCTCTGCTGGGGTCTTTCATAAAATCAATCCACTTCAGAGGTGGAAAAACTTTAGGGACATATAGTATAGAATGTCCAAAGATGTGTATATTCCTGTTAATATGTGGAAAGCAATTTACAAAGAGTCAAGGCTCAAAAATATTTTAAAGTGATAGTGTTGAGGACATTGAGGTGGCTTCTCCAACATCTGTTCCTCATTCTATTGGAAACTATCTCATTTTTAAAAAAACTTTGGCTTTTACGACTTCCTTGAATGGCCCATAGGCTTTCAGGGAAGCTGACTTCATGCTGGGCTCTGTGGGTGGGGCTGTGGCTCAGGTATTATAACCTAGTTAGTACAATCCCATCTCTTGCCTCTAGGGACCGGTTCAGGGATGAGCATGTGAGGCCGCTGAGATGTGAGGAGGGTCTAGGGAGTAGTAAGCTTCCTTGACCTTCCAAGATGGCTACCAGAAGTATCTTTCTTTCTCTTTTCGTACACGATCACATGTAGATGTGAGGGCTGGAGCTGCTGCAGCCATTTCATTGCCATGAGAGAAGTCTGCCTGAGAGTTAAGATGACGCTGAGGAGGGCTGAATGAAAAGGACTGGTGAGAGATGGATCTAGGATGCTGACTGAACCATGCTGATCGCCCTTCCACCTCAGGACATTTGTAGTGACTTAAGCCAAGGAAGTCTCTTCGTTGTTTAAACCTGTTAAAATGGAAGTTTCTCCTACTGTGGCAAAGAACATCTCAACTGACAGACAGCTGGGTTAAACAAAACTGATAGGCTACTTACTGAGGGTCATCCTAGAACCTTTATTCTATTAATGGGTAAATTTATTTGGCTATGGGTTCTGTTCTTTCTTAGTGCATCTCACAGGACAAGATCTAGTCTGACTCTCAAATTTTGCAAAAGTGGAAACTGAGGTCTATATGTTTGAATGACTTTCCTAAGCTATTACTAGTCTGAGATCTGGGCCTAGACTACAGGCCTCTGCCTCCCAGGCCTGCATTCTTAACTCAAGGTCATACCTTCTCTCTGGCCCTTGAGGATGAACTTCAAAAGAAGAACCTACAGCCAGAAGTGATGGCGTGCCTGCAATCCCACCTACTTGGGAGTTTAAAGCAAGAGGACAGCTCGAGCCAAGTTCTAGACCAGCCTGGGCAATGTACTAAGACCCCTGCCCCTACCGCCCATCTCAAAAAAGCACCAACAAGAAAAGAACCTTATTATTCTTTTGCAGAGACTCCAGATTTATAGAATATTTTGAAGCAAAGTTTGCAAGTTTTTGGGCTCATAAGCAAAATAGAACTTCAGGTTCAAAAAAATAGGTCTGAGGTGTTTGAAAAAATTACGTCAGTTACAAAGTAATATAAAACCAGTTAAAAGTCAGGTTATTTCAAATAAAAATATTAATTTTCAGCTGCCCTAATAAAGCTCAATCTGGCAACACTAGGCCTATACTTCTACATAATAACAATTAGCAGGAGCTAAGTGACCAGCTCTGTCTCCTGGGATAAATGCATGGCCTCTCCACTTTGCCATATTCACCACCATTCCCTATTGCCTCCTAACACTGATACCAAGTGTCATTGGCCATTTATCAGTCCAAGAGTAATATTGCTTTTTAGAAGCTATTCAGTCAATTTAATTACCTCTCTGGTCCCTGTGGCCAATTATTTTTATATACTTGAAAAAGTAAAAATTCCCAAACTTAGATATTAAAAAATATTTCCAAAGCCCAGTAAATTTAAAGCAACACTGCATTAATCAAAGATGAACAGGTTTCTTTGCTGTGTCTTTCCTTAGTCCTTCATGGGCTCTGGGTGATTGGAGGAGGGCCAGCATATGTAATTTGGCCGTGCACATATTTTTTCAGAGACTATTTCTTTGTCACTGTTATTCCACTGAAAACACTTTGGGAAATACTGCTATGAAAGCTTCATGCTCCTCCCTACCAGTGAGCTGGTGGACTAATGTTTCTTTTTTCTAGATTGTTATCATCTCGGTTTCCCAATGTTCCCTGGAGGCTCTTTTGGAAACAGAACAACAGCAGCCTGGCCTAGGTCTAGCCAGCTCCTAGCAGAGGTGAGTCTGTAGTCTAATCCATACAGATTATTTCCAAGAACCAGGCCATGATTCTGTGATATTCCGGCAGAGCGAGAACAGGACCAGGCTCACTGCAGCCCACGTGCATTCCTTCCTGACGGCCCAGCTTCCTGGCTCCCCACTGTGTATATTCCATGGAAGAAAACAAGAGAGTAAGGTGGAAAACAAAAAGTGACCGTGGATTGGTGCCAAAAGAAAAACAACGCTTTCTCGGCCAGGTGCAGTGGCTCACGGCTGTAATCCCAACATTTTGGGAGGCCGAGGCAGGCGGATCACGAAGTCAGGAGATAGAGACCATCCCGGCTAACACAGTGAAACCCTGTCTCTACTAAAAATACAAAAGATTAGCCAGGCGTGGTGGCAGGAGCCTGTAGTCCCAGCTACTCGGGAGGCTGAGGCAGGAGAATGGCGGAACCTGGGAGGTGGAGCTTGCAGTGAGCCGAGATGGTGCCACTGCACTCCAGCCTGAGTGACAGACCAAGACTCTGTCAAAAGAAAGAGAGAAAGAGAGAAAGAGAGAAAGAGAGAAAAAAAGAAAGAAAGAAAGAAAGAAAGAAAGAAAGAAAGAAAGAAAAAGAAAGAAAGAAAGAAAGAAAGGGCAGACAGACAATGCTTTCTCAAAAACAGCCTCTTCAAAGAAAGGCATCACACCCCAGCAGTGATTTCATCCTCTCTTTATAATTTTCATATTCAAAGGTGAGGAACGACTAAATCTTAACTCTGGCTGTCTAGTGTGCTTACAACATTCAAGACAATTAGATCTAGCTGGGGAAACAATTACCCTTCAGATAAATTTTTGTAAACGTGCAACTGTGTCCCTCCAAGCAAAGAGACGAGAAGCTCATTTGCTGCTGAGGGATGAACATGGAGTTTCTTGCGGGGGTTCTTTGATGATATTGGTAAATACCATCTAAAGTCATTGCATTAGATACTCATCTTGGAGGTTTCCCCTGGCTACCATTTTCCAAGTGGAGTTTGGCTCATAAACCCTTTCAGCAGCCAGCTCCAAGCTGGCCACCTTTCAGTCCCCTGGAGAAGAGAACCCCTCCTTAGAAGTAAGCAGGGCCTAAATGGCTGGAGTACATACCTTGAAGCAAGCCTCTTTCATTCTAACAAGGACCAGAGCCAATGCAGAATGTCTGCTGAACTGGGGTGAAGAGTAAGAGGGAATGAGACTGCCTAGGGTACTGCTTGTGAGACATGGATATTTTCTTTGTTCAGCAACAAGTCAAGCTCTTACTTGCTAGAGACTCGATCATCTTAGGCTGCCAACTGCTAGCTCTGAAGGTGCTTTGTATCTCTAGTCTCTTTGTAAGCCCAGACTCAACTCCCTTGCTTCTTTTAGGACTACGTGGGTTGTCACAAAGTTGAGACACACTCTAACTCTGTCTTCTTTCCTTGCCAAGTGAAAGCATGTCCTATCCTGACAACCTAATTTAGTCATTCGCTCAATGGAACCTTTGTAGAACAATGACATGTATAAAATGACATTAAATAAATGTCTAATGACATCAGATAATCCAGTCATCCTAGAGTTTATTTCTTCAGATTTCAACTCACCCTAAATAATTAATATTGCATCTGTGTGCTTAATAATATGAGCACTTACATAAGTTAAAACAAGGTTTCTCAACTTCAGGACAGGTGGTGTGCAGTCTTTGCTTTGGTTGAGACAACATCGAAGATAACTCTCAAAAACAGTTAGTGATGAAGGAAATATTGGGTTTTACATTCTAAAAATAATGCAATTTCAGCTTGCATTTACTGAGCATTTGTTGTATATCAGATATAGTGTTAAGCATTTTCTAATAATTATCTCCTGCAACTCTCACAACCACCTCAGGAACGGTTCAAATTTTATGAATTACAAAATTCCCTCCCGGTGTCCTCAACCAGCTTTAAATGTGCTCATGGCCACACACTGGGTTAAGAAGAGATGAGAATATATGCAAAACTCTTAAATGTTAGACACATTTGAAACAGCGAAGAAAATGCTACATAATGAAGACCTCCTAATTTTAAAAGACTGACTCAATCCTCCTTTTGTTTTGGATTGCAGACTATAATCCTCACTGTAGAGAACTGAACAGCTTCCCTGAAATAAAATAATGATATTTCCCTACTCCATCTCTTCTACAAACAGTAACTGCAGTGGTAGCAGCCACAGAAAGATCAGGCTGGGCCCAAGACTTCCCCGGAGTTTTTTGCTTTACCTGCTGTAGATGAGGCACTCTCGGTTATTGATGACTTTATCTGATTTGTACCTCCGGAGGTCTTCCCAAGCGTCCTTGATGGCAGTGACTGCCAGGATCACACAGACTGGTATCAGGTTAACCTCAGGCTGGAAAGCGTTGACCACAGGGAAAAAATTCAGAATCGCAATGCCCACAAAATAGAGATTGGCAAACCGGTGTAGCTGCTCAAAAATGTTCTTGGGGACGAAGGACAACACGGTGTACTTGCTGGTCTTGATTTGATTCCCACGATGATGTCTGTTGGGGTTCTCTTTGTGAGACCATCCTTCGAAGGGCAGGTTAGAGACCACCACTCGTTTCTTGTCCTCTTTTCTTTTCCACCTTTTCCTCCCTTCCTTTTTCATCTCTGCTCAATGTTGTCTTTTTAATTTTCATAATTTAATTTTCATCTTTTGCTTGCCTTCTCTGAAAATTTTTCTCTCTTCTTTCAGAAGGATACTAAAAACGAAAAGCCAGGCTGCGAACCCCAGGGGAGAAACATGAGGAGGAAAGAGCCTGCAGAGAACAGGTGTGTATCCACCAAGCCACTTCCTTCTACTTGTTTGAGACTCCACCTGTTGGAATGTAGACGTCATCCACAGGTGTCTTCCTTTTCCACCCTGGGCAGCCAAGAACAGGTGTACCAACTCTGGGTCCTAAAACCTACCAGGTTCTAAAAGCAAGAATTTCAACCCAAGCAACTGAGGCTTTAAAATGGCAGACATTTTCTTGGTTTGGGAGACACTGCTTGACATCCTCCAAAGAGTTTCTCCTGAACTTAGTCTCCCAAGATAATCCAGCCATCCTAGAGTTTAATTCTTAAGCTTCCAACTCACCTTTAATAATACTGCATCTGTGTGCTTAATAATATAAGTGCTTATACAAATTAAACAAGTTTTCTCAGCCTCAGCACTATTGACATTTTGATACGATAATAATTCTTCCCCAGGGCTGTCCTTTGTATCATAAGATATTTAGCAGCACCCCCGGATTTTACCCACTAGATGTCAGTAGTACCCCCCACTCCCAGTATGACAACCAAAAGTGTCTTCAGACATTACTAAATACTCACTAGGGGTCTAAATCACCCCCACTTGAGAATCAGTGAGTTAAATAATTTAGAAAAATAAAATGGAAGAAAAGAGACTCATCCTGAGGCTATGCTGATGAGTTTGCATAACCCATTTGCAAGAAAGAACACAGGGATGGTTTCTCTTACCTTTCATAAATTCTAATGTTGGAGCAGTTTATTGCTTTATCAAAGCGGTGTCTCTTGAAGTCCTCCATGCCATCTTTGATCATGATGACGAACAGGACAATGGCCAGTGGTAACATGGTGATTTCTCTGTGGAAGACTTCCATGGAAGGCATCCAGTTCAAAATCACCAGGAACAGGAAATAGAGGTTAGCCCATCTGGAGGGGCAAGCGAAGTGTGAGTAAACACTATGGAGAAGAAAAATGTACTTTCTCCCCCATTTCTTCCCTACTGTTTGGCCTTGATCAACTAAACATTCTCCTTCAGTGTCACCTCCAACATTATGGTAATGGCTTTGAAGCCAAACCCATCTAGATTTACTTATTATTTCCATAGATTATTGGGGTGGTGTTTGGTTACATGAATAAGTTCTTTAGTGGTGATTTGTGAGATTTTGGTGCACCCATCACCCGAGCAGTATACACTGCACCTAATTTGTAGTCTTTTATTCCTCTCCCCTCCTCACCCTTTCCCCCTAAGTTCCCAAAGTTCGTTTTGTCATTCTTATGGATGAGACTGGAGATGATTATTCTCAGGAATGGAAAACCATCTAGTTTTAAATTCTGTTCCTGTTATTTACTAGTTGTGTGATTTTTTCGAGCTTATTTCCTCTTGCACAAAATGGGGATAGTATTATCGACTTTAAAGGGGTCCTATAAATATTACATGATATATAATTTTTGCATGATACACAGTAGAGGGCTCTGGAGCATAGTAATACACAGTAGAGGGCTCTGGAGCATAGCAGTTGCTCAGTAAATGGTCATTTATAATAATAATTACAATATTGAGGATGATATATAAGCACATAACTTTTAATTTAAAATGACCTCATACATTATCTCAAAAGAGTTGCTGATGTCTTCAAGTTTTCCACGTGTATCTTGCTCTCTCTTGCCACAGTGCCTTGGCATGTGCAGGTCTGTCCGCAGGTCTTCTGCTGACTTCTGTCTGTCCCTTTTCACTCAGGTAATGCTGTCTCTCTTTCATGTTACACTTCAATTCCCCGACTTCCTTAACTAGGCCAAGATTTCCTTATTATTCACTATAGTAGCACCATATACCTCTCCTTGGAAGTATCTATTCTACTTACAACTTTACATCAATTTATATAATTAAAAAACTAATGACTGTCTCTTTTACTAGACAATATATTCAATAAGGACAGTTTCTCTCTGCCTCTCTATTTTTTTATGTATCTCTAGCTCCCAGCTCACGGCTTGAGACAGAGTAGAACCTGACAAATATTTGTTGAATTAAAGAATGAACCACAAAAACTTCTTAAGATAAATGTATTTGGATATTAAAGGTAAGGTGGCCCCCAGAGGGTAGTATCTCTGAGTTTATCTAAGTGGTAAATACTTGTTTAAAATATGTATTGTTGGCCGGGTGTGGTGGCTTACTCCTGTAATTCCAGCACTTTGGGAGGTTGAAGCAAGCAAATCCCCGGAGCCCAGGAGTTACAGACCAGCTTGGGCAACGTGGCAAAACCCCGTATCTACATAAAAGTACAAAAATTTGCCGGGCATGGTGGTGCTCACCTGTGGTCCCAGCTATTTGGGAGGCTGAGGTGGGAGATTCACTTGAACCCAGGAGGTGGAGGTTGCAGTGAGCCGAGATTGTGCCACTGCACTCCAGCCTTGGGAACAGAATGAGACTCTTTCTCTAAAAAGAGTATTGTTCAGATAAGTGGATCTGTACCTATGAAATTGCTCAAAGAGGTTCCGGGGCAGGAAGGTGAAGAGGGTGTATTTGGTCGTGCAGGTTCTGTTGCCGGGATATCTCCTGGAGACCTCTTCCCAATCTTGATGGAATATACTGTTGTTGGGGAACACGATCCGCTGCTGTGTCAAGTTGTAGCTCTGTCTCCCTTTCTCCGGAGAGAGCAGCGGTGTGGTTTCTGATGGACAATCGGGGAAGCCATCTCTGACTCTCCACTGCCACCGATGCCACGATGAGTCCACTGAGAGGGCCATTTCCAGCAGCAGGCTAGGGTGTGAAAACAGACACAGGAGGAACTATGTTTAGGAGAAACATGCAGCATGTTGGCCTGTTCACTTCTCCCCCAACCACGCAGGGTAGACACTGAAAGTAGCCTCAGCCCACACTTTCACCTACTTCTTTGTAACTAAAGGTCACTAGATCCTGACCATTTGCTTCCCTGCTGTTCCTAAAGATAGGATTTCTGACATTAGAATCATAAGGATTTTAAGACTGAGTTTCTGATGTTAGAATCCCTATGTTCTAGGGTGACACGCTAAACAAATAATCACATAAATAACATGCTCCTAACACTGGGATATGTGCCATGGAAGCATTGAAGTGGGTGGGACATGCTGTTGGTCTAGTTGGGGCTGTCAGGGATAGCTAAAGTGTGGCTTGCTGGGCTAAGACCCTGCAGGTCAGAAGTCTAGCTCTGGTTCAGTCCCAGTAGGGAACTGTCCCTTCACCATCAGCTGATCTCCAGCTTCCTCACTGTGAAATGAGGAACACTGTTCTTACTATAGATTTTCCACAAGATTTTTCTGAGGAACAAATTGGATAGTACAGAAAAATATATTGGGACACATCTTAAGACAAAGGAAAAGGTACCTATTCTTTAGGTTTTCTTTGGCGCTAGCATTTTCTGATACTGATGACATTTTGCAGAAACTCACCTGTGGCTGGGACCTCAAAGGAGAGTGATAAGTAGAATAGATGGGACAGGTTCTTCCCTAGGAAATTTGTCCATAAGGTGACTGGGCTGTGCTACTGTCCACTCAACTGGCTTTTCTTAATCTAGATGGCTGGGGGTGGGGATAGGGGATCCCTTCCTTTCTCTCCACTCCCTTTGGTGGTTTCTGAAACTAAGTACTTGATCAAGCAGATGATCTGCCCAGGTGGCAAAGAAATGCTGCTTTATAGCACATCAAAAATCTTGTCCACCACCATCAAGTCAGCTTCATCCCTGGTATGCAAGACTGGTTCAACATACACAAATCAATAAATGTAATTCATCGCATAAACAGAAACCATTACAAAAAACACATGATTACCTCAATAGATGCAGAAAAGGCCTCTGATAAAATTCAACACTCCTTCATGCTAAAAATTCTCAATAAACTGGGTAGTGATGGAAAGTATCTCAAATAATAAGAGCCATTTATGACAAACCCACAGTCAATATCATACTGAATGGGAAAAAGCTGGAAGCATTCCCTTTGGAAACCAGCATAAGACAAGGATGCCCTCTCTTACCAGTCCTATTCAACATAGTGTTGGAAGTTCTGGCCAGGGCAATCAGGAAAGAGAAAGAAATAAAGGGTATTCAAATAGGAAGAGATAAAGTCAAATTTTCTCTGTTTGCAGATGACATGATTGTATATTTAGAAAACCCCATCATCTCAGCCCCACATCTCCTTAAGCTGCTAAGCAACTTCAGCAAAGTCTCAGGATACAAAATCAGTGTGCAAAAATCACAAGCATTCCTATAAGCAATAATAGACAAACAGAGAGCCAAATCATGAATGAACTCCCCTTCACAAATGCTACAAAGAAAATAAAATACCTAGGAATACAACTTACAAGGGATGTGAAGGACTGCTTCAAGGAGAACTACAAACCACTGCTCAAGGAAATAAGAGAGGACACACACAAATGGAAAAACATTCCATGCTCATGGATAGGAAAAATCAATATCGTGAAAATGGCCATACTCCCCAAAGTAATTTATAGACTCAATGCTATACCCATCAAGCAACCATTGACTTTCTTCACAGAATTAAAAAAAAACTACTTTAAATTTCATATGGAACCAAAAAATTAGGATTGTCTTGGCCTGTATAGCCAAGACAATCCTAAGCAAAAAGGACAAAGCTGGAGGCATCATGCTCTCTGACTTCAAACTATACTACAAGGCTACAGTAACCACAACAGCATGGTACTGGTACCAAAACAGATATGTAGACCAGTGGAACAGAACAGAGGCCTCAGAAATAATGCCACACAGCTATAACCATCTGATCTTTGACAAACCTGACAAAAACAAGAAATGGGGAAAGGATTCCCTATTTAATAAATGGTGTTGGGAAAGTTGGCTAGCCATATGCAGAAAACTGAAACTGGACCCCTTCCTTACACCTTATACAAAAATTAACTCAAGATGGATTAAAGATTTAAAGGTAAGACCTAAAAGCGTAAAAACCCCAGAACACCTAGGCAAAGCCATTCAGGACATATGCATGGGCAAAGACTTCATAACTAAAACACCAAAAGCAATGGCAACAAAAGCCAAAATTGACAAATGGGATCTAATTAAACTAAAGAGCTTCTGCACAGCAAAAGAAACTATCATCAGAGTGAACAGGAAACCTACAGAATGGGAGAAAATTTTTGCAATCTATCCATCTGACAAAGGGCTAATATCCAGAATCTACAAAGAATTTAAACAAATTTCCAAGAAAAAAACCAACAACACCATCAAAAAGTGGGTGAAGGATATGAACAGATACTTCTCAAAAGACGACATTTATGCAGCCAACAAACATATTTAAAAAGGCTCATCATCACTGGTCGTTAGAGAAATGCAAATCAAAACCACAATGAGATACCTTCTCACACCAGTTAGGATAGTGATGATTAAAAAGTCAGGAAACAACAGATACTGGAGAGGATATGGAGTAATAGGAATGCTTTTACACTGTTGGTAGGAGTGTAAATTAGTTCAGCCATTGTGGAAGACAGTGTGGTGATTTCTCAGGGATCTAGAACCAGAAGAACCATTTGACCCAGCAATCCCATTACTGGGGATATAACCAAAGGATTATAAATCATTCTACTGCAAAGACACATGCACACGTATGTTTATTGCAGCACTGTTCACAATAGCAAAGACTTGGAACCAACCCAAATGCCCATTAATGATCGACTGGATAAAGAAAATGTGGCACATATACAGCATGGAATATTATGCAGCCATAAAAAAGGATGAGTCCTTTGAAGGGACATGGATGAAGCTGGAAACCATAATTTTCAGCAAGCCAACACAGGAACAGAAAACCAAACACCGCATGTTCTCACTCATAAGTGGGAGTTGCACTATGAGAACACATGGACACAGGGAGGGGAACATCACACACCGGGGCCTGTTGTGGGGTGGGGGCCTAGGGGAGGGATAGCATTAGGAGAAATACCTAATATAGATGACGGGTTAATGGGTGCAGAAAACTACCATGGCACAGGTATACTTACGTAACAAACCTGCACATTCTGCACATATATCCCAGATCTTCAAGTATAATGATGATTTAAAAAAATGCTGCTTTACCTAGAAGTTTCCAGTTTCTGAACTCTTTTAAATAAAGCCAACAAGCAAACTCTCACGGTTCTTTTTGGCCAAATTTTTCTTAAAGACTCAGACGGAAATTATTCAAAGATACATTTTATAAAGTTAGAAGTCGTATATAATAGTCCTTCTCATGTAGTAGGCTCATAGGATAATTTTCTTTTGAATAAGTGGATGAGTGAATGTCAAGTACTATTAATCTTACAGTGAATTACCCAGCCTGTCATGGTAAATATGATCGCTTAGGAAAAGTTTTATTTCTAGTTTAAATGGTAATATTTTACTTTCCTCATGCCCATATGATCTGACCCTCATCATAATTCTCCTCATAGCTTTCATCAATCCAACTGATTTTCAATCCACAGACCCCAAGGCTGCAGGAAGCTCTTCAGAGACTAAGTAAGCCCTTGTAGCAAGCATGAAAAGGTAAATGTAATTACGGATGCCTATCATAATGTGACCAAAAGCAATATTATGACATTTAGCAAGCTGGAAATAATATTGTGTATTTTCTTTGTTATTATAAAAAAAGCACCAGCCAGGCACAGTGGCTCACACCTGTAATCCCAGAACTTTGGGAGGCCGAGTCAGGCGCATACCGAGGTCGGGAGACTATCCTGGCTAATACGGTGAAACCCCGTCTCTAATAAAAATCCAAAAAATTAGCCGGGCATGGTGGCAGGCGCCTGTAGTCCCAGCTACTTGAGAGGCTGAGGCAGGAGAATGGCGTGAACCTGGGAGGCGGAGCTTGCAGTGAGCCAAGATCGTGCCACTGCACTCCAGCCTGGGCGACAGAGTGAGACTCCATCAAAACACATACACACACACACACACACACACACACACTTTCATGGATTTCTTTTTTACTGCAAAGGAAAAGGAAATGAAAAGATCATGAATAGCGCTGAAAATGCAAATGAGAAATCTTGCCTTGGTGAATGCCATCCATATCAGACTTCTCTCACTATTAGGTAGTAAGATCTTCTTAAATCAAGAGATTGGATTGATGTGGGAAATGTAGTTATTTTCGGTGGGGCAGGATTAAAAGTCCATTTATCATAAGAATAGTCTTTATTTTTTTTTAAGCATGTAAAATGAACTTCCTTAAAAATAAAGCAGATATAACTTGAATGTCAAATTGGTGAATGAAAGTTTGATGAGAAACTAAATATTTATATAATTTCAAAGTATCTTCCCCTAATATTATTCATTATAATGATAAAAAGAATCACTTTTTAGTGGAGAAGTGTGGCAGACACCACCTTACAACAGAGATCAAAGCAAGTGTTGAAGCTGTCCTCACAGGGTTAACAAGAATTCTGGACAGAAATAGAGTTATAACTAAGCATTAATCAGGTTGCACTTTGACCTACTTCCTTGTAACTGAAAGTCACTAGATCTAGACCATTTGCTTCCCCATTGCTCCTAAAGATAGGATTTCTGACATTAGAGTCATAAGGGTTTTAAGATTGAGTTTCTGATGTTAGAATCGTAAGGCTTTTAATAATTGCTGAAGATGTTTTTCAAATCCTGAAGACCAGTGAAACAACTGACGTCAACCCATTTGAGGACCCCACATAGGAACAGAATCAGCATGAGGACGAGGACACAGTTTCTTCATCTCTCTGTCCTATGATTTCACCCTGCACTCTTTGACCAATCAACAATCTTCACACTTCTGCCTGTTCTAAACTCGTATAAACTTTAGCCCCAAACTCCTCAGAGATGGACTTGAGGTTTCCTCCCATCTCTTCATTTGACAGCCCTCCAGTTAAATCTCTTTCTCCTGCAACTTGACATCTTGGCATATTGATTTGCTGCACATTTTGGGTGCTGGACCTATTATGGTTATAGTATCACAAATAATGGGATACAATGACATCTCTTGCCTCCTGACATGATGTATTGAGAACACGAGTTTCCCCTCTGGTAGAAACATTAAGAAACCTCAAATTGGGGAGCTATTCTATAAAACTACTGGCCTGCGTTTTTCAAGTGTAAATGGTCAAAAAAGGGGCAAAATAACTGTTTATGATTAAAATAAAAATAAAAACTAAATGTAATGCATAATTCTGGGTTGAATCCTATACTAGAGGAAGATAAAATAGATATAAGGGGCATTCTTGGACAATGGGCGAAATTTGAATGTGAACTACAGTTAGGTGATAGCATTTTAACAATCTCAAATTTCCTGATTTTGATAATTATATGGTGGCTATATATAAAAACACTCTTGTTTTTAGGAAATTCACCCCAGAGTATTTAGAGGTAAAGGGTAAGACGTCTCCATGGGTCAGAAAAAATGTATATGCTTGTGTGTGTGTATATATGTGTATGTGTACATATGTGCACACGTGTGCGCGCACACACACACACACATACGCACAGTGGTATAGTCAGGGGAGGGCTCGTGGGAAAAGGAACATTTATTTAAAGTTACCTGAAGAAACGTAGGAGTTAGCTAGGTAGGGAGGTTGGGGAAGAGTGCTCCAGGTAGAAGAATGAGTTCCAGAAACGGGAGGAAGTTCATGAGGTGTTCCACAGAGCAGTGGTCTTCAACCTTTTTGGCACCAGATACTGGTTTCATGGAAGACAATTTTTCCATGGACAGTGGTTGGGGGATAGTTTTGGGATGAAACTGTTCCACCTCAGATTATCAGGCATTCATTAAATTCTCATGAGGGCATGACCTAGATCCCTTGCACGCACAATTCACGATAGGGTTGCCTTCCTATACGAATTTCATGTCTCCACTGATCTGACAGCAGGCAGAGCTCGCCTGCCACTTACCTCCTGCTGTGCGGACTGGTTCCTTACAGGCATGGACTGCTATGGGCCCGTGGCTCAGGGACTGGGGACTCCTGGTGTAGAGTACATGGAACGGGAGACAAAGAGTGGCGAAAGTTGAGGCTGGAGAGACAGCGCAGGGTCAGATGGCTGCTGAGGCTGTTATGCTGAGGGCAAGAGAGAGTCTGAAGAGTGCCAGGGAAATGACACATTGTGAGTGCAGATTCCAAGCGTCATTCTGGCAGAAGCATGTAATGGTGGGCTGGAGGGACGGAGACTGGGGGCAGAGGCAGCTCTTTGACCGACTGCCCCTTCCCCTCCAAATAAAGTATTTCTTCCTGAGAGTGGAACAGGAAACAAAGAGGGATTGTATAACCCCATTATCTGAGGTGTGGTTTATTGCTGCTTGCAGAAAGCTTAGGGTGGGGCACGCCTGAAGAACTCCCTAAGTTGTAAAACCTTTGTCTCATTCTAGATTTTTGAAATGGCACTTCCCACTAGAAATAACTTGAGGATTACCTAATTTTGCTAATTTATACTCAGATCACGACTTGAAGTGATAATCCTCTCAAGCACCAGCCTTATTCTCTTCTGGGCACAATGTCATCTAGATGATAGAAGGACAATCCTATATGGGGGACCTTTAGCCTAATAAGCTGGGCCAACTTCAGTTTTTTGAGGAATTCTGTTTCTCTCTCCCAAACTTTCTCCACCTTACCTGGCTCATATTTCCAATTGACTCTAGTTCCTTTCTGTTTCATTTTAATGAGCCCAAATAAACCCCACCTCTAGCAAGTTTCATTTTCATTGTTAGGGGATAAATCAACTAGTCATTCATTGAATCAACAAATACTTATTGAATCCTTGTTTATTATATACCAGGTGAGTAAAACCTACCCATACATCCCTTTCTGCCTGAGCTTACATTAGGTGGCTGAGAGATTTTAAACACACACTTTTAGAAATAAATATATATTCACCAACCAGGAAAAGTGCCACTGTCAAAAGACAAAATCACAACAGGTTTAAAGATCTTAATTAACTTTATTTTTGGTTCTAAAATTGGGCAGCACTTCATTTCATAAAATATAATCAGCATTCCAATGAGCTGAACAGAGGAGATTGGCTTTATAGAAAGGGCTGAAGAAAGCAGAAACACAAAACAAAAATGAATTCGTCATTTCAAAATTAGTTTCCTTGTAAGGCAGGAACAGGAAACAGAACAATAGAAAAATAACCGACTGGTTAACATCAGGTTATTTTTTTTGTGAGGATTAAAGGCAGGGGCAACTTCCTTTTCATACCAATTGAAACTGACCTATTTGGGAAATTATGTCTCTCTCTTGATTTCTCTGAAGGTGGATAACAATTTAGTTTCAGTTTAGTGAAAGTGACTCCACTTTAATTTTTAGTCTGGTTTGTTGGGGCCTAGCTTTGTCCAAAACAATGACCTCCTACACTTTTTATTTAATACCATGAAAGAGAGCAGGGTGCAGTGACCACATTACAGAGGGATGGGACCTTGTCTCCCAAGAGGTGGGGCTTGAACTGAGATCAGGGAATGAGTGAGAGGTGGCTGAATGGAGTACTATTGTGTGTATATGTGGGTGAGTGTGTGTGTGTGTGTGTGTGTGTGTGCGCGCACGCGCGCGCTGTGTTTCTGTAAGTAAGCATCCTAGGAAGACAAAGCCATATTTGCAAGTCTTCTGTGGCTACAGCAAAAGTGTTGACTTCAAGAATGGAGACCCAAGTAGGCTAAAAAGCAGAAATAAGTCTTTACTTCAGAATTATTTTTCCTCCATGCCCAGTTCTCTAAAAAGTGTATCAGTGGGTTAGGACTATGGGAGAAAAAATCTATAAAATTAAGTCTAATCTATACTTAGATTCTTGATAAATAATATAAAACTCTGATATTAGAATGAATTAGAATTTAAGAAACTTTGGCCTTCAGTTAACCGTAGGAGTTTTTAAACCACTCTACCCTGAGGGCAAAATGTATAAATCTCAGGAAAAAAAAAGATTTCCTATTAGACATCTAATTAGCAAACAATAACCAAAGAAGAAGAAATAGTCTGGAGTTAGAAGATCTTCAAATCAATAATTATATCAGTTTTTCACGAATTATAATCATTCTTGAATCATCTTCTCAATTTTTACCACACTCAAATAGCATTTTTATTAAATGCAATATATTTTACTTTAGGTGAACTCACTTCTCAAAAGCTTCAATTTTTTTTTTTTTTTTTTTTTTTTTTTTTTTTTTGAGATAGAGTCTCACTCTGTCACCCAGGCTGGAGTGCAACGGCAAGATCTTGGCTCACTGCAACCTCTGCCTCCCAGGTTCAAGTGATTCCCCTGCCTCAGCCTCCTGAGTAGCTGGGATTACAGGCACCTGCCATCATGCCCGGCTAATTTTTTGTATTTTTTTGTAGAGACAGGGTTTCATATTTTGGCCAGGCTGGTCTTAAACTCCTGACCTCAGGTGATCCACCCACCTCAGTCTCCCAAAGTGCTGGGATTACAGGCGTGAGCCATCATGCCTGGCCAAAAACTTCAGTATTAACTTTGGCTTTGAGCTAAACCTTAATACCTAAATGAAGTGGTTTGACAGTATTGATTTTTTTTTAATAGGCACTGACAGGAACTACTTTTATTAAAATAAAAATTGTTGATCCCTTATGACAACATTGGCCTACACCTGTATGTCTCTATTTGCTCTTCTGGGAACCAGGTTCAGAAACATCACCACTCGCCCAGAAAGGATCAGTCATTTCCATTATTTGTGGTTTACCTACTAACACAGGAAAGGCTGCTAACGTGGTTTTCAAGTTTCTTCCCCGCAACACAAAGTCAAAACAATAACAAGAACAACAAACAACAGGTTTTTCATCAACCCTGAATTAAATAAAAAAATTCAGTGAGCCAGATTCCTATCCATTCCCCCAAGCATTGTAGTAGATCAAAGAAGGATTTGTAGTAAAACAATCTCATCATAAATTTCTTACCCATTTTGCTTTTTCTACTTATTTTGAGTGGATTTACTTGAGTAATGACCATCACTTGTCTTTTACTGATTTTACCGAAACCCATTTACAGACGAAGAAACAAAGAAAAGGGGAATAGAATGATTTCTCTGTAGAACTTGTCGTTTCTTACTAATCCATTTCAGTAAAAGCTATATTTATTAGAATACAAGATGTCCTTTTTCCACATTTTAATATTTTTGAAACTAGATTGTTTCATACAATTGCTATGTTAGTGTTTGCTTATTTACATAAACTCACAAAGTATTATTAAATTGATGACATTTTAGATTCAAAAAAGATATCTAGTTGCAGACAAATATGCCAGAAAACAGAAATCACCATTTGAAAGACCCTCCATAAGTTTTGTAGTTTGGACCTGCCCAGGAAAGTTCAGTGAGGCCTTCGTGGGAAAGCAGTAGTCTAAGCAGAGACATTATTCTGCAGTGGAGTTTGGATAGACTAGAAGCCTTGAGGAAGGCTGAACTTTAGCATTCCCATTTGCACTGTACTCAGCTACAGGCATCTACATATAGCTGCTTGTATGGAATCAGTTCTTATGAGCACAAAAAAGTGCTCTGTCCTTCCCAATGGGAAGAACAAGAGCTGTGATTGTGCCTTATTCACAGGCTACAAAACATGTCCTATAATTAGGATGCCAGAAGCTGACTTCCTCTAGAGAGAAAGCAACATTAAGAAGAAATGTATGCAGGGTGGGGTGGGGTGGGGATTGTTGTCTTTGGTTGGTGAGAGTGGGAACGAGTGGGAAAGAGAGAGTGAGAAAGAAATAGCAACCACTTAAAATAAAATTAATGAAAGGATGCAATTCTGTAGAAGATAATTAAAATACATGACAAATGTAATCCTATAGAATGGGCCTTTGTGGGAAAGGAAAGATGGGAGGGGAGTCCGTTCCATGACTCAAGCATCTTCAGTATGCCACACTCAGCCCCATCACTAGTCCTTGAGTCAATTAAAGATTTTAACCCCGATCGGTTTTCTCCTAACTCCCCAACTCATAAGAGCTTTACTCCAATGGATTTCCAAACATGGATATTTTTTAAACAGACAAGAAAATATTTCTAGTCTGCCACATTATACTTCATCACCTGCCAAGTTCATTAGAGTTTACAGTGTCACAAATTATCTTGCAAGCTAGTCTCCAGTTTGGTGTATTTGGAGCTCAGATTTCTCTCAGGAACTTTACACCAAAATATCCTACTGCTTATTTGCCATTTCTACTTGTTTTCTAGGTATTTCAACTTTAACAATTCTAAAACTCTTGGATTCTCTCCAAAATTCACTTTAGTTCCAGTAGTACCCATTTCCGTGAATAGCATCTCTGTTTACCTTAATGACTTAAGAGTAACCTTTGACTTCTCTTTTCATTTACTACAGTCAATCTATTTTTAAGTTTTATCCATTTTTGCCCGTTAAATATTTTTCAAATCCATTTGCTTCTTAACCACTGTGCCTGGCCAAGCCACTATTTTTAAGTGTAGCAGATACTGTTGAGATTAATATATTGCAATTTTATTCAAAGGCATTATTAATTTTATGGTAGGATTTGCAATTATATATTTTCTCGATTAATACCAGAATTTTAGCTACTGTCAGGCAGAAGTTGTGAATTATTTGATGACAGAAGAGATCTTTCACACACTGGTGTACTAAAGACATTTGGACACATTGGTGTTGTAAAGGGATGCAAGAACTGAAAGCAGGGTACAAGGTGAAGTGCAGAGAGGAAAATCAGTGATGCAGAGTCCCTCACATAATAAAATGGTTGGGGAGATGAGATGTATATACATGGAAAGGTACTGAATAGGCTACCAATGGGAAATTGAATGAATGGCAGACAGTAAAGACCAGAAATTGTTAGAGATGTAAAGAAACACAGTTGACGGAGAAGGACAAGGCAAGCATCTTGGGGAAGCAGAAATAGCCAATTAGTGAATCAGAGAGTTGAGTAGCCAGAGGCAGGCATGAGTCCAGAAAGCACAAGAATAGGCAAATGAGAAGCTTCATTTCTCATCCCCATGTCAGATTCCCTGAATCAGAAGTTCTGGGGATGAGGGTGGAAAATCTGTACTCTTCACCAGCTCCCAGGTCATTTTAATGTAGGGGTTGCCAAATAGCAAATCTGGAGAGGCACTGCCTTATATGCTCACCTATGTGTTCTCCCTTGAGAACTTGAACTACCTTTTCCTATTTTCTTCCCTTTATTCTAAGCCTGATCTCCCAGGTATCTTCCTAATGAAAGGCAAAAGATCTTGGGAAATAAAAAGACAGAGCAGGCAATATTTCCTTTGTGAGAGACAGGTAAAATGAGATGCATAATTTCATTTTTAACATCCCTCTAGGCAGAAAGGTGATTTCACTTAAAAATTGTTTTATAGATTCTTTTGGTATGTTTTACTGACAAAATAATTAAGTTGGATCTAATTAAAAGTAAATAAATCGCTCACAGAAGCTGGATGAATCAGTGCTGAGCTGAGAGGTGATAAAAGCTGTTCAAAGTTCATGAAGCTGAAAGCAATTAAAAGACAATAGTACACACCGACTGACTCAGTTCACCTCAAATGTACGCATGATCCGTGAGTTACATACCAATGAGTACACCCTGGAAGAACCGAGGTGGGGGCAGGCATGGAGCAGGACCTGGGAAATTTTGGAGCAGCTTCCTTAACAAACTAGGCATCTGGTTTAGCACAGAGAATGTGGCACCAGATTTGTGAAATGGGGTGAGAAAAACTGATACTAGAGTGGCTGCCTTCAGAGTTTTCCTAGGGAAGGAATATTCTTTTAATCAGCATTTGGGGTAAAAGGCAAGGGGACAAGAATTAAGGAGAAAAGGAAAAGGAAGAGGGAAAGGGGTGGTAAATTAGCTGGCAAAAGCATGAGAAATAGAGATAAGATGGTAGAAGGTTTGGTGTGTATGTTGGCAGAAAAGGGCAGAGAGTTTTTTTTTAAGTCAATATTCACTTAGAAATATGTAAAATATTATAATATGATATAATGTCCTTCCATGTTACTTTAAAATTGTTAGTGAAACTTCACAAAATAGAGTTGTCAACTATGAAAGGTATCATTTGATTGGGGGTCTAGAAGTCATAAAGGAGGGGCTGTCCCCTTCTTTGGCTTCAGGCCAAACGGAAATGATTAAAGAAAAGCCACGGGAAAGAGTGGAGAATGAGAAATACAGAAAATTCTGGAAATCAGAATCGGCAATGGCTGGGAAAAACATAAGTCCCAGAGGAATTTTAGAAGTTGTGGGGTAAGTGGCACTGGATGTTCCTTAGGATCTGGGTTGGGGATTCAAGCAATTTCATCTAAGCGTTAAAGGACAAGGTAAGCCAAGCCAAGATATCTGGCTTCTATATCCCACTAACCAGCTGTGTAGCCACGGGCAAGTCATTATTCTCCCTGGGCCCTAGTTGCTTCCCCTGTAAAATGAGAGAACTGGACTAAGTAATCCTTAAGGCCCATATACATCTCTAGCACTTTCGTCTCAAGTTTAATTCTCACCTTGACTGCTGCGAAGTCCAGGGGGATGCGTGACCACGATAACAGACCTTTCCAAAGGGCAGACTATTTCTTCCCCAAACGGCAGCGTGGACTCTCCATAAAAGGTAAGTGATCTCGCAGCACATAATTGCTAAGTGGCTGCTTCTTTCTCTTTTCAGAAGTGGAGACCTTTTCATTCCTCTGTTTTGTCTGAGTTCCTTTCTCATATGTGCTTTGGGCTGGACATTCTCACACTTCCAAAAAGTAACAGAACCCTCTCAACTTTATTTTTCCTCTTTTATTAGATTAATAATAACAAGATTCTCAAAAGGTCTCCATGTTTCAAACTTCTAGTCCCAAAGTAGGGAGGAATTTCAAGAAGGATTCAACTGTCTATTGAACATTGCCCCTTGGATGTCTCCCGAGAACGTCAATCTCAGTTTGCCTCCAAACAGCCTCAGTATCTTTACCCCTACATCTGCACTTGCCCCCTATTACCTTTCTCATGGAATGGCAACCCAACCCTTTCGGTTGTCCAAGCCTTTGATTCCTCTCTCACCTCTCATATCCAATCAATTATCAAGTACTGTTGGTTGTAACCCATTACATGTGTGTCAGTTTGCTTCACTCTCCCCTGGACCCATTGCCACACACCTGTCCAGGCCACTCTCATCTCTAGCTGTGCTTACTTGGACTCATGATTTGTCCCTCTGCTGCCAGTTTTGCACCCCTCTGTTCTCTTTTCCACAGTGAAATCAGAAATACGCCACCAAACTCTAGATCGATTCATGCTATCTCCTTGCGTAAAACCCTCTCTGATTTCAATTTACCTCAGACAGCATAAGGAACAAAACTTTAACATAATTTACAACTCCTTCCCCTCATAAACTAGACACAGACTTTCTTCCCAGCCCTGTCCTTTGTTATCCTCTCTTTCACATTCTAGTCATAAGGAAATTATTTTATTTTCTTTTGTGTCCATCTTTCTCTCCCACTGACATACCATCATTACCAGCACGCTGTAACCCACTTCCCATGCTCAGAAAGCCTAGCTAATTTATGATTGAGGGGCTATGTGTGTGCTCCACGGTACTTTTCCTTATCCCATTTTAGCCCTTAGTTCTGGGTAGTGAGCCTCTGAACAAGTCTGGATTGAGGGATTCTACAAGGCAATCACCCTTCTACCCTAGAGCTGCCTGAGAACAGTCACTACTCTACCCTCTACAGTGCCTCCTGGAAGCAGTCACCCCCTTCTACCATAATGTCTCCTGGGAGCAGTTACTCTTCTATCCCAGTGCCTCCTGGGATTAGTCACACCTCTACCCAATGCCTTCTGGGAACAGTCACCCCTCTGCCCCAGTACCTCCTGGGAGCAGTCACCCTTTTATTCTAATGCCTCCTGAGAACAGTCACCCCTCTGCCCCAGTGTTTCCTGGGAGCAGTCACCCTTCTATTCTAATACTTCCTGGGAGCAGTTACCCCTCTGCCCCAGTGCCTCCTAGGAGCAGTCATCATTCTATTCCAGTGCCTCCTGGGAGCAGTCACCCCTCTCCTGAGGGCCTCTTGGGAGCAGTCACTACTCTACCTCAGTGTCTCGTGGGAACAGTAACCCCTCTACCCCAGTACTTTGTGAGGTCAGTTGCCACTCTATCCCCCAGTGCTCCTGGGAGCACTTACCCCTCTACCCTATTGCCTTGTGAGGACAGTCATCACTTTACACCTCCTTCCTAGGTACAATGACTGACATCTGATAAACAAAAACAATAATTTGTAATTTAAAATTATTTAAAAATATTTCAAAGAACTTTATTTCTGTTATCTCATTTCATTCTCCAAATAATCCTATGAGGTAAGTTGGGCTTGTATTGTAATGGTTCTTTTCAGCCGTAGGCATTAAATTCCTCAAAGTCTCCAGTTAGAAGTAACTGTACTGAAAGAACTTGAGAAATCATAATAGAAGTTCCCTGTTTTTGGACCAAATTTTGGGAGTATAGCAAAAAACATTTTAAGCAAAACAACCAAGGCAGCATGCGAAATAACGTCAATATAAATGACACTTATTAATGTAATTAACAATGTTTATGATGCAATTTCACTTGGCACCTCCTCCCCAGAACTTTTTAATGCTTGTCTCTCCTGACACAAGAAACTTGAAATTAATTTTGTTTGTAGCTGACATCTGTTATGAAATATTAAACAAAAATTATTTTGATTTTATGAGTCAGGGCTTTTGGATTTTTGGCTCCTTTGATCTGAGGGAATTATGAGAAACTGAATTTTTGAGATTGGTGAATTATTTGGGAAGTGTTTTGAAACTCCTTTCCCATTACACAAGATTACAAGTTCTTAACTCTGCTCAGGAGGATTTCTGGCCAAGATACTTGTAACAGGATGCTCTCCTATGTCTCAGGAAAGGCTTTCCCAATAGAACCAGGGTATATGTCTAAGGACACAGTTCACCTGCTTTCAATATTCTTTATCTTTTAATAGTAGTTTATACAATCTCTATTTTCTATATACCATTTTTATTCTTACCTAACCCTTTAGTTTCCTCTTTTCTTAAAAATGACTTGATATTTGCATATCCCAGAACTGAATATATACTGGAACTGAAACTGTCTGGGTCAACTAGAAGATCTGCAGAAGTAAATTTGTTCATACTGGATCTTCATATGTGATGAAATTGTGGTTTGGAGGATGTGATTGTGGCTAATTATTACTTTTTCCATATATTAGAGATGAATCTGATTGCCCTTTCTTTTGAAATATTTATAATAATTTATAATGTATATTATTACATATAGGTGTAACTTGGAGATTGTGGGTTTGGTTCCAGAATACAACAATAAAGTGAATGTTGCAATAAAGTGAGTCACATACGTTTTTTCAGTTCCACAGTGCATATAAAAGCTATGTTTATCCTATACTGTAGTCTATTGTGTGCAATAGCATTATGTCTAAAAAATACATAGCTTAATTAAAAAATTCTTTATTGCTAAAAAATGTCAGTCATTATCTGAGCTTATACAAAGAGTTGTAAACTTTTTGCTGTTGGAGAGTTTTGTCTTGATGTTGTTTTTTTCTTTTTTAGGCGGAGTCTCACTCTTGTCACCCAGGCTGGAGTGCATGGTACGATCTTGGCTCACTGCAACCTCCACCTCCTGGATTCAAGAGATTCTCCTGCCTCAGCCTCCTGGCTCGCTGGGACTAAAGGTGCCCACCACAACACCCAGGTAATTTTTGAATTTTTAGTAGAAATGAAGTTTCACCAAGTTGGCCAGGTTGGTCTCAAACTCTTGACCTTAGGTGATCCATCCACCTTGGCCTCCCATAGTGCTGGGAATACAGGTGTGAGTCACTGCATCTGGCTTGTCTTGATGTTATGGGCTGTTGACTGATAAGGGGGGTGGTGACTGCAGCCTTATGAAATGTATTTATTTAGTCATAAGACTTGAAAGTTGAGATTACTCCTTCATCCATAAACTACAGAATGAATGTTATGTTAGCATGCATGAAAACAACATTAATCTCCTTGTACATTTGCATCAGAGCTCTTAGGTCACCAGGGGCAGTGTTAAGGAGCAGTAACTTTTGTTGTTGTTGTTGAGAGACAGGATCTTACTTTGTCACCCAGGCTGGCGTTCAGTGCCATGATCATAGCTCACTGCAGTCTTAAACTCCTGGGTGACCCTCTCACCTCAGCCTCTTTAGTAACTGGGACTACAGATGTGAACTACCATGCTTGACTTTTTAAAATTGTTTTTAAACTCCCAAAGAGTTGGGATTATAGGCATGAACCACTGTGCCAGGCCAAATAGTAATCTTTTGAAAAAAAATTTTTATTTTCTTTTTCTGAGTAGTAGGTCTCAACAGCGGGCCTAAGATATTCAGTAAACCATGCCATAAACAGATGTGCTATCCTCTAGCCTTTGTTGTCCTAATTTACAGAACACAAGCAGAGTAGATTTAGCATAATTCTTAAGGACCCTAGTATTTTAGGAATGGTAAATGAGCACTGACTTCAACTTAAAGTCATTAGCTGCATTCTTCTCTAACTAGAGAGTCAGCCTGTTCTTTGATATTTTGAAGCCAGGCATTGACTTCTCTCCAGCTATGAAAGTCCTAGATGGCATCTTCTTCCAATATAAGGTTGTTTGTCTACACTAAAAATTCATCTACACTAAAAGTCATTGTTTAGTGCAGTCACTTTTACCAATGATCTTAGCTAGATCTTTTGATGACTTGCCACAGCTTCTACATCAGCACTTGCTGCGTCACCTTGGAGTTTTATATTATGGAGATGGCTGTTTTCCCTCAAACCTAATGAAATAATCTCTTCTAGCTTCCAACATTTCTTTTTTTTATCTTTTTGTGTTGTTTTTTTGTTTTGAGACGCAGTCTTGCTCTGTCGCCCAGGCTGGAGTGCAGTGGCATGATCTCAGTTCCCTGCAAGCTCCACCTCCCGGGTTCATGCCATTCTCCTTCCTCAGCCTCCCAAGTGGCTGGGATTACAGGTGCCTGCCACCACACCTGGCTAATTTTTTTGTGTTTTTAGTAGAGATGGGGTTTCATTGTGTTAGCCAGGATGGTCTCGATCTCCTGACCTTATGATCTGCCAGCCTTGGCCTCCCAAATCCCGGGATTACAGGCGTGAGCCACCACACCCGGCCTTATCTTTTGTTTTCTAAGACAGGGTTTTGCTCTGTTGTCCAGGTGTGACCAGGAGCTGAGGTACCATCTCAGCTCATTGTAGCCTCAAAATCCCAGGCTCAAGCAATCCTCCCACCTCAGCCTACCAAGTTGCTGGGACTACAGGTGCAGGCCACCATGCCTGGCTACTTTTTTTGTACTTTTTTTTTTTTTTTGGTAAAGATGGGGGTCTCACCATTTTGCTCAGGCTGGTCTTGAACTCCTGGGCTAAAGCAGTCTGCCTACCTTGGGCTCCCAGAGTGTTGGGATTACAGGTGTCAGCCAGCATGCCCAGTCCCAACTTTTCTTCTGCAGCTTTCTCACCTCTCTCAGCCTTTATAAAACTGAAGAAAGTTAGGGGCTTGCTCTGGATTAGGCTTTGGCTTAAGGGAGTGTTGTGACTGGTTAGACCTTCTATCCAGCGCTAAAACTCTCTTATCGGCAATAAAGGCCCAACCTTCTATCCAGCTCTATAAAACTCTCTTTATATCGGCAATAAGGCTGTTTTGCTTTCTTACCATTTGTGTATTCATTGGAATAGCACTTTTAATTTTCTTCAAGTACTTTTTCTTTGCATTCACAACTTGGTTAACTATTTGGTGCAAAAGGCCTAGATTTCAGCTTATCTTGGCTTTCAACATGCATTCCTCACGAAGGTTAATCATTTTCTAGCTTTTGATTTAAAGTGAGGGACATTAAACTCTTCCTTTCACTTGAACACTTAGAGGCCACTATAGGGTTATTTATTGGCCTAATTTCAATGTTGCTATGTCCCAGGGAATAGGGAGGCCCATGAAGAGGGAGAGATTGGGAAACAGCTGGACAGTGGAGTAGTCAGGACACACACATTTAGAGATTAAGTTTGCCACCTTACATGAGGGGGTTGGCAGTGCCCCAAAATGATTACAATAGTAACATCAAAGATCACTGATCACAAACCACCATACCAGGTGTAATAAATGACAAGGTTTAAAATATTGTGAGAATACCCAGAATGTGACCCAGAGACACAAAGCCAGCACACGCTGTTGGAAAAATCGTGCTGGCGTCTTACTTGATGCAGGGTTGCTGCAAACAATTTGTAAAAAACACAGTATCTGTGAAATGCAATAAAGGAAGTTCAATGAAGTGAAGAGCAATGAAACAAGGTTTGCCTGTGTTATTATATAATTAACATGGATGTAATTTGTAATAACAAACAATAAAAATGAAGAGAGGTTAAGTGGTTTAAGTTTGCAAGAATAGTCAGTAGTAGAGTTAAAATGAAGTCCCCAGTGCGTAGCCCAGACACCTTGGCTCTTGATTTTTCTACCTCAATGTGAACCAGAATTCCAGTTTGGTTTACCTCCGTAGCCTGAGACATCTGTGATTGCCCTGGTTAGTTTGTTTAAAAATAACCTTTTTATTTTGAAGTAATTTTAGGTTTACAGGAAAATTGCAAAGATAATACAGAGAGTTCCTTTACCTGAGATTCTCCTAATCTTACATAGCCAGGATACATTGGTCAAAAACTAAGAAATTAATATCGATACAGGACAATGAACTAAACAACAGACTTTATTAAGATTTCACCTGGGTGATTTTTTTCACTTCTTAAATTAGAAAGCATTTCAAATTAGAGAAAAGTAGAGACTGGCCTTAGTGTCACAATGACACATAGGCCTCAGGGCACCAAAAGACTCAATGAGTTAAAGATTTGTGGACTGTTGGTTTAATATTTCTTTATTCTTTTTTTTTTTTTTTTTTTTTTTTTGAGACAGAGTCTCGCTTTGTCACCCAGGCTGGAGTGCAGTGGCTCTGTCTCGGCTTACTGCAGTCTCCACCCGGCAGGTTCAAGCAATTCTCCCACCTCAGCCTCCCTTAGTAGCTGGGATTACAGGCAGCTGCCACCATGCCTGACTAACTTTCGTATTTTTAGTAGAGACAGAGTTTCGCCATGTTGGCCAGGCTGGTCTCAAATTCCTGACCTCAGGTGATCCGCCCACCTCAGCCTCCCAAAGTGCTGGGATTACAGGCATGAGCCACTGTGCCCAGCCCTCTTTATTCATATCTGAAACAATACTGAGCAACTTTCTAATGTGAGTCACACTTCTTCTGACTCTTCCACTACAGTGGGATCCCCCAAATCTAGGACCCCCTGAGTTGATATTGCTGGACAGTGATCTAGCTTTTTAAGGCATGAACCCTGGGCTCTTGATGACAGCCAATCACAACTTTCTCGCTCCATTTCAGATGCTGAAGGGGCTCTCTGGTTATTATAAGACTCATTAAATTGCAAGAAAGTAAATTTCTCAACAGAGACTTTCCATAGCCATCAGACAATATCACATACTTTTTTTCCTTTATTGCAATATGCACATGTTATGTTCTGAATAGGGTCACACAAATCCAAGTACATCTTTCTGAAGAATAGTAGACCAAAGTTGTTAATCTGTTTTTTCTTATAGTAAAGAAAAGCCTATTAATATCAGATGAGTGTAAGAGAATCTGTAAAGTCAAAATGACTAAGGATCTCCCATAAACAAGACCACAAACCCACAAAAGCAGAAACAGAAGAAAGAGAAGAGAAAAAAAAGAATTGGGAAGAAAGTAGAGCACAGGCTTCAGCATTTAAGTAGTCTTGTGGCTTGAATGGCAAAATGCCCGTGGAGACTTGGAGAAGCAGCACAGTGAGAAATCAACCAGACACTACAAGCTTGAAGAAGAACGATAGAGTGCTGTCCCCTGGCTGGAATGCCTGATGGGGGTTGAGAGTTGCACATGCTTCCAGGAAATATCCACCTTCAGAAGACTTAGTCTCTGAGGTCTAATTTCCCCCTCTTCATTAAACCTCAATTGTTGGCAAGAGACCATGGATGTCTAGAAAAATCATTGGGCATTGCTTTTTATATGCTCGTCTGATTGAAGCCACTGAGGCAGACCCACTGACATTCCCTGGTGTCCAAGGAGGTCGACAGCCACCGCAACATTTTTAGGGTGTCGTTGAGATTTTGTTGTCTGATTTTTAAAACCAAACTAGCATTCTTTCCGGGGGTATTTTGGCTTGTTATTCTAATATAGGAAATTGAGATAAAAGTAAATTAACACGTATAGGTAGCTACACTCAACCCCCACCCCCTTCCAATCTCTAATAACTTCATTCTGTCCTTTCATGAGAGAGCCAAGGAGAGTGGATAATTAATTTCAATTTTCTCAATCTTTTTAGAGTTGTACAGGTGAGGATTTGGTGACTTTTTACATCTCCAATATAATGTTCTCTGTCACAAGTGCTTCTTAATGGTCCAGGCTATGGATATGACATCTAGGCAGCTTTCCTTTCCTTTGGACCATTAGTAAGACAAATGGCTTTGCTGTCCAGCAGTGTGGGGTGGGGCTTTGTTGAGTTCAGAATCATGTAGAGAAGCCTCTGATGGGGGCAGAAAGCATGTACGGGTTTGGAATCTGTACTATCACAGGGTATAAATTGAGAGGAGAAGTAAAAGGCAAGTTTGAGTTAAATCTATTCCATCCTTCTGCTATGTTCCTGTGGCACTGAGACTTGTTCTACATCGTGATGGAAGAACTGTCTGTCTAGGGAAAAATCCATCCTGACTCATTTGATTTATCTTCACAATGACAACAATGCAAGGTTCTTGAATTATCTCATGGATTAAAGACCCCTTAGAGACTGAGAGTCAGACAGTGTATATTGGCACCATGATAGCAAGCAGACAAATGATACACACCAGAGAGCCAGGCAATAGACCTGTGTACATATGCGAGTTAGTTATGTGACAGATATGGCCTTGCAAATCAGTACAGACAGACAGACCCCTTGGAAAATAGTGTTGAGACCATCAATAACTCATATAACAATGACAACAAAAACTTGTTTCTACTTCAACACGAAAAATAAATTCTAGGTGCATTAAAGATCTGCCTCATTGAGGGGTGGGGTGAGGATTAAAACAAAATACGAGAGCATATCCCTACGGTCTTGAGGCAGGAAGGAAACTCTTAGGGCACAGGTATCAATAATGAAAAAGTAATAAATCTCACTACATTAAACTTTCTGTGCCCTAAACAACATGGAAAGGTTAACCACAGATTGGGAGGAGATGTTGGTAACATTATTAGATACACAAATTTGAAAAGGAAAAGATAACTCGATAGAAAAATAAAAAATGACATGTATAGGTTTTTCACAGAAAAGAAACCTGAATATCTCCAAATCATACAGTTATTTTCAGCCTAACTAGTAATCAGGGATAAGTAAATTAAAACAGCAACAAAGTTATCTTGTTATACGATCATAAGACTGGCAAAAAATAAGAAGTCTAATTAAAGTTGAGATTTGGCAAAGATGAGATGCAATGGGTACTTTCATACACAAATTTTTGCGACTACTTTGGGAGGAATTTAGATTGATTGATTGATTGATTGATTGATTTATGAGACAGAGTCTCACTCTGTTGCCCAGGCTGGAGTGCAGTGGTGCAATTTTAGCTCACTGCAACCTCTGTCTCCTGGGTTCAAGCAATTATCTGACTCGGTCTGCCGAGTAGCTGGGATTACAGGCGCCTGCCACCACGCCCAGATAATTTTTGTATTTATAGTTGAGACGGGGTTTCACCATCTTGGCCAGTCTGGTCTTGAACTCCTGACCTCGTGATCCACTCACCTGGGCCTCCTAAAGTGCTGGGATTACAGGCGTAAGCCACTGCACCCAGCCAGAATTTAGCTTTATTAAGCCACGTCGAAAGTGCACGTTCTTAGACCGAGCATTTTCACAACTATATAGATACCTTGAAGCAATTTGCACACATGTGCACAAGGAGACCTTCAGAAATATTAATTGCATCATTCAGTAAATGTTAAAAATGGAAACAACTTAAATGTCCATCAAACATTAGAATAAAAAAATTGTAACATTTATAAAATGGAATATCTTACAGCAGTTAAAACTGTACTGTATCTCATGAATAAATAACACATAATAATGTCATATTAAGGGTTAACTATTATTTTGTTGTAAGTACTACTATAAACACTTTGCAAGTCAATATTAATTCATATAACTCGGATAACAATCCTGTGATGGGGGTTCTGTTAGCATCCCCATTTTATAGATGAAGAAAGTAAGAACAAAGCAAAGTTTAAAGGTCTTATAGCTGTCGGTGGCAGAGTTGGGCTATAAAACAGCCCATCTACTCCAGAATTGGTGGCTTACCACTATACTTGCCTCATAAAACAAACAGAACGCTGGAAAACAAAATGTAAAGTTGAGCAAGAAGTCGGGAAGACAATACATATGAGTCTCTATTATCTAGGGTTACGTTCAGCCACACTTAGCAATTACAAAAACAACAATAATAAGTGGCTTAAACAAGGTAGAGGTTTCTTTTTGACATAAAACAAATCTAGAGGTAGGTAGTCCAAGGCTGATATGGAGGCACCAAGGTCATGTGGGATCCCGTTTTTTCTGTTCCATCATCCTTAGCACTGATTTCCATCATCAAGTTGGTGTCATGAACCAAAGGACTATTGGAGCTACATCCACCTCAGTCATGTTCCACACAGGAAGAGGAAAGAAATGGGGGAGCAAAGCAAAAGATATACCTGTCAGCCGAGTCCCTTTAAGGAGGTTAGCCCAGTGACTTTTGCTGTGCCCCTATAGTCACAAGAAGAGGGGGGAGATGTAGTCCTTTAGCTGGACAAATTGTTGATCAGAATAAGCTGCATGTTCTGTAAGCAAGAAAAGAAAATATTGAGTAGGCAACCAACAGTTTAGTTATAAATGCTATTTATATAAGGTTTAAAACAATGCTACATATTGTTTATGTAAAACTATATTGTTTTGAATTTTACATATAGTTATGATAGTAGAAAAATATGTGTGGAAGTAATACCAAGTTTAGGACAACAGTTATATGCTTGGAAAGGAAAGGAATTGGAGGGGAATACGCAATAAACTTCAACTATATCTCTAACTGTTTTCAAAGAAAATCTAAAACAAAAATGATGTAATGTTCAAATTTGATTAATTGGATAGAGGGCAAGGCCTGGTGTGTCTTTGGGGAGGTATGTGTATCTCCAATCCCCTTCTTCTTCTTTTGTTCAGTTCTCTTTTTCTGTCTCACTTTTCTCTCTTCCTGTAGAACAAGGTCTGAATCCCTGAGAACTGCCTTCCCTGCTAAAACTTCAAGCCCTCAGTGAACTTGGGACAGTTTGTTCCCAAGTGAAGCAGTTTTGGAGAGCACCTGCTTTAATAGTGATATACTGGTTGAGAGCTTATCAAATATCACACACTAAGCTGAGCCTTTCACCAATGTGAATTTATTTAATACTCACAAGATCCCTGAGAGCTAAAACCATTGTTATTTCCATATTACAGAAGAGGAAACTAGGTCTCAGTAAAGTTAAATATCTTCCCTAAAACCCTGCAATTCACAGGAGCATGTTCCAGGTTGGAATCCATACTTGTCTGACTTCAGAACTGGGGCCCCAAACTGTCATGCTGTACTGATACACTTAATGAGCTTTATTAAAGTCCAGTCACACACCCTGCTCCATCTCTTAGTAGACTTCTAGGAAGGGCTCTCTGGTATGTACCCAAAACTAGTCACAAGGGGAAGGTGGGGTGCTGAATCTGGAATGAAAACATAGGTTGGATTTACCCTGTACTTGGTGGGATCTCAGTTGGGGGGCCACAGCAGGCCAGCCAGGCTGAGATGAAGGAGAAAGCAAGCAAGGGGCTAATTGCTCAGAGAGAGGATTTGGTCTAGAAACTAAAGAAATAGGAGGGCTGCTTAAGCGTTTGTTATTCATGGTCTTGCCTCTGCAGGGCAGAAAGCAGCAATGTACTTGAGATATAAACTTTGGCCAGGAATTGGATACATACACTGACGTTCCTATTGCCATTTCTTTCCCAAATCTAAACTAGGTCATGGCATTAATCACTCTGCATTCTCCTTGTCTTAGTCCATTTTGTGTTGCTCTAACAACATCATGGTCTCAGAATATCGGAGACTGGGTAATTTATAAAGAAAAGAAGTTTATTTAGCTTATAGTTTTATAGACTGTGAAGTTCAAGGGCATAGTCCGGACTTTTGGTGAGAGCTTTTGTGCTGTATCATAACATGGTGAAGATCATAGGGGACGAGTACACACACACAGAGACAAAACCCCAGGGGTGTCCTGGCTTTATAAGAACCTACTCTCAAGGGAATTAATCAATTTTGTTAGAACTAATCCAGTATCATCATAGCAAGAACTCACTCACTACCTTGGGAATGGCACTAAGCCACCCAAGAGGGATCCGACCCCATGGCCCAAACACCTTTCATCAGACCCCACCTCCCATACTGCCACATTGGGGATCAAATTTCAACATGAGTTTTGGTAGGGACAAACCAAACCCCAGTAAACCTCTAGAGTGCTCCTCGTGGACAGGGACTACATCTGGTTCAAGATCCACCATAGTCCTGACACATAGCAGGAACCTGAATGTTAAATAAACAGATGAATAAACAAAGGAATAAGTAAACTCAACAGGACTGAGGTTCATCAGAGTTCTCTGGACTGGGACTGAACAACTAGCCAACAAATTAAAAAAAAATTATTAGGTTGGTGCAAAAGCAATTGGGGATTTTACCATTGAAAGTAATGGAAATAACTGCAACTACTTCTGCAACAATCCAATAGTTCCTGGAAGGCAAAGACCAATGCATGATTTGTGTTTGTATGCTTTGCCTAGCTCTGCGCCCACAGTAGCGCTTGCTGAATGGTTGCTGAGTTAAATGGAAATGAGTTATTAAATAAAACAGAGACTTATAATAATAGACTGGAATGGAATAGGGCATTCAAGAGATCCATAGGAGCCAGTGACTTGTTTGAACATGATCTCACAACTTTAATATAAACATTATTATCCTCATTAGGAAAAGTAAAATAATATGGCCACTATTTGGTCCAGTCTATGTGGCAGGTGCTGTTGAGTAGATTATCTCTAATACTTACCATCACCTAGCAAGGAAAGTGTGATTATTACCATTTTCCAGTGAAGAAACTCAGTCCCAGAAGGTTAAGCAACTTCCTGAAGCTCAGATTATAAAATACCCAGGCAGGATTTTTATGCAGTTCTCTCAGGCCTATGATTCTGCCATCCCCAGAAAAATGAACAGAGCTATTATTATGGTTGGACTTTTTCCTTTCACAAATGGAATTGCAGCATCAACAAATGGCAGGAAAGAAGTTGCATTTCTTCCTTCAGTAAAGATTCTATAATGTCCTGTAACTCCTCCCAAGGCATTGGTGATATTATGGCTACTCTGAATTTACTTGAATTGCAACTGCTAACCTAATTGTTTTCTGCTGGCAAATCTAGTGAACATAATATAAGCCCTTATTTCCCCTTGGTGTGATGTTATGAATTGGGATTATGCTTATGGGAACTCTCTGTATACTATAAAAATACCAACACTCATCATGAAAATAAATGAAGGGGAAAATAACCCCCAAAATATGTGCTTTTGCAACATTTATTAGAAAGCAAAAATGAAACAATGAATGTAAAGGCTATAGCATAATTTCTTTTCTTTCTTTTTAAAGAGGCTTAAAAAAACTGAGTGCAATGGAGTTTAAAATGAAAACACTGGCTTTCTTTCCTGGGAAATATGTCTCTTAACGAGCTTCTTACGCACTCTTCTTTGCTCCGGGTCCTCTGGACTGAATTAAAATTAAAGTCAGCTCTTTTACAACTTTTCTTATGAGTCAATATGCCTGAAAGCTTCAACCAGGTGTTGGCCAAGAAATCTTGATCCTTGTTGTGTGATATAAAATATTGTTTGCAATTACTAACTTTTTATTTCAACAATTTCAGTGCAGTTTTCTGGAAGATTCTCTCTTTTCTTTTCTGCATTTGCAGCTTTTCCTTGAGTTTATAGCCCTCTGTTCCTGATAAGCTCAAACCATCCTTTCCTCATGCTGAAAATTCCTTCCTGGATGTCTCACCACATGGGTTCTTAGTTTTTCAAAGAGAAATGTTGCCTTGGTCAGCACTGTAGCTTTGGTAGAGAAGCATATAATTTGCATATTGCTTACAGAGGTTTGCAATCAAAAATTATTCCCTCCCACAAGCAAGCCCATTGCGTTTTCTTATTATTGTTGATTACACTGGCCCGATTTCAATTCCCTCAAGTAATAATTGGTATAAGAGCTGGTTGCAGTAAGTAAGCCTGTTGTAAATACAACTTGGGGTTTTCATGAAGTATGTGCGTGTGTGTGTGTGTGTGTGTGTGTGTGTGTGTAAATATTTATAATAAATAAGTTTAAACGTGGAAATTTGCCAGTGGGGCCTTCATAGGTTGGAGACTGTGCACACATCTTGCTTTTTTTGAATCACAGGACAGGATCTCAGAACATCTTGGGGTTCATGGACCCCATTGGTACTTTGTCTTTATGGACTGTTAATACATCCTGAACAATGAGTATCCATGGGAAATCATGATGATGCTGACTTGATTTATAATATTGATTTTTATCAAAAAGGAAGTAAGGTTTTGAGGTACAAAATAGATTCTTCTAGATATCTAATACTGCCATGTCAGGTCTAATGCTCTCACTTTTGCCTCATTTAGGCCCCAGACCATTGCCACAAGTGTCACTGCATCAAGGAAGAAGTGTGACATAAAGAGTTCTGAACAGGTTGCTGCAGTGCCCCTCAAGATTTCCAGTGAAGCTTCTGAAAATTAAACTTTTAAATCTCTGTCATTTAGGCTAATCATTATTATTTTTAAAGTTGCAGCTGACTGGGAGGCTGATGAGAGGAAAATGTGAGAGCCAGGTGGAAAAGGCTAAGAGGATGGGGCTACTGTGCTAGTCAGCTAAGATGGGCCACATTCAAGCTGATGAGTGGGTTCCGAGGCCAGTCTTGCAGTGAACATGAAAAAGAGCCAAAAGACAGGACAGATGTCTGAAAAGGCTTCTTTTGACTTTATATTCCCTGATTACAATTCCATACAGGGCTGACATCTCTCTTGGCTCTTGGATTCTATGAGATGCTCCTGATTCCTTTCAATTTGCCCTCCTTTAACAAGACAAAATTAAGAAACAGCTCCAAAGCTGGCCCTCTCTTGCAGCCATTATGCCAATTTGCAAACGACTGGATCCAGACTACCTGGATGCAAATCCCAGCTCTGCTTCTTACTAGCTGTGAGTCTCAACCTCTCAGGATCTCGATTACCTTCTTCGTGTGGGGATAATAATAATATATACCTCTTGGGCTGTGAGGATTCCGTGAAATAATATTTCTAAAACAATAGAACAACGAGTGCTTCATAGGAAGTGTTTGTCGTAAGTGGCTGTTAACGAAATACATCCAAGCAAACAAACACATTTCAGATAGCCCATAGGTTCTTATAAGTCTATTAATCTGGGTTAAAAATCTCATAATTTGTATTAACATTTGTGTTTATACTCAGAATGGGATATTATTTCTTTGAAGATTACATTCCCTGGAATATCATCTGTACAAAGACTTAGAACCACAAATTAAAGACAAAATAATGAATTTAACTCATTTCCCCTTCTCCCATCTAAAATCAGGGGAAATTACTGTTGAGGCTTCACTTTGTGAAAGTGAATGAATATTCATTCATACCATCGTGTTTTCTGCCTATTCTCTTTCCACGGGGTTGTTTTAGCACCACGTGAACAGATCATCAGTTCCCTTATGAACTTGGTTGCTACTTTAGCTGCTCCCAAGAATTTGAATATTCATTCCAGACCAAACAGCCTTTCCGCTGGCAGTAAGCATGTCAAAACACAGGGGAAAAGATGCAGGGATTAAAAAAAATAATAAGGCATAGAGAACAGGACTTGCCATACCAAATGGAGCAAATCTTATTTACAAATGACCTCTAAACTCTGAGATCAGTCCAAATAAAGAAGCATCTGTCATCAATGGGAACATCCAACACTTTTCGCCCTGACAAGGGGCCTCCAAAGACTCAATTCCATTTCAATCTAATTGGGTCCTTGCCCTCTCCTGCTTCCCTCCAGCCATGCACAGCAAGCCAAACCATCTTGGGATGGAAAGCCAGCCCAGAGATGTGCGACACCTTGACAGTGGAAGCAGAGGGTAGAGGAAGGGCAGCAGCTCTGCTAATTATAGAACAACCAGGTGCATTGATTTCAGCATCATACAGAGCATACTGAGATTACTGTCCATGGAATCTCAGACCTTTCACTGATGGCTGTGTTTAGATAGAACTTTTCCTTTCACCGGATATGAATAGACATTTCTCAAAAGAAGACATTCATACAGCCAACAGACACATGAAAAAATGCCCATCATCACTGGCCATCAGAGAAATGCAAATCAAAACCACAATGAGATACCATCTCACACCAGTGAGAATGGCAATCATTAAAAAGTCAGGAAACAACAGGTGCTGGAGAGGATGTGGAGAAATAGGAACACTTTTACACTGTTGGTGGGATTGTAAACTAGTTCAACCATTATGGAAAACAGTATGGCGATTCCTCAAGGATCTAGAACTAGAAGTACCATATGACCCAGCCATCCCATTACTGGGGATATACCCAAAGGATTATAAATCATGTTGCTATAAAGACACATGCACACGTATGTTTATTGCGGCACTATTCACAATAGCAAAGACTTGGAATCAACCCAAATGTCCATCAGTGACAGACTGGATTAAGAAAATGTGGCACATATACACCATGGAATACTATGCAGCCATAAAAAAGGATGAGTTTGTGTCCTTTGTAGGGACATGGATGCAGCTGGAAACCATCATTCTCAGCAAACTATCGCAAGAACAGAAAACCAAACACCACATGTTCTCACTCATAGGTGGGAACTGAACAATGAGATCACTTGGACTCGGGAAGGGGAACATCACACACAGGGGCCTATCATGGGGAGGGGGCGGGGGGAGAGATTGCACTGGGAGTTATACCTGATGTAAATGACGAGTTGATGGGTGCAGCACACCAACATGGCACAAGTATACATATGTAACAAACCTGCACGTTATGCACATGTACCCTAGAACTTAAAGTATAAAAAAAAAAAAAAGAACTTTTCCTTTCACCAAGGCATAGCACACACAGAAATCTTCCTGAGTGAACCATCTAACCTATCTGTAGTTCATCTTAATGTCAGTGACCAAATTTTCTAAGCCACAAATGGACAAGTATGTGTGTGTGAGACGGACAGTGCCTATGTCAAGAGAGATGTCTTGGAAAATCTGGGCGGACTGGCTGTTATACCTTTTCATACTTCTACTCATTAAATATTCATCAAGCATATACTAAGGTTGAAATGCTGTTGCAGAAGCTGGTGATATGGCATGAACTTGACAGGTGAGCCCGTTGCCTTCATGAAGCTTACATTTTGGTGGAGATATATAAAGAAAAAATAAACAAGATCATATCAGACTATGTTTACTTCTCTGAAGGAATACACAGGGAGAAGAGGAGGAGGCTAACAATAGCTAACTATTATGCACCAGGTACAATTCTAAGCATTTTGCTTGTATTAACTCATTTAACTATCAAAATCACCATATCATTTTGGTTATTTTCCCCCACTTGGCAGATGAGAAAATTGAGAAAGAGAGAGTAAGCGTAATTTGTCCTCAAATGGTCATGGCAACTTCATCAATTCAGTTGTTGGTCAAAATTTTCTGTGTCATTCTTATTTTTCTCTCTCCCCTGCATTCTCTCTCTTGCTCTCTTTTCCTATATCTAGCCATATACAATTAATCAAGAAATACCATGTTCTTTACACTAATACATAAACAGTCTCACTATTTCTTGCTGTCTCCACTAACACTACCCTGATCCAAGCCACCATTATATCTCCTACCTGATTACACTTTTATTTTGCCTCCTGAGTCTGTTCTCAAAAAAGCACATGTATGTTCACTGTAACATGAGTCACAATAGAAAAGACATGGAATCAACTTAAATGCCCATCAACGATAGACTGGATAAACAAAATGTGGTACATATATACCGTGGAATACTGTGTAGCCATAAAAAAGAATGAGATTATGTCCTTTGCAGACACATGGATGGAGCCACTATCCTTAGCAAAGTAATACAGGAACAGAAAACTGAATAACTGCATACTCTTATTTGTAAGTGGGAACTGAATGATGAGAACATGAGCACAGAGAGGAGAACAACATACACTGGGGCCTATTGGAGGGTAGAGGATGAGAGGAGGGAGAGGATCAGGAAAAATAATGGGTATTAGGCTTAGTACCTGGGTAATGAAATAATCTGTACCATGAACCCCATGGCACAAGTTTACCTGAATAGCTATTTTTTTTTTTTTTTTAAGAGACAGGGTCTCACTCTATCACCAAGGTTGAAATGCAGTGATGTAATCACAGCTCGCTGTAACTTTCAACTACAGGCCTCAAGTGATCCTCCCACCTCAGCCCCCCAAAGTGCTAGAATTACAGGAATGGGCCAGTGTACCTGGCCTCATTCTTTTTTTTTTTTTATACTTGAAGTTCTAGGGTACATGTGCACAACGTGCAGGTTTGTTACATATGTACACATGTGCCATGTTGGTGTGCTGCACCCATTAACTCGTCATTTACGTTAGGTATATCTCCTAATGCTATCCCTCCCCGACTCCCCCAGCCCACAACAGGCCCCGGTGTGTAATGTTCCCTATCCTGTGTCCAAGTGTTCTCATTGTTCAATTCCCACCCATGAGTGAGAACATGTGGTGTTTGGTTTTCTGTCCTTATGATAGTTTGCTGAGAATGATGGTTTCCAGCTTTGTCCACGTCCCTACAAGGGACATGAACTCATTCTTTTTTTTTTTTTTTTTTAAATGTTATTTTTATTTCATTTTATTTTGTTTTATTTTATTTTATTTTATTTTTAATTTATTTATTATTATACTTTAAGTTGTAGGGTACATGTGCATAACGTGCAGGTTTGTTACATATGTATACTTGTGCCATGTTGGTGTGCTGCACCCATCAACTCGTCATTTACATCAGGTATAACTCCCAATGCAATCCCTCCCCCCTCCCCCCTCCCCATGATAGGCCCCTGTGTGTGATGTTCCCCTTCCTGAGTCCAAGTGATCTCATTGTTCAGTTCCCACCTATGAGGGAGAACATGCAGTGTTTGGTTTTCTGTTCTTGTGATAGTTTGCTAAGAATGATGGTTTCCAGCTGCATCCATGTCCCTACAAAGGACACAAACTCATCCTTTTTTATGGCTGCATAGTATTCCATGGTGTATATGTGCCACATTTTCTTAATCCAATCTGTCACTGATGGACATTTGGGTTGATTCCAAGTCTTTGCTATTGTGAATAGTGCCGCAATAAACATACGTGTGCATGTGTCTTTATAGCAGCATAATTTATAATCCTTTGGGGATATACCCAGTAATGGGATGGCTGGGTCATATGGTACATCTAGTTCTAGATCCTTGAGGAATCGCCATACTGTTTTCCATAATGGTTGAACTAGTTTACAATCCCACCAACAGTGTAAAAGCGTTCCTATTTCTCCACATCCTCTCCAGCACCTGTTGTTTCCTGACTTTTTAATGATCGCCATTCTAACTGGTGTGAGATGGTATCTCATTGTGGTTTTGATTTGCATTTCTCTGATGGCCAGTGATGATGAGCATTTTTTCATGTGTCTGTTGGCTGTATGTCTTCTTTTGAGAAATGTCTGTTCATATCCTTTGCCCACTTTTGGATGGGGTTGTTTTTTTCTTGTAAATTTGTTAGAGTTCTTTGTAGGTTCTGGATATTAGCCCTTTGTCAGATGAGTAGATTGCAAAAATTTTCTCCCGTTCTGTAGGTTGCCTGTTCACTCTGATGGTAGTTTCTTTTGCTGTGCAGAAGCTCTTTAGTTTAATGAGATCCCATTTGTCAATTTTGGCTTTTGCTGCCGTTGCTTTTGGTGTTTTAGACATGAAGTCTTTGCCCATGCCTATGTCCTGAATGGTACTACCTAGGTTTTCCTCTAGGATTTTTATGGTATTAGGTCTAACATTTAAGTCTCTAATCCATCTTGAATTAATTTTCGTATAAGGAGTAAGGAAAGGATCCAGTTTCAGCTTTCTACTTATGGCTAGCCAATTTTCCCAGCACCATTTATTAAATAGGGAATCCTTTCCCCATTTCTCGTTTCTCTCAGGTTTGTCAAAGATCAGATGGCTGTAGATGTGTGGTATTATTTCTGAGGACTCTGTTCTGTTCCATTGGTCTATGTCTCTGTTTTGGTACCAGTACCATGCTGTTTTGGTTACTGTAGCCTTGTAGTATAGTTTGAAGTCAGGTAGCCTGATGCCTCCAGCTTTGTTCTTTTGACTTAGGATTGTCTTGGAGATGCGGGCTCTTTTTTGGTTCCATATGAACTTTAAGGCAGTTTTTTCCAATTCTGTGAAGAAACTCATTGGTAGCTTGATGGAGATGGCATTGAATCTATAAATTACCTTGGGCAGTATGGCCATTTTCACGATATTGATTCTTCCTATCCATGAGCATGGTATGTTCTTCCATTTGTTTGTGTCCTCTTTTATTTCACTGAGCAGTGGTTTGTAGTTCTCCTTGAAGAGGTCCTTTACATCCCTTGTAAGTTGGATTCCTAGGTATTTTATTCTCTTTGAAGCAATTGTGAATGGAAGTTCATTCCTGATTTGGCTCTCTGTTTGTCTGGTACTGGTGTATAAGAATGCTTGTGATTTTTGCACATTAATTTTGTATCCTGAGACTTTGCTGAAGTTGCTTATCAGCTTAAGGAGATTTTGGGCTGAGACAATGGGGTTTTCTAAATATACAATCATGTCATCTGCAAACAGGGACAATTTGACTTCTTCTTTTCCTAACTGAATACCCTTGATTTCTTTCTCTTGCCTGATTGCCCTAGCCAGAACTTCCAACACTATGTTGAATAGGAGTGGTGAGAGAGGGCATCCCTGTCTTTTGCCAGTTTTCAAAGGGAATTTTTCCAGTTTTTGCCCATTCAGTATGATATTGGCTGTGGGTTTGTCATAAATAGCTCTTATTATTTTGAGGTACATTCCATCAATACCGAATTTATTGAGCGTTTTTAACATGAAGGGCTGTTGAATTTTGTCAAAAGCCTTTTCTGCATCTATTGAGATAATCATGTGGTTCTTGTCTTTGGTTCTGTTTATATGCTGGATTATGTTTATTGATTTGCGAATGTTGAACCAGCCTTGCATCCCAGGGATGAAGCCCACTTGATCATGGTGGATAAGCTTTTTGATGTGTTGCTGAATCTGGTTTGCCAGTATTTTATTGAGGATTTTTGCATCGATGTTCATCAGGGATATTGGTCTAAAATTCTCTTTTTTAGTTGTGTCTCTGCCAGGCTTTGGTATCAGGATGATGTTGGCCTCATAAAATGAGTTAGGGAGGATTCCCTCTTTTTCTATTGATTGGAATAGTTTCAGAAGGAATGGTACCAACTCCTCCTTGTACCTCTGGTAGAATTCAGCTGTGAATCCATCTGGTCCTGGACTTTTTTTGGTTGGTAGGCTATTAATTATTGCCTCAATTTCAGAGCCTGCTATTGGTCTATTCAGGGATTCAACTTCTTCCTGGTTTAGTCTTGGAAGAGTGTAAGTGTCCAGGAAATTATCCATTTCTTCTAGATTTTCCAGTTTATTTGCATAGAGGTGTTTATAGTATTCTCTGATGGTAGTTTGTATTTCTGTGGGGTTGGTGGTGATATCCCCTTTATCATTTTTAATTGCGTCGATTTGATTCTTCTCTCTTTTCTTCTTTATTAGTCTTGCTAATGGTCTGTCAATTTTGTTGATCTTTTCAAAAAACAAACTCCTGGATTCATTGATTTTTTGGAGGGTTTTTTTCTGTCTCTATCTCCTTCAGTTCTGCTCTGATCTTAGTTATTTCTTGCCTTCTGCTAGCTTTTGAATGTGTTTGCTCTTGCTTCTCTAGTTCTTTTAATTGTGATGTTAGAGTGTCAATTTTAGATCTTTCCTGCTTTCTCTTGTGGGCATTTAGTGCTATAAATTTCCCTCTACACACTGCTTTAAATGTGTCCCAGAGATTCTGGTATGTTGTATCTTTGTTCTCATTGGTTTCAAAGAACATCTTTATTCTGCCTTCATTTCGTTATGTACCCAGTAGTCATTCAGGAGCAGGTTGTTCAGTTTCCATGTAGTTGAGCAGTTTTGATTGAGTTTCTTAGTCCTGAGTTCTAGTTTGATTGCACTGTGGTCTAAGAGACAGTTTGTTATAATTTCTGTTCTTGTACATTTGCTGAGGAGTGATTTACTTCCAATTACGTGGTCAATTTTGGAGTAAGTACGATGTGGTGCTGAGAAGAATGTATATTCTGTTGATTTGGGGTGGAGAGTTCCATAGATGTCTATTAGGTCTGCTTGCTGCAGAGATGAGTTCAATTCCTGGATATCCTTGTTAACTTTCTGTCTCGTTGATCTGTCTAATGTTGACAGTGGAGTGTTGAAGTCTCCCATTATTATTGTATGGGAGTCTAAGTCTCTTTGTAAGTCTCTAAGGACTTGCTTTATGAATCTGGGTGCTCCTGTATTGGGTGCATATATATTTAGGATAGTTAGCTCTTCCTGTTGAATTGATCCCTTTACCATTATGTAATGGCCTTCTTTGTCTCTTTTGATCTTTGATGGTTTAAAGTCTGTTTTATCAGAGACTAGTATTGCAACCCCCGCTTTTTTTTGTTCTCCATTTGCTTGGTAAATCTTCCTCCATCCCTTTATTTTGAGCCTATGTGTGTCTCTGCATGTGAGATGGGTCTCCTGAATACAGCAGACTGATGGGTCTTGATTCTTTATCCAGTTTGCCAGTCTGTGTCTTTTAATTGGAGCATTTAGTCCATTTACATTTAAGGTTAAGATTGTTATGTGTGAACTTGATCCTGCCATTATGATATTAACTGGTTATTTTGCTCGTTAGTTGATGCAGTTTCTTCCTAGCCTTGATGGTCTTTACATTTTGGCATGTTTTTGCAATGGCTGGTACCGGTTTTTCCTTTCCATGTTTAGTGCTTCCTTCAGGGTCTCTTGTAAGGCAGGCCTAGTGGTGACAAAATCTCTAAGCATTTGCTTATCTGTAAAGGATTTTATTTCTCCTTCACTTATGAAACTTAGTTTGGCTGGATATGAAATTCTGGGTTTAAAATTCTTTTCTTTAAGAATGTTGAATATTGGCCCCCACTCTCTTCTGGCTTGTAGAGTTTCTGCCAAGAGATCTGCTGTTAGTCTGATGGGCTTCCCTTTGTGGGTAACCCGAGCTTTCTCTCTGGCTGCCCTTAAGATTTTTTCCTTCATTTCAACTTTGGTGAATCTGGCAATTATGTGTCTTGGAGTTGCTCTTCTCGAGGAGTATCTTTGTGGCGTTCTCTGTATTTCCTGGATATGAATGTTGGCCTGCCCTACTAGGTTGGGGAAGTTCTCCTGGATGATATCCTGAAGAGTGTTTTCCAACTTGGTTCCATTTTCCCCCTCACTTTCAGGCACCCCAATCAGAGGTAGATTTGGTCTTTTTACATAATCCCATACTTCTTGCAGGCTTTGTTCATTTCTTTTTCTTCTTTTTTCTTTTGGTTTCTCTTCTCGCTTCATTTCATTCATTTGATCCTCAATCGCTGATACTCTTTCTTCCAGTTGATCGAGTCGGTTACTGAAGCTTGTGCATTTGTCACGTATTTCTCGTGTCATGGTTTTCATCTCTTTCATTTCGTTTATGACCTTCTCTGCATTAATTACTCTAGCCATCAATTCTTCCACTTTTTCTTCAAGATTTTTAGTTTCTTTATGCTGGGTACGTAATTCCTCCTTTAGCTCTGAGAAATTTGATGGACTGAAGCCTTCTTCTCTCATCTCATCAAAGTCATTCTCCATCCAGCTTTGATTCGTTGCTGGCGATGAGCTGCGCTCCTTTGCTGGGGGAGATGCACTCTTATTTTTTTGAATTTCCAGCTTTTCTGCCCTGCTTTTTCCCCATCTTTGTGGTTTTATCTGCCTCTGGTCTTTGATGATGGTGATGTACTGATGGGGTTTTGGTGTAGGTGTCCTTCCTGTTTGATAGTTTTCCTTCTAACAGTCAGGACCCTCAGCTGTAGGTGTGTTGGAGATTGCTTGAGGTCCACTCCAGACTCTATTTGCCTGGGTATCAGCAGCAGAGGCTGCAGAAGATAGAGTATTTCTGAACAGCGAGTGTACCTGTCTGATTCTTGCTTTGGAAGCTTCCTCTCAGGGGTGTACTCCACCCTGTGAGGTGTGGGGTGTCAGACTGCCCCTAGTGGGGGATGTCTCCCAGTTAGGCTACTCAGGGGTCAGGGACCCACTTGAGCAGGGAGTCTGTCCCTTCTCAGACTGAACCTCCGTGTTGGGAGATCCACTGCTCTCTTCAAAGCTGTCAGACAGAGTCGTTTGCGTCTGCAGAGCTTTCTGCTGTGTTTGTTATTGTTTAGTGTGCCCTGTCCCCAGAGGTGGAGTCTACAGAGACAGGCAGGTTTCCTTGAGCTGCTGTGAGCTCCACCCAGTTCGAGCTTCCCAGCAGCTTTGTTTACCTACTTAAGCCTCAGCAATGGCGGGCGCCCCTCCCCCAGCCTCGCTGCTGCCTTGCCGGTAGATCACAGACTGCTGTGCTAGCAATGAGGGAGGCTCCGTGGGTGTGGGACCCTCCCGGCCAGGTGTGGGATATGATCTCCTGGTGTGCCTGTTTGCTTAAAGCGCAGTATTGGGGTGGGAGTTACCCGATTTTCCAGGTGTTGTGTGTCTCAGTTCCCCTGGCTAGGAAAAGGGATTCCCTTCCCCCTTGCGCTTCCCAGGCGAGGCGATGCCTCGCCCTGCTTCAGCTCTTGCTGGTTGGGCTGCAGCAGCTGACCAGCACCGATCGTCCGGCACTCCCCAGTGAGATGAACCCAGTACCTCAGTTGAAAATGCAGAAATCACCGGTCTTCTGTGTCGCTCGCGCTGGGAGTTGGAGACTGGAGCTGTTCCTATTCGGCCATCTTGCTCCGCCCTCAACTCATTCTTTTTTATGGCTGCATAGTATTCCATGGTGTATATGTACCTGGCCTCATTCTAAAAAATATGTCAAGTTATTTCTCAACTGCACTCAAAACTCTCCACTGGCTTCCTGTGGGTTTGGAGTAAAAGTAAAGTACCATAACTATAATTCTAAATTCCATTGTGTTTGTATCCCTTAGTTACTCTGCAGTTAATACTGACAACCCTATACATTCCGGCCCCTCCTCTCTTCTCTGACCCTCTCTGTAAGTTCCCCTTCTCTCTTGTTCAGTCTGCTCCAGCCACAGTGGCCTCCCAGTTATTGTTAGGGCACACAGGTCATGTGCCCCCTGAAAGACTTCGAACCTGTGATTACTTCTGTCTTGATACTTGCAAACCTCCCTTGAGCACCTCCTGTTTCTTGCTCTTTTTAATGAGAACTTCCTTGACCATCCTATTTAAAACTGTAAGTTTCCTCCACTCTGAGCCTTTGTCCTCCTTCCTTGCATTTGTTAATTCAAAGCATTTATCATCTGATGTAATATATATTTTTATATTTTTTGTTTGCTTATTGCCATTGCTATCCACTACTAACATGTAAACAATATGAAAACAGAGACTTTTGTCTGTTTTGTTTATTGCTTTTTCTAGAATGCCTAGAAGAGTTCCTTGGATGTAGGAAACACTAAATAAATATCTGTTGAATTAATGAATTAAAGAAGAAGACCTATTCCTCTGACTTAATAAAAAAGTTTAAGATTAAAAAAGATAATGATGTCTGATTTAGGAAAGAAAGAGAAGAAAGAATGACTACAAAATAGACGAGGAAAGGAGGATCTACTTACAGGGGAAGAATAGTTTGAAGAGACGGCAGTCATAAAAATAACCTGAACATACAGAAAGCGAAATCTTTGGTTGAGTTCACTTAAGTTCCATCTTCACTGATCACCCCGCTTTACTCACTAAGAATGTCTGTGACTTGGGGAAAACTACCTTCCTCACTCTAGATCTTGCAGTAAAATAAGGGCAGTGCATGAATATTTAATCATCTCACCCAGCCCTAATTTTCTGGATACATCACAGGTTTACTATGGGATTCTTAGGTAGAAGATGCACTAGCCTGTTGCCATTGATTATTCTGAATGCTACATTGGTGGGGAGAAATGGAGGGAAGGAAATGGCAAAATCTGTGACTCAGATTTTTTAATAATCTGGAAACTGAGGCCCTGAACCAGAAAGTTTTTGTTTTCTTCTTGATTATAGTTCTGTAAAGAGAAGGACGTGTAGTCAGGGAGGAATATGGGAGTAGGAGAAGGCATTTTTGGAGAGAATAAACATGGAAGGCTAATCTCAATCATGGAATACGAGTCTGGGGAAGGTTTGCCTTTCCCAAACCACAGAACAATTCTAGGAAGCAACAGGAGCAGCACTGAGAGACGCGTGAGCCTAACTTGGGGTGGTGCAAGTTCCGTGGCCTCACTAAGATGTTGCTTCATAATATGGTCCGTGTCACTCTGGGGTGCTTTAGACCTTTTCTCTGCATGGTGAGTTTATTGTTTGCTCAAACCAAGGATAAGTGCAGGATTTTTCTTAGGAAAGTTGCCTGGCAAGCAAGCCAGCCATGTGGGCCCAGAAGAGAAGCCCAGACAAGACTATTGTATAAGAAAGGTGAAACAGGCCCAGGCATCAGCAACAGCCTGAGTATTTTTGGAAAACACATTTTCATCTTCAATTTACACCAGACCTGGAGTGGAGCTAAGTCATTGCAAAGTGTTAGTCCTGTTCATCCCAGCCCTGGACAGCTAGCTTTGTTAAACAGATGCCATCAGGTGCTGTCTCTAGGAGGAAGGCTATCCCAAGGCTGCTGCAAGAGTCTAGTTCCCTTAAATTTGGCATTTCCTTATTCACAGCACACTGAAGTGACATCTTCCTGTCCTGAGAGAAGATAGAAGGTTGAAAAAGGAAATAAAGAGAGAGCAAGGGGGTGGGGGAAAAGGGGGACGAGAAAGTAGTGGAGAAGGAGGAGGAGGAGAGATGAAGAAGAGAAGCCTGCAAAGTGGAAGCTCTCATGTATTGGGTACTATGAAAGGAAAATGTCTTGGGCCCTTTCAAGCTGGGAACTGCTCAGGGCAAGTCTGCCTCCCATTCTATCAAACTCATCCCTCTGCTCACAGAGATACAGCCATATTCTGATTGCTCCTTTATCAGAAAGGGAGCAAGAAGTTTCTGAAAGACTTATCAGAAACTCAAAAGAATGCAACCATTTGTCTCTCACCTACCTGTGACCTGGAAGCCCCTGGGGGTGGGGTGGGAGCCTTGCTTTGAATTTCCCCCACCTTTCTGGAAGGAATGAATGTACTTCTTACATATATTGATTGATGTCTCATGTCTCCCCAAAATGTATAAAACCAAGCTGTGCCCTGACCGCCTTGGGCATGTGTCGTCAGGACTTTCTGAGGCTGTGTCACGGGTGCGTCTTCAACCTTGGCAAAATAAATTTTCTAAATTAACTAAGACCTGTCTTAGATTTTCTGAGTTTATGGAACCTACTACATATTAGTATTATATTGGACATTGTACACTGAAAGTATGAATGCTGATCCTTATAAACACCACAAGGGATAGGCACATCTATCATCATTTTCCACAGGAGAAAACTGAGACTTAGAGGCATGAGTGAATGGCTGAGGTCACACAGGTATAAGTGGTAGAGCCGACACAGGCTGCCTGATTCCAAAGCACAAGCATTTCCCGATATGCTTTGCACAAACAAAGGTAAAGAAGGTCAGGAAGAATATAGATGCAGGGCTCAGTGTGGTAAAGAAGTTAACCTTACCCAAGGAAGGTCTGGCCTTTGTCCTTGGCTTCTGGTAATCGCTGAGCCCTTGGAATGTTATTCCTAAGGGTGTTTTCATTTTCATTTGCCTGGCGTGTTGGGTCCTGCCAAATAATTTAAGAATGTTCTTTTAGGGTGGGAACTTTGGGTTCCATGGTATCAGCTCAACTTCCAGGGGCATTGGAGACTGAAATCAGCCATGTGGGCATACAACCCATAAAGGAAAATTTAAAAAATCTCAGGACCCCAAAATCCTTGTGTCAAAGGGAAGGTTAAACCTACCGCCTGAGTCATGCAACACCTTCTTCCAAATGAGTAGCTGTTACTAGCATTATGCATTAGCCAGACCACCAGGAAAGGTAAAAGGCCTCAGGTATCTCCGAGTGTGACTGCCTCCACAGATCATTCATAGGTAAATTATTTTTTGGCCTCTCCTGAACAAGGACATACCAATTGTAACTTTAGGTCTACAATCTAAGTCTTGCTCCTAAAACGAAAATCTGTTTGATTTCACACTGATAATGTCATTGCAAGCTTATCTTCTCAGGTGTAGAAGAAAGACAAAAGGAGATCAGTCAGCTCTCTACCTACGCAGAGGAGTCTATGCAATTGATCCTTCCTTTACTCTTTTTTTTTTCTTTTCAGACATTCACCTTTTCTTATGTAAAATGTAGATTTACTGGCCACTAACTAACGTCTCACATGAATGTAACCATTCACCTTACTGCCTACCCTCTCCTCTTCTTAGAAGCTTTCCCCTCTTTAAGGAAATGTGTAAATACTAAACTTACTGAAAACCTCTTTGGAAAAATAGCCCCAGACATGTCTGTGGTTTGAGTTTTTCCCAGATACGCCCTGAAGCTGGCTTAACAAACCTCGATTGATCGAGATCTTTGCTTTAGTCACTTATTTCGGTTATCTAACTATGTGTATGTGATACAGCCCCAGTACAAACTCTGGATACCACGCTCAGGGGAGCTTCCCTGGGTGGCAACACTGTGAATATTGTATCACACTGATGCCAGGGAAATAACACTACCCATGGCTCCATGGGAAGAGGACAGTGGAAACTCTGCATTTGGTCCTTCCCTGGCTTCTGCCTAAGGTGTCTCTTCTCTTGGCTGATTTTAATTGGTGCCCTTTCCATGTAATAAAACCTAAGCATGAAAATAACAGATTTCAGTGAGTTCTGTGAGTCCTGGTAGTGAATTTTTCACACCTTCAGTCTTGGCAATTGTTGTCAGACCTTAGGGTGGTCTTATGGACTGGGCTCCCTCTAACTTCACTGTTTCACAGAACCCTTTTGCTGGCTGCTTTATTCTCTCAGAATGTGTTGTTTTCTTCTCTTTTTGTTTGAGTAACAAGCCCCTGGAACGAGCCACTACCACACTGGGCTGGGCCAGCAGGAAATTGGGTATGTGGGGCAAGCCCAGGAAAATGAAAATCAAGCAAGACCTGGGAATGGTGGTTTGTTGCTAACGAGGGGAGGGTCTGGACATGGCAGCCACAGAGCTCCCTGATCCTTGTCTCAGCTCTGCTGCTGATTTGCTGAATAACTTTGGGGAACAGAGGCTAAATCTCTCTTGGTCTCAGTCTGCACATCTGCAATATAAAGATACTGAATAATTACATTATTGTTAGGCCCCTTAGGGCTTCAGATTTTCTGGGATTTCATAATCTGACAGCACGGAATGATTAAAAACTCTCTGGAAGCTTATACTGAAAGGAAGAAGTTTATTTTTCCATTTCTGGATATTCTTGGTGGGCTGTGCAGCTTGATTGATCAGAGCACAGCACTAATGCTTATTGCTAGCACATATCTGAGCTCCACAGAGGGCGGTTCATGACACAATTTCTTCTGTTCTCCTGCCTTTCTTTCTTCTCTCCTTTCCAATGACTACTGTGTTCCACTTTTGTGTCAGCTGCTGCGCTAGCTAACAAGGATTACAAAGATGATTATGACAGATGCCTGCCCCTCTGCCCTCAAGCAGCTTGTAATGGGGTAGGGAATTGAGTCATGGAAGCAGCTAAATAGACTAAACAAAACAAAGGCTAACTAAATCAGAGTAGCAGTACAAGCAAAGATTGAAGGAGTAAACGAATTCAGGAGGTGTCAACGGTAGTGGCAGTAGGAAGGGCCTATGAGGGGGTTTTATTGGACTTGAAACATGAATTTCAACAGGTAGACACAGGTCAAAGGGTCTTTCCAAGAGTAGAAAATGGAAAGAAGAAAGGCACAGAGATTTGAAGTATAAATTGTGTTTGGGAAATGGCCCATAGCGAGCAGGTGGGTTGTAGAGTGAGGTGGGGAGGTGGGGAGATGGGGAGATGGTGGGGAGATGGGGAGATGGTGGGGAGGTGGGGAGGTGGGGAGATGGTGGGAACAGAAGAGATAGTGAGAAGTAAGGCTGAAGACAGTAATCAGAGCCCAGACAGCCTTGTCTGTCAAGTCAAGGCATTTTAATCTTACTTGATAGCAATGAAGAGATTTTTGAAGGAGGAGGGATGTCTATGAAGCTATACTTTCTTCATTCTTATTTCTTGGAATCTGGGATTCCTTGAATCACTGATGATAACAGTCATGCTAACAACAATAACATAAAATCCTATAGTGTGCAACTGTATTCTTCAAAGCACCATCACTTAAAAACAGTTTTTAACCACAGATTTAAGTTAGCTAACTGTTAGGCACTATGCATGGTGATTTATGTAAATCATATAATGCTGACAAAGCCCACAGGAAGTTCACCTGTTCTTGTTCTACAGATGTGGAGAGTACAGCTCAAAGAAGGTAAGGCATCTGCAGGGGCCCACAGCCACGGGCATCAGGACCAGGGCTCCATCTTGCTGATGAGACTCAAGTCTGTGTTCTCAACTTTCATACCTGCTACTTGCTATCTCATTTCATCGTTACCCTGAATGGAACAATATTTCTCTTCCTCAGATGAGGAACCTGAGGCAAATAAAGATTAAGTCATAAGTCTGAGGCTACACAGCCAGGAATTCACTGGCCTCCTAATGTGCTTCCCCCCTATCCCACCTGATGGGAGTTGTTAACGATGCATACTAGACACAGCAAGTACAGCTGCTGTATATGCTTAGGGATGAATGAGATGCTGGGAGGAATCAATATTTTTCTGTTGTTGCACTGGATGACTGAGTACAAAAAGCGTTTTTCTTTTGCATGTGCACACTGCCCGCAAAGTAGCTTCTTTGAAATTGTCCTGCTGCTCTTCTAATAGCCCCTCTAGCTCCCTTGTATATTCTAGACACTCTCCAGGGTGTCTGTCCAGTTAGTCCCTCTCTTCTGAAAACTGTACCTTTCCAGCCCCCGCACCATGTTTCTATATATGACCCACCCCTGTGGACATGGTTAAATTTTAATGCATCCTCAAATCAGACAAGACAATTGAATTCTCTCCAGACCCAGAGTTGGAGGGGAGGCACTTTACCAGCAGAATGCTTGGGAAAAGGACTTTGAGCACCTGCTGCTCAGGCCCCTGGAGCTGTCCTGGTCCCTGTCCTTTCTGAGACCTGGTTCAGCCATTCTCTGGGTTCTCTGTAAGACCCCATTAACCTTTCCATAATGCTTTCCTACCAGCTTTTCTCTAGTTTGATACATAAACCATTTAACCAAGAAAATAGTTTTGATTACAGAATCTATAAGAAAGATGTAGAAACTGCTTTTTTATTCAATAGTAGTTTCTCTCATTATGATTTTCAGTTTATTTAAATATTAAAAGCCTTAAACCCAGGAAGGCTACCAAGATGAGTCGGCCTTGTTTACAGTTTGTGAGAAAAGATGTGGAATTAAAATGCTTCTAATGTGTTTAAGTTCAGAGCCACCATGTGGTCCTGACCCAATCTTCTATGATAATGATCAGCCATGCTGTTCCTAGGCTAATCCTCTGCTGGTGAATTTGGTTCTGCACGGGGGATATTCTCTGGCAAGTGAACAGGTACCTGCTCCTAATGCGTTTGCAAGTGTTTGACTGGGAGTAGGGTTACATTAAGACAGTCTTTCACAGGCATGAGGCAAAGGCTTTCTGAATTTGAACCCCTAATATCTAGATGTAGAATGTGGTCAAGTCGTCAGGTGAGTTGTGTGGAGGATGGGAGTTGTTTGGAGAATGGGAGTTTCATGGAGTGAGTTCTCTGTTTTTGCTGGTTTTGGCCTGGGTGCCAGTGCAGTTGGTTAAGAGTAGGGGTACTGGTGGAAAAATGTCTGTCTTTTTGATAACCAGGGAACTCAGTCTGGGGACCATACTCACTGTAGAAAGAAGGGGGAAGATCAAGAAAGGTTACTCCAAGTTCTGTCGGCCCTCATCTTTGCTTGACCCTGAACTGTCTATGCACGGAGCAGACTCAAAGATGAACTAAAAACAAACAAATATTTGAACTAAGATGGGAGCCACTGCCCACCCAAAAACAATTCAGTTCTAATCAAGTTAAGTGCCTGCTAAAAGAAAAAAACCTACAGTCTTTACAGGAAAATGTCGGGATCCAGCATCTCCATATTTAACCTTCATTATATCAAGGATGTTGAACAGATAAGACCCCCAAAATGTGACCAATTCTCAAAGGAAAAGACCATTAACTCAGGCCAATAAAAAAATGAGCTAGATGTTGGAATTAAAGACATGAAATTTAAAGGAAATATTATAAATACCCTCAATGACATAAAGGATAATGTGCTTACTTATAATAAATGAAAAGGTTAAAAATATCAGTAGAGATGGGGAGAAATGAAAAAGAACCAGATTAACCTTAGAGCCCCAAATAAAATATCTGAAATTTAAAAATTCACTGGATCGATTTAACAGGAGAATGGAAATGACAGAGGAACGAGTTAGTAAATCTGAAGATATGACAATAAGATTATCTATTTTTGCTTTTGTTGGTTGTGCTTTTGAAGTCTTAACCATAAAATTGTTGCCTGGACCGATGTCCTGAAGTGTTTTTCCTATGTTTTCTTCTAGCAGTTTTATAGTTTCAGGTCTTACATTTAAGTCTTTAATCTGTTTTAAGTAGATTTTTGAATATGGTGACAGATGGGAGTCTAGTTTCATTCTTCTGCATATGGATATGCAGTTTTCCAAGCTTGATTTATTGAAGAGGCTATGCTTTTCCCAGTATAAGTTCTTGGCAACGTTGTCAAGTCAGTTGGTTGTAAATATGCTGATTTATTTCTGGGTTCTCTATTTTGTTCCACTGGTCTATGTGATTGTTTTTATACCAATACCTGCTGTTTCAGTTACTATAGCTTTGTAGTATATTTTGGAGTCAGATAGTGTGATGCCTCTGTGTTCATTTTGCTCAGAATTTCTTTGGCCACTTGGGGCCTTCTGTGGTTTCATAAGACTTTTTGGATTTTTTTTTTTCTATTTCCGTGAAGAATGTTACTTTTTTTGTTTTGTTTTCAGAGACAGGGTCTTGCTCTGTTGCCCATGCTACAGTGCAGTGGCACAATCATAACTCACTGCATCCTTGAACTCCTGGGGCTCAAGTGATCCTCCTATCTCAGCCTCCCAAAGTTCTTAAGTTACAGATGTGAGCATCATTGGTATTTTAATAGGTATTGTATTAAATATGTAGATTGTTTTGGGCATTATGGACATTTTAACAATATTACTCCTTTTGATCCATGAACAGGGAATATCCTTTCATGTTTTTGTATCTGCTGCAATTTCTTTTAACTGTGTTTTGTAGTTTTCATTGCAGAGATTTTCACCTGCTTGGTTAAATTAACTTCTATGTCTTTTTTTATTGTGTATTTATTGCAAATGAGATTGCTTTCTTGATTTCTTTTTTAGTTGGTTTGTTATCAATGTATGATGTAAAGAATAGAGAGTGAATAAGCAATGCCACAGGAACCTGTTAGATAATATAAAATAGTCTAATATATGTTATTGAAGTTCCAGAATGAAAGAAATGAGTCTAAGAAATATGTAAAGAAATAATGACACAAAACTTCCCAAATTTGACAAAAGATACAAATTACAGATTCAAGATGTTCAATAAATCACAAGCAGAATAAATATAAAAATGGCCATAGGCATATAGATGTGCTAATGACCACAAAAAGCTAAGGAAAAAAGCAAATGAGAGGGGTCAGAGAAAAATGACATATATATGTTTATGTATATATATAAAATATATATACATTTATATATATAAAACAGTGATTTGAATAAGGGCCAGAAGTGATTAGAACAACATATTTAAAGAGCCAAAGAAAAAAAGAAAAAAAAACCCAGAATTATATAAGCAACAAAAATAATTATTTAAGAATGAAAGATGAAGGCCGGGCACGGTGGCTCACGCCTGTAATCCCAGCACTTTTGGAGGCCAAGGTGGGCAGATCACGAGGTCAAGGGATCGAGACCATTCTGGACAACATGGTGAAACCCCATCTCTACTAAAAATATAAAAATTAGACGGGCACCACTGGTGGTGCACGCCTGTAGTCCCAGCTACTCAGGAGGCTGAGGCAGGAGAATCACTTGAACCCGGGAGGTGGAGGTTGCAGTGAGCCGAAATCATGTCACTACACACCAGCCTAGCAACAGAGTGAGACTCCATCTCAAAAAAAAAAAAAAAAAAAAAAAAAAAAAAAAAAAAAAAAAAAAAAAAAAAAAAGAATGATGGCAAACTATGTATGTTACATTAAAAAACAATTATGGAATTTGTTACCTGTACTGTAGTGCATCAGACCTGCACTACAAGAAATGCTAAAGAGTCTTCTTCAGGCTACAGCAGAAGTGATACCAGATGAAAACTCTTTATTCCCAGAAAGGAATAAAGAGCATTAGAAACGGTAAATATCTATATAAATGTAAAAGAGACTTTTTTTGGTGTTAAAAAATTAGTATAATACGTGTGCCTATTTAAAACAACAATACCTTCTGGGGGTTTTTATGTAAGTAAATGTAATACATATACCAATAGAACAAAGTATAGAAGAGAATAAATACATTTATATGATTGCAAAGCTTATGTAAAGTGGTACACATAAACTCTAAGTAGACTATTAAAAGCTAAGAGTTTATATTAATTTATAAGATTCATAAGCCAGTACAACCACTGAAAAAAATGTGAGAAGTGTAGCTTAAAAAGTCAGGAGAAAAATTAAAACAAAACTTTAAAAATTATTAACATGATCCAAAAGTTTTAGGAAAAGAGGAACAACAACAACTCAATAAAAACACAACAAAAGAACACATTGAAACAGAGGGGTCAAATTGAAAGTAAATAAGAAAATAGTAGACTAAGACATAACTGTATTAAAATTACACTAACTATTGAGGAAGTAAACACTTCAGTTAAAAGGCAGAAATTGTCAGAGTTTATAAAAATTAACGAATTAAAAATAAGTTAGAATATAGTAGAAGAGTTCAGCTCTTGTTTATTTATGCAAACAGTGTTGTTACCAGGTTAAAATAATAGGTTATAAGTTGGTATTTGTAAGCCTCATAGTAACCTCAAATTAAAAAAGATACAATGGGTACACAAAAAATAAAAAGCAAGAAACTAAATCTTATCACTGGAGAAAATCATTTTTACTAAAGGAAGACGGGAAAGAAAGTAGGAAGAGAAGATAAAAAAAATAACCAGAAAACAAATAACAAAATGGCAGGGGTAAATCCTTACTTATCAAGAATAGCACTGAATGTAAATGGACTAAAATCTTTAATCAAAAAACATAGAGTACCTGAATGGACTAAAAAAAAAAAAAAATTGATCTGTTGCCTACAAGAAACACGCTTCACCTATAAAGATACACATAGATTGAAAATAAAGAGAGGAAAAAGGATATTTCATGCCAATGGAAACCAAAAAAGAGCAAGAATATGTATACTTATGTCAGACAAAATAGATTTCAAGACAAAAACTATAAGAAGAGAAAACAAAGGTCACCATATAATGATAAAGGGGTCAATTTAGCAGGAGGATATAACAATTGTAAATCTATATGCACCCAGTACTGGAGCACACAGATATATAAATAAAATTATTATTTATTATTAGAGCTATTATTATTATTATTAGAGCTAAAGAGATAGACCCCAATACAATAATATCTGGATACTTCAATACTTCACTTTTAGCATTGGACAGAACTTCCAGACAGAAAATCAACAAAAAATATCAGACTTAATCTGCATTTAGACCACATGGATCTAATAGATAATCACAGAACATTTCATCCAATAGCTGCAGAATACACATTATTTTCCTTAGCACGTGGATCATTCTCAAGGATAGACCATATGTTAGGTCACAAAACAAGTCTTAAAATATGCAAAAATTGAAGTAATACCAAGCATCTTCTCTGACCACAATGGAATAAAACTAAAAATCAATACAAAGAGAAATTTTGGAAACTATTCAAACATAGGGAAATTAAACAATGTGCTTCTGAATGACCAGTGGGTAAATAAAGAAATTAAAGAAATTAAAAACAATTCTTGAAACAAATGATAATGGAAACACAACATACCAAAACCTATGGGATATAGTAAAAGCAGTACTAAGAGGGCAGTTTATAACTATAAGTGCCTACAAAGAGGAAAAACTTCAAGTAAACAATCTAATGATGCATCTTAAAGCACTAGAGAAGCAAGAGCAAACCAAACCCAAAATTAGTTGAAGAAAACAAATAATAAAGATCAGAGCAGAAATAAATGAATTAGAAACAATACAAAAGGCAATGAAACAAAAGGTTGTTTTTTTTGAAAAGTTAAACAAAATGGAAAAACCTTTAGCCAGACCAAGAAAAAAAGAGAAGATCCAAAAAAAAAAAAAAAAAAAATAATAATAATAAATGAAAAAGGAGACATTACAACTGTTATTCCAGAAATTCAAAGGATCATTAGTGGCTGCTATGAGCAAAGGTATGATGATAAATGGGAAAATCTAGAGGAAATGAACAAATTTCTAGACACATACAACCTACCAAGATTGAACCAGAAAGAAATGTAAAATCTGAACAGGTAACAAGATCAAAGCCATAATAAAAAGTCTACTAGTAGGCTGGGCATGGTGGCTCATGCCTGTAATCCCAGCACTTTGGGAGGCTGAGGCGGGAGGATCACAAGGTCAGGAGTTCGAGACCAGCTTGACCAATATGATGAAACCCCATCTCTACTAAAAATTAGCCGGGTGTGGTGGCATACGCCTATAGTCCCAGCTACTCAGGAGGCTGAGGCAGAAGAATCGCTTGAACCTGGGAGGCAGAGGGTTGCAGTGAGCCGAGATCACGCCACTGCACTCCAGTCTGGGTGACCAAGTGAGATCCCATCTCAAAGGAAAAAAAGTCTACTAGTAAAGAAAAGCCTGGTACCTGATGGCTTCACTGCTGAATTTTACCAAACGTTTAAAGAACTAATACCAATCCTGCTCACATTATTCTGAAAAATAGAGATAGGAATACCTCCCAACTCATTCTATGAGGTCGATGTTATGCTGATACCAAAACCAGACAAAGACATATCGAAAGAAGAAACTATAGGCTAATATCCCTGATGAATATTGATGCAAAAATCTTTGACAAAGTACCAGCAAACCAAATTCGACAATACATTAGAAAGATAATTCATCACGACCAAGTGGGATTTATCCCTGGGATGCAAGGATGGGTCAACAACACAAATCAATCGATGTGATACATTATACCAGCAGAATGAAGGATAAAAATGATGTAATCATGTTATTTGATGCTAAAAAGTATTTGACAAAATTCAGCATCGCTTTATGACACAAGCCCTAAAAATTGTGTATAGAGGGAACATACCTCAACATAATAAAAGTCATATATGACAGACCCTTAACTAGTATCATATTGAGTGGGGAAAACCTGAAAGCCTTTCTTCCAAGATCTGGAACATGACAAGGATGCTCGCTTTCAAGACTGTTATTCAACACAATACTGGAAGTCCTAGCTAGAGCAATCAGACGAGAGAAAGCAATAAAGGACATCCAAACTGGAATGGAAGAAGCTAAATTACTTTGTTTGCAGATATGATCTTATATTTGGAAAAACCTAAAGACTCCACAAAAAACTCTTAGAACTGATAAACAAATTCAGTAAAGTTGCAGGATACAAAAATCAACCTAAAAAATCAGTAGCATTTCTATATGACAAAAGTGGCCAATCTGAAAAAGAAATAAAAAATCCTATTTATAATAGCCACAAATAAAATTAAAAATCTAGGAATTAACCAAAGATGTTGGTTGGCTATATTAATATGAGAAAAAAGAAGAGGCATTTTATAATATTAAAGGGATCAATCATTAGGGAGACATAACAATTATAAATGTATATGTACCTAATAAGAGACCTTAAATATATGTAAAGCAAACAATTAAAAAACTAATGGGGAGAAAGAATCCCAGAATTATAGTTGGATATTTAATACCTTTCAGTAACTGGTAGAAGTAGATAAAAAATTAGTAAAGATGTAGAAGATTTGAACATTACTATCAACCTTTATCTTATTGACATTTGTAGACATATAACCTAACAACTTCAGCAGGCACGGTTTTTTCAAGGATACATGCTCATCAGGATATGTTAGGACAAAAAAAGTCAATAAATCTAAAAAGCCTGAAATCATGCAGAGTGTGCTGTCTGACAACATAAATTTAGGTTAAAAATTAATAGCAAAAAGGTATCCGTAAAAGTTCTAAGTATTTGAAAATTAAACAATCTACTTCTAAATAATTTTGGGTGAAAGAAATCAATAGGGAAAAAGCATTTTGAAGTGAATGATAATTAAAATCAACAAAATTTGTGAGATGCAGCTAAATGAGTGTTTGAGAAATAGTTATAGCTTTCATGCTTATCCTGGAAATAGAAAAAGGAGTGAAAACTCAAGGATCTAGGTTTCCCTCTTATGAATTAGAAAAAGATCAAATTAAACCCAACATAATACAACGAAAAAGACAATAAATATAATTTTAAAAATTGAGGAATAAGAAATGGAGATAAAACAGAAAGTGGTGAATAAAATCAAAATCTTGTTTTAAAATTGATATGCCATATTTGATTTCTGAAGAAGGTAGAAGAAGTAAAATACTGATATCACCAAGTACTACCTAGTCTACAATCATGAAAGGATAATAAAAGAGTATTATGAACAACTTTATTGCAATAAATTTGACAAGTGAAAATGAATAAATCCTTAGAAAAATATAAATGATCAAAACAGACTGAAGAAGAAACAACAACAAAAACCCCAAATAATCCTTTGTCAATTAAACATTTGAACTGAAAAGAGAAACCTTTCAAAGAAGAACCAGGCACACAGATGGCTTCACTGGTGAATTTCACGTGACATTTAAGGTAAAATAAGATGAATCTAACATAAACTCCTTTAGGAAATAAAAGAGAAGAGAATCGTTTTCAAATAATGTCATAAGCCCAGTATTACCAGACATAAACACATCACAGGAAAAGGAAACTCTATACCAATGTACCTCATGAACGTAGGTTAAGAACTCTTAACAAAATATTAGCAAATCAGATCTAGTAGGATGTATTCCAGGAAATCAAGGTTGGATTTAACATACAAAAATCAATGAATTTAACTCACCATATTAATAAAGCAAAGGAGAAATCCATGTGATCATTTCAGTGGATGCAGAAAAAATATTCTATGAAATTCGACTTCCATTTATAGCAAAATCTTCAGCAAACTAGGAATGGATGGGGTTTTCCACAACTCGATAAGGATATCTACACAGAACTTTATATCCATATTTGATGGTGAGAGGCTGGATGTTTTTCTTTAAGGTCCAGAACAAGGCAAGGATGTCTACTCTCAGAATTTTTATTCAACATTAGATTAGGGTAGCCAGGAAGTGCAATAAGGCAGACAAACAAACAGTAGTCATATAGATTTAAAAGATGTATAATTATTTGCATACAACATGGTAATATATGTTAGAAAATCCTAAAAGATAGAATAATTGAGATAAAAAGGTTGCAGAATACAAAGCCAGCGTATAAAAGTCAATTGCATTTCTATATATGACCAATGGACAATTGAAAAATAAAATGGAAATAACTCATTAAAACTCCATAAAAATACTAAAGAACAAATGGAATAAAAATGTTCAAGGTCTGTGCACTGACAACATAAAAACGATCCTACTGTTCCATCCATTCACAGAGACTGTGCCCTGTGGGGAACATAGGTGAAAGATACGAATGGCTATGATTCCTTCAATCCTCAAGCATCTAGCCCCACTGAAAGGGATTCTGGTGTTTATGGATATTCATTTTATATCCATAAGCTTTTATATCCATAAACATTTTATATTCATTTCCTGTTTTTTAAATAATATTCTGTTATTTTATTTTTACAGACAGAGTCTTGATATGTTGCCCAGGCTAGATTCCAGCTCCTGGACTCAAGTGATCCTACTGCCTCAGCCTTCCAAGTAGGTGGGACTACAAGCACAGGCCATTGTGCCCACCTTTCCTTTTTTAAAGAATAAATACTGAATAAATGGGGGGGGGAGCTCATGGAAATCATCACTAAGCAAACACCATAGTCATCATAGTAATAACTGTTGCAGACAAGACCCATTAATAAATGCTAAAGTGGGAACATATATACAGGTAGGATATCCACTTCTAACAGCATGGCCCCCAGAGGCAATCCAGTTTTAACTGTCTGGGGTTGTGAAAAATAACATCATGTATATATTGTATTTAATAGATAAAGGATTTTCAAAATTAATTTTGACCAATAGTTTTCATTTAGGGTCCACTGTCAAAGCTAATTTCTGCATACACTATAACTTCATTGAATTTCAGGAGAACTCACAAAACACAGTTTGTAAAGCATTTTGTGCTTAGAGACCTCTAGTAGGGAACTTAACTACCTCACAAAGCATTCCATTCCATTTTGGACCACTGAATTGTCAGCTCTCCAAATGTGGGGTTAGCTTGCTATGACCTCTGCTTATTGGCCCTGGCTCTCCTCTGAGGAGCCATGTTGAAATATTATCACCTTTCCCCTGAGAGTTCTTCAAGTACCTGAAGGGCTATTGGGTTCACATCTGGTCTTTTTTTCCTAATACTAAACAATCCCAGTACTAGACTCGTTTTTTTAATTCTCTTCTATAATCAGATCAGCAGCGGCCTGTGGTCTCAACCCAAAGCAAATGCTGAATTAGGTAATGGTACATTGGCACCACCTGTCCTCAGGTTTCTTCAGTGATTGCATCAAGTACAAGAAGCCCTGAAATATCAAGAGTTCCTGCACTAGTTATGTGTCTTCACTTGAGCATTGCAAACAGTAGCAGTGGCGGAATTCTTTGGATCTTTGATCTCCATCCCCAACCTATTGTCAATCTGCTTTGGAAGACACACCCCCTTGACAGCTCTCTAATTGACTTGGCTCCCATCTCAATGGGACTTTACAGCCTCATGGAAGAGAAATGGCCTCCCCAATCCTTACTCCCCTTGCTCCAGCCTCCATCAGGGAGCTATTCAGTATACAAGAATAATCTTTAATAAGTTGCATATTTATTCTGCAAGCAACTCTGCTGCCTCTGTTAGTGGACTTGTTAGAGTCCTCTCCCAGGCTTGTACAAACAGCTCTCCTAGATGCAGTCACGCTTTATGAACTGTGCATAGAGTAAGCACATCACTGACTGTCAGCTTCTGAACACTCTTTTACCCTGAAGTGCTAGAAAAAGAAGGAAAGACAAATAGTTCTGAAGAAATGCTTTGGTAAATTTAGCAAACAGAATGGCTACACAGAATCATCTGATGCCTCTCATTTTTGTTAATACCATTAGTAAATATATCTAGTCTCTCTACAAAGTCCAAAGGGAGGATGGGATCAGTCTCTGTAGGAGCTCTCCCCTTCTGTGAGTGAGAAATAATCTAGACTAGCAGTCAGTGATTTGTGTTCTAATCTTGACTCTGCTTTGAGTTGCCTTCAGTGATGGTTTCAAGCAGTTCCTTCTTTTCTAGGAATGGGCTAGAAGAGCTTATAGGGTAAACAGCCTGTGAACTACCATTGCCAGGATGAAATGTAACAGCAACAACAATAGCAAGCAAAGAATGAGAAAATCATTTATTAGGTAAATCTGTTTTGTACTTTACATTTTTCAAAGGTCCTTTTTTACCCAATTGAGCCTCTTAGTGTCTTTATAAGCAATTAGAGGCAGATGATATTAACTCCATATGAGCCCAGTAGAAAATTCTGCTGCAGAATTTGAAACAGTAATTCAGGATGGCTTAACAATTAGGGACAGATCTGGGGACTAAGACCTGTCAGGTCTCCTAATTGCTGTGCAGGGTCTTTTCATATACTGTTCTGCATATATCATCATTATCATCATCCAAATAATCACTATCTTCAGAAATATTTATGGAGCACTTAGTAAGTGCCAGACTTTGGGCTACATGTTTTGTAAACAGTATTTCTATACGGAATCATTAGAAACCCTATGAGGAAGAAATACAGCTATGGAAATTGAGGATCCAACAGGTCAAATAACTTGCTTGAGTTGTCACTCTCAGATCCATGATGAACTGATATGTAATTTTGAGCAACTGACAACCTCTCTGACTCTTAGTTTATTGCGGTAAATGATATCTACTTCTCGTGCTGCTAGGGCTAGCTAGCATGGGACCATCTGTGCTAATGGATAGGAGAGTATCTTGAAATATGTGAGGTGAAAATCTTTTTCTCATGGTTAGTAAATGGCAGATCCAAGCCTGTGCACAGGTGTGGACATGGCACTATATTGTACGCTGATGATGTCCCCCATAATGCTGTTACTCACATCCTTCACTGCTGGTTGTCTGCACAGAAGACACAGGACTCCAAAATAAACACTTAAATTTTTGCCATTTGCAAACAAACAAACAAACAAACAAACAAACAGGCTAGCAAGTCCTCTGAACCCTTCTTCAGTACCAGGGCTTTTATCCTTATGCTGGGCACATAGGCAGCAAGGAGTACACTCTGGTTGGTGATAAAGAGGCAATAGGTATTTTTGGCTATACCTAAAATTCACCTCTTCCATGCAGTCTTCACTTTTCACTTGCTGAGCAAATAGGCATTATCAAAGAAACACATTCTTTTCTTTCCTGTCATTCTGAACTCAAATATAGCCACTTCAAATGATGGCAGTGACTATTTCCAGAAAAGGAAAGCTGAGTAGGGCAGGGGAGACCCTATGTAGGTGCACAAGGAAAGAAAATAAGGGAAGAGTGATTTAGGGAATTTGCGGGGAGGGTTTGGGGATTTTTTTTGGGGGGGACTTCCTAGTTTCTGGTTCTGGCGGAGTTCTAAGATCATCTTGGCTGGTGATCTTAGAGTGATTGAAAGGCATGATGAAATAAGTTTTAATTGCTTTTGGAAATTATTTATTTCAACCAAAGTTCCTAAGGCAATCCCTTGACTACATGAAGTCATTACCTCCAGATACTTTCAGCTGAAATAGGAGGAAAGGGAACGAAGTGATAATTAAAAATCATTGTAATTGCAAAGATGATAGAGGTAATAGTGTGTATTTAATGCTTACTATATGCATAGTACTTTACTAAACACTTTATACAGAGTATTTTATTAAATTTCACCACAACCCTATGGGACTGGCACTATTGCTGCCCCATTTTGTAAACAATAAAACTGAAGCAGAGAGTTTCAGGAACTTGCCCACAATCCTGAAACTAGTTCATGAATAGATGAGTCAGGATTCAAATGTAGGCTGTGGTCTGATTATGCAGTTTCAACTCTTAACCCATATGCTTACATAGGATGTATGTCTTAAGCCCTTTGGAAATTAAGCAGGAATTATTGGAGCAAGTTGATGGGAAAAAGACAATTTAAAAATATAAAGTAAAAAATAAATCATGCCCCTTGAGAAGAGAAAACCTGTCTGAGTGAGCTATGCTGTCTTAGCCAAGACACTGGACATTTATTTTTCTTCCAGTTTTGTAACTGTGGGAAGAAAAATCTGATGAAAGAAGAAAGTTGGAGGCAACAGGAGATGGTTAGAGAGGTCAATCAGTGCAGGATTATCAGGCTAATTTTTTTTTTTTTTTTTTTTAGCAACTGACTTGAGGTCAAGTAGCCAAGAGCAAGTCGAATGACAGCCAACTACTATGATCTTGGTCTCAACCTATGAACCAGGGAGTCTAGACAAAGGGTATGTTTAGCAGTACAAAAATATATTGAGTTAAGCTTTTAATTTCAAAGTTATCTTTGACTATAAGGGATTATAAGACTTTAGCTAAATAGTACCTCTGAAATAATCTAATTCAAAATTCTCAGCTGGGATTTACTTTGCACCCTTCACCCCAGGGGATATTTGGCAATGCCCAGAGACAGTTTTGATTGCTGAAAGTGGGGGAGGGAGACCACACTAGTGGCCTGTAGTGGGCAGAAGCCAGGAATGCTTCTAATCATCCTATAATAAACAGCGCAAGCTCCCACAACAAAAAATTAACCAGTCCAAAATGTCAATAATACCAAGATTGAGAAATCTGTTCTAGTTCAACTCTGTAGAAGCTTGATATTTAAGTTCCAAGTTTTACTTAAACGTCATATTTTATTAGTGAAGTATTAAAAAACCAAAGCTCAAGAGAGGTTTAATTTATTATTTACACTGTCAGCCTCAGCCTCACCATACAAATTAAATACCTATGCTTGGTTCCAGACAAACCAGGTACCAGCAGTGCCTCTGCAAATCTGAGGTGAGCCATTACCAAATGCTCACAAGGTGCTGGAGACACTCTCTGGCCTGAGGCTCAGAGGCCCAGGATTGCTGTGTCCCCTGCATCTCCATACTTCCTTAAAGCAACCCTACTTCTGAATGCTGTCGTTTCTCCTAGGCCGCAGGTTGGAACAACTCTCTCCCTTTCTTGGAGAAAACAGACAAGGCTGTTTCTATCTGGCTAGAACCGTGGCTCTCTGACTGAGTTCCCAGAGCCCAGGGTTCCCCGGAGTTGCCTCCTGGGTTGCTGAGAGGAAGATTGCAGGCGGCGGGCCCCAGATTCCCATCTCCCTCCATTAATGCAGCTTTACTTTTGTCTATACAAATACAAGAAAATTTGGGTCTGTTTGTTCCTAACCACAACTAACAACTGGACAGGTTTTCACCAGATTTGTAGAGTAACACTTGGAATATTCTCACTTATAATTTAGGCTTTGAGGCAGACATGAATATCTATTTGAAAGACCCTATGAAGCATTTCAATGACAGATTAGCTGAGACTGAAGTACAATGACAGGCCTTTGTAACTGTCAATTGAGACAGACAATTCACATGTGTTAAGTTTCCGTAGATAGTAAATGCAAACAACGATTTCAAAGTTGACTACAAATTACAGGCCATGAGACATGAATTCTGTTGTCAGCTCCCATTTGCAATCAGCTGTTTCTCATGTGGGCAACTCCTGTGGTGTACCAGGGTGAGGAGCTGAGCAGCAGGGCAGGGAAGATTGCAGGCCCTGGGGACAGCCTGCCTGACTCCCACACTGAGCTCTGTAGCCCTGAACAAATTACTCAATGTGGGGAAAAGAGAGAGAGAGACCAGACTGTTACCGTGTCTATGTAGAAAGAAGTAGACATAAGAGACTCCATTTTGTTCTGTACTAAGAAAAATTCTGTATCCCTAGCCCCAGCCCTGTGCTCACAGAGACATGTGCTGTGTTGACTCAAGGTTTAATGGATTTAGGGCTATGCAGGATGTGCTTTGTTAAACAAGTGCTTTAAGGCAGTATGCTTGTTAAAAGTCATCACCACTCTCTAATCTCAAGTACCCAGGGACACAATACACTGTAGAAGGCGCAGAGACCTCTGCCTAGGAAAGCCAGGTATTGTCCAAAGTTTCTCCCCATGTGATAGTCTGAGATATGGCCTCATGGGAAGGAAAAGACCTGACGGTTCCCCAGCCCAACACCCATAAAGGGTCTGTGAGGAGGAGGATTAGTAAAAGAGGAAGGCCTCTTTGCAGCTGAGATAAGACGAAGGCATCTGTCTCCTGCTCGTCCCTGAGCAATGGAATGTCTCCGTGTAAAACCCGATCGTATGTTCTATTTACTGAGATAGGAGAAAACCGCCTTAAGGCTGGAGGTGAGACATGCTGGCGGCAATACTGCTCTTTAAGGCACTGAGATGTTTATGTATGTGCACATCAAAGCACAGCACCTCTTCTTAACCTTGTTTATGACACAGAGACATTTGTTCACATGTTTTCCTGCTGACCCTCTCCCCACTATTACCCTATGGTCCTGCCCCATCCCCCTCTCTGAGATGGTAGAGATAATGATCAATAAATACTGAGGGAACTCAGAGACTGGTGCCGGCGTGTGCGGGTCCTCCGTATGCTGAGCACCGGTCCCCTGGGCCCACTTTTCTTACTCTATACTTTGTCTTTGTGTCTCTTTTGTTTTCTCAGTCTCTCATTCCACCTGACGAGAAACACCCTCAGGTGTGGAGGGGCTGGCCCCCTTCACTTAACATCACTCTGTTTCCTCAAAGGGTTGTTGTAAGGCTTAGATGAGTTACCACGGGTAAGGTCTCAGAGTAAGTAGCGGCTGGCCCAAGGCAAGGACTGGCTGCTGCTATTATTGCCATTATCATTATTATTATGCCTTAGCAAAACATGATGAACACCAGCTCATTCTATTTTATATGCTGGCATTCTATGTGAGATTTCATTTTTTTTTAAAGGTTTTCTGCTAAAAATAAATATGAAAAACCATTGGGTAGCTTTATTTTCATATTGAGTTTTTAAGACTAAATGACATTCAGTATTAAAGCCAGATTCCTCTTATTTTAAGCCATGAATCAAATTTGACACGTGACTGAGGAAAACAAAAGCTCCACAATGCAATCTTAGGCCAACTGATGCAGTGTTCAGGAGGGACCTTCCTATCTCTTCTTTACCCTTCAGATTTGCAGAAATCTGTGCAATCCTCCAGGCATTTGCATTCATCCTCACTGTCCTTCATTAAAGTTTGTTAAGAATATCAGCCATTGCAGGTGAGTCGGCATTATGTGTCCTGTCTGGATCTCAGTAGCTTGATTGATAGAAAGGTCTTAGAAAAGCATCAGAAACACTTATAGAAGACTAGGCCATCAATAAACGTAGTGACCCTGGACTGCCTGGGTTTAGATGCTGGGCTTTGCCACATACAAGCTCTGTGGCCTTGGTGAGCTATGGAATATCTCAACTATGGCTCAGAGAGTAGATGTTACTCACCCAAGTTCACCCAGAAAACTGGCAAAGCTTGGACTGGAACCCACGGCTCACGACCAAAGGTTGTGAAATAGCTGCCCATGGGCTAGGCCCGGTTTGCAGATGGACTTAATTTACACATCACAGTATTTCGAAAAATACTTGATTCCATTGCCATAATTTAAATGAATTGGGAGATTTTGACTTAAAACTCTAGAATCCAGCTTCTCTGTATCCTTGTTAATGAAACAAGGGTAATTATATCTACCTTCCAGTATTGGCATGAGGACTAATTGTGAATAATTCATGAAAGCTCTTAGGACAGTGCCTCACATGTAGAATATTCATTAGTGATTAGCTGATGTCGTCAGTAGCATTAAAGCCAGGATTCCAGGATTTCTGTCTCCCCTCTACTGCTGTCTTTCTTGCCCACTAGATGCGATCTGTCTCACACCTCTGAGTACAGAAACCATGCTGTTAACCATATGCTACACAGCCTCACTCAGAGTGAAGCCCTGGTGGGGGTTATTCATGAGGAGAATTATTCAGTGTTAGGCTGGGGCAGGCACTTTCTAGTGGCTTTGAATTGATCCACTTACATAATACTCAGGACAACTGGCTGAGGTCTCTTAATTTTCTCTTTTTTTTGAGACTGAGTCTCGCTCTATTGCCCAGGCTGGAGTATAGTGGCACGATCTTGGCTTACTGCAATCTCTGTCTCCTGGGTTCAAGCGATTCTCATACCTCAGCCTCCCAGGTAGCTGGGATTACAGGCATCTGCCACCACGTCCAGCTACTTTTTGTATTTTTAATAGAGACTGGGTTTCACCATTTTGGCCAGGCTGGTCTCGAACTACTGACCTTAAATGATCCACCCGCCTCAGCATCCCAAAGTGCTGGGATTACAGATATGAGCCACTGTGCCCGGTCTTTCGATTTTCCAATGTGTAAGTTTTGTTGCTCAAACTAATAAGTAAGCACCTCCAGTGTGGGCCTGGCATCCTATACCTCTGAATATTCACTACCATTTATTACCATACCCTATTGGATGATTAAGACCATCTCATTCCTCAATAGGAAATTGTGGCCCAGAGATGGGAGGTAAATTGCCCGAGGTCACACAGCAAGTGGCAAGACTGGGATTTGAACCAATGGTTTTATAGTGGTGGTGGCAAATTGACTGCCCACGGCTCTGCCTTATTTGCAGAGGGTCTTAGTTTGTTGTGCACCATATTTGGGGGAAAAATAGCTGCCTAGGTTTTAAACAAAACTCAGACATTTCACATAGAAATCTGGATTCTTGGTTTCTCATTTGATCTGGCATCCCTGAGCCTCAGTCCTACAAAGTGACAACGGCTGGGGCCGAGTAGCTTTTGCACTTATCCAGGGCATGTACTCCAGTTCATTGTCGTCCCAGTGATTCCAGGCTAAACGACAGTCACCATTTTCTTATTCTAGAACCTGTTATGTTACCTGGCTGGCCTCTGCAGGCATTTCAGTTTATGATCCTGGATTCCTAACTAGTACTTTTTCAAGCTTCCCAGGGCCTTCTACAGTGCTGTACTGAATTGACCAGACAGCAGTCCTCTAAACAGCCTGGCATGGGTTGAATCCTGTCCCACCAAAAAAACATGTTGAAGTCCTAATCCTCAAGATTTATGAATGTGACCTTATTCAGAAACAGGGACTTTGCAGATGTAGTCAAATTAAAATGATGTCTTACTGGATTAGGTAGACTCTAATCGAAAACAACATGTCCTTATTAGAAGACACAGACACAGCAGAAAGGTGGCCAGAGGAAGACAGAGACGTTGGAGCGAGGCTGCCACAAGCCAAGGAACACCTGGGGCTACCAGAAGCTGGAAGAAGCAAGGAAGGATCCCCATGTAGAGGCTTCAGAGGGGCCATGGTCCTGCCAACACCTTGATTTCAGATTTCTAGCCTCCAAAACTCTAAGAGTACATTTCTGCTGGTTTAAGCCATCTGGTTTGTGGTCCTTTGTTATAGAAGCCCTAGGAAGCTAATCCACAGCCCTATCATAGCTCTCTTTCATTTCTTGTTCTCCTAGCTTGCTTTTATCTTTGTCCTCCCTTTGCTTTCTCTTCTAAGTCATCTTCTGGCACATTTCTGTCATCCTCCTCCCTGTTTGCCTCAAGGTTCACCATAGACCTTTAGCCTGACTGATGGCTCCCAGGATGAAGAGGTATCTGGGTCCAGCTGAGCAGTCAGCCAAAAAAAAAAAAAAAAAAAAAAAAAAAAAAAAGGAGGGAGCGGGGGGCAGAGGGGTTTCGCTATTTGCAGGTGTTGATGTGGCTTACAGCTGGGTGGCACAGTTGCCAGGCTTCCAGAAACAGCTGCAGGAATCTGAAACATGCAGTGTAGATTACTGCAGTACCGCTTTTGGAAGCTGCGAGAACAATAAGCTTGCCCAGGACTTCGTGTGATTTGGCCCAGACACCTCCTCTCCCTCCCCAGCATCTTGAAACTGACTTTAACAGGCTTCTTAACATTCAGCACAGCCCTTGCTGGTGAAGCTTAGACAGGCGGTACGCTCCCTACAAAGCAGGGTGCTGACAGCTTTTTTCTTTTCCCTTCCTCATTGCTTAATCTATCCACTTCCTGATACTAATGGATTTTTAAATGAGCCCAGGACAATTGATAGCGTTTCCCAATTAAAACCAAATACCCTTCATCCACCCTTCACACAACCACTGGGTACAAAGGAGTGCTGGGGAGCACAGGCCCAGCTAGGTATTTCTCTCTCGTTCTCCTGCCTCCTACCCTCTCTGCCTGCAGAGAGGGCTGCCCACTCTCAGTAGACCTGGCTCCTGCAGGGGTGCGTCAAGGTGCAGGAGTAACTTCCAGATGCCAGCTGAAGTGATGCTGACTGAGATTTCTGAGTAGTCACAGGGCTAGAGTCACAGGCAGGATTTTTTTCCAATCCTCTCTGATGTTAATTGGTTTCATAACTACTAGTTTAGATGCTCCCTTCAGGACTGAGGGAAATTATTATGCAGCCATAGTAATTCATGCAAGTTTGAGGGAGGGTGGGCTAAGGATCTGGGGAGAGCATAACCTCTTATTTATTATTATTATAAATTATTAGGAATAAAATAATGTAGCTACTGCTTGAGTGCCTACTCTGTGCTAGGCCCTGCACTTGGCCCGTTGCATAAATGATCTCTAATCTTTATAGTAATGTTTGGGAGGAATGATCTGTGTTGTACAGATGAGGAAATAGACACCCTCAAAAGTTAAATGATTTGTCTAACACCACACACCTAGTAAATGTCAGAGGTTCATCGAGGTAGCCTGAATCCAAATCCATGTTCTTTCTGTGACTCCAAAAGTGAGTTATTAGCATTATTTGAGAGAACATAAAGTACTATATTTGGGAACTGTGCTCAAAGTTATACCTTAGACAGTTGACACACAGTGAGGGTACAGGGAGAGATTCATTCATTGTCTCATTCATGTGGCAGAAGAAATGCCTGGGAGTGGCAGCTCTGTTACACATAAGGGATTTTATCTTCTCAGAACTTGTTACCCTCCTACAGATGGTTCGAGGTTACTCCGAGCCAATGCCTCCCAGAGAGAGCTGACATGCATTGTCAGGGCCACAGGAAGAAGGAGCTGGGGAGTTTATGCCTCTTCTTTCCACAGTCCAGCTGCCCTCCTCATACTATGATAGGAAGCCCAACACCTATTCCAGTTTCCACCCTTCCTTCTCAGGCCTTGTCTTATTTATCCCTCATTGCCACCTGGTGGGGTGGGGCTCACGATTGTCACTATCATCCCTCCAATACATAGAAGGAAACTGAGAATTTAAGCAACTTGCTTAAGATGAACACATCACCTAGTTGTGGTGCTGGGTCTCAGACCTGGCATTTAAAATGGCAGAAACCAAGATCTCTTGTGACTGTATGTAAAAATGAGTTCAGCCTTTGAAGAAAAGCCGTGGACCACTAGAAGAAGATGATGAGTTTAACACTGGACTTGCTGGAAGAAAGAACACGGGTAAGTAAGCATGTGGGTGGATCACAGGAGGGATCCTCTAGCCAGCTAGTCAGCCACCACCAGGAACTACTCATACAGGCCACACCCTGTCCTCATGGCACTCTACCATGTGCCGCCTTTAGCATTCTTGCTGTAAATTTCTCTGAGCCTGAATGAGAGTGTTGAACTCCACAACAGCTAAGTTTCTGGTGAATTACCAACAACGAAATTAAATTTCCTCCTTCTTTTATGGCTGCGGCTCACCTCCAATCTTTCATGGGCAGATAGCAGTAATGAAAGGTGTAGAAGGTATGCAGGTCTTAATTAAAGACAGAGAATTTAAAAAAAAATGTTCTGAATTGTTTTGTTATGGTTGCTCTTATGTACCCCTTATTGGGGTCTACATGAAATTTCATTCTATAATAGAGTCACCCATGCCATGTCCTAAGCTAAAAATGTCAGCTTCTCATAGTATTCCATGACATCTGTTTCAGACTCTGGACATACCCATGCACAAAGCTCACACAAAAGCTTGACAAGTGCTATTCTAAAAGCTTAACCTGGCCCGACCAACCTGGCCCAACCTGGCTTCTTTGTAATCAAGCAAATAGCCCTAACCCGCTCCTCCATCACTGACTCCTGTTTAGTGAGAGGCACTGCCGTTCACTCAGTCATCCAGCAACATGGACTTCATTTTTCATTTCTCTCTTTCACCCATAATAACTATTGTTAGTTCTAAGTCATAAAATTTCCAGAACCCATGCACATTGCTTAATCCCCACTGCTGCCATTCTTGCTTATCCATGACCCACACCCTTCACTTTAGAATGTCCCCTCATTCCCTCCACCATCACCGTTTGGCTCCAGAACCATCCTCCACTCTGCTGCAGGTATGATGTTTTCTCAAACTTGCTTCACATACTTTAATGGCTCCTTATTACAGTCCAGATAAATTGCAGCCCCTTAAACATGACTTATTATAAGTGATGTCATAATTCAGAACCTGCTAACTTCTCCAGCCATGCTCATTGTTTGCCCTAAGCCCTCTCAAGCTCCACTCCAGCCAGAAGGAACTTCCTGAAGTCTTCCAAGCCAAGGTGTCTCACTCCTCAGGGCCTCTGCATGGTTCACTGTCTCAACCAGAAATTCGACCAGAAATGCTCCAGGACTTTTTCACCTGCTCTCCCCTATACTTTCGTTAGATTCTAGGATAGACATTTCCTATGAGGAATCTGCCTTCCACCCATCCTCCCAAACACCAGTGTCAGCGCCCCCTGCCTCTGCCTGCAGTGTGCCCTGTGCAGACGCCCTGGCAGCTCCTGCTCATGCGATCATAGCCTGTTTACCTGCCTCTCTCTTCCAGACGGAGGGCTCTGAGAGACCACAGCATGGGCATTATTAAGCACAGCCCCAGACCCGAAGTGGACACTCAATACATATTTATTGCTTTCCTTTCCTCCTCTCTGTTTTATTGGCACTGACCACATCAGCCACAGTCCCTTCCCCTCAAATATGTCCCCAGCATCCCCAGGCTCATTGCTCCCTCTTTTTCTCTCTCTCATGTGCTCCTTTTCACTCCTAAAAAGGTGTTTCAGATTCATGCCATGAAATATCACTTCAAAATATTTGACAAAATACAGAGCAGCTTAATGTTGTTTTTCCCTCAAGTCTTCCACAGTGACAGGATGAACTAATCAGGTAGTGGATCTGAGTTGCCATGGTAACTGATAGCGGGCTAGTCCTTTCACTTTCTCTGTTGGGGGAAAGCGTATCTCTCCCCATAACTAGCAAGAGATGAGGATTTATCCTCTGCAAAATACCTAATCACCCAAAGGACTGGTTCTCAGTTACCTAGTGCTTTCACATTCTTCTAGAGACTCTTGGCTGCTGGTCAGAATGGTCCATCAGAACTGATGTGTGTCACTGGGGCCATTTCCTTGTCCACTCTGGAACTTCATGAAAGCTTGACAGGAGGAATTCTAAAATGTTTGACACAAAGGGTCTGGAGAAAAGAAATGTGTGCGTGCACAGTGTACTTAAGGCATGTACATCATGCACATGGATGTTTGTGTGTTTGTGGTAGGGGGCAGGAGAAAGAAAAAGTGTATTTCACGTTTTTGTCTTGGCTGAACTAGGTCATTAAATCTAATAACTAAGCAGCTCTCTGAACACGAAGTTCTAACTGTAAGGATCAGAAGAAGATTCTCTAAGGCCCAGGATGAGCGTACATCCCCCTAATTGGTTATATGTGTAGGAGTTAAAGACGGCTGCTCATAGGCGTTTTTGACTCTAAGTAGGGCAACCACAATTCCAATTCTTAAAGAAAAAAGGATCTTCACATAAAAAGGCATTTGTGCATGCAAGAAAATAAAGATAAACCAGAGCCAATTCAAAATCCAGGGGGCAAGTCCTCCTTCCTTTTTTTTCCCCCCACAGGAATAAGAAAAACTATATGATTTCTTCCATTTGTCGAACCTTTTGATTTTCCTTTGTAGTTTCTCATTAGGGTCATCAATGCTATGAGGTGAGCATGGTGGGTTACCCTAAAGTCCAGAGAGGCTAACTGACCTGCAAAAGTTACAGAAGCAGCTTGTGACAGGTTTAATGAGGATCCAGGTCTGCAAGTTTGTAATCCAATGACTATTCCACTTAGCATACAAGGACTCCCTCTCAGGGATTTGCCTTTCAGGGTCCTTTCAAACTCTCCTTATTTTCTCCGAGTTTGCCTTATTATCTGACTTTGAATCGAATTCTAGGGACAGACACCATTGTATCTTTTTGAATTAAAGAGTCTTCAAAATTTCGGTCTTTTTTTCTTAATCATTAAATGGATAGGGAAATAGATCGTTGGGTAGAAAGATGGATTTTTTTTTTAAGTACTGAAAAATTTAGGATTTTTCACTTTGGAAAGTAGACAGCTTAAATTCAACATGATGAGCTGTATCAAAGCACAAACCAGTGAAGTCAAGGCTGGGGGGATGTGGGCTTTTCATGAGATATGCAAATACAACAATCCAGAGGCTTCAGCGAAGAAAGTAACTTTAGGGAAGAAGTTTTTAAAGTGTTAGTCAAAGAACATTGGGGTTTCTAAGAAATACTTCGGGGACAGCTGTAGGGATCACAGAGTGTGTGGGGTTTGGTTGGGCAGCCAAATTTACTAGCTTCATTTTTTAACCTACACCCATCAGTCCCTCTTACTTTATGCTTTAGGAATTACATTTGCATGCCAAATTTTGTGTGAGTAAACGTAAGTTTGAAAATCAGACATTTAGAAAAATAAAAATACTGCTTTATGTAACAGCCAATTAAATTACTGAACCCATTAGATTGAGGAGTGTGCCAGGGGATGGTTAAGACAGAATCATTGATTCAAAAAGTTTGGACCATTTTCTGAAGGAAAAGTCAAAGGATGGCTGCCAGAGGGTGAAGCCTTGCTTATCTAACTTTATAGTGAGGAAACGTTGTTCCCCCTTCTAAGATACGTACCATGGGTTGAACTCAGTATGATAAGTCTAAATCCCTAGCCTCGATGTTGCCATCTGTGTAGATGGCCCTCTGCTCATTTTGAATACTTTTTCTAGAAACACCCTTGCTGTTTACACGGAAAATTGCATGCTTGCTCCTGAGCTGGCAGGAGTGTTAAAGAAGTAGCAAGTACTCAGAATCAATTAGCTTTGATTTACAAAGCAGCATCACCAATATACATAATTAAAATCTCACGTTAGTTATTATTCTATTTGCTTTGCTGAGCAACACACATGTACAATGTATCATTCCTACTGTGATCTGAAGAACATTTGGGGTTCCTTGGAAATACTTAAGGGGCTGCAGGAGGGAGAAGTTGTTTAAAACAAGAGATGGTTTTAAATGAACAATGCTTTCTATTTTTCCAACACCTATTATGTGGCAGACATCATAACAAATAACTGCAACAATCATAACAATGGTAGCTAACATTTATCAAGTCCGCATCTTTTTCCTGGTGCTGCTGTAAATGTTTTACATGTATTAACTAATTTACCCATATACTAACCTTAGAAGCTGAATGCTGTTATTATCCTTATTTTGTAGATAAGAAAACTGAGGCACAGAGTGTTATAAAATCAGTGATGAGGTCAAGACTGAAACGTGGACTGTCTAACTTCTGATCCCATGATTTGAACCACTTTAGTATGACTTCTTATTGTCCAAGGTTCTTTAAAGAAAATATCCTATTAAACCCTTACAACAATTATCCTACATTACAAAAGAGAAGACTGAGTTTCACAAAAGAAACTTGCCCAAGGTCATATAGCTGGAAACTATACAAATGGGCTTTGAGTCCAGATTTGAGTGCAAAGTTTGTGGTAATTTCTACTATAGCAGGCAGCCTCTCAGATATAATAAAAATTATACCATTTTCTTCTATTTAATATATGGAGACATAGAGAAAGCTGATGTTAAAATAATAAAAATCTGTCAAGAAACATCATTGTCATCTTCCCAAACATTGTCCATATAAATTCTTAACTCTCAAACCCATGCTTAACCTATACTCAAGAAGAGACTTTGTGGGAAATAAATCTGTCTTGGTGAATTGTGGTCTTTATGTGGCTCAGGATTTCACTGTAGGTCAAGAAAGAGACACTGAAAAGTCAAAACAAATAAGCTTTCAGGACACGTAATCGGGGTATAAATAAAGATGTGAAATGAGACTCAAGGATGAGGTATGGCAAGGGTCTGTGGAAATGAAAGATGTGCTCAGACACTGTCATTTGGCAGACTGGGACTCAGATGACCTCCAAGCCATGCCTTTGACTCTAAAATGATTGGTGTAACTCAATCCATACTTAATGATGAAGATTACCCAAGACAAGGCCACCAATGTCACCAATGTGCAATATCTAAGCAATTATTGCCTTTTTAGTTCTTTGTGGATAGGCAGGCTAATCACTGAATGCCTATACCAGTAGAACCCTCCTAGTGATGACAGGGCTTTGGAGGTCTCAGGCGCTGGCACTAAAAGAAGGCACTCATGAGGCCACTGTGGTTAGCCCTACAGGATAGAAGCAGATGCCACAGCCCCTCAAATGGGAAAAGGGAGCCAAAGATCACCGACATGTTGCCTTTTATTTATTTCATTTCATTTTTCTACAGTTTTATTGAGGTATATTTAAGGTATAATACACTCCACATACAGTCATGCTTCACCCAGAAAAGGGAATACATTCTGAGAAATGCTGTAATAGTCCATTTTCACACTGCTATATCTGTATTAGTCTGTTTTTACGCTGCTATAAAGAACTACCTGAGACTGGGTAATTTATGAAGCAAAGAGGTTTAATTGACTCATAGTTCTTCAGGCTTAACAGGAAGCCTGACTGGGAAGCCTCAGGAAACTTACAATCATGGCAGAAGGCGAAGGGGAAGCAAGCACCTTCTTTACATGGTGGTAGAAAAGAAAGCGAAGGGAGAACTGCCACACACTTTTAAATGATCAGATTTCCTGAGAACTCACTCATTTTCACAAGAACAGCGAGGGAAATATCCGCCCCATGATCCAATCACCTTCTACCAGGCCCCTCAAATTTGGCATGAGATTTGGGCGGGACACAAATCCAAACAATATTAACATCATTAGACAATTTCATTGTTACGTGAATATCGCAGAGTGCATTTACACAAATTTAGATAGTATAGCCTATTACACACCTAGGCTATATTGTATAATATAAATATGTAAAATATATAAATATGTAAAAATATGATATTATCCTTTTATGGAACCACTGTCATATATGTGGTCTGTCATTTACCAAAATGTCATTAGGAGGTGCATGACTGCATCTAAAGTGAACAATCTGATGAATTTTGATATATGTATACATTCATGAAATTATCATTGCAATCAAGATAATGAACATATCCATCAACCCAGAAGTTTCTATTTTCCCATTTATAAGTCCCCACAACTCCCCACCCCTGTTATCCTAGCAATCACTGGTTAATTTCTGTTCTATAAATTATTTGCATTATGTACTTTTTTTTTTTTTTGGTGTAGGGAAGGTCTACCTTTTTTGACTCTAATTATTTTGAGTTTGATTCATATTGTTGCATGTGTCAGTAAATCTTTCCTTCTTATTGTACAGATACACCACAAATTGTTTATTTACTTATTGATATTGGGTTTTTATCATTTTTCGCTATATAAATAAAGCTACTCTGAATGTTCATCTATAGGTCTTTGTGAGGATATATTTTTCTTTTCTCTTGGATAAATAGGAGGGCAATGACTTGGTTGAAGAGTATTTATATGTTTAACTTTTTAAGAAGTGGCCAGATTGTTTACAAAGTGATTTCACCATTTTGCATTCCCAGCAGTGGTGTATGCACATTCCAGTGGTTCCACATCCTTGTCAATACTTGATACAATGTTTTTAATTTTTAGTCATTCTGGTGGGTTGTAGTGATATTTCACTGTGGTTCTAATTTGCATTTCCTTATAGACTAACAATGTTGCTCTTTTCATGTGTTTATTTGCCATCTGAATTTTTTTTGATGTGTCTGTTCAAATCTCTTTTTAAAATTTTTAATGTTTGTGGATACACAGTAGGTGTACATATTTATGGGGTACCTACCATGTTTTGATACAGGCATGCACTGCGTAATAATCACATCATTCTTCCCTATTTTTTAAACGGGTTGTCTTGTTAAGTTACAAGAGTTCTTTACATATTTTAGATATAGGTCTTTTGTTAAATACACGTCATGCAAATATTTTTTCCTACTATATAACTTGCTTTATTTTTGTAAGTGCTTTTTAAATTGCAAAGTTTTTGATTTTATGAATTCAAATTATTGATTTTTTAAAACAGTTCACGCTTTGTTGTTGTTTTAAAGGAATCTTCACCGAGCTCAAGGTCCCCAACATTTTTTTCTTTCTTAAAATACATTTTGTAATTTTAGATCTTGCATTCAGGTTCATGGTCCATTTTGATTTAATTTTTGTTTATGGTATGAAATAGCGTTCAAGAGTAATCTTTTTACACATGATTATTCAATTGTTTTAGCATTATTTGTCAAAAAGATTATCCTTTTCCTATTGAACTGCTGTGGTACTTTTGTCAAAATCATTTGTATGGGTTCACTTCTGGACTCTTCTGTTCTATTGATCTATATGCACAGACTTTTATTTGACATGAAAGTAGTTATGCTTTCCTTTGAGGGCCTTGACTATGGGAATTTTTTTTATTGGCTTTAAAAGTTGGTAATGCCAAATCAAATGACAGTGGAGAAGACAATTCATACATGGGTAGGGAAAATGTTGAGTTAATGTTCACTGGAGTATAAACTTTGTGAGAATAGAGACATTATCTGTATTATTCACTTTCATTCCCAATGAATAGATTGAAAGATTAGACATGATATAGTTGGAAGGTAATTGAAATTGGAGCTAAGTAACCTCAGATCTGGGGCTGGCTTTGTTTTTCACTAGTATTTGACCGTGGGTAGTTCAGTTAGTCTTCTGAGCCTTTTTTTAAAAATGGAAATTTAAACAGGTAGGCATAGGAAGACTGGAGAGTCAGTGTGGTATGGATGGGGGGATATATACGGTGGAGGTATTAGATGTATCATTATTGTTTTCTTGAGACATCTAAGGGCGAATGCAGAATGTAATCCAATTTGCCCTGTGTGGCTGCAGAACAGGATTTCCCAATCTTAGAATTATTGGCATTTTAGGCTGGATAAGTGTTTGTTGCAGGGAACTGTCCTGTGCATTGTAGGGTGCTTAGCAGCATTCTGGCCTCTACTTGAGAGATGCCAGTAGCACCCCGACTCCCAAGTGTGGCAACCAAAAATGTCTCCAGACATTGTCAAATATCTACTGGGGGTAAAATCACCCTGGTTGAGAACCACCATTATGGAAGATACAAATAGTAGTCAGTGTAGTAGGCTATAAAGAGTCAACATTTTTAATAGCAGGGGGAAATTAATCATGATCAGAATTACCAATAGTAGAATTAAGCTATCTAGGGTGGGAGTGGGGGTGAAAGTGAATTTTCTATTTTTATAAACCAACAGTAGCCAGTGTGACTATCCATCACAGTGGGTATTTAAACACTGGGTAGATAGCTGAAGGAGGTGAAACTTGACCTTTCTGAGCTTGTGTTGTTGTTTATTTAATCCATAACTTGAGTATAACAATGCGAACACTACAGGTTCCTGTGAAGATGAAATGAGGTAACATACATAAAGCCCTCTGAACAGCATGTAGCACATACTACATATTTGATACATGGAAGATATTATTGTTATTATAGAGGCATAAACATGCACTTCAGAAATATATCTCTGTATCACAAGGCTTTCATCTCTGTTCACTGTCCTCTTGGTTCCTTTACAGGAGAAGATGCTTATCTGACTGATCAAAACATTGACATGGAGGCAACTAGGGGTCAAGATCATTGTACCCTGAAAACTCCAGCCTCTTTCTCGTACTCTGTCTTCCTGTCTTGGTGATAAACAAATGTAGGCAGGCCAGGCCACCTGGGGAGACTGCTAGCCTCTCTCTTTTCTGATTCCATGCCCACAGGTGGGTGAGTAGACTTGGGTCCCTTTTGGGGCCTGGTCATTCCTCCTTTCCTACAGGGTCATGTTTTGGAACACGGGAGTCAAGATTTAGATGGAGAGTAGAGAAAGAGAGAGAGGGCAGGTAAGAAGAGGAATTTAGGTCTCAGTAAACCTTGTGAGTTAATCCAACCTTTTTATCAGAGCTCTGAAGCATTTTCACAGGTATAATGTAACACCTTCCATCCTCATTCACTGTCTGCCGTGGTACATGATTTTCCTGGGAAATCCACAAAGCAGTAGGATAATTAGCAGAGCTGGATTTGGGCTTTTTAGGGTCTCAGACTCCATAGCTTCAAAATAATAATCAACTCAGAAACACAATCCATAATAAATTATTATATGATCATTAGAGCTTTTTTGAGTCATAAAAAATTATGAGTTAAGAATCTGGAAAAGAGGTTAGATTTGTCTTTCTGGGCCCTTTCAAACTCTAATCCTTTTCTCTGAATTTGCCTTATTGTCTGACTTGAATCCAATTCTAGGCACAGACACCATTAAATATTTTGTATGCTTCATAAGAAAAGTCCTGGCTGATATCTGTCCGGTAGATCTATCTAGATTATAATTTTTTCAAAGCCTCCTCTGGAATGACAATTAACATTTTGAATAACAACTTAGTCCTTAGTTTGTATTACGAAGGAAACACAGGTAAACACAATAACTTATTCCAAGGCTTTAACCCAGATAATCAGAGAACAGCTTTGTCACCCATAAGTGATGTGTCTATAATTAGCATTCACTAAATGCACAAAAGAAAATAAACGAGCAAGTTTTTTTTCCTTTTTTTTTTTTTTTTTAAAAGATTGTTATTTCTCCATGTGTTTTACTGAACTCAGTAAGGCATGGGTGAATAGCTGAGGCCTTTCTAAATCTGGTCTTTCCACATATCAGAGCTTAATGTTTTATAGACACCTACAGCAATAGGCTGTGTAGGAGCTGTCAATATGTCTACACCCAAAGGAATATCCATAGGTCTGCTTTTTTCTGTGCTCCCTCCAAGTGTGCCTTTTCGCCTTCCTCATGCAAACTTTTCATTCCTTACATTCCAACCTCACCAAAGGCTAATTATTTTCTTTTCAGAAACATCTTCCTCCAGAGAGAAAATCCGAATTTTGCACCTATTTTCTTAAATTCTATTTCCTGTGTCAATATAGTAACTCATCCTTCATTTCCACTCTGGCTGTGCTCCAGAATTTACTTGTCAATAGGCATGCTGGAGTCATTCAAAGACTTCTAGCACTTCCACCACAGCCATTACTGAAGAGGCAACGTGTAAGCCATGCTCACAGGGTCTTGGGCCCTATCTTTCACATTTCACAAATATTCTTAGAACTGTATCTTTAAGCAATGGAGGAAAGTACCAAGAGTTTTAGAATATGGCTCCCCAAGTCTGAACATCAAGAGAGGGATCAAATTTCATCCTATTCCAGGCAAATTAGGCTGTCTGAGCACCTTGCTACCCTCAGAATATAAGCCAACACCTTTACTTATTAACTGCTAACAGGCACTTTACAAACACTTGTAATAGCAGGCTTGTAGCTCAGTAAAAGGAGGTGTGACTGGATTTTAAATTGTGTGCCTGCATTTTGAAATAAGCGATAACCAAGCAGGCTAGAATTCTTTTTTCCCTAAGACCTTGCTTCCTGTATCCTCCGCATACACAATACTCATGAACAAAAGGCACTGTGATTGCTCCTAATGTCCCAGTCGGCAAAACAAGAGATTTCTGCTTTCTAAACCAAGGTTCCCCATTCTTTTGGATTATATGCTAGAGTAAAATTTTCTAAGACATTTTGGCAGCTGAACTAGGATTGCCAAATTTTTTTCTTTTCCAATTAAGGTCATCAAAAGAAAAACAAAATAAAAAACAAAACCAATCAACGACTTTCACCCTCAACCTGGTTTTGTTAAAAATGTTAGAAAGCCTGCTTGCCAGCTGCTTGGATACAAACTTGGTGGGACACAACTGGAGTGAGCCTGGCCTTGCTGGCTGCCTGGGGAGCTGGGTGAGGCCTGTCACTGCCGGCTTTCCCCCACTTCCCTGGACACCTGTATGATGCAGTGGAGGCAGCCATCATTTCCTTGTGAACATAACCTACATTGGCCTGAGAACCACACCCTTATCCCCCACAGTGGCTGCATCAGGCCCCGCCCAAGGTGAGTCTGAGCTCAGTCCCATCTAACCCTGCCCCCACCTGATGGTTTTTCTCTACCTGCCCTGGTAGTCAAAGACAAAAGACATAATCTCTTGGCACCTCTATGGGTCTGCCCATCACCTCAGAAACCCAGGTACTCATCCTGGTCAGTGTAGGGCAAGATTATATCCCCCTTCTATTACTAAAGCTGGTGCATTCTTAAAAGTACTTTTAGAGTACTCAATGGACAGCAATTCAGAACAGAACCACCCTGCTCCAAAGAAGGAGAAAACAACAGCTAATTCCACTGTCTGCAACACCATGGCTAACCAGAGGTCCTGAGTCTGTCCAAGTGACAACTTCACTGCTAGCATAACCAGCATTCAAGAAAACCAGTGCACTAAAGAAAACTACAACCAAGGACTCTCACAGCATCCACTTCACCCCCCTGCCACCTCCACCAGAGCAGGTGCTGGTACCCATGGCTGGAAGACCTGAAGATGGATCACATCACAGGACTCTTTGCAGATATTCCCCAGCACCAGCCCACATTCGCCAGCCCCAGGGCCCAGTAGCCTTGCTGGGTGGCTAGACTCAGAAGGGCAATAACAATCACTGCAGTCTGGCTCTTAGGAAGCCCCATCCCTAGAGAAATGGTGAGAGCATCACGTCAAGGGATTGCCCCGTGGGACAAAAGAATCTGAACAACAGCTCTTTTCAGATCTTTCCACTGAAATGGTCTACCCAAATCAGAAGGGACCAGAAAAATAATTCTGTTAATATGACAAAACGAGTTTCCATAACTCTCCTAAAAGATCACAGTAGCTCTCCAGCAATGAATCCAAACCAAGAAGAAATCTCTAAATTGCCAGATAAAGAATTCAGAAGGATGATTATTAAGCTACTCAAGGAGGTATCAGAGAAAGGTGAAGTCCAACTTTAAAAAATTAAAAAATGCAAGGTATGGATGGAAAAGTCTCCAGAGAAATAGGTATCATAAAGACAATCACAACTTCTGGAAATAAAAGATACACCTAGAGAAATGCAAAATACACTGAAAAGTTTAATAATAGAATCAAACAAGTAGAAGAAAGAACTTCAGAGCTTAAAGACAAGGCTTCTGAATTAACCTAATCCAACAAAGACAAAGAAAAAAGAATTTAAAAAATGAACAAAGCTTCCAAGAAATTTAGGATTATGTTAAACTACCAAATGTAAGAATAATTTGTTTTCCTGAGGAAGAAAAGAAATCTAAACATTTGAAAAACTTATTTGAGGAAATAATTGAGGAAAACATATTGCTGGAGATCTAGACTGTTTGGGTGAAGGAAAAAGGACAAGATGGAGGAAGGTGAACAAGAAGGCACAATCCATGTTGCTTCCGGGTTCTTCCTCACCAACATTCCCGCGCGCGGGAAAATGCAGCCCGCCCCGGGAAGATGCAGATCAACCGAGCATGCGCCAGGTGATGTCAATCCGAAGAGATTGAAACTTACCCGGCCACACCTACGGAGACGCCCCTATCACGCCCTTATCCTGCCCACTGCCCTCCCCCTTCCAGTACCAATGCATAAAAGTCTGCCACTGGCAGGAGCCAGTGTGACTTCTTCGGCCCCTGCATTTGTGGACTGGAGAACATCACCCGAGAGCGCCGGTGCGACTTCCCTGGCCCCCCACACCTGAGGACCAGAGAACCTCGTCCGAGAGTGTATGCATATTTGCAATAAAAGACTGCCACTTTCTTATGTACTTTGGCCTCATGTTTAATTACTTAGCTCTCCTAAATTAAATTGAAACAAAACAGTTCAGAGATGAAGAGAGAGAGTGAGACAGAGATAGAGAGAGACAGAGAGAGAGACAGAGATGAGGAGAGACAGAGATGAAGAGAGACAGAGAGAGAGAGATGAAGAGATACAGAGATGAAGAGAGACAGAGTGAGACAGAGATTCCTTTTTGCTACTCTACGCCAAACTCTTCATGGTGTAATTGCACATAAGCTCCCAGCAGGACCCAGACGGCCCCTGTTGGAGGCTACTTTTGGTGTAACCAAACTCTATCTAAAACTCTTAACCATACCTCCATCACCCAGCCCCTTTGCGTTCCGGTATATTTAGTGCCTAGCTTAACCCTATATAGCGAAGGAGAATTGTCTGAACTAGCTTCCCAGCTCAGCTCCAGCAATAACATCCAAAAGCGGGCTGTTTTTCTTCCCTTAATTATCAGGGTTTCCCTAGCTTCAACAATTTAATGCCCCCTTAACCCCCGGACCACCGGTATGGCTACTGCCTGTAGTACAGCAGATGCTTCCATTCCTAATTCCCATACTAATCCTCTGCCTTATGTTATGTCTTGCTCCCATTCTAATAAAATTTCTCCGAGCCAAGGTCCAAGAGATCACCGGAGTCACCTTCAACCAAATGCTCCTGCATCCCTACACCCAACTGCCAACCTCAGACCCTAACTACGCCCCTTAACAGCAGGAAGCAGCCAGACAGACCACGGCGCCCTAAATTCTTATAATCAATAAGAGGTTGGACTGTTTGGGTGAAGGAAAAAGGACAAGATGGAGGAAGGTGAACAAGAAGGCACAATCCATGTTGCTTCCGGGTTCTTCCTCACCAACATTCCCGCGCGCGGGAAAATGCAGCCCGCCCCGGGAAGATGCAGATCAACCGAGCATGCGCCAGGTGATGTCAATCCGAAGAGATTGAAACTTACCCAGCCACGCCTACGGAGACGCCCCTATCACGCCCTTATCCCACCCACTGCCCTCCCCCTTCCAGTACCAATGCATAAAAGTCTGCCACTGGCAGGAGCCAGTGTGACTTCTTCGGCCCCCGCATTTGTGGACCGGAGAACATCACCCGAGAGCGCCGGTGCGACTTCCCTGGCCCCCCACACCTGAGGACCAGAGAACCTCGTCCGAGAGTGTATGCATATTTGCAATAAAAGACTGCCACTTTCTTATGTACTTTTGGCCTCATGTTTAATTACTTAGCTCTCCTAAATTAAATTAAATTGAAACAAAACATAGACATTCAAATACAAGAAGCCCAATGAACACTTGGGGAATTCATCACAGAGATCATTACCTAGGCACATAGTCATCAGGTTATCTAAAATCAAGATGAAGGAAAGAATCTTAAGAGCTGTGAGACAAAAGCATTAGGTAACCTATAAAGAAGAACTTATCGGATTAACGGATTTCTCAGCAGAAACCCTACAAGCCAGAAGGGATTGGGGTCCTGTTGTTAGCCTCCTTAAACAAATAACTATCAGCCAAGAATTTTGTATCCAGCAAAACTAAGTTTTACAAATGAAGGAGAGATAACACCTTTTTCAAATAAACAAATGCTGAGATAATTTGCCACTACCAAGCCAGCACTACAAGGAATGCCAAAAGGAGTTCTAAAACTTGAAAGAAAACCTCAAAATATACCAAAATAGAACCTCCTTAATGCATAAGTCTCACAGGATTAATAAAATAAAAACGCAATTAAAAAAAAAAAAAACCCACGAAGTATTCAGGCAACAACTAGCATAATGAACAGAACAGTATCTCACATCTCAATACTAATGTTGAATGTAAATGGCCTAAGTGCTCCACTTAAAAGATACAGAATGGCAGAATGGATAAAAATTCAACAAGTATCTGCTATCTTCAAGAGACTCATCTGACACATGAGGACTCACATAAACTTAAGGTAAAGGGATGGAAATTGACCATGCAAATGGACACCAAAAGCAAGCAGGAATAGCTATTCTTATATCAGATAAAACAGACATCAAAGCAACAAAGTTAAAAAGGCAAAGAGGGACATTATATAATGATAAAAGGATTAGTCAAACAGGAAAATATCACAAACCTAAATATATATGCACCTAACACTGGAGTGCCCAAATTTATAAAACAACTACTACTAGACCTAAGAAATGAGATAAGGCAGCAACATAATAATAGTGGGGGACTTCCACACTCCACTGACAGCACTAGACATGTCATCAAGACAGAAAGTCAACAAAGAAATGGTGGACTTAAACTATACCCGAGAACAAATGGACTCAATAGATATTTAAGAACATTCTACCCAGCAACTGCAGAATATACATTCTATTCATCAGCACATGGAACATTCTCCAAGATAGACCATATGATAGGCCACAAAACAAGTCTCAATCAATGTAAGCAACTCGAAATAATATCAAGTACTCTCTCAGACCACAGTGAAATAAAATTTAAAATTAACTCCAAGATGAACCTTCAAAACTATACAAATACATGGAAATTAAAAATCTGCTCCTGAATGATCCTTGGGTCAACAATGAAACCAAGATGGAAATTAAAAAATTATTTAAACTGAACAATAATACTGACAAAACCTTTCAAAACCTCTGGGATACAGCAAAAGCAGTGCTAAAAGGAAAGTTCATAATATTAAATGCCTACATCAAAAAGTCTGAAGAGCATAAATAGATAATCTAGGGTTACACCTCAGGGAACCAGAGAAACAAGAACAAACCAAACCCAAGCACATCAGAATAGAAATAACAAAGATCAGAGCAGAACTAAATGAAATTGAAACAAAAAATATGCAAAAGGTAAATGACACAAAAAGCTGGTTCTTTCAAAAGATAAACAAAATCAATAGACCATTAGGGAGATTAACCAAAAAAAGAGGAGAGAAGATGCAAATAAGCTCAGTTAGAAACAACATGGGGGCCATTACAATTGATACCACAGAAATACAAAAGATCATTCAAGGCTGCTATGAACACCTTTATGCGCATAAACTAGAAAACCTAGAGGAGATGGATAAATTCCTGGAAATATACAACTCTCTTAAACCAGGAAGAAATAGAAACTCTGAACAGATGAATAACAAGTAGCATGATTGAAACAGTAATTAAAAAATTGCCAAGAAAATAAAGTCCAGGACCAGACAAATTCACAGCTGAATTCTATCAGACATTCAAAGAAGAATTGGTATCAGTCCTACTGAAATTATCCCAAAAGACAGAGAAATAGGGAATTATCTCCAAATCATTCTATGAAGCCAGTATTACCCTAATCCCAAAACTAGGAAAGGATATAACAACAACAAAAAACTACAGACAAATATCCCTGATGAACATAGATGCAAAAATCCTCAACAAAATACTTGCTAACTGAATTCAACAGCATATCAAAAAGATAATACACTATCATCAAGTGGGTTGCATACCAGGGATGCAGGGCTGGTTTAACTATACGCAAGTCAATAAATGTGATATACCACATAAACAGAAGTAAAAATAAAAATCACATGATCATCTCGATGCAGAAAAAAGCATCTGACAAAATCCAGCATCTCTTTATGATTAAAACCCTCAGCAAAATCAGCATAGAAGGGACATACCTTAAGGTAATAAAAACTATCTATGACAAACCCACAGCCAACATTACGCTAAATGGAAAAAAGTTGAAAGCATTCTCCCTAAGAACTGGAACAAGACAAGAATGCCCACTTTCACCATTTCTATTTAGCATAGTGCTGGAAGTCCTAGTCAGAGCAATCAGACAAGAGAAAGAGATAAGGGACATCCACATTGATAAAGAGGAAGTCAAACTGTTGCTGTTTGCTGATAAAATCATATACCTAGGAAACCCTAAAGACTCATCCAAAAAGTTCCTACGTCTGATACATAAATTCAGTAAAGTTTTAGGATACAAAATTAATGTACAAAAATCAGTAGCACTGCTATATACCAACAGTGACTGACCTGAGAATCAAATCAAGAACTCAATCCCTTTTATGATAGCTGCAAAAAAATAAAAAATCAAGTAAAAATACTTAGGAGTGTATCTAATCAAAGAGGTGAAAGATCTCTACAAGGAAAACTACAAAACACTGCTGAAAGAAATCATAGATGACACAAACAAATGTAAAAACATCCCATGCTCATGAATGAGTAGAATCAATATTGTGAAAATGACCCTACTGCCAAAAGCAATCTACAGATTCAATGCAATTTTCATAAAAATGTCACCATTATTCCTCACAGAACTAGACAAAACATTTCTGAAATTCATATGGAACAAAAAAAGGGCCCGCATAGTCAAAGCAAGTGTAAGAAAAAAGAACAAATCTGGAGGCATCACATTAATCAACTTCAATCTATATTACAACGATATAGTTACCAAAACAGTATGGTACTGGTATAAAAACAGGCACATTCACCAATGGAACAGAATAGAGAACCCAGAAATAATGCCAAATACTTATAGTCAACTGATCTTTGACAGAGCAAACACAAACATAAAGTTGGGGAAAGAACACCCTATTCAACAAATGGTGCTGGGATAATTAGCAAGCCACATATAGAAGAATGAAACTGGATCCTCCTCTCTCACCTTATACAAAAATCAACTCAAGTTGGATCAAATACTTAAATCTAAGACTTGAAACCATAAAAATTCTAGAAGATAATATCAGAAAAACTCTTCTAGGCATGACCAAGAATCTAAAAGTAAATGCAACAAACACGAAGATAAATAGATGGAACTTAAACTAAAAAGCTTCTGCTCAGCAAAGGAAATAATCAGTAAGCAGACAACCCACAGAATGGGAGAAAATATTCACAAACTATGCATCTGACAAAAAACTAATATCCAGAATCTGCAAGAAACCCGAACAAATCAGCAAGAAAAAAACAAATAATCCCATCAAGAAGTGGACTAAGGGCCTGAATAGAAAATTTTCAAGAGAAGATATACAAATGGCCAAGAAATACATGAAAAAATGCTCAAGATCACTAATTATTGGGAAAATGCAAATCAAAACCACGATGTGATACCTCCTTATTCTGGAAAGAATAGCCATAATTAAAAAATTAAAAAAAAAATAGATGTTGGTGTGGATGTGGTGAAAAGGGAACACTTTTACACTGTTGGTGAGAATGTAAACTAGTATAACCACTGTGGAATACAGTATGGAGATTTCTTAAAGAACTAAAAGTAGAACTACCATTTGATTCAGCAATCCCACTACTGGGTATGTGCCCAGAGGAAAAGAAAAGCCATATTATGAAAAAGACACTTGCGCACCCATGTTTATAGCAGCACAATTTGCAATTGCAAAAATACAGAACCAGACTAAATGTCCACCAACCAATGAGTGGATAAAGAAAATACACACATGCGCGCGCGCGCGCGCACACACACACACACACACACACACCATGAATACTATGAATACTACTCAGCCATAAAAAGGAATGAAGCAATGGCATTCACAGCAACCTGAATGAGGTTGGAGAACATTATTCTAAGTAAAGTAACTCAGTAATGGAAAATCAAATGTTGTATGTGGGAACTAAACTATGAGGATGCAAAGGCATAAAAACGATACATTGCACTCAGAGGACCTGGGATGAAGGCTGGGAGGGAGATGAGGGATAAAGACTAGACATACACCGCTTGGGTGATGGGTGCACCAAAATATCAGAAATCACCACTAAAGAACTTAAACATTTAACCAGACAGCACCTGTTTCCCCAAAACGATTGAATAATTTTAAAAAGTTAGGAAGGACATGATCTTAGAATAAACAATCATCCCTAAAATTAAAAAAATTAGCTTTAGAAAAAAGTATTACATTTTCTTTATTTTTCTCATTTTGCTACGGATGACTGTGGGCACAATGGTGCTATTTCACACATACACCTTCACCCGGATCATGGTCAAGGCAGCCGCAGTTTAACACCTGCTCCTACTCAGTCTTTGGGGGATTTTTCAAGCTTGGTGGAGAAGTTCCAGGCTCCCAGGATCATCTAGGTTAGGGATGTCCAATCTTTTGGCTTCCCTGGGCCACAATGGAAAAAAAAAGAATTGTCTTGGGCCACACATAAAATACATTAACAGTAACAGATAGCTGGTGAGCTTAAAAAAATGCAAAAAAATCTCATAGTGTTTTCAGAAAGTTAATACATTTTTTGTTGTTCTGCATTCTAAGCTGTCCTGGGTCACGGGTTGGACAAGCTTGATATAGGTCAATATTCTCTTCTTTGAATTGGTATTTTCCTTGTGTCTCTTGAGCAATCAGAGGAAGTTGCACTTTGGGCAACCTGGGAAAAGCAGCTCTCTTGGACTGAATACTCCCAATGTGTCAGGCACTATGCTTAATGATTAACTATAATTTAATCCATAAAAAGAAACGATATTTTCATCCCCTTTTTCCAAATGAAGAGACTGTGCTTCAGAGACCTTAAGCATATTTTCTGAGCTCACAGTGCCATTTAATGGTAATTCTGGGATTTGAACCCAAGTCTCTCTGAATCCTAAGTCCTCAAACTGGAATTATCTGTTGCCATAGAATGTATTATAACTATTACCCTGGTAGAAGCAAAAAAATGACACTTTGCTTCCAACAGGGTGTGAGGGTCACGTGTGCAGAAACCCCCCACGATAACAGGTTACTCTGGTTGGTTCTGGTCCTCAAATTATTTGAACTTTAATTATTTCACATAAATCTTGGCTCCGTAGCAAAAGCAGTGTAATCCTGGATTCTTGCTATGCTGGTGTCTGTGGCTGTGTCTTGATCCTTCTGCATATGGCAGTTGCATGAGAAAGCTGTTTTTCCACTGCGAGCAGACAAACGTAAACTTGGTATCCTTGATCATTTTTCCATTTATTCCCTTAAAGACTTGTGTTTTGCATTTGTTCTGAAGTCTGACTCCCTTGCATTTATCGCAAGTAAACTTTTTTCTCTCTATTTCTCAGTTTTTCAGGTTTTCTTCAACCTGTTCCTCTACCCCTACCTGATGCTACACTTCCTTCACTCCCACCTCCTTCCCCAGGTACGCAGTCTCTTTCCTTTCCTCCAGTCAGGCCAGCCTACCCTGGGGTCTTGGTCATTACCATCATTATCATCCTCCTCTTATTTCTTCCCATCATCATCGTGAATTTTAAAGCATTAATTTACTGCATGTCTAGAATTTTGCTAAATCCTTTACACCTATTGCTTCTTTTAATCTTTATTATTTCTAGAAGTCACGTGGCATCCTCACAATTATGCTCATTTTTTAAAAGAGAAACTATGATTTAGGCAGATTGTGCCATGTACCTAAATTCATATGGCTGAAAAATGGTGAAGCTGGGTGTGTAAGCCAGGCCTGTTCAAAATCCATGCTGTTAACTCCTTTATATTGCCTTTCTTCTTTAACACTTCCCACAATTTCTCAGACTACCCATACATCATGATCTAAAGCAAGGTCATTCTCACTTTCCAGGGCTGTAGAGAATTCTTCTCCTTTCAACTTTTAATCAGTATCATGGCATTAGGCATTATTCTGTTTATATCATTTGCTACTGTGTTACAAGTGCTCTGCTTCCTCAGCTAAAACCTAAAGGAACTGGGACACAGACATGCAAGAAATTAGTAGGAAACAATATAAGCCAATGAACAGCATCTCAGTTTTATAGCCAGAGAATATACTGACAGGTGGAAATTCCCAGCAAGTTACCCAGGGTGGGCTTAAAGCTTTAAGAACATCCAGAAAGATGCATTCAGGAAGCTGATGGGCATCAGGGATTTGGCAATACTACCACAGTTGTCCTACTGTTTCTCCTGTCTTTCCACAAATGCCTACTGAGAACACACACTACGTTGGACACTGGGAGAGGTACTGGGTGTCATGTGCGTCTGTGTGAAGAGACCACCAAACAGGCTTTGTGTGAGCAATAAAGCTTTTTAATCACCTGGGTGCAGGCGGGCTGAGTCCAAAAAGAGAGTCAGCGAAGGGAGATAAGGGTGGGGCCATTTTATAGGATTTGGGTAGGTAAAGGAAAATTACAGTCAAAGGGCGGTTGTTCTCTGGCGGGCAGGAGTGGGGGTTACAAGGTGCTCAGTGGGGAAGCTTTTTGAGCCAGGATGAGCCAGGAAAAGGAATTTCACAAGGTAATGTCATTGCTTAAGGCAAGGACCAGCCATTTTCACTTCTTTTGTGGTGGAATGTCAGCAGTTAAGGCGGGGCAGGGCGTTTTCACTTTTTTGTGATTCTTCAGTTACTTCAGGCCATCTGGGCATAGTATACGTGCAAGTCACAGGGGATGTGATGGCTTGGCTTGGGCTCAGAGGCCTGACACTAGGGATGCAGGACACAGGGGTAAATGAAACAGTGTGATGGCTGAGCTCTGAAAACAGGAGCCTCAGTCTGGAGTTGGCAAGTAAGGGGTCTTCCCCATGTCACGGAGACACAAGTGCACACAAGGCCACCCTGACCATTTCCTGTTACATCTGCTTCCTTCTCAGTGCCCTATGTGTACCATTTGCTACACACTGAAAGATGGAGGCTCAGTAGATGAGTTGGAGCCATATAGGGGTATTTGCTTAACAGAGGAGGGTAGGTGGTTTTTTAAATCCTTGGCAAATTCCATTGTCTTTATAAATTTAATTATTTTCTAGAGATCCAGCTCTCTTCCTTCTCCCCTGAAAGGTTTCAAGGACAGCCCTGTTGCCAATCCTCTCTTCTGACTGTGTTTATTATAAAGATTGACAGGAGAATGAAGTGCACGTTACATAAGGAACAGCACAGAGTACCTGGAATTGGGACAGGGCCCACATTTCACAATTGCAGTACATTCTACAAGGCCCACACAATTGCTCTATTAAATTAAATGACTGCAGTCTCCATCTGCACTGGTAATCTCTACATAGGCTGGGCGCCTTTACAGCCAATAGCCTGCAGGTGTGCAAATAAGCACTCACAGTCCATACCAGATGTCAGGGCCTAATTAAAATATAGAAAGAAAGTGCTCTTCCCTAGGTATTGAGCAGGCAGCACTGTGGTGCTTCTTGGGACAGGAAGTGGCAAAGGCAGAAAATTTAATTCTAGTTGTAGAAGCAAATGTCTGGAAGAAATCCACCTCCTGAGAATCACTTAGCGGTAAAAGGAAAGTCAAAAGGAAACCGTCTCACGCTCTTGTTCAACATCATTTTCAGTCGGTTGCCATAGTACAATTAGAACCATTGCCATAGCACAATCAGACCAAAAGCAGAGACTTCGAGTTAAGAATCTCAGATTGATTTATTCAGATCCTGAATTCAGAAAAAAATCAGACCTGCCCTGATGATAAACAAGGGGTACAGTTCAAAATAGTGCCTGAAGGGGATTCCATGTCACCTGGATTCTAAAGGCTTAAGGGAACAGCTGAAGAGCTATTGATCAACTAAATAACATTCAAAGAGAAGTGATAGGAGGTAACTTTCTTTTAAAGCCCACGGGAGTGTTTGGGGTAATAAAAGTTTATAATCACTTAAGAATCTACCAAAGCCTTCCCCGCTTCCTCCGAATATATTGTTTCTGTCTCTTTCTGTATCTCTGTCTCTTTTTTTCTGCCTCCCTCTCTCTCTCCTCTCTTCTCTCTCTCTGCCTTTCTTGCTTTCTTTGGCTCTGTTTCTGTCTCTCTGGATACCCACTGGCTAGTTGCCCTTCCTCTGCAATTTTGTCTTTCCTTCTCTACTCTCTTCCCCACCCCACCTCCTCATCTGCCTCCTTCTCATTTCTTCCATTTATTTTGTTACGTTATGAAAAGCACGGGCCTTGGAATTGCAAATATCTGAGCGTGAGTTCTGGCCCTGGTATATTTTCATTTCGTTTTAGCTGAACACATTTTTTTTTTTCCTTTTCCTTGGGCTTAATTTAAAAATCAGATGAGTTGAATTCCATCGCACTCTGAAAAAACAAAATTAAGTTATTTGAAATATGGGTAGCTCCCAATTTATTTCTTCAGGAACCCTAAGGAACACTCTTTTTCATTTAAAAGTGGCTTTTCACATTTCCCAATGCATGGTATTTTTAGCTGTGGTAGTACACACGGTGATTTTGGTTAGTGTACTTTTATTTTAATAGCAAAGCATTTATTTTAACACGATCTTAGAAAAAATGAAATAAGCACATCAAAACCATGTTTTCATGGATGTAAAATAGTTGCTCTAAACAGTATTAAGTAAACAGATGACTAGATGGTATGCAGTTCTGGCAAAAATAATGGAGGTGTTACTTGAATGACAGCGTAACAGTTTTAGAAAATTTCTATAGCGTAGGTATTTACATACTCACTCACCATATATTGGGTGGACACCATACACTAGGTCCACACATTATTTTTTATCCTTTTTCTCCCCACCCTCAAAAGTGACTGAGGCTCTGAGTGGTGAATACATTCACTGAAGGAGATAGAACTGGGATTGAGTCAAGGCTTTGGCCTCAGTTATAAAGTCACACACCTTCGATTATATTGCAATGCCCTCAGAAGTATGCATAGTGCCTATAGGTGGTGAGTTTGTAAGAAATGATGTATGTTCGTTGGCATAATCATTTATGTAAAATGGATCCTTAAACTCTCATATCAGTCTTACAAGGTAAACATCTCTTTCTTTTATGGGTGATAATATAGGCATAAAAAGGTTAAGTGGCTTACACCTCATACTGAGGAGTATTTGGGATTATTCCTAAATACTGGCTAATAATACAGCATCATTAGCATCTTTAACTTCCATTTCTTCTAAGTGCTGGCTGAAGAGACTTGGGTGTCCCTCATATAGGGTATGATTATAAAATAATGAGAATAATCTTTAAAGAATTTTATGAGCTGTTCATAAAAGGTAGATTTCTCATAATTTTATTGTCCCGTTTTTATAAAAGATACATGTCTTTAAAAAATTTTTAATTGTGTATATTTAAGAAACTCAACATGACGCTTTGATGTACATAGGTGTAGTGAGATGCTTACTATAGTCAAGGTAATTAACATATTCATCATCTCACATAGCCTCTCCCCACTTTTTGTGGTAAGAATACCTAAATCTACTCTCTTAGCAAATTTCTAGTATAGAATACAATACTATTAACTATAGCCCTCGTGCTGTACCTTAGCTATCTGTCCCATCTTGCTTTGATCCAAGCTAGAGTTGACAAGACAAACGTATCTGTGGAATGGAGGATTCTAAGATGGTCCCCAAGATTCCTGGCTCCTGTTTTACACGTACTCTCTCCCACTCATTCAATTCCATACTGTTCTAGGTACTGCTGGGAAGGGGTTTGGCAGATGTGCTTAAGGTCCCAAAGCAGTTTACCTTAAGACAGAGGTTAACCTGGATAAGGCTAACTGATCAGGGAAGCCCCTCCAAGGGCTCTTCCTGCAAGAGAGATTTGAAGTGTGACAGGTGAACACTTAAGTCGCTTCCATAACTTGGCTATTATGAGTAGCGCTGCAGTGAACATGGGAGCGGAGATTTCTCTTCGACATACTGATTTCAAATCTTTTGGGTAAATACCCAAAAGTGAAATTGCTGGATCATATGGTAATTCTGTTTTTAGTTTTTGAGGAACCTCCATACAGTTTTCCATAGTCACCACTAATTGACATTTCTAGTAATAGTGTATGTACCAGGTTTCCCTTTTCTCCACAAGCTCTTAATACTACCCTCAGATGATGCCTGCAAAGTGTATCATCCCTTATGGGTTTGTGTGTCAGGTTGACTTCTCTGATCTGCCCTTTTCCTCCTGGACACTGTGCCTGTCATCCAGGAAGCCAATGGGAGGTGGTGTCTGTGGGATGTGACTGTGATGCCTGGACTGTGGTCTTGTGTCCTCTAACAGCAATTCCCAACCTTTTGGCATCAGGTACCAGTTCTGTGAAAGACATTTTTTCCAGGGATGTAGGGGCATGAAGATGGTTTTGGGATGAAACTGTTCCACCTCAGATCATCAGGCATTAGATTCTTGTAAGGAGCGAGCAACCTAGATCCTTGGCATGCACAGTTCACAATAGGGTTCATGCTCCTATGAGAATCTAATGCCGCCAGTGATCTGACAGGGGGTGGAGCTCAGGTGGTAATGCTCGCCTGCTGCTCACCTCTTACTATGCCGCTCAGTTCCTAACAGGCCATGGACCAGTACTGTTAGGAACTTGTATGTCATTTGCTTTGTATGTCCATGCCCTGGGGTTACACTGGAAACGCTTCTAATGAACCACAGCAGAAGAAAGAGGATATTGCAATATAATCAAAGGTGTGTGACTTTATAACTGAGGCCAAAGCCTTGACTCAATCCCAGTTCTACCTCCTTCAGCGAATGTATTCACCACTCAGAGCCTCAGTCACTTTTGAGGGTGGGGAGAAAAAAGATAGAAAATAATGTGTGGACCTAGTGTATGGTGTCCACCCAATATGTGGTGAGTATGGTGGACATACAAAGTAAATGACTGTTAGGGGTTGGGGAACCCCTGTCTTAAAAAGCCAATCTTCCCTGGGGCAAGCCGGTGATGCTTAACTCAGACAGATTCCCAGATATCTCTGGGTTTGAAATTCTAACTGATACCCACAGTGTAAGTTTTAGGGAGAAATCTGTTGGTAGCTCTAAACAGCTGCTGACACACGGTAAAACCAGGACTGTATGGACCACACTTGAGACAATCAACTATGAAACCGATTCTGCTGTTTTGTAGAATTTCGTTGTGCTGACTCAGTAAGGTGGCCATTCCACAGAAATCAGGAGCACCAAGGGGGTGTGTGTTGTTATTTGTTAACGAGCTCTGTGGTTCTGTGACCTTCGGGTTGCTCAGCCTCTCCAGGGCATGTGTTAGTGGGTCTTCGAGATTGTTCTAAGGACCGATGCTAATCTGGTTGCTAAGAATCACCTGAGGAGTTTTGAAAAGTAGTGAAGCCTGGTCTCGTTCCTCAGACATGTTGAAAAACAGTTGTAGCCTCAGCTAATGGAAGCAAATAGCTTTGTTTTAGACAGGCTTTGTAATGGCTTCTCAAAGGAATAGGGAGGTGCATGAAGCTGAGAGCCTGAAAACGGGCTGGACGGGTAGGAAGACTGGGTCCCAGCCATATGCATATTTTAAAGGCACCTTGTGTGCTGCTGATGTTCAGTCAGAATTGGGATTGTTTCGGTGAGGTGGCTTCTGGGGTAATTTCCAGCTCTGTTGGAATGATACTGATACTACTGCTAAGATCGCCCATTTACTCAGCTAAATAATTTATGCGCTATTTGTTAGGTACATTAGCAGCTCCAGAGTGGCTAATAGCTGAAGAATTCTAGATTTGGAGCAGTTAGTAATTTTTCCAACAACACACAGAAAGCCAGTGGCAGATCTAGGCCTTAAACTCCGTTCCACCTGACTCTTAATCACTCTGCTACCATTTATTCTTCAGCCGTGTAGGAGCAAGTTCTGGGTAAAAGAGTTTTATGGCACCAGAGACATCCCCCCTCTGTTCCAGCGAGCAGTTACATAATATGTGGATATTCCTATGCCTGGCAGACGGTCTTATTGTGAGCACCCTGACCTCCTAGCTCCTTTGGTCACAGAATCTGTCTAAGTAAAAGGATCATGTTTTCATTAACAACAAAAGCTACTTTACAAGAAACTAATATGGTGGCTCTGAAAGCTCGCGGGTCATTTGCCATGGTAAAGACTCAGGGAAGCTTTCGTGGAGTCATCACACTTGTAAATTTTCTTCTCCTCTGTTTATTCATGTACAGACTCCCGATTTAGTGTTTTCCTCTGCAGGTAGGAAAATGCAGTACTTTTTCCTAAGGGCTCTAATTGAGGATGATGTTTTCTTCTGCTGTGGTTCATTAGAAGCGTTTCCAATGTAACCCCAGGAGGTGGACATACAAAGTAAATGACATTGGTCTTCAGTTCTGCCCCGTAGGAAGAGCAACTGGAGGTCCTGGCAACTTAATGACAGCTAATGAGGACGGAGTGCTCCCCAGGTTGTCCTGGCTGTGCAAAGCAGCCTCCGGGCATTATCACATTTTCCCCGGAGAAGCAGCTGAAGTCTAAGTGTGCCTAAGAACCAGGGATATCCAGGCTTCTGATTCTCTTTCTTTCATCAAATTGCTGCATGACTTTAGGCAAATCCCTCAATCTTTCTGCATATTCAGAATTTGTACACGGGTAAAATGAGTTAAAAACACCCTCTGTTGGTGACTTGAGGCTTAGGGAGCCATCATATCTGTAAGCTGTTGGCGAAGAATTATGTGCTTTGCCATATTTGGCTCTATTAACTGTGCCCCACTTCCTTGGCACAGTCCGGGACCCTTCTTTATATTTTCCCGAGGTGACTTATGTGTTGGGAGGCAGGTGGAAACCTGGTCCATGAAGGACTTATTGCTTTAGACTTCTTAATTTCAGATTGGGAACAAAAATACAAATCTAGTCTCTGTATTTTGCTGGGTGTTATGTTTTGCAAGTAACAGAGACACAAACGTAGGCTCCAGCTGTGTCTGGCTTTGTCTGTCTGTAAAGGGCAAGGCCTCTTTGTTTTCTGCAGGGAGCCTCTCTTTTCTGCCTTGTTTTTACTCCCAGTTAACAATCTCACAGTGTATTAGGGTTGCACAGAGCCTCCCTCACTGGAGGGAGTGTAACTGTGAGCCATGAATAAAGCCAGCAAATGGGGAAAAATCATGCTGATAGTATTTTACTTATGCCAGCATCACTGCCTCCGTGGACCCACCAGACGCCTGTGGAGATTCCGATGAATCTTCTGAATCAGGGAGGCAGAACTGAAGTTTGTTTGACTCCCTTGAACACAACTCTGTTCGTGATCTGCAGCAGCTCTGCAGAAGTCACCAGCCGTGGCTGTGTTTATCAGCCAGACCCCTGGGCTTTGCCCTGGCCTCTGTCTCCCCAGGCCATTGCCTGTCTGCAAGCAGCCAAGTCAAACTCCATTTCCGGGGGCTGAAGTAGACCTGTATCTGCCACTGGCTAACAAAGCTTGTCCCTTGAGGACAGAGGTCTTTGAAAATGCAACTAAGCAGAGTGCAGGAAGGCAGATTTAGTCAGTCTAAGTCCCATTGCCTGATTTTAATTTGATAGTGCCTGCTTTCTTTGTTTTCACAGTCAAAGGTCTCTCCTAGTGTATCTATTTTTTTCTATTTTTTAAAATTATTATACTTTAAGTTCTAGGGTACATGTGCACAACGTGCAGGTTTGTTACATATGCATACATGTGCCATGTTGGTGTGCTGTACCCATCAACTCGTCAGCACCCATCAACTCGTCATTTACATCAGGTATAACTCCCAATGCCATCCTTCCCCCCTCCCCCCTCCCCACAATAGGCCCCGGTGTGTGATGTTCCCCTACCCGTGTCCAAGTGATCTCATTGTTCAATTCCCACCTATGAGTGAGAACATGCAGTGTTTGGTTTTCTGTTCTCAGCAAACTATCGCAAGTATATCTATTTTTTAACCTCTGAGGATTACTATAGGAACATAGGGCACACAGAAATAAGATGCACCTTATATGTGATTGGATGTGGACTGAAACACTGACATAACTTTTTGTTCTAGCTCCAATCCCAGTCTCAGCTTGACTCCTTTAAACAGTATAGTGAACTATTCTTGTATGTTGCCTGAGTTCAAATCCAAGCTCCACCACTTACTAGCTACATGGGTTCAAGAACTCATTCTGCTTTCTGCAAGCTTTTTTATTTTCCTTTTTTCTTTTAGAGGTGGAGTCTCGCTCTGTTGCCCAGGCTGGAGTGCAGTGGCGTGATCTTGGCTCACTGTAAGCTCTGCCTCCTGGGCTCATGCCATTCTCCTGCCTTAGCCTCCCGAGTAGCTGGGACTACAGGTGCCCGCCACCATGCCCAGCTAATTTTTTGTATTTTTAGTAGAGACAGGGTTTCACTGTGTTAGCCAGTATGGTCTTGATCTCCTGACCTTGTGATCCACCTGCCTCAGCCTAAGCTTCAAATTTTTAACCAGTAAAAAGGAGATAATAATTGTAGCTGCCTCACAGGGCTTTTGGAGAGATTAAATGAGCACCCACTAGTATCCTATAAATATTAGCTATTGTGGTTACCGTCAAGAGTACTCAGGGACATTTTAACTAGGTGCCCTGGGGTAGCTTTACGAAGGGAATGGATGGTAGGCATGTTAAGGGATCTGATGGTATCACACCAGGCTGTAAACTCCATGGGGGCCAGGATTGTGCCTTGCTCACTTATTTCCCTATCCTCAGTGCTTGGAACATAGGAGGCACCCATAAATATTTGAAGAATTAATGAGGCAGATGACCTAAGTTCTAGTCCCAGTTTTGCTACTTTTGGTCTTGGGCAAGTTATTTACCTTCTTGGATTCTGAGTTTTTACATTTATGAAATGAGAAACAATCTTTCAGAAATAGCTATAGAACTAGTCAGCTGGTACTGTGTGCTTCCTATATGCCAGACACTGGCTAGGTATGTCCCAGGGGCTACGTTGTCTGATTTTTCACAGCATCCCTGGGAGGTAGGTGCAATTACTGCTCTGTTTTGTAGCTGGTGTAACTGATATTTAGAGAGGGCAAGAAATGTATCAGAGTGACAGAGCTACTGAGTAAAGGAGATGAGGTTTGCAACCAGTTAGACTGGTCCCATTCTCTGTGGATGCGCTATGCCTCATAGAGACTCTGGAATAAAGCAGGAACTCAAAATGTAGCCTCTGCTACTGCTTTTGTTATTAGTAAGATTTTTTTCCTGTGACACTTGGCCCAAGGGAAACGTTCAGTCAGTCTAGTCATCTCTATGCTTATAACAATGTGTCCATACTTGAAAAAGCCCAGTCAGAACTCAGAGGCTGAGATTTCTCTGTGTGTTTGACACCCTGGCCAGCATACTGATTTGAAAATTGAAGTAAACACATGTCTTCAGAATGATTTTAGTTGCGCACTTGCTAGTAATTTCCACAGGCAGCCAACCAGGAAGGCAAGAGAGGTTGACACTCCTGGGGAGCTCTGAGTGATCTGGCAAGATGGGGATAAAACATCATAAAGGCAGATGCCTGAGCCAGACCCTGCCTCCCTGATACGGGATGGCAAATTATAAAGTTGGGGTAAAGCTTGAGAGGGATAGGATCTTTGAGGTCATCTAATCCCAGTGAGGAAAGGGGACCAGAGTGACAAGGATATTCAGAACTATGGAAGGGGTGGTGATGAAAGGTCACTGATGAAGCTATGGAAGGGACTGCATGAACAACCCCTAAAGTGGGCACCCATGGTTTGTGCCAGGCCAGCATCCACTCCTCCATTTTTTGGTGACAGTTATCTTGGTTTAGGGAACCACCCACACAAGTTAAATATGTTGACCTAAAGCTGATGCTGTCCTTACTGCACTGTGCTAGCACTGCTCAAGGCTGCCCTACCCTCTTATTAATAGATAAATCCTGCTAGCCAGTCCATGCAAGAGTTCCTACACTTGCTTCCCACAGCTGCATTGGGAAATCCAAAGATGGAAGATGGAGCCTGGATTTCTCTAGTCTTCCAGCAAAGTCACATAATACAAGTACTTTTCTCTCGTGGTAGCATTGTGGGGCTTGTTCAGCTAAGATACCAAGTATTGAAGCAACGGGAGAATGATCAGAGAATTACACAGGAGGTGCGCAGAGCTGGTTATATGTTCCTATTATTAATGTCACTATCCCCAACCTGGCCCCAGCAGTGACTATATTGTTTTTTATACTCAGCAAAAAAGCTACGAAACACCATTAGTGAAAGCCAAGTATTTTTCAAAACAATCCTCTAGAGGATATACTTATTGAAGCATTGTATGTAAAAGGAAAAGACTTAAATCAACCTAAACATTCATCTATAAGGAGCTGGTTACATAAATTTTGGTACATTTCTACTATACAATATTATGTGCCATTAAAAAGAATAAGTAATGGTTTTGTATACTAATATAACACAATCTCTAAGAAGTAACAGGTGAATAAAACCACCTACAGAGACTGGTGTATCACTTAGGTTATAAAAAAATAAGGGGCATCCACATGTGTATTTGTATGGATATAGACTCTCACTGGAAGGATACACACATACAAAGTGGTTGCTTTAGGGGAGGAAAGTGGAGAGGCCGTAGACAGGTTCTACAGAAAGCTTTTCAGTAAATATTCATAATGCATTAAACATGCTTTCTACCATGTCCACGTATTATCTATTTAAAGTAAACACATAAGTAATTTTAAAGCCATAATAAATAGTTCTTTATAAAGTATAAAACGTCACTTGGAAACAGCATCTGAACTTTCCTCCATCTCTCAATCCCAATGAGGAGGCAGCATTTAAAAGCATTTTATTTTCTCCCACAGTAGAGACCACAGCTCCAAGGCTGGAAGAAAGACTGTTCCAATCCTACAATATCCTTCCTTAAGAGATTTGATGGCACAAAGTGAGAGGAAGAAATTGTCCAAACTCCTACTCATTCAGTATTTCTTCAAAAACTCATAATAGAGCGAAGAAGAGGCTGGAAGTCAGTGTCTCCCCTCTATTTTAAGTATCTGGGATGCAGAAGCATCCAACTCTATCTCCACAAGCCCACTTGATTGTCAACTGGGAAGTTACGGACCAGAGGATGTCACATCCAGAGAGCATCAGCTCTGGGCAGGACAATCCATTGTGGTACGAGTAACTTCTATTCATAATCACTTTTATCCAAAAAGATTTACTTATTTTAAATTACAGATATGTTATAAATACATATACACATAGTAAGGGCATATTCTGAAAAGTTATTGCTAATAGGGGTGCACTGTCAAAATATTTAGAAGACCACTTTTCGGCTAATTCCAGAGAGGCAAAAGGCACAGTGACAATAACACCACTGTTAAAGTCAGGTGGATTTGTATCTAAATCCCAGCTCTGTTCCTTGTTAGCTGTGCTACCCTGAGTAAGTGACTCTGCTTCTCTATGTGTAATTCATTGCTTATAAAAATGGGATAATAGAAGTAGGCATCTTAAGAGTGACTATGGTGAAGACGGAATGGAATAAAGCCTGTGCGGCATTGAAGCAAAGGGAGAATGATCAGAGAATTACATAGGAGGTGTGCAGAAGCTGGTTATGTGTTCCTGTTATTAATGTCACTATCCCCAACCTGGCCCTAGCAGTGACTTCATGGTTTTTATATAATCAGAAAAAGGCTACTAAACAGCACCAGTGAAAGCCAAGTACTTTTCAAAACAATTCTCTAGAGGATATACTTATTCCTGCATTGTATATACAAGGAAAAGATTTAAATCAACCTAAATATTCAGAATAGCTCCCGCTGATTCCTACCCCCTAAGATTTACACCCTTCTGTCTTCCCCTGGCCTTGAGCAGATATAGTAACTTACATCAGTGAACATATTAGGCAAAAGTGATGGGATGTCACTTCTATAATTAGGTTACAAAAGATTGTGACTTTCCTCTTGCTAACCATCTCTCTTACTCTTTTTGTGTATATGCCCTAAAAGAGAGGGCAAGCTGGCAAGGAACTGAGGGAAGTCTCTGGAAAATGGCTGGTGAGGAACTGAGATGCTCTGTGCAACAGCCTTGGAGGAACTGAGTGTGACTAATCACCACGTCAGTAAGCTTGGAAGTGGATCATTCCCCAGTCAAGCCTTCAGGTGAGCGTGCAGTCTTGGCTAATACCTTGATTGTGTCCTTGTAAGAAACCCCTGAGACAGAGAACTCAGGTAAGTTGCTCAAAGATTCCTGACCCATAGAAACTGTAAAATAATATGCATTATTCTTTTAAGGCATTTAATTTGGGGGATAATTTGATATTCATCAATAGACAAATAAGGTAGCCTGCAAGTACTTAACAATGGATGCTGTATAAAAGCTCAGTAAAAGCTGTGGTATGGAATATTACATAGCCAATGTATGGCTATGCCCTTATCTCATACCCATGGCAGACATCACTGATCACAAAATATTTTCTCGTGGTGAATCCAGATGCAGTCTCAGAATATTAACACTAAAGTCCAGGAAGCTATCAACTCTTCAAATAAAACCAATCCTGATCTAGTCAGTACTTATCATCTCTTTACTCTAATATGTAATATTCCTTTAATGGGAGACAAATTCTTTCCTTCATGGTGAGAGATAGTACTACAAATTATTAGAACAAATCTTTGAATGTATACAAAATATAAATGACTGACATTTCATTTCAAGAATATATTTTCCTCTAGAGGAGGGCAAGAGAGATTGAGAGTACTGGAAACCTTAAGAGAATGGAGGAGATAAGCCCAGAAGTAGAAGCTGGGAGCATGGAAGCTCTCCTTATCTCCCTTTTTAAACTGTGATTTAGCCTTTTAATAGGGTTGCCATATAAATATATATGGTGTTTTGGTGATTTCATAGAACATAATTTATTCTTTTTTATACAATAGCATCATTTAATCACAATACTAGCAATGTATTTGTTTCAGAAATGCAGGCAGTTGAGATTAACCATATACAAAACTATAAGGTAGTATGTTAAGACTTAAACATCTAGAAAATGGTTTCCAGACTTAAAAATAGTTGTTAAATCTTCTTTGATCATACTAAAAACTTCACTTCTATCTTTGCATCTTGTTGGCGTTATTTCCAGGAACATTTTTTTCCCCCTTTACTCCAGTGTACTGTGTAATAACTGGATCCCCAAACTGAACACTCCTGAAACTTTTTCCACTCAACCACAACAGTATTTATTCTTAATTTCAATAGATACTTTTAGATTCCAGCAATTGTTTAGAATTCATGATCTACTCAGGACCATAAATTGTGACGGCATCATTAAAGTGACTACAGATTTTACTGCACTACATTCTAGGGAGACTTTTTCCTTTGATTTCATAGTAAATGTGTCACATGTGTTGCATTTATCCAAATTCAATGCATAAAAGTAATAGCATGTTTATATCTTAAGGGCTGCCATTTTGAACAAATGAAGGAATGGAGGGGAAGTTGCTATGAAAATGATGAAATTGTCTAAGGAGTAAACTGTTTTGAAATAGGGAACATTTCCTTCAACTCAGTATGCAATGTGTTCTTTGCCCAGTACAATAATAGTGTGGGCTATTTAAATAATGTACTTTTAGTATTTATGTGCTTCATTTTGTTGGTTAAAGCAGAGAGATCTCTTGAAAATAGGAAGAAATCCAGGTGAATGATCACAAGGAATTGCCCTTTAGGTCCATAACGTGCATATGAAATACCTGGGGATGTTGAGACAATGTGTATTTGGACTCAGTAGGCTGGTCTGGGTGAGGCCTAGAATTCTGCATTTCTAAGGAGGTAGTAGATGCTGTGGGTGCTGCTGGCCTGCAGATCTCACTTTGAATTGCCAAATAGAAATCTCCCTTTTTCCTTGGGGATATTTGAAAGATTTTTAGGTCAATGTTGCTCTATGTCCAGGAGACTGTGGCGTTGCTGGTTTGTGATGGGTACAGGGTATCTGTTCAGTTAGCTCTTTTGCTGGGCACAGAATTGCAGACAGACATTAAGTGAGTTAGGGAAATTGAAAACCACCCTTGCTGTTCTGGGAAGGATGACAAGAATTCAAGAAACTTAGGTAAGATCCTGAATGATATGATAGAAAACATCTTTGGAAATAGAAAAGGCAAATAAATATTGTTTATGGAAAGAGAGAAATATTTCATTTTTCAGTGTGTTTTGGAGCAACTGAAATTGGCACAACATAACAGAACCCATCCATTTTGCAATCTATAGAATTCAGTATAAAGTCACATGTCCAAGTTTATTCCTACTTTAATTTTCATAATCGTACAGCAACCTGTCTTGTTTAAAAATGGAAGTAAAATATAAAAATAAGTCAAATGCTGGTCATAAAAATAGGTTGACCTTGAGGCTGGGGTTGAGTGGTTTACATTAAAGATACACTCTTGACTGACAAGGATGATCCATTTACTACAACCTGCTCCTTATACAATAATTTCTGAGGCAGAATTAATTTTTGCCTTAGAACAGTAGAGTAACACCTAAAATTGTATGGTTCTAGATTTTAATTGTTGTGGGATGGAAAGTATTATATATAAAAGAGATACTGGGGGTTGAGTTAGAAGACTGGGAAGATAATAGATTCCCTAGATATGTCACTCTTCAGGAAGTTTCTTGAAAATCTTTTCCTTTCAGGAAATATTTTCTATATAATTTATTCACTCTTTCACCCAAAAAATGTTGAAATGCAGTACATATATTAAGCACTTGCCATATATTGGTCAGTAACAGCAACAACCACCAGAACTGGCTCCTGCCCACAGGGAGTTTACAGTCTAGACAAGGCACAGATAGACACTGCTGAAGTAAACACTAAAACAAATCTAATGGTTGTCTGCAATAACAGCAGTTTTCTTATTGTTCTGTGACAACTCGGTATAAAAATGTGGCATCAGCAAAGGTCACATTTATTGCACTTTGTCCCCATTTTCTTCTTCCATACACACACACACACACCCCCCCCATAGGAGCCCAGCCTCACAGGCATATCTGAGCCCCCAGAAAGGATCATGCAGTGTCAATATTCTAGTCCTCTGTGGTTCTTCCTTCCTGTCCCTGACCTAGCAATGACTCTTCAAGGAGCTTACTAAAGAGACAACAATATGTGCAGAGAAAGATCTCTGTGCACAAGTATGCTTTCATATAATTAAAAATAGTGACGATATAGCTAAGAATGACAGGTATAGTTTAAAAGAGTATTGAGTAAACAAATTATCATTAATTCCTGAGATGCAATACTAATCAATGGTAAAAAAATGATGTGTACATACACACACACACAAATTACAAAGGAAATATGTCTATAATATTGAGTTCACAAAGCAGGTTTGAGAATAGCTTGTATAAAAGGATCTCACTATGTAACATTGTATTCATGTGTGTTATGTGTTTATACATAACAGGTATTTCCATTATATAGAGGTATATACACACATATATTGCAAATTACATGTACACATGTAAGTTGTATACCTCCAGGGGGACTTTTTAATTCAAAGGACATTTTTTATTTTTATTTTCTTCCATAAGTTATTGGGGTACACTTTGGTTACATAAGTTCTTTAGTGGTGATTTGTGAGATTTTGGTGCACCCATCACCCAAGCAGCGTACACTGCATCATATTTGTAGTCTTTTATCCCTCACCCTCCTTCCACTCTTCACCCCAAGTCCCCAAAGTCCATTGTATGATTCTTATGCCTTTGTGTCCTCATAGCTTAGCTCCCACATATCAGTGAGAACATAGGATGTTTGTTTTCCAATTCCTGAGTTACTTCACTTAGAATGATAATCTCTAATGTCATCCAGGTCACTGCAAATGCTGTTAATTCATTCCTTTTTATAGCTGAGTAGTATTCCATCATACACACACACACACACACACACACATATACACACATATATATACACACACACATATATATACACACACACATACACATACACATACACACACACACACACACACCACCCACCACAGTTTCTTTATCCACTCATTGATTGATGGGCATTTGGGTTGGTTCCATGATTTTGCAATTGCGAATTGTGCTGCTATAAACATGTGTGTGCAAGTATCTTTTTCATATAATGACTTCTTTTCCTGTGGGTAGATACCCAGTAGTGGGATCGCTGGACCAAATGGTAGTTCTACTTTTAGTTCTTTAAGGAATCTCCACACTATTTTCCATAGTGGTTGTACTAGTTCACATTCCCACCAGCAGTGTAGAAGTGTTCCCTGTTCAATGCATCCAAGCCAACATTTACCGTTTTTTGATTCATTCTTGCAGGAGGACTTCCCTCTATGTATATACACACATCCTGTGTCCCACTTATCATCGTGGCTCATCAGGGAGCTGAAATTGAGGAAAATAATAGTAGCTAATCCACCTTGGCCAGGTAGCATATTTGTATGATAGCTGGAAGCTTCGAAGCCCAAGTGGTGTGGATCTTTGAGGCAGATCAATAAAAGACAGATTTTGGGACAGGAAAGTCTTTCTGAAACTCTTGAATTACTTCCTATAAATGACCAAATATAATGCCATACACAGCTCACAGGAGACTCTTAAAACTGAATGGTGAGATCTTGCGAAATGATCTTCTTTTGGCTGCACAAAGCAATTGCCTATACTTGAATGGTGGTAAGCAATGCTTGAGACAATGAATTTGAGAGTCCTTTTTAATAGAATGAACTCTTGCAGGTAATTTTCAGGCAACAACTCAAATTCTTTAGCTGAAAAACTAATTTTTAGCTTTTGTTTTCCTGTTGATGTGTTTTTCAGGCAGGTGGAGGATTTTCTTAAGCATTCGGTATCTGCAGAGTTATGCACATCTTTGTGAAGAGCCCAGACAAATTAGAAAGTCAAATTAGCAATGCATATTTAATACTGTTTTGTAGTTGTTGTTGTTTTTAAGTTGGCAGTGATGTTTACTCTTTGAGGGGGAGTTTATAATTATGCAAATTGGAGAAACAGTCTGCATATGGTATAATGATAATGCCTTGGGTTTTGTAGCTAGAGTCTTTCTTTCATTTTACCCATGACTAGAGGGGAGGTTAGCCAAGTCTGGTGCCTGCTTTCTCTGCCATGATGGAGTATATGAGGTCTTGGAACTTGAATAACTTTATAAGCTTTCTTCTTAGAGGAAATACTGTTGAGATTTTCATAGTATCATCTTATAGTAGACACTATTGATTGCCTTTACAATTACTACTCATTCTTCCTTTATTCTTTCTAATAAGATTTTAATTTTGTTTATATATCCACTTTTCTCCACACAACCACGTAGTTCAGGGAATGTAAGTCCCATTCTTAACACCAAGAAGGGACTAGCAATTAGTCTAAACCAATCATGGTTATTCCATTTGCTTTGCTAAGGACTGGTTTAGGCAAGGGTGTGTAACACATTTCCGGCCAATAAATGTGAGAGGAAGTTTGTTGGATATTGATGAGACAGTCCATTGAAGAAGTCATAATCCAAGTCTTGGTAACATTACTGATTTACTCCATTGGCAATCTATGGACCTCTCTTACCTTAGGACTTCTTATGAGGGCCAAAAACTTTTTTCTTTTTATTTAAGCCACCTTGAATATCTACTTTCTGTTATTTGTAGCCAATAGCACATCTTAAGTGATATATACTTTGACAGGTCCTATGTTGTCTGGGGAATATATACAATGGAGAAAGTTTAAGCCATCTACTTGGCAGCTGACATACCAGATCAGTTGATGTTTATTTTACTGGGTTGGAGGAAGAAATAGCGGTGGTGTTTTTTTGTTTGTATGTTTTGTTTTTTGTTTTTTGAAATTTAGACTCAGAGGGTACATGTGCAAGTTTGTTTCATTGGTATATTGAGTGGTGCTGAGGTGTGGGCTTCTAATGACCCCAATGCTCAAGAAGTAAACATAGTACCTGATAGGTAGTTTTTCAAGTCTTGCTCCTCTTTCTCCTTCCCTCCTTTTTGAATTCCCAGTGTTTATTGTTCTCATCTTTGTGTCCATGTGTAAGAAATGGTAGTTTCTCATCTTGGCAGTGGAAAGGAGTTCATATCTTCACTGAATGAGATGAATAATAGGAAAAACTACTTACCCTTCACACTGTTGCTTTCATTGAAACAAATGTCACTAGTCGGTTCTGATTCTCTTGTCAAAGGAAGCCTGCATGACACAGGAGAGAAAAGAAATACAAAATATACAATCTCATTTTAGTATCAGCAATAATCAATTATTTTGCCCTTTTCTCTTTAACTGGATGGCTTTAGCTTTAGACACACTTTATAGAGCAAGTTGAATAGATTCCCAGGGAGCTGTCTCAGTAGAAACATTTTATTCCTACCAGGGAATCAGGTCTGCTACTTTATCTTCCACCATGCAGAATGCAAATTATGTTCCCATAGATCCTCAGCTAAATGCTTAATTGTTCCATGAAATGTGTGCCGGTCCAGCCCCTCAGTGCATTTCATCTTTTTTGTCACATTGACTGGTTTCAGAATGGGCATGGGATTTCAGGCCAATGAAAGTCAATTCTGAAACTTGTGTTGAAATTGTAGTAGAAGGTCTCTTTCTACTGTACTTGCAATGATGGAGACCTAGAGCTGCTGGAAGCCAACATGGGAAATCAACACTGCAGTTTTGAGCGAGAGATACCTAGCTTTGATGTTATTTGGACCCCCAGATTTAACTATGATTGAATTTTTCAGTTGTGTGAACCAACACATACCCTTCTCTGCTGAGGCTAGTTTTTGTTTTTCTCTTAAGCCATTGGGTTTTCTGTTTTTCTTATTAAAAAAAAATCCTCACTAATATAGAAAACAGGGCAGGTACGATCATTTTCACTTCATAGAGTATGAAATAGAAGCTCAGAGAGAGGTCAGGGTGGGAAAATTCAAGACTCCTATTCAAGGGCTCCTTCCATTCCATTCTACTGCCTGACTCATTCAGTAATTCATTACAGTAACATGGAAAGAGTTGACACACTCATTGCTAACTTTACTGACTTTTAACATTTCCGCTTTGGAGACAATGAAGTTTTCTTCCACAAGGCTACCAAGTGAGATAACCTATATTATTTTAGCAAGGTAAAGATTATTCACACGCATATGCACGCACACATACTCTACAAAAGGCCACGGTAGGTACTTTAGATTTGGGCAGAAGATCTCCCTATAGGGTCTGTCCAAGATGCAACTTGGTTCTTGTTGAAACCCTCACTCTCCAGGGGACATCTGAGCTAAGTCAATGGACAGCCTCGGCCTCCTCAGTCTTGTCCTGATTTTGGTCATCTGCATGCCAGCTCTCTGGTGGCCTGTGACTAATCACAAACAAACTCTCCACCCAGCTGACTGACCTGCCAAGGGCCCAGTTCATTCTCAGTGAGTCACTAAACAGAGGTCACAAAGAGAAAGTCCATAGCCCAAATCCTGCTCCTTGATGGGTTTTGACACACACACACACACACACACACACACACACGTTATTTGGACTACATTCACACATTGAAAATTTTTACTTAAGGTTAGATTTCAGCTTCACATTAAAAAAATTCCAAAAAGCTGTCAACATTATTTGCATTCCCACGCAATGACACCAGCTGAATCTGAGTGGTGTCTACAGGGTTCAGGCAGGGCACATTTACTTCATTCACCTTATTTCCTCATCTGTCCTCCTTTACTCATTTCTGCCACATACCTGGCTGTGTTTTCAACCCTTGCCCCAACCTTCCTACAACCTGTTATTGTTGGCTAAGTTAACTGAGATGCCACCTTGCCCTCCAGTGGCCGTGTCTGGAAGCAGCCTGGGTCCAGCCAGGTTTCCACCTCAGCTTCCAGTCCCTCCATAAATAAAATGGCACCACTGTGTGACTTTTTAATTTTCTCTTATCCTTGTTAAATCTTCCAAGTTCTCTGTAGAAAGTAGGAATTATCTATTTAAATCAGAAAAAGAAGTTAATAAATGCTCTTGTGAAAATAAAACTTCCCTGTGTCCTGTGTGGGGGGCAGGAATTTGGGGAGGCTGTATGGTGGAATCAGCTAGGCACTGGAGGAGGTGTCAGAAGATTGGGATACTCTATGATCTTTTATACATTATTTCTGTCTCTTGACTTCGGTTTCCCTATCAAATAAGGAAGCCAGGTATGCTAGATCAGAAGCTATAAATTGGCGGCCCCACAGGCCATATCCAGCTAATAGATGGTATTATTCCCCCTTATTAATTAGATGCCAACAGCTAAAAAGAATGTTTCAATTAACAATCCAGATTACAGACTTCTTGGAACTGTCTAGCAACAATCAACAATGGTCCAGTGATGGTTAGATGGGGTAAAGTTTTGCTCCAGTCCTCATCAACTTCCTAGAGGTAATACATTCACCTTCACCACCTGTTTTATTTGTTACATTGCCCCTGCCATTATAGGCATTTGCTCTTCCTAGTCTCCAGTGAGATGACCTCTAGAAACCCTTTAGCCCTCATTGTGTGAGTGGAGGCTGGTGCTCTGAGGGTTAGAGACAGACAGTCTGGAGAAGAGGAAAATGTTCTGAGCAAAAAGCTCACCCTGGGACATTCCAGTAAACCTTAATGAATTGCTCCTCCTCCCTACTTGGCCAAGAGTTGGAACAGCAAGACGCCTAGGTCTTTATGAAGGTCCCACTACATGGTTAAACCTAAAAAGGCAACAGTGGGTTTTGAAAGTAGAAATATTCTTCCGTTGGGGTTGCTAGCTGATTCTCTAAGTAATTTGCAATTCAAGTGTCTCTTTGTTTTGTATGAAAATTTGCTGCTATCTGGAAAGTGGGGAAGAGCTAAATTGCATCCTGCTGGTTTTACTTTGGCTGTATCAAAAAAGAAACTGTTAATCTGGTTCCATAATTAACTTTCCTATTCTAAAAAGGCCCTGGGAGAGAGTCCAGAGGGTGGCTGTCAACTCCCTGCCTCTCTTCTCAATAACTCCTTTCAATAGGATGCCCTGAAAGGAGAATGATTCCAGGTGGGGATTGGTCTTGATTTTCTAATTTTTCTTCTCCTTTATCACCATCCAACCACTATTTAGTGAATAGCTACAGTGGGTAAGGCCCTGTGCTGACCAGTTGTGGGCATAAAAATAAATAAATCCCTGTGGAGCTGCCAGAGAACATAAGTAAGTTAACTTTCCATCCATCCATCCATCCATCCATCCATTCATTCATCCAAAATGAATGAGCAGATGAATATAGAAACAGGTTTCTATATTATGCCAGACACTGTGCTAGGCATCAGTATGTGACACATACAAAGATGACTTAATCAACATTCAAGAATTCTAAAGTGAAGAGATGAATTCTGACTAGAGCCTCAATAGTTGGCCTCATGGAGAAGATAGCATTTACATTTACTTTGGCCCGTTGATATTTATGTGCATGCATGCATGAGTGCACACACCCTCGTGTACATGCACACATGTACATGTGCATGACATGCTGGCGAGACAGGCTAATTGATTCAAGTAGAGGTATGTAGGCTGGGAATTCAGTTTGACCATCACCGGGAGACCCCTTTAGCAGTAGAAGCGGGTTTGAACTAACATTAAGTGCTAACAAATTTGAGTACAGCCATGCCACATTTAATAACAGAAATGCATCATTAGGTGATTTTTTTATTGTGTAAACACCATAAAGTGCACTTACACTAACCCAGATGGTAAAGCCTACTCTACACCTAGGCTATATAGTCTAACCTACTGTTACTAGGCTACAAACCTGTACGGCATGTTACTTTACTAAATACTGTAGGCCATTGTAACAAAACAGTAAGTATTTGTGTATCTAAACATAGAAAAGGTACAGTAAAAATATGGTAGTATAATCTTATGGGACCACTATTGTGTATGTGGTGTGTTGACTGAAATGTCATTTTGTGGCACGTGACTGTACTGCTAGGCACTGTGCTAAGCATTTGCATCTATTATCTTAATGAAATTTCATGATGCCAAGCATAATCATTGGCTACAGACTACAGATAGGAAACAGACTTAAGGAACAGGGAACACATTGACAGAATAGATAGTGGAGGTGAGACCTGGGTTCATGTCTGATTTTAAGCACAAAGTTTAACTTCTAGGCAATATAGCCCAGCAGGGGGTTGGGGATGGGGAACCAAAGAAGGACTTAGGTACCTGTCAACCAATCAAGCAGTCAGTCAATCAACAATGTATTCATTTATTCATGCAAATACTGTATATGTTCGCTGAGTACTCTGGAGGTTGGGTATAAAGAAAACAAAATAGGCAAATCCCTTGTCCTCTTGGAGCTTCCTTCCCAGGGACCTCACACTGAAGTGCTTCCCTCCTCCAAAGTGCACAAAGGAGAAAGTATAATGAGGCCAGAGTTAATCTCCAAGTTGATCCCCCAGAAGACTACTCATTGGCTGACCTTTGCCTAGTTCCATCCAGATAATTTAGATGTTACCCGGTTGCCTTATTTTCTTTAAGGGACATTTGTTTTCTCTTTTCTCTTCTTTCTGAAATTACTGCCTTGGGTATGATACACCTATTTTCCAATCTTATCCTCAATTGCAACTTGAAAAAAATCTGTAAAGAAGTTGCTGTTTGCAACCCACTCAACAAATCTAAGTACTTTTTCAGTGTTGCTTAGACTATTTTAGGTCTGGCTTTGAGGAAAGTTAGAGAGAAACTCTAGTCTTAACCCTGGTCCCCAGTTCACATCTACCTGAGAAAAGCACTCCCAGAAGTCACCAAATTCTGCCTTAAACATAGCCCCTGAAACATCTATTAGGTGTCTTTTATGAGTTGGTGCATAACTCCCAAGATAAATGAGGAATCACTCAAAGACACTGCCTTATTCCTGAGAATTAGAACTGGGCAGGAGTTCTGACTGTCAGGGCTATATGTAAGCATCAAGGGGAAACTACCCTTTTAATTATTGCACCTGTGAATGAGGAGGACAGTTGAAACAAGATCATAAGTTGACAGAAGGATGAGGTTGCCTAAGGAACCTTGTATTCTCTGACAGAATAATGGCTCCCTGAAGATGCCCATTCCTTAATCCCCAGACCTGGGGAATATGTTCCATCACATGGCAAAGGGAACTTTGCAAGTGGAATTAAGGTTACAGGACTTAAGATTCGGAGATGATGCTGGATCATCGGGGTTGGCCCACTGTAATCACATGAGTCCTTAAAGGTGAAAGAGGCAGGCAGAAGGGCTGATGCATTACACGATGATGGAAGTAGCAGTAGGAGAGATCTAAAGTGAGAGAGAGACTGGACCCACTGTTGCTGGTTTGAAGATGGAGGAAGGAGGTCATGAGCCAAGGAATCTGCGCAGCATCCAAAAGCTGGGAATAGAACTCAGGTGAAAGCAAGCAAGGAAATATAGGACTGCAGTCCTACAACTGCAAGGAACAAAATTCAGCCAACAACCTAAATAAGAAAGAATACAAATTTTCCCCTAGCACTTCTAAAAGAGAGCACAACTTTGCCAATATCTTGATTTTAGTCTAGTGGGACCCATGCTGGACTTTTGACTTACAGAACTGTAAGATACATAAAGCTGTGTTGTTTTGAGCTTCTACATTTGTGGTAATATGTTAGGGTAGCAATAGGAAATGAATATGCTGACCGTTGGTTGAACCTCTATCCATTGGTAAGTGTGATCTAGGAGCAAGTGCAGCTTGAAACCTGCCTGTGCTCAGTAGGAATTGCTGTCATTAAACATGGCATAAAATCCAAAATGACAGTGACTTAAACACCTAAAGTCTTGTTTTTTTTGCTTCAAACAAGTCTGGAGATAGGCAGTCCAGGGCCTTCCACTATGGTGGTTCTATGGTGTCATTAGGAAAGAAGGACGATTCTGACTTTCTGCTGTCACTTCCAGGGTTAGTGCTTATTCTTCTGATCCAAAGTGGCTATCAGAGCTCTAGCCATCACACCTCAATTACAGGCAGCAGGACGAAGAAAGTGCAAAGGAAGCTGTTGCATTAAGAATACATCTCAGTAGCTGTTTACGATACTTGCACTTCTACCTCATTGGCCAAAACTTGGTCACGGGATCACATATAGCTCTATAGAAGGCTAAGGAGGATAATACACTCAACGAAAAGTTAGGATTCTTATCACTAAGGAAATAAGAGAGAATGGACTTGGAGAGAAAACTGACAATATCAGCCTTTGTGTGGTCATTTTTGTGGGATTACTGGATGGTTCTCAAAGGGCCACAGCTATTAAAATGACTGTAGCTAGGATGCAAGCTTTTCCCTTCCCACCAATCAAAGGCCCTTCTCTCCCTCTTTACAGTCCATTCTCCTAACTCCAATTTCCAGTCTACCTTAGTCCTATCCAGTGTTAAGGGCCCATTTCAAATCTTACCTCCTCCAATAAGTTATCCTAAATTCTACTCAGAGGAAATAAATCCCCGCTTCCCTAAACTTTCATAAACTGGGTTATATGTACCCCTTGTCACACTGCATTTTATGTGGGCATTGCTACTGCCTTCTGGAATGCAGGCCATCCTATTAATCACAGTTGCATTTCCCACAATGCCTCAAACACAGCATGAACTCAATATATGCATGACATATCAGAGAATGTGATCTTGCCCCCCAGCATCCATAGTGTCCCTTTTATTTTAGAAATAAACCCCCTTCCTGGAACTAAGTGTTATCTGGGTACGTTGGTTATGCAGCTAGAGACTTCAGAGTCAAATCTCCTTTGTGGTTACGTGGAAGCATGTGACTATGTTAGGGCCACTGGAATATGAACAGGCATGGTATTTGCAGGTTCTGAGTCACCTCTCTGAAGACAATTCTACTTGCCAGGACTCTTTCCCCCACTTCTTTCCTGTTGGCTGAAAACAGTACAGCAGTCACCTTGGACCCAGAGATGGAAGCCACGTGCCAAGGATGGCAGAGCCAACCAGTCAGCTTGTGACTCAGGACTATCTGCAGCTGTCTACTTGCCCTAGATTTCCTACCCACCTTTGGATGTGAGGATACACACACTCTCTCTTCTAAGCTGCTTACTTGGTCTTCGGGGTAATGGTTTACCTGTGTCTTAATTCATCCACATGATCAATGTAATTGGTCACTCATGGCCTGTGGGTCGAATCTGGCTTCCTTTCTACGTGTCGTTTTCTAGGAGGGTGGCACTAACCCTAAAATGACATGACCTAAAACACACAACTGAACACACACATGCCATGCTCTCAAAGCAGTTCAGAGCACTTGATGGAGGTGTGGTTCAGCCTCTTGCATCCTGCTTAGCCAGGATGGCTAAGGAAACAGATTTGTGCCTAGCATTTTATTATTTCTGCTGGAGTCACTCTTGAAAATATTTTTAATCAGGAGTATGTTCAGACTTCTTAAATAATGTTTTGCACCAACATTTATTGCTGATTCATTCTTCTCAAACCAATCATTTTAGAAAATTGTCTTTTTGCTGCCTAAGTATTTTTTGCCATTTGAAACTTTGTCTTCAAAGTTTCATTTTATTTTTCTGCCATACCCTTTAGGAGCCTATTTTGACAATTCTGCTGAACATTCATTTCCTAGCTGACTATTAACAACAAAATGCCTTGTATCTGTATGTAGTTTTATTTTAATACATTCCAAAGCCTTTTACAATCTAATAGCACAATTATCAGAGAAGCCTGGCAAGTTATACAGCTTAAGTACTAGTATTTCCACTCTGTAGACCAACAGTCATTCAGAAGTATTTATACTGTCAATACAGTCATACGCTACATAACATCTTGATCAACAATGGATCATGTATGCAATGGTAGTCCTGTAAGGTTACAATGGAGTGAAAACTTCCTGTCACCTAGTGCCAACGTCATGGCTGTCACAACATCATATTGCAAGTACTTTGTTATAAATTTAGTGTAGCCTAAGTGTATGGTATTTATAAAGTCAACGGTAGTACACAGATGTTCTAGGCCTTCACATTCAGTCACCACTCACTCACCGACTCACCCAGAGCGATTTCCAGTTTTGTAAGCTCCATTCAGGGTAAGTACCCTAATGCAAGTATACCATTAAAATTTTTTTTCATACTAACTTTTTACTGTATTTTTCTGTATTTAGATACATGAATACCATTGTCTTACAATTACCTACAGTATTCAATAGAGGAACATGCTGTGCAGGCTTGTAGACTAGGAGCACTAGGCTGTACTATATAGCCTAGGTGTGTAGTAAGCTATACCACCTAGGTTTGTGTAAGGACACTCTATGATATTAGTACAAGGATAAATTGTCTAAAAACACATTTCTCAGAATGTTTCCCTGTCATTGACATGTGACTGTAATTTTTTATGGTAATAAAATGTCATTCTTTTAATTTATCCCATACATGTAATTGACAGTTTTTGAGGAGCTAATATGTGCTAGGAACTGTCCTCAGCACGAGGAACACAGTAATGAATTAGACAGACAATATCCCCGCTTCTAAGTATCAGGGGAGCAGTTAATGAATTGCTGCATTTTGAGCAGGATGGTGAATGTCTACTGCCTTGTCTGTCCTGCATCCCCCTCCTTCCTCTGGGCAACTGATTTCCTGCCGCTCCAATCCTGTGATTCTGATGGGGCTGCTGACCACAGAGGAAGGTAGACGATCCAGGTCTGGCTTTTCTTAATACTGCATTCCTCTGGCCACAGTGATTGTTTCAAGTGAAGTCACTTGACTTAAACCAAAGTCAATCAAAGTCTTTTCTGGGATTTAGAATTTAGAAAACAGGAAAAGATAGAAGTTCTTTGATTTGTCATCACTGGGCTGGGATGAGATAATCCTGGAGTAAACTGTGGTTGTACCTTTTGCCACATGGAGGAGGCCTTTTTGCAACAGAGGAAGCCTCGCTTTCCCCACCCAGTTGTAAGTTCTGGCTACATGGGTCTTCTGACTATTCCAAAAACATCAAACTCCTTGGCCTCTTAAGGCATTGTGTTTGGAATGGAATGCCTTCTCCAGCCTCTTTGCCTAACGGATTCCTTCAAGTCTCATCTAAATTTCACAGACCTTCTCTTATTCCTCTACTTAAAGTAGCATCATTGCCAATATACTCTCTCATAGCACAATGTTTATTTCATTCATACTATTTCCAAATTTCAAAATAGCACTTTTTTTTTTTTTTTACTGTTACTGTTATTGTCTGTTTCCTCCATATTGTATTATATTCCACCAATGCAAGAAATGCTTTTGTCTCATTATCTCCCCAGCACTATGCACATTGCCTGGCAGAGAGCCCTCAATATTTGTTGAATGAATGAGTGAATGAATGTATAAAAAGATGAATGCTTCTCACTGACTGTAAGGATGGAGGTCCATGTTAAGCTATTTCGTTTATCTTCTTACAAACCATCTTTTCAAAAAAAATCCTTATTCAAAAGAAAAAGAATATCTTGAGCTGAGTCTCAAACAGGATATCTCAATTGCAAAATATCTTTCTTAAAGTTTCACAGCTACCTAGACAAAAATATCTTCCCAACATTATAGGAAATTCCCACATTACCATGCATTTGGGTAAAACCATTGAAGACTGGAGTAGAGAGAAGCCTTGACTCAGATTGGTGTCTACTGTACTCTCCTGGGTAAGTCATTTCCTTTCTCTGTCCTAACGTTTCTTTACCTGGCTCCTTTGTTTTCTAGCACAGAGACTTGCAGCAATTCACTCATCTCTGAGCTCCAGGATAGTCATAATGAATAGGGGGGAAGAATAGTGCCCCCTAAAGAGATATGTCAACATGCCAGTCTTTGGAACCTATGAATTTTTTTTTAATTTGGGAGAAGGGTCTTTGCAGATGTGATTAACTTAAGGCTTTTGAGATGAGAGGATCATCCTATTCAGGTGAGTCCTAATTCCAATGACAAGTGTCCTTATAAGAGAAAGGCAGAGGGATATTTGAGACACAGTAAAAGGCGATGCAACCACAGAAACAGAGACTGATGTGATGTGGCCACAAGTCAAGGAATGCCAGCAGCCACCAGAAGCTGGAAGAGTCAAATAATGGATTCTCTCTTAGATCCCCCAGAGGAAGCATGGCTCTGTGAGATTTTAGACTTCTGGTCAGCAGAAGTGTAAGATAATGCATTTCTGTTGTTTTAGCCAACGAGTTTGTGGTAATTTATATGGCAGGGGTCATTCTGCCCCCTGAGTTCAGACCCCACATTGAGGTCAGGCTTTACTGTCACCACATTTAGTGACTTCACCACACCAACTCTAAAAACCAGAGATGCAGAGACAGAGACAGACAGGGAAGAAGGCCCCATGAAGGCAGAGGCAGAGGGTGGAGTTACAAGTCTACAAGCTAAGGAACACCGAGGGTTGCCGGCCATCACCAGAAGCTAAGCAGCAGCAAGAAAAGCTCCTCCCTTATACCCTCAGAGAGAGAATGGCCCAGCTGACTTTTTGATTTCAGACCTCTAACCTCCAGAACTGTGAGCAAATACATTTCTGTTGCTTAAAGTCACAAAATGTGGTGCTGTGTCATGACAGCCTAGGAAACTAATACATGGGGCAAGGAAAAGACTTTTTTTTTTGGGGGGGCAAAATCTCACTCTGTTGCCCAGGCTGGAGTGCAATGACATAATCTCAGCTCACTGCAACCTCTGTCTCCTGGGTTCAAGCAATTCTTGTGCCTCAGCCTCCCAAGTAGCTGTGATTACAGGGATATGCTACCATGACCAGCTAATTTTTGTACTTTTATTCGAGATGGGGTTTCACCATGTTAGCCAGGCTGGTCTTGAACTCCTGACCTCAGGTGATCCACCTCCCATGGCCTCCCAAAGTGCTGGGATTACAGGCCTAAGCCACCATGCCCGGCCATGAAAAGACTTATTTCATTGTTAGTGAAATGGAAATCCATCAAAGGGTGACAGGCACTAACAAAAGCTGATTTTGTTTGTTTTTCAGGCAAGTGTCTCGCCGGGTGCAGTGGCTCACGCCTGTAATCCCAGCACTTTGGGAGGCTGAGGTGGGCGGATCACGAGGTCAGGAGATCAAGACCATCCTGGCTGACACAGTGAAACCCCATCTCTACTAAAAATACAAAAAAAAAAAAAATTAGCAGGGCGTGGTGGCAGGCACCTGTAGTCCCAGCTACTCGGGAGGCTGAGGCAGGAGAATGGCATGAACCTGGGAGGCGGAGCTTGCAGTGAGCCGAGATCGCACCACTGCACTCCAGCCTAGGCTGCAGAGCGAGACTCTATCTCAAAAAAAAAAAAAAAAAAAAAAAAAGGAAAAAAATGGTGTCTTAAATGAGTAAAAAGTAGTCCTTGGGCTCAGAACACTTCCCCACATCTTTCCAAGGCTAAGATGCCTATGCCATTTGCAGTGTCCTCCACCATGGAACTGCCCTCTGAGCAGGGACAACGTGGCACACTGGGAGATTAGTCATCTGATTTAACCATCTCCACCACCAACCACTTGAGGTTTCAAAACATGTCCCTTCTATTTTTAAACAAGCAGCAGTCTACTTCTGCATTATAAATTTAGTTCCCTTTTCCCCAGATACCTGGTGAGGCCATGTGTTGTCCCTTGTCCTACTCCCTCTAGCCCCCTTCAGATCTAATGGAAAACATTACACAGTTCAAAGTCACTGTTAATTAATGCTGATGTTTGCTTTGCTGACGTTGGTATGAAATGTGCTTATTTGAGGGAGAGAGAGCATGTTTCTTCTAATTCTCAACACCACTTCCAGTATGAACCTAAAAATCAATGGATGACTGGATTCAGATGCACAATTACAGTCTGAATTCAGCCACTCACGAATGCTAGCACCTGACACTTGGGGAAAAACAGGTAACTTAGGAGGAAGAATGGCCAAATGGGGAAATAGGGTAGAAGCTAGAAGGTTCTGGAGTGCACAGCTTTCTGCAGCCTGACAGCATTTAGACTTCCAAGCTTAGTAGAGTTCTGGAGAAAATAATTTTCTTTATTCCTTAAAACTGATGGATTCACTCATAGTTCTCACCCATTCAAGATGAAGTTTCCTGACTGGGAATCTGAACCCCAGTCTTTACCAGTTGTAACAAGGAATTTTGAGTTAGAGCACTCAGTGCCAGTTACTGAACTAAATGCTGCATACGCTTCATATCATTTAAGAAGGAAAAATGGGCACCATTGATAATGGTGAAAATGACAGTAACTGTCATTTATTGAGTGTCATAATCTTGGCTCATACTTCATATACATTATTTCATATAATTCTGTCATTTCAGGGTAGTAAAGTATGAACTTGGAGTCCAGCACCTCGGTTTAAATCCTGGTTCTGCAACTTAGTAGCTAAATTACTTTGATTAGTTGCTTAATCTCTCTAAGCCTCAGTTTCTCATCTATAAAATGGAAATAATAAAAATGTCAATCTTAATAGAATTAAATGAAATCCTGTAATACAGTCTGGCTTATAATGATGACTACAACAATTATAACGATGATAATAGTAACAATTACTATAGCATTTACTAAGTGCAAAGAGTTTACAAATGTGACCGTTGAAAAGCAGAGAAGTCAGAAACTTGTCCTTTGTTATACAGCTAAAGTGTGGTATAGGTGGAATTTGATCCATTAATGTTAGCCATTGTTAGGGTTATAATCTGGAGTTCTAACTACAGTGTTTTGTACAAAGTGTATGCTGAATAAATATTTGTAGATTGATAAATTATAGGCAGTATATTCTTGCCAGGGGAGAATCTTGGATCTTGTTTAATATTCTCCACTTATATGGGATTTGGCTCCTAATATAATTGGTTTCTTTCTTCACTGGATTCCACAAAGATAGGCCATTTTTCTTTGCCTTTCAGTGTTTGCTGAATCTGAGCAGAAACTATTTTCTAGCTGTGATTTGGGAAGAATGACATCAGCTTAAGAAACACATTTAAAACATCCATACTTCAAGGCTGAGGTATAGGCCTACTCTTCTGGGAAGCTTTGAAATTTCCCTTTCATCTGGAGCCCTACAGGGCCCTTCCACCCAGGTCTTTCCATTGCTTCTTATCAAATAGGTTTGTAACGCCGAGTTTGCCGGCTCTTGGTCCCTTTTACATGCTGTAGAATCCTGGTTAGCCCTCAGAATCTCCTAGAGTTATTTTCAGGAGCTCTTGGGGGAGTTTCCCATGCACTGATGCAACTCTGGTCTCCTCCTTGATATCTGTGGCCCAGGAATCCACTAACGATGTATTCACCCAACACTCCAGCTGCCAGGGTCCTCTGCGAACACTGATTCTCTGTCCAGGAAGCTTCCAAAGACGCAAACCCTACTGGGGCTAAAATGATGCTACTTTATAGAAATACTGCAGATACTGTCCCTCTCTGCAACTCATTGTTCCCTCTGTCTCATTCATCCTGCAGTGGCTCTACTTATGCTCCTCTCTCACGAAGTCCTCCAGGTAAACAGCTCCATTAGCCTCTCCTTGTATCACCCATCACCTTCAGCCTCAGACTACAGCCAGGCTGAGTGACTGGGAAATGTCTGATTTTTCCTTTGCAGCTCTTATTACAAAATGGCAATCACATATTTATTTTGTGCAAATTCGATCTAATGTCTGTCTTTCCCATTAGATGGCAAACTCCACGAGGGAATGGATTGAATATGCTTTATCATTCCTATATCCAGAGTAGCACAGTCTTGAACATAGCAATGCTTAATAAAAATGTATTAAATGCATGACTGCTTTGTTCTTCTGAACCTGTACTCCCCCAAATCAGGTATCCAGGTAAAGACGACAGGAGTTCTAACTCAAATCAATGTCTAGGAAGAGCTCAACCACTCACCCGGACCTCTAGCAATATACAGGCCAAGCCAAAGTTCATCAGTTAATGAGACAGAATCGAAACCTGGATTCCAAGTTCAGGCCTTGAGCTTAGTTAGAAGATATTTACATGATCCTTCCCACATGGTTCTTCCAAAGAGACTGGGAAGCTTTGGAGGTGGGAACAATGCCTTCTTCATCTTAGCATCTCCCACCTCATCTAGCATAATGCCTAGCAAAGAAGGTCGTCCAAGAAATATTTATTGGATGCAGGCAGCCAATATGATGGTCAAGATGAACATTTGCCAGAATGGTAGAGTTCCCGTTGATCTGCTACAGGCTTCCAGCTGTGTTTGTAGAGGTGTTGGTTGAGACGTGGAAGGGATTTATGCAACAACTTTTCCCTTCAGATTGCCTCTCTGGAAATGGTTCATACCAGTTCACATTAGGTGCTGAGAAACAATTTCCTAAAAATATAGATGGGTCATAAAAGCCTAATATAAGCTGAGGACGATGACCACCTCATGACTGCCTTCTTCCGCAGTAGTCAAGGGGATGGGCTAAGGGGTTCCTGATGTGTCCCAATTTGTGAAGAATTTGTAGGCTGACATTACCTGAGGAAAAAATCAAGAACATGCCTAACTTACAACCATTTCCTGCTTTCAAGCCAACCTATATCAGTGGTTCTCAACTGGAAGCAATTTTGTCCCCCAGAGGACATTTGGCAATGTCTAGAGATATTTTTGGTTATTGCACCTGGGGAAGTCTACCGATACGTAGATGGGACAATGCCTGCGCTATTGTTAAACATCTATGGTGAATGCACAGAACATTTCCCAGCCATCATCTCCCCAACAAAACATCAGTAGGACTGAGGTGGGGGAAATCCTGACTTAGACAAGTTCAAAACACATGGCAAGGGACACTGCTAAGTTCACATGGAGAGCCTGATACTGCTTAAAGCACTTGAGTTCTTTTCCCTTTCTTCCAGCTTAAAGTTAGTTGCTAATGGCTTCAGCCTCCTGAATGTGGAGACTGTACATTAGGGGGCAGCTTAGTTTCAGACTTGCAACTGCTGCTGTGTCAGGATTCAGAGTGTGTGTGGGGATGCTTTTGTCTGGCTTCTTCTCATCTTTCTTTTGCTGAGCTCAAGGGGTAGGAATCAGTTTCTCTTCAGTTTCACGATTCTGCATCCCCCATCCCCATTCCAGAAAAAGGCAGGAGGGGAGATAACTGGGGGACAACATAAGGTTGTCAGCTGCTTGCTCAGAAGGAAGGAGTTACTTCCAGCTGACCTCACTCTCCTACACACACTCCCTGGGCAGACTTTCGCTCTCATGTGCTTTCTCCATGGCATGCTCCCGTTCAAAAGGCTTCTGTTGGCTCACTTGGCATGGTGGGTTTGGAAGCAGCTGACCTGGGCTTGACTTGCCATATAACTTTAGATCTCCAAACCTCAGTTTTTTCCTTTATGTTGAAGGAGGATGTTATGATCAACTGTTTACATTGTGCTATATGGATTAAGCAACCACACCATCACTACTGTTGACCACTATATCCCAGTTAACACTGCCATGAAGATTATCATATACCAGGAACTGTGCTAAATGCTTTATACATTATTTATTTAAGACTCATTGTAACTCATTTTTCAGAGGCATCAACTGAGGCATAGAAAGAGGCTACTTGGGCCGGGCACGGTGGCTCATGCCTGTAATCCCAGCACTTTGGGAGGCGAGGAGGGTGGATCACGAGGTCAGGAGTTCAAGACCAGCTTGGCCAACATGGTGAAACCCTGTCTCTACTAAAAATACAAAAATTAGCCAGGCTTGGTGGTGTGCGCCTGTAATCCTAGCTACTTGGGAGCCTGAGGCAGGAGAATCGTTGAAACCCGGGAGGCGGAGGTTGCAGTAAGCCAAGATCATACCACTGCGTTCCAGCCTGGGCAACACAGCAAGACTCCATCTCAAAAATATAAATAAAAAGAGGTTACTTGTTCAAGGTCACATAGCTTGTACATGGTAGAAAAAATTTAAAATTGGTGATCCAACCACTGAACTCTACCCAAATAATACTGAGAAAGAACTCTGGATAATGTGAGCTGCTATGCAATCTCAGAATCTTTTCCCCATGATTTATATTTGTTATTTATTTAACTAATATTTATTGAGTGCCTCTTAGATGTCAGAGACTATGCTGGAGGAGGTCAACAGAGGTTTTTTTTTTTTTTTTTTTTTTTTTTTTCCAGCATTGCCCCTGTAGGATTCATGGGGAGGCGGAAATCAAATTTCTGACTTCAGTTGCTGACTGGAACTGGAGTTACTGTGCCCTGATGTCCTCCTGTGTTCAAAAGCACAGATTCAGTGCAAAAATACAAAACAAAAACAAAACTAAGTCAAATGTCCTACCCTTGCACCCATGCATAGAGATAAGCAGATCTGTTTGGCCAAATAACTACTTCTATAAGGGATGAGGGTTATGTGTTGTGTAGTCATCACTTCCTTAGGGAACATTTTTCGTCTTTGTCAAAGTCCTCTTTTTGCAGTCTTATCGTAGTATGCACCTCTCCTTCTTAGCAGTTGTCCGGTCTCAATTGTATACTCATGTGTGTGTATTTGATAAATACATGAACTATGTTGTACTGTTTTGCTCATCATTCGTTCCTCAGTGTGTACTCCTGGGGTGGAATATGGAGGGTGCTCTATCAATATCTAATAAATGAATTTGAGTTCATACTATGTGTCAGCCCCTGTGCTAGGATCTTGACATGCATTACCTTGCATGTGAGAATGGATGAGTACTGACATTTTTCCAGATGAGAAAACAGACTTAGGAGTCCATAGTCATATAGCTGGTAGATTAGGATTCTAACCCAAGTTCATATGGATCCAAAGTCTCATGTCCCTTTAGTATCAAACTAGACCGGAGTTTGAAAACTACGTTTGCAAATTTGTAATCATTTTGCAGAGAGTATGATCAGCAGTGGGGACTGTGGACTCCAGATTCAGTCAGTTTGAGTTCAAATCTTGGTTCCATTACTTCATAGCTGTTGGACCTTGGGATATGCGTGCATCTTATGACTCAGTTTTCGTTATAAATAAAATAGAAATGAAAACAGTAGTACCTCATGATGTTATTGTGAAGGCTAATTGGATTACAGCTCTCCATCCATATATGCAAGAGATTGGTTTCAGTAACCCCCCACCACCAAAATCCATGCATACTAAAGTCCTGCAGTCAGCATTGCAGAAATTACATGTACCAAAAAAAGGCCTTCCAGATACATGGGTTCCCTCAAATACTGTATTTTCAATTTGTATTTGGCTGAAAAAAAGCTGTGTGCATGTGGATCTGTGCAGCTCAAACCTGTGCTATTCAAAGGTCAACTAAATTTGTGACGTGTTTAGAATAGTGCTTGGCACATTATATATGTCTCTATATTACACGTGTTTGCTTTTATTCTCCTTCTTGGAGAAAGAAGAGCTTTAAAGACTATATATCATTGTTTATATATCATTTTTAGGATTCTGCACATGAAGTATCCTAATCTGATAAGAAATGTTGAAATTTAAGTGCTGATGATTAAAATAATTTAGCAGTAATTAATAATAATGTGTGTCTCCTGCATGGCAGCTCCTCAGCATATCCACATTAAACAATCACTGGTATTTAACAACATCTTGTTAAATTTAATTGTCTTGTTAAATCTGAATTAAGTGTATCTTAAAGAAACTATTTAGATCATCACTGAGGTTTTAAGCTGTCTGCTTATTTTAGAAGTTGAACCAGAGCTGCCCAGAATGCTGTTGATTTCAGGTTTGGCACACGTACGTGGACATTTCTGGGTTACTACACTAACTAGGTCACACTCACCTGGAAGGGTCACCAAGACTAACCCACATTCTCCAGAGCCAGAAACCGATCTCGCCACCTGCCTGCCAGGGCCCCAGGTACAGTGAAATGTGAGGCACTTAAGAGCATTTACACAGTGTGGGCAGTGGCCCCTAATGCCCCCAGAGGCTCTTGTTAACTTGTCTGTGTTTGGCTGCTGTGTGTGTGTGAGCAACCGACTCCAGGTTTAGGATGGAGAGGGTATTAGTCAGGGTTCTCCAGAGAAACAGAACCAATAAGATATGTAGGTATTTGCATATTTGTATTTACTATGAGGAATTGGCTCACACAATGATGGAGGCCAAGAGGTCCTGCAATCTGTCATCTGCAAGATGGAGACGGAGGAAAGCCAGCGGTTCCAAGGCCTAAGGCCTCAGAACCAGGGGAACCAATAATATACATCCTAGTCCAAGGGCAGGAGACCCATGGCCTAGCTCAAGGAATCAGGCAGAGAGAGTGAGTTCCCGCTTCCTCCACTTTTGTGTTCTAGTTTGGTCCTCAACAGATTGTATAAGGCCTACCCACACTGGGGACAGCCATCTGCTTTACTCTATCCACCAGTTCAAACGCTAATCTCTTCTGGAAACGCTCTCACAGACACACCCATAAATCATGTTTAACAGATACCTGGGCATCCAGTAGTCTAGTCAAATTGATACATAAAATTAACCATCACAGAGGGATTCCATGTAAAGAGAGTTGCCAGTCAAATTACACTCCCCTGACCCAGGGAGTGCAACAAATTAGAAACACGGAAGAAAACAATACATATACCTGTTAAAAAGGAATGAATAGTTTTGTAGATACCAGTATGAAAATTACAAGGGAGAAATCAAGGGGCAGAAATGTATCTATAGTTGCTCCTATTGTGTGGCAAAAATAAAATTTACATGTATGTTTATAAATGCATGAACTTTGCTGGTAAGAGTGATTGTCTCTGGTAAGGAAAACTATTTGGTAAGGCACAAGGAAGGAGGGAAACTTAATTTTCACTGTAAACCATTTTTCTTGTCTTTTAAATGTTGTGCCACATGCCTAGATTACCATTCAAGATAGACTTTTTAAGTTAGAGCTGAGTAAGAGAATGGACTGTGCTTTGAAATGGCGAGCACATAGAGAATATTTGAATAGACAGTGAAGATACCTTCTCAGAGATGTTGTAAAGAATACTTTGATAACACTCAACAATTGGATACTTTTTTCAAGCACATGTATGATAGATTTTATAAAGCTATAATAATTAAACACAAGGTATTAACTCAAGGGTAAACAAACAGTCCAATGAAACAGAATGGAAAATTGAGAAATTAGTGGAGAAGGATGGACCTCCACAGTGAGAAATAGCATTAGGATAACTGAACACTGTTATATCCATGTGATAAAAAGAGGACTGTTTGATCATACAACATATACAATTTTAGGTGAATTCAATTTTTAAATGTGATAATGTTGAATTTAATCTGAATGCTGTATTCCCTAAATGCATAGATAGCAGAGAAATCTCTTTACGTTTCTAAGGTTCTAGAACTAACTACAGTGGGCTACCCTGCTCTCACATGTTCCTATATATGTCTGACTTCTACCATTTTCAGTGAATATGACTCCTCTTTGTACCTGCCTTTAAAAAACCCCAAGTCCCCTGGTCTTTTACTTGAGATGCTTCTCATTAATAAATGCTATCTCTGCTATAATAGCTTGAATAAAATAATCTCCCTTGTCAAAAAACAGATAGGAGAGAGTTCTAAAGAAACATAATCAAAGTCAATATGAACACCTTGATTGGATCTTTATTCAGTCAAAAAATCCGTAAAAGACACACTTGGAAAAGTGGAGAAGTTTAAATATGGACTGAATATTAGAATGCGTTGAATTATTGTAAATCTTCTAAGGTGTGACAATAAAATTGTGTTTGTATAAGAAAAAAAGAATACTTTGGAGAAAAGATTGGGACTTGGAGACTTTCTAATGAATTTGTGATTTTATTATTCTGATATCCCCCAAAATGGTGATTGCACCATATTCCTTATGAGGACAATACTTCGAGCATGGCAAGTTGTCTCTGAGAGTTGTCAGGGGATCCTATACCATGAGCATGGCCTTGGTGACTTCAAAACATTTGTGGACAAATTTGACCTTGTGTTTTCTGTTTTTGCTAATCATTTATCTTTCAAAAGGCTGAAGAATCTATATCATCACCTCTCCTCCACTTCACAATTATCATTCCCTTTAATCAGTTTTAAATACACCTTTCCTTACCTTAACTGTATTGGCCACATCATTCTCTCTCCCTGGAATGCTCTGCCCCAAACTCTTGGTATGGCTGGATCCTTCTTATCCTTCCAGTGTCAACCCAAATCAGCCATTTACAGGAAGGTTTTCTGTGACCATTTTATCTAGGCAGTTCCTCCATTGTTCTCTAGCACATTGCCTCATTTCTTATTGTTAAGGAAATGTATGCTCATTTTCTAGGGCTGGCATAACAAAGTGCCCCAAAGCAAGTGACTTAAAAATCTATTGTCTCAGTTCTGGAGGTTCAAAGTCTGAAATCAAGGTGATGGTAGGATGGGTTCCTTCTGGGGGCTGTGAGGAAGCATCAGTTCCATGCTTCTTCCCTGGTTGCTGGTAGTTTGCTGGCAGTCTCTAGTATTCCTTGGCCTGTGGAAGCATCACGCTAATATCTGCTTTCATGTTTACACGGTGTTCTATGTGTGTTCCTGTCTCTGTATCCAAATTCCTCATTTTTACAAGGACACCAAGCATATTAGATTAATTTTAAAATTTTTCTGTAACTTGGGTTAATTTTTACTGTGACAGCTACATAGTAAAAACGTTAGGCTTTGTAGGCACCATTTGTTCTCTGTAGCTTGTTTTACTTCTTCTAAACACATCTTTAAAAATATAAGAACAATTCTTAACCTGTAGGCCATTTAAAAACAGACTCTGCTCGTCAAAGTTGGCCTGGGAGTAGTAGCTTGCTGATCCCTGCTCTAAACTGACAGTTTTTATTTATTATCATTTTATTTCAGATTATCCATCTATGGCCACTAGAAAGATAGATGACCAAGTTTTTCTTATTTTTTTCTACTTGACACATAATTATACATATTTCTGGTGTGCATAGTGATGTTGCAATACATATAATGTATGGTGATCAGATCAGGGTAATCAGCATATCCATCATCTCAAACATTTATCATTTCTATGTGTTGGGAACATTCAATATCCTCTTTCTAGCTATTTGAAACTATATATTATTGTTAACAATAGTCATCTTACAGTGCTATAGAACATTGAAACTTACTCCACCTGTCTAGCTGTAATTCAGTTTTTCTCTCCTACTGTGCTTGTCTGGTTTTGACTTCAAGATTATGTTAATTTTAAATATGAATTGGAAGTGTTATTTCCTGTTCTAGCACAGTTTAACAGTGATATTATCTGTTCCTTAAACATAGAACCCATCTGAAAAATTGCATTGGTATGTGCAGAAGGGATTGGGATTGAGAGAGATTTTTTTTAACTATTCATTCTATTTTCTTTGATGGCTATGATCTCTTACTGGATATTAGGCTTTTTAGCTCTTTAGTAACCATTTGGCTTTTCTTTTTCTTGAATCAATTGTGATAAATTGTATGTTTTTAATACATTGATCAGGTAACCTAAAGGTTTCAAAATTGTTGGCCTAAAGTAGTACATAATATTCTGGATCTCTTGTTAACCTCTAAGTATCTTATTTTCTTTATATGATTAATTTTGTCAGGAGTATGTTTGGTTTGTAAGTCTTTTTAGAAAACGAACTATTGACCTTTTATTTTTTCCTCTAGTTAGTTTGTTTTTTAAATTTTTTATTTTTCTACTATTGTACTATGTTTTTTTATTAATGTAATCTTCTTTCATAATATGGAAATTTCAGGCATTAATTTTTCTACCATGGTTTGCAATTTGATATGTAGCATTTTCATTTTTTGTGCTAAATATTTTCAGTTTCTATTATTCTTTTTTGACCTATTTAAAGTTTTAAAAATATTCCTAAATGTATGAGATTTTTAAAAAGCTATCTTTTTATTATCAATAATTTAATCGCTCTAACTAAATTGGTTGGTATGATACCAATCCTTTAGATTTATGAAGATTTGCTTTATGTTTAGTGCATAGAAAATTTTGTAAGTTTTGGTGTGTGCTTGAAGAGAATAACTATTCTCTAATTTGGGTGGTGGGTTCTCTGTGTGTCCATTTCATCAAGCTTGCTAAATGTATTTTTCATATATTTTTAAGTTCTTAAATTTTCATATGCTTGATCTTGTAATTAATCAGAAAGCACTTCTAATTTTCCATCAAAATTGTGGTTTTATAATTCTGTAAATTCATTTATACTTATGAGTCTATGTCCTTCGATGCAGGAAAATTTTAGATTTCCTGATGGATTGTAATTTTTATCAGTGTTGTAAGCCTCTTTATTTCTAGCAATAATATTGCTTTAATGTCTTTTTCATGTGATGTTGATCTTGCTATGCCAACATTTTTTCAGTTACAAACTTTATCCTATTTGGGGGTTGTTCAACTTGTTGGATTTGTAATTTTATAGTTATCGTCATGTTTGAAAAATGTTCAGCCATTATCAAATATCAAAATCAGAAGTTCAGTAGGATAGGGCACCAGTCAGAGTTTTGAGTCCCTCTTTCCAGGTCCTAGCTCTGAGATGACATTTCTAGACATACCCTGGGCCAGAGGGGAATCTCTGCCTTGAAGGGAAGGACCCAATCCCAGTCCTGGCAGGACCCATCACCTGGTGACTAAAGAGCCTTGGGCCATGAATAACCAGTAGCAATATCTAAGTAGTATGCAACGCACCTTGGGTGACACTCTGAAACTTGCTGGCTTCAGGTGAGACTCAGCATATTCTCATGGGGAGTGATTACGGGGAGAGGTTCCTTCTACTTGAGAAAAGCAGAGAGGAAAGTAAATAGGACTTTATCTTGCACCTTAGGTACCAGCTCAGCTACAAGAGAGTAGAGAACCAAGTGGGTTCTTGGGGTCCCTGATTCCAGGCCTTGGCTCTTGGACAGCATTTCTGGATCTGCCCTGGGCTAGAGGGGAGCCCAGTACTTGGAAGGGTGATTCCCAGGCCAGGCAGCATTCATCACAAGCTGCTGAAGAGCCCTTGGACTTTAAGGAAACACCAGTGGTAGCCTTCAATTGACATACTGAAGGATTCATCAGAGTATTTAACAGCAGAATTGATCAGGCAAAAGAAAGAATTAATGAGCTTGAAGACAGGATATTTGAAAATACACAGTCAGAGGGGACAAAAGAAAAAAAGAATTGGTCCGCTTGGTGCAGAGCTGAGTTCAATTCCTGGATATCCTCATTAACTTTCTGTCTCATTGATCTGTTTAATGTTGACAGTGGGGTGTTAAAATCTCCCATTGTTATTGTGTGGGAGTCTAAGTCTCTTTGTAGGTCTCTAAGGACTTGCTTTATGAATCTGGGTTCTCCTGTATTGGGTGCATATATATTTAGGATAGTTAGCTCTTCTTGTTGAATTGAACATTTTGCCATTATGTAATGGCCTTCTTTGTCTCTTCGGATCTCTGTTGGTTTAAAGTCTGTTTTATCAGAGACTAGAGTTGCAACCCCTGCCTTTTTTTGTTTTCCATTTGCTTGGTAAATCTTCCTCCATCCCTTTATTTTGAGCCTATGCGTGTCTCTGCACATGAGATAGGTCTCCTGAATACAGCATACTAGTGGGTCTTGACTCTTTATCCAATTTGCCGGTCTGTGTCTTTCAATTGGAGCATATAACTCATTTACATTTAAGGTTAATATTATTACGTGTGAATTTGATCCTGTCATTATGATGTTAGCTGGTTATTTTGCTCATTAGTTGATGCAGTTTCTTCCTAGCCTCGATGGTCTTTACATTTTGGCATATTTTTGCAGTGGATGGTACTTGTTGTTCCTTTCCATGTTTAGTTCTTCCTTCAGGAGCCCTTGTAGGGCAGGCCTGGTGGTGACAAAATCTCTCAGCATTTGCTTGTCTGTAAAGGATTTTATTTCTCCTGAACTTATGAAGCTTAGTTTGGCTGGATATCAAATTCTGGGTTGAAAATCTACAACCATCTGATCTTTGACAAATATGACAAAAACAAGAAATGGGGAAAGGATTCCCTATTTAATAAATGGTGCTGGGAAAACTGGCTAGCCATATGTAGAAAGCTGAAACTGGATCCCTTCCTTACACCTTATACAAAAATTAATTCAAGATGGATCAAAGACTTAAATGTTAGGCCTAAAACCATAAAAATCCTAGAAAAAAACCTAGGCAATACCATTCAGGACATAGGCATGGGCAAGGAATTCACGTCTAAAACACCAAAAGCAATGGCAACAAAACCAAAATTGACAAATGGGATCTAATTAAACTAAAGAGCTTCTGCACAGCAAAAGAAACTACCATCAGAGTGAACAGGCAACCTACAGAATGGGAGAAAATTTTTGCAATCTACTCATCTGACCAAGGGGTAATATCCAGAGCCTACAAAGAACTCAAATTTACAAGAAAAAACAAACAACTCCATCAAAAAGTGGGTAAAGGATATGAACAGACACTTCTCAAAAGAAGACATTTATGCAGCCAACAGACACATAAAAAAATGCTCATCATCAACTGGCCATCAGAGAAATGCAAATCAAAACCACAATGAGATACTATCTCACACGAGTTGGAATAGCAATCATTAAAAAGTCAGGGAACAACAGGTGCTAGAGAGGATGTGGAGAAATAGGAACACTTTTACACTGTTGGTGGAACTATAAAGTAGTTCAACCATTGTGGGAGACAGTGTGGTGATTCCTCAAGGATCCAGAACTAGAAATACTATTTGAACCAGCCATCCCATTACTGGGTATATACCCAAAGGATTATAAATCATGCTGCTATAAAGACACATGCACACGTATGTTTATTGCGGCACTATTCACAATAGCAAAGACTTGGAATCAACCCAAATGTCCATCAATGATAGACTGGATTAAGAAAATGTGGCACATATACACCATGGAATACTATGCAGCCATAAAAAGGATGAGTTCATGTCTTTTGTAGGGATATGGATGAAGTTGGAAACCATCATTCTGAGCAAACTATTGCAAGGACAGAAAACCAAACACTGCATGTCCTCACTCATAGGTGGGGGTTGAACAATGAGAACACTTGGACACAGGAAGGAGGACATCACACACCGAGGCCTGTCATAGGGTGTGGGGATGGGGGAGGGGTAGCATTAGGAGATATACCTAATGTAAATGAGTTCATGGGTGCAGTACACCAACATGGCACATGTGTACATGTGTAACAAACCTGCATGTTGTGCACATGTCCCCTAGAACTTAAAGTATAATAATAAAAAAAGACTGTGTTTGTCAAAACTCATAGAACTATTCACTAAAAAGTTAAATTTTATTTAATGTAAATTATACCTCAATAAAATTTACATTCAAAATAGAAAAACAAATGAAATTATAATTATTAAAAAAAGAATAAAAAGAATAAAAAGAATAAAGCACACCTGCAGGATCTAGAAAATAGTTTCAAAAGGGAAAATCTAAAAGTGATATTGGCCTTAAAAGTGATAGAGGAAGAGATACGGGTAGAAAGTTTATTCAAAGGGATAACTGAACTTCCCAAATCTAAGGAAAGATATTAATATTCAAAAGTACAAGAAGGTTATAGAACACCAAACAGATTTAACCCAAAGAAGACTACCTCAAGGCATTTAATAATCAAACTTCCAAATGTCAAGAATAAAGAAAGAATCTTAAAAGCAGCAAGGTAAAAGAAACAAATTACATACAATGGAGTCCCAATATGTCTGGCAGCAGAGTTTACAGTGGAAACCTTACATGCCAAGAGAGCATGGCATGACATACTTAAAGTGCTGAAGGAAAAAAGTTTACCCTAGAGTAGTACATCTGGCAAAAATTTTCTTCAAGCATGAAGGAGAAATAAATCTGAGGGATTTCATCAACACCAGACGTATCCTACAAGATATATTAAAGGGACTACTGTTATCTGAAGAGAATAACATTAATGAACAATAAGAAATCATCTGAAGGTCCAAAACTTACTGGTTATAGTAAGTACACAGAAAAACATAGCATATTATAACACTGTAACTGGGGTGTGTAAACCACTCTTATCTTAAGCAGAAAAACTAAAAAGTGAACCAATAAAAATAGTAACTACAACAACTTTTCAAGACATGGACAGCACAACAAGATATAAATAGAAACAACAAAAAGTTAAAAAGCAGAGACACGAAGTTAAAATGTGGAGTTTTTATTAGTTTTCTTTTTGCTTGTTTGTTTAGGCAAACAATGTTAAGTTGTTATCAGCTTAAGGTAATGGGTTATGAGATAGTATTTGCAAGCCTCATGGCAACCTAAATCAAAAAACATATAATGGATACAGAAAAAATAAAAACCAAGAAATTAAATCACCTTCATTTTATGGCTATAAGTTCCTACATTAAAAAAGAAGAAAGACTTCAAATAAACAATCTAACAATATATCTTAAAGATCAAAGAAACAAAAGAGCAAACCAAATGTAAAATTAGTAGAAGAAAAGAAATAATAAAGATCAGAGCAGAAATAAATGAATTCAAAATGGAGAAAACAGTACAAAAATCAACAAAACATAAAGTTGATCTTTGATCTTTTGTAAAAATAAACAACATTGACCAATCTTTAGTGAGACTAATGAAAGAAAAAAAGAGTAAAGACTCAAATAAAATCAGAGATGAAAAAGTAGACATTACAACTGATACCATAGAAATGCAAAGATCATTAGTGGGTACTAAGAGCAACTATATACCAATAACTTGGAAAATAAAGAAGAAATGAACAAATTCCTAGACACATACAACCTACCCAGAGTCAACCATGAAGAAATCCAAAACCTGAACAGACTAGTAACAAGTAACAAGATTACAAGATTGAAGCCTTAATGCAAAGTTACCCAGAAAAATAATAATTTTAAAAAAAGCCTGGGACCTTATGGCTTCACTGCTGAATTCTACCAAACATTTAAAGAAGAACTAACATCAATCCTACTTAAACTATTCTGAAAAATAGAGGAGGAAGGAATACTTCCAAACTCATTCTGTGAGGCCAGTATTACTCTGATACCCAAACCAAAGACACAGCAAAAGAAGAAAATTACAGGCCAATATGTCTGATGAATATTGATGAAAAAATCCTCAACAAAATATTAGCAAACCAAATTAAACAACACGTTGAAAAGATAATTCATCATGACCAAGTGAGATTTACCCCTGGGATGCAAGGATGGTTCAACATATGCAAATCAATCAATAGGATACATCATAATAACAGAATGAAGGGCAAAAATGATATGGTCATTTCAATTGATGCTGAAAAAGCATTTGATAATATTCAACATCCCTTTTTGATAAAAGCCCTAAAAATGCTGGGTATAGAAGGAACATACTTCAACATAATAAAAGTCATGTATGGCAGACCCATAGCAGGTATCATACTGAATTGGGAGAAACTGAAAGTCTTCACTCTAAGATCTGTAGCAAGACAAGGATGCCTACTTTCACCTAGCTAGAGCAATCACACAAGAGAAAGAAACCAAGCACATCCAAATTGGAAAGGAAGAAGTCAAATTATCTTTGTTTGCAGATTATATGATCTTATATTTGGAAATACCCAAAGACTACACCAAAAACTATTAGAACTGATAAATTCAGTAAAGATGCAGGATACAAAATCAACATACAAAAATCCATAGCATTTTTGTATACCAACAGTGAACAATCTGAAAAAGAAACGTAAAAAGTAATTCCATTTACAATAACTAGAAAAAAAAAATACCTTTTGAATTAATGTAATGAAAGAAGTGGAAGATCTTTATAGTAAAAACTATAAAACACCTGATATAAGAAATTAAAAAAGATACAAAAATTTGAAAGATATTCCATGTTCATGAATTGGAAGGATCAATATTGTTAAAATGCCCATACTACCCAAGGCAATCTACAGATCCAGTGGAACCCCTATCAAAATAACAATGATATTCTTCACAGAAATAGAAAAAAAAAAAAAAACCCTTAAAATTTATATTCTTCACAGAAATAGAAAAAAAAAAAAAACCCTTAAAATTTATCAGGAACCATAAAAGACCCAGAAGAACCAAAGCTTTTCTAAGCAAAAGCAACAGAACTGGAAGAGTCACATTACCTGACTTTATACTACTAAGCTATAGAAACAAAAGTAGCATGGTACTGGCATAAAAACAGGCACATAGATCAGCAGAACAGAATAGAGAGCCCAGAGTTAAATCCATACATCTATAGTGAACTAAGTTTTGGGAAAAGGTGCCAAGAACATATGGTGGGGGAAAGAACAGTCTTGTTAATAAATGGTGCTAGGAAAACTGGATATCCATATGCAAAAGAATGAAACTAGACCCCCTATTTCTTGCTATATACAAAAATCAAATAAAAATGGATTAAAAACTTAAATCTAAGACCTTAAACTATGAAACTACTAAAAGCAAACATTAAGGAAATTCTCCAGGATATTGGACTGGGCAAAGGTTTATTGAACAATACCTCACAAGCACAGGCAACCAAAGCAAAAATGGACAAATGGGATCACATCAAGTTAAAGATCTTCAGCACAGCAAAGGAAACAATCAACAAAGTTAAAACACAATGCACGGAATGGGAGAAAACATTTGCAAACTACCCATCGGACAAGGGATTAATAACCAGAATATATAAGGAGCTCAAACTACTCTATAGGAAAAAAATCTAATAATCTGATTAAAAAATGGGCAAAATGTCTGAATAGACATTTTTCAAAAGACAACATACCAATGACAAACAGGTATATGAAAAGGTGTTCAATTTCAACATCACTGATAAGTGACAAAGCAGTTCATCATCACTTCTTTTATCCAAAAGCCAGGGAATAAGAAATGCTGGCAAGGATATGAAGAAAAGAGAACCCTTGTACACTGTTAGTGGGAATGTAAATTAGTAAAACCACTATGGAGAACAGTTTGGAGGTTTCTCAAAAAGCTAAAACTAGAGCTACCATACAATTCAGCAATCCTACTCATAGGTATATACCCCAAAGAAATGGAATCAGTATATGGAAGAGATATGTATGCTACCACGTTTGCTGCAGCACTATTTTACAATAGGTAAGACTGGGAAGCCACCTAAGTATCTATCAACAGGTGAATGGATACAGGAAATGTGGTACATATACATAATATAGTACTCTTCAGCCATAAAAAGAATGAGATGCTATTGTTTGCACCAACATAGATGAAACTGAAAGTCATTAGGTTAAGTGAAATAAGCCAGGCATAGAAAGACAAACTTCACATATTCTCACTTATTTGTGGGAGCTAAAAATTATAATAAATGAACTCATGGAGATAGAGAGTAGAAGGATGGTTACTAGAGGCTGGGAAGGGTAGTAGAGGGTAGTTGGAGGGGTAGTGGAGATGGTTAATGGGTAAAAAAAAATAGAAATAATAAGACCTAGTACTTATTAAAAGGGTGACTATAGTAAAAAATAATTTTTTATATATATATATATAATAAAGAGTATACTTCGATTGTAACACAAAGGATAAATGCTGAGGTGATAGATACCCCCATTTACCCTGATGTGATTATTACACATTGCATGCCTGTATCAAAATATTTCATGTAGATAGACTGGATAAATAAAATGTGGTACATATACACTGTGGAACACTATACAGCCATAAAAAGGAACGAAATCATGTCCTTTGCAGGAACATGGATGGAGCTGGAAACCATTATCTTCAGCAAACTAACGCAGGAACGGAAAACCAACCACCACATGTTCTTACTTATAAGTGGGAGCTGAACAATAGAACACATGGACACAGGGAGGGGAACAATACACACTGGGGCCTGTCAGGGGGTGGGGTGGGTTGAGGGCAAACATTAGAAAAAATAGCTAATGCTTGCTAGGCTTAATACCTAGGTGATGGGTTGATAGGTGAAGCAAACCACCACGGCACACATTTACCTATGTAACAAACTTGCATGTGCAATCCAGAACTTCAAATAAAAAATTAAAAAAAAAATCATATTTCAGCCAGGCATGGTGGCTCACACCTGTAATCCCAGCACTTTGGGAGGTCGAGGTAGGCGGATCATGAGGTCAGGAGATCGAGACCATCCTAACACGGTGAAACCCCATCTCTACCAAAGATACAAAAAATTAGCCGGGCGTGGTGGCGGCCACCTGTAGTCCCAGCTACTCGGGAGGCTGAGGCAGGAGAATGGCGTGAAGCCAGAAGGTAGAGCTTGAAGTGAGCTGAGATTGCGCCACTGCACTCCAGCCTGGGCGACAGAGTGAGACTCCATCTCAAAAAAAAAAAAAAAAACCCAAAAAACAAACAGAAAAAACCAAAAACCAAAACAAGAAAAACAACAACCATATTCCATGTAGCCCATAAATATATACACCTACAATGTACCCACAAAAATTAAAAATTTAAATAAAAACCCTAAAACCCCAATACATGTTTATGGTATTTGGAAAATACAAATAAGTATGCGGAATCAGTCATATTTCCAGTATTAGAGATAACCATGTTTACACATTTTTCATTTTTATAAAATTGTTGTTTCAGTGGGTACATGGGCATGATCACATATATTCATCCCAACCTAAGAGGCTCAGGAGTAGAAGTCAGTGGCTGCAACTGCTCCCAGGCAAGAAGCATGCCAGAGAAGTCATGTCTTCTTTGAATATAGTCATTTGTTGCTTAACAACGGGCTGACAATCTGAGAAATGTCATTAAGTGATTTCATCATTGTGTGCATATTATGGAGTGAACTTGTACAAACCTAGATGGTGTAGCCTACTACACACCTAGGGTATATGATGTAGTCTATTGCCCCTAGGTTATGAACCAGTACAAATGTTTCTTTGCTGAATACTGTAGGCCACTGTAACACAATGGTTAAGTGTTTGTACATCTAAACATAAAAAAGGAAGAGTAAAAATATATATTGTAGTATTATGGGACCACTGTGGTATATGCAGTCCTTCATTGACTGAAACATTGTTATGCAATGCATGACTGTGTAAAGGTTTTTTAACTGCATGTGAGAAGGCACTAGCCTGGGTGTCAAGGATCTTTCTAGTCCCATTCTGCCAATTGCTAGCTTTGGGCAAGCCACCTTCTCTCCCGGTTCCTAGTTTCTTCTTTGGTAAAATAGGCCTGTGTTCCTTAAACTCCTTTTTAACATTTCCAGAGCGTGTCAACTAGCTTTATGCTTTAGCATAAAAGTTAACCATTCTCTGGGACTTTAATTCACCTTTTTGTTTATGCTACTATTACATCCCTCAACAGATTGTGTGATTATCCTTTTTATGGCCCTCTACCTGACTCAGCTGCGAGCTGTTTGAGGTCAGAGACTGTCCTACATATTTCCTATGTTCCGAGGGCCTAGCACATGCCCCACGTGTAATAGTTGCTCAGCAAATACTTGTTGAATGAATATGAGTAATATGGTTTGGCTGTGTGTCCACCCAAATCTCATCTTGAATTGTAGCTCCCATAATTCCTTCATGTTGTGGGAGAAATCCAGTGGGAGATAACTGAATCATGGAGGCAGTTTCCCTCATACTGTTCTCATAGTAGTGAATAAGTCTCACAAGACCTGATGATTTTATAAGAGGAAACCCCTTTCACTTGGCTCTTATTCTCTTGCCTGCTGCCATGTGAGACATGCCTTTCACCTTCCACCATGATTGTGAGGCCACTGCAGTCATGTGGAACTGTGAGTGCATCAAACCTCTTTCTTTTGCAACTTGCTCAGTCTCAGGTATTTCTTTATCAGCAGTGTGAAACAGACTAATACAATGAGATTTCCAATTAAAATTTATTTCACCAATGCCATTTAATTATTTCTTGTTGGTTTATGTGTGTGTCAGTAGTAGCATCCTTTTAAAAAATTTGACTTTTATTTTAGATATGGGGGCTACACGTGCAGGTTTGTTACATGATATGCTGTATCCAGGTAGTGAGCATAGGACCCAATAGGTTGTTTTTCAATGCATACACCTCTTCCCACCTCCCTCCTTCCCCTGACCAGTAGTCAGCAGTATCTATTGTTCTCATGTTTATGTCCATGTGCACTCAATGTTTAGCTCCATTTTATAAGTGAGAACTTGCAGTATTTGTTTTTTTTGCTCCTGGGCTAATTAGCTTAGAATCATGGCCTCCAGCTTCATCCATTTTGCTGCAAAGAAAATGATTTTATTTTTCTTTATGGCTGCACAATATTCCACGGTATAAATGTACCACATTTTCTTTATCCTGTTCATTGTTGATGGGCACCTACGTTGATTCCATGTCTTTGCTATTGTGAATAGCATGGCAATGAACATATCAGTGTATTTGTCTTTTTTGTATAACTATCTGTTTTCCTTTGGGTATATACTCAATAATGGTATTCCTGAGTTGAATGGTAGCTCTGTTTTAAGTTCTTTGAGAAATCTCCAAACTGCTTTCCACAGTGGTTGAACTAATTTACCTTCCCACCAGCAGTGTACAAGCATTCCCTTTTCTCTTCAACCTTGCCTGCATCTGTTTTTTAACTCTTTAATTATAGCCAGTCTGACTGGTGACAAATGGTATCTAATTGTGGTTTTGATTTGGATTTCTCTGATTACTGATGTTGAGCATTTTTTCACATCTTTGTTGGCCACGTGTATGTCTTCTTTCGAAAGGTGTCAGTTCATGTCACTTGCCCAGTTTTTAGTGGAATTGTTTAAGTTACATATAAATTCTGGATATTAGACCTCTGTCAGATGCACAGTTTACAAATATTTTCTCCCATTCTGGAGGTTGTGCATTTTTGGTTTGTTGCAATGGCTTTTAGGGACTTAGACAAAAATTCTTTGACAAAGCCAGTGTTGAGAAGGGCATTTCCTAGGTTTTCTTCTAGGATTTTTATAGCTTGAGGTCTTAAATTTAAATCTTAATCCATCTTAATTTTTGTATATGGTGAAAGTTAAGAGTTTAGTTTCATTCATCTGCATATGGCTAGCCAGTTATCTAAGCACAATTTATTGAAAAGCAATTCATTGCTTTTGTCAGCCTTGTCAAAGATTGGATGGTTGTAGGTGTATGGCTTTATTTCTGGCTTTTCCCTTCTGTCTGATGGAGCTATGTGTCTATGTGTGTGCCTGTACCATGCTGTTTTGGTTACTGTGCCCTTATAGTACAGCTTGAAATTGGGGAGTTTGATTCCTCTGACTTTATTCTTTTTGCTCAGGATTGCTATTTGCACTCTTTTTTTGGTTTCATATGCATTTTAGAATAGTTTTTTCCTAATTCTGTGAAGAATGATATTGGTAGTTTGATAGGATTAGCACTGAATCTCTAAATTCCTTTGGGCAGTATGGCCATATTAATGATATCTATCCTTCCAATCCATGAGCACGTAACATTTTTCATTTACATCATCACTGATTTCTCCCAGTAGTCTTTGTAGTTTTCCTTTTAGCAATCTTTCGTCTCATTGGTTAGCTGGATTTCTGGGTATTTCACTTTTTTTGTGGTATTTTGAATGCATTCACATTCTTTATTTGACTCTCAGCCTGGATACTATTAATGTATAGAAACACTACTGATTTTTGTATGTTGATTTCATATCCTGCAACCTTGTTAAACTCATTTATCAGTTCTAGTTGCCTTCTGGTGGAGTCCTTAGGGTTTTCTAAGTATGGAATAATATCGTCAGCAAATAGAGATAGTTTGACTTCTTCCTTTCCTATTTGGATGCCTTTTCTTTCTCTTGCTGATTGCTCTGACTAGGACTTCCAGTACTCTGTTGAATAGGAGTGGTGGGAGTGGGCATCCTTGTCTTGTTCCAGTTCTAAAGGGGAATGTTTCCAGATTTTGCCTGTTCGGTATGATGTTGACTGTGGATTTTATAGATGGCTCTTGAGGTATGTTCCTTCTATGCCTACTCTATTGAGGGCTTTTATCAGGAAGGGATGTTGGATTTTATCAAAAGCTTTCTCTGCATCTATTGAGGTGATTATGTGGTTTTTGCTTCTAATTCTGTTTATGTGGTGAATCACATTTATTGATTCATGTATGTTGAATCAAATTGCATATTTTCTTTAATGTTCCATTTTTAAAAACCTTCCCAAATGCACTTGAGCAATTCACTTCTTAATTTTTTAAATCACTGTATGTTTGTGTAGGCATTGTGACAGTTGATATTTTGCCTTGGAAGTGAAATGTTCAATACATGTGTGCTGAATAAATACATGTTTTTTGTATACAGCGAATTGTAATTATGACACCAGATGAAATAGGTTTAAGATATTTTTTGAGCCTTAAAAACCTATGCTTTGTTTTTTCAAGTGTGCATCCAGCTGTAGATTGATTTGAGCCTTTCTTTTTACTTGTATTGATTGGCTATCCACAGAGAAAACACTGTTGATTTCATGTCATCTGTTCATTAGAAATTGAGCCAAATTTTTATGTATGAAACTCTGGATTTTTTTTAAGTTCAGAGATTTTGATAGTTCCTTTATCTGTAGAGTAGATTTTTATTGCATATTTGACAACTATGTCACTGGAAGCTCTAGAGAAGAAATGAAGACAGCAAATATAATGGAATCTAGAAGCATCACTGACAAGTGCAAAATTTACCTGAGCTTGTGCTGGCCTTCAACCTCAGACTCTTATTTTAGTTAATCTGACATCTCCAAACAATAACTTTGGTTAATTTTATTCGAATTCTCTCAGTCTGTTTCTGCCTGCCTCTTCTCAATCTTTCTCTCCCTCTTCTCAATCTTTCTCTCCCTCATCTCAATCTCTCTCTCTCTCCCTCACACCCTCACACACACACACACACACACAGTGGACATAATGTAGTGGTTAAAGACAGACTTTGAAATTAGGCAAGCTTATTGCCCTGTCACTTTCAACAAGTTTTTTTTCTTTCAGATTCACACAGCCCAAAGTTCTTTATTCATTCAATGGAGATAATAATAGTATTTCTTAGTTTGTTGTTGAGCCTAGTAAATGAGGTGATTCAGATAAACTTCTTAGCACAGTGGCTGGCATTTGGTAAGTCCTTAATTAATGGTGACTCTGCCTAGCATAGAGTTTTCCTTATTTAACTGCACAGATCTCTTCTGATACCTTATGATGAATATGATTAATGAACTTTCCTAGTTTCCTCTTCTGGCAGAGCACATTACCCCTACTTAAACTTTAAGCAGGAGACTTTCCTAAGTTAGGATTTTAGGAGATTGCCAAGTACATAATAGTTCATTCGTGAGAAAATATAGATGAAAATCTTGAAACATGAGAAGAATTTTGGGAAGGTCAAGTAGGTTCAACAGTGCTCAGGCACTAAAAGCTCTAATTATTGACTTATGAGGTAACATCTCAGGCTTCCTTTTACAGTCTGCTTATTTCTGATTTGTAAACAATTCTAACAAGCATGAACTTACCCCATCTCTAAGCAAAACGCCCTTCTGGAATAGCAGATAAGAAGAAAAGACAATTCATTGTGAAAAGTGCTAAATACCTCATTACCAGGGAAGAGACTGAAGAAATAGAAACACACATATTTTTAAACGAACAAACTTGTTTACAGTGGCATCTACCAAACTGTTTTCTTTCTATAGGATGTCCAGAGGTAATAGGCAATGAAAGAGTTCCTTAATCAAGATGTGTGGAAAACACTGGGTTGAATAAAATTAAATTGCTCACTTTTCTTTATGGCTTCCCAGAGTCTCTATCACTAAAAACAAAAGTAGGTGAGTAAAGTATACTGGAATTCCCAATCTAACTGGAACACAGAATCCTTTTATAGAACAATAATGGAAGCTGTATTCCACAAAACCTACTTTGCTTCTCTGGTCTTAGGCCTTTGTTCAAGGGGTCAAATAGCCCATCATTTATTAACAAGTAATCAGAACATCCAAGCAGTATAGCAATGATAATCGTAATAACGCCACAGAGCACTATGAGGTCACATTGCATTTATTATCATCTTTTAAAATAAGCCAACACCTTCAAACTGGCTATTTTACTTTTAGGAATTCAGCCTTAGAAATACTCATAAAACTCTGGCTACCTTTGTAAGATTGTTCATGACTACAATATTTGTAGTATTAAGTATTTAATAACTAAACATCCATCATTAAGAAATTGCCTGGATAAATGATGGCCCAACCAATATAATGAAACACTATACAAATGTTCAAAAGAATAAGGTAGTTCTATATGTATTAATAGGGAAAAATGCCCTCAACACATTATGGAGAAAAAGTGTTAAGTTGTAGAGAGAGTATATAGCAAGGTATTTAAAATTTACACACATATGCCCACACTGAAACAAATGAATAAGGGTGTGTGAATGGATGCATCTGGAGAAGAAGGAGACAGGTTTTCAATTTTGACTGTATAGCTTGTTCTTCTAGAACGTAGACTGCTGTAAGATACCTTTGCTCCCACTTGTCAAAGAGATAAAGCTAAATAAGCTGCACGATTATACTCTTAAAAAACCCTCATCTTCCTGATGACACAAAGATACCTAACTATGATAAACAGAGAGAGAGGAGCTACTCAGAGAGAACACTGCCACAACTGTATCATCCCCGAGGGCATGGCACAAGAAGAACAAAACCTGCCATAGATGGCGGTAAGGAGAAACAAGCCCAATTTTTATCAATCTTTTATGGCCAGGCATGGGCTGGCATGACACATTAGAATCCTGGGCAAATTTAGCCCAAAGTAAGTCTGCAGTCACCCTCCAACCCTTTCCACAGCACGTGTGCCAAGTGCATAGTGTTAATGTGCCAAACTCTGGAGTAGGGCGGGGAATCTGAGAGCGATTTCTCTGAGGAGCACGGAACCTTTACTAAATATAAAGCATCAGTCTCCAGAAGGCTGGTGGCAGGCTAGTATGATGGAGAGATTTAACAAGGCATAGAAAACTGTTTACAGGACTAGAGAGCAGAAAGAAAATATATTACCTCAAAAGTTTATGGTTGTGCTACAAGAAGAAAGAGCAAGAGAAATCTCCTACAACTTGGACAGTTGAAAGCTGGGTTGTAGAATATAGGGGAACCTTGAAACTATCAGTAATAATTAGGTTCTAAGCCCCAATGAAGGTAAAGCCCTAATGCTGCCTTCAAATTGTTTGATGACAGTGGTGAAGTGAATTTAATGAGAGCTGCAGCAAATCTCAGATTCAGCTCAGTTATAGATTAGATGATTAGATTGACTCAACTTTCCACCTCAGCTGTCTGAATAGAAAGGGATATGCTCTTTTCAAGGAGTTAATATTTATTTCATCCCATTTTATTTTCCCACAGAATGTCCGGCATACAACCAAAAATTATGAGACAGACAAAGGAGCAAGAAAAGTTGGTTCATAATCAAGTGAAAAAATAGTCAATCGTACAAGTGCAGATGCTAGAATTAGAAGACAAATATTATAAAATAACTATGATTACAATATGTGAAAGGATCGAGTGGAGGAAGTGGACAATTTATAAACAGATGGAAAAATTTAGCTGAGAAATGAAACCTTATAAGACAGAACCATATTTTTACTTTGTGTGATTTTTTTTAATCAATTACATTTGGCAGTGAGAAGACGTGTTTTAAATCTTAAAAATGACTTTAAAAACATATTTCCAAATGTTTTCATGCAAAATAGTTAAATTACAATTTAAATACTTTAGAGGGAAACCTCAACTTTATGGAAAAACTTTGTTATCAATATATGGATGCCCTGTGGTTTCCTGGCAATAGTTCTACCATACTTGCGGGCAGTCATACAACATAAATCATCTAATAGACTCCTGGTTGTTAAAATCATGACCGAACGGCTGCTCATGGTGGCTCATGCCTATAATTCCAATACTTTGGGAGGCTGAGGTGGGTGGATCACTTGAGGCCAGGAGTTTGAGACCAACTTGGCCAACATGTCAAAACCCCATTTCTACTAAAAATACAGAAAGTTAGCCAGGTGTGGTGGTGCAAGCCTGTAATCCTAGCTACTTGGGAGGCTGAGGCACGAGAATTGCTTGAACCTGGGAGGTGGAGGTTGCAATAAGCCGAGATCATACCACTGCACTCCAGCCTGGATGACATAGTGAGACCCTGTCCCTAAAGTAAAGTAAAATAAAATAAAATAAAATAAAAATAAAATAGGGACCAAACCAACAGTGCTTCTAATAGGGCACAACATCTGATTCTTATGCCCCTAGGGTAATGAACATGCTGTCTAGGGTGATGAAGTTCAGTCTTGGGCTGCATGAGGCAGATATCAATAAAGGTTGGTTTTAAATATATCATTGATGGATCTGTACAAAAGGATGTGCCTTTTTCAGGGCAAAATTCTTTATGAAATGCTATTGATGGAGACAAATATGGATAAAACTGAAATGTACAGATGGCCCAATAGGGAGAACCATGCTTAAAAGTTAAGGAAATAAAACTTTAACTAGGGGCTCAAGTGACAACGCTTCTCTTAGTTCACAATGTGCTTTCAGACACTCACATGTAAATTCTCATCAGGCTGAGAAACATTTTGGTTACACTCCTCGGGGTATATGTTTCTTCCCCTATAGATTTCTAGCCCAAGTATGGACTAATTAACATGATACGCTTTTTCCTTGAGGACTGAGGATCTGTAAGACCTTGGTATCTTCAATTCTCCTAAAGGTGTTGTCCAGAGCGAACTTAGCCTGTATGCATCTAGAGCACCCCTTGACCAGATGTTTATGCCTGCAACATTTGCCATCTATACCACCTTAGTCTTATGAGAACTTATTTTGTGTGTTCCATTGAAACTGAGAATTCAGGTTTTTCTGGAAAAGTAGTGACAGCTGAGATATAGATTACTGATGAGGCTGAAGTTCCTCTGAACACATGCTCAGTGGGAGAATGTCCAAAAGAAATGTTGTGGTGCTGAAACAGAGATAATTCCTCAGCAAGATTAAAAAAAATCTGTAAGAGCTCTGTTTCTCACACCCTGGACTAAGATGTGACCAAAAAAAAAGAAAACACACACACACACACACACTCACAAAAAAAAACCCCAACACTTGAGATTGAGAGACAATGCAGCAAAATTGTTGGGTTGAGTTGTCAGTTCAAATTCCAAACACTGGCTCAGAAATGGACTGTGCTTGTGGAAGAACAAGCCGAGATATATAGCTTGTGGTGTTTTGCTGTTGTCAGAAGAATGTTTATCTTTTGCTTTCCAGTCACCTACAGGGGAGAGGGGAGTAGAAAATGACAAGTAGAAATGGAAAAGGAGCATATGGTCATCTCTATCTGCTGCCCAAGGTTTTATAGAGCATGTTGTTCTCTGGGACCTCCCACCTGCCTTGGGAATAAGCTCATGTGCTGCTTTTGGATCTTGACCCACTGGCTTGAATTCAGCTTCTCTCTCTCCTCAGGGGTTAAAGATAAAGGCAGGTTTGGGGCACACACAGCATTGTGAGGATAAATATTACCACATCATTTTCAACCAAAGAGACTTTTCCTTTTCCTGATTTCAAAATCCCTGTCAAGCGGCTATTGTTTATACTCCACATGTTTGTATAATGTCTATGAGTCAAGTTAGGCATGTTTTAGAATGTGTGGCTTCTAGGTAAAGATTTTTCTTCATGTGTTGGAAATATCCAAAAACAGTAGGTCCTTCATGGGGTTTTCTGATCGCCCTCTGGTTGGTAGTCACATCCAATTTGATTAAATTATTCTGGATTCCTAGCTTGTTTATTTAATAAAATTTGTAATCTTTTGTATGGCCCCTTCTTCAAACTTGGTCCTGACTGCTGATATCCTTGGGAGTGGGATGCAAACCATTTCAAAATGAAGTGAAGCAACTCAGAAACAGAAACTCAAATACCACATATTCTCACTTACAGGTGGAAGCTAAATAATGTGTTCGGATGGACATAGAGTGTGGAATGATAGACATTAGACTCGAAAGAATGAGGAGGGGAGGGAGGGAGGGAGATGATGAGAGATTATTTAATAAGTACAATGTATATTATTTGGATACACTAAAAGCCAGGACTTCATCACTATGAAATATATCCATGTAACAAAATTGCACTTGTACCCCTTAAATTTACACACAGAAAATGACAGTTGGGCAACTAAACCTTGGATGACCTCCAAAACTCTGTAAATTCATTACTCATTGAAAAAATTTTAAGTTTTTTCATTTTTTTAGCCTCCACAGATGCTTGAATGTGGCAGACATGCTGTAGCCTAGTGCTGACTGAATTGAAATATTTGTGAAATGTCTGCTTATCAATATGCTAGTTATTGCAGAGGACTAAATGAGATAAAGTTATCTTTGCTGTGAATGACTGTCACACATATTCTCCTTGTCATTTACATTGCCCTTTCAAAGTTATCTTTCTAAAACTCTAGTCTCATTGCATTATTCTTCACACCCTACATTCTCTTCACTGCTTACTGAATAACACCTTCTGTGAACTACTTGCAAACTATCTTTGCTTCCTTAGCTTTTACCAACAAGGCAGATAAATTATTTTTCTCCACAAGTTTACCAGCAAGTTCAGGGCTTCATATATTTGTTCACTCTGGTACCTCTGACTCAATCATTTTTTTCCACATATTCTACCCGTGCATAACCTTCAAAGAGATTAAAAACCTGAGATTAAAAACCACTTCCTTCAAGGAGCCTCCCCTTCATACCCAGTCTCTATCCATTTTTTCCTTATATTCCATAGTGTCACAATTCCTCGCAGCTTTTCCCTGAACTGTAAGATTATGTCAATAGATTCTCCTCCTAGAGCAATCAAATATTCCCTTGATCAAGCCGAAAATGTATTTTTTTCCCGATGTCTCACTTTCCCTTTTCTTAAGGGTTTTGTATTATGACAACCCTTTGCGAAAATCATTCTTTGGCTTCTAGGCATATACATACACGGTCTTATCACATATTCAGGCAATCAAAGTCTTTCCACCTCATCAGTCAGTCCATCATGTTTTCTCAGCATTGCTGATTACATTTATCCAACACTACAAGTTGTTCGGTTATTATCAGAAAGAGTTTATGGTGTTTTTTTTTTTTCTGACTAGAAAGGTCTTAAAAACAGATATTAAAAAATCAGCTACTATAAATGTGAGTGGGGTGGGTCATCTACATATTGTTACTATATCTTATATAATACAGAAAAATTAGCTTTTGGAATATTCTTTACAAAATCAAAAATGCCTTGAGGTCAAGGGGTGTATTTTATTCCTCTTAGTACCTGGCATAGTTCCATGCCATGACCATAACAGGACCTTGTTAAATATTTGTTGAAATGAATAATTTCTGAAAGGGAAATGCATGTTAGTATTTTTCCTCCTAAAATGTGTTACCATTTTCTTTCATGAGAAAGACTCAGCAGAGCTTTTAAAATATAATTAAGGTCTCTCTACCAAAATATGATTTTTTTTTTCAGTAAAATCACAACAAAAGAAACACATTTTTAATACTATACTAGTCATTAAAATATCATTTGTTGTAGTTCTCTCTCAAGTTAATAATCCTTTGCAAAGAAGTCATCCTACAGAAAACACAGGCATTGCCTTCAGAGCAGAAATGTAAATAGCTATAATTTATTCTCCTGCATTTTTCAAATATACTACCATCTGCTTTAGCCCTGGAGACCATTTAAAAGTTATTTCCCCATGATCCATTCTCCATCCCATTCTTGCCCTGGAGATATGCCTATACTTGTTATTAGCTCACCGAGACACAATAACAATTACTGTTTATAAAGGTATTTTATATCTCATAGAAGTTTGAGCAAATTTATTGGAAGTAAATTCTTTGACATCAGGATTCTGTAACGTAGTTACACATTGTGGGCATCATTTGGGATTAGGCAATCTCTTACTCATAAACTTTTGCCAGAATTACAAGATTATGCCAGTACTTAAAAGCCAGCTCCAGTTGTCTTTTCATCTGGCAAAAATCTGAAAGCCCCAGGTTACTGAACTATACTTCCTCAATTCATGGTGCCTTCTCTTCTCTGCTTCATGTAGCATGAAGCTGGAAAATTACATGGGATAGCTGGTGCTAGACTTCCATTCTGTAGGTTCCTCACATCATACACGTTTTACTCATGGGTTCAGAATGTACGTTTATCCTAGATTCCTGTTAAAGGAGGCCAGGGAACATAAGAAAACAGCCCATGTACACCATTAGAAAAATGTGTAGATCAACTTTCAAATTGTGATGTGGAAAGAGTCTAGAGAAAAACTTTCACAGACAGGCCTGTCGTCTGATTATCAGGCAGGGCCAACCACTTGCATCTTGAGTGTCAAATCCCCTTTCACTTCTGTTATCTATTTGAGAGCCTCAAAATACTTAAGCCACAGTTTGAAGTTTTATAATTTTAGCTGGACCGGTATTTTAATGATGTTAAAAAACCATGGAAAATATATTTTTAGTTGAAAGGACCCATTCAAAGATTTTTCTTTGGCCTTCAGAATCTACCTGTGATTTTAATGAATAATGGTTAGCAATGCACATACTTCGAGGAAAAAAAGTCAAGCATCATGCTAGACACCAGAGAATGATGGGGAGTAATCTTTTAAATAAGGGGGTTAGGGACATTTTTGATGATGAAATGAAGGCCAAGACCTGTGATGTCATTTGGACATCTGTCCCTCCAATTCACATATTGAAATGTGATTCCCAGTGTTGGAGGTGGGACCTGGTGGAAGGTGATTGGATCATGGGGGTGGATCCCTCATGAGTGGTTTAGTACCATCCTCTTGGTGATAAGTGAGTTCTCAGTTAACATGATATCTGGTTATTTAAAAGAGTATGGGACCTCCCTCTTCTCCCTCTCTTGCTCCCACTGTTGCCACGTGAAGTGCCAGCTCCTGCTTTGCCTTCCACCATAACTGTAAGCTTCCTAAGGTCCCACCAGAAGCCAAGCCGATGTTGGTGCCATGCTTGTACAGCCTGCAGAACCATACATCAATGAACCCTCTTTTCTTTATAGATTACCTAGTCTCAGGTATTCCTTTATAGTAATGCAAAAAACTTACTAATACAACCTGAATGAAATGAGATATTGAATTGTGTAAAAATTTTACGGAAGGAAGAAGGATATTCTGAAGGAGAAAACTCAAGTGCGAAGGCCTTCAGATGAGAATATATTTGAGGATGACAAAGAAAGTTCAGTTGCTGGAATTCAGTGATTAAGTGCAGAGTGGTAGAAAAAACCTCTTCAGATATGTAGTCAAAAAACCATGTTATGAAATGTCTTATGGGCCAAAGCACAGATATTGGATTTTGTTACGAGAAGGGGGAGTCATTGAAAGCTTTACAAGCTTAAATAAGACCAAAAAAGTCAAGGGTACTATAGAGGTACAAACCTAAACACTAAAACAAAAGCACAAAAACTTCATAATAGCCAAAGGGAAAAGGAAAAGCAAAAGAACATCAGATAGAAAAAACACAGTAAATATAGTGCTTATAGTAATTACAACACAAGATGAGAAGCTTGACAGTCATATCAATAAACACAAATGAATTTAACTCAACTATTAAAAAGATTCTCAAATTGACCCATGAAATTTCAACTCTATGTTGTATATAAAATACATATCTAAAATATAGCAGTTTTTAAAAAGGCTAAAGGAATGGACAAAAGCATTTGACTGTTTAGCAGGCAAATGAAAACAATAAGAAAGTAGGAACTGGAATCCTCATATTGGACAAAGTAGAAAACAGCATAACAGGAGACAAAAGACATTTTATAATGCTAAAAACCATATTCCAGAATGAAGCTATAACAAAACTCAATAGCATTCATGTACAGAGATAATAGATAAAATACATAATAAGAAAATTTTATTTACAATGGCAACAAAAATAGGAGCAAGCATAAGAAGATATGTTCAAATGTATATGAAGAATCTATAAATACCTCTGAAAGATGCAAAAGCACATTTGAGCAAGTGGAAAGATGGCCCTTGCTCTTGTTTAGGATGTCTCAACATAATGAAGATCTCATTTTTCATTATTTTAATATCTGTTAATTATGTTAATTTATAGATTCGCCCAAGAAAATATTGACAAGCTTTCTTATCAAGTTAGATATATTGGGACCAAAGTTCATATGGAAAAATAACTACATAAGAAGAGGTAGAAAAACAGTGACTAGGAAGAGCTATGAAGGGGGTCTAGTCCTATTGATGTTAACACTGTGAAAGACTATAATTAAAATAGTGTGGTAGTGACTCATGAGGATACAAACAGAACAATGGAGTAGAAATCTATAGAAATCTAGTATATTAAAAAGGTTGTATCTCAAATCACTAAGGAAAAGATAGTCTTTTAAATAAATGATGTTGGGCAACTGGATAACCATTTTTTCACAAACAAAAAAATAGATCCCTTCCTTCATGTCATATACAGGAAAATACTCTAAATGGATCAGAATTCTAAATGTAAAATAATGTAACTTTACTGAACAAAAATATGAGTGAGTTCCTCTATATTCTAGGTTAATGAAAAAGTTTTTAGCTGATACTAAAAAGTCCAGATGTGATAAAAGATTGATAAACTGACTACATATGGCAAAAATACCAGAAGCAAAGTCAAAAGACAAATGACAAACTGGAAAAGATGGAAAAATAACCATTCTATAGCAAAATGAACAAAAGAAAAGGAGAGACAATTTATAAAATAATATAAACATGGGCCTTGAACATATGAAAAGCTATTAAAGTTAATTCACATTAAGATAAATGCAAGTTAAAATTCACTGAGATACTATTTCCCACTTAGATGGGCAAAAAAATTCAAAGCTTGATGATATATTTTGTTCACAAGGCTGTGGAAAACATGAATTACTGGTAGGCATGCAGATTGGTCGGAATACAAAATCCTTACTGAGGGAGATTTGGCATCAGTTAATAAAACTATACGTGCATCTGTCTTTCACCTTGCAGCCCAGTTCTAGGAATTTATCCTGAAGACACATCCCCAGCAAAACAAACATATATATGCGTGAAGCTACTCATTGAAGTAATATCTGTGGGAAACTACCAAAACGTCTAAGCATAGGAGACTGATTGATTAAACTATAACCCCATACATTCAATGGAATACAATGCAATTGTAAACAAAGAATGAGGAAGATCTCTACGAACTGATGTAGAGTGACCTCTGGGATACATTGTTGGGTGAAAAAAAGAGCACATTGCAAAGGAACCTACATGTTACCTTGTATAAAAAGAAGGAGAAGAGAATATGTGTATATCTACTTATCTTTACAAAGAGACACCCAGGAAGTCAATGACAAGAACAACATTGTCTCCCGTGTGAGGTAGGGGAATGAAGCAGAAGAAATACAGGAGGCAGTGACACTTTTCTGAGCATATCTTTTTGTATAGTTTTGATATTTAGATATAGGTTAATGTTCTCTGCATTCAATAAAAAAATTAAATTAACAAGGACGGGAAGGATAAAAACACAAAACTGAAAACAAATAAACCCAACTATATTTCAAATAAATAACATAACCCCATTAAAGGGGAGAGGAAGAGGTAACTAACCCAATTAATACAGGGTATTTGACTGTATACTCTTAGTTTTACATATGATTTCTATTTATTTATTTATAAGAAGTCTTGTTAGGCTGGAGTGCAGTGGCAAGCTCCCAGTTCACTGCAGCCTCTGCCTCTTGGGTGCCAGGGATTCTACTGCCTCAGCCTCCTGAGTAGTTGGGATTACAGGCGCGTGCCACCACGACCAGTATTTTTAGTGGAAATGGGTTTCACCATGTAGGCCAGGCTGGTCTCGAACTCCCGACCTCAGGTGATCCACCTACCTCAGCCTCCCAAAAGGCTGGGATTACAGGCGTGAGCCATCATACCTGGCCTACATAGGATTTCAAGTGCTCATGAAACGTTTATTAAAATAGACCACAGGCTAGCCATAAAGCAAGCCTCAAAAAATTTCAGAGTTGAAACCGTAGACAACATGTTTTTAGACCATAATAGATATAAGCTAGAAATAAGTAACCAAAGGATAACTAAAAATCATTTTCCTCTAAGTTTGAAAACCAAGCAATAACTTCTAAATAACCCATGGACCAAAGAATAAATCAAAATGGAAGTTTCTAAAATATCTTAAATTACATAATAATGAATATATGGCATATTGAAATGTATGGGATGCACCTAAAGCTATGATCGGGGAAACAATAGCCTTAAATGCCTATATTAGAAAAGAAGAAAGTCTAAAAACCAATTAAGTATATTTTACAAAAAGTTAAAAATAAAAAAAGAATGAATGAAACCCAACAAATGTAAATGGAAGAAGGGCAATAAAATAAAAAAATATAGTGGAAAGAATTTTTAAAATCCCCAATTTGGTACTATGAAAAAGCTAACAAAACTGATAAAACTGAAAAAAAGAGAAGAAACAAATAACCAATAACCAATGAATGAAGGGAACTTAAGGAATTTTAAAAATCCAACTGACATTTAAAAATAATACCATTTGAAGATATTATGAGCACATTTGTATCAATAAATTTAAAAATTAGATAATAATTCTTCTAGGATACAGTCCTAGAAAAATAAAACCTCCTTTTTTATAAGAAGAAACAGAAAATCTGAATTGTCCTATATTTATTAAAGCAATTGAATTTATTATTTAAAACATTCCCCCCTACCCTCTCCAAAAAAAATCAGGGCCCATGTGGCTTCGCTGGTAATTTCTTCCAAGAGCTAAGGAGTACCATCAATCTTATACAAATTGTTTCAGAAAATATATAAATAGAAAATGCTTCCCAATTTATTTTTTGAGGCCAGCAGAGCATTGATATCAAAAGCAGATGAACACCTTAAACAAAGTGAAAGAAAAATCCAAATGTATGTTATAGGTCAATCTTTTATAAACATAAAAGCAACAATCCTAAACCCAATATTTCCAGACAAATCCAGAGATTGATAAAAAGGCTAATACATAATGACCAGGTGGCATACATTCCAGGAATGCAAGGCTGGCTTCATGTTAGAAAAGCAACTAATATATTTCAACATAAAGAGGTTTAGAAAAAAAGAGGAGATAAGTCATGTAATCACTTCAATAGAAGCAGCTATGTGTATATGTGGGAACTAGTAAGGGTTAAAGTGAGTTGGGGACACATTTAGTTTCAGTTTAGTGAAATATTTTTACGTAGTTTGTGGTCACCCTTGAGTACTTAATTGCCTTACTAAGTACTTACTGAGTAATTAATTGCCAGGTTTCCAAGGATAGAAATGTCTTCTAGGTACACCCTATTGCCTGCCGAGTTGATTTAGATGTCAACACAAAACAAAGAGGAGTATCTAACCAAACACATAAGCTACCATGACCAGAGCACTGAAAAAAAAAAAAAAAAAAAAAAAAAGCTGTTGAGTGTTGTTGCCAATTCAAAGAGCATTTAAGCTTACTGTACAACTTAAAATGAACTGAAAATTTGCAGTTCATTAAAAAAAAATCTGATAGAAATTTCCCCAAATTTGACAAATTGTGAACTTAAAGAAACTTTTCTAAACTATATTTAAAAAGTTTTGATCGAACATACTATAACAAAGACTAATCTGTTTTGCTATAAAAAGTGAGAATACAAAATTATTTCCATATGAAGGGACAATTCAAGAATGTCCAGCAAAAGGACATAGGAACAAAATATTGCAGGCATGTGATGGGCAGTGAATTCATATTATTTTTCTCAAGTTTTTTTCATTTTGTAATATTTGGGGGTTTTTTTAGCTTTAAAATTTTATGCTTTTCTGTAATTTATTTTCTCATTTTCAATAATTGCTCACTTTAAACTTAAATTTGTTTAGTATTATTTTCTGAAGTAGAACCCCTAAAATTGAATTAAGCTTTAGAAAGTACAAAAATCTGTATATGTCTGCACTTACTAGTATTAAAATAACTCCAAATATTAAGTGTTATTTTGAGTAGAACTGATACTCTCCAACAACCGTGGTGGAAATGTAAATTGGAATAATCACTTTAGAAAACTGTTTAGCAGTATTAAGGCCCAGCAACTCCACTCCTAAATATATATCCAATAGAAATATATATATATATACACACATGTGCTAAAAGATATGCCCAAAACTGTTCATAGGAGCATTCTTCATAACTGCCCCAACCTGGAAACAATCCAAATTTCCATCAAGAGTAGAACATGTAAATAAGTTGTGGTGTAGTCAACATGATAGAAAACCACACACAAATGAAAATTAGCAAATGACTATTGCATGAGGCAACAAAAATGAATCTCATAACGAGATTTCTGAAACTTTCTTAGCTCCCTTAGTGTCTCCGGAATGTTTTCACAGGTGCCACCACACCAAAAGAAATACATAATAGTTCTGATTATTAAGTTGTAAGGTCCCAATAACTTAATAAATACTTTGTTGTGAGAAAGGGCTTGGTCTGTCGCCCAGGCTGGAGTGCAGTGGCTCCATATGGGCTCACTGTAATGTCCACTTCCCGGGTTCAAGTGATTCTCCTGCCTCAGCATCCTGAGTAGTTGGGATTACAGGCGTGCACCACCATGTCCTGATAATTTTTATATTTTTAGTAGAGATGGGATTTTGCTATTTGGCCAGGCTGGTCTTGAACTCCTGGCTTCAAGGGATCAGCCCACCTTGGCCTCCCAAAGTGCTAGGATTACAGGAGTGAGACACTGCCACTGGCCAATACTTATGTTTTAATAACTTAGCAGTCATGTTAAAAATACACATAAATTGAAAGAAAAACTGATATTTTACATTCTTAACCACAAGAAATTACTAATAGGATTTGTGTGCCTGTTGGGCATACCAAAGCTTCTTGAATATTGGAATCAGATTGGATGTAGCCACCCTCATTTGTTTCTTATTGACTTTTGTGTGTACTGGCTTTTAATCACAGATACTCTTGAAAATCTGGTGTTAAAGGATATAACATGAAAAGAAATGTAGCACAATCTAATATTGAAACTGAACTACCATGAGCTATTATTTCCTTCAGTGTCTGAAAGTTGTCACTTATCACTATGTGACTCTAAAATTTAAAAAATATCCTGCTCTCTCCTTATGAGCACATCGTGGTACATTGGGATGCTTTAGCACGCAGTTTGGGAACCATGACTGTGGACATGACATTAAGCAAAAGAGCCAGCCACCAAGGAATATATCAGTGTGATTCCATTAATAGGTTTTAAGAACAGGAAAACTTAGTTATTGGTTGGAAATTAGGAATGTAGTTACATTTGTGAAAACGGAGAGGGTGGTGACTGGGAAGAGGCACACCAGGACCTTCTCGAAAGCTGGTAGCATTTTATTTCTTGATCGAGTGGTGGCTACATGGTTGTGTTCACTTTGTTATAGTTCATCAAGCTGTGCACTTAAGATTAGTTCATATTATGTGTTATAAATGAATAAAAAGGATTAAAAAAAATAAAACCATTCTAAACAACAAAATGTAAGAAATCACACCTGAAAGTGTAGAGCCCCTGGTGATACCCAAGCCAAATTAAATACATCTTCCTTCGGAGCATTGGCCACTATTCTACAATTGTGTGCTAACATTCGGGGGTCTCTGGCTAGACTGTGAGCTATGAGTGGATGGTGACCATGTCTCGTTTATCTCTAATTCTCTAGTGCTTCAAATATGATGACATGAAAGACCATTAAATATTGTTTAAATAAAAAACATTTTTAAAAATACATGTACTAACAACATTTGGTACACACTGATTTCTTTTCTCTTATATGAGAATCTTGTATGAATGCCCCAAGTAATACTGTTTTTATGATCCATCTGTGGTCGTTCTTTTAAAAATATTCTTTTGCTTTGTGGATACTCATTTATAATCTCCAAAGAGAATACATTTATACAAGAAGGGAATACAGACACACACATATTTCCTTTAAGAATTTATATATATCACAGAGTTCCAATGCTATTGAAAGGGTAGTGCATAAACTAGTGTCAGTCCACAAACTGTATATTATTTTATTGTAGCAAGTTAAATACAGGCATTGAAAACAGGTGTTTAGAAACGAGCACTAAATTTGATTCTAGTACAATATCCAAGCATGTGCTCAGTAAACTTGCCATGTTGAGCAGGCTAGGTACCAGTTTGGGTATCGTCAAACTCACATGGTGAGTTGTATATGACATGAACTATATACCAGTCATTCATGACAGAACTAGATATTGGTCCAAGATAGATTGGACAGAAATATCTGGTTCTCCCTCATAGGTCGTTTTTAAGGTTCTGCCATTGACAATTAAAACTGGAAAAGATCAATCCCATTATTATACAAATGGGAGAACTGAGACCTAGAGTTCACCCAGCTTCTGATCGCCAAGCTAGTAGTTTTTACTCTATAATATTACCTGTATTCCTTAATGAGTGAGGGTCTGGGATAAAATCAATATTATGATTGCTACTATTAGCAGTAGTAGCAACTGTAGCTACTACTAATACATATCCAGTGCTTATTAGGTACCACCACACAAAATTGCTACTTTTATGTCAAAAATGGTCAAGTATTTGTAATTTCACGTGGTTCAACTCATATGAATGCTGATAACAATGTCAAGTGTTTTAAGCCTTAAAGGAGGAGCATCTGCAGGCAGACTTTTTGGGTTCCTATGTTGGCTCTGTCTCTTCCTGCCACATTGTGGCTGGCAAGTTAATTACATTTTCTCTGGTATAAGTTCCTACATCCACAACGTGGAGCTAATAATGGTAACTATCTCAAAGATTTATTGAGGCTTAAATGATCCCATGCGGTTGAAGCCCTTGAAATAGCACCTGGCAGATAGTAAGTGCTCAGTTAATGTTAGATATTCTGGCTACTTTCAACATTACCTCTTTGATTAATTCTCAGGACAATCTTGTGAGGTAGAAACATTTTATCCTCAGTTTATAGATAAGGAGACTGGAGCTCAAAGAGAGTAATTTGAGCTGTTGTCCGCATGATTGCAAGCACATTTTCTCTGTCTTACATACTAACTTTCAGTTCACTGCCTGCTAAATCAAGTCTAATAGTTCCTGGGGCATTTCATCAGAATTGCCAATATTTGAGTGTATCTAGCTTCTGGGATTCTATAACAGTCGGTTATGTAAAAGACAATGCAAGCTATTTTATTGTCTAGGGAAAAGAAGCAAGTTTCACCGTTTCTCCTTGTTTTTAGGTCTCCAGATTCACAAGAATGTTGTAAGCAATAAATAAGCTGATGATAACAGCTTCTGATTTTATAATAGTACAGTCTTGTAGTGACCCCTTATGTATTGCTGCTACTCCCCAAAGAACCCCCAAACCTCAGTTGGAACTGTCCCCTGGATTACTGAGAGGGAAAACTCCATGTGGCACCTGCTAATGAGAACCTGTACCATTAAACTTGGTTAGTGTCTTACACAAGACCGAAGAAATGCCGTCTTCTCTTTTTCTCCTTAAACAGAATAAGTAGTCGAGAAATTCCTTTGAGAAGCAACAAGATTTGATTGAATTTTTCAGGATTTCTTATTATTCTGTCAAGTTCACTTGACAGCAAAGGACAAACTGCCTTTCAAATGCTATAAGTGAATGCATCAGCAATTCAGAAGGAAAAAACGCGGGTTATTAAGTAGGAACAAGTCTCTCTGAATATATTTACACCAGCTCATGGAAACCATTGTCCTCAGAAACCTCTGCAAAAATCTATTTTCTAGTGTCGGTATTGCTTTAAGTTTGACAGATGATGATAAAATACAATGAAATTACCTTTGAGCTCTGATATGTACATCAGCGCCCACATTTCTCACAATTTGATTTTTTATTTTTCCAACACAGTCATCTATTTTCAATATTATCCCTGCACACTCAAGGTTTATGCCTGGGGAACAAAACTATTTATGCCTAAGTCATACTAATATACAGAATTTATGCTATATGTAAACATACACACATACAATACACATGTGGAAATACATATTAGTTAAGAGCTGGAAGGAACCTTCCAGATCTTCGAGTCTTCTTTACTGTCACATTACAATGAAGAATCTGAAGCCCCAACAGAAATGCTATTGAGAAGGCCACACAGAAACCTGACTTCAAAGTGAGATTTGAGAGTATAAGAATGTAGCAAGTTCCTGCTATGTTCTGAGGGTTACAGGAGGCATATTCCATTCTTAAGTTCTTATACCATTTCTATGATGTTAATATCACTCCCATTTGATAGATGAGAAAATTGAGGCTTAGAAAAGTAGCACAGCTATGAAAAGTAGCACAGCTAAGAAAAGTACCACAGCTAAGAAAAGTACCACAGCTAATAAATGGCACAAATGAAATTAAAGCATTTATGCAACAAGGTTCTTTTTAGCATACCAGCATTTCTCTAAATACATTCACCGCCATGTGACTGACATAATTTTGCTAATCCATGTGTCAACTGTATTTTAACTTTTTTGATTAATTAAACATTTATAAAGAAAAAGTTTATTACCATTTAAATAGCATGCTAAAGGAGAAGAGAACTATTGCTGAGTTTTAGCTGGGCCCTGCTGCTACCTAATGACCTCAAAATTGTATCCAGCTCTCTTTGTTGAAATGGGAGATTAGTAATGGGTAGAGAGGTATTAAAGGTCTAGTCACACCAAAATGAGACTTAACAATGGAAAGAGAGAGGGAAAACTTTTACTATGTGATCTACCTTATAGATCGCATTTGATCTATATGATATATATATTTGATATAATATGTGAGTGTCACCTAAAGTCATCTTTGTCCTACCTAAGATCATTTTTGCTTCTATCTTGGTTCCTGTTCTTCACTTTGAGAAACACTGCAGTACATATAGTAACTGCGCTACATAACATATAGTAACTGGGTTGTCCAGGTCATGGTTCTGGAACTCCATCAGAATCGCCTAGAGGCCTGTTTAAAACAGATTTCTGAGTCATCCCGAGTTTCTGACTCAAAGTGTCTGTGGCAGGGCCTGAGGTTTTGCCCTTCTAATAGTTCCTGAGTAATTTTGATACAGCTAGCCCAGGAAGCACATTTGGAACGCACTGCCTTAGGTTGTACTTGGGGAAGAGGAAGTAGAGAACATACAGGTGGCATGTGTGTGAAGATTTCACCATCAATCTTGTGAGTGGAGGGATCTGGAATTTTTAATTAAGCAGATGAGGCAAAGAAACAATGTATTCTTGTGTTCCTGTGTCACTTCAATTTAATGAGTTCAGATTGATACTGCACCAAACCAGAGCGACCTGCAAAAACTTTAGCTAAGAGACAAAAGTACCTCCTCTCAAATAATACAGGTTGTTTCCAGGCTGCTAACTATCTGCAAGGCTCCCTGCATTGGCAACAGCAGTCAGTGATCACTAATACCGAAAGCAGAAAATGAGATTCTCCTTCTTTTCTCCAGACGTTTAAGACAGTACTTAACATAAACAAAAAATGCCATATCCATTAATATTCTTTCTCATCCAGTTCTCTTAGTAACTAGTAATTATTAAGTGCCTTCTGTGGGCCAGTTATTGAATTGTACTAGGTAATTACACACACACACACACACACTCTTTTAATGTGAGCATTTGACAGGCAAAGTAACTTGCCAAGGCTACACAATTATAGGAAGTAGAACTGGAATTCATATGCAAGTTTTATTCCAAAGCCCATGGTTTTTTTTTCTGCTAAACCACACTCACTTCTATTCTGACTACCCAACTTCATCTCTTAATAAAAGTGTATTTTATAAAAAATGAAAAGAAAAGACTCCAAAAGCTGAAACTTTGTAGTCAAAAGAATTGTAAAACGATGCCACCAGAAAATGAGAAATCAGTGATATTTAATCGGCAGAAAAGCTAGAGCTCCCTAGGTTCAAAGCAAAATTTAAGAATGCCTGGCTAAATTTTACTTTAAGGAGAGTGAGTAAATGGGTAGAATGAGTCTCAGGAATCCAACTGGTTTAGTTTACTTTTGAGTCACAAAAGAAATTTTCATTCCTGTCTGACGTGGCAGAAGCTGTTTGAAGAATGAACGTGGCAGTAGAAGCAACACTGGGCCAGGTGCGGTGGCTCATGCTTGTAATCCCAGCACTTTGGGAGGCCAAGGATCACCTGAGGTCAGGAGTTCGTGACCAGCCTGGCCAACATGGTGAAACTCCATCTCTACTAAAAACAAACAAAAAACAAAACAAAACAAAAAAACCGAAAATTAGTCAGGCATGGTGGTGCATGCCTGTAATCCTAGCTACTTGGGAGGCTGAGACAAGAAAATCGCTTGAATCCAGGAGGCAGAGGTTGCATTGAGCTGAGATGGCACCACTGCACTCCAGCCTGGATGACAGAGCGAGAGTCTGTTGCAAAATAAAACAAGCAGCAGCAACACTGAATTGAGAGCCATGAACCTTGGACTCTGGTGTTCTTTTGTCTCAGGAATTCAGACTTCATTTCTCTAGTTCCTAGTTTTATCATCTGTAAACTACGCAGCTGGACTAAGCTCCATTCCGTTCCTCAAAGCTCCATTCATTCGAAAGGTAGCCTCCTTCACTGGACTTACCAGCATTGTAGGCTTCAAAAGATAAAGCTCATCTTTTAGCACGAGAGGAGTATGATTTAATTGTAAAGTCAGCGTGTGGGTTTCAACCTTCAGTCTCTCAAGAGCCTATTAATCTACTCATATGTGATGTTATACTGCTATACTCTTTAAAAAAATACATAGTGAAAACCTGAGAGATCCTGAACCCTTAAATCCATATAAATAGACTGTAAGAAATGAATTATCCAAGAAATTTTTAAAAAGTCATCAATGAATGAAATGACGAACTCAGTAGGTGTTATTAAGAGTAATTATAGTAACATCTAGAAAGAAAATAACATCTGTGATTTGCATGATTAATGGCTTAATGTAACAGTACATCTGTTAATGGAATAATACTCCAAGCACTCTTGACTGTACATTTGCAAGATCTGGAAACAGAGAAGAAACTGTGGAAGAAGGGAGTAGAGGAGTAGCAGAGTGCCATATTGGCTTTTGGAGGTCAAGCTCCTCTCCACAGTTTTCAGATTCTCCTCTGCCTACCTTGGCCAGAATTGCCTGGCAAATTCAGAGAAAAACCAAGTTTCACCAGATGCATGCATGCACTCCCATAGGCAAAATAACTAGAAGCTCAGTATAATTTTTATTTTTAACATTACTTTTCACCTTAGGGTTAGGCATAGTGTCACTCCAGCCTTAATAGCAGGCCACAGGACTGCCCTAAATGTATTCATCATAGACCTGCATGCATGGGGCTTTTTTTTTCCTGGAAGGAGTAACTCATACTTAGGGAGCGAACACATTTTTCTTTAAGCACCAGTTTTCTCCTTTGAACTCAAAGGAAAGTCAAACTTCCCACCTATAGTGGAAAACTACTGCAATATGGCAGCTTCAGAGTTTATCAAGATGAAATCGGGAAGCCATGTAATGATCTCATTCTCTTCCTCAAAGCTGTAGTTTCTGTCTGCTTTGAGGAGAAGGCTGTAACCCCATCTGCTTCCTCAGGCTGCGCTGGATGAATGCAGGATAGCAGGATATATTATTTATCATAAAATGTATTCAGGCACATTCAGGCTGCAAGCCCTGTTGAGTAAGGAAGTAGCATTTGCCATCAGCTTATCATAATGAAATCAATTGACAAAAAATAAAACATTCTGTTAGAAAAGAAATGTGGATCTTGCACCCAGTAAGCCAAATGAAATTTCAAATGCAGTGTAAAGAAAAGTAGTTATATCCTGGGCCTAATTCAGAACTCCGACTTGATTCTAAGAGGCAATTACTCCCCCATTATGCAGGTAAGGCCAGGATGCTTTTACTTACCCCAGCAAAGCTGACGTCCCTATTGAGCAGGCTCCAGTAAAAGAAAACAGTCCTTGAAAGTGGCGGTATTTCTCTCGCACACCTTGGCTAAAATAGTTCTCTTTCCTATGGAATTTTTCATTTTTCTGATTATATCTGATTATGTCAAGGCAAGGCCTCAAGCTAACACTCCCTCAGAAACTTAGAGAAGATGACACACTGAAAATAAATAACTGTGACCAATGAAAGAAAAAGGAAAAATAAGCTGCCTCACTAGGCCCAAGAGTGAAAGAGAAGAATGGTGAGTCTGTGAATGTGAGGCTGAGTCCCAGAACAGTGAAGGCAGTGTTCTTCGACTTGGCTGAACATTTACATTGTTAGACATGGCTCTTGCATAAATTTCTACTTTCTGTGAATCAATGAGCTAGCAATATCAAAATTCATAGTGATTTTTGTTCTCTACATATGGTACAAAATGACTTTGTCCATCTACCTTTGGTAATGCATGTAATTAAGTGTGAGACAATTATAACCTTGTAGCTCCCTTTGGGGGCCTGAAATATAATTCAGTTGCTTGGTTTCAAGGGCACTTAAGACAGACTAGACTCTCTGCGGTGACTTCTATATATGCATGCTGATGATGAATTTGCCCTCAAAGCTTCAGAAGTCTCATTTTGCAGTAGTCATAGTTTTTATTGATTACTGTTTGATTATACAAAATAAGGAAAGTGGGACCAATATATTAGAGTTGCAGATTATGTGAATGGTGCAAACATACAGAAAATCAGAATTATTAACGGGCTTATTGATGGCTTCGATTCATACCCTAAAATGAGATTTTCATGTATAATCCTTTTATTAAGTTACCTATGACTCAACTAATTGGCATAAATGTCATGAGCAAGTTGCTGTATTGATGGATAATTATTGATGGATCCATAAATAAAAGAGACGGTAGAATGAGCAATAAGTTGATTTTAAGGGTAGTAAAAAAGAAATATTACCAAACTTAAGAATAAAAGGTGTTGGAAAGAAGTGAACATACTATCTAACTTCATGAAAATCTTTACCTAAGATTTTGGTTGGTTGTGAGAGTAACTGTGAACTTTATATGTACCTAGAGATCTTATCAGACTACCAAGAAGAAACATGGACACAGGAAACACTTGACAAGAGAAGAAACACCCACACCATCTAAAATCTGCATCGCTGTGTAAGACATAAGCTAGGAATTTTTAAGAACATGAAATTTGCCTGTGCTTTAGACAGTCTAGAATTTTTTAAAAAGTGAATTGGCATTTCAAAATTCCCCATCTGCTAAGGAGAAGAATGCTTAAGTCCCTGTTCCTTTACTTCCCTTCACTCAGAGTGCCATGGCTTCTAGGGACAAGTGTGGTCTAGAATCACAGATATGGTTAAACTGCAGAATGTTGCACTCGTGGGTAACTGGAGGTTATTTAGTGCAGGCCCCTTGTGCTATGGAGGAGAATGCTGAAGCTCAGAGAAGTGAATACAACTGCTCAAAGCCACACGGGAATTTGGTGGTGAACGTGGGACCTCAAACCACATCGTCTTTCTCCCAAGACTAGTATAATTTCCATCACTGGTCTTTCTCCTAAGACCAGCTCTTTCCCATGATCACTTTCCCAGTAAAGAGAGGCACGTGCAATTTAGGAAAAAATGTGTCTATAGCATCCCTTGGGTTTTCATGCTAACCAGTGAATAGAGAGTCCTCAAATATGTTCATTTTCCAAATTGCCTGGAAATTGTAAATACTAACAGACATATGGCAAATTATTTGTAAAATGTGTTGAAATTAGGTGACACTGTCTGGCTAATTAGAACCCTAATAAACAAATAATAGATAAGAAATGCTACGTTCAGTTTTTATTAGAGGGACTATCTTTCTGTTGTCTAGCTGCTGGAATTTTCTAATAAATCATATTTTAAAAATCACACTTCACAGTTTTACTGATAGGTCCTATTTCCAGCAGGCAATCTTTCTGTACTTAAGCAATTTAGCATTTTTGTATGTATTTGCATTTCTTACTGACCATATCATGCTTTTCATTTCTGATTTTTACACAGTATGTCACGTCTAGCTTTTATATTCTTGCTGCCCAAACTAGTCAATTAAAGAAGTAATTGTGGACAGAGGCTTTTGCTCCCATCCCCATCCCCGACACCAGTACCACACAACCAGGATGGATTTCATAATCTTAAGACTATCTTCTACAAGCTGTGCAAGTATTATTGGTGGTAATTTTTATTTTTTATTATAAATTCTGGGATACACCTGCAGAACGTGCAGGTTACATAGGTATACACGTGCCGTGGCGGTTTGCTGCACCCATCAACCCGTCACCTACATTAGGCATTTCTGCTAATGCTATCCTTCCCCTAGCCCCCCAACCCCTGATAGGCCCCAGTGTGTGATTTTCCTTCCCTGTGTCAATGTGTTCTCATTGTTCAACTCCCACTTATGAGAACATGCGGTGTTTGGTTTTCTGTTCCTGTGCTAATTTGCTAAGAATGATGGCTTCCAGCTTCATCCATGTCCCTGCAAAGGACATGAACTCATCCTTTTTTTATGGCTGCATAGTATTCCATGGTGTGTATGTGCTACATTTTCTTTATCCAGTCCATCATTGATGGGCATTTAGGTTGGTTCCAAGTCTTTGCTATTGTGAACAGTGCTGCAATAAACATACGTGTGCATGTATCTTTATAGTAGAATGATTTATAGGGTATATATCCAGTAATGGGATTGCTGGGTCAAATTGTATTTATGGTTCTAGATCCTTGATGAATCTCCACACTATCTTCTACAACGGTTGAACTAATTACACTCCCTATTGGTGGTAATTTTTACTGAGTACTTTGTGCCAGCACCATGTTAAGTGCTCTACATACTTTGACTCATTTAATTCCCTTAAAAACTTTGATTGACACAATTATTCTTCTACAAGAGCGAAAATGGAGGCAAAGGAATAAAATAATATAACTGTGTTTTCACATAACTAGGAAGTATCTGGGACTCGAACTACAGATTGTTTAACCATTCACCTTTGAAGGACATCTGAGTTATTTCCAGCTCTGTTATAAAGTTGCTATAAACATTTGTGCACAGGTTTTGTGTGAATAGAAGTCTTTATTTTTTTTCTAATATAAATGCACAGACAGAAGTTTAATTCCTGGATTGTATGGTATGTTTAGTATTTTAATATATGTGTGTTTAGTATTTTAACTCCTAGATGTATTTGCATGTTTAGTATTTTAAGAAACTGCCATATTCTTCCAGAGTGACTATACCATTTTACATTCTTACCAGCAAGGTATGAGGGGCCCTAATTTCTTCACATCCTCACCAACATTTGGTGTTGTCACTACTCTTTAGTTATTTCAATAGGTGTAAAGCAATATCTCACTGTGGTTTTAATTTGCATTTTCCTAATGGTTGATGTTCAGTATCTTTTTATATGCTTATTTCTCAGCTATATATTTTGTTTGGTGAAATATTTCTTAATGTCTTTTGCTTATGTTTTAATTAATTTTTTTCTTAGTTTTGAGGGTTCTTTATATACACTATTCCTTTGTTGAATATGTGGTTGGGAAATGTTTTCTTTCAATCCATAGTTTATCTTTTTATCCTCTTCATAGGGTATTACACAGATCAAAAGGTTTATTTACATCAATTTTTAAAGCAATTTGAATCAATTTTTCTTTTCACTTTTTGCCTACTTCTAAATCTTATTTATCCTATTTTTCTCTAAAAATTTTATACTTTTATGTATTACATTTAAGTCTACGATCCATTTTGAGTTAAATTTTGTATAAAGTGTAACATTAAGATCAAGGTTTCCTTGTGTGTTTATTTGGATTTTTTGTACTAGCATCACTTTTTTATGACTGTCCTTCCTCCATTGAATTGTTCTTGTAACTTTGTTAAAAAAAATCAGTTTCATATTTGTGTGGATCTACTCCCGGATTCTGTATTTTTTCCATTGTTTATAACCCTGCCAGTACCACAGTCTCAATGACTATAAGCATATAAATCTTAAAATCAGGTAGATGGATTCCTTCCACTTTATTTTTTTCAAAATTGTTTTAACTATTCTAGGTTTATATGCCTTTTCATATAAATTGTATAATAATCTTGTATCTAGAAGAAACTTTTTGGATTTTGATAGTGATTAAATTTATATACCAATTTGGGAAAAATTGACATCTTTACTATTTGAATTGTCCAATCCATGGACATAGTATGTCGCTTCATCTACATAGGTCCTCTTTGATTTATGTTATCAACATTGTGTAGTTTTCAGCATATGAGTCCTATACACGTTTTGTTTGCTGCACGTATGTTCTGGCTGGTGTACCAAAATACAATACATTTTTGTATGTTTATCTTATATTCTGCAATTTTAGTGACTTGCTCATTAGTTCTAGGAGTATACTGTAGATTCCTTGGATTTTCTACAAAGACAATCATGTCACCTGCAAATAGAAATAGTCTTATTTCTTCCTAATACATATGCCTATTATTTTATTTTCTTGCCTTATTACACTGACTGAAACTTTTAAGACTATGTTGAATAAAAGTGATAAGAGTAAACATCATTGTCCTGTTCTCAGTCTCAGGGGAAAATATTCAGTCTGTCACTAATAAGTATAATGTTAGCTGTATATTGTTTGCAGATGATTTTTATAAAGTTGAGGGAGTATTTCTATTTTTCTGAGATATTTTTTAGTGAGAATGGGTGAATTAGTTTTCTTCTGCATTAATTCCATTTGAATTTAATTAATGCATTAATTGATATGATCATGTAATTTTTCTGCTTTAGCTTGTTAATACAGTCTATTAACTGATTTTCAGATATTGACCTAGCTTTGCATACCTGGAATAGACTCCATTTGGCCATCATGTATAATTTTTTATTGATGAATTCTGTTTTCTCATCTTTTGTTAATAACTTTTGCATCTATATTAAGGATGACTTTGGGTCTGTAATTTTTTATATTGTTTTTCCTGGGTTTGATATCAGGGTAATACTAGCTTCATAGAACAATTTGAGAAATAACCTATTGTACCTTATCTTCTGGAAAATACTTACAGAGTTGGAATTAATTTTTCTTTAAACAAGTTGTAGGCATTCCCCAGTGAAATCATCTGGGTCTGGAGATGTCTTTTTTGGAGGTTTTAAAATAACAAATTCAGTTTCCTTAACAGATATAGAGCTATTGAAAATATCTATTTTGCATTCAGTGAGTTTTGGTAGTTTGTGTTTTTTAAAGAAATTGGCCCATTTTATCTAGAGTTGTCTACATAACTTTCTTATTATCCCTTGATTCTGCTGTGTCAGTGGTGATATCCATTTCATTTTTGACATTGGTAATTTTTGTCTATTCTGTTGTTTCTTTGCCAGTCTTCCTGGAGGTCTATTAATTCTATTTATTGAACTTTTAAAAGAACCAGCTCTTTGTTTTGTTGATTTTCTTGCTTTCTTGTTTCAATTTTAGGGATTTCTGTGTTTTAATTTATTTCCTTGTGCTTGCTTTGGGATATTTTGATCTTTTTCCAGATTTCTGAGATGGAAGCTTCGATTACTGAGAAAATTTTCTCTTTTCCAGCATATGCATTTAGTTATATAAATTTCTCTCTCAGTATTGCTTTAGCTGTGTCCCATAAATTTTACTGTGTTGTATTTTCATTTTTGTTCAGGTCAATGTATTTTTCCCTTGAGATTTGCTGTTTTATTCATGAGCCATTTAGATGGTTTAATTTTCAAATGTTTGCAGATTTTTATCTTTCTATAATTAATTTCTAGTTTGATTTCATTATGGTCAGAGAATGCACTCTGTACAATTTTAATTATTTTAAACTTGTCAACATTCATTTTGTGGCTCAGAATATACTATTTCCCGGTATTTGTTTGGTGGCACTTGAACAGAATGAATATCCTACTTTTCTCAGGGGAGGAGTATTCTACATTGTTTATTAGACTGTTTTGTTTGATGTAAAATTTTTTTATATTCTTGATTTTTTAGTTTTAAAAATAAATTGTTGAGAGGGGTATTGTGGAATTGTGTATTTCTCCTTTCAGTCATATTGGTTTTTGTTTTACGTGCTTTGCGACTATGTTGTTTGGTGCATACACATTTAAAATCGTGTCTCCCTTGTAGATTGACCCTTTGACCATTATATAATGTCCCTCTCCGTCTCTGGTAATTTTCTTTGTTCTGAAGTTTACACTTCGTCTGATATTAATATAGGTACTTTTGTTTTCCTTGGTTTCCATAATATATCTTTTTCCATCCTTTTATTTTTAATCTGCTTATATTGCTATATTTGAAGTGAGTTTCTTGTAAAAGCATGTAATTGATCATTTTAAAATTAACTTTGTCAATCTTTATTTTAATAAATTTTGAATTTTGTTTCTCAAGTCACTGGTATGTAAACTGTGTTCCTTGGAGTCCCAGATATTTTCCACCTGCCAGTGGGTCTGTAACTGGAGAGAAAAGGCAGGCTGCATGGTGAGGTTCCAGGCCCCAAACTACATGTTTTAGTTGGCATAATCATTTGCATAGAATGTGATTATTAATATGTTAGGGACTAAGATTACCATTTTGTTTTTGTCTTCCTTTTTTGTTTTCTTTTTCTTACCTTTCTGTGGTTGAACATTTTTTAGAAGTCCCTTTTCAGCTTTTGCATTTTTGAGTGCATCTCTTTGTATAGATTTTGAATGATTGCTTTAGGTATTGTATTATATATACACAACTTATTACAATCTATAGTTTTATCATTTTACCAGTTTGAGTGACATACAAAAACTTTACTTCCTTTCTCCTTCTCAATTTATAATTTTTCATAAATATGTCCTCTACATATATTTAGAACCAAATGAGATGTGTCATAATTTTTACTTCAATAGTGAAACATAATTTAGAAAGTTTAAGAGAAGAAAAGCCTATTGTATTTAGCTATTTTTAAAATTATGTTATGTTTTCCTTTCTGGTGCTCCAAGATTACTTATTTTGTCTTTCCTTTTTGTTTAGAGAACTTCTCTTAGCCTTCTTTTAGGGTAGGTCTGCTGGCAACTAATTCTCTTGGTTTTCCTTCATTTGCGAATGTCTTATTTCCCCCTTTAATTTTTTGTTTTCACACATAGCATTGATCCCTTTTGTTTTTAAAGGATATTTTTACTGGGTATAGAATTGTGGATTAAAACTTCTTATACAGCACTTAAAAATATTTTTGTACTTCCTTCTGGCCTCCATGATTTTTAATGAGAAATCCTCTGTCATTTAAATTATTCTTCCTCTGAGGTAAGCCATTATTCTCTTTTTCTAGTTCCATTCAAGATTTTTTCTTTGTCTTTGCCTTTCAGAAGTTTAATTATATCTTGGTGTAGATTTCTTTGAATTTATTCTGTTTGGGATTTCCTCATCTTCTTAAATCTGTAAATTCAAAGCACAGGCCCCTCCCCCTAGCCCCCTTTAAATTTTAGATAAGCCTATTCTGATCCCAGTGTTCTGTATATCTAAAATAAGTCTTTTATCTCACTCCTTGGCACTCTACTATTTATCTTCCAGGCACAGTAAAAAGCAGAAAGCAAAAAACTCAGAAACCTGGAATTTATTAATATCTAGAGTAGACTGTTTCCCACTACTTGTTGGAAATAGCTTGCATATTCAACACTGGTGACTGGTGACTAGATAACTAAATTTAGTATGGCCATCAGGTATGCTTATTAACTTGGAGGCATTTTAGTGTATTCTAATTGAGAAAAGCAACTTGTGCAGGGCAACTCCATTTATAAATAATGACCTATGTGTGCATCTTTGTGTGACTGGATATTTGCATGAACATAGTGACAGTATCTAAGGATACATTTTGTGATGTCAACTCTAGTTGTTGCAGAAAAGTAGAAATAGCTTAACTTTTACTTGTACACCTTTCATTTCATTTATTATGAATAAATGTATATTACTCTTTTTATTTCTAAAAAATATAAAACAATGTACAAAGCCATCATATTTCCTTTGTGAAGATGATCTTTATTTGGGGCAATAGTATGTATTTAGTCTCAAATATTTTTCCAAAGATATTCAATTGTCTGCCCAGGGTTCTTGACTTTTGTATGCTTAAGGATAATTTGGCTCATGAAATGAAAGCCAACTCTTGATTACTGGGAATGAATTAACTTATACTTACCTAAGTTAAACAGATGTACAAATGTATAAAGTAGAAAATACAAAATCTTAATAAATTTGTTAAAACAAAAATATATTAAAAGATACCTACTATACAGAATTAGAGAAAAACTAGTAAATGTCACATTGTATCTGTTATGATGATTACAGGACTGATTCACTGACTAAATGAGATAAGTTTAATGGGTCTTGTCTACCTTTCCCCAACGTAGGCTTGGTTCTTTCTCTAGATATATGTCAAGCAAATTTTTAGAAAGGAGCAGTTTGAAGGAGTATGACATCTCCTACACCAATTAGTTTGATTTCTGAAAGAATTTTAGAAGGTAAAGATGAGACAACAATGAAGAAACTTTATACTAAACAATGTTGAAGGGGGCATGAACAGACTCAGCTAAAAAAACATCAACTGCAGGTTGCCTTAGTGGATAATTTTTGGTCCTTTGTCATAAAGTATTTTATGTGATATTCAGTTTTCCAAAACCAGATGTCACACAATGGTAACAATCAGCAGAGATATTTTGTTTAGCATTCACAGACTTAAATTTTAGATTCATTGGCAGCATTCAAACATTGGGTGATTTCTCATGTGAATGAAGATATATTTTTCAAGAAACAAGTCAAAAAAACAGTTGATGATGCGTACATATTCCCACAAGTCAAGTGCTGGCCATTGCTGAATAATGGCCACCCACTTTGGACAGAGCACAAGTATCCCCATTCCTCACCCAGACTGCTTCAGTAGGCCATATTATCTGCCTGTAGCAACTCAGTTTTTAACTTCTGTCTTAAAAGATTATTTTCATAGTTCTTTACTTTGCTCTTTAGGATGATACTGTGTAATAATACTGTGTTTCAGAATATGATATGTAATTTTGCTTAATTTTTATTAAGTGCATTTTGTATCATCTTTTGGCCATTTTTGTTTTACTCATGATTTTGACTTTGCCATGACCTATTTTCCTTTAATTTTTCCAGTTAATCAAAAGGTGGCTGAATAGTGGGGAAGACATTGATGTTCCGATTTTACACACTAGAATAGAGAACTACCATGATTCTCTTTTCTGCTCATTTTATCAGCTAATTTTTTGTATATAAAACATGAATAAAAATCTCTCCAAAGTAAATATTTTGATGATTATGGAAGGAAACTTGGCAGGGATAATTCACTAAATTCTGAGGAAAGTTAAGTTTTAAAATAAAATAACTGAATATTGATGTTGAAATGTTTATATCCAAAATTTAAATAGATACTTTACAGCATTAGATCAAGTCACAAAAAGGGGTCACAAAATAAGCTTGTAATTTTTTGTTCAAATCAATGCATGAGGAGAAATGGATTAGTTTTGATATTCATAAAGTATGGAAAAGTTTTTACATTGTATATGCTCTGCAATAGAAGACATTCACAATTATGCTGAATACAAGGAGAATTATTGAGTTTTTTCTATTGATAAGAAAAAATGTAATATAATCACTCTATTTGTATAGGACAGTGGTTCTCATACCTTTTGGAATCAGGGCTCCTTTACACACTTAAAAATTATTTAGAACTCGAATGAGTTTTTATTTATGTGGGTCTATATTTACTGTATTAGAAACTTAGACATTTTAAAATAAGTTACTTGTTTAAAAATAACAATATATCTATTACATCTTAACAAATGGCATATTTTTATGATAAATAACTATATTTTCCAAAAAAAAAATTAGGAAGAATTTTTCTTCCTAATGGTTTACCCCTGTGGATTTCATGCTTACCTGGCCAGTCTCCATCATCATGTAAGTCAATTTCTTGCAATAAATGTATTCAATGATATCTCCTACAGGTTTTGTTTCTCTGGTTAAACTGTGACTGATACAGGGACCCTGTGGGGTCCTCAGCCATTACTTTGAGAATCAATGGTATACAGTGTTCTTTATAAAGCCTTTCATGTCGCTAACCTAATTGGCTTGACATAATAATTATGTGGAGCCAATAAGGCAGAAATTGTTACTTCTATCCTGAAAGAAGATATTTATCAAATGGTACAATCCATCAGCAGCTCTTAATCTTGATCCTTACATTTCCAGTTCCTATTCCAATCCTTTACCAATCTTTAATCTTTACCATAACAACATTCTAATATATTTGGGAACATACTTGCAGAAATAGATATTCATTTTTTTTTTTTTTTTTTTTTTGAGATGGAGTGTCGCTCTGTCGCCCAGGTTGGAGTGCAGTGGCTGGATCTCAGCTCACTGCAAGCTCCACCTCCTGGGTTCACTCCATTCTCCTGCCTCAGCCTCCCGAGTAGCTGGGACTACAGGCACCTGCCACCTAGCCTGGCTAGTTTTTTGTATTTTTTGGTAGAGACGGGGTTTCACTGTGTTAGCCAGAATGGTCTCGATCTCCTGACCTCGTGATCTGCCTGTCTCGGTGATATTCATATTTTTAATACACATATGCCACACAAAAGTTCCTTGGAAACAGTCCATAGGATAGAAGACATCTTACCTATACATACTTGTTAGCCAAAAACATATCAAATATTGATTACATAACTATTTCTAAGCCATGAATAAAAGTGATACAAAAGAAATGTAGTGCTTTATGTTCAAGAAGGTTGTAATTTACCATAGACAGATATGATTATTCACCTCTAAAGATATGAGATGATATTTGATAAAGTGATTCAAAATCTAATACTACTGGTGCTTATTTGAGCCTCAGGCATTGGAACAGGTTCACTTTAATCTTTTTCAGCACTTCCATTATGGGACAGAATTCCTACCCAATAGCTGATGCTCCCACTAGTTAGTGAGTTTATGGAAGACAAAGATAATAACCAATCAGCAGGTGTCTAATAACAGCCTGTTAATTGAATGGTTGTCTGAGGTCCCAGAGAATGGTTACAACACAGAAAAGTGAAAGGGAAGAGAAAAAGTAAAAAAGTTGGGAGAAATGGCAAAACCAAAGAAGTGAAAGATGGAATCTAAGATAATAAAATGAAAACTGACCTAGAGGAGAGGGCATGTGTTAAGAAGTAACAAGAGACATAACCTATCAAAACCTCTAGGATATAGCAAAAGCTACGTTAAGAGGAAAGTTTCATAGCATTAAATGCCCACACCAAAAAGTGTGAAAAAGCACAAATAGACAACCTAATCTCTCACCTCAAGAAACTAGAGAAACAAGAACAACCCAAATCCAAACCCAGCAGAAAAGAAGATCAGAGAACTAAATGAAATTGAAACAAACAAAACAACAAAAAACAAGAGATAAATGAAACAAAAAGCAATTTCTTTGAAAAGATAAACAAAATTGGCAGACCATTAGCAATACTAACCAAGAAGAGAGAAGATCTAAATAAGCTCAATTAAAAATGAAACTGGAGACATTACAATTGATATCACAGAAATACAAAAGATCATTCAAGGCTACTATGAACACCTTTATGCACACAAACTAGAAGATACAGAGGAGATGGATAAGCTCCTGGAAATACACAACCCTCCTAGATTAAACCAGGAAGAAATAGAAACCCTGAACAGACCCATAACAAGCAGAGAGATTAAATTAGTAATAAAACATATTGCCAACAAAAAATTGCAGAATCAGATGTATTCACACACCTGAATTATATCAGACGTTAAAGAAGAATTGGTACCAATCCTACTGAAACTATTAAAGATAAAGAGGGAATCCTCCCTAAATCATTCTATAAAATCAGTATCACCCTAATGCCAAAACAAGAAAGGACATAAAAAATAAGGAAACTACAGACCAACATCCCTGATGAACATAGATGCAAAAATCCTCAACAAAACACTAGTTAACCAAATCCAACAGCATATTACATCATGATCAAGTGTGTTTCATACCAGCCATGCAGAGATAGTTTAACATCTACAAGTCAATAAATGTGATACACTACATAAAGAGAATCAAAAACAAAAATTATGTGATCATCTCAATAGACACAGAAAAAGCATTTGATAAAATCCACCATTCCTCTTTGATAAAAAACCCTCAACAAAATTGGCATAGAAGGGACATACCTCAAAGTAATAAAAGCCATCTATGACAAACCCACAGTCAGCATCATACTGAATGAGGAAAAGTTGAAAGCATTTTCCCTAGAACAAGACAAGGATGCCCATTTTCATGGCTTCTATTCAACATAGTACTAGAAGATCTAGACAGAACAATCAGACAAGAGAAAAAATAAAGAGTATACAAATTGGAAAATAGGAAGTAAAACTGTTGTTTACTGTTATGATTGTATACCTAGAAAACCTCAAAGACTTATCCAAAAAGCTCAGACCTGGTAAATGAATTCAGTAAAGTCTCAGGATACAAAATCAATGTCACAAATCAATAACACTGCTATACATCAACAACAACCAAACTAAGAATCAAATCAAAAAATTAATCCCTTTTACAACAGCTGCAAAAAACAAAAATAAAATGGAATACTTAGGAATATACCTAACCAAGGAGATGAAACGTTTCTGCAAGGAAAGTGACAAAACACTGCTGAAAGAAATAATAGGTGACACAAATGGAAACACGTCCCATGCTCATGGATGAGTAGAATCAAAATTGTGAAAATGAACATACTGCCAAAAGCAATCTACACATTCAATGCAATTCCCATCAAAATATCACCATCATTCTTCACAGAACTAGAAAAGACAATCCTAGAATTCATATGTAACAAAAAAAGAGCCCACATAGCCAAAGTAATACTAGGCAAAAAGCACAAATCTGGAGGCATCACATTACCCAACTTCAAATTGTACTATAAGGCTATAGCTACCAAAACAACATGGTGCTGGTAAGAAAACAGGCATATAGACAAATGGAACAGAACAGAGAACCCAGAAATAAACCCAAATACTTACAGCCAGCTGGTCTTTAACAAAGCATACAAAAACAAGGTTGGGGCAAAGGACACCTTATTCAATAAATGGTGCTGGGACAACTGACAAGCCACATGTAGAAGAATAAAACTGGATCCTTATCTCTCACCTTATGCAAAAATCAACTCAAGATAGATCAAAGATGTAAATCTAAGACCTGAAACCATAAAAATTCTAGAAGATAACATTGGAAAAATGCTTCTAGACATTTGCTTAGGTAAAGAATTCATGACTAAGAACCCAAAAGCAAATGCAACAAAAACAAAAATAAATAAATGGGACTAAAAACCTTTTCCAAAGCAAATGAAATAATCGGCAGAGTAAGCAGAGAACCCACAGAGTGGGAAAAAATATTCACAACTATGCATCTGACAAAGGACAAATATCTGGAATCCACAAGAAACTCAAACAAATCAGCAAGAAAAAAATAATCCCATCAAAAAGGGGCAAAGGACATGAATAGACAATTCTCAAAAGAAGATACAAAAACAGCCAACAAACAAAAAATACTCAACATCATTAATTATCAGGGAAATGCAAATCAAAACTACAATGTGATAGCACTTTACTCCTGCACAAATGGCCATAATTAAAAAGTCAAAAAACAATGGACATTGGTGTGGATGTGGTGAAAAGGCAACACTTTTGCACCGCTGGTGGGAATGTAAGCTAATACAACCACTATGGATAAAAATATGGAGATTCCTTAAAGAACGTGTATGACGACCCCCTGAAACTATTGCTACGGAATAAAATATGAAATTCTCCTGATTATTGTAAATACAAAATTGCATGCAGGATTGTGTAAAGACAATGGCAGGTTGGACTGCCAGAATGAGCCAACAGTGCGTGATGTGCTTCCCTCTGCAGAGAGCCTATGAATGGATGTGCAGTCAGGGAGGTATCCCAAGACCAAGATTCCTATCCCAGAAAAGCAAATGTTCATAGCTCTGGGAATGGAATGCAACCCTTGTGGAGAACCTATAAACGGATGCATGGGGGGGCACCTGTCCATATGGATAAGATAGGGCTATAAAGGCCCTCATCTTGCCATGGCTCTTCCAGGCCTTTTTAGGGTTAAGGCATACTCCCTTCTGAGATTTTCTGGTAAGATTGTTTGTTTTAAGGCTCTGTTAGAAATTACTGATGCACAACTATATTGTAAATTCTTATTGTACTTCTGCATACAGATGTTAAGGAATTACTTCATCCCCATGTGACCATCTCACCTCATAATCAAATGACCCTAAATCCCTCACTAACCTACCCCCATCCTCACTAAACTTAAAAATAAATGCTGGTATATCCAGTACATTGGTGGCACCACAGGACCAGAAGGCGGTGACCCTCCTGGACCCAGTTTTCACTATCTTGTGTGTGTCTATTATCTCTCAGACCTGCTGATCTGCCTGGGAACAAAGAGAGAGCCCCGTTGCATTGCGGGCTGCTGGCCAGATCCCTCAATAAGAACTAAAAGTAGAACTACCATTTGATCTAACAATACCACTACTGGGTATCTACCCAAAGGAAAATAAGTCATTATGTGAAAATGACATATGCACACATATGTTTATAGCAGCACAATTTGCAATTACAAAAACATGGAACCAACCTAAATGCCCATCAACCAACAAGTAAAGAAAATGTGGTATGTATACACCATGGAATACTACCCAACTCCCAAACAGAACAAAATTATGCCCTTTGCAGCAACTTAGATGGAACTGGAGGCCATTATTCTGAGTGAAGTAACTCAGGAATAGAAAACAAAATATTGCATGTTCTCACTTATAAGTGGGAGCTAAGTTGTGAGGATGCAAAGTCATAAGAATCATATAATGTGCTGGGCGTGGTGGCTCACACTTGTAATCCCAGCACTTTGGGAAGCCGAGGCAGGTGGATCACCTAAAGTCAGGAGTTCAAGACCAGCCTGGCAAACATAGTAAACCCCATCTTTACTAAAAATACAAAATCAGCCAGGTGTGTTGGTGCATGCCTGTAATCCCAGCTACTTGGGAGGCTGAGGCAGGAGAATTGTTTGAACCTGGGAGGCAGAGATTGCAGTGAGCCAAGACCATGCCATTGCACTCCAGCCTGGGCAACAAGAGCAAAACTCTGTCACAAAAACAAAACAAAACAAAACAAAAACAATGAAATGATATAACAGACTTTGGGGACTAGTGGGGAAGGATGGGAGTGGGGTAAGGAATAAAGATGACATAATGGGTACAGTATACACTGCTTGGGTGACGGGTACACCAAAATCTTGAATTACCACTAAAGAACTTATCTACGTTAAAAAAACAAAAACAAAAACAAAAAACCTGTATCCCCCAAACTGTTGAAATAAAAGTAGCAAGAGATTTATGTGAACAAATTAAGGGCCTCCATTTATGAAAGACTGGACCAAAAGGCTGTATTTCATTGCAAGTATTATGGCTAGGAATATGAACTTAGGTCACTCAGACCTAGGTTTATGTCCTAGTTCCATCATGTGCCAGCTATACGTTCTTGGATAAATTACCTAACTTTTTTGAGCCTCAGTTTCCACATCTGTAAATGTTCAGAAAGTTATAAAAATTAAATGTTAGCAGTTACATAAATCTGTGTACAACTAGGATTTTATGAGCATGTACACGGATACAAAAGTATCTACAGAGATTAAAAATGGTGGCTATTACCACTCAATAACCCATTTGTTAATATCTGGGCCCACTGAAAGTAAATTCTATTGATGATAGGTAGTTGTAATGGGAGACAACTAGGAGAACTCACTTACCTAGCTATAGCACTAATCTTGTTTGTGTCTATACGAAATATATAATAAAGACTTAAAAGTAATTCCAGCAAGCTCATGGCCCAGGTGTGAAGCATAACTTTTATTTTAGAACACACACAGAAATGGGGCTACTCCTGAGCAACCTGCCACATAGAAGAATGTCAATGAACTAAATTTCAGGTTTTTATGAAATTGTACAAATCTAATTATCTGTACATGCTTTATTACAAAGATAGCATGTAGGTCGGGTGCCCAAGATGGCCAAATAGGAGAAGCTCCAGCCTCCAGCTCCCAGCGTGAGTGACACAGAAGACAGGTGATTTCTGCATTTTCAACTGAGGTACCGGGTTCATCTCACTGGGGCATGTTGGACAGTCGATGCTGGTCCGCAGGTGCAGCCTGACCAGCGAGAGCTGAAGCAGGACGAGGCATTGCCTCACCTGGGAAGTGCAAAGGGGAAGGGAATTCCTTTTCCAAGACAAGGGAAATTGAGACACACAACACCTGGAAAATCGGGTAACTCCCACCCTAATACTGTGCTTTACCAGGGGTCTTAGCAAATGGCACACCAGGAGATTATATCCCACACCTGGCCCACAGGTCCCTTGCCCTCCCTCATTCCTAGCACAGCAGTCTGAGATCCTACTGCAAGGCTGCAGCGAGGCTGGGGGAGGGGCACCCGCCATTGCTGAGGCTTAAGTAGGTAAACAAAACCACCAGGAAGCTCAAATTGGGTGGAGCTAAGAGGAAAATGCATCAACTAACGAGGAAAATAACCAGCTAATATCATAATGACAGGATCAAGTTCACACATAACAATATTAACCTTAAATGTAAATGGACTAAATGGTCCAATTAAAAGACACAGACTGGCAAATTGGATAAAGAGTCAAGACCCATCAGTGTGCTGTATTCAGGAGACCCATCTCACATGCAGAGACACACATAGGCTCAAAATAAAGGGATGAAGGAAGATCTACCAAGCAATGGGGGAAAAAAAAAAGCAGGGATTGCAATCCTAGTCTCTGATAAAACAGGCTTTAAGCCATCAAAGATCAAGAGACAAAGAAGGCCATTACATAATGGTAAAGGGATCAATTCAACGGGAAGAGCAAACTATCCTAAATATATATGCACCCAATACAGGAGCACCCAGATTCATAAAGCAAGTCCTTAGAGACTTACAAAGAGACTTAGATTCCCATACAATAATAATGGGAGACTTTAACACCCCACTGTCAACATTAGACAGATCAACGAGACAGAAAGTTAACAAGGATATCCAGGAATGGAACACAACTCTGCACTAAGCAGACCTAATACACATCTACAGAATTCTCCACCCCAAATTAACAGAATATACATCCTTCTCAGCACCACATCGCACTTATTCCAAAATGACCACATAGTTGGAAGTAAAGCACTCCTCAGCAAATGTAAAGGAACAGAAATTTTAACAAACTGTCTCTCAGACCACAGTGCAATCAAACTAGAACTCAAGACTAAGAAACTCAATCAAAACCGCTCAACTACATGGAAACTGAACAACCTGCTCCTGAATGACTACTGGGTACATAACGAAATGAAGGCAGAAATAAAGATGTTCTTTGAAACCAATGAGAACAAAGATACAACATACCAGAATCTCTGGGACACATTTAAAGCAGTGTGTAGAGGGAAATTTATAGCACTAAATGCCCACAAGAGAAAGCAGGAAAGATCTAAAATTGACACCCTAACATCACAATTAAAAGAACTAGGGAAGCAAGAGCAAACACATTCAAAAGCTAGCAGAAGGCAAGAAATAACTAAGATCAGAGCAGAACTGAAGGAGAGAGACACAACAAACCCTCCAAAAAATCAATGAATCCAGGAGTTGGTTTTTTGAAAAGATCAACAAAATTGATAGACCGCTAGCAAGACTAATAAAGAAGAAAAGAGAGAAGAATCAAATAGACACAATAAAAAATGATAAAGGGGATATCACCACTGACCCCACAGAAATACAAACTACTATCAGAGAATACTATAAACACCTCTATGCAAATAAACTAGAAAACCTAGAGGAAATGGATAATTTCCTAGACACTTACACTCTCCCAAGAGTAAACCAGGAAGAAGTTGAATCCCTGAATAGACCAATAATAGGCTCTGAAATTGAGGCAATAATTAATAGCCTACCAACCAAAACAAGTCCAGGACCAGACGGATTCACAGAAGAATTCTACCGGAGGCACAAGGAGGAGGAGTTGGTACCATTCCTTCTGAAACTATTCCAATCAATACAAAAAGAGGGAATCCTCCCTAACTCATTTTGTGAGGCCAACATCATCTTGATACCAAAGCCTGGCAGAGACACAACAGAAAAAAGAGAATTTTAGACCAATATTTCTGATGAACATCGATGCAAAAATCCTCAATAAAATACTGGCAAACCGAATCCAGCAGCACATCAAAAAGCTTATCCACCATGATCAAGTGGGCTTCATCCCTGGGATGCAAGGCTGGTTCAACATATGCAAATCAATAAATGTAATCCAGCATATAAACAGAACCAAAGACAAGAACCACATGATTATCTCAATAGATGCAGAAAAGGCCTTTGACAAAATTCAACAGTCCTTCATGCTAAAAACTCTCAATAAATTCAGTATTGATGGAATGTATCTCAAAATAATAAGAGCTATTTATGACAAACTCTCAGCCAATATCATACTGAATGGGCAAACAACTAGAAGCATTCCCTTTGAAACGTGGTACAAAACAGCAATGCCCTCTCTCTCCACTCCTATTCAACATATGTTGGAAGTTCTGGCTAGGGCAATCAGGCAAGAGAGAAATAAAGGGTATTCAGTTAGGAAAAGAAGAAGTCAAATTGTCCCTGTTGCAGATGACATGATTGTATATTTAGAAAATCCCATTGTCTCAGCCCCAAATCTCCTTAAGCTGATAAGCAACTTCAGCAAAGTCTCAGGATACAAAATCAATGTGCAAAAATCACAAGCATTCTTATACACCAGTAACAGACAAACAGAGCACCAAATCATGAATGAACTCCCATTCACAATAGCTTCAAAGAGAATAAAATTTTAGGAATACAACTTACAATTAGGAATACAACTTACAAGGGATGTAAAGGACTTCTTCAAGGAGAACTACAAACCACTGCTCAGTGAAATAAAAGAGGACATAAACAAATGGAAGAACATAACATGGTCATGGATAGGAAGAATCAATATTGTGAAAATGGCCATATTGCCCAAAGTAATTTATAGATTCAATGCCATCCCCATTAACTACCAATGACTTTCTTCACAGAATTAGAAAAAACTGCTTTAAAGTTCATATGGAACCAAAAAAGAGCCCGCATCTCCAAGACAATCCTAAGTCAAAAGAACAAAGCTGGAGGCATCACGCTACCTGACTTCAAACTATACTACAAGCCTACAGTAAGCAAAACAGCATGGTACTGGTACCAAAACAGAGATATAGACTAATGAAACAGAACAGAGCCTTCAGGAATAATACCACACATTTACAGTCATCTGATGTTTGACAAACCTGACAAAAACAAGAAATGTGGAAAGGATTCCCTATTTAATAAATGGTGCTGGGAAAATTAGCTAGCCATAAGTAGAAAGCTGAAACTGGATCCTTTCCTTACTTCTTATACGAAAATTAATTCAAGATGGATTAGAGACTTAAATGTTAGACCTAAAACCATAAAAAACCCTAGAAGAAAACCTAGGTAATACCATTCCGGACATAGGCATGGGCAAGGACTTCATGTCTAAAACACCAAAAGCAATGGCAACAAAAGCCAAAATTGACAAATGGGATCTAATTAAACTAAAGAGCTTCTGCACACCAAAACAAAACAAAACAAAACAAAACAAAAAAAACTATCATCAGAGTGAACAGGCAACCTATAGAATGGGAGAAAATTTTTGCAATCTACTCATCTGACCAAGGGGTAATATCCAGAGCCTACAAAGGACTCAAATTTACAAGGAAAAAAACCACCCCATCAAAAAGTGGGCAAAGGATGTGAACAGACACTTCTCAAAAGACATTCATACTGCCAACAGACACATGAAAAAAGACTCATCATTACTCGCCATCAGAAAAATGCAAATCAAAACCACAATGAGATTCTATCTCACAGCAGTTAGAATGGCAATCATTAAAAAGTCAGGAAACAACAGGTGCTGTAGAGGATGTGGAGAATTAGGAACACTTTTGCACTGTTGTTGGGACTGTAAACTAGTTCAATGATTGTGGAAAACAGCATGGCGATTCCTAAAGGAACTAGAACTAGAAATACCATTTGACCCAGCCATCCCATTACTGGGTAGTAACCCAAAGGATTATAAATCATGCTGCTATAAAGACACATGCACATGTATGTTTATTGTGGCACTATTCACAATAGCAAAGACTTGAAATCAACCCAAATGTTCATCAGTGACAGACTGGATTAAGAAAATGTGGCACATATACACCATGGAATGCTTTGCAGTCATAAAAGAGGATGAGTTTGTGTCCTTTGTAGGGACATGGATGCAGCTGGAAACCATCATTCTCAGCAAACTACCACAAGAACAGAAAACCAAACACCGCATGTTCTCACTCGTAGGTGGGAATTGAACAATGAGATCACTTGAATACAGGAAGGAGAACATCACACACCAGCGTCTATTGTGGGGAGGGTGGAGGGTGGAGGGATAGCATTAGGAGATATATCTAATGTAAATGATGAGTTCATGGGTGCAGCACACCAACATGGCACATGTATACATATGTAACAAACCTGCACATTGTGCACACGTACCCTAGAACTTAAATAAGAGATAATAATAAAAAAAGAATGCCAAGAGAAAAAAGGCAAAACAAAACAAAACAAAAGCAAAGATAAGCATGTATACATATGATATTTTTGACTTAGATCGGCAGGATAAATGACCAATATTACAGAACATTCACTAGAATTACAATATAGCTCCTAATTTAAAGTAGAATTTCTAGCCTCAGAACTTGTTGGCATGGTTGTGTTTTAGTGTAATAGATGTGAATCCCCTTTTCAAAGGAATTAGAAGTTTTAACTAGGCATTTGGGAATAAATCATTGATTGGAAAAGTGTTATAAGAATATAGGAAAAAATAAAAGCATTACGTAAATCACTCAACTGTCCTTGTACGTTATTTTCCATTCATTGGATGCAAATATTCAAAATGATTTTCCAGACAGAAGGGATGGATTTTTCTCAGAGCCAAACATGCATCGTTATTCAGGTCCTGTGCCTATCTAAATCACATAACAGATCCGAGGGGTAATATCACCGAAAACTCTGAAAACCAATGAAGTCCTGAGCATCATGCATCGCAAGGCACGGGGAGCATTAAGCCTGAGTTGTATAGTCATGTCTGGTCCGCCTTGTGAAGTTCCTGTACAAAAACCAACCGCCTTTCTGCATCCAGAGAAGCTGCCAGACTACCGTCACAGATAATGTGGTGTAGCAGCTAACTTTGCACAAGAATGTCAATGCTTTTTTAACTCTTCCTGGCTTCTCTGGCTTCCTGATTAATTTGAATATCTTGAACAGTTGGTTATTATCTCAGAGAAAAACCTATGGTTCATTTCATCCCTTTGATTCTTTCTCTCTCACTTAAAGACCGGTAAACATCACCACAAGGTTGACAAGAGAGCTTTAGGCAGTTTACGCCACATATATTGAACATTTTACTTGCTGAGACCACTGCTGTGAAGTTTGTCATTTTCTTTAAAAAAGAAAAACCTTTCATATTTTCTAACAAGAACCCAAGTTCTACGGCATGTGAGCAGATAATCATAAACAAGCTTATATTCCAATATAAAAACAGTATATTTTTCTTAAACACACACACACACACGTAACTATATCTCTCTGATGTGGACGTCAGAGGTTGGATTATAATAAGCTCACAGAGAAAAGTCTTCTTTCTTGATCAGTAGCATGATACTACCCCAAGTTCTGGGAAGGTAAAGGACCTCTAAGACTTGCAGACTGGTGAAGACTAGGATTTATTGGAATTACACATTAGGCATGACTTGAACTTTCCAAGAATATTTGGTGGGAGGATCCTGGAATTCATTATACTTATGTAGATTAAGAAAATCAAGATTTGGGGTCCCCAGTAGTGGATGAAGGCAGGGTATATTATACATGCAATCTACAACTATTTAATTGCATTAATCTAACAGGAACAGGAAAGCCAAGAAATTCATATAAGGCTTAATTCTGTGTTAACCACTGGGGAAAAATATGCATTGGAATTAATTTGGAGAGAGCTGTTTCTAATTTTGCTTCTGCCATCTTTGGCTATTTGACCTTTGAAAGCTATTTTATCTGTCAGCCTCAGTTTCTTCATCTGCAAAATAAGCGTAACAATGTCTGTTTTACATAGTTATTATAGATTATGTATATAAATATATGTGAATTCTATACATATCTGACATATGTGTGTACACATAATCTGGTGTAATACTCAGATTGCAGTTCCTATTATTACCACACTCGGTACAACTCAACTGTAAATTCAGGTACCACAACTGACTGCTCTCATTTTTTCCCATCAGAATGAGAACTGGATGATGCAATTCATCTCCTTAGCCACTGTCATATCATCCTTACCCGTTTGGTTAAAAGGAGCTAAATATAGCTAAACATAAACATTATTTTAAAAACCTGATTTCTAGGAAACAATACCAGAGACAAAAAAAAAATAGTCCTATAAGTGACTTTTTATTTCTGTTGGGGGAAAAAAACGTCTTAGAATATTTGCTCACAAAACCCTTTATTTAGATTCCCCCTGCACTTCTGGTTTCTGATTCTGCATGTAAGGATCTTGGAAGTCACCATTCTCACAAGTGAAAAGTCAGGCTGAAAAATCAAATATTCTTGTATCTGTAAGAAAAGTGAGGACACAAGGCAAACCATTCCCCCAAGATTGAAAGACAGGTGAATACAGCAAACCGTGGCTTGCTGGAAAACAGACTCACAGGCAGAAATCACAGTGGGAACCTGGGCCAGGATGGGAAAAGCTTGAACTGTAATGAACAAATTGGTGGAGACTTACTGTGGACAAGTCTGAGAGTTAAAACTCCAGATGGACCCTGTCATGAGGGACCAATATTTTTGTTTCAACTCTAGGAGCTTGGCCAGATGCTCACAGTAAATAATGAACCCCTCCCCTTCAAACATGCTTCTCTCAGGGGAGGGGAAAATGAACCATTTTGAAATATACCAGGCAACTCTGTTCTTTTAAACAAGGCCTGCCCTCGGAGGAAATTACTAACCAGAGCCTGAACTGTGGGAATCTGATCAGAGCTAACTGAATTAGGGGAAAGAAAATACCCAACTCCGGCTCCCTCCAGCCTTCCACGTGGGAGAATAAAAATACCAAATTCTAGTTCATCCTAGCCATCCTGTTCCATGTAAGGGGAAAGAAAATAACCTGAGAAGCGCTTGTAAAGTTCACAGTCAAAAGACATAGGCTCACTAAAAGACAGACTGAATCACAGGACTACAGAGTATTTCCCCTCTTCCCATACCTTACCACTACAATACTAAAGGCTTATTTGTGGCTATTTCTTTTAATTGGTACATCATGTTCAGTTATAATGTATATGATGATTCTAAAGAAATGCAAGACATACTAAAAGGCAAGAACAAACAATAAAAAAACCCCCACAATTTGAGGAGACAGAGCCAGCAGCAGAACCAATCTTGGATGAGATGAAAAGAATCTCTGAGCTTGAAAACATAACAAAAACCTCCAAAACCAAAAAACAAAAAGAGAAAAAATCTGAAACAAAAAACCCAGGGCAGAATATCCAAGAATGGGACCACTAAAAAGGGTGTAACATAAAAATAATGGAAATACCAGAAGGAGAAAAGAGCAGAGAATGAAATAAATATTTGAAGCAATACTGGCTGAGAATTTCCCCATATTAATGCCAGACAAAGCCAGAGAGCTCAGAGAACATTAACCAGGAGAAATGCCAGAAAAAACTAGACCAAAGCACATCATTTTAAAACTACAGAAAATCAAAGATAAAGAATTCTGAAAGAAGTCAGAGGGAAAAAAACACCATACTGTACGTATAGAACGAAGCAAAGAATTACATCTGACTTTTCCTCAGAAAATGTAAACAATAATAGAGTGAAATATTTAAAATGTTGAGAAAATAACCACCAACCTCCAATTCTGTACTTTTTGAAGTTATTCTTCAAAAATACAGGAGAAATAAAGACCTTCTCAAACAAAAATTGAGAGAATTTGTTGCCAGTAGACCTGTCTTGTAAGAAGTGTTGTTATTTAGAGAGAAAGAAAATAACACAGATCAGAAATTCAAATCTTCATAAAGGAAGAACATCAAAGCATAAGTGAAACTAAAACTTTCCTTTCAATTGATCAAATAGATAAGTCTGCTCAAAATAAAGATGTAATATGCTTTATTCCATATATAGGTATATACACATATGCACTTATATATAAGTGAAAAGAATGACAGCAATGATACAAGGAACAGAAGGGAGGGAATTAGAATTAATCATTTTTACTCGATAGTTATAATATACTCAACATTATCCTTGAAGAAGTGTAGTGCTACTTTTATTTTTTCCATAGGTTATTGCGGTACAGGTGGTATTTGGTTACATAAGTTCTTTAGTGGTGATTTGTGAGATTTTGGTGCACCCATCATCCGAGCAGTATATATACACTGCACCGTATTTGTAGTCTTTTATCCCTCACCCCCTTTCCACTTTTCCCTCCAAGTTCCCAAAGTCCATTGTATCATTCTTATATCTTTGCATCCTCATAGCTTAGCTCCCACATATCAGTGAGAACATATGATGTTTGGTTTTCCATTCCTGAGTTACTTTACTTAAAATAATAGTCTCTAATCTCATTCAGGTCACTGCAAATGCCATTAACTCATTCCTTTTTACGGCTGTGTAGTATTCCATCATGTATATATAACACTGTGTCTTTATTCACTCGTTGATTGCTGGGCATTTGGGTTGGTTCTACAATTTTGCAATTGTGAATTGTGCTGCTGTAAATGTATAAATGTGTGTGTGTGTTTGTATAATGACTTTTTTTGTATAATGATTTATTTTCCTCTCTGTAGATACCCAGTAGTGGAATTGCGGGGTCAAATGGTAGTTCTACTTTTAGTTATTTAGGGAATATCCACACTGTCTTCCATAGTGACTGTACTAGTTTATATTCCTACCAGCAGTGTAGAAATGTTCCCTGATCACCATATCCGTGCCAATATCTAGTATTTTGATTCTTTGATTATGGCCATTCTTTCTGGAGTAAGGTGGCATCACATTGTGGTTTTGGTGTGCATTTCTCTGGTTATTAATGTTGAACATTTTCCCATATATCTACTGACCATTTGTATATCTTCTTTTGAGAATTGTCTATTCATGTCCTTAGCCCACTTTTTGATGGAATTATGTGGTTTTTTTTTTTGTTTTTTTTTTTTTTAGTTCATTGTAGATTCCGGATATTAGTTTTTTGTCAGAGGTATAGATTGTGAAGATTTTCTCCCACTCTGTGGGTTGTCTGTTACTCTGCTGACTATCCCTTTTGCCAAGCAAGAGCTTTTTCGTTTAAGTCCCAGCTACTTATCTTTGTTTTTATTGTATTTCCTTTTGGGTTATTGATCATGAAATCCTTGTCTAAGCCAATGTCTAGAAAGGCTTTTTCAATGTTATCTTCTAGTACCTTTATAGTTTAAGGTCTTGGATTCAAGTCCTTAAATAAGTTTTGAGTTGATTTTTGTATGAGGTGAGAGATTATGATCCAGTTTTATTCACCCACATGTGGCTAGCCAACTATCCCAACACCATTTGTTGAAAAAGGTGTCCTTTTCCCATTTTATGTTTTTGTTAGCTTTGTCGAAGATGAGTTGGCTGTAAGTATTTTGGTTTATTTCAGGGTTCTCTATTCTGTTCCATTGGCTTATGTGCCTATTTTTATACCAGTATTATGCTGTTTTGGTGACTATGGCCTTAGAGTATAGTTTGATATCAGGTAGTGTGATACCTACAGATTTTTTCTTTTTGCTTTGTCTTGCTTTGACTATACGGTCTCGTTTTGGTTTCATATGAATTTTAGAATTGTTTTTTCTACTCTGTGAAGAATGATGGTGGTATTTTGATGGGGATTGCATTAATTTTTAAATTGCTTTTGGCAGTATGTTCATTTTCACAATATTGTTTCTTCCCATCCATGAGCATGGAATGTGTTTCCATTTGTTTGTGTCGTCTGTGATTTCTTTCAGCAGTGTTTTGTAGTTTTTCTTGTAGAGGTCTTTTGCCTCTTTTGTTAGGTGTATTCCTGTTTTGTTGCTGCTGTTGTTTTTTGCAGCTATTGTAAAAGAAGTTGAGTTCTTGATTTGATTCTCTGCTTGCTTGCTGTTGGTGTATAGAAGAGCTACTGATTTGTATACATTAATCTTGTATCTAGAAACTTTGCTGAATTCTTTTATCAGTTTTAGGGGCTTTCTGGAGGAGTCTTTAGCGTTTTCAAGGTAAATGATCACATCGTCAGCAAACAGTGACAGTTTAACTTCCTCCTTACCAATTGGATGCCCTTTCTTTCTCTTGTCTGATTGCTCTGGCTAGGAATTCCAGTACTATATTGAAGAGGAGTGGTGCAAGCAGGCATCCTTTTCTTGTTTCACTTCTCAGAGAAAATAACTTCAGCTTTTCCCCATTCAGCATTATGTTGGCTATGGGTTTGTCATAGATGGATTTTATTGCATTGAGGTATGTCCCTTGTATGCCAATTTTGCTGAGAGTTTTAATCATTAAAGGGATGCTGGATTTTGTTGAATGCTTTTTCTGCATCTGTTGAGATGATCATGTAATTTTTGCTTTTAATTCTGTTTATGTGGTGTATCACATTTATTGAGTTGCATATGTTAAACCATCCCTGCATCCTTGATATGAAACCCACTTGATCATGATGGATTATCTTTTTGATATGTTGTTGGATTTGGTTAGCTAGTATTCTGTTAAGGATTTTAGCATCTATGTTCATCAGGGATGTTGGTCTATAGTTTTGCTTTTTGGCTATGTCTCCTTCCTGGTTTTGGTGTTAGGGTGATGCTGGCTTCATAGAATGAATTAGGGAGGGTTCCCTCTTTCCTATCTTGTACTAATTCTTCTTTGAATGTCTTGTAGAATTCTGCTGTGAATCTGTCTGGTTCTGGACTTTTTTTGTTGGTAATTTTAAAATTACCATTTCAATCTTGCTGTTTGTTATTGGTCTATTCAGAGTATCTAATTCTTCCTGATTTAAGCTAGGAGGGTTTTATTTTTCCAAGGTATAGTGTTATTTAAAAGTGGACTTGGATTTGTTGTAAATGTATATTGCAAACTCTATGAAAACCACTAAAGAAAGAAAAGAAATATAACTTATATGCTAAGAATGATAAAATGAAATTATATAAAATGCTTAGTTAAAACCACAAAAGGCAGAAAAGAGTGAAAGGTAAAAATAAGAACAATAACATGGACAACAAATAGAAAACAGTAACCAATAGGGTACATATTAATCCAACTATATCAATAATTACTTTTAATGTTAGTTATCTGAAGGCACCAATTAAAAGACAGAAATTACTAGAATGGAACAAAAACAAGACATAACTACACGTTGTCTAGCATAAACATAACTATAAAGACACTATTGAATGGAAGTGGAGAAAAACATATATGCTGACATTAATAAAAAGATAGCAGGCATAGCTATGCTAATTTCAGACTGAACAAAATTCAAGGTAAGGAAAGTTATTAGGGATTAAAAAAAATGGCATTACATAATTACAAATGAGTCAATTTTTCCAGGAGACATAATCCTATTCTTATTGTATATGAACCTAATGAGAGAGCATCGAGCTATATGAGGAAAAAAATTACAGAATTTCAAGAGAAAATAGATAAATCCACTGTGATAGTTGGAGACCTCAACACCTTTTTCTGAAAAATGGGCATATCCAACAGGCAGAAAATCAGTAAGGACATAGTTGAATTCAACACCACCATCAATTAACTAAATATAATTGACATCTGTAGAGTACTTTATAGAAAAACAGCATAATACATATTTCTTAAAGTCAACTGGAATTTTCACCAAGATTGATTACATTCTGGGCCATAAAACACACCTTAACTAATTTAAAAGAGTAGAAATTATGCAACGTCTCCTGTCAGATCACCATGGAATAAAATTAGAAACCAATGACAGAAAAATAACTAGAAAATCCCAAAATGTGTTGAAGGTTAAACACACTTCTAAATCACACATAGATCAAAAAAATAAAGCAGGAAACATCACTACAGATCTCATAGGCATTAAAAGGATTATCATTAACCATTTTATGTTAACAAATTTGATTACCTGGATAAAACGGATGAATTTCTTGAAAGACTCAGTCTGCTAAAACTCACATGGGAAAAAACAAATAATCTTAATAGGCCTATATCTATTAGAGGAACTGAATCAATAATTAATAAACTTCCATCAAAAAGCCTCAGACACAGATGTGTTCAATGGAGAATTCTACCAGATATTTAAGAAAGAAATTGTAACAATTCTATACAATCTCTTTTAGAGGATAGAAACAGAGGGAATATTTTCTGACTCATTCCATGAGTCCAGCACTACTCTATTACCAAAACCAGACAAAGCATTGTATGAAAGATTATAGATCAACATCTCTTATAAGCATACTTGTAAAAATCCTCAATAAAATAATTGCAAATATAATCTAACAATACATAAAAAGGAATTATATACCACAAACAAGTGAGTTTTATCCCAAGTATGCAAGATTAGTCTAGTATTTAAAGATCAATTAATATACTACATCACATCAATAGGTTATATAAGAAAAATTACATGATTATATCAATTGATGTAGAAAAATCATTTGAAAAAATTTAACACCCATTCATGATTAAAAAAAAATAAAACCTCTCAGTAAATTAGAAACAGAGGTGAACTTCCTCAACTTGATGAAGAATATCTACAAAAACCCTATAGCTAACATCATTCTTCATGGTGAAACTCAAAATTTCTCATCAACATCAGGAACAAGGCAAGGTCATTCCATTTCACTAATCCATTTCAATATTATAGTAGAAGTCCCAGCTAATGCAATAAGACAACATAATAAAAGATACACAGGTTAGGAAGAAAGAAATATAATAGTATTTGTTCACAGATGACATGATTGTCTATGTAGAAAATCTTTGAGAATAGACATAAACACTTCTGGAACTATTAAGTGATTCTATCAAGCTTTCAGGATATAAAGTTTAACATACAAATGCCAGTTGCTTTGTATATACCAGCAATGGTCAAGTGAAATTTGAAATTTAAAACACAGCAAACACTATATATTAGCACTCCTAGAAACGAAATTCTTCTGTATAAATCTAACAGAATATATGATCTATATGAGAAAACCTATAAAACTATTATAAAAGAAATGAAAGGAAAAATCAAATAAATGAAGAGATATTTCATGGATAGGAAAACTCAATGTGTCAAGATATCAATTCTTCCCAACTTGATCTATAGGTTCAATACAATCCCAGTCAAAATCCCGACAAGTTATTTTGTGGCTATCAACAAACTAAGTTTACATGGAGAGGAAACAGATCCAGAATAAACAACAGAATATGGAAGGAGAACAAGGTGGGAGAACTGACACACAACTTCAAGACTTACTTTAAAGTTACAGTAATCAAGACAATGTGATACCGGTAAAATAATTGAGAAATAGATCAATAGCACAGAATGGAGAGACCAGAAGTAGAACCACATAAGACCCACATATATATACAATCAACTGATCTTTGACAAATGAGCAAAGATAATACAACGGAACAAAGACTGTCTTTTCAAGAAATGGTGCTGGAACAACTGGACATTCATATGCAAAACAAAAATCTAGGCACAGATCTTATACCTTTCACAAAGATTAACTTGAAATGGATCAGAGAGCTAAATATAAAATGCAAAACTATAAAAATCCTAGAAAATGTAGGAGAAAATCTAGATGACCCCAGGTATGGTGATGACTTTCTAGATGAAACACTAAAGGTACGCTCCATGAAAGAAGTAATTGATAAGCTAGACTTTATTAAAATTAAAAACTTCTGCTCTCCAAAAGACAACATCAAGAGAATGAGAAGACAAGACATAGACTGGGAGGAAATATTTACACAAGAAATGTATGATAACAGACTGTTACCCAAAATATACATAGAACGCTTAAAAATCAGCAAGCAAGCAAGCAAGCCATTTAACAAATGGACAAAAGATCTTAATACACCTTTACCAAAGAAGATGTACAGAGGGCAAATAAGCATATGAAAAAATGCTTATTTTTTCCCCATTAAATGGCATCAGGAAAATGCAACCTAAAACAACAACAGGATACCACGACACACCTATTAGAATTATCAAAATCCATTGAGTGAGAACACCAAATGCTGGCAAGAATGTGGAATAACAGAAACTCTCCTTCACTACTGGTGGAAATGTAAAATGGTACAGTCACTTTAGGAGACAGTTTGGTGATATCTTACAAAACTAAACGTACTATTACCATATAACCCAACAATCGTGCTTCTTGGTATTTATCCAAAGGGATCTAAAACTTTTATCTATACAAAAACATGCACACAGATATTTATAGTAGCTTTATTAATAATTGCCAAAAGTTGGGCTGGGCGCATTGGCTCACTCCTGCAATCCTAGCACTTTGGGAAGCCGAGGCGGGTGGATCACGAGGTCAGGAGATCTAGATCATCCTGGCTAACACGGTGGGTGAAACCCCATCTCTACTAAAAATACAAAAAATTAGCCAGGTGTGGTGGCGGGCGCCTGTAGTTCCAGCTACTCAGGAGGCTGAGGCAGGAGAATGGTGTGAACCCGGGAGGTGGAGCTTGCAGTGAGCCGAGATGGCGCCACGGCACTCCAGCCTGGGCAAGAGGGAGACTCCTTCTCAAAATGAATAAATAATAAGAATAATAATAATTGCCAAAAGTTGGAAGCAACCAAGATTTCCTTCCATAAGTGAATGGATAAACCGTGGTACATGTAGACAATGAAATATTATTCAATGCTAAAAAAATTAGTGATCAGGCCATGAAAATACATGGAACAACCTTAAATGCATATTACTAAGTTAAAGAAGCCAATCTAAAGAGGCTACATACTCTATAATTTCAAGTATATAATATTCCAGAAAAGGTAAAACTATGGAGACAATAAAATATCAGTGGTTGCCATTGGAAGAGGGAGGAGGAGGCAAGGAATGAACGGACAGAACACAGAGAATTTCTAGGACAGTGAAAATGTTTTTTGTGATACTATAATGATAGATATGTATCATTATATGTTTGTCCAAACACAAAGAAAGTACAATACCAAGAGCAAATCCTAATGTAAAATGTAGAGTTGGGATACTTATGATGTGTCAGTGTAGATTCTTCAGTTTTAACAAATATACCACTCTGGTAGGGGATGTTGATAGTGGGAGAGGCCAGGCATGTGTAGGGGATGGAATATGTAGGAAGTCTCTGCATCTTCCTCTCAACTTTGCTATGAACTTATTATTGTTCTAAGAAAATACATTATTTTTAAATTAAAAATTTTTATTTTATTTTTTTGAAGAGGTGGGGTCTGGCCATGTTGCCTAGCCTGGTCTTAAACTCCTGGCCTAGTGATCCTTCTGCCTCAGCCTCCCAGAGTGCGGAGATAACAAGTGTGACCATTGTGCCTGGCCTTAAAAAATAAACTCATAAAATAGTCATGATTTCTTCTTTATAAAACCCTTCTGAAAACAACTGGCTTAGAAACAAGAAGTCTTATTCAAAGATGAGTAATCACAAAGGAAATGTCATAAAATTTGTCACGTTAACAGGTAAATACCATAAAGAACAATGGTATGGAGGAATGGAAGAGAAAAAACAAGTTAAGAATAATGAACACTCAAAAATATATGGCTATGGAGTAGATAAAATTGTGACCAAGGTTTCATTGTTCACACAACACAACATAGCCACCAAATGAAGCAATCACCATGAAACCAGCGATCAAGTCAGAATTCTAAAACCTAGGGAAATGTTGTAAGAATATAGAAGAAAAAATAGAATTGGTTAGTCTACAAAAAGAAATGAAAGATAAAACTGAAGCCAACACAAAAATAAATCTAAAATGAAAAGCCATAGAAAGAAAACTAAAAACCAGTATAAATCTAGTAAACATCGAATATAGGAATGGGAAAAGCAAGTTTTAAAGGATGACAGTTCAAATCCTGATAAAGTAGGTAAGTAGTTGCAGGAAATGCATTACTTACAAAATTCTCAGGAATAGAAAACATGGCTCAAGAATCTCGTACCCAACCAAACTATCAATTGCATGTAAAGGCAACAGAGAAACATTTTTGAACATGCAAGAATGTAGGAAATGCTGTTCCCAAGAGTCTTTATTGAAGAATCTTTTGGATGAAAACTTCAGCCCATCTGTACATGGTTACAAAAATTATAGCAAAAAAGACTTGTGATGAGGACTGAATCTCTTAAACTATAGGGCTGAGACTAAATGTCATGCATGGATAATGGTTTCAGAGAAAAATATGAGTTTTATTAACCTTGAAAAAAGTTGGAAGGAGGAGAGGGATAAATGAGGACAGGTGGTATGTAGTGATTTTTTTCACGTTTTTATGGCTAAGAATAGTAAATTGAGCACTCGAAGCACTAGAAGTATAACAAAAGGAAATATTAGCAATAATACTGTAAACTGATTTGGGTGGCAGAGTAAACGGGAAAAGAACATGCCTTAGTTTATCATGTTTGTAACAAAGTTGATAGATACTATTTAAAGAATTAGAGAAATGATAATTACTAGTGTAACAATTAAAATTATTACTAGAGCAGAAATGTAAGCCTTTCAAATTATCAAAACAAATGCAAAAAGAACGAAAAGGAGCCTGTATATTAAAGGTGTTTTTAAAAAGTGTTAACAAAAGTATTCCATGGACTTTACATTAAGTTATCAACAGTTTGAGTGGTTATGGCTGCTTTCCTACATCATATTAGTGTTTGTACAGTTCAACGATCAGGGAACTAAATGTCTTTTAAGTAATTAGTGCTACTTTTCCCTTAAGACTCTATCAGAAAATCTCAGCATCTTGAAACTGAGGCATGTAATAAGTGAAGGAAGACAGTTTTGAATTTTTAGGACTCTTCAAATGAACAAATTGTACGTTTTTCTCTACAGCATATTGTTTATAAGCAACCTAATATTGTTAAATAAGTGTAATTCACTGTTGCTACTTTAACAGCCTGCCAAAATCTCATTGGGACTGTTACCTCCTCACAGAGACACACACACTTTTCTGGAGCCAACCGTCTTGCAACAGTCATTTGTGATTTACAAAGGGAGTAGATTAGGTGGCTTAATGTACTTGTTAAAATAAACCCAATGTGTTTGAGTCAAAGAGTTTTCACATCTTCCAGGTAGGAGGAAGTTGACTCTCTCTCACAAAAGTCAACTTCAGTTAATTGATCAATATTTCCCAAGTAGGCGACTGACATGTATAAAGATGTATAAAGATGTTACGTAGTATGAAATGATGTGGGATGATAATTAAAAATAATATCATACTTATGTCTATAGTGATATTTTTCAAGTTTCCTTTACTATAATCAAAAGAATTGGCTATCTCAGTCTGATGCTAGCATGATTTAAACATATAACATGCTCTAATCTCCCTAATCTCCCTGTGGGAGACACCACAGCTCAGAGTTTTAGGCAGGCATCATTGTTTATTTAGAGTGCAATGTTATTTATGTTTATTTTTATCATTACTTTTTCATTATGGCAACTGATATAAGTATTCCATTTAGGGAAAAATATTAAAAAATTTAAAGTAAAAAGTTAACTTAAAGAAAAGGACAAAATAAATAGCAGTCATACGTTTAAGCAAACATTTGAAAGGTGGCGTGCAAATGCCTACAATTTGAGAAACAGTGAATTAATTCTTTCATTTATTCCAAAGGCATTTGAGTACAAGAACAAAGTGCTCTACTGGATGTTTAGTTGCAGGAAAATGTTATGCTCTGTTCCCAAATTTGCATGTTTTGGTTGGGCAGAAAGAAAAACCAGGAATCCAACAAATCTCTCTTTTGCTGCAATAGAACCAGGGCCAAATTCCAATCGCCTTTGGAACTGGTGGCAAGGCCCCCTCCCCTTCCTTTCTGTTTCTATCCCTGGCTACCCTGTTTTGCATTATGTTTGATCCCACAAGCCACCTCTGATCCTTTTGGGAATAGGCAGAGTATATAAAAAAGGAGGTGATTAATCAGTATTTGTTGAATAAATGAATACATAAGTGAATGAATAAGTAAACAGAGAAAACAGATGAGCTGAGAGGGTGAATTGCAGAACTCTGATTGTTCTCAGATCTCCTGTATTAATAAGGAAAGCGGATGCAAGGAGCACACTGTGATTCTAACAAGGAAGGCAGCACCCTGCATGGCCCAGATGGGGAATGTGAAGGCTGGACCAGCAGAAAACTCGAGAAAAAGCAGTTCCTGAGTGTCTTCTCCCCAGATGCGTTTGCATGGCTGATAAGCCCATGTAAACAATGGACCCAGAAATAGCTTTTCAGGCAAGTCAGAGGAAGACACCTTGGTGAAACCCCAGGATCAAATGTATTGATTCCTAACTTACAGAAATCATGAAAATAGGAGTCTTTGTTGCTGACGGAAAGGAAAGTTATTAAATCCCATTTGGAGTGGGAACTCAGCCTGAATTAATGAGAGAGAAAAAACATGGCATAGAATGAGTCTGTCTTTGTTCTCTGCTCAAGACGGGCATCAGCATGACACTGAAAGCTCTTCTAGGGACAAGAGAAAATCCCTTGCGGCCTTATGAAAGTTGTTTTCATCCTAGTTGATGGGATGAATCATAAGCTATTGAAGAAAATATCTGTGGCAGAACAAAGAGAAATGCCAGAGTGAATTTAACCTATTGTTCTTAATTTTCTAGCTCTTTGCATTTCCTACTTTGTGCTGTAGTAACTTACATACATGTCCTCTCGCTCCTAAATTGGACTCTCCCAGAAGTCAGGATCTGCTTCGATTCATTTTTGTATCCTCCACAGTAACCACTTTTTGAGAAACAACAGGTGCTCAGTATATATTGGTTAAATGTGTAAATGAAAGTAGAAATTTGAAAATCACCAAAGAATCAGACTCTTTTCCATGAATGTTTGAGCACCTACCAGGAAACAGACACTACTTTTAGCCATCGGGGGAATTTTTAAAAATCAAGGCAACATCTCCTGATTTGTAAACCCATGGCTGTGGTTGCCACAAACACAACTTTTATACAAGCAAGGACATGGGAAGCAAAGTGAGAGGTGGATAAGGCAAAATGATGTGGGTGTACAGAGAAAATGGAATTGGATTTCAACTTGGGGTTATTTAGGGTGGAGATCAAGAAAGGATCATTTGATGGAGGCTTTGAAGGATAAAACTAAACAGGTACAGATAACTGGAGAAAAGCATCCCAGGGGACGATTTTACTCTAGACAACATTTGGAGGTGGAATAGAGTAGAGTGTGTTTTGAGGCCCTGGATAGTTTAGAGGGGCTGTGTGTGTGTATGTATTGGTGAGGGGAGGTAACAGGGAAAGAATCAAGAAGTTAAACCCCATCTGGGCACAGATTTCACAGAGCTTTAAAAACCCAGCAAAGCCATTTGGGTTTAGCTTTAAATAATGAAGCTCATGGAGTGATGACACTATTGAGGCTGCCCTTTAGGATCTAGACACAAGAATTGGCTCATCTGACCAACAGATCTAGGGAGGAATTAACATCCCTTCTTCCAGAGTGGTCCTTTTCCTCCTAGAAATCATGAATGCACAATGCAAGAGGAGCCTCTAAAAGATGATGCCTAACTCAGGGCAATGGTCCATGCCAGAAACTCATTCCAGGCAACAAGAACGAACCATATAAGATACAGATTACGGGAGAGTCCCTCTAAAGCACAAGGCACATTTAATGCTATGTGAGGTGACTATTAAAATAAATATTTTAAGGGGGCGGAGCAAGATGGCCGAATAGGAACAGCTCCAGTCTCCAACTCCCAGCGCGAGCGACACAGAAGACCAGTGATTTCTGCATTTTCAACTGAGGTACTGGGTTCATCTCACTGGGGAGTGCCGGACGATCGGTGCTGGTCAGCTGCTGCAGCCTGACCAGCGAGAGCTGAAGCAGGGCGAGGCATTGCCTCATCTGGGAAGTGCAAGGGGGAAGGGAATCCCTTTTCCTAGCCAGGGGAACTGAGACACACAACACCTGGAAAATCGGGTAACTCCCACCCCAATACTGCGCTTTAAGCAAACAGGCACACCAGGAGATCATATCCCACACCTGGCCGGGAGGGTCCCACACCCACGGAGCCTCCCTCATTGCTAGCACTGCAGTCTGTGATCTACCGGCAAGGCAGCAGCGAGGCTGGGGGAGGGGCGCCCGCCATTGCTGAGGCTTAAGTAGGTAAACAAAGCTGCTGGGAAGCTCCAACTGGGTGGAGCTCACAGCAGCTCAAGGAAACCTGCCTGTCTCTGTAGACTCCACCTCTGGGGACAGGGCACAGTAAACAATAACAAACACAGCAGAAGCCTCTGCAGACGCAAACGACTCTGTCTGACAGCTTTGAAGAGAGCAGTGGATCTCCCAACACGGAGGTTGAGATCTGAGAAGGGACAGACTCCCTGCTCAAGTGGGTCCCTGACCCCTGAGTAGCCTAACTGGGAGACATCCTCCACTAGGGGCAGTCTGACATCCCACACCTCACAGGGTGGAGTACACCCCTGAGAGGAAGCTTCCAAAGCAAGAATCAGACAGGTACACTCGCTGTTCAGAAATATTCTATCTTCTGCAGCCTCTGCTGCTGATACCCAGGCAAACAGGGTCTGGAGTGGACCTCAAGCAATCTCCAACAGACCTACAGCTGAGGGTCCTGACTGTTAGAAGGAAAACTATCAAACAAGAAGGACACCTACACCAAAACCCCATCAGTACATCACCATCATCAAAGACCAGAGGCAGATAAAACCACAAAGATGGGGAAAAAGCAGGGCAGAAAAGCTGGAAATTCAAAAAATAAGAGCGCATCTCCCCCGGCAAAGGAGCGCAGCTCATCGCCAGCAACGGATCAAAGCTGGACGGAGAATAACTTTGACGAGATGAGAGAAGGCTTCAGTCCATCAAATTTCTCAGAGCTAAAGGAGGAATTACGTACCCAGCGCAAAGAAACTAAAAATCTTGAAAAAAAAGTGGTGGAATTGATGGCTAGAGTAATTAATGCAGAGAAGGTCATAAACGAAATGAAAGAGATGAAAACCATGACACGAGAAATACGTGACAAATGCACAAGCTTCAGTAACCGACTCGATCAACTGGAAGAAAGAGTATCAGCGATTGAGGATCAAATGAATGAAATGAAGCAAGAAGAGAAACCAAAAGAAAAAAGAAGAAAAAGAAATGAACAAAGCCTGCAAGAAGTATGGGATTATGTAAAAAGACCAAATCTACGTCTGATTGGGGTGCCTGAAAGTGAGGGGGAGAATGGAACCAAGTTGGAAAACACTCTTCAGGATATCATCCAGGAGAACTTCCCCAACCAAGTAGGGCAGGCCAACATTCAAATCCAGGAAATACAGAGAACGCCACAAAGATACTCCTCGAGAAGAGCAACTCCAAGACACATAATTGCCAGATTCACCAAAGTTGAAATGAAGGAAAAAATCTTAAGGGCAGCCAGAAAGGTCGGGTTACCCACAAAGGGAAGCCCATCAGACTAACAGCAGATCTCTTGGCAGAAACTCTACAAGCCGGAAAAGAGTGGGGGCCAATATTCAACATTCTTAAAGAAAAGAATTTTCAACCCAGAATTTCATATCCAGCCAAACTAAGTTTCATAAGTGAAGGAGAAATAAAATCCTTTACAGATAAGCAAATGCTTAGAGATTTTTGTCACCACTAGGCCTGCCCTACAAGAGACCCTGAAGGAAGCACTAAACATGGAAAGGAACAACCGGTACCAGCCATTGCAAAAACATGCCAAAATGTAAACACCATCGAGGCTAGGAAGAAACTGCATCAACTAACGAGCAAAATAACCAGTTAATATCATAATGGCAGGATCAAGTTCACACATAACAATCTTAACCTTAAATGTAAATGGACTAAATGCTCCAATTAAAAGACACAGACTGGCAAACTGGATAAAGAGTCAAGACCCATCAGTCTGCTGTATTCAGGAGACCCATCTCACACGCAGAGACATACATAGGCTCAAAATAAAGGGATGGAGGAAGATTTACCAAGCAAATGGAGAACAAAAAAAAAGCGGGGGGTTGCAATACTAGTCTCTGATAAAACAGACTTTAAACCATCAAAGATCAAAAGAGACAAAGAAGGCCATTACATAATGGTAAAGGGATCAATTCAACAGGAAGAGCTAACTATCCTAAATATATATGCACCCAATACAGGAGCACCCAGATTCATAAAGCAAGTCCTTAGAGACTTACAAAGAGACTTAGATTCCCATACAATAATAATGGGAGACTTCAACACTCCACTGTCAACATTAGACAGATCAACGAGACAGAAAGTTAACAAGGATATCCAGGAATTGAACTCATCTCTGCAGCAAGCAGACCTAATAGACATCTACAGAACTCTCCACCCCAAATCAACAGAATATACATTCTTCTCAGCACCACATCGTACTTACTCCAAAATTGACCACGTAATTGGAAGTAAAGCACTCCTCAGCAAATGTACAAGAACAGAAATTATAACAAACTGTGTCTCAGACCACAGTGCAATCAAACTAGAACTCAGGACTAAGAAACTCAATCAAAACTGCTCAACTACATGGAAACTGAACAACCTGCTCCTGAATGACTACTGGGTACATAACAAAATGAAGGCAGAAATAAAGATGTTCTTTGAAACAAATGAGAACAAAGATACAACATACCAGAATCTCTGGGACACATTTAAAGCAGTGTGTAGAGGGAAATTTATAGCACTAAATGCCCACAAGAGAAAGCAGGAAAGATCTAAAATTGACACTCTAACATCGCAATTAAAAGAACTAGAGAAGCAAGAGCAAACACATTCGAAAGCTAGCAGAAGGCAAGAAATAACTAAGATCAGAGCAGAACTGAAGGAGAGAGACACAAAAAACCCTCCAAAAAATCAATGAATCCAGGAGTTGGTTTTTTGAAATGATCAACAAAATTGATAGACCACTAGCAAGACTAATAAAGAAGAAAAGAGAGAAGAATCAAATCGACGCAATTAGAAATGATAAAGGGGATATCACCACCGACCCCACAGAAATACAAACTACCATCAGAGAATACTATAAACACCTCTATGCAAATAAACTGGAAAATCTAGAAGAAATGGATAATTTCCTGGACACTTACACTCTTCCAAGACTAAACCAGGAAGAAGTTGAATCCCTGAATAGACCAATAGCAGGCTCTGAAATTGAGGCAATAATTAATAGCCTACCAACCAAAAAAAGTCCAGGACCAGATGGATTCACAGCTGAATTCTACCAGAGGTACAAGGAGGAGTTGGTACCATTCCTTCTGAAACTATTCCAATCAATAGAAAAAGAGGGAATCCTCCCTAACTCATTTTATGAGGCCAACATCATCCTGATACCAAAGCCTGGCAGAGACACAACAAAAAAAGAGAATTTTAGACCAATATCCCTGATGAACATCGATGCAAAAATCCTCAATAAAATACTGGCAAACCGGATTCAGCAACACATCAAAAAGCTTATCCACCATGATCAAGTGGGCTTCATCCCTGGGATGCAAGGCTGGTTCAACATTCACAAATCAATAAACATAATCCAGCATATAAACAGAACCAAAGACAAGAACCACACGATTATCTCAATTGATGCAGAAAAGGCTTTTGACAAAATTCAACAGCCCTTCATGCTAAAAACGCTCAATAAATTCGGTATTGATGGAACGTACCTCAAAATAATAAGAGCTATTTATGACAAACCCACAGTCAATATCATACTGAATGGGCAAAAACTGGAAAAATTCCCTTTGAAAACTGGCACAAGACAGAGATGCCCTCTCTCACCACTCCTATTCAACATAGTGTTGGAAGTTCTGGCTAGGGCAATTAGGCAAGAGAAAGAAATCAAGGGTATTCAGTTAGGAAAAGAAGAAGTCAAATTGTCCCTGTTTGCAGATGACATGATTGTATATTTAGAAAACCCCATTGTCTCAGCCCAAAATCTCCTTAAGCTGATAAGCAACTTCAGCAAAGTCTCAGGATACAAAATTAATGTGCAAAAATCACAAGCATTCTTATACACCAGTAACAGACAAACAGAGAGCCAAATCAGGAATGAACTTCCATTCACAATTGCTTCAAAGAGAATAAAATACCTAGGAATCCAACTTACAAGGGATGTAAAGGACCTCTTCAAGGAGAACTACAAACCACTGCTCAGTGAAATAAAAGAGGACACAAACAAATGGAAGAACATACCATGCTCATGGATAAGAAGAATCAATATCGTGAAAATGGCCATACTGCCCAAGGTAATTTATAGATTCAATGTCATCCCCATCAAGCTACCAATGAGTTTCTTCACAGAATTAGAAAAAACTGCTGTAAAGTTCATATGGAACCAAAAAAGAGCCCGCATCTCCAAGACAATCCTAAGTCAAAAGAACAAAGCTGGAGGCATCACGCTACCTGACTTCAAACTATACTACAAGGCTACAGTAACCAAAACAGCATGGTACTGGTACCAAAACAGAGATATAGACCAATGGAACAGAACAGAGTCCTCAGAAATAATACCACACATCTACAGCCATCTGATCTTTGACAAACCTGAGAGAAACAAGAAATGGGGAAAGGATTCCCTATTTAATAAATGGTGCTGGGAAAATTGGCTAGCCATAAGTAGAAAGCTGAAACTGGATCCTTTCCTTACTCCTTATACGAAAATTAATTCAAGATGGATTAGAGACTTAAATGTTAGACCTAATACCATAAAAATCCTAGAGGAAAACCTAGGTAGTACCATTCAGGACATAGGCATGGGCAAAGACTTCATGTCTAAAACACCAAAAGCAACAGCAGCAAAAGCCAAAATTGACAAATGGGATCTCATTAAACTAAAGAGCTTCTGCACAGCAAAAGAAACTACCATCAGAGTGAACAGGCAACCTACAGAATGGGAGAAAATTTTTGCAATCTACTCATCTGACAAAGGGCTAATATCCAGAACCTACAAAGAACTCAAACAAATTTACAAAAAAAAAAAACAACCCCATCAAAAAGTGGGCAAAGGATATGAACAGACATTTCTCAAAAGAAGACATTCATACAGCCAACAGACACATGAAAAAATGCTCATCATCACTGGCCATCAGAGAAATGCAAATCAAAACCACAATGAGATACCATCTCACACCAGTTAGAATGGCGATCATTAAAAAGTCAGGAAACAACAGGTGCTGGAGAGGATGTGGAGAAATAGGAACACTTTTACACTGTTGGTGGGATTGTAAACTAGTTCAACCATTATGGAAGACAGTATGGCGATTCCTCAAGGATCTAGAACTAGATGTACCATATGACCCAGCCATCCCATTACTGGGTATATACCCAAAGGATTATAAATCATGCTGCTATAAAGACACATGCACACATATGTTTATTGCAGCACTATTCACAATAGCAAAGACTTGGAATCAACCCAAATGTCCATCAGTGACAGATTGGATTAAGAAAATGTGGCACATATACACCATGGAATACTATGCAGCCATCAAAAAGGATGAGTTTGTGTCCTTTGTAGGGACATGGATGCAGCTGGAAACCATCATTCTCAGCAAACTATCACAAGAACAGAAAACCAAACACCGCATGTTCTCACTCATAGGCGGGAACTGAACAATGAGATCACCTGGGCTCGGGAAGGGGAACATCACACACCAGGGCCTATCATGGGGAGGGGGGAGGGGGGGAGGGATTGCATTGGGAGTTATACCTGATGTAAATGACGAGTTGATGGGTGCAGCACACCAATATGGCACAAGTATACATATGTAACAAACCTGCACGTTATGCACATGTACCCTACAACTTAAAGTATAATAATAATAAATTAAAAAAAAAAAAGAAAAAAAAAAAGAAAAAAATAAGTATTTTCCTTGAAAATGCTCCATTAAAGGGAACAACCTAAGCATCTGCTTTTACCCTCCCGCAGGAAATGTATTCCTGTGTAATCAAATACCCAAAGTTGATGAGAGAGGGCTCTATTTCACAAGGAAATATCAGCTGATAACTGTAGAACGAGTGACAGACTTATAAAAAGCATTTTGCAAACTCTAATGTAAGTGAGCGAAGCATGAATTTTCTATTGTTGTTAAGGCTATAAGGCAAATGGAAATACAGCTGTCCTCCAGTATGTCTGGAGGACTTGTCCTAGGACCGCCTTTGGATACCAAAATCCATAGACACTCAAGTGTCTGATATAAAATGGTGCACTCTTTGCATATAACCAATGTATATCCTGCTGCATGGTTAAAATCATCTCTATGTTACTTATAACACCTAATGCAATGTGAATGTTATATAAATAGTGGTTATACATTATTGGTTAGGGAATAACTACAAGAAAAATGTCTGTACCTCTTCAACACAAATTTTTTTTTCTGATATTTTATATCCATGGTTGCTTGAATACACAGGTTCAGAACCCATGGATATGGAAGGCCGACCATATGAGCATATAATGACTAAAACACAAGTGAGACCTCGTTACTCCTCTGATCAGAACTCACAATTGGCCTCTATTTCACTCCCAGTAAGACCCCAAGTCCTTAAAGGCCCACCAAAGTCTTACACAATCTTGCTCCATTACTTCTCTGACCTCGACCTTGCTGTGTCACCCTCACTCATGTTTTTCCAGCTATGTTGACCTCCCGACTATTCTTTGGATGCATGGGTCACATACCCTCCTGAGGGTCTTTTACTTACTGTCCCTGCTGTCTGGATTGTTCTTCCCCAAGATACCTGTGTGGCTTTTTCCTGATACAAGTCCTTGTCAAGGGTCAACTTCTGGACACCCTATGTACAAGCACACACCACCTCATTGCTACCTTCTGGCACTCCCAGCTTTTCTTACCCCCCTCTCTTCTTTTTCCTAAGAGGCCCTTGTCAACTGCTAACCTATGATATTGTTTACTTATGCTGGGAGGCAGAGATTTCTCTCTTTGGTTCACTGCAAAAATCCCAGGCATCTAGAGTAACATGTGGAACATGGTAATTGCTCAAATATTTGTTTAACGTATGGCATAAAAGGCATATGGACAAAGGAGCCTGTCATAAATCTCACTTGGTCTGTGGATCCTGCCCTGCCTCCGCATACGGTTGTTACATAGGTCAAAAGTGTAGACTGGCCTCTGTACAAGAAGGGGTAATCCTGGCCCATGGACATTCACTACCATAAATATGTGAGAAGTGGTGCCTAATTAGAGGATAAAAGAAGTGTACAATGCTGAGAAATTAATGAGCTTGGGGAAAAGAGTATCAGCACCTCTGACAAAGAAATCTCTTTTAAAAAAAAATCCTGAAAATGCAGCAGAGACCAAGAGAGAAGGCAGCACCAATTTTCAGACCTGAGGCTTCTCTGTTTCAAAGACCCAGAAGTTGTGCTTCTCATAAACTTTATTAAGCAGCTAACAGAAGTCTCTCCATATCTAGGCAGCTTCTCTCAAACTTCCTCATTTTGTGAGCTATTCTGGAAGCCACCCAGGGTCTGCCCACTGGTGAAAGAATGTTTCATCTGGGCAGGGAATAAGACAATCTGCTTCTTGATCTGGAAGGACCGTTCTTCTCTCTGGAATCAGGAAGCAGAGGGGAGGAGGCAGACACAAGCAGCGAAACATTCATGAAGACTGGGAAGCAATTCTATGTTCCCTTCTGCAATTGGCTTTGTCTTCCTTTGTTCCTAGGATTCTGATTTTTATGTTTTCCATTCCACTGGTTTAAGAACCACATGACTTACAATTCATGAGGCCACAAAATGGGTAACAAGGGTCTCCAAATCTATGAACACTAGGACCCCGTCTCTAGACTGAATATTAGATTTTACAATTTATACACCTATTTTTGAGATATAGGTGTTACTGGGAATATTGAAGAATCCATTAAAAGTGTTGCTGAATTTACATTGTTTCGTCATAACATTCAACACAGTAACCTTTTGTCACAATGGTTTAAATAAATTTGCATTGTTAATGTCACAATATTAGACGAAATCTACTGTGGGAAAAGACAGGGTGGGGATAAGCCACCTAAACCAATCTTGTCATTTATGTGCTTAATATGATGGAGAAGTAGATACATGGAGAGACCATAAGGTTTCATGGTGAAATGACCAAAGGCTTGGTAGGGTCCAGGTCTTTGGACACTGGTCCCAATGCCCTCTCAACAACCACACGAACCTGCCAGCCAACTGCAGCCTTCCAACATTCCTCACTGAATAGATGTTCCACTTCCCCTTTGACATCTGAGGGTTTAGCCTCTACCAGGGCAGTCTGAATCAGGTGGCTAGAGTGCTCAGCTGATGGGAGGGTCTTTACTATTCAAGGTAAGATCCGCTTCTTGCAAGAGAACCAGTTGTTGTCCATCCACGGGCAGTGGAACATGTGTGGTAATTAAAAGGAGTTGCTCAAAACCCAACACTTCCTGCCCCCGCCCGCCCCCGTGCCCCGCCACAGAAGTGATCAGCATAAATTCATTCAACAAACCTTTGAGCACCTAGTACATGCTGTGCACTGAAGACACATCAGTGAGCAGAAAGAATCTATCCCATGGACCTTACATAGAAGTAGTGGGAGACAGTACATAAAGGCATGTGAGGATGGAAAATGCAGAGCAGGGAATGGAGAGACATGGGGAGGGAAACTGGGAAGTGTCTCGTATTCTTTTAACAACTGGAACCAAAATCCTGAATAGGCCTGCAGGAATTTTCAGGACGTGGCCGGGGCTGCCTTTCCTGGTAGCCTCATCTTATGCTGAACATCTTCTCATATCTACAAGCAGCCAGGGAGGCTTCGCTTCAGAGCCTGACGTCTCCTGTCATACCTCCTGCCCCCAGGCCTTGGCATAAACTGTTCCTTCTGCCTAGAATCTTGCTCCCTCTCCTCCTCCCTTCCCTAGTAAATTCTTCAGAAGATGCATTTGCCATTTTGCTAGGGAAGCCTTCCCTGACTCCCTCCTGGCAACGTGGTGCTTTTCCTTCAGAGTGTTTGCCTCATCCTTAATTTGCATTCTTCTTTGATTAATATCTGTTTCTTCCACTAAAATGTAAACTCCATGAAGGCAGAGACCACGTATTATTGGGCCCATCCTAGTAAGTAATCTAATAGGAGTTTCATAGACATGTAGAATGAATAAAGAAATTATCTAAAGATGTTCTTTATGGACTAAGTGCTCCTTATGACCCTGCTGAGTTTTGTTTGTTTGTTTGTTTTTAAATTGAAGCGAAAGTCACATAACCTAAAAGCGAAAGTCACATGACTAAAATTAACCATTTTAGTATGTACAAATGGTGGCATTTAGTACATTTGCAATGTTGTGAAACCATCACCTTGATCTAGTTTTAGCATTTTTATCCCAAAGAAAGAAACCCTCCCCATTAAGCAGTCAATCCCTATTCTCCTCTGCCCTAGCCCCTGGCAACCACTTAGCTGCTTTCTGTCTCTTTGGATTTGTCTATTCTGGATATGTTATAAGTGGTATTATATAACATGTGGCTTTTTGTATCTGGCTTCTTTCATTTGACAATGTTTCTGAAATTGCTTTTCTCTGTAGGATGCATCAGAACTTTATTGCTTTTTATGGCTGAACAACATTCCATTGTACTGATATGCCGTATTATGTTTATCCATTAATCATCTGATGGCCATTTGGGTTGTTTTCAATTTCTTTTTTTCTCTTTTATATTTTAGAGCCAGGGTCTTTCTCTGTTGCCCAGGCTGTAGTGCAGTGGCACAATCACAGCTCACCGCAGCCTCGAACTCCTGGGTACAAGTGATCTTCCCTGCTTCCTGAGTAGCTGGAGCTACAGGCACACGCTGCCATGCCTGGCAATTTTTTTTTTTTTTTTTTTTTTTTTTTTTTTTTTTTTTTTTTTGGAGAGATAGGTCTCACTATGTTGACCAGGCTGAATTTGACTGTTTCCTTTACTTTTTAATGACTATGAGTGGTGCTGCTATGATCATTTGTGTACGTGTATGTGTGTGTGTGTGTGTGTGTGTGTGTTTGAATAACTGTTTTTAATTCTTTTGCATGTATACTAAGGAGTGGAACTGTGGAATTGTACTGTGATTCTCTGTTTAACTTTTTGGGGCCTTTTGTGTAACAGCTACCTATGTTTGTGGAGTTGCTGAGGTTTGCTTCTTTGCCAACATTCTGTGTTGCCAGACTGCCAGGTCTCCACGACTTGTTCTCATGCTACTTTGCCAGGTGGCAGAGTAAGTTTAAGCATGCTCTGGAAGAACGTCGTGGGTCCCTTGCCTCAGAATCCCATCAGGATTTGTCCTTACCCCCAGTGATTTTTCTCTCTTACCTCCCTCCTCCTCCTCTCTGACCTCTTCCTTCTAATGCATGACCTGCTTTTTATCTAAAAATCAGTAAGCTCCATGGAGGAAACAGGTTTTATTTTTTATTTATTTTCTTGAGACAGAGTCTCACTCTGTCGCCCAGGCTGGAGTGCAGTGGCGTAGTCTCAACTCAGTGCAACCTCCACCTCCCAGGTTCAAGGGATTCTCGTGCTGGGACTACAGGCACGGGCCACCATGCTAGGGTAATTTTTGTATTTTAAGTGGAGATGAGGTTTCACCATGTTGGCCAGGCTAATCTTGAACTCCTGGCCTCAAGTGATCCACCCACCTCAGCCTCCCAAAATGCTGGGATTACAAGTGTAAGCCACCGTGCCCAGCCAGAAACAGGTTTTATATGACCCCTTGCAGCAAAAAGTTGCAAGAAAAGTTTTGATAGAAAAAGACATTTTCCCTGGCTCTATTCATTTACTTAGGTGAGCTATTCTTGAAGTTTTGTAAATGGAGAAATTATTTAATCTGAGTCAATGCTCCTATCTATATGAGTGTAGGAATACTACATGTTTTGTAGAGGTGAATGAGAAATATGGGTAAGAGGTCTAGAATTATGCTTGGCAGATAGCACTCCTCTTCAATATAAAGTGGTCGTTTGTTATTTTTCTGCAAACCAAGATGCTATAGCAGAGAAACAATATTACATTCATAATTATTTGCTTCAATCAGTAAATTAATGATTTTTTTCTTTTATATGTTATTTAGTGAGAAGTTGCAATATTCAACAGATTAGATGGTGATTAAACCTTCCTATGGCTTTTCATCGCATTTAGACTAAAACCCAAACTCCAAGCTCCTTCTAAGGCCTCCCAGAATTCACGTGATCTGGTTCCTGTCTCTCCCTTCAACTATATTCTTAGGCCTCTCCCAATGTCGCATGCTCCAGCCATGCTGACTTGCTGTTCTGGTGACCTCAATTTCATGCCACTAAGGTCCTTAGCATTAGCTGATGAATGGCCTTGAACATTATTCTCCAAACTTCCCCAGGCTTCTGTTTTCAACTTAATGAATTGCCTCCATTCAGACAGACTATTCCTTATGCTTTACATTTAAAACAAAAAGATCATTTTTTTTTTTTTTGGTCACTGCATGATTTTTGTTTTCCTTTAAAAAGTAATTATTTGTTTACTTGACTGTGGTACATTCCCACTTTCTAAACTGTGAACCCCATTAAGCACAAAAACCTTGTATTGCTTTTCCCTATAAACAAAGAATATTCTACAAACCTCCGCTTTGTCAAATGAATAAAGTCATGATTTATCTTCCATCCCTTGTGTCCAAATTGTCTCTAGTTACTCTATCTCCAATTCCACAGGCAAGTAAAAAACGATAATAAGAGACAATACAGGTTTGGCTGGCAAGATGGATGAATAGGAACAGCTCCAGTGTGCAGTTCCCAGAGAGATCAACGCAGAAGGCTGGTGATTTCTGCATTTCCAACTGAGGTATCTGGCTAATCTCACTGGGACTGGTTAGACAGTGGGTGCAGCCCACGGAGGGTGAGCCAAAGCAGGGTGGCGTGTCACATAACCCGGGAAGCACAAGGAGTTGAGGAACTCCCTCCTAAGTCAAGGGAAGCCGTGAGGGACTGTGCCATGAAGAATGGTGCATTCCAGCCCAGATACTATGCTTTCCCCACAGTCTTTGCAACCCGCAGACCAGGAGATTCCCTCAGGTGCCTACACCACCAGGGCCCTGGGTTTCAAGCACAAAACCGGGCAGCCGTTTGGGCAAACACTGAACTAGCTGCAGTTTTTTTTTTTTTTTTTTCCATACGCAAGTGGTGCCCGGAATGCCAGTGAGACAGAACCGTTTACTCCCCTGGAAAGGGGGCTGAAGCCAGGGAGCCAGTGGTGTCGCTCAGCGACTCCCACTCCCACAAGGCCAACAAGCTAAGATCCACTGGCTTGAAATTCTCACTGCCAGCACAGCAGTCTGAAGTCGACCTGGGGTGCTTGAGCTTGGTGGGTGGAGGGGTGTACACCATTACTGAGGCTTGAGTAGAGGTTTTCTCCTCCCAGTGTAAATAAAGCCACAGGGAAATTTGAACTGGGGAGAGCCCACTTCAGAGATGTATAGCCAGTGTAGCCAGACTGCGTCTCTAGATTCCTTCTCTCCAGACAGGGCTTCTCTGAAAGAAAGGTAGCAGCCCCAATCAAGGGCTTATAGATAAAACTCCTATCTCCCTGGGACAGAGCACCTGGGGGAAGGGGCACTTGTAGGTGCAGCTTCAGCAGACTTAACTGTTCCTGCCTGCAAGCTCTGAAGAGAGCAGCAGATCTCCCAGCACAGTGCTCAAGCTCTACTGAGGGACAGCTGCTTCCTCAAGTGTGTCCCTGACCCCCGTGCCTCCTGACTGGAAAACACCTCCCAGCAGGGGTCAACAGACACCTCCTGCAGGAGAGCTCTGGGTGGCATCTGGCAGGTACCCCTCTTGGATGAAGCCTCCAGAGAAAGGAATAGGCAGCAATCTTTGCTGTTCTGCAGCCTCCGCTGGTGATAACCAAAGCAAACAGTGTCTGGAGTGGACCTCCAGCAAACTCCAGCAGACCTGTAGCAGAAGGGGCTGACTGTTAGAAGGAAACCTAACAAACAGAAAGGAATAGCATCAACATCAATAAAAAGAACATCCACACAGAAACCCCATTTGAAGGTCACCAACATCAAAGACAAAAGGTAGATAAATCCATGAAGATGAAGAAAAACCAGCACAAAAAGACTGAAAATTGCATAAACCAGAACACCTCTTCTCCTCCAAGGGATCACAACTCCTCACCAGCAAGGGAATAAAACTGGTTGGAGAATGAATTTGATGAACTGACAGAAGCAGGCTTCAGAAGGAGGGTAATAACAAACTCCTCTGAGCTAAAGCAGCATGTTCTAGTCCAATGCAAGGAAGCTAAGAAACTTGAAAAAAGGTTACATGAATTGCTAACTAGAATAACCAGTTTAGAGAAGAATATAAATAACCTGATGGAGCTGAAAAACACAGCACGAGAACTTCGTGAAGCATATACACATATCAATAGCTGAATCGATCAAGCGGAAGAAAGGATATCAGAGATTGAAGATCAACTTAATGAAATAAAGCATGAAGACAAGATTAGAGGAAAAAAAGAATGGAAAAGAACAAAGCCTCCAAGAAATATGGGACTATATGAAAAGACCAAACCTGTGTTTGGTGTACCTGAAAGTGATGGGGAGAATGGAAACACATTGGAAAACACTCTTCAGGATATTACCAGAAGAACATCCCTGACCTAGCAAGACAGGCCAACATTCAAATTCAGGGAATACTGAGAACACCACAAAGATACTCCTCAAGAAGAGCAACCCCAAGATGCATAATCGCCAGATTCACCAATGTTGAAATGAAGGAAAAAAATGTTAAGGGCAGCCAGAGAGAAAGGCCAGGTTACCCACAAAGGGAAGCCCATCAGACTAACAGTGGATCTCTCTGCAGAAAACCTATAAGCCAGAAGAGAGCGGGGGCCAATATTCAACATTCTTCAGGAAAAGAATTTTCAACCCAGAATTTCATATCCAGTCAAACTAAGCTTCACAAGTGAAGGAGAAATAAAATCCTTTACAAACAAGCAAATACTGAGAGATTTTGTCACTACCAGGACTGCCTTACAAGAGCTCCTGAAGGAGGCACTAAACACGGAAAGGAACAACCAGTATCAGTCACTACAAAAATATACCAAATTTTAAAGACCATCGAAACTATGAAGAAACTGCATCAACTCATGGATAAAATAACCAGTTAGCATCATAATGACAGGATCAAATTCACACATAACAATATTAATCTTAAATGTAAACAGGCTAAATGCCCCAATTAAAAGACAGAGACTGGCAAATTGGATAAAAAGTGAAGAACCATCAGTGTGCTGTATTCAGGAGACCCATCTCACCTGCAAAGATACACATAGACTCAAAATAAAGGGGTGGAGAAATATTCACCAAGCAAATGGAAAGCAAAAAAATGAGGGTTGCAATTCTAGTCTCTGATAAAACAGACTTTAAATCAACAAAGATCAAAAAAGACAAAGAAGGGCATTACATAATGGTAAAGGGACCAATGCAACAAGAGCTAACTATCCTAAATATATATGCACCCAATACAAGAGCACCAAGATTCATAAAGCAAGTTCTTAGAGATCTAAAAAGAGACTTAGACTCCCACACAATAATAGTGGGGGACTTTAACACCCCACTGTCAATATTAGACAGATCAATAAGACAGAAAATTAACACGGAAATCCAGGACTCGAACTCAGCTGTGCACCAAGTGGACCTAATAGACATCTACAGAACTCTGCACTCCAAATCAACAGAATATGCATTCTTCTCAGCACCACGTAGCACTTATTCTAAAACTGACCACATAATTGGAAGTAAAACACTCCTCAGCAAATGTAAAAGAACGGAAATCATAACAAAGTCTCTCAGACCACAGTGGAATCAAATTAGAACTCAGCATTAAGAAACTCCCTCAAAACCATACAACAAATGGAGCTGAACAACCTGCTCCTGAATGACTACTGGGTAAAGAATGAAATGAAGGCAGAAATAAAGAAGTTCTTTGAAACCAATGAGAACAAAGATGCAACATACCAGAATCTCTGGGACATAGCTAAAGCAGTGTTTAGAGGGACATTTGTAGCACTTATTGCCCACAGGAGAGAGGAAAGATCTAAAACCGACACCCTAACATCACAATGAAAAGAACTAGAGAAGCAAGAGCAAACAAATTCAAAAGCTAGCAGAAGACAAGAAATAACTAAGATCAGAGCAGAACTGAAGGAGATAGAAACACAAAAAAACCTTAAAAAAAAAAAAATCAGTGAATCCAGGAACTGGTTTTTTGAAAAGAACAAAAAACAAAAAACAAAATAGACAGCTAGCCAGACTAATAAGAAAAGAGAGAAAAATCAAATAGACACAATAAAAAAAAAGATAAAGGGTATATCACCACTGATCCCACAGAAATACAAACTACCATCAGAGAATACTATAAACGCTTCTACACAAATAAGCTGGAGAATCAAGAAGAAATTGATAAATTCCTGGACACATACACCCTTCTAAGACTAAACCAGGAAGAAGCTGAATCCCTGAATAGACCAATAACAAGTTCTGAAATTGAGGCAGTAATTACTAGCCTATCAACCACAAAAAGCACAGGACCAGATGGATTCACAGATGAATTCTACCAAAGGTATAAACAGGAGCTGGTACCATTTTTTTTTTTCTGTAACTATCCAAACAATAGAAAAAGAGGAACTCCTCCCTAACTCATTTTATGAGGTCAATATCAGCCTGATACCAAAACCTGGCAGTGACACAACAACAACAACAACAACAACAACAACAACAGATTTCAGGCCAATATCCCTGGTGAACATCAATGAGAAAATCCTCAATAAAATACTGGAAAACTAAATCCAGCAGCACATGGAAAAGCTTATTCACCACGATCAAGTTGGCTTCATCCCTGGGAGGCAAGGCTGGTTCAACATATGGAAATCAATAAATGTAATCCATCACATAAACAGAACCAATGACAAAAACCACATGATTATCTCAATAGAGGCAGAAAATGCCTTCGATAAAATTCAATACTGTTTTATGGTAAAAACTCTCAATAAACTAGTTATTGATGGAATGTATCTCAAAATAGTGAGAGCCATTTATGACAAACCCACAGCCAATATCATACTGAATGGGAAAAAGCTGGAAACATTCCCTCTGAAAAACAGTACAAGATGATAATGCCCTTTCTCACCACTCCTATTCAACATAGTTTTGGAAGTTCTGGCCAGGGCAATCTGGCATGAGAAAGAAATAAAGGTATTCAAATAGGAAGAGAGGAAGTCAGACTGTCTCTGTTTGCAGATGACATCATTATACATTTAGAAAATCCCATCGTCTCAGCCCAAAATTTCCTTAAGCTGATAAGCAACTTCAGCTAAGTCTCAAGATAAAAAAAAAAATCAATGCAAAAATCACAAGCATTCCTATACACCAATAATAGACAAACAGAGAGCCAAATCATGAGGTAACTCCCATTCACAATTGCTACAAAGAATAAAATACCTAGGAATCCAACTTACAAGGGATGTTAAGGACCTCTTCAAGGAGAACTACAAACCATTGCTCAAGGAAATAAGAGAGGACACAAACAAATGGAAAAACACGCCATGCTCATGGATAGTAAGAATCAATATCATGAAAATGGCCATACTGCCCAAAGTAATTTACAGATTCAATGCTATTCCCATCAAGCTACCATTGACTTCCTTCACAGAATTAGAAGAAAACTATTTTAAATTTCATATGTAACCAAAAAAGAGCTCATATAGCCAAGACAATCCTAAGCAAAAAGAACAAAGCTGGAGGCATCACGCTACCTGACTTCAAACTATAGTACAAGGCTACAGTAATCAAAACAGTACGGAACTGGTACCAAAACAGATATATAGACCAATGGAACAGAATGGAAGCCTCAGAAATAACACATATCTACAACTACCTGATCTTTGACAAACCTGCAAAAACAAGCAATGAGGAAAGGATGTCCTATTTAATAAAAGGTGTTGGGAAAACTGACTAGCCATATGTAGAAAACTGAAACTGGACCCCTTCCTTACACCTTATACAAAAATTAACTCAAGATGGATTAAAGAATCAACATAAGACCTAAAACCATAAAAAGTAAAAGATAACCTAGGTAATACCATTCAGGACATAGGCATGGGCAAAGACTTCATGACTAAAACACTAAAAGCAATGGCAACAAAAGCCAAAATTGACAAATGGGATCTAATTAAACTAAAGAGCTTCTGCACAGCAAAAGAAACTATCATTAGAGTGAACAGGAAACCTACAGAATGGGAGAAAATTTTTGCAATCTATCCATCTGACAATGGGCTAATATCCAGAATCTACAAGGAACTTAAATTTACAAGAAAAAACAACCCCATCAAAATGTGGGCAAATGATATGAACAGACACTTCTCAAAAGACGACATTTATGTGGCCAACAAACATATGAAAAAAAGCTCATAATCACTTGTTATTAGAGAAATGCAAATCAAAGAACAATGAGATACCATCTCATGCCAGTGAGAATGGTGAGCATTAAAATGTCAGGATAACAACAGATGCTGGAAAGTATGTGGAGAAATAGGAACACTTTTACACTGTTGGTGAGAGTATAAATTAGTTCAACCATTGAGGAAGACAGTGTGATGATTCCTCAAGGATTTAGAACCAGAAATACCATTTGACTCAGCAATCCCATTACTGGATATATGCCCTATAAATCATTCTACTATAAAGACACATGCACACATATGTTTATTGCAGCACCATTCACAGTAGCAAAGACTTGGAACCAATCCAAATGCCCATCAATGACAGACTAGATAAAGAAAATGTGGCACATATGCACCATGGAGTACTATGCAGCCATAAAAAAGGATGAGTTCATGTGTTATGCAGGGACATGGATGAAGCTGGAAACCATCATTCTCAGCAAACTAACACAGGAATAGAAAACCAAACACCACATGTTCTTACTCATAAGTGAGAGTTGAATAATGAGACACATGGACACAGGGAGGGGAACATCACATACTGGGGCCTACCAGGGGTTGGGAGGTAGGGGAGGGATAGCATTAGGGGAAATACCTAATATAGGTAATGGGTTGATGGGTGCATCAAATCACCATAGCACATGTATACCTATTTAACAAACCTGCACATTCTGCACATGTATCCCAGAACTTAAAGTATAATAATAAAAAAAAGAGAGACAATATAAAAGCATTTCCATTTACACATATGGAGATGCTGCTGCCTTTTAAAGCCAGTTTGATATTGAAAGGGGGGTCACAGTTTTTAGTAGGTTATGAAGAAAAATACTGTAAGCACCCCTTACCAGGAAAATGAAATGATAGGGACAAAATACCAGATTTTCTAATATTTATTAAAAATAAAGTGGGGAAAGAAAAAATGTAGTCATGTAGAAGGCTTTTGGGAGACAGGGTGGTGATAGGAGAAACTACGAAGGGGTATTAGGAAACTTTGGGGTGATGGATGTGTTTTTGGTCTTCACTGTGGTAATGGTTTCACAGGGTATGTCTAAGTTACAAATTGTATGTTTTAAATATTTATTATATGCAATTATAATTGCAATTACAGTAAAATACATTCAATTATATGCATCTCTCCCCCCAAAAAGGATTTATACTTTTCAGAGAGTCACTGAAAAAAGTACATTTTTTCAGTGACATGAGTAATACATGTTAATCACAAATATTTTTAAAAATACAAGTAGGCAAAAATAGTTTATTGTATGCAATTATACCTTGAGTAAGCTGTTAAAAGCTAAAAAATTAGATGACAGAGAACAGTAATGGATTTTCTCTGGCTGGGAGGCTCAGGATCTAAGTTCCCATCAGTGGATATAATGCATCTCACTGATTCTGGGAATTCTGGAATGGGGCACTCCGGAGGTCCTTTTCCCAGAGTGTGGGACAGCTGCCATCCAGTCCTCCTCAGCTCCACCCTGGCGGAGCAGAGGCAAGGAATCCCCCATTAGCCACTCCAGGGGAAGCCTTCCAGCCCAGACAAGAATGCTCTGGGCAGACGTTGTGTTGTGGTTGCGTTATTTTTTCCCGCGTAAGAGTGTGCAGTTCAGACACACAGATCAGTAGCTCCTATAGAAAATCCATCACTTCCCGTGCAGCCCTCCCAGTCACCTCTCCTGATCCTGCCCTTCCATCTCCCAGCCTTCCTCCAACTACTGAGTAGTTCTCCAGGTTATAGACAAGACATCCCTACCCCTTCAATCTTTTCTTTTTCTTCTCCCATTTTGATTCACGCACATTTTCTTTCTCTTTTATTCTTGTTCTATTCCCCCTTTAAATCCGAAATTAATATTTATTAAACACTGTGGGACCAAGAGCTTTACTTATTTTATGTAATCCTTGAAACTACCACAGAAAACACTTTCTGTCATGATTCCCATTTTACAGACGAGCAAAACGATGCAGTGACAGGTTCACGGCTTGCTGATGCCCTGCCTCTTGTAAATACAGAGGTAGGATTAAACCTCCGTCCTCTCCAGAGTCTCAGCTCTTAACTTCTAAATATACTTCCTTTCATTATTTTCCCAAATTTTCCTCATTCTTTTCCCTTTACACAGGTGTTAATGTGTGTGCTACTGCCATTAGCTGAAGTATTGTTTATGAAATATATTTAACGTAGAAGTACATTAAATGGTATAGAAAATGGTTATTGCATACTGTTACACACAAAGAACACCTTCAATAATTATGTACATTAAGATCAGGACATATGTATATAACAAGTTAGAAGCGTATACACCAAAATATATCTGCATTATGGGATGGTAGATAAGATTTACTTTTTGCTTATTTGTGGTTTAAAAAATAATTGTGATGAACACATATGACTCATGCATTGAGAAAAGAACAAGAACGCGCTCTGAAAAGTATAAATCCTTAGGCGGGGGGAGAGATGCATTTTTTTTCTTATAATCTCGGTTATTTCTGACTAGCAGGTGGCGCCTCATCTCTTACCAGGAGCAATACAATGTGATTGCTCTGAATTTGTAGGAAAATATCAAAGGTGCAAATCAAAACGCATCTGAAGCAAAACTCCGTTCTCAGCTCAGAATGGGGGATTTCTTCCCTCAGAGTCACCACAAGCCAAACTGAGGAGGAGCTCTGTCCGGGGAATGCTTTGCAAATACTGTGAACTTTACACCAAAGCCACGTTCTACCTAAGATTTCTGCATCTCCTTCACCTCCACTACCTCCTTCCTTCTTCTTCTGGGTTTGGAACTTGCATTTATACCTACCTTTAAAATCTGTCATTATTTGCTCTTAATAAAGTGTTAAGAGAAACTTCAAAGTTTCTTATACTTCCCCAACTTGATTTTGGATCAGTTCAAGTAAAAAGTTATGTCTGCTTTGTTTCTCAGTGTATCTCCAGCAGCTAAGGATTCATTCATTAAATTAAAGTAGTTAGAATGTCTGCTTTGTCCTGAACACTGGGCTGAGTGCTGGGGATTTAGTAAGAAAAAGGTAGACGATGTTCAGGCCTCCCTAGCTTATGGGGAAGGAGCAACCAATAGATATGCAGTGAAATCAAACACTGATGGGTTCAGAAAAGCACCATGAAGGGAATAAAGAAAGTGATACAATGAAGAGTAACTGAGGGGCTGACTTTAGCTGTGGTGGTCAGGAAAGGCCTTACATTTGAGTTGAGAATTGAAACTATGGTGGTTGAATAGGGAGTACAGGGTAAGTACTCAACAAATATTTGGTTCATAAATGAATAGGTCAACTATTTCTCCATCTTACCCGACAGTACTTTTTGTATAGTAGGAGACCAATAAGTTGTTGAACTTGGTTCAGAGAATCGGTTGTTGAGCTCCTGTTATCTGCTAAGCACCATGTTTTATAGATGACACCTTACTTAATCTACCTAGCGACCACATGATGTAGTTATTTATTTTCCTACATTCTGCTGTTGAGTAAAATAAAGTTAATTTGCCCAAGGTCACCCAGCTGATGAGTCAAAGACCATGATCCAAGCCCTCATCTGTTGGGCATCTTCTAAAATGCACCTACTTCTATTAATTCCTGATAGAGGAAAGGTATGAGGTCATATACAAAAAGGGTTTAATCAGAAAACTAACTAAAAATAAGCACATTACTATTTACATGGTGCAAATTCAAAACTAAACGGTAGTTTTATAGAATTCACTTGCTCTTTTAAGTGTGAGGTAAAATTCTAGAAAAATGAGACCTTGAAGAAAAAAAGAAAATTTAGTCTCATAGCATTGGTAATACCTCAAGTAGATACTGAGGCTTCCACAAAGTATTCCGGTGGGCATGAGGGTTGAAGAGGACTGAGTGAGACTTGGAACCCTATTTTCTAGGTGTTGCAATTAATTTGCTACGTGACCTTAAAGAAACAAACTCACTACTTTCAACTTCAGGGTCCCTAATGATGCCCTTGCTGTCAAACACTCAGCAACATGAGAGATTTTGGCGAATGTATAGGTGAGACCTAGAGGGGTTAAAGTTCCCTGAAAATGAAGAAACACCAGGCATTTGATGAAACAAAGAATGGCAGAGTTGAAAATAGTCTTGAAGTCGGTTCTGGGAGAAAGGAATGGAGCTCATGACAGAGGAAAAAGGAATAATGTCAGACTGAGAACTGAGCATGATAGAGAAAAGTTTGGGCATCTTTTCTTCCAAATATCCATAGACTCACTGATAGCAGTGCCTAGTATTTTCTATTTTTCCCTTATGGGACCTATCAGAGGGTCCAACACATATTAGGTGCTTAACAAGTGACTGATTAATAATTTCAAATATTCTGAGAGATTTGAAGGGACATATTGATTAGTAAGTGATAGAGAAAACAAGAAAATCATAAAGTCAGATGACTAAAAGGGTTCTCTGTGTAAGCGTTGGGTGTTTGTAATCAGCAATTAGGACAGGCACAGAGGATGAGCCTACCTGTGTTTGAATGGGTGCACATGAGTACCTGGTAGGAGGATCTGTGGATGCCAGCACTGGATTTGGAAGAGAAATGTCAGCAACTACTTTGCCTTAAAAACTAATGATTAATAGTAACTGTTAACAACAGCAAATGGCTATTTATTACTAGCCATGTGACAGACTAAAAAGGAAGGAGTCTTAGAGATGATCCACTCAAACCATGATAGCTTACAGACAGGGAAGCTGATGCCCAGAAATGTGCTCAGGGCTATGTATAGCTTGTTTAGGTCAGACCCAAGACTGGAGCCTGGTCTGCTGACTAAAGTTTCTAGGTTGCCAGGATGGGCTTCAAAGAAGCCTCTCCCAGTTCTCGATGTGGTAAGACTGAGCAGGTTGCAAACATTGGAGCTTGAAGGCTCCCCCATGCAGTCCCCAGTTCACCATTCCTAGAGCACAGAAAGAGGCACTTCCATCAGGCCTTGGTGTATAGGCTCTCACAGGTCCAAACACATTTTGTTGTCTGCATTGGGAGTAGCTTTACAGAGTCATCAAAGGATCAGAGCCACAGAGCGTTTCTCTGTAAATGGAAAACTTGCAATAACATGAATCTGCTTTATCCTATTGTGCAAAATGTCAAATACCTAACAATTTGATGGTCCACTGCAAATGAAATGTAACAGAAGCCGTGCCTACAGTTTTACTACCATTTTTCCATCGCATTTAGATTATGGTAGAGCCACCCTCTCATCATTTAAGTTATCTCTGTCACATGCTTGACAAAAATGCAGCTCAGCTACTTCCTTCAGTTATCTCACACAGAAGATTAGAATAGGAGCAGAGTGTTGCTTGCCTGCCCTTCTTGTATTTTCCTTGGGTAAAGAGGAGGTCAGGTGTGCAGAGCAGCTGCAAACTGCAGTTCTATTCGCACCCGAGGTCAGCAAGGAATAGACTCAGCTTTAGGTATCTGTTACTCTGGCTAATAGCCCAGGTTGGTGTCTGTCTGGTGAATAAAGAGGCAGAACATATGGGAAGTAAGGATATTAGGGTCAGCCTCACCTGACAGTTTCTTCGCCATAGGCTTGAGTACTGATGGCGTCAGCAGTACAGGCTTCAACAACCCCACCTAAGGGCGCTTCCTGGTGAGGATACAACCTCTACTACACTGCTCCCCTGGGAAAGCTCCCAGCGGGCAAGGAAGAGGCCAGTGTTTTTTATTTATTTATTTATTTATTATTATTTTTTTTACTATCAGGAAGTTGGATATGGTGTCCTGCTTTTTAAAGGGGGCTTACATTCAGAAACCTTCAGAACATTGTTAGTGTAATGATTGATAGTACAAAGTCTCAGAGTCAGATTGCCAGGGTTTCCACTTCCTAGCTAGGTAACCTACTCCATCTCTTTGAGCCTCATATATCCTTATCTATATATTGAGATGGAGATATCAATAGTATTTGCATTACAGGGCAACTGTGAGGAATAGATATTGGATCTTCACAATCTGGACATGGATGCAAGATAGGTGCACCGTCCTGACAAGGTACATGGTATCACATTACTAATCTAAAGATCTCTCTATAGATATATATTTCCCTGTGTGCGTGCGTGTGTGTGTGTTTACGTTTCACATTACCTACAATATATATTTCAGCTAATGTGATACCTTGTCAAGACTGTGTGCCCAACTTGCAATACATATTTTAGGCAAAATAGATATTTTGCCAACATCAGCACGAGTGAAGGAAAGGGATGAGTGGATTCTTGAATTATGTACAATAATGTATCTATAATGTTCTGAAGAGCGGTTGGCACAAAGCAAGGGCTGTACAAATGACAGCTATTATAATCATAGGAATGTGGGGGCTGGTGGCACTTCTGTTGCCAACATTAACCATGTGTTTATTTTTATTTTCACGGAGACCTTATGCTTCCCGTAGGTGCCAGCATAAGACAGCGTGGCTTCACTTGGCGCCTGACTGTGAAGTGTGAGAAGCATAGAATGATAGCTGGAAGGGGACAAGGGGATTCGGAGAATTTTGAAACAAACTCTAGCTATTTTGCAAATGGGGAGACTGAGTCCCAAAGAGAAGAGGAGATTCTTTAAGGCTATTCAATGAGTGAGAAAATATATACAGTTTAAACAAGCTGGAAGAAAGATTAGAGCTAGCAGTTATTGAACAGTAACTCTGGACTGGGTATTATACCAAGCCCTTACAACAACCTTACTATTTATATACTACTGCGCTGTTAGTCCCATTTTACAGCTAAGTAAGCTGAGGCTCAGGGAGTTTAAGAAACCAGCCTAATGTCAGACAGCTAGTTTGGTACTAGAGTTTGTGTTCTTGTGTTCTTGACTACTACTTTATATTGTGTATGCAACTTTTCCTCGTAGAATTGTAGGTAAGGGGGATTTAATTTATATTCAGGGAGATTTAATTTATATTCAGCCTTGTGGAATAGCCCAACTTTGCATTTAAGATTCAGATGGGCCTGAGTTTAATCCAGGCTCTGCCATTTAATAGCTCTGCTGTTGGCCTGGGGGCAAGTTATTCATCTCCTTGAGTCCTGGGTTCCTCAGGTATAAGATAAGACAATCTGTGTCCCATAGCGCTGCTGAGAAAATTAAACAGCAAGCATAGCCTAGGACCTGAGACAGCTAGTCTGACTCATAGCTCTACCACTGAAACTGTATGTGACATATTTTATAACTTATGTGGGTCCCCAATTTCCTCATCTGCAACAGGTTAAATAATAAGACCTTTGCATGGTGGGCTTGCAATAAGTAATTTGTAATAAGTAAAAGATCATTTATGTAAAGCACTCAACACGGGCCCTAGGACTCAATGAGTGCTTCCTAAATGTTAGCTAGGATTGCTATTACAATATGCTAAAAAATAATAACCCAACTGTAGCATATAACACATTGCAAACAGCCAATAAATGTTATTAAATGCATGATAAACTGAGTTCTTTTGTAAAATATTTAAAAACTTAAGTATTTCTGCTGAGCCTCTGTTTCAAACCTACCTGCTTTCACTGGAATGAAAAAAAAACCTGTGTCTGGAGTAAGAGAAAGGATGGAGAGAGAGCTAAGAAAGAAATGGGACGATTTTATTTACCCAAAGACTTACAAATCTCCAGAGATCTGCCCATGCCCTTCTTCCGCTTTCTCTGCACTCCCTCCATTTTCCTGCTATCATACAAGGAAACCTGCCCCAAGAAGGTATCTGACTTTTAGATTTTAGATTTTGAATATCAAAAGCTGGGAAAGATAGGTCCTGAGGGAAAATAGAAAACAGCTTCAATTTTCCAAGAAGTTAGAAGGGATTAGGTACTATGCAAGGCACGTTAACGTTGTAAAATATTCTTCTACCTTTCTTGTTAATGTGTGACCATGGAAGTAGATTGTGTTTGGACCTTTGAGACATTTCACTATAGAGGGAGCTTCAAGTACAGGGATCTATTCAGAAGCAGCCTCTGGGAAAACATCAACCAACCAGTTCACTCTCCATACCCTATGCTACTCAAGTTCTCCTGGGCCAAAAAGGGGTTCCACAGACCCCAAGGAGCAATTTTCATGTTTTTCTATAATCCTTTAAACACTTTGGAAGGAGGAGTCGGTGGAAGGTATCTTCAGGTCAATTGGTATTGTTTCCTCTCGCCTCTTTCCTGTCATAGGACTTTGGTTTATTAACATTAATGTTAAACTGTAGACATTTGGCAGACACTGTAGATGAGCAGATCTATACACCCATCTCTACTTCTTCTCCTTTACTTAAATATACCAAAGAGTATCTAGAAACCTAAAAGAATTTCCCAGGATCTCTTGCTGCCAGGAGTAGCCATGAGGTACAATTTTGCCCAGTGAAACATAACGGAGGTCTGTCGGTACCCAGTACTGCCTTTCCTTCTTTCTTCCTCCTGCTCAACATGGAGTGGTCATCTTGTGACGATAAGGTATGGGGATGAGAACCCCGTACCTTAGAAGGTGGCAGAGAGGAAAGACAGAAAGCATGGGCCCTTGAAGGCATCATTGAGTCAATGTACCAACTGGCTGCTTCCCTCTGCACTTTTAAGCCACTGTAATTGGGTCTTGTTTGACCTGTATGGGACTTATTCCTAACTAATACAGTGAATGGGTATTTGTTATTTGTGGCCACTCAGGCTCCACTCCCTCCTAGATTTATTTTCAAAGAACAACCTCTTTCCTCTGTGGAGCCCTGGGGAAGGAAGACTGTCAAAATAGTCAGCCTTCAGTTTGGCAAAGCGTTGGCACTAATCAAATCGTTTTCTGTAATTCCTGCCATGGAGCCGTAGTTTCCTTTTATAATCTGGTTCTTCAGTCTTCATGTAGGTTCAATAAAAGCTACCCCAAATCTTTCTAATAAATTTCATATTTTCTAGATAAAGCCTGTTTCTGTTGCCTGTGGCCAAGGAACCCTAATTGATATATTTTTTTAAATCCACACAACATTGATACTGAATAGTTTCTGCCAGCCAGGCAATGTACTAAATGCTAAACTCTTTACCTGCATTATCCTATGCAATTTTTTTTTTTTGAGATAGGTTCTGTTGCCAAGGCTAGAGTGCAGTGGTATGATCAATTGCAGCTTCCATTTCCAGGCTTAAGCAATCCTCCCACCTCAGGCTCTTGAGTGGGATTACAGGTGTGTGTGACTGCACCCAGCTAATTTTTAATTTTTTTTGTAGACACAGGATCTCACTATGTTGCCCAGGCTGTTCTCAAACTCCTGGGCTCAAGCAATCCTCTTGCTTTGGCCTCCCAAGACGTTGGGATTACAGGCATGAGCCACCACTGCATTGAGCCCCATGTAATTCTCACAAACTCCAAACAGTAGAAACTATTAAATCCATTGCAAAGTTGAGCAAACTGAGACTTAAAGAGGTTGAGTGATCTCTCCAATGTCAGCAGCAAAAAGTGTCTGTGGCAGAGATAGTACTTGCCAAATATCCATGTGCTACTTGGTATTTTTCAGCCTCCCTTGCATTTAGGTTGGTCCTTGTGACATATGAGTGATGGCTACATGTCCCACTCCCAGGCTGAGCAGCTCAAAGCTGGTGCGCTTCCTCCATCTCTCATGCTCTGCCTCAGTGATCTTGGAGAGCTTCAAGGATGACTTGGCTACAGGTTGGATGATGGTCTCCCAACTTAAACAGGACTATGACGCAGGGAGGAGTAAACCACTACCCAATAAACCCCTGGGAGTTCAGAGTTTGTCTGTTGTGCATTAGAGTTAATTATCCTGACCCATGCATTAGCAGGGCTAGAATTTGAAATCATTTCTAGCTCATTACACTATGTGCTATCTTTTTACAAACAACACGGAACTAAAACAGGAAATGACATCTACAAAACAAAAAAGAAATGACACTTTTGAGCCCACAAGTCCTTGCCTGGTTCTCTCTCAAATTTCCCTTTGTTTTCCTGCTTTGGATTCAGGCCTATGGAGATCTCCCTAGCGTGATGATGAAATAATCATACAAGACAATAATTGATATTAGAAAAACCTCCTCTGCCACTTATTGAATGTCCACCGGCACACAGTCTTTGAACTAGTAAGTGAAAGACTATGGATTCAAACTATGGAAGACCCGATTTCAAAGGTCATACCCAGACTCCAAATGTTTGTGTTTCCTGAGTGAGCTGCTCATCTGCTACCGAAGGATTGGGATCAAGTGACATTGCTTACTTTTTTGCTTCCTCCCTCTCTCCCACAGAGATCTCATCTCCAAGAGGACCCTGGGGCCAGCCAGGTTTGAAGATCACTTTCTCTGCCCTCAGCAGGAACACAGTGGTGATCTGAAAGGCATGGAGGCTGAAAGCAGAGAACATCCCTGGTCACCTCCTAGCTCCCGGCATGAGGAGATTGTAGTTATCATCATGATAATGATTTTGCTAATTTTATTCCATCCATCCTCATCCCTCTGCTGAGAGGGGAGCAGGCTGTACAGTTTGATGCTTATTATTCCCTTCTCATCATCAACATTCCTTCTGTCCTCTCATCAAATCTAACCTTCTGCTAGCCTTCATGTCCTCCAAGTTCTGACCCTAACTTCCTTATTCCTACCCACTACCCTCTGCATGAGGTAGTGATCTAAATTTAGTTCACTACATTAACTATTAATCAAATATCTCCTATGTGCCAGGTACTGTGTGAGGCTCTGGGGAATGAATGGTGGATATAATAGATATGGCACCTGCTCACCTTAAGTGGCCTATGATTTTATCGGGGGTCAGGCACAGAAAGACAATTTCAATGAAGTATGATGAAGGCTCTGATAGAGAAGGTCAGGCACTGAGGCCCAGATGGCACTTCAGCCCAGACTATGAGGAAGGGTGTTCTTCTCAGTACTATAAGAAGCTGATGTATCTGACAAAGAATTCAAAACATTGATGGAAGGTAAGACACAGCCAATGCTGCTTTTGTTTGTTTGTTTTTTGAATTATTGGTTCTCAAACAGGACGTGCAGCTGCTGGAGACTCCTTTACACAGATACTGTGCCTAGAGAAATCTGATATTAGAGCTTTGGTTATCACATAGCACACTGGTTTCTCCATCAGGTATGCCACGGGATGGTCCCTGACCACACATTAGCAGAGGAACACTTTGGAGGGCTTTGGGGCTTTTGCAGAACCATTTCTTAAGATGGTAAGTTTCCAGAATGCAGGAGCAGGATCCTGTTAGATATAGAAGGTAACTGTGTATTTCCCAATGGAACAGCAATAGAGACAGCTGAGGAGCTGATGTGCAGAGCCACCCACTGGATCTTGTTTCTATTTTTACAATTTCAATATTTCAGTAACTAATGTTTACTTAAATAATGTGGAATCACTTCTGTTTTTTCTTTTGTTTGTAAAGCAGCTAAGTGACGATAATATATTCATCTCTAATTAGGAGGGAAATTTAACATTAGGAGAAAGGACTCGAGAAAAATCGTAACTGCAGAGAGTGCAGGGCAGTGTTAGTTTCCATCTCCAAGGCCTCTGCTGACCGACATGGAAGCTGCCGGTTGCAGGCAGCTCAGTAAAGCAGAACAACAACTGTCAGGAAGTGAAGAGATCCAATTTCCAAAACCATGGAGTGTTTCCATGACCTTGAAGAAGCCACTTCACCTTTGAGTTTTAGTTCTTGAGTTTGTTAAAGGCAGGAGTTGGGTGAATTAAAATATAGAGACTCCTCATGAAGCCCCATATGATCAGGTCTCTGCTCATTTCTCTCCTTATCCCACCCCTCCCTTCTCCTTGTCCACTAAGCTCCATCCACACTCTGTCCTGACTCTTCAGAAGCCTGTATCAGGGCCTTTGTGTTTGCTCTCATTACTTCCTGAGTTGCTCCGCTTTCCTTTTCAAGATGAGACTGGTTCCTTTTGCATTCAGGTTTCAGCTCAGACAGCTTTTCCCCTGATTCTCTTAGCTAAAACAGTCCTCCCCGGTACTACTGAATCACTTGTTTCATATTATTCATAGTATGCATCACTTTCTGACATGTCCTATTTGTATGTATATTCTCAATCTCTTTCCACCAGAAGGAAAGCTCCCTGAGAGCAGGGACTCGGTCAATTTCATTTAACGCTCCAACCCCTATATCGAGAACAAAGATTGGCACATAGTATGTGCTCAGTAAATGTCAAACAGCCAACTGAGTAATAAAAATAACAATGAGTACTTGTATGAGTCTCTGCAATTTTCAAAATACTCTGCAAAGTTTAGTCTCATTCAGGCTTCACTATCCTGTCAGTTAAGCAAAAATCACTATTTCATCACCAAGACTAAATTATTTTACTAGTAAGATAATCAGTTCAGTAATTTGTGGTGCTATGAAAAGGGGAAGAAACACTATATTTAATGTGCTTACAAATTTTAAGGCTGGATCTGATTAAGAAACATCAATGGTTAAAAAAGTACACACATGACTCAGAGTCAAGAAAATTTCATGAATAATACCTGCTATGGTTTGGATATAGTTTGTATGGCCCCACCAAGTTTCATCTTAAAATTTGATCCTCAATGTTAGGAGTGGGGCCTGGGGTGAGAAGATCTCTCATGAAGGTTGGTGTCTTTTTCCTGAGAGTAAGTTCTTACTCTTAGTTCCCACAGAGAACTAGTTGTTGAAAAGAATCCTTCTTCCTCTTTCTCACCTCCTGTTTCATCAGGTGATGTGCACACACCAGTTCTCCTTCACCTCCTGCTGTGAGTGCCTGAGTCCTTGGCCAGAAGCAAATGCTGGTGCCATGCTTCACGTATATCCTGCAGTACTGTGAGCCAAATAAATCTCTTCTCTTTATAAATGACCCACCCTCAGGTGGGTCATAGCAACGCAAACAAACTAAGACAATGCCAATTTAAAAAATAGAGGAGAAATGTTTCCAATGGCCTGAAGCTGGCCAGTGATAAAGGCTGACTTTCAAACTACCTTTTTTTCTGGTGGCTTTGGCGTCCTAGGTGTATTGGTCGTTACTAGCCTAATCTCCATTACCTTCCTTTTCATGGCTCAGAGGACAAAGGAGATACAACTCAAAATTAACTCTGCTATACCTTGGACATTCTTGGAATTCTAAAGTCATTCTCCCTCATCTCTGCCTCTACATACCCCAGGTTTTAAGACAATAACTGAGAACTAAAAAGGATAAACACGAACTTCAACTGACCCAAAATATTTGGTGGGAGAAAAGAACTCAAATAGAATTACGAAGGAAGACTGTGGCTTCTGTTCACCAAATGCGGCCAGGGTGCTTGAGTACAGAGCTGGGTGGAGGCAGGAGGCTAGGCTAGATGCCTCTCAAGGTAATTTCTAATCCTCAACTATGGTTTTGGTTGGGGAGAAGAGTGAACGTGCTCAGGCACAGTGAAATTTTACCCCAAGCGTGTATGAGTCTGCAGTATTGATAGCCTATGAAATTATATATCTAGGTCCTAAGAAATGGAAGATATATTTCCTGCAACAGGACTTACGATAATAAAGTTTCTTTTCAGGAGATCTGAGAGGGGAGGAAGGTCATCAGAGGATCATACACTTATGGATGAAATTCACCTGCAGGGACCATCTCACCCAGCCTGGTTATTATAGATACAAAACATATGATAGTATTGCTCCTACCTCATCCATGAGGCAACAGCAACCTGCTTGTTAAACATGATGATGCAAGTAGAAATCTTAGACCGGTGTCTGGCAAATAGTAAGTGTGAAAATATTTTGGTTAATGTCATGATTATTATATTCTAAGTTGACAAATATTTAAATAAACATTTTGCTATGTGTAAAGACTTAAGAATACAAAGTAAAAGTAGCCACTGCTAAGGAGCTTGCACTCCAGTAGAGAGAGAGATTATATCTATAGGTGTTGAAAGGGTCTGTGTAAGAAGTGGCTATGGGTGGAAAGGGGACAGGCAGAACTTTTGTATTCAGCATAACTATTACACTTGGGTTCTCACGAGGTAGATCTAAATAAAGGTCAATTAGAAAATTGGAATACAATAATGAAGAGTAAGTTACCCAAGGAAGTATGAGACATTGAGGTGAAAATGATCATTTCTAATTTTTAAGATTTTAGAAATATATTAAATATTTAGTGGCTCATGCCTATAATCCCAGCACTTTGGGAGACTGAGGAGGGTGGATCACTTGAGGCCAGGAGTTTGAGACCAGCCTGGCCAATATGGGGAAACCTTGTTCTACAAAACAACAACAACAACAAGAACAACTTAGCAGAGCATGGTGGTGCACACTTGTAATCCCAGCTACTTGGGAGGCCGACACAAGAGAATCACTTGAACCTGGGAGGTGGAGGTTGCAGTGAACTGAGATCACGCCACTGCACTCCAGCCTGGCCAACAGAGTAAGTCACTGTCTCAAAAGAAAGGAAGGAAGGAAAAGAAAAGAAAAGAAAAGAAAGAAGTATGTTAAATAATTGTGCTTTTCCTACCACTGGGTAGATAGTTCAGTGGGGCTGTCTATCTGGCATGCCATACTTCCCTGTGATCTCTGTAGGCTCAATAATAGAGTTCATATAATTCAGAAGTTGTATTCCCCTGCTTCTTTGATAAATAGGTATTTAAAAAGACAGTACTGCAAGGGAGAGAACGGTGTTGAGGCCACTGGCCTCGTGGGACAGGAGGACATGCCGGCCATGACTCAATTACAGAGCAGTGTCCCGATGTTTCTCATGTAATAGTCATTCTGGAGATTGTGACACCTTTTCCAATATCATTGAAACACCTAACTTCATTAAATGAGGCAACAAGAGCCCTTTCTAATAGGGCTCCAGGTAGCTAAACAGATGAAAGAGCTCTTTCCTCTTCTTTTATGGAAACTAGAATGGGAATTAAGAGATTCAAGTTCTGGTCCCAGTTCTGTGCTTTCTGCAGCCCTCAGCAACACTGAACCACACTGTGAAACTCAGTAGGACCAGCTGCTCCCTGTTGCCCTTCTACTTCTAAAATCCCAGGAGCTAAGATTTGATGGAGAAAGTAGGATGCTAGAGAGATTCTCTTCTGGCTTCTCTTATTTCCTTTCCTCCTTCAGAATTTTGTTGGATCATGGAGGCCACACTGGCACTAGAAGCATTCATTATGGGACTGCAGCCTCATAAAGCCAGCTTTGGGAAAATAAAAACATCGTATACCTAGTATTTGCATTCAAAAGTGTCCTCCCTGAGCTCATTATCCCCAGTTCATCCATTATCTTCTTCACCTCTATCTACTCAGCCCAAATCTCCCATCCTAATTTGGTTGTGCAACTCATTTCTCTAATTTCCCTCCAACTTAAGGCTCCTAAGAAGAAAGTGCTGGCAAAAAAGCTGATGGCATTTGAAGAACCTCAGTGTTCTGTCCCCGTTATGTATTCTTTATGCTCTTGCACTTTTTATGGGGTTGAAAACCTCACACTGATAGCAATGAGTTATTCAGGGCATGCAGTGTTACTGGGCCTGGGTGTAATGTAAATGGAATTATTTGCCATGGAAATACCCAGTCCAATCTCTTAGCAAATTGCAATTCCTGAAACTAGGTCCCTTTGGAAGGGGCTTAAATAAATGTATATCTTGTTTGAGAGATTTGCAGCAATTCAAGAAAAATATTGGGTTCTCTCTAATATGAAAGTAGATTGCCCTTGTTCAATGTGTCATAAAATTTAATTAACAATCATTTTTCATAATTTGTTAATTACCAAATTGTTCACTGTTTGACAGGTTAGGTTGAAAAAGTAAAATTCTTCAGGGTAGATTGCAAAGTAGTTGTCGCTTCAATATATATGTCTACATATGTGTGTGTTTATGTATATGTATATTTATGGAACAAAATTGAGGCTTCTTTATACTTTGCATGGATAGGTAAACAACTATTTGTTAAACTAAGCTTTCTTCTATGTCGAGAACTGTGTTAGAACCAATGCCAAAGAGGTCATAAAACACCACCCTATTCTAAAGAAAGTGTATAAGTCTAATTGAGGAGTTACTTACCTATAAACATGAACCAACTATAGTCAACCCTCGGCATCCATGTGAGATTAGTTCTAGGCCCCTCAATTCCCTGTAGATACTAAAATCTGTGGATGCCCAAGTCTCTGAAATAAAATGGTATAGCATTTGAATATAACCTACCTATATCCTCTTGTATAAATCGTCTCTAGATTGCTTGTAATATCTGATATGATGCAAATGTTATCTAAATAGTTGTTTTACTGTTTTGTTTTGTTTTTTTTTTTTTGTATCATTTGTCCTTGCTGTATTGTATTTTTTATTGTTTCCGTTTTTCTTCCTGAGTATTTTTAAATTCAAGGTTGGTTAATTCGTGGATGTGGAACCTGCGTATGTAGAGGGCTGATTATAGATGAAAACTGGAAGGCTATAGGTAGGCAAGATCATAGGCCCAGGTACTAACTATGCAGATGTTCAGGGAAAGAAGTTACCAACATGAGATGGAGGAGGTAGACTTTCTGCAATTTTAATAAAAGTTTGAGGAAGTTGCTCAGTGCTCCGTTTCAAAGGACCATGAGAAAAATTCCTTTCTGAGTTCAGATCTAGGAAGATGCCTGCCTCTCCTGAGAAACAGCATAACAACTATAATTCTGGGCAAGGCTTGTGGCAGGTATTTCGCAAAGCCTGGAAGAAGGTTCACTTGAGGCTGGAGAAGCACAAGGTGGAGACCAGTTTAGGGGCTTAGAAGTGGGATTTTACAAAGACCACAGTGCCTGCGATAGTAAAGGAAGTGCCCTGAATTCAGAATCAGGAGTCCTGGGTTCTCATGCCAGCCTCACAAGTAACTCCCTCCTTGAATGAATCACTAAACCATTTTCAAATCATATTAAATTATGCCTTTAAAACTTTTTCAAAAATATGATGAAATCACATTTGAAGGTGGGGAAGTTGTTTGAAGTTTGTGCCATAGGGGAGTCACCTCCCTGGATATCTAGGGAAGGAGAACTCACAAAAAGACAGGATGAGGTATTCTCCCTATACTTTCTCCCTGGGGTCTGAAGCACGTTGACTTTTTTTTTTTTTTTTTTTTTTTTTTTTGAGACAGAATCTCACTCTGTCACCCAGGCTGGAGTGATCTCGGCTCATTGTAACCTCTGCCTCCTGGATTCAAGCGATTCTCCTCTCTCAGCCTCCTCAGTAGCTGGGATAACAGGTGCCAGCTACCATGCCCACCTAATTTTTGTATTTTTAGTAGAGACAGGGTTTCACCATGTTGTTCAGGCTGGTCTTGAACTCATGACCTCAGGTGATCCACCTGCCTCGGCCTCTCAAAGTGCTGGGATCACAGGTGTGAGCCACCACGCCCGACCCCACTGACTTATTTTCTAGTACCATCACACTTTCTGGAGATTTGCCCCATATAAGACAAAAGATAGGCAGGAATAGATTAGTGACTTTCACATGATGTTCTCTGGAGCTGTAGGGTTTGGAAGAGATGATTTACAGCCACCATGGTGGGCAAAGAGGCAAAACATTCATTCATCCCACACACTCACCCCTACATCTCGCACACCTTTGCACACACATATACTTGCATGTGTACTCAGACATAGTACATGCTCTCCTGTTCTTTCTCAGAGCTTTCATCTGTGTTCTATACCAGCATACTGTAAAAGACACACAGCGCTGAATTATTTGCATTCCCTTAGCCTGCCATCTGTGTAGAGTGGACTCTTCAATTCCTAGAACAGCCCTACTGTAACCATAGAAACAGGGAGTAGGATGGGTGTGGCTCCCCTCCTCCATGCTCCCACTGAGGTAGGAAATTTATAACAACTCTTGAGTTATGGTATATCCCTAGTCTACAAATAAGGAAACTAAGGCTCAGAAATTTGCCCAAGTCACACAATTAGTGCAGCTATGGAATCCAAGTCTATGTGACCGCTTTATCATGTCTGGATTTGGGGATGTATGTGCTGAAAAGTACACAAGGCTGAGAATCAGGAAGCCTGGGCTCTAGCCTTTGTTTTCCTGTACTTTATTAATTTTAGGCAAATTTCTTATTTGGAGTCTGTTTTCTACTGAAGACTTTGGACCAAATGCTCTCTGAATTGAAGGCAAAAGACTTTTTTTTTTTTTTTTTGTAGATAGCTTCCCAGGGAAAGGGCCCACAGCTTTAACAGATTTACTGGGGTCCATGGGCTCCCCAGTGTTAAGCACCCATTTAATAGTGCTAAGCAATGAAATCACAACTGTCAATACTTGTGAGTACTGATTGTGTTCAGCACTGTCCTAAGCGTCACGCGTATTTAACTCCTTTAATTCTTATGACTCTAGGAGGTAAACGCTCCTTTATCTCCATTTTAGTGATAAGGAAAAGAGAGGTTAAGAAGCTTTCCTAAGGGGACAGAGTAAGTCATAGATGCCAGATTTAAATCCAGGCAGTTGGGCTATAGAGCCCACATTTTAACCATGACATTTCTGTTACTCTGTAATAACCTGAGGAAGACCATCTTCCTCTGATTAGGACTGAGGCTCAAGGGGCTGGCATAGTTAAAAAAGTATCTAGTTCAGTGGCTTCTATGCCTTATCACATTCCTTTGGACTCTATTCTCTTTCCATCTACAGTGTCATGTGTTGTTTGCAGCATGCTGTTATAGAACGCGGATGAAAGCTTCTCTGAGAAGAGAGATCAGGAGAGCATGTGCTGTGTTCTGAGTATACGTGCAAGTGTATGTGTGTGCAAAGGTGTTTAAGATGTAGGGGTGAGTGGGGGGGATGAATGTCTCAGCATTTTGCCCCTTTGCCCACCATGGTGGCTCTAAATCATCTCTTCTACCTTACACCTCCAGAGGACATCATGTGAAAGCCACTTATCTCCTCCTGCCTGTCCTTTTGTCTTATAAGGGGCAAAGGAGGCACAGAGAACAGGTAGCAGGAGACACACAGCACATCAGAGGTGAAGCTGAGTTGTGGGACCCATGCTCCTGACTCTAGCATACCTTTGTGTGTGTGTGTGTGTGTATGTGATCTCATTACTGTAACCAGGCCACCACCCGTTCATTTGGGAGGGACTGTTATCAGAGAAGGACACAGTTACATGTCTTCCAAGCCTTTCCCTGGGCTACCTGGATGTTTAAACACCTCTAACCATAAACAGTCTGGGAACAGACACCAGAAGGCTTTCTAGGATGGGGCAAATGGAACAAAAGCTTTGGGGTGGTTTGGCAATGTCAGGAACCACAATATCCTGTCAATGTCAATGGCAGAAAAATATTTAGCTACAAGTAGTGGGATTAGGATGGCAGTGAGAGCATTGATCACCTAGAAGATCTTTACAATCCACAAGTCAAATCACAGCATTTGTGTGCTTTGATTAGGCCAGCTTGGATGGAGAAGGAAGACAGCAGCTTTCACTCTGCGGGCCCCCAGATTCAGGTGAGACATATTCTTGCAGACAGAACATGTCTGGGGATGTCAGACCTATTTACAAGCCACAACTCTGCTGGCCTTCCTGCCATCTACCCTCCCTTCCAGGTTTGCTGTCATGGTCCTTTGCTGCCTCAGCAGTTGTCAGCTGCATCTGGCTGAGTGTTCCAAGGAATAAGCTTTCGGGAAGCTGTGACCTGATTTAAGCAGGGAACGGAACACTGTGGAGCAGGGTGAGGACCAGCAGCCACAGCACTTCCAGGCAAGTCCCTGAGATGCTAAAGGGCTGCTCAAAGTTTTTCTGCACAGCCAGCTGAGGAACACCCTCACAGGACCACAGTGAGGAAGGAGAGCTGCATGTTCTCATCCTGTCTGCTCTCCCCACTTTCCCTTGTCACACTCAGGGCCCTAATAGGGATGCAGATGATCAACTATTCATTGTCAGCGAGCACCTATGGGGTACCCGGCACTATGTTAGGTGCTAAGTGAAAGTGGAGATAGAACAGGTCCCCATGAAGCCTTCAGCATAAAGGGGGAGGCAAACTTAGACCAAATGAGTATACTGGTTATAATTAGAAGTGGTAATAAACTACATCAAAAAGTGGTAATAAACTACTGAGCTAGAAGAACACATAACCTGGGGGCTTGATTGAGTCTATGAGCATGGGCAGAGAAGGCTTCCGTGTGGCAGTCATAGAATTGATCTGAGCTGAGGGGTTGATGAAATAAGCAGCAGGAGAGGTAGGAAGAGCATCTGAATGGAGAGAACAGCAAGTATAAAAGCCTTGAGGCTAGGTAGACCACTTCATGATATTCACCATTGTCAGGAGAACCCGCTCCCGATAGTTACGTGGGTTCTTTTCTATTTCCTAGGTGTCTCAGCCGGTTTGAGAAATAAAGGGAAAGAGCACAAGAGGGAGAAATTTAAAGCTAGGTGTCGGGGGGAGATATCACAAGTCGGCAAGATCTGTGATGTTCCCTGAACCATAAAACCAAAACCAGCAAATTTTTATCAGCAATTTTCAAAAGGGGAGGGAGTGCACGAATAGGGTGTGGGTCACAGAGATCACATACTTCACAAGGTAATAAAATATCACAAAGCAAGTGGAGGCAGGGTGAGATCACAGGACAACCAGATGGGGGGAAATTAAAATTGCTAATGAAGTTTCGGGCATGCATTGTCATTGATAACATCTTATCAGGAAACAGGGTTTGAGAGCAGACCCTGTCTGACCAAAATTTATTAGGCAGGAATTTTCCTCGTCCTAATAAGCCTGGGAGCACTACAGGAGACCAGGGCTTATTTCATCCCTTCGGCTTTGACCATAAAAGATGGCACGCCTTAAAGGGGCTATCTATAAACCTACCTGCAGGGTGCATTCTCTTTCTCAGGGATGTTCCTTACTGAGAAAAATAATTCAGCGATATTTCTCCTATTTGCTTTTGAAAGAGGAGAAATATGGCTCTGTTCCGTCCGGCTCCCCAGTGGCCAGAAGTCTTATCTCTGGTGTTCCCTAAACATCGCTGTTATCCTGTTCTTTTTTCAAGATGCCCAGATTTCATATTGTTCAAACACACATGCTCTATAAACAATTTGTGCAGTTGACACAATCATCACAGGGTCCTGAGGCGACATTCATCCTCCTCATCTTACGAAGATGATGATGGGATTAAGAGATTAAAGACAGGCATAGGAAATCACAAGGATATTGATTGGGGAAGTGATAAGTGTCCATGAAATCTTCACAATTTATGTTCAGAGACTGCAGTAAAGACAGGCATGAGAAATTATAAAAGTATTAATTTGGGGAACTAATAAATGCCCATGAAATCTTCACAATTTATGTTTTTCTGCCACGGCTTCAGCTGGTCCCTCTGATAGGGGTCCCTGACTTCCCACAACATACCATGAAATACCCGTGTGACACATCATACACATACATGCACACACACATAAATCCTACTTACTTAGCACTTTCCATACTACATACTTCACATTTTCTCATTTCCCTTTCCTTAGGATGTTGGAGAGGCAGACACAAACGATGGAACAGTTAAGTGAAGAGAGATTAGGTTGGAGAATAATAGGGACAAAAGGGAGGTCCATAACATCCCAGAAGGTCCACCAGCCAAGGGAAATTTATGGAGTAGATAAACCTCGCTCAGAGGAAGATTTCCTAGGCAAAGGGAGAGAGGCATAAGATGACCATCTTAGGCAAGGAGGCAAAACGTAAGTGATAGCTTAGAGGTAGAAAATGACCTAGTACCTGTATAGGCAGCTACCGGCATTTTGGTGTTTCTGTGAAGCACACTACAAAGCAGGGAGTGGAAGATTAGGCAGGAAACCCTTGCATGACATCCCTGTACACATTTATTCTGTCCATGAATATTTATTGGGCATCTGCTTTGTACTAGGCCCTAAGGCTATGATACTGTGCAAAATCAGACTTGGCCCATAGTCTTGGAACCAGGACTCACACAAAGCAAGTACTCAATCCAGTGGGAAGGACAACCCAATAATCAAACAAATGGGATTTGGGGAGATGACTGGGAGGAGTAGCTAGCAGCCAACCTTTGTAGACCCTATTAAGAATGTTGGTACTCATTTTCATAGCAGTGAGAAGCTCTTAGAGGATTTTAAGCAGAGTTTTAAACATGTTCACATTTGCATTTTGGAAAGATGATTCTGGTTGCTGTGGAAGGAGGATATCTATTCTCTGATTAGACACCCAGCCCCTCTCTGCTGACTGATCTCTGTCATGTCAATGGAAGGGAACCAGGGAATCCACTCTACAGTGGCATCTACCCATGCAGAAATCCCAGTAGCTTCCACTAGCTCTCTTTACAATTGCAGCCATCTCGGGTCGCTAACGACGGCGCCTTCCTGACTCCCTCTGAGGCCGACTGCGATGTCTTGGCAACAATTCTATTAATATCAGAGCTAGGAATGAGCCGATGGAAAGCTGTTCATCCATGTAATGAGGTTTCAGTTATATTTTAGAAATGTGTCAGATAATTTGGTAAGAGACAGCAAAGTTTTTCCATTTGTCAAGAAACAGGGGAGGTGGAACTCAAGTTCCTGGGCTTTAGCTGCAATGTGAAAATTGTCCTCTGTACCTGAGATACTCAAAGCAAAATAAGCAAATGTGAAGGGACAGTGGCAGTGAGAGGGGCTCAGGACACCTGTGGGAGGCAATGGCAGGGAGAGTGGACACTGAATACTGGTCAAGTACTTACAGTAGATCGAACATCTCTGACCTCATGACAGCCCTACGGGGTGGGTAGAAGCTGCTCAAAGAAGAATTTGAATCCATATCTTTCTAACTCCAAAGTTGATTTTGCCATTACTCTGACATTTTGCTCGATTGCTGGATAAAAAAGGGCTTAATAGGTGCATGTTTTGGTGTAGAGTGAAACTTATTTTATATAAGGAAGAAATGGGCTCAAAGCTATTAAATAAGAGCATCTTTCCCACCAAGCTTAGAAGAATCTCAGTATTGCATTTTTTTTTTTTTTTTTTTTTTTTTTTTTTTTTTTTTTTTTTGAGACGGAGTCTCGCTCTGCCACCCAGGCTGGAGTGCAGTGGCCGGATCTCAGCTCACTGCAAGCTCCGCCTCCCGGGTTCACGCCATTCTCCTGCCTCAGCCTCCCGAGTAGCTGGGACTACAGGTGCCCACCACCGCGTCCGGCTAGTTTTGTTTTTTTGTTTTTTTGTATTTTTTAGTAGAGACAGGGTTTCACCGTGTTAGCCAGGATGGTCTCGATCTCCTGACCTCGTGATCTGCCCGTCTCGGCCTCCCAAAGTGCTGGGATTACAGGCTTGAGTCACTGCGCCCGGCCTCAGTATTGCATTTCTATGTTCTCAGCATTCATGAGCTCTGACATGGTCATTCTGGGCAGTGCTCTCAAGCATGGGACATGCAAGGATCTTTGAAGAAGCACATGGAACTTACGTTGAGAACTGAATCGCATAGTAACAAATGGGTCCTGTTTAACTACTTTAATGTTCCCAACTACATAAGTCAGTGTTTTGCAACATCACTTGCCCTTTGCAATCACCTGGGGAACGTTCACAAACTCCTAGGCTCAAGCCACACCTCAGAGATGCTGATTATTTAGTCCCCTGCAGTGCTGCTCACACTTTAATCTCATGCAAACCTTTTGGAGAGCTTGGCAAAATGCAGATTCTGACTCTAAAAACCTTGGTGGGGCTTGAGATTCTGCACTTCTAACAAGCTTCCAGGTGATGTCAATGCCGGTCAGGGGACCTCACTTTGAACAGCTGAGTCTAGGGCGTAGCCAAGGTTGAGAACCACAGTTTTAAGGATACAGTCTCAGTTTGGTGCTAGTCTTTTTTCTTTTTAAAGGTTTAATAAATTATTATTAATTATAATGAGTTATACATGCAACACAAATCAAATAGTAAGCAGTGAACAAAGACAAGACACCCCTTCCCCCACCTTCCCTGCTATGGTCCCAGATACTAGAAGCTCATTTCCTTGACAAGATAAAACATTGTCATTCTTCCAGAGGGATCCTTGCGTATACAACCATAAATGTACATGTACATTTATACAAACAGCAGCTTTCTATTCAGCATTTTGCTTTTTTTTTTTTACTTAATGTATCTTAAAGGTTGTTTCATAATTGTAAAGAACTGCCTCATTCTTTTTTATTGTGGTAAAATATACATAACTTTTACCAGTTGAACCATTTTTAAGTGTACAGTTCAGTGGCATTAAACACATTCACAATGTTGTACAACCATCACTACCATCCATCTCCAGAATGACTATCTTCCCGATCTGAAACTTTACACTCAAAAAACAGGGCTAGTTTATATTCAACTCTCCTTTTACAGGTCTTGGAACCAGAGCTTTCGGCAATGTCTGGCTAGAGTTTACACATGTTGCTCTGTGTTTAATTTTATAGTCATTCTGTTTGTGATAAGATATACTCATTGTCCCTTTAACGTAGTCTTCCTTTTAAACAAACCTAAGTTCCATTGAAATGACAATGTCTTATAAGTATCAGTGAAGACTGCACCTGGCTGTGCCACAAGATGTGAAAGTTGCACATGAAGGACTCAAGCATGGGACATTCCCTTGGCCCCCTGCTGTGCGCCCAAATGACCTTTACCTTCACTCATGGGAGAGCAAAGATGGCTTCCCTTTTGGGCCTCGTGTCTTATACCCACAGGCAGCCTTTTCTAAGTGCTAGAGTTGTTTTCAGACCACAAAGCAGTTCCTCTTTTCTCATCCTTAACAGAATGGCAAACAAGAATTAAGGCCTAGGCCTCTTACAGGATTTTGTGTTCTCTGATAGAGATGGGGAACACGACCCCAGGCATTTAACGGTAGGTGACATTAAGGAATGTCCCTTCTAGAAAATGACATCTTTTCATGTGGGTGGGTGTCTGGCTTGAGAAAAGTCAGAGAAGGATCAGCATCTGTCTCATATGAAAAGCTTCATAGCAGACCTTAGCTGAAGGGAAGAGGTAGATTCACTGTGTAGACCAGACAAAGGGCTCAGAATTGGGAGTCCACAGACCTGGCACTGAGGTCTGAGATTACCACCAACTCGTTGTGTGTCTTTAGCAAGTCAGTTTTACCTCTCCAAGCACCGGTTTTCTTCATGTGCAAAATGCAGAGGTGAAGATATTGTAAAGATTAAAGGTAGTAATATATGGAGGTGTTTAGCACTGGACCTGGCATGTTGTTAGTGCTCAGTAAACAGAAATATTATAGTTTCAGACGATTCACTTAAAAGGAAGTAAAGAATGGAGGAGGATGTGGGCAAAAAGGCAGGTCCGATGCAACCTGGCCAAATTTTCACCTGTGACTACCCAGACTAAGTAGGCAGAGAAACACTGAGATGTCCATAGAAGACAATGTGTCTACAAAGAATTCCAATAACCCAGTACTTAACCTTCTCCCTTATTTTTACTCCTAAGCAAACCAAACAAAAACCAATCTGAAAAACAAATCTGCAATAGACACACACTTGTCTTAAGAAGTTGACATACTGATTCAGTGAATATATCTTTGAGCAGCTCCTATGTACTTGGAAGCTGCTCTGGGTGTTGGGGACAGTGACACACAAGATGGAGAAGATCCTTGCACTCTCGGGCTTACATCCTAATGGGACTCCTCCAAGCTCCTGATCAAAGGCCCATTCAACTGGCCCCACATATAGCCCCTGCTTTTTCTCTGAGGGTCCTGAAATGCAATAGTATCCACTGAGTTTTCTGCCCTGCAGATGAAGGAAATAGGATGGTTTTATTTTCAGAGGTAAGCACAAGTATTTGTTTGGAAGACCTTTTAATTATTAGTAAAGAAAAAAGGTTTACACTCATCGATGAAGTGTCTTTCTGTGATGTGGAGAATAGACAGAGCAGACGAGAAAATGAGCTGTGGCCAGGGCATGAGACAGAAGCTGTGCCTGCCATCGATCGGAAGGCTGGCAAGCAAGAAAGAGCAGGGCAGCTTGACAAGGCTTGAAAATGCATCCCCAGTGTTAGCTTCAAAAGGAGACTGTGCACATGAGAAACACTTGTGCATGATCTTGTGGTGGAAGAGGAAGAATTTAACATCAAATCATCCCCCAGTACATGACATTGGCCTGGAGAATGGATTCTGACATCTAAATAACTGGTTTCGAATTCCAGCTCTGCCATTTAATAGGCACTTAACCTTACCAACCTTAGTTTTCTAATCTGTAAATGATGATGACGGTATTTACCTCATTAGGTGGGAGGTTAAGTGAAAAGGTATACATACAGGAAGCAGCACAGTGCCCAGGACGCTGTGAAAGTGTTACCATAAATGTGTGCAGAGCTGACCGAAATAAATGTAGTATTATGCAACTGTGGAAGATACATTTGTTCATGATCACACAGGCATTAAAGGGGATGATGTCCAAGCTTTAACTAGATTTTTCTGACTTTACACACCTTCCTGTTAACAGCCAGCTTGCATAAACACCACTTATGAGGAACAAACAGGATTTTCTTGACGTACAGCCACAATGGGATCACCATTTTGTCTGTGTTTATAAATGACAGGCTATACATGCTAGTCTTCAAGCCAAGAAGCCAGTTACTTAAATTATCTCATAGCACTGAAAATAGACTTTATGATCTGTGATCAAGTCCTACTTACTATTAAACTGGGCTGACCAGAGAACAAGAAAGGAAAGAGAAACTGGAAAAATGCAACAGGATTGGTGTTCAGAAGGATGGGGCTGAGGTGCTTTGGAGAGACTAACACTGACCTCATGTTTACCTATGGGGACATTCCCTTGATGAAAGCGTTGTCTGGGAAAACCAAGCTGAGTAGTTAAGCAGCTCAACCATGTCTGAATAAAATTAGGCAAAAGAAAAATAGGCTCCACCAGCTAGGCCAGGGCTGCAAGGGCTCAGGAAAACAAATGAGGCAGGTTTGTCTCCATCCCTTGCCAGCAGAACAGGTTTTTCAAGGCTAATCTGTAATGTGTTATCAAACTACCTCTCTAAGCCCCATTCAGGCAATTTGAGTTTGGAGCAGTTGAGCAGAGTTGAAGGGTGTGTGTTTAATCACACAGGGTTGGGGTTAGGCCTTGGTGTTACCACCTTCAGCTGGGTACCTCTGGCCAACTTTGTGTGCTCCTTAAGTTTCAGTTTCCTCTTCCTTAAAATAATGAGGATAATACTGGAATCTACTTTAGAGTGTTGCTGTGTTAGAATTATGTGAACTAATTAAACTTACACACAGTAAATACCCAATAAAAGGTATTAATTATTAACTGCTGTTATTACATGGGGAGCACCTGAGAGTCTTGCGTGTTTGGTGCAGATAGCAGAAGGATGACTGCTTTATTGGGGTCATGGTGCAGTGATCGTGTGCTGGGATTGCAGCAGAAGCCAGGGCCTACCCAGTTGGAGAATGATCCAGTAAAATAACTCTAATATCCATCTGGCTATCATGGCTAAAGGACATGAGAAATAGTAGTTGTGTTTGACCAGCCCAGCACAGCCCTTGAAACAATTTCTTCTCATCTCTTATCCTAACATTCTAATTCAAGAAATTTTATGTCAACAGATATAAGCCAGCATAGGGCAATCCTATCACAGAACTGAAAGAGGCCCTCGAAATGGCCAGGTCCAGAGCTCTGTCTTAGGGAACAGTAGCTCCATTGATTGCTTTCAGTAAGCAAACTTATCACCTGAGGCTGGTGTGGTTGCCTGCCCACAGAGAATCCTGAAGAGAGGAGAAAGTTCTGGCCAATCTGGCGAAATCCTAGAGACACAACTGAAGTCATTTGCAACAAGACACTTCACTTACCAGGCTAAAGATGACAGGACACCAATAATTACCTAGAAAGTAGATTGGATCTTGAGTATAAACCTCTGGCAAACTGAATTCCCAGTGGAATTTGTGTTTCCTTGAAAGTTTATTAAAATATGACATTGAAGAAGGAAGGCTGTGGGTTATAACAGTTCAAAGTTCTAATCCTAATTCTGGCCATGTGGCCTGCCTATTATTCCTTAGTTCCTTACACTTACAAGATGGGCATGGTAGGACCTATCTCATAAAAGGGTTGAGGGAAAAGTAGTGGCAGCAGCAAACTTTTGAAGTTCATTACGGACCAATCACTATTTAAGCTCGTCATGTGTACTGATTTGTATAACTCTCACAACAACCCCAGGGGATGAGTTTATTATCATCCCCATTTATAGACAGGGAATCAGAGTGGTTGGGAAAATTGCCCAAGGTCACACAGCTAGCAACTGGCAGTGCCAGCCACTGTAAGCCATGACCCACACCCTTAGCCACTATGATAAACTGCCTCTTGCATGAGAGAAATGCTTCTATCAGTGGCAGATATGAAGTAGTAAATACATTTTGACTATCATGCTTGTGTTATTAGTTCCTAGCATGGAATATAGTAGCTGCAAATTCTCCTAAAGAATTTAAAACAGTTTGGTTTCAGCCTTATAAACAATGTATACTCTAAGTTAGGACTGATTTCATGTTCTCCTTTGGTAAGTTGCATCATTTTTTTTTTCTTTATGAAAATACCTGTCATTTTCTTTAAAGGCCACAAAAGTAGGAAAATAGGAGTCCTTCTGGAACATTCTTCCTAAATCTTGGTAAACAAGACAAGTGGACAATGGTGAATAAAAGTGCACAGTTTCCAAGTAGCTTCATAGGCCTCATCTCATCAGATGACATCCTGTGAAAAGCAGATGCCTGGTAATGTCAACTGATGTCTCCACAAGGATTGCCAGGTAATATAGCCCAGTAGAAGGCATTGCACCTGGTGGATGAGAGCACGTGCTCCGAATCAACCAGTGTGCATTCTAATCTGGGTTCTAAAATTTACCACACCTGGTGAGCTTGGAACTTTTAAATCTCACATTTTCAATTTCCAAAAACTGATAGTAGACAGGATAGTAGGCATTGGATAATCTACATGAGATCATCCAAGGAAGACTCTTAGGACTTAGTAAATTCTCAATAAAAGTTCAGTGCCAATATTGCTATTATCTCCATCGTGGCACAAGGAGTAGGAAAAGAATTCCTGGTAATTGTGGCCAGGCTTCAAGCCTGGGTCTTCAGAAACGTAATTCCCTTTTCATAATACAACATTACTTATGGGCCCCTAGCTCCCCAGAAAATTGTTAGGACTCTGACTTGGCTCCTAATTCAAAAATTTATTCTCTCAAAGAGGCATTTCCTAAAATCTGCAAATGAAGAATAGCACAGGGAAATAGAACAAGATAAGGAGCGACTTAAAAACAAGATCACAGGAGCCAACCTGAGGATCAGATATAAAATCAGATGTCTCTTAAATCAAACAGGGACAGGGCTGGGGCTGACGCCAGAAACACTTAACACCCATTACAATGAAGAACACATAAGTGCAATAAGGGACCCATAAAAACCACCAGCATGTGAAATACTGCCAGACGCTGTGTGGTTGCCAAGGAGGAAGCATCACTAGGCTGGATTCAAATACTTCCCTCTGCAAAGCAAATAGGCTGGGTGTTAATTAAAGCGTGTAAGTTGATTCTTAAGGTAGTTGCCTGGAAAAAGAAATCCTGCCTAGAAGTCGCTTCCTCTGATAGATTTCTTTTGGAACTGTGGATTTTCTGCAAGTGAAATTCTCCAAATCAAACACGCCTTCCTGTGTATTCCCTGCTCCCCATCGCTTGTGGAGCTGTGTGATTTTGAGCAAGAGCTGTATTGTGCTGTTTTCTACATCACTGTCACACTTAGTGCTTTGCAAAGGGCTAACATTACCTGTGCATCTCACAACCACCTCACATGCCATAGAGGACAGTAGTTATTATTCCATTTTACAGAGGGAAAAACATAAGAAATGCAGGCACTAAGTGACTTGCCCACAATTGCAGAGAGGAGTACAGCTCATAGAAACATGTTGTATGTGTTTCTACATACATTTGGAATGGGGGATTCCAAATGTAGCTCTCTTCTCATCTTAAAAATGAATGACACCCAAAACAGAAAGAGATACGTGAGCAAAGTGCACTGGAAATTTAAGTGGGTGGCTTGATAAAGCAGGACAAAAAGGTGCACTTTCAGCTTTCTCAAATTGTATTGGCATGACAAGTACCCCCACATCATTAAGATCAATACCATACCTGCTGTCTAGAAGGACAAGCTGGGGTGAGTCATAAATGTTGTCGCTTTTCAAGACTGGTGAGCAGAGCCAGTCTTACCACACCTTACTGTTCTGCAGGGGACTAAATCCATGTGATGCCATTTAGCCTTTTTATCTTACCTCAAGAATGAAATCAGCTGCTCCCTGAGCACTTAAAAATCCAGGTGTTCTTTACTTTTGTTTTTAGACCAAGGTATTTACCTTCCTGAGGTGGATTGAGCAGAGTTATCGAATGAGAAAGAGGTAAACTGGTGGCCATGATATCTCCTGTTCCCTTCAATTACTCATTGACTCAACAAGCATTAGCCAAGGCCCTGCTATTATTAGAAACTCTGCCAAGCCCAGCGGACACAGTAGTGTCTAGGAGGTAGAAGACATGAAAGGTCTCTACACTCATGGGACTTTTATGCTAAGTGGAGTGTTAAAAAACAAATGGGAAGACAGACTCTCAGTTGCGACAGGCATTATGAAAATAACACGGAGAGGAAGTGGGGGAAGTATCTTGGATGCTGTGATCTGGGAAGCTCTCTGTGAAGAGATGGCCTTTGAGCCAAGACCTGATTAAAAATAGGAAGCTAATATTGGGAAAAGCCAAGGAATGAGTGTTCCAGGCAGAGGGAAGACTGAGTGCCGAGGTCCTGAGAAGGAAACAGACAGCAACAGCCAGGGCTGCTGGCTCACCATAGGTTGGCGGACCTGATATTAGGTGAGGGTGGGGAGAGGGCCAGGTTTAGAGTCATAAGTCCAGTGAACTATGCTTTGGAGGTGAGACTGGCTCAGTATCCAGCTCTTCTTTCTCAAACACATTTCCTTCCCTTTTTTATTGACTGCTCTAGGGCTTCAAGGATTAGCTTCACCCCTGAGCTGCACAGTCCCTGTATTCTTAATGGCACAGGCCGTGGGTTACATATTTTTGACAGGTACTCTTAACAGTCTCCAAGCCGACAAGACCGGGCCATTGAGGTCTCAGAGGAAACCAAGCTTTGAATTAGTTATTGAGCATGGGCACTGGGGATTGGGGCAGTCACCTCTGTTCTGTCTGGACAAAGGCTATTTACAAACCCAAGTAGTTTCTCACCAGCCCTGTACACTTTGAAACTGGAAGACTCTTGGTCAAATATGGCCTCATCAACTGAAGTCAAGCGCATGGGTTCTGGGATCAGTAAACCCTGGTTGCTTCAGTTAACTTCTCTGAGTCTCACCATCCTCATCAGTAATGATAGATAACACCTGCTGCATGGGCTTGTAATACTATATAAAGTGCTTCTCAGTCATGCTTTGCAAATCATAAGGCTTCAATAAGCTCTCACCGTTATGATTTTCATTAGGCACCATCATAAAAATCCCAAATTCTCCCTCTCTTCCCAACACACATTTCTTTGCATAGTGATTTTGTAACCTTTTGGGAAGAGGCCTTGAAATAGTACATGTAGTGCCTAATGGCTATATGTTATAGACTGTCCAGACAGGCAACTCATTTCCAAGCAGTCAATAGCTAAGGTAGAGGTTCCCTGCAAGGGCGCTCTGCTCATCGGCATGTGAAAGGTACCACGACCACACAGAGCTATCACCATTACCATCTGCAACAGCCCTCATAACACAGTCACCTGTATGTCCTGGGCAAAGAGCTTTCCAAATAGATAGAGGACTGGGGGTCCCTGGGATCCTGTTGCTGCTGGTGGCTGAGGATGAACACAGTTTGCAGCCCCAGGACCCAGAGTACTAAGGAGAAGGACAGCCTCAGAAGCTCCCTTTGAAGTAGCATCCCCGCCCCAGGCCAGCAACTGGTGGGGAGAACTGAGAAGACAAGACCACCCCCCAGCCTTAGAATCTAACAAGACGCTTACCTCCTACCTCCTTGATGTAAACTCCACAGCTGACAGGGAGGGTTGGCACTCCTTGGGCATTTTTATTCTGGTGGGACACTAGGGAGAAAGACTGAGCTGCTTACACCCCCAGATATCCCATCAAAGGGGAGCGACTGCCAGAGAACCTCCTTCTCATGGGTGGCTGGAGCAGGTGGTCCCCACCCATATAGAAGCCCAGCCTTCAGTGTCACACGCCTGAACACGATTCCTCCACCCCAATTTCCTCCTCTCTGGGCCTGCTACAGAAACCTACTTAGCCCCACCCTCCTTATCCACTCTAGGCTCCTATTCCAAGCCCTGCATCTCCACCCTCCTCCCTTGGCTTCTGGCAGGACTGGCCTAACTAGCTCAGGCACCCCAGAGAGACTGCCTGTGTACTGCTCCTAGCTGGTGGGTGGCTAGCCGTGGTCTCCACCAGCCCAGCTATGGCCACACAATTGATTTTGAGAGAGCACCTGGGTTAATTAGAGCCAGAACTTGGGACTTTGGCCCTGCTATCAAAAAGATGAAGAGTACCTGTTTTCTAGTGTATGATTAAAAAGCTATAGAAATATGAAGACCAGGTATCAGGAGATGGGGTCTCTGCTTAGCTGCTGCATGAAATGGCTTTAATACACACCAAGTTGGCTCTGTCTTTGGTGCTAGAGATTTGGCCGTATTGCACCAGTACCTCAAGGTCGCAAGCTTTTCCCAGGATGATGCCGCATCTACCCTTATCCTCAGCAGAGAGAACTTGAGCAACAGGTTGAAATTTGCTCACAAGACGTAAAGAGATTCTATTTTTTCCTCTGTGTAGTGTTAGGGAAATCAGCAAGGAAAGTTTAGCAATGTACGGCACGTCTGTTATTAAAAAACAGTTAGTCACCCCAATTAACAACTGTTCCACTGAATCCACAGGTGGTCTTAAAGGTGACTTAAATATCCTTGAAAAAGAACACTTATTCAGGTACCAAATCTAAAGGTTTGGGATTTTATTTCCCTACCCAGGCAAGTTAGTATTACTTTCTTCCAGAAATTGCCAGATTTTAGGATTCATAAGTCTTATCTGGAATATGAAAAATACAGATTTCTGCACACAATTCTCAATTCCAAAAAGGCCCAAGAATTCAGATTAAAAAAAAATTCTTTGGGGTGATTCTGATTTGGATTGTCTTGCACCTGTATACCTGAAGAAATACTGCCTGAGAATAGACCTAAATTCTTTATTACCAGCTGAGTTGGGAACCAGCTATTTCACATTGTTTCCAACTCACTCTTCTACCCTCCCCTCAGGAATTCTGCAGCTGACTCCAGCTTCTCCCTCCTCCCTTTAACTCACAAATGAGCTTTGTCAGAGGAGAGAGCCTTGGCCTCAAAGATATTTCAGCTATAAGAGGCCTTAGAAATGATGTCATTGAACTGTTATTACACCAGCACTGACACTGAGCTCTAGTCCTGCCCTTTCTCCACCCGAGGCCCAGGCCTCACACCTCGTCACCTCCAGGAGATCTGCAGGCCCCTCAAGATCACCTATTCCAAAACCAATTTCCCCATGCCAGCCCCTTCCCAGGCTCTCTACTTTTGGAGAAGAACCCAGGTGTGTGGGCCCCACACTCATCCTCTCCCTGCTCTATGGCTGAGGCAGTCTGTGTTCAGGTTCCTAATTTCTAGAGTCACATTCAGTTTTAGGATGAGATTCTCACATCCCACCTGCCCCACTAAGTGGAGTTACTATATGGGCAATTAGGTCTCATATGACCGTTTGTTTATGTCATGCATTTAATCATAAGATAAAGACCACAGGATCCATTTGATTCAAATCACATTGATTAAGCACTTAATATGTACAGGGCATCTTGCTAGGCACAGCAAGGGGTGTGAAGAGGACCCAAGGTGTTGATGCTGTTGTTGTTACTATAATTTGCTTTGTGTTGTTACTAGTGAATTGCGTGGAGGGCACTAATGAGAGTAGGGAAACCTACCCTTAAATCTATATTTACCCAAGAAGATATGCTGTCTTGAGGCTGCTCATCCACATCTCATTGGAAGCTCAGGTGATTTTGTGTATACAATAAAGAAACTAAAAAATGTTTCCTTGAGTCACCTGTGCAGATCACAATTTTTTTCCCCAGTACTTATCACCTGGTCTCTGATGGTACCATTCATCAGATGAAATTAATAGCAGCCTAGTCCAGTTGTTACAAATACAGAATTTGGTACCAGACTGCTGGAATTCAAGTCCTTGGCTCTACCAGCTTTCAGCTGTGTGGTTTTGGGCAAAGCGCTGACTCTAGGAGTTTACACCACAGCAGATACTGATTGAATAATCACATACAAGTGGTGAAATGACAGTTGGGATAAATGCTAAGGAGAAAAGATACCCAGGGCTGTGAAAGCATGTGAAGAGATTTGTCCATGTCAAAGAGTCAGATTAGAACTGGGATGGAGTTAACAATGCAAAGGAGTGAGGTTGTCATCAGATTGTTCCAGGCAGAGAAACGCCATGCACCCTGTGTAGTGGTCAGTATTGTAGTAACAAATGATCTCCAAATCTCAGAAATTTCTACTACAAGGTTTATTAAAGGGAGGCTATGCATTGATTGAAGCAGCAGTTTCCCATTCAGGAACTCAAGCTGAAGGAACAGCTTCCTAAATGGGCTATGCTATTCTCATAGCAGAAAGAAAGACCAGGAGTACTGTGGACATTGTCCTGCCTCTTAAAGCTTCTACTTTGATGTGGCCTCTCTCATGTCTGCTTTTGTTGCTTCGGTCAAAGCTGAAAGTCGATGGGACAGGGATGCGTGGATCTGCCACTGGGGACATGGAACGCTACACAGCAGTGGGCAGGAATGCACTCCTTTTACAGGGAAAGGGGTGGTGTCAAGTTCTAACTGGGGTCCAAGGGGAGTTGGTGGGATGAGTGGCGGGTAGCTGGAGAAACACTCAAGGAATCGTAGACAGTTTTAACATGGCTTTACTCTCTAAGTGCGAGTGAGTGTGGACATGAGTGAGCCTGGGGGTGAGCCATATGTACAGCTTTAGCAAGGTAATTATACCTTTTATAGACAATAGTGGTTCCGAGCAAAGCATGAGCTCACGTGTATGATCACCTAATGCACCTCACGTGGTGTGGTTACATAATGTGCAGGGTTGTGCGCCTGTGCTCCAAACCCACTGAGTTATGCTGCTTTGGAAGGCTGCCTCAGCCTATTCCTAACTAAAGTGCAGCCATCTCCCTTACCCTAGACTCCCTAGGCCAAGAGTGTCCTCCAGGCAGAGACATGTGCCTATAGGGCAGAGCCTTGAATCTATAACCCACAACAACAATACAGAGAGCAACAGCTACTAGGATCCCAGTTATGCTATTTATATTAGGGTCCAGCACAGGCCAGAGCCTAGGGATGCCCCTCCATCTCTGCAGGGGGTCATCAGTAAGGCTCCCTAGAAACTTAATGTCCCTTGAAGGGCTGCTGTTGTGTTCTGCTGACTGTCAGGGATAGAGGAACAATATTGTGTTCCTAAAAGGGCACAGGTGCCTCCTTGGGCAGCAGTGACTATGTCTAAGGCCATTCAGTTTTGTAACACCACCTTTCTGATCTGATCAACCGCATCCATTAACAGGAGGAGGGTCCCTCGGGTATGATTCAGAACCCGAGCGATGTGCTCTGCAAAAGCAGTAACTTCTGCTTCTACAGTTATGACACCCACTCCAGTGATAGTCACTTCCAATGTGTAGAACCACCAGGGCCCTCCTTGCATTCACAAAAACTGAGAGCATGGTGCCTCCCAGTTATGCAGGCATCTGGGCAAAGCAGGGAGAACAGTGCCAGGTACGCAAGGCCAACCTCAGGTACAATGTCCAGGCCAGTCTGTTGGTAAGTAAGGACACCCTGTGTCCCCAATGACCCATAAACTCCCAGGGGCCATAAAATCCATCAGGGCCTGACCTTGGTGGGGTCGCATGTTCCACCATACCTTCAGTGTGGTGACATGTGTTATGTTTATGCAGGCTGTGCTGGGTACCCACCCCACAGTGGTGTTACCCCAGTGTTGCTCTATGCACTGGGCCGGGGGTACTACCTGTTTCCCTACTAGCCAGCCCCTCCCATCATAAATGCTATGGGCCAGTCAGGGGCCGGGTATGCCGTGGGTCTTGCAGCATCCTTTGTCTGCAGCTTGCCGTGTTGCATTCCAGGTGTCGGCCATGGGAATCAAAGTCTCCAGCCATGTCCATTTCTCTGCAGATGCTGAATGTTTGTGCCAAGGCAAGCCATCTGCAACTGCTCCTGGAAGGGTGGTGCAGATCCAACAGTTGGAAACATTGGTCACTTCAGCAAAGGTCTGGGCCCAGTCCACAATGCAGTTGGAGCATGTTAACCTATGGTCGAAATGACAGAGCAGGCACAGGTACTAACACAGTTAAGTTATGTCCCTCAAGCAAAATACAGTCTAACATTTCACCTCTGGATAACAATGCAGATGCCAAGGGCTTTTGCCCTGGGAGATGGTGCCACACTTTATCAGCACCCCATGGTTCCTTTGAGTCTTGTATCTGTGCCAAAGTCACAGGGAAGCTCATAATAGGCCACACAGACAGTACGTATGTCCCCCAGAGAAGGGTTCCTTCCCTGGCCATTTCTCTATGAACAATCAACTACAGGGCCATGTATTGAACACCCAAGGAGTGACATGCAACTCATAATGTAGGCCCTTCCCCCAGAGAGCTATGATGGCCAACCACTGGCAGTGGGGTCTTGGAGGGTCCATGGCCAAAGCCAGGTTTTCTGTTCCCCTGCCTTCAGGGGCCATTAGGGCAGGCAACAACAGGTTTCCATTCATCCCCATACCTGGTTGGAGGGGTAATTCTTGGTTTGTATCTGCAACTGAAGGTGGCAGTGGGGAGAGGGGGTGGGGGGCTCGGGTGGGCAGCCCAGTGTAACAAAGCCTTCACCAGGGCCAGACCAGCCACATTTCCATGGCTGTTCATTCAAGGTTTGGAGCACCAGGTCCAACCTTAAACTTCAGCCCCACAAAGATGGGGGTGTGACATGCAAGCATAACCTATTTTTCAAAAGCCCATTATATCTCTCAATCATACCCGCAGCTAGCAGGTTGTACAGCACATGGAATCCCCACTTTATGTCCATTGGTTGTGCCCATTGTTGTACCTGTTGTCCAGTGAAATATGTCCCCCTATCACTCTCAATGGCCAGAGGGCAACCATTCAGGGCACATGAGTGTTGCAGGGCCCAGACGGTGTTCTGTTGGTCAGTCACCCTGCAATGGTAGGCGAACAACAGGCCTGTGGCCATGCCCACAGCTGTTAGTGCATGTGTATACTCTTGCAAGTCAAGGCGCTTGACCTATCATTACCTGTGTAACACTGGGCAGCTTCCTCTGTTTAGGGTATGCCTGAGCACATGCCAGGCATTTCTGACAAGCCTCCCAAATGTCTTGTGTGGGCAGGGACAGACCCCAATGCTTATTGACCTGTTGCATCAGCTTACTCCCGATGTGTCCCAGTTTCCAGTGTAGCCACAAGGCTACATCTTATGTAGGTGCCTACTCTGACCATCGGATCTTGGCCAAGGCATCTGCCTCATCATTGCCAGGGGTGGTCAAAGGCATATGGCCTGACACATGATAAATAGTATTCTTTTTCTTGTGACCCATTTCCCAGAGGTCTTAACACATGGCTTGGCCCCAAATGGGTCAGTAGCCGACTAGCTACTTCTCTATTTTCTAGATAGTTAACGACAAGGTTAAGCCTCAATAGACTGCCCAGCTATAGGTACAGATTACCACAGGTGTCAACTTCTTGGTGATCACCATCCACACTGTTCTGAGTTCAGCTCATTGGCTACTTTGTCCATACCTGGTTTCAAACCACATGGTGTCAGTACTAGGTTGGACTGCAACAGCAGTCCAGGCAGCAATAGCACCTTGGCTAGATCCATCTGTGTACCATGCCCCATCGGGAATGGGGGAATGCCCTTCCTTAAACAGTGAAGGCTCAGGGTCTAGGGGTGCTTCAGGCCCCATGGCCTTATCTTGCGGTAGGACTACAGGCCCCAAGACCTCTTGCATCTCTGCTGCTAAGACATGTGTACTCAGTGTACTCTGCTGCTTCAAGTAGATGCCCCACTTTGCCAAAGTGGATGTCTGTGCTGTCCCAGTCTGGGGGGTCATTACCCATGAATGCACCTATCTCACTATCAGGTAAGTTGTCCACACGATGACTGCAGCCCGTCCTGTCATAATTTAATAAGCCTGAAGGGCAATAGATACAGCTGTTAGCTGTTTCTCTATCATGGAATACTGGAGCTCAACTCCCTTCCATAGTTGGTACCAAAAGCCTACAGGAGTTCTCAAGACCTCCATGCAGTCCCACAGGTCCCAACCGGAACCATCTGTGGTCACATGCACATCCAGCTCAAATGGGCACCCCTGGTCAACTTGTAGGGTTTGTGCCTGCTGAATAGCTCACTTGGCTGCCAGGAAGGCAGTCTCAGCCACATCATCCCAGTCTCAGGTAGCTCCCTTCTTTGTTAACCGGTGCAATGGTTTTATGATTTGAGCTAAATGGGGCACAAATGCCTGCCAATATCCCAGGAGGCCCACAAAAGTTTGCAGCTACTTCACCATGGTGAAGCCGGGGATATGCCTGAATCTGATCAACGATAGCCTCTGGGATGGCCTTTGTCTTACCTGACCAGATAACTCCCAGGAGTCTCGCAGATAATCCAGGCCCTTGGACCTTGGATTTGCTGATGGCCCAACCACATGCAGCCAAATGTTGCCACAAGAGGGGCGCCACTGCTTCTAAATCTGCAAGAGAATCAGAAGTTAACATAATATAATCAATATAATGGAATAGGTTGACCCTTTCTGGACATTGCCAGGTGGCTAAATCTGTGGCAACTAGACCATGACATTTGATAGGGCTATGCTCATAGCCCTGCAGCAACACTGTAAAAGTCCATTGTCGCCTATCCCACGTAAAGGTGAACTGTTCCTGGCTCTCTGGAGTGATGTCTATGGAGAAAAATGCATTGGCCAAGTCCACTACATAGTGGTGCTGTCCCAATTCCATTGTCAAATGGTCCATCGAATCCATGATTGATGGTACAGCTGCTTGCAAAGAGGGTGTTACTTTATTCAGTTCCCGATAGCCCACTGTCATCCGCCAAGTTCCATCAGGCTTTCTAACTGGCCACACTGGAGAATTGTAGGGGTTGTGGGTGCCACGCACTATCTGCACCTCCTCCAGCTTTTTAGTTGTCTCAGTTATCTCTGTATGTCCACCCGACAAATGGTACTGATGAGTGGAAGTAACTCGTCAGGGTTGTGGCAGGACCCGAGGCTAGTGATGCATATGTCTGCGCAGCACGAGCTTCACCACATGCACCTGGTGTCTGAATTCCCTGGCCGTGGTTTGTAACACCAGGCCATGTAAAATGTCCACCCCCAGAATGTGTTCTGGTATGGGAGACACATACATAGTATATAAATGGGGAGCCAAGTGGCCAATGTCGAGGTACAGAGATACAGGTTTCACTTTCACTGACTGGCCTCCAGAACTGTCAGTGCTAGCAGGTTTGCCAGGAAACTTATCCAGATTCCCACAAACAAGGCTGCAATCTGTGCCAGTATCCAGCAATGCCAGTACCCACTGCACATTGGTGGGGGACCAGTGGATCCCTAATTCCATATGTGGCCTCCAGTCATCTGATTTCTCCCCAAGCTGGGTGCCTCTGCCAGTTCCCTAATCAAACAGAAAAGGCTCTAGATTTCTGCCTGGCTGCAGCAAGTAGTCTTTGAGCTGAAACACCTGGGTGGGACTTGGTCGCATAGCAATATCCTTCTGCCCCTTGGGCATTTTCTGGAATTGCTGCTTCAAGATAACTGTCTCCAGAAAGTTAAGAGAACTTCACTGGGCTGTTTATTGATTTTCTCTTGGTCAACCCTGGCCAAAATCAAATCTACCCACATCTGTGAATGTGTCACTCATTGGAGCCCCCTTTTCTCCCATGGGATGCCTCCTGAAGGTAGGGCATCTTCCCCTATTGTATGGCACAGACCCCTTGGTCCAACTGGCAGCCTTCTGCTTCCCTGAGAGCCACCATAGCAGTGGTCACTTCATGTATGCAGTGCCCTACGTCTGGGGTGAGGACAGCAGCTAGGGAGCCAAAGGCACTTGGGGGCACAGAACCCAACACAAGATCCCTCATTTGGGAGGTGAAACATTCATCATCTGGTCCCCGGGTATTCAGGTCAAACATAGCCTGCCGCATACCCATCTCCCAGATGACTTGCACCAAATCAGCATATGACTACTATTTACTCATGGTTTTGAGTATTTCATTGGCATTGATCCACACAGTCTGTATGGCTGCCCATAGCCACTCATTCATCGGCATTGATCCACACAGTCTATATGGCTGCCCATAGCCACTCAATCAGGGTGTGGTCACCTTGCCCTTGCGCCAACTGCCTACTCACTTGCAACTGCTGATGGAGGGAGAGGTGAGTCATGATAGAGGCCAGATTTTCCACCTCAGAGGCAAAACAGGAGATATTATCTGCTTCCTCATCCCACAAATGAAGCATCCAGGTGGACAGAGGTTCCTCTGGACACTGGCGGCACTGCTTGCCTAATTCCTGCAAATCAATTGGGGTATAGGCAGTATATAAAGTATTTCATATTACAGTGGGGTGGGGGGTGGTCCCTGAGTGTGCCTTTGTGGCCCCAATGGCTGTTTATGATCTACCTTCTGATGGACCACTGGGCGAGCCTGCAATGGGGGTTCTTCCTCCTTTGTATCAGACCAAGTGGGGGGTCTCCAGTCAAGATGATGCACCCAGGCCTGCATTTACAGCAGCCTCTAATTCCTTTTCCAAGCTCTGTAGCTGAGCCTCCAAGCATCCCTCCTGTTTCTGGAGTTTCTCATTCATGGCAGTTTCTAACTCTTTCTGAGTTGTGTAGCTGGGCCTCCAGGTGCCTGACCTGTGCCTGGAGGGCCCTTACCTGTGCTTCATCCCTCAGGGACTTGGTGTGTACTTCTCACAGCACAGTCAAAAATGCTATCCAACTGTGCCAGCAAAAGCTTGCTTCTTCTTGGTGCTCTGTGCTTCCAGCTGCATCAGCGCCTTCTCCATGCTCATGGAGGACCCATCTACTGCTGCCCAGGTTTCCACCAGAGCCCATCTGAGCAGCACAGCTGCTGCTGGTTACCACAACCCATGATGCGGCCACATGGCCAACCTGGAATCCATGAGGACCAAAGGCTCACTCATGTCAGGATCTGTTCATGACGCCAAATGTCAGATTCTAACTGAGGTCCAAGGGGAGTCAGGTTAGTGACAGGTAGATGGAAAAACACTTGAGGAATTGTGGACAGTTTCAACATGGCTTTATTCTCTCTCTGGGCACAGGAGAGCCTGGACGCAAGCCATATGTACAGCATTAGCAGGGTAATTATATTTTGCACTGACAATAGTGGCTCCAAGCCAAGCACAAGCTTACGTGGGTGATTACCTAATGCACCTCACGTGGAATGGTTACATAATGCATGGAGGGGTTGTGTGCTTGCGCTCCAAACCTGCTGGGTCATGCTGCACCAAAAGGCTGCCTTGGCCTACTCCTGACTGACGTGCAGCCACTTCCCTTACATGTGGGAATGAATAATTGAAAAATAATACAATTTACTATATTAAGGCTCTGTGGTACCAGGAAAATGGCAAAATATCTTGAGACCTGCATGGCTAGAGCTGAGAGAGCTGGTAGAAGCATAATGAGAGAGGGGATTGGGGTGGCAGGTGGGGGCCAACCCAGGTGAGCAAATCTGACCTTGATACTGTGAGCAGTGGGAAACCACTGACCTTTACTCATCCGATGTCTCTCTTTAGTGGTTAACTGATTACTTTTCATGTTTTTCTGGTCTCTGAAGTAATACCTGTTTATTATAAAAAAATTTCAAAATGACCAATGAATAAAAAGAAAAAATACAAATTAATTTTACAACTCAAAGAACCATCGTTGATTTAAATTTTGGTGAATACATCTTTAAATGTTTTTCATGCAAATATTTTAAAAAGCAAAATTGGATCACCTTCATCAGTTGTTATGAGTATTTTTTTACCTTATTAAACATTCTCTGTATGATAATTTAGTCACCATATGGATGCACCACAATTTAACTAATTCCCTACTATTGGACATCTGGGTTTTTGTAATTTTTCCATTTTATAAAAATTTCACAATGAGATTCCTTATATTTAGCAACATCCATGCAACTTTTAAGAAGGGGCATTTTTATTTGAGAGGGTATGACAGATTTTAGGTCACAGTTCTCATTTGTAGCCAACCACACATAACCTCAGAACATGATTTGCCAGCTCTGATTATAATTATTTTATGAGGGGTATGACAGATTTTAGGTCATAGATATATATTGCCAGTTCTCACTAAAAAAGAGTTGTAGCCAACCACACATAACCTCAGAACATGATTTGCCAGCTCTGATTATAATTATTTTATATTGCAAATTTGATCAGTGGACAATATTGTCTTATTTTTACTTTGCATGTGTTTCCTAATTAAAAATAGAACTTAAAAAATTAATTCCCCATGATTTCATCAGGGAAAGACTCATCCGATTCAAAATCTGGTCCTTTGGATTTGGTGCCTGGAATGCACTCCCGATTTCTCTTCAACAAATTATGGCTACTTTGTCCCTTATGACTCATTGCAAGATTTTCTTCTGCTTTCTACAAGAATCCTATTCTTATTATCTCTGCCCCAATTGTCTCCTCACTGTAGAAGCTGCCAGTGAGGATACAGGTAGTGGGTTCCGCAATGAGGTGAGATGACATGATTCACACGCACATCGTCTCCATATGGAGAGGGTGCTCTCCTGTGATTTAACTTTGTGACCTTCTACAGTGTCGCACCCTGTGTTCTGCATGTTATGGTCCATAAATATTTGTGAGTGAATGATAAGAAAAGTCATCATGGCACAAAAGAGTGGATAATTTTTGACTTGATGGATGACTTAATTGTGGACCCTTGTATACAGATATATTAATAAAATATTGTAGACCAAAGTCATCGTGAATGCCACTCAAGATCTCTTTTTAGATTGTGCACCTATCGCCAATATTTTTTGATAATTTCAACTTCATGGATTCAGGTGTACACGTGCTGATTTGTTACGTGGGTATATTGCATGATGCTGAGGTTTGGGGTATAAATGATCTTGTCACTATGAGAGTGAGCCTAGTAGCCAATAGTTTTTTTACCCCTTACCTCCCTTCCTCTCTCCCCCTTCTAGTAGTCCCAGTGTCTGTTGTTCCCATCTTTATGTCGATGCCCACCATCTATTTTTAAGCTTTCATAGTATAGCTTAGCAACATAGAACATTTTTATTTAACAGAAGCCCAATTACGTTATCTCTTTCTGATATTTTTATTTTTCCCTCTGGCTTAGAGACAAAAGTGCTTATATTGATTTGAAATGTGACATAGTTTCCAGCTAATTTTTATTAAGGGTTTGAAGGGCTTTTATCTCTGGTTATAGGCTGTGCTAATATCTTGTCAAGTCAGTCTGACAATGTAAATTGTATCTGTAATCTCCTTTTCTCATGTTATGGGGAGAGGGCAAAAGACTTAGAACTCGCAAAGGCCATTAACACAGCATTTGGCTGTGCCAGTGGGGAAGGTGGAGGAAAGGACAGCCTTCATTGACATGGCCTTGCCTTCAGCAGTAGTGGGTTAGGTGCTCAAAGTCTCTCAGGGGTCTCAGGTAGACTGAGTGTATGATGACCTCTCTTTGTCTTGGCATTGTTCTAAAGCTGGCCTTTCTTTATCTGTGGTCACACACTTGTTCCCTTGTCCTGAAGGAGCTAGGACTCCAGCCTGTCAAGTATTTGTCCTATGATGTCATGCCTTCTAAATTGATTAGAAGTGTAATTTAGGATTATTATTATTATTTATTATACTTTAAGTTCTAGGGTACAAGTGCACAATGTGCAGGTTTGTTACATATGTATACATGTGCCATGTTGGTGTGCTGCACCCATTAACTTGTCATTTACATTAGGTGTATCTCCTAATGCTATCCCTCCCCCCTCCCCCCACCCCATGACAGGCCCCAGTGTGTGATGTTCCCCATCCTGTGTCCAAGTGTTCTCATTGTTCAATTCCCACCTATGAGTGAGAACATGCAGTGTCTAGTTTTCTGTCCTTGTGATAGTTTGCTGAGAATGATGGTTTCCAGCTTCATCCATGTCCCTACAAAGGACATGAACTCATCCTTTTTTATGGCTGCATAGCATTCCATGGTGTATATGTCCCACATTTTCTTCTTTCTTTCTTTCTCTTTCTCTCTCTCTTTCTTTCTTTTTTATTATACATTAAGTTCTAGGGTACATGTGCACAATGTGCAGGTTTGTTACATATGTATACATGTGCCATATTGGTGTGCTGCATTTGTTAACTGGTCATTTACATTAGGTATATCTCCTAATGCTATCCCTCCCCACCCCATGACAGGCCCCAGTGTGTGATGTTACCCACCCTGTGTCCAAGTGTTCTCATTGTTCATTTCCCACCTATGAGTGAGAGCATGCAGTGTTTTGTTTTCTGTCCTTGTGATAGCTCGCTCAGAATGATGGTTACCAGCTTCATCCATGTCCCTACAAAGGACATGAACTCATCCTTTTTTGTGGCTGCATAGTATTCCATGGTGTATAAGTGCCACATTTTCTTAATCTAGTATCATCGATGGACATTTGGGTTGGTTCCAAGTCTTTGCTATTGTGAATAGTGCCGCAATAAACATATGTGTGCATGTGTCTTTTTAGCAGCATGATTTATAATCCTTTGGGTATATACCCAGTAATGGGATGGCTGGGTCAAATGGTATTTCTAGTTCTAGATCCTTGAGGAATCACCACACTGTTTTCCACAATGGTTGAACTAGTTTACAGTCCCACCAACAGTGTAAAAGTGTTCCTATTTCTCCACATCCCCTCCAGCACCTGTTGTTTCCTGACTTTTTAATGATTGCCATTCTAACGGATGCCTCCATCTTTGTTCTTTTTTTTTTTTTTTTTTTGAGACGGGGTCTCGCTCTGCCACCCAGGCTGGAGTGCAGTGGCCGGATCTCAGCTCACTGCAAGCTCTGCCTCCCGGGTTTACGCCATTCTCCTGCCTCAGCCTCCCGAGTAGCTGGGACTACAGGCGCCCACCACCTCGCCTGGCTAGTTTTTTGTATTTTTCAGTAGAGACGGGGTTTCCCCGTGTTAGCTAGGATGGTCTCGATCTCCTGACCTCGTGATCTGACCGTCTTGGCCTCCCAAAGTGCTGGGATTACAGGCTTGAGCCACCGCGCCCGGCCCATCTTGGTTCTTTTTGCTTAGGATTGTCTTGGCAATGCAGGCTCTTTTTTGGTTCCATATGAACTTTAAAGTAATTTTTTTCCAATTCTGTGAAGAAAGTCATTGGTAGCTTGATGTGAATGGCATTGAATCTATAAATTACCTTGGGCAGTATGGCCATTTTCACAATATTGATTCTTCCTATCCATGAGCATGGAATGTTCTTCCATTTGTTTGTGTCCTCTTTTATTTTGTTAAGCAGTGGTTTGTACTTCTCCTTAAAGAGGTCATTCACGTACCTTCTAAGTTGGATTCTTAGGTATTTTATTCTCTTTGAAGCAATTGTGAATGGGAGTTCATTCATGATTTGGCTCTCTGTTTGTCTGTTATTGGTGTATAGGAATGCTTGTGATTTTTGCACATTGATTTTGTATCCTGAGACTTTGCTGAAGTTGCTTATCAGCTTAAGGATATTTTGGGCTGAGACTATGGGGTTTTCTAAATATATAATCATGTCATCTGCAAACACAGACAATTTGACTTCCTCTTTTCCTAATTTAATATCCTTTATTTCTTTCTCTTGCCTGATTGCCCTGGCCAGAACTTCCAACACTGTGTTGAATAGGAGTGGTGAGAGAGGTCATCACTGTCTTGTGCCAGTTTTCAAAGGGAATTTTTCCAGTTTTTGCCCATTCAGTATGATATTGGCTGTGGGTTTGTCATAAATAGCTCTTATTATTTTGAGATATGTCCCATCAATACCTAGTTTATTGAGAGTTTTTAGCATGAAGGGATATTGAATTTTGTCAACGGCATTTTCTGCATCTATTGAGATAATCATGTGGTTTTTGTCTTTGGTTCTGTTTGTATGATGAATTACTTTTACTGATTTGCATATGTTGAACCAGCCTTGGATCCTAGGGATGAAGCCAACTTGATTGTGGTGGATAAGCTTTTTGATGTGCTGCTGGATTCGATTTGCCAGTATTTTATTGAGGATTTTTGCATCAATGTTCATCAGGGATAGTGATCTAAAGTTCTCTTTTTTTGGTTGTGTCTCTGCCAGGCTTTGGTATCAGGATGATGTTGGCCTCATAAAATGAATTAGGGAGGATTCCCTCTTTTCTATTGATTTGGAATGGTTTCAGAAGGAATGGTACCAGCTCCTCTTTGTACCTGTTGTAGAATTCAGCTGTGAATCCATCTGGTCCTGGACTTTTTTTGGTTGGTAGGCTATTAATTATTGCCTCAATTTCAGAACCTGTTATTGATCTATTCAGGGATTCAACTTCTTCCTGGTTTAGTTTTCAGAGGGTGTATGTGCCCAGGAATTTATCCACTTCTTCTAGGTTTTCTAGTTTATTTGCATAGAGGTGTTTATAGTATTCTCTGACGGTAGTTTGTATTGCTGTGGGATTGGTGCTGATATCCCCTTTATCATTTTTTATTGTGTCTATTTGATTCTTCTCTCTTTTCTTCTGTGTTAGTCTTGCTAGTGGTCTATCAATTTTGTTGACCTTTTCAGAAAACCAACTCCTGGATTCATTGATTTTTTTGGAGGGATTTTTGTGTCTCTATCTCCTTCAGTTCTGCTCTGATCTTAGTAATTTCTTGCCTTCTGCTAGCTTTTGAATGTGTTTGCTCTTTCTTCTCTAGTTCTTTTAATTATGATGTTAAGGTGTCAATTTTAGATTTTTCCTGCTTTCTCTTGTTGGCATTTAGTGCTATAAATTTCCTCTACACACTGGTTTAAATGTGTCCCAGAGATTCTCGTATGTTGTGTCTTTGTTCTCATTGGTTTCAAATAACATCTTTATTTCTGCCTTTATTTTGTTATCTACCCAGTAGTCATTCAGGAGCAGGTTGCTCAGTTTCCATGTAGTTGAGTGGTTTTGAGTGAGTTACTTAATCCTGACTTCTAGTTTGATTGCATTATGGTCTGAGAGACAGTCTGTTATAATTTCTGTTCTTTTACATTTGCTGAGGAGTGCTTTACTTCCAACTATGTGGTCAATTTTGGAATAAGTGCAATGTGGTACTGAGAAGAATGTATATTCTGTTGATTTGGGGTGGAGAGTTCTGTAGATGTCTATTAGGTTCTCTTGGTGCAGAGCTGAGTTCAATTCCTGGATATCCTCGTTAACCTTCTGTCTCATGGATCTGTCTAATGTTGACAGTGGGGTGTTATAGTCTCCCATTATTATTGTGTGGGAGTCTAAGTCTCTTTTTAGGTCTCTAAGGACTTGCTTTATGAATCTGTGTGCTCTGTATTGGGTGCATATATATTTAGGATAGTTAGCTCTTCCTGTTGAATTGATCACTTTACCATTATGTAATGGCCTTCTTTGTCTCTTTTGATCTTTGTTGGTTTAAAGTCTGTTTTATCAGAGACTAGAATTGCTAACCCCTGCTTTTCTTTTGCTTTCCATTTGCTTGGTAGATCTTCCTCCATTCTTTTATTTAGAGCCTATGTGTGTCTCTGCACGTGAGATGGGTCGCCTGAATACAGCACACTGATGGGTCTTCACTCTTTATCCAATTTGCAAGTCTGTGTCTTTTAATTGGAGGATTTAGCCCATTTACATTTAAGTTTAATATGGTTATGTGTGAATTTTATCCTGTCATTATGATATTAGCTGGTTATTTTGCTTGTTAGTTGTTGCAGTTTCTTCCTAGCATCAATGGTCTTTACAATTTGTCATGTTTTTGCAGTGGCTGGCACTTGTTGTTCCTTTCCATGTTTAGTGTTTCCTTCAGGAGCTCTTGTAGGGCAGGCCTGGTGGTGACAAAATCTCTCAGCATTTGCTTGTCAGTAAAGGATTTTATTTCTCCTTTACTTATGAAGCTTAGTTTGACTGGATATCAAATTCTGGGTTGAAAATTATTTTCTTTAGGAATGTTGGCTCCCACTCTTTTCTGGCTTATAGGGTTTCTGCCGAGATATCTGCTCTTAGTCTAATGGGCTTCCCTTTGTAGGTAACCCGATCTTTCTCTCTGGCTGCCCTTAACATTTTTCCCTTCATTTCAACTTTGGGGAATCTGACAATTATTTGTCTTGGAGTTGCTCTTCTCGAGGAGTGTCTTTGTGGCGTTCTCTGTATTTCCTGAATTTGAATGTTGGCCTGCCTTGCTAGGTTGGGGAAGTTCTCCTGGATAATATCCTACAGAGTGTTTTCCAATTTGGTTCATTCTCCCCATCACTTTCAAGTACAGCATTCAGTCGTAGATTTGGTCTTTTCACATAGTCCCATATTTCTTGGAGGCTTTGTTTATTTCTTTTTATTCTTTTTTCTCTAAACTTCTCTTCTCACTTCATTTCATTCATTTGCTCTTCAATCACTGATACCCTTTCTTCCACTTGACCAAATCGGCTACTGAAGCTTGTGCATTTGTCACATAGTTCTCGTGCCATGGTTCTCAGCTCCATCAGGTAATTTAAGGTCTTCTTTGTGCTGTTTATTCTAGTTAGCCATTCATCTAATCTTTTTTAAGGTTTTTAGCTTCTTTCTGATGGGTTCAAACATCCTCCTTTAGCTCAGAGAAATTTGTTATTACCAATCATCTGAAGCCTTCTTCTCTCAACTCGTCAAAGTCTTTCTCTGTTCAGCTTTGCTCTGTTGCTGGTGAGGAGCTGTGTTCATTTGGAGGAGAAGAGGCACCCTGACTTTTAGAATTTTCAGCTTTTCTGCTCTGGTTTCTCCCCATCTTTGTGGTTTTATCTACTTTTGATCTTTGGTGATGGTGATGTACAGATGGGGTTTTGTTGTGGATGTCCTTTCTGTGTGTTAGTTTTCCTTCTAACATTCAGGACCCTCAGCTGCAGGTCTTTTGGAGTTTGCTGGAGGTCCACTCCAGACCCTGTTTGCCTGGGTATCACCAGCGGAGGCTGCAGAACAGCAGATATTGCAGAATGGCAGATGTTGCTGCCTGATCCTTCCTCTGAAAACTTCATCTCAGAGGGGCACTCGGATGTATGAGGTGTCAGTCGGCCCCTACTGGGAGGTGTCTCCCAGTTAGGTTACACGGGGGGTCAGGAACCCACTTGAGGAGGCAGCCTGTCCATTCTTAGATCTCAAACTCTGTGCTGGGAGAACCACTACTCTCTTCAAAGCTGTCAGACAGGGACGTTTAAGGCTGCACAAGTTTCTGCTGCTTTTTTTTTCAGCTATGCCCTGCCCCCAGAGGTGGAGTCTACAGAGGCAGGAAGGCCTCCTTGAGCTGCGGTGGGCTCCACCCAGTTCGAGCTTCCCAGCTGCTTTGTTTACCTACTCAAGCCTCAGCAATGGTGGATGCCCCTCCTGCAGCCTTGCTGCTGCCTTGCAGTTCGATCTCAGACTGACGTGCTAGCAGTGAGTGAGGCTCCGTGGGTGTGGGACCCTCTGAGCCAGGTGCGGGATATAATCTCCTGGTGTGCCATTTGCAAAGACCATTGGAAAAGTGCAATATTAGGGTAGGATTGTCCCGAATTTCCAGGTACCATCTGTCATGGCTTCCCTTGGCTAAGAAAAGGAATTCCCTGATCCCTTGCACTTCCCAGGTGAGGTGATGCCCCACCCTGCTTCGGCTCATGCTCCATGGGCTGCACCCACTGTCTGACAAGCCCCAGTGAGATGAACCTGGTACCTCAGCTGGAAATGCAGAAATCACCCATCTTCTGCATCACTCATGCTGGGAGCTGTGGACTGGAGCTCTTCCTATTCAGCCCTCTTGGAACCTCCAATTTAGGATTATTCTATTTGAAAAGCTTCATTTTATGATCTACATGTATCTCATCAATCATGTTGTTAGCCACAAATGTGCACAATAAAATTTGTTTGAAAAAGGAAAAGCTCTGCATAGTCATCTGCAGTGACTAGAATGGCAGCATGAAATCAGACCTATCTGCCTTCCTCAGTGCGTCAATATTATCAGATGGTACATGAATCTACATGCAGCCTAACATACGCTCACACTGCCCTCCCCTCTTTTGCAAATATTATGTATGTCTTCAAATAAGAGATGCCCTTCTCCTTCCAGGAATAGTAAGATTTTGGTTTTTAATCGTTGTTTTCCAAGTAAAGCCAAGGCACACCTGAACAGGTGTTCTCTCCACGAATTACTTAATTAAAACAGCTCCCTGAAGGCCTTTGTAATACCAGAGGAAGAGAGCGAAGCACAGAGATTTAATTTGGAGTAATTCCTTTATTAAAATGGGAGGAAATACAATCTGGCCTACATAAGGGACTGCATAAAAATCCATTAGTGAAGAATGATGCCTTTTAATAGAGCAGTGTTTCCAGAGTGTGATGTGAAGACCATCTACCTTAGAAAAGTTTTGGAACTTGTGAAAAATTTAGGTTCATTGCATGACCTCAGATGTAATGAACTCTGTGAAGGTGAAGCCTGGGGGCTGCATTTTAACACCCATCTCAGAACATTTCTATGTACCAATACAGGGCTTAGGGATATTCTGGGAAAGTCTGAATGTGATATTGTCATGTTAAAACTCTGTGTGTCAGAACATAGTGTCTCTACAACTAAATAGTTAGGTCCATGAAGATAGGGATCAAGCGAATTTGATCTGGTATCCTAGGGCCCAGCACAATCCTTGTCACATTGGTTTCCAGTAATTAGTTAAAATAATCAGTGAATGAATCAGGTACCATAAGGCCAACTCAATTTTCAGCACACAAGATCCCCTCTAAACTTGATAATGTCTTGGTAAAAAGTGAGAGGTCAGGGTTCCTTAAGAAGGAAAAATTGGGTCCTTGGAATATTTCAGATAGACAGGAACTCTGCAAGTTTTTGTTGTTGTTTTATTTTTTAGACAGGATATCTGTGGCCCTGTCTGAAGTAGTGGCATGATTATGGCTCACTGCAGCCTCAGCCTCCTGGGCTTAAGCGATCCTCCTGCCTCAGTTTCCTGAGTAGCTGGAACAACAGGCATGCACTACCATATGCAGCTAATTTTTAAAGTTTTTGTAGACAGGGCCTTACTCTGTTTCCAAGGCTGGTCTTGAACTCCTGGGTTCCAGTGACCCTCCCACCTTGGTCTCCCAAAGTGTTGGGATTACAGCTGTAAGCCACCACACCTGGCCAACCTCTTTCATTTACAAGGAGGATTTCCTCAATTATTCTTAGAAGTGTTCAAATGGTAGGGGTGAATATCTTGGTCAGAAAGAAAAGGTTGGGATTTGGAGTTAAATCTGATTCTCAATCTCTTCCTTTGTTGGTGCTGGTGAAAAAGGGTTCTTAGAAGTTACCTGGTCCACATCCTGTGATCCTTCTCATCCCTGCTTTGATGCCTACCAGGTTCAGGGTGAGGGAGTGTTTTGTTTAGATCCCTGATGCCTCTTTCAGATCTGTGATCTAGCCATTCTCTTCTTCATGTCTTCAGTGGAAAGAGAGGCAGAGGACCTACTTTTTGAGTAAAATCATATCTGAGAAGACTCTGTTTTCATTTCTGCCCCCTGACTCATTCTAATCCCATGCCTTTTTGTACCTAAAATTTTGGAAGTGGTACTCAATTTCTACTCTTAGAAATATAGTAGATTAGAATATTCTCAGAACTGAAGTTAAACATAATAAAAATTAACTTTTAATTCAAAAGAGAATAATGTACTTTTAGAGAGTAATGAGCCAATAGGCAATGCTGAGGCTCTGAAGGATTTAGCATGGGTATACTGCAACTGAAGACAGTTTGTGGCTTATTCTCCAGAAGCGTGCAGTCCATTCATTGCTTTCTTGCGCACTTCTTAGTGGATGCCAAAATAATATTTATTCATACCAAGCCTTTGCTATGCACCAGGAAATGTTATAGGTGCTGGGTATTGGTCTTGATGTCCTCAAGATACCCGAAATATGTGGTCTGAGGACTGAGAGCATCCCTACTACCTAGGGGCTTGTTAGAAATACAAACTTTCTTGTCCTATTCCATACCTATTTCAGCAGATACTCTGGGGGCTGGGCCCATCAATCTTTATTTTAACAAGCCTTTCAGGTGAGCATGGTTTATCTCCAAGGTGGAAAACCACTGATTTAAAAGAACCTTTGGGCCGGGCGCGGTGGCTCATGCCTGTAATCCCAGCACTTTGGGAGGCCGAGACGGGCGGATCACGAGGTCAGGAGATCGAGACCATCCTGGCTAACATGGTGAAACCCCATCTCTACTAAAAAAGAATACAAAAAACTAGCCGGGCAAGGTGGCAGGCACCTGTAGTCCCAGCTACTCGGGAGGCTGAGGCAGGAGAATGGCGTGAACCTGGGGGGCAGAGCTTGCAATGAGCCGAGATTGGAGATTGCGGCCACTGCACTCCAGCCTGGGTGACAGAGTGAGACTCCGTCTCAAAAAAAAAAAAAAAAAAAAAAAAAAACCTTTGTAGAAGAAGTATCTGCTCCTTAAAAGTAGTAACCTACTGCCTTTTTGTCTCCACTTCAAATGGGATGTTCTTTGGCATGTATGTTATTATATTGGGATATATATATATATATATATATATATATATATACACACACACACACACACACACATATATATATATATATATAGTAACTGCCTTTTTGTCTCCACTTCAAATGGGATGTTCTTTGGTGTGTATATTATTATAATCATGCATCTTTTAAAATTAAACTATGTTAAATCCCAGGCAAGATTTTGAGAAAAGCAAACAGCTGGAAGCCTATTAGGTCCCCAACATGCACTGTATCATTTAACCTAACAAGCTGGAATGTTATCCTCATTTTACAGTAGAGGAGAGTGAGGCTCATAGAATATAAAAAACCTAATGTGAGATAATACAGCTGATAAGGGGCAGACGTGAGGTTTAATTCAAGATCTCAGAGGCATTAATGCCTGCATTCTTCCCCATTCTTCTGCAGATTCTTCAGGTCCTGACTTTTGTTTTACTGGGCTGTATGAGGCCTTTTCTAAGTGAGTTTTAAGGGGGAAGCTACATTGTTTGCACATCTTCTTGCATCATTAATAGCATCATCTTTGGACTCACAGAACCTTGAGACACGAGCAGTTTCCTGAATATACCACACAGAGCTGGCTTGGAAAGGCTCACTGGAACTTACAGGCTGAGAGAAGCCTGATTATCATGGGATCGTCCCTCCTAACATCTACCAAGCAGTTCCTAAAAACCATGTGTTTTCTTTATTCTGTTTCAATAGCCACAATATGTCATATTTCGTGGGCTAGAGGAAACCAGAGTAAGCCCAGTGAAAGAAATTCATTGGGAATAAGTGGAAATTTGTACTGAAGGCAGAACTGTGCTTTCTTCGAAACCAGAGTTATGGGGGGAACTCATGCTCAGTTGGCCTTGAGCAAAGTAGGCAACATCACTCATTCATTTATTCATTCACCCTCCATGTCTATTTTGAATCCACAGTCACATGAATCTAAACACACAACAGGCGATTTGAAATAGCAAGACTAGTGCTGTGATAAGCAAAGGCAAGATGCCGTGAAAACTCAAGAGGGCAATTTGCCAAGGCCTAAGAGCTGAGAAAAACTTTCTGAATGAAGCATGTGGTATCCAGGCTGGTACCTGAGGATGTTAAAGTCACTGCCAGCTGGAGAGTGGGCAAGGAGAGGCCTGTGGGAAGAGAAGAGAGGTTTCTCAGCAGAAGGAGCAGCATGTAGAGAATAGACTGCAGATAGTCAGGTGATCTAGGTCTTGTAACTGTGCCCCACCTACCTCTGCTTTTGGGGGAATTCAAACCAAGATGGAGATGGAATATGAACTTTAGTTCAGGCATTCAAAGTCTTGGCTTTCTTATTATTTTTGTTTATCACCATCATCATTATTGGCACAATATTAATTTTATTATTAATATTGCTAATAGGATTGCGGGCTATATTAATGTAACTATGTGCTCAGAATAAGAAAGGAGAGTCCTATTTCTCTCTTCTCAGATTAAATGCATCTGGGGTTCACTTCTGATGGTCCCACTTAAGGGGGATAAACTGCAGTGTTTTCAGAGATAGAAAATGGAAAACATCCCACATGAGGAATATCTAAAAGAACTGTTCTTCTTCCTTTAGGAGAGACAGACGAGATGCCTTTGAATTGTTAAATGCTATTATGGAGAGAGGGCTTTCCTGACATTCAACTGAAGCCTGTCTCACATGAAACTCTCATAATACTCTTTAAACCATAAGCTTCCTTGGGGCAAGGACCAAGTTGTCCTACTTCTGCTTCCTAGTGCCTAGCACAGTGCCAGGTACACAATAAGGGCTCAATCAATTTTTATTGAATGAATAACTGAGACAGAGTACCATATTAAATACGATCTCTGCTAGGTTTTTCTAAGCTTTGTATTATTTCCACCAATTCTGAAGGCCAGAGTCTGTTTGCACTCCCTCTCAACCAGTAATCTATGCCTGTTTGAAAGCTCCAAAGTACACCACATCATTGTAGTTGGCTTCATGGTCTATCTGTAGATAAATCCTTTTAGAAAACTTTACTTGTAGATAAGATGCAGCATTTAATGGTTCAGTAGATCAGCTTGGAGAGTTTACTTTTCACAATATGGTTTATGCATCATAAACCAAAATATACAATTGGAATCAATGATGAGAAAGTGGCACTATATTTTTCAGATCCAAAGGCCTGGGAACTGAACCCTATGCCTAATCTACTGCCAAGCACCCTGAGAATGCACAGGAGGAAAATAAATACGAATGAAAATTTTAATCATAGAGCTGACAGTTCCAAATACCCCAAGTAGTTTTTTGAACTCCTCGAACATCAGATCATCTCTCTAAAGGGACACTGGAGACTATTTGGTCTAATATCTTTTATATTGTATGTGGGGCAACCTGGGCTCCCAAAAGTAAAGTGACTTTCAGTCTTCCAGATTAAAGCATCCTATAAGTGGCAGAGCAAGTCTCCTTACTCAAAGACCTGCTTTGGAGCCTTTCTTCTACTCTTTCTTCTTCCTCAGTGTTCAGTTAAGTATTCTTCCTCTAAAAATCAAAGATGAGCTATAACATTAAGCAATCTTTCTTCAATTCCTCCCACCTAGAAGCATGTTCTCTGCAGTCACCTCTTTTTATATTCAGCCCATAGCAGACTTTCTTTGCCTGTTACTTCCCCTTTGGATTTTCTCTTTAGCCAAAATGGCCTATTTAAGTTGCAATGATCATTCATATCTTGGAATTCTGACAACCTATAGAAAAATAACAGATGCAGGAAAATCAAGTAGAGGAGGGTAACGTGAAGATCTCAGCTTTCAAAGAATAAAGAAACAGCTTCACTGACTTCTTGTTCATATTTCTAAGATTAATGTATTTAAATACATAAAATACAAGCTCATCTCAAGCAGCTGTTCATTTATGAGGCTTTTGGCACCAGTTGCCTAGGCGTGACTTTTTGAAAATCGAATGATTGATATTCTCTTTAATCTTGACTTTTCATTTTTTTGTGTGTGGATGCTTGTTCCTAACTAGATCTTAAAGCAAGTTGCAGGCTAATAGATTTAAAGGGCACTAGAAAACTTCTCCACTCTAGATTATCTTTCCATTGGCCTATTAAACAGTCTAGAGTTAGACACAGAATCTTTTCATAAAGGCGTTGTGTCTCCAGGGGTCTCCACGAAATAGGACTAGCACATCTAAGGTACAATGGGCCATTAGCTATTGGATCATGGGTTAGTTTATCAGGAAACCAATTTTTACCCTGAAAACCTGAAAGGATAATTTCTTACATAAATGAGAAGTAAACAGGTAAGTTTTGACACATGGACATTTGCAATATATGTCATGTCTAGAGGGAAAGAAGTAGGCAGAATGAGGAGATTTGGGTGGGAAGAGTAAGTAATAAAAGAGTAGCAATGAGGGTACTTAATTAAAACATATTTCTTCCTCATTTTTCACATGCAAAGAATTGATAGGGAAATAAAATCCTGTCTCTTTGAGAATCCAACTTTACTGATCTATTTTCTTTTTTATCAAACACTTTGTGGACGCTTATTATACACACACTTAGTGGGCAAGGTGAGGGAAGAATACAAAGAGAGGTGCAATGTTTGGTCTCAATCTTGTTTGAATTCATAATATAGAAATGGAGGAAACACTTAACTAAAGGATGCAAAATTGGGCAGAGTTAAATATGAGGGCAGGAAGAAGGATGTTAAGAATGAGGGGAGAAAGGAGAATAATTGATAAATTATCATAGTGTCAGCTTTCTGTTTGTGAGGCATCTCGGTGTTGCCTCTGTGATTCTACTTTCATTTGGGTAGAAAGATATGCTTCCTTTAGAGAAAATGTAAAGTTTGAATTGAACACAAACAGATATTTGTCTCAGTTATGCTAAAAGATGTTTTTCTTAAATGTGAAACCATCCTCAACTCACCTTCTCTATACTACCCCATCAGTGACTCCCTTTAGCGGATACTCTGGAAGAAGATTTGCTATCATTTCCTAGTTTCTTAGGTGAATGCTCTTTCATTAGATTTCATCCTTTTAGTAGGAAGGGAAACTAATGCTTTTCTGTATTAGCCCCAAATGCAAACAACACAACTAAATTTACTATAACCAGATTCCAGAATTCAGATTTTTAACCATTTACTACATTTTCTCCCAAAAAAAGCTTCAGATGGAAACATCTAATTCTAGAAGTTCTCACCTTAATTTTAATGAATCACAACATCTGCTGAGAAAACTTTATCCATCAATTCTTGTCTCAACCTACTGATTTAGCTTTCTTTTATCAATTTGAGTCCTTGGCCAGATTATGCAAGTCTGGAGGTGGTGTTAGGTTGCAAGGTGTCTTTTATCTTAGCTCTCTGTAAGAGATCTCATCCTGCTTCGAGGTTTTCTGGAAAAGTCTGTTTTTTAAAAAAAGTACTTGCTTATTTCAAATTAGGACAATGTAGGGCAGGACATAAGTGCTGTCTCCATAGATTAATCCTTAGTGGATCTCTTGTTTTCTTTCAGGTTGTCTTTTGCTCTCCCAACTCACTCTTCACTTGGGTGTTTCCTCCCCCCTCCCCCAAATCTATTTAAGAAATTGACATGGGCTTTCTGGTCGTTAGGCTCAGGGTTTCTAGAGTCTAGTTTACTATCTCATAGGTAATCCCAGATCACACTGGAGATGAACACACTGATTGCTATTACATTCATTAGTGGAAAAATGACATTTCAGTTTAGGAGATCTTTAACTTCTCTTTAAGGACAGTAGATGAAAGGGGCTGCCCCATGGGTTAAAAGTGCTATTATGCTTTATAAAAGATGAAGAATGGGCTGGGTGCGGTGGCTCACACCTGTAATCCCAGCACTTTGGGAGGCCGAGGTGGGCAGATCACGAGTCAGGAGTTTGAGACCAGACTGGCCAACATGGTGAAACCCCATCTGTATTAAAAATACAAAAATTAGCCAGGCGGGGTGGCGCATGCCTGTAATCCCAGCTACTAAGGAGGCTGAGGCAGGAGAATCGCTTGAACCCAGGAGGCGGAGGTTGCAGTGAACAGAGATCACGCCACTGCATTCCAGTTTGGGCGACAAAGCGAGACTCTGTCTCACAAAAAAAAAAAAAAAAAAAAAAAAAAAAAAAAAAAAAGAGGAATGAAGTCATATCTTGCTACATTGCCATGGAAGAGCTTGTTCCTCATATTTGCTTTTCAGTAGAATCTTGTGTTTTATTTGAATGTGATTCAATTATGGTGTTTGAATATTAATATTTTATTCCCAAATCTACTGACAAACCACAAATCATACTAGTAAATATCCATAGATCATGTTCTTTTGTTTCCTAGAGAAGTATAAAGAGTAGAGAAAACTCTATAGGGTCAGAGCTGGGGATGTGGCAGAGGATAAGACTGAATATCTGCAGAGTTAAGCCAGCAATAAATTTGGGTTTATATTTGTGAAGCTTGGTCACAAAATAACCTCAAGAACTTTCAGAGATAAATAATGCTGGGAAAGGATGAAACCAAACTTTCTGGCCCCAATTCAAGCACAAACAAACTGAGGTGCTGGACTACTGATAGCAAATGGTGCCTCACATAATAGCTAGCATTTTGTAAAAGGCTTTAGAATTTACCAATCATTTGCACATCTATTGTTTTTACCTGGTCCTGTGAGATGGCTGAACCATTATCCCCAATTCCAAGACAGGAGAATATTTAAAAAAACAAAATTTAATGACTTACTTATACATACAAAGCTAATAACTCAAAGAATGGGGCCTGAATCCATGTCCATTGACTTCTAGTGCAGAATCCTTTCAGGTACATCTAATCACTCAGGTTTCAGTTTAGGATATTGCTTTGTCTGGTAGACTTTTTTTTTTCCCCACCTAAGTCGGTATTAGGTACATATCTCTGTGCTCCAAAAAGTACTGTATAATATGCCCTATTTTATATATATATATATATGTGTGTGTGTGTGTGTGTGTGTGTGTGTGTGTGTGTGTGTGTGTATAGAGAGAGAGCCTAGTTTGCACTGCATTGTAATGATCTATTTCCTTGACTTTATTTTCCACTGGACTGGGATCTCCATGAGATGAGTGCCTAGTTTACCATGGTAACAAAAACACATTGGACCTGGAACATGGTAGATGTTCTTCTGTAACTATTTGCTGAAGTGAACTGAATCCCAACACTTATTTTGTCAAAGTTAGGAGGACAGCAAGAGGTCTGCCATTTAGACTGAGAAGATCCAAGTTTGAGTAAGATGGATGTTCTCAAAAATGTCAAGTCTCTGGTGCTGCCATCTTGAAAAAATCTCATTATAGATGCCTCAGGGGGGACTCAAAAGTTCTTCCTAACACACACCATAGTTCTTCTTTGGGAATTGACCCTGTTTATATCTCAGTTAAAAGATGTTTCTACCCAACGGCTAATTGAAACTGATAAAGAAATGAGGGATCCCAAATGTCTTTTAACACACAAAACCTTTCCCTGTTGCTCCCTCACCATTGTCCACAACCCTGAAGAAGAGGGGGTGCATGTACTTCATTCACTGGAGAAGCTGTATCTTTTCCCCAAAACAGCAATCCTCTGCCCTTTAGGTACTTGTGGTGATAGGATTGCCAGAAATGCCAGATGATGTCTCATCATCCCTGATAGAAAAGGAACAAACGCTAAGTAGAGAAAAACAATACAAATGTCCATTTAAAAGCCATAACCTAGGTGATCCAAAATTGGAAGTGGGATATAGGACCTCACTCCCCTTTGAAATTTGTAAATTCTACTCCATTTCTGTAAGATTTTCCAATGCGACCAGCACAGCTAGATTTGGCTGCACTCCCAGGTGCAATGCAGAGTCCATCTGTTTGATCCCTCTGTCTGGGATGGGTTTGGAAAATGAGTTGTGTGCATGGGACAATTTCCAGATAAATGTGGATTTTCTAAAGATATTAAAAATGTGGTTATGAGTCCTGAATTTAATGAGATCTAGGAGCTAGTGATTCCCACTGTGGGTTCTTCCCCTGAATTTTTTAGTCATACACAGCATTCCTTCACTCCCTTCTTTTTTTTCCTGTCTGTAAGTTTTCACTGAGTTCCCTCTACATGTCAGGTACTGTTCTAAGAGCTCAGACTGTGGTAAGGAACAAGCGACATTATGCACCTTAAATTTTAGTTGTAGGGATAGTAATAAACCAGTAAACAAACACCACAAATACAGATAGTGATACATATTAAGAAAAGATAGATAAAACCGTAATATGATAGTGACTAGGAAACAGAAGACTACTTTCTGTTGAGTGTACAGGAATAACTTATGTATGGGAGAAACATGTGAATTGAGACCTCGACAAGAAAACAATTGCCATATTACAGTCTGGGAGATAGAAGGAAAGGGAGAGTTTTCCAGGCAGATGAAAATTCTGAGATAAATGTCCCCAGTGAGCCAGATTTCTTTGTGGAATAAAAAGAAGCAGGCGTCTTCGAGCAAGATGCACAATGGTGAAGTGAACAGTACAGATAGGAAGTGGAGGAGGAAATAGGACAGCAGATCATGGAGAGATTTTGGAGGCCATGGAGAATAAGACTTCGAAGTATCATCTTATTTCACACACACAACTGATGATATAGGTGCTATTTATATCTCTATACGTAGAAGGGAAAAGTGAAACTTAGAGAGGTGAAATAGCATAGCCCATGTCACCTTGCTGTCAAGTGGCAGAATATAGGTTTGAAACCAGGCAGCTTGGCTGCAGAGCTTGCCTTACTAATTCCAACAGAAATCCAGACATTACCAGCAGCGTCTTAGAGTCATAACCTTCCATCTACCACTCAGTTGATCCATGTTCCCATCCCCAACACAGAACACTGGGTACCAGCACGGATGTGGGAGTTAGAGCCAAATAAGCTCAGCAGAAAAGATCAACTCTGCCTTGACTGCTGTGTAATCTGGGAAATTCATCTAATTTCTATGCCTTCAGTTTTCTCATCTGCAAAATAAAAGTAATAATAGTACTTTCCTCCCACGTCTTAAAGTATTGTGAGAATAAAGTGAGATCATACCTACCCATGGTAAGTGCTCAGTGAGTTCTTAACTACTAACCAAACCAAATCAAACACCCACCATAAATACTCATTTACCACAAACCATCTGTCCTTCCTTTGCTCTTTCTCAATGTTATCTGGGTTGTAGACCACTACTACTATCATCTAGACCTCCTGAGTCATCTGGAGATGGATCCAGAAAGTTGCATTTTAACACACTACTCTGCTGATTCTGATGCAAACCAGAGTTTAAGTTCCCAGATTAATAGACCATAAGCCAAGAAACAGGATCTCTCTACATCTCAGTGTCAGCCTTGGAAATTGCAACTATGTTTGCAAATACATACAGTGTTAATGTTAAATGGGCTCTTGGGTCTCTTGCATGGCATTTTGATGGTATTGCAGCTAGAGTTTTGGTAACTCATTAATCCTGACCTGCTATTGCATATCTTCCATGTTTCCTTGCTCTCACAATATGTCTGTCTGCATTAAATCCAAGGAATAATAGCCAAATGGTATTTCAAGTACAATGTATAATAATTCTCAGTGCACAATTATGGTAAAGCCTAGTTTGATGCACCTCTTTAGGCTCAAGTATTACTATTTAATTCAAATGTTGACATCTCAGCTTGGGTCTTCAATGGGAATTTTAAATTTAATACACAAAACTAAATTCATTATCTTTCCTCCAAATCTGCTCCTTCAATATACTAACCGATAACCTTTCCCATTTAGGAAAAAGCATATCTATCCTTCTAGCTGCTAAAACTAAAAACTTAAAGGAATCAGTTTCTTTTCTATTTTTTTCATGACCCATATCAGCAAAATATGTTGGTTTTGTTTTTGAAACATTTCCAAGATATGACTTCTCAATACCCCTGATGCCACCACCCTGGACTGAACCATCATCATCTCTTGCCTAAGTTATTGCAAGAGCCACCTAATTGGTTTCTTTGTTTCTGCCCTTACAGTCCAAAAGTTCATTTTTAACAGAGCATCCAGAGAATTCTTTGCGAACATAAGTCCAATCAGATTATCTGTGGTAGACTGAACAATGGCCATTGAAATATGTCCATGTCCTAATCCCTGGAACCTATGAATTTTACCTTGTATTTTAAAAGAGACTTTGTAGAAATAAGTAAGTTAAGAATTAATTTTGTGTGTGTGTGTGTGTGTGTGTGACAAGGTCTTGCTCTGTCACCTATGCTGGAGTGCAGTGGCATGATCATAGCTCACTGTGACCTCCAACTCCTGGGTGCAAGGGATCCTCCACTTGAGTCGCTGGGACTGCGGGCACACCCTAGTTAATTTTTATATTTTTATATTTTTTTGTAGATTCAAGGTCTCTCTGTGTTGCCTAGGCTGGTCTTAAACTCCTGGCCTCAAGTAATGCTCCTGCCTTGGCCTCCCAAAGTGATGGGATTACAGTGCTGAGCCACTGTACCCAGCCAGCAAGTTAAGAATCTTGAGATGGGGTGATTGGCCCAGATTATCTGTGCAGATCTGATGTAATCACAAAAGTGTTAATGTAATCACAAAAGTGTTAATAAGAGGGACGCTGGAGGAGTCAGAGGAAAACGTATCGGGATGAAGGCAGAGATTGGAGTGATGCACTTTGAAGATGGAAGCAGGGGCAAAAAGCAAAGGAATATGGGTAGTCACCAAACCCTGAAGAAGGCAAGGAAACAGATTCTCTTCTTATAGTCTCTGGAAAAAAACAGGCTTGTTTACACCTTGATCTCAGCCCAGTGAAGCTGATTTTGGACTTCTGACTTTTAGAACTGTAACAGAATCGATGTGTGGTATTTTAAACTGCTAACCATGTGGTCATTTGTGACAAATTTGAAATAGCATCAATAGGAAACTTAGACAACCTGAATTGTCTTTGTTTATTCCCTCTTGCCCTGAGTAAAACCCAAAGCCATCATAGTGACCCAGAAGTCCCATGCAATTTGCTGCCCTTTGTCCACCTGGTAACTCTGATGTCCCATCCTGTCACTTTTCCCTTGCTCACTCTGTCCAGGCAGCTCAGCCTCGTTACTGCTCACAGACACACAGAAATGCCTCCTTCTGTCCCTTGTCCCCAAATAGTCACAAGACCAGATCCTGGCTTCTTCAGGTATGATTCGACTGTCATTTTCTCAGTGAGGGCTTTCTTGACCATATGACTTGAAATGAGAACACATCTCCCCTCCTTCCATGAATTCCCTGGTCCACTTGCCTGCCTAATTTTGTTCCAAAGCACTTACCACCATTTGATGAACTCTAGGTTTTACTTAGTTATTGACTAGAATTTTATATATATATATATATATATATATATATATATATATATATAGAGAGAGAGAGAGAGAGAGAGAGAGAGAGAGAGAATTATATATATATAGTATATACACACACACACATACACACACATACATATGTATACATATATGTGTATGTATATAGTTGAATGGATGTATACCACCTACAATGATGTCTACGCATAGTGGGTGCTCAAAATATTTTTGTTAGAAGGAATTGAAAGTGAATGAGACACTAACCCATTGCCACATCCAGAGTGATTTAGCATGCAGGCAGAGTGATGGCAGGGCTCCAGGCAAAACCCTGACTCAGCTAGGTGAGTGTTTCTTGAAGTTTCAGAATAAGAGAGGCAGCTGACAAGTTCTGCCAAGGGCAAGTCCTGATTTGACTTACTGACCAAGCTGTGTGTAGTGTAGGCACGTAGAGAACAGCCGAAGATGAATTAAGGCCTTTTAATGCAGTGGCCTTACCCATTAATATTCATGTTGCAATTAATTCTTGATCTCTGACCAATTATGCTAGCAGTTTTCCCCTCTCTCTTTGAATGGAGACCTGGGAAGGGGATGGATAAAAAGAGGTTAAAATGCCTTTCCCCTATGCAGAGTTATGTCTGTATGTTTGTTTGTTTTCAGAGTCAGAGTCTTGCTCTGTTGCCCAGGTTGTAGTGCAGTGGTGTGATCATAACTCATTGTAACCTCGAGCTCCTGGACTCTCCAGCATAGCTAGAACTACAGGCATGTGCCATCATGCCAAGCTCATTAAAAACAAAATAATTTGGAGACAGAGTCTTGCTATGTTGCCCAGGGTGGTCTCGATTTCCTGACCTCAAGCCATCCTCCTGCATCACTTGTATTATAGGCATGAGTCACTGCGCCCAGCCCTAGAGTTGTTTTTAAACTCTCCAGAAAGTCTCAAGAAAGTGAGTCCACATATTTCGAGACTTTCTCTCAGTGGCAGATGACAATTCATAAGCAAAATTTGGCTTTCTTTTCAGCATAAGGATCTGTTCCATGCAAATTAAAAGCTTCTCAGCAGTCACCCATTAGTGATGCCATGATCTAGTAAATTATACACACAAACACTGCACCACGCAAATGCAAGGGAAATTGACTCCTTTGGCACCCAAACCGCAGATAGGATTCAAAGAAAATGCCTGGCTTAGCAGCTGCAGGAATGGCAAATAGACTGTCTTTACCTGTCAGTTCTAAAGTAACTGCCTGAGGTTCTGAGGTCTCACATCTGGAAGCAATAGGAGAAAGTGGTGTTGTACACAATTAGCAATGCTGGCCTTGGGTTTAAGAAAGCCACATGTGTCTTCATCTCAGCTGCTTTGAGTTAGGGAGTTTTAGAGATTAAGAGAATAACTTTAGAAATTAAGATTAGCTAAACAAACTAATAAGAAGGCAAGGCATTGTGTATTTTATACACCTTCTTTTCCCTGGATTGTTACCTTGGCTGGTATCCTACTTTAGCAATGAACAAAGCAAGGAAGGAACAGGTGAAAGGATCTGGTTGAAGCTGCACAGTCATGTGAGAAACAACAAAAGTCCCCAGGTTGACAGCAACTTTGGTTTATCATTAAGCAACTGCGTGTGACACATCGAAGGACAGGCACTCACAGAACAGTGCTTTGAGGGTGTAGAATCTTCCATGGGTGAACAAAAACCTATTTTCTTCATTCTGATCTATTATTTCTCACAATGTGAACTATTTGTCAGAAAATTGGCTCTCTAACTATCAAATATATGATGGTTATTGATAAGACAAGAAGACACAACTGAAAGAAAAAAATCAGGCATCCAGAAAAGCGCTCCTCCCCTAATCCTCTCCATTATTGTAGAATAGATTGCTCAATCTGCCCTGCTCTTGAGATTGGCTTTGATTCAGCCTCCTTTGGAGACCTGCTAATCATGTCACAAATATGGGTTGGATGTGTAGCAGATGACGGTTTTTCAAAACACATGTTCAGTGAAGAGGGAGGTCGCAGCTTAAGTGAAATCAACATAGGTTCTTGGCCTGGCTCAGACAAAAGGACCTGGGAGGGAGAATCTCTCCAAGGTCATATAAATATACCTGGTAATAATCTTACACCTTCTCCTCAATGTGCAGGTCTTCAGAGGTCCCTTGCCATAGGGCACTTTGCCTGGTACTGCTGTGATCTGTTGGTGCTTTGGTCTGTTCTGGCATTCTCAAGTATGTTTATAAAATCCTCCTCCATCATCTCTCTGATCTGAAATTATTTTGTGGATAATCCTGGCACCCGGTCCCATACAATGTGCTCTTGGAACTGGAAAGTTTCTGGTAGTAGAATTTTTCCCTGCAGTGTTTACCCCTGATGGTGGGGATACCATTTGCCAGGTAACACTAGGTAGAACAGATGGCCTCCTTTTCTGCCTGGTTCCTGTTTCAATTCAGGTGCTCCTCCTCTGTTGTCATGTACGTCAAAAGCCACTCCTAAGCAATAATCTTTACTTACGTTTATTGTTCCTAACTCTGCTTTCCCCTTAAAAAAATTACATGTAATTTAAAAATTTTTCATGTATTTCTTTTACAGATTGAAAAGTTCACATAGTAAAATAAATTTGAAAACTGCACAGAAAATCAAGAAATAAAAAAGTCTATTTTCTCTCTACCTCTTCTACTGCGTCTCTTATGAAAGGTAAGCAACACGGATAAACTTTACTACATACCAAGGAGAAGTAAATCTCTACCTATTTCTATCTCTATCTCCATCTCTCTTTGTTGACCTTTCTGTATCCATCAACCCTTTGTATATTTCCTATAGTTGGGGTAACACTGTACATACTCTTCTACAACCAGCTTTTTATTTTTATTAATAATATGTCAAAGAGAGAGTGTCATATAATCCCATATATTCTTTTAACCCAGTCTTTAAAAAAAATTTTTTTTTTTGGTAGAGATGGGGGTCTCTCTGTTGCACAGGCTGGTCTCAAAATTCTGGCCTCAAGCAATCCTCCCCGCTCAGCCTCCCAAAGTGCTGAGATTATAGGTATGAGCCATCACACCTGACCTAACCCAGTCTTTTTTATTGACAATATATTTTGCCTGTTTGAATGCCACATGAATGTTTCAAAATGTGTTTCATTAGGTTATTTCCAGTAAGTATCATTACTTTTGCTCTTACATTGCTGTGATGAGCATCCATGTGTCTGGTGCACTTCTGCATAGACCTACTTTTTAAAACAAGACTTTGCCCCTTTCTTTATGACCTACAGTACTTTTCTGGCATCTTACCTCATTTTATTTTCATAGCATTAACCGTTATGTGAGATTACTGATTTATTTCTACTTATTTCCTATTCACTCCAAATGAGAATATTCAGTGTCACAAAAATAGACAATGTTGCCTTATTAACCTCTGTATTACCAGCACTTAGAACAGTACATGACATGTAGTGGATGCATAATAAATATCTGTTAATGTTTTTATAAAAATGAACCTCAACATATCTGGTGGAATGAATTTGGCTGAATGTAACCAAAAACTACAATGCAAACCAGCTAAGGCAAAAAGAAAATATATCTCCCAAATTACCTGAAGTCTAGAGTTATAGCCGGCTCTAGGCATTTTTGATTGGCTCCTTAATAGTGTCATCAAGGACCCAAATTCTTTCCACCTTTTTATTGTGTCAGCTTCAGAATTGGCTTTATTTTATGGAAGGTTGCAAACTCAATGATGGCTGTAGGATTTGCATGTCTCACCTCCAGATGTGATAATAACCAGAGAATAATGGCTCTCTCTTTCTGTGTTTCTTTTTTAGGAATAATGAATGTATTTGATAGAAGTCTCCAGAAGACTGTCTTCTAGCATTTTCTTAACTAAGTGAGACTTATGTAAGTGTTGGAGTCAATCATTTGCAAAAAACAGAATTACCTGTCCTGGCCTAGACTAATTACCTGGAGTAGAATCAATATTGTAGAGTCATCCATAACCCTCCACACCACTTGAGCTCTAGAGTCAAACTAACAGTCCTGGTACTCTGGAGTTCTAATACTGGCCATCAGCAAGTCATAGTTAGTTATACGGTATAAATGGGACTGAAAAATGGAGGTGAAGTGTTGGAACTATTGGAGTTTTAAGGAGCTGAACTCCTCTGTAATCATGTAAAACATTTTTGCTCACAGATATCAGAGGTTGTAACAAGGAAGACTTCAGGAACATTCTACGAGCATGCTGGTCACCTCAGGCCAGGACTGCACAAGTGGAAAACCAAGATCCTACTGGGTCTACCTCCCCAACATATCACAGAACCACATCATCTCCACTCTTACAAACATAGTTGGAACCCCTCTCATCTGCCTGAACCACTCCTGCCTGGTATCTCTGCCATCTCTCTTGCCTCCTGTCAGTTGTTTCTCCACATAGCAACCAAACAAACTTTTAAAAACAAAATCAGCATGGCATTCCCTGACTCAAATCCTCACATAGCTTTTAACCTGGATAAGAGTGAAATGTGCTCTTCCTACCCATATTCCCTCAAGTGCTCCACCACGAAGTGATAGACCATCACTCTTTCCCTTAGACACTGCGCCCCAACCCAGTGGGATGCTCTTCGTTTTCCTTGAAGATGCCAAGTGGTTACCATTTTAAGTTCTTTGTGCTGGACTTCCAGTTGTCACACAATTGCTTCCTTCAGATTATTCAGATGTCATCCCCAAAGTCACTACCTCCAGAGGTCTTCCTTAAGCACTATAGCTAATGTAAGTTTACCCCAACTCCCAGCAACTGTCTATCTCATGTTATATTTTAATTTTTTTCATAGTTTTATCACTCTATGATATCTTATATATTTACTTGTTTATTTTCAGTCTCTTCCAACCTGATGGTAAACCCTTTTAGGGTAGGGATTCTGTTTAGCACCTTACTCCCAGCACCTAGAACAATGCCTGACTTAATTCAGATTTGAGTGCTTAATTAATATTTGCTAACAACACTACCAAAGTCTGTTCTTTTAACCTCTTTTTGCATAAGAATTTCACATCGTATGTTGCATATTAAGGCCCAGAGACTTCACACTGGGCATGGTTAATTTGGAGAACAGAAAAGAGGGCAGTTACAGGCTTAAGACATTTTGTCAAATATGAAAAGTACCGTATTGTGGAAGAGTGACTCTAGGGTCAACAGGACCAGTGGGAAGAAAGTAGGGGACTGATATGGTTTGGGTCAGTGTCCCTGTCCAAATCTTATGTCAAATTGTCATCCCCAATGTTGGAGATGGGGCCTGGTAGGAGGTGATTGGATCATGAGGTAGTTTCTAATGGTTTAGCACCATTCCCCCAGTGCTGTTCTCATAATAGGGTTCTCAAGAGATATGGTTGTTTTAAAAATGTGTAGCACCTCCCCCCGCCTCCCTTTCCTCCTGCTCTGGCCACGTAAGACGTGCCTGCTTCCCCTTTGCCCTCTGCCATGATGGTAAGTTTCCTGAGGCCTCCCCAGCTATGATTCCTGCACAACCTGCAGAATCATGAGCCAATTAAATCCCTTTTCTTTATAAATTACCCAGTCTCAGGTATTTCTTTATAGCAAAGCAAGAATGAACTAGTATGAGGACATTTACATACACTCACACAGCCCACAAAAAAGAATCCCAAAATTGCCAGATCAATTTCTTCCTCTTCTAAAGGAGTGATGCTTTCTTGCCAAGAAAGATGCTAAGACAAACTATAGAATAAATGTTTGGGAAAGAGAGGGCAATGGAAGTGACAGGGAAAAGAAACTGCCTTAATGGGAGCAGAGGAGGAATTTTGATGGGGAGGTTGATGTTGAACAGCTGCACATCGAGGAAAAAGGATGAAAGAAGAAAGAGGATTTCATTATATACAGTTGTGGTCACTTTATTTGGGTCCCTTTTCATGCTTTTGAGTGTAGAATGAAATTCCTTTCTCATTATTGTTGCATATGGACTGTACTTCTTGAGCATGAAGTCCTTTGAGACTGAATCATTATAGAAATTTTAGGGCATGCCCAAGATGGCCGAATAGGAACAGCTCCAGCCTCCAGCTCCCAGCATGAGTGACACAGAAGATGGGTGATTTCTGCATTTTCAACTGAGGTACCGGCTTCATCTCACTGGGGCGTGTCAGACAGTTGGTGCTGGTCCGTGAGTGCAGCCCGACCAGCAAGAGCTGAAGCAGGGCGAGGCATCACCTCACCTGGGAATCACAAAGAGGAAGGGAATTCCTTTTCCTAGCCAAAGGAAATTGAGATGCACAACACCTGGAAAATCAGGTAACTCCCACCCTAATACTGCGCTTTACCAAGGATCTTAGCAAAGGCACACCAGGAGATTATATCCACCTGGCCAGAGGGTCCTATGCCCACGGAGCCTCCCTCATTGCCAGCACAGCAGTCTGAGATCTAACTGCAAGGCTGTAGCGAGGCTGGGGGAAGGGTGCCCACCATTATGAGGCTTAGGTAGGTAAACAAAGCCACTGGGAAGCTTGAATTGGGTGGAGCCCACCACAGATCAAGGAGGCCTGCCTGCCTCTGTAGACTTCACCTCTGGGGACAGGGAATAGCTAAACAAAAAGCAGCAGAAACATCGGCAGAGGTAAATGTCCCCGTCTGACAGCTTTGAAGAGAGCAGTGGATCTCCCAGCATGGAGGTTGAGATCTGAGAATGGACAGACTGCCTGCTCAAGTGGGTCCCTGACCCCTGAGTAGCCTAACTGGGAGACATCCCCCACTAGGTGCTGATGGACACCTCACACCTCACACAGCTGGGTACACCCCTCAGATGAAGCTTCCAGAGCAAGAATCAGACAGCAACACTTGCTGTTCAGCAATATTCTATCTTCTGCAGCCTCCGCTGCTGATACCCAGGCAAACAGGGTCTGGAGTGGACTTCAAGCAAACTCCAACAGACCTGCAACTGAGGGTCCTGACTGTTAGAAGGAAAACTAACAAACAGAAAGGGCACCCACACCAAAACCCCATCAGTACGTCACCATCATCAAAGACCAAAGGCAGATAAAACCACAAAGATGGGGGAAAAAGCAGTGCAGAAAAGCTAGAAATTCAAAAAAATCAGAGTGCATCTCCCCCTCCAAAGGAACACAGCTCATTGCCAGCAACAGAACAAAGCTGGACAGAGAATGACTTTGACAAGTTGAGAGAAGAAGGCTTGAGTTGATCAAACTTCTCAGAGCTAAAGGAGGAAATATGTAACCAGTGCAAAGAAACTAAAAACCTTGAAAAAACATTTGACGAATGGCTAACTAGAATAACCAATGTAGAGAAGTTCTTAAAGGAATTGATAGAGATGAAAACCATAACATGAGAACTACATGACAAATGCACAATCTTCAATAACTCACTTGATCAACTGGAAGAAAGAGTATCAGTGATTGAAATCAAATTAATGAAATGAAGCGAGAAGAGAAGTGTAGAGAAAAAAGAGTAAAAAGAAATGAACAAAGCCTCCAAGAAATATGCGATTATGTGAAAAGACCAAATATATGACTCATTGGTGTGCCTGAAAGTGACGGGGAAAATGAAACCAAGTTGGAAAACACTCTGCAGGATATCATCCAGGAGAATTTCCCCAACCTAGTAAGGCAGGCCAACATTCAAATTTAGGAAATATAGAGGACATCACAAAGATACTCCTCGAGAAGAGCTACTCCAAGACACATAATTGTCAGATTCACCAAAGTTGAAATGAAGGAAAAAATGTTAAGGGCAGCCAGAGAGAAAGATCAGGTTACCCACAAAGGGCAGCCCATCAGACTAACAGCAGATCTCTTGGCAGAAACTCTACAAGCCAGAAGAGAGTGGGGGCCAATATTCAACATTCTTAACGAATTTTCAACTCAGAATTTCATATCCAGCCAAACTAAGTTTCATAAGTGAAGGAGAAATAAAATCCTTTACAGACAAGCAAATGCTTAGAGATTTTGTCACCACCAGGCCTGCCCTACAAGAGATCCTGAAGGAAGCACTAAACCTGGAAAGGAGCAACAGGTACCAGCCATTGCAAAAACATGCCACAATGTAAAGTCCATCGATGCTAGAAAGAAACTGCATCAACTAACGAGCAAAATAACAAGCTAATATCATAATGACAGGATCAAGTTCATACATAACAATATTAACTGTAAATGCAAATGGACTAAATGGTCCAATTAAAAGACACAGACTAGCAAATTGGATTAAGAGTCAAGACCCATCAGTTTTCTATGTTCAGGAGACCCATCTCACATGCAGAGATACATGTAGGCTCAAAATAAAGGGATGGAGGAAGATCTACCAAGCAAATGGAAAACAAAAAAAAGCAGGAGTTGCAACCCTAGTCTCTGATAAAATAGACTTTAAACCATCAAAGATCAAAAGAGACAAAGGAGGCCATTACATAATGGTAGAGGGATCAATTCATCAGGAAGAGCTAACTATCCTAAATATATATGCACCCAATACGGGAGCACCCAGATTTATAAAGCATGTCCTTAGAGACTTACAAAGAGACTTAGACTCCCGAACAATAATAATGGGAGACTTTAACACCCTACTGTCAACATCAGACAGATCAACGAGACAGAAAGTTAACAAGGATATCCAGGAATTGAATTCTACTCTGCACCAAGTGGACCTAATAGACATCTACAGAACTCTCCATCCCAAATCAACAGAATATACATTCTTCTCAGCACCACATCGCACTTATTCCAAAATGACCACATAGTTGGAAGTAAAGCACTCCTCAGCAAATGTAAAAGAACAGAAATTATAACAGACTGTCTCTCAGACCATAGTGCAATCAAACTAGAACTCAGGACTAAGAAACTCAGTCAAAACCACTCAACTACATGGAAAGTGAACAACCTGCTCCTGAATGACTACTGGGTACATAACGAAATGAAGGCAGAAATAAAGGTGTTCTTTGAAACCAATGAGAACAAAGATACAACATACCAGAATCTCTGGGACACATTTAAAGCAGTGTGTAGAGGGAAATTTATAGCACTAAGTGCCAACAAGAGAAGGCAGGAAAGATATAAAATTGACACCCTAACATCACAATTAAAAGAACTAGAGAAGCACGAGCAAACACATTCAAAAGCTAGCAGAAGGCAAGAAATAACTAAGATCAGAGCAGAACTGAAGGAGATAGAGACACAAAAATCCCTCCAAAAAATCAATGAATCCAGGAGCTGGTTTTTTGAAAAGATCAACAAAATTGATAGACTGCTAGCAAGACTAATAAAGAAGAAAAGAGAGAAGAATCAAATAGACACAATAAAAAATGATAAAGGGGATATCACCACTGACCCCACAGAAATACAAACTATCATCAGAGAATACTATAAACACCTCTATGCAAATAAACTAGAAAACCTAGAGGAAATGGATAATCAATGGGCAAAAATTACAAGCATTCTTATACACCAATAACAGACAGAGAGCCAAATAATGAATGAACTCCCATTCACAATAGCTTCAAAGAGAATAAAATACCTAGGAATCCAACTTTCAAGGGATGTGAAGGACCTCTTCAAGAACTACAAACCACTGCTCAGTGAAATAAAAGAGGACACAAACAAATGGAAGAACATACCATGCTCATGGATAGGAAGAATCAATATTGTGAAAATGGCTATACTGCCCAAGGTAACTTATAGATTCAATGCCATCCACATGAAGCTACCAATGACTTTCTTCACAGAATTGGAAAAAACTGCTTTAAAGTTCATATGGAACCAAAAAGAGCCCACATTGCCAAGACAATCCTAAGTCCAAAGAACAAAGCTGGAGGCATCATGCTACCTGACTTCCAACTATACTACAAGGCTACAGTAACCAAAACAGCATGGTACTGGTACCAAAACAGAGATATAGACCAATGGAACAGAATAGAGCCCTCAGAAATAATACCACCCATCTACAGCCATCTGATCTTTGACACACTTGACAAGAAATGGGGAAAGGATTACCTATTTAATAAACGGTGCTGGGAAAATTGGCTAGCCATAAGTAGAAAGCTGGAACTGGATCCTTTCCTTACTCCTTATATGAAAATTAATTCAAGATGGATTAGAGGCTTAAATGTTAGACCTAAAACCATAAAAACCCTAGAAGAAAACCTAGGTAATACCATTCAGGACATAGGCATGGGCGAGGACTTCATGTCTAAAAAACCAAAAGCAACAGCAACAAAAGCCAAAATTGACAAATGGGATCTAATTAAACTAAAGAGCTTCTGCACAGCAAAAGAAACTACCATCAGAGTGAACAGGCAACCTACAGAATGGGAGAAAATTTTTGCAATCTACTCATCTGACAAAGGGCTAATATCCAGAACCTATAAAGAACTCAATCAAATTTGCAAGAAAAAGGCAAACAACCCCATCAACAAGTGGGCAAAGTATATGAACAGACACTTCTCAAAAGAAGACATTCATACAGCCAACAGACATGAAAAAATGCTCATCATCACTGGCCATCATGCAAATCAAATCAAATCAAAACCATAATGAGATACCATCTCACACCAGTTAGAATGGCAGTCATTAAAACATCAGGGAACAACAGGTGCTGGAGAGGATGTGGAGGAATAGGAACAATTTTATACTGTTGATGGGACTGTAAACTAGTTCAACCATTGTGGAAAACAGTGTGGTGATTCCTCAAGGATCTAGAACTAGAAATGCCATTTGACCCAGCCATCCCATTACTGGGTATATACCCAAAGGATTATAAGTCATGCTGGTATAAAGACATATGTACACGTATGTTTATTGTGGCACTATTCACAATAGCAAAGACTTGGAATCAACTGAAATGTCCATCAGTGACAGACTGGATTAAGAAAATGTGGCACATGTACACCATGGAATACTATGCAGCTAAAAAAAGGATGAGTTTGTGTCCTTTGTAGGGACATGGATGCAGCTGGAAATCATCATTCTCAGCAAACAATTGCAAGAACAGAAAACCAAATACTGCATGTTCTCACTCATAAGTGGGAATTGAACAATGAGATCACTTGGACACAGGAAGTGGAACATTACACACCGGATCCTATTGTGGGGAGGGGTAGCGGGGAGCAATAGCATTAGGAGATACACCTAATGTAAATGACGAGTTAATGGGTGCGGCACACCAACATGACACATGTATACATATGTAACAAACCTGAACATTGTTCACATGTACCCTAGAACTTAAAGTATAATAATAAAAAAAGGAAATTTTAATAACAATACAACTTTAAAACAATTGACTGGAAATAGGGAAAACGCTTGATATATAGTAGCAGCATGTTATTCTAAATTGAAACAGAAACTCAAAGGCAATTTGCTGGGGACTAAAGTACAGATTAACTTCCAAACTCAGCTCCAATTCTCCCCTGACTGTGTCTACTCTATGGTCAAATAGGAAGTGCTTCTGGTGGTAGAGTGGCAGAAGACTTTATATTTTATGACACATGACCTCTTGGATGAAAGCTGGTCCTTTTGAGTTTGGAAATGGGTACAGTAATGGGATGCTGATTGCATCTATTTTCCCGTCTAGAACTTTATGCCAAAATCACTTACAGGGTGAAGAAAATGGAGATATCATGGGACTGTGGAGAGATGAGAATGGCATCAGTTCTGGCCAAGTTGGGTGTGTGATGTGGGCCAGCCCCTGATCTCTCTATGCTTTCCCTCCTGCCTCCTGAAAGCAGGAGAATGATATTCTCTTTATGTTGAAAAATGATGATCTGGTTTGGAATCTGTTCTTACCTAAGCAAAAACTGAGCCCCTGGAATGAGTTCAGCAGGCAAACAGGTGATGGGTCAGACACAGCAAACTGATGAGAGCACTGGACTGTGAGTTTGTCTGTGTGATCTTGGAAGAGCCCCTTCCCTCTGTGGGCCTCACTCTGTTGACTGTGAACTAAGGGGATTGGTTGGGACACTGAAAGCACTCTTCCCTCTGATATTTTGCTCAGCAGAGCTGCAGGTCAGTATGGTTTTGCTGTTGCATAATCCTTAGAAAGTTGAGGTTTAGAATCAAATTAGGATACAAAAATAAGGCAGAGGATGGTATCATGAAAGGAATAAAAAGAATTAGACAAGAAAGGCATCCATTCTAGCGTGGAAGGTTATACATTTGGTTAGATAACGTAATTTTACAATTGGTCAGGGGGAAGAAAGTGTTGTTAGAAATTCTTTCTGGTGATAGTATTTCTGAAATGTGAAGAACTATGGAAAAGAAATTATTTTCCTTCTTCCTTACTCTTCATAGCTGGTCTGGAAATTTGATCTTTAATGACAGGCACGGCTTTCCAGGATCTGCCCCAATCTGTCTTTTTCTACTTTATCTCCCTATAATCCTTCCTGGTCTTTCATCATTCTGTCTCCTCAGACTCTTCCTCACAAAAGCTTTGTACTTTGCTATCTTGCAGCCTCTGCTCAAAGTTTTATCTCCTGAAGTGTCTTCTCCCTTTTTCTGTCTTTCAAAATCCTATACACCCTTTAATCCCATCTCAAAGGCCCCTTCTTTCCTTCTTTCCTTCCTCTCTCCCTCTATACCCCCCTTTCTCTGTAAGTAGCCTTTCTTTTAATTAAAAAAGTAATACTTGTATATGATGATATGATAAAAGCACAAAAGAGCTGTCAGGTAAATCATAAAGCTTTTTCATATCCCCAGCTCCCCATCTAGAGTGCCCTTCTGCAAGCAGATGTTTATTACTAGTTTTTGAAGTCTCTTCTGTTACTCATAACCCTGACTTCCTGGCCATTAGGCCACACTGGCTAGAGGGAGGGTGTAATTCTAACTGAGGAGTGGACAAAGACATCCTAGTCCGCTGTACACACTCATCATGCAAGGTCTTCCCCAGGTCCTTATGCTAAGGAGTGTGCCCCCCAGCACAGTCCTGGGCTTTATGAATCACACAGGTTGCCATATGAATCCACACTCTAGATCTTCCTACTGGTGTACATTAAACATGCTGTTTCATCACTTTGGAGACTCTTGTTTTCTTGTCTGTAGAGTAGGACAAGAATTATACCTTTTTCAGGGAGTTTCTGGATGAAATGAGAAGTTGCCTATAAAATGGCCTGTGAACAGCACACAGTAGTGCTGCAAAAATGTTCTTCCCTTTCACCCCCTTCTGGGCATCTGCAGGACTCTGTCTACTTCATTATTGCAATGGCTCCCTTGAGGGCAGGGGCCATGTGGGTATGTACAGCTTTGTCTTTGAAGACCCTATCGATTCTAGCTCAGTGCCTATTTAGGTGATTAATAAACACTAAATTAAATTCAAAATTGGACCAATCTGGCTCACAAAAGGCAAAGTATTATTTTTTGTGGGGGAAGACACGGTGAGTAACCCAGTTCTATCACCGAATTGAGGAGTGGCCTCAGGCAAGTCATTTATACATCTCCTACGCTCAAGTTTCTTATCTGTCAAATGTGGGTGGCCATTTCTACTTTACAGTGCTTTTGGGAGGAAAAAATGAGAGCAGCATCTGAACTGCAGCAGGACACAGAGTTCTATAGCATTACAAGTACCTTTCTTAACATTTTTTGTTCTCCCTTTCGCACACAATTCTTTTTTGGGGGGACACACCGTGTTCCTGTTGCTATTCCTACCCCTTTCTCCATTGAAAGCTTACAATCCTCAAGGGCTAGAGAGAAGATAAGAAACTAAGGTCTGTGCAAATATCATGAAAGTTACTCCTTTTCTAAATTCTGACAGTTTAAAACTGCATTGTTGCAACTTTCTGTTCCACTGTCAAATTTACTTGAGTGAGTCATCTCTATGGCAATTACTAGAGAAAGTCTCACATGATAATTTATTTAACGATGGGATCCATGTTGTTCTGCACATTCTTGTTCTAAAATATAGTCAGCAACTGTGCAGCAGGGCGTCAGTCACTGTGATCCATTTGATGCCACTCAGCATCTTCTGTGCAAGTTCTAACTGCAATGTTTGATTCACTGGTATCTCATTTGATATTCGAGAAGCTTCCATGTGACTGTCCCTTGGGGCAAAGCATATTGTGTACTCTCTGACCTCATCCCGTGTCTCTATCTCCAAGAACGTATCCTGAGTTATTAAAAGCAGAGAAAGCAGCCTTGAAATAGAAGTCAGGGAAGGCCGTCAGGCAGGTTTGGTGGTAAAAGTGGGTGGTGGTGTGGGGAGAAGTTTGGAAGGAGGCAACAGTAAGTCCAGGTCAGTGGTTCTCAAACATTTTAGGCTCAGGACACCTTTGCACTTACAACAATTATTGAGGACTTCCCGAAAGGTTTTCTTTACATAGATTACATCTCTCCATATTTAACACATGGGAAATTAGAAAAACAAGTTAAAGTTGTGTAAATTTACTTCAAAATAGCAATAATAAACTCATTACATATTGACATCAAAGAAATTACATCAATACATGTCAGCCTCTGAAACACGTCATTTTACCCTCAAGAAAAAAAAGGAAAGTGAAAAAGGCAATTCAGACTGTAGTATTACTACAAAAATAATTTTACCTCATAAGCCAATGAAAAGGGTCTTAGGGACTTCTGAGAACCATTAGTCTAGGCAAAGATATTGGAGATTAGGGGCTGAAAGTGTTTGTGTGTGTAAGTACATAATATACCCAAATATCTCTCTTTCTATAATAATTAATAGCAAATTAAATATTTACTGTGGATTAAATATTATGCAAGTTTGTAGCCATTATTTTATCTAGTCTCCATAACTCATTAGAGGGGATATGATTATACCCATTTGGTAGATTAAAAAATAAGGTGCAGAGAAGTTAAGAGTCAAAGTGGGACACAATTTATATGACAAATGTTAGAAAAGGACAAGTTAGACTTCTATCTTATCATAACGTAGGCTATTGTATCCTGAGATATTATAGAAAAGGACCAATGCAAACGCTTGTATGTGGGGCGGTGGGGGAGGTATTCCGAAGCATGCAGATAGAAACAAAAAGGCTTGAGGAACACTCTTTTGTGAACAACTGCAGGCTAAAGGTTATTTAGCTTTGGAGTATGACAAGATTAGCTTCCTGGTTACATTCTAGAGAGATAGGGAGAGATGCTTTAGTGGATGCTGTCAGGAGCTGTCCACATGCCCCTTTAAAGCTGAGGCACTCATGTATTGACAGCCGACTGCTTTCAGTTGAATTTCTCTCTGAGAATTATTCTCAAAGAAAGCTGTTAATACAAGATCATGCCCTTGCCCCTGGGGCAGCCCCAAAGCCATGACTGGTTAGCAGGCATATAACAGCCTAGCTCCCTTGCCTCTTTACAGGGCAATTGTAAAGGCCATTCCAGCTCTAGACCTCCTCATGGAATCTGCTGAAGCCTTTCTTGATTGTGCATAACTGCTCAATGTCTCCCTCTGCCCAGACCTGTTTCCCTCACTCCTCCACAGGTACTGATCCCAAGAGTACTTCTCAATCAACATCCTGAACTCAAATCTCCCTCTCAGAGTCTGTCTCCTAGAGGAGCCAACCTAAGACAAAGACAAATTCCTAAATCTTCTCCCCTTAAGTACAGTTCCCTTCAATTCCTTTTAGATATTAGGTCTCTATGGGGTTAATATTAAGCCTCTTTAAATTCAACAGTGTAATAGTTTTGACTTATACTTCTCCAGCCTTCCAAGGACAGCCTTTTCATTCCATGTTGGACACTTTTGATTTTGAGGGTTCTTTTGTTTTTTTATTGAGTTGAAAAAGCCTATCTAGTATGCATGCATTGTTTTTAGTTTTCCATGTGTAACTTTACAGATTGGCCCATTCATTCTTCCATGATACTATCTACGTTACTATCTGGGTGGGGTCTTTAAATTGAATCAGTGAGGACCTCACCACAGTCTGAGAGCTGAACCAGAAACCATTTTAGGTACTTCCTAGTCCTGCGGTTTTCTGATTCCAGAGAGTTTTTTTCTGGTAAGTTGTTCATAATGTTCACCCTTTCCATGTACCACCTTCCAGGCCAATTTGGATCCCCCAAACCACGGAAAGATGGTAGCACAGCGAACTTGCTTCTAATTCTTTTTTCTATTACAGTAAAATGGGGGTAAAGATTTAAGGCCCCTTAGCCCCATGTGTTTCAATTTGACCCCATATGCCTTCTTTCTTGTGATCCAACTTATTTTTGTGCAGTGTCATCTTGCCTGCTGTGTTCTGGAAGTAGGACAATTTTCAGTGTTATTTTTAATCATGTAGCACTCAGGGAGATAATGATATTGATTAAAGTGTGAGTGTAAGGAAGGTATTTCTTTTTGAGAAGGATATATAGAGGAAGTGTGTTTTGCTTCCAAAGCTCCACTAGGTGGCATTTTATTAAAGCATTATTGCTATTGTGGTTATTAGAAGTAAGTGCTCACATTATTATTCTTAAAGGGATAGTATTAAACTCCTCAAAATTCTAAATGTCTATATTTTCATGGATAATTATAGTGAGGATTTAAAAACAAAAGCTTGCATATTAAAAAAATAAAATATCCAGATCCATATCTGCCAAATCCAGCTTATTTTAAAAAGAATATTTGAGACAAGATTTCTAACTTGGGCTCTGACACTAATCTACTATGTGGTCTGGTGTAAGTCACTTTCTCTTTCTGGACTGATTTCTTCTTCTTTGAATGAGAGAGCAAACGAGTTAGTCTCTAAGGCCTTTACTTCGAATACTTAATAACTTAGTAATTCTATTTCATTCCTTACTGTGTTTAGATTACAAGTTTTCTAATACGATCATCACCAAATTTATAATAAAGACAACATTAGACAATTAGTTTGTTTATAAAAAACTTTGTATAAAACGTTGTTGTAATTTTAAAACATGCCAATTTTTGTCATTAAGGAGGTCCTGTTAGAAGCATTTCTTTTCATATTGAGTTTCAGAATCTTTTATGTCAAGCCAAACAACTTTATCATCTGACAACCTCTTTTCTATCTTTTCAAGCTGTTGGGGAATGAGTTCCTTTGAAGCCTCGAGAAACTCATCTGAGAGAGCAAGAGAGGTCTTCACGGATAATTATCAGCATTAGCCAGGTGAAGAGGCCCAACTCCTTTGTCCCATTCTGCAAAAAAAAAATCCTCTTTAAAGTTTTCATTTTCCAGATTGCTTTTGCTTGAATTATAAAAATCCCACTGAACAGAGGCTTATAATATTTTATAATGTTATAGAATTTTTTCCTATTTTTCTATTAGAGATAGATAAATAGACTTAGTAAAAACAAAGGATAATTCCTTCAGACCCCACGCTCCTCTGGGCCTGTGAATTTGGGCTTAAGGGAGGGCAGTTTAACTCTTTGAGAGCATCGCTTCTCTGCTGTGGATGTTGAATGAGGCTGCACTGAATCTGTGGTTTGAAATCTGCTTCTCTTTCATCCCTCTGCCATATTCACCCCAAATTCACAAAAGACTAGGGCTAGAACTGCCAAAGTCACAAAGGACTTTGCTGGTTGCCTGGCTCCTTTTTTTTTTAAGGATGTTTCATGAAGTAAGCGCCACAGTGGGAAAAAAGGAATGGCTCTTTCATAAAAGAAATTTTAGACAGGCTGTGAAGTAATCTCTGCTGTAATAGCCACAGTACACATTGGCATTTTTAACTCACTGGGAATTCCTATAGCAAGGAAATCTATACACATAATATTGTTTTGAAAATCCATGGATTGCTTTGCGGGGTATAGCTTCAATGTAATAATTTTATTTTAAAGATAATGAAGAAGCAAAGTTTATTCAAGAATAAACTCAAGAATTTAGTCATAATAAAAACATGGAGAATCGGATTCAGAACCTGAATCTCTTGGTTTTGATCCTACTCTTTTTTCTATACATTCTAATTGCAGATTCAGATCTAGAACATTCTCTATAATTTTTCAAAATGTAATATGAATTTCATACACCTTAAAATAAAAATGGACCTAGACATGTTGCTTGATGTTATGTTGCTAATTAGCAAAGTAGACCTAGAAAGGCTAAATGACTGTTTCATGGTGATGTGACTAAATCAGAGCAGAACTCAAGATAAGAGGTAAATTTTTTTGAGTGTCTGTCCATGAATGGTATCCATAAACATGCCATCCATCCACGAAAACCCATGCCTTTGAATTAAGAATGAAGAAAATTACATCAAAGTTATTTTACACCTTATGTCCTTATCAGCCATTAATGAGTTCAGTTGAATAAGATTCTTCCTTTTGCCTTACCAGAAGATTGTGACAATAGAACAGGTAAGTTTTGATGATACTATTGCAACAAGGAAGAGCCAATAACGATAAGCATTAGATTAGAAATGTCAAATATATAACTTTGAGCACAAACTCACCTCCTTTCAAGGTTAGCTTAGATTAAATGAGAAATTGTATTATTAATAGATTTTTGTTTGCAATTTTAGCTCTAGGTAGCAGTGACAAAGAGCCCACATATTAAATATAGTGATAATTATAGAAATAAAGATAGTATTTGCTAGGTGTTTATGTAGTATCAGGCACTACAGTTAGGACTCACCTACTCTTAATATTTACCATAATTCTGTGAGATATGACCTTTTTATGGAAGATTGAGCTGAAGCTCAGAGATGTTAAGAGACTTGCAAAAGGTCACACAATAGCAAGCTATAGAATAAGAATTTGAACTTAGGAATTAGTTTCTAGAGTCAATATTCTTAGGCATTTTACAATATTAGAGAAATGTCATAATGAAAATCAAATCTGAAAATGCTATATTAGAAATGTCTTCCTCCACAACGTGGCGATTTTTCAAAGACCTAACGACAGAAATGCCATTTCACTCAACAATTCCATTACTGAGTATATACTCAAAGAAATGTAAATTGTTCTATTATAAAGACACATGCACACTTCTGTTCACTGCAGCACTATTCACACTAACAAAGACATGCAATCAACCTAAATGTCCCTCAATGATAGACTGGATAAAGAAAATGCGGTACATATACGCCATGTAATACTATGCAGTCATAAAAAAAGAATGAGATCGTGTCCTTTGCAGGGACATGGATGGAGCTGGAGGCCATTATCTCAGCAAACTAATGCAGGAACAGAAAACCAAATACCACGTGTTCTTATAAGTGAGAGATAAATGATGAGAACACCTAGACATATAGAGGGGACCAATATACACAGGGTCCTTCTTGAGAGTGGAGGGTGGGAGGAGGAAGAAAATCAGGAAAAATATCTAATGGGTACTAGGCTTAATACTTGGGTGATGAAATAATCTGGACCAGAATCCCCCATGACACAAGTTTACATATGTAACAAACCTGCATGTATATCCCTGAACTTAAAAAGAACAGTTAATAAAAAAGAAAAAAAAAAAAAAAAAGAAATGTCTTTCTCTCTTGAATGCTATTTTGAAGCATGAAGTCGTTATTCTCCACCCATCTAAGTCAGTGAGTTCTTTGCTGCTTTCCTCTCAAATAAGCTCATGCTACCTTGTGTTCTGACAGCCCTTTAAAGAAATGCACAGAAATGCATCTAGTTCAAGTGAACTGGAATTATACAATTTGGAGAAGGAATTGGTTAAGCTTCCATGTTTTGGGAAGAAAGAGTTTGGCAAAGCAAACAATGATATGAGAAAGGTGACCCTTAGGTTTAGTCTGCATTAAAAAATAAAACAAAAACCAGTCTCAAGTAAGTGGGCAGCTTTCATGAATGTGCTCATTTGCAAGATACCTGCATATCTAAGTGTACTCTGTAATAATCTTTGTTTGCTTTCCCTTATAACTCAGATTATAGCAGGGGCATTCTTGCCTTTTGGCAAACAAAGCAATGTTGGTTTGAATGACTGTATCCAAAGCTCCAAGAGTTTTAGGCGTTCCCAGAACTTTGCTTTCTCCTGATGACTTCTGTCCTTAGCTCCTGCACTCAGTTGTGCCATTGGCTCATTCTCCGGTTTTCAGGGAAGTAAAGCTATTCCCATTTTGTGAGCTAGATCACCTTAATGAAGATTTCAGAGGTCAAGGGGAGATAAAACATGGTATCCTACAATGTTTTCTGCCACTCTTGTCTCTTTGTCCTCCTCTCCTATTCATTCCTTGCCATTTTCTTTTTTCCCCTCCCTTTTAGGAACAAGTTTTCTTCCCTGCTAGTAGGTGATAGATAGTTCCGCCCCTCTCTGAGGGCTGCGTGTAAGCTGACATGCATTCCCCACTGCAGCTCAGTGACTCCAAGAGAGTCTCTCAGGGCATTCTTCAAGAAATATGGTTTGCATCTTAAGAGGAATTCTGTAGCATTATCACCACGAATAAATTTTTCTCTACTTGTTATGAATGTATATACTTTAAAATAGCAAAATCATGTCTCTTCTTTCAAATTCTATACTTCTGACTTCTCACCAATGTAGTCTATCTGTCTTACTGGTAATTTAATGCCAATACTTTATAAAGAAAATAGCTCTATTTTTTAAACACTACCATGCCATTTTTTTTGGTCTTTTTCCTGCTATCTAATTATAGATTATAAAAGTACTATGCCTCTAAGTCATTTTTGATCTTATGACTCCTCACCCCTCCTGTGCAGGGAAAGTAGAGAGAATGCTGCTTAATTTTCTTTAAAGATGAACAAAATCAAGGCCCAGGGAGGTGAAATGATCAAAGCTCAACATGCCACATAACTGGCACCAACACCTAAGTTATTTCCAGATGTGCTCCACTGCCTTTCTCATATGAATCTCCCCAAACTCAATTTAGAAGACCACCAGTTTCACCAGCCTGCATGCACATTGGCGAGTTCTGCAGTTCAATTCTGGAGCTGGAAACCACTACAAAGCAAGAGAAGAGTGGAAGAGGCAGAGACCAAGAACATGCTATCACATGGGGCCTTCCAAAGACTTTGGTCAAGCCATCTGGGATCAGCTCTCCTTCACCCTGCAGAAAGAATGTGCTTTTACATTTAATTGGATCATTGTTCACATTTAATGAGCTTCCCTTTGCCCATGGGTTGCATCCAAACTCCTGACACAGCCCTGAATGATCTATCCTGCTTCTTTTCCATCCTCACTTGAGCTACCTGCCCCTTCCTCGCTCTTTTCTAGCCACCTGGCTTTTTCATAATTTTTCAAATGTTCTACACTATCTTCTCTCTCAGACTCCTCCCACAAGCTCTTCTTCCTGCCTAAAATGTAATTCCCTCACCTCACCTGCTACCTTCCCAACTGGTTCTATGGTTTCTACCTACTTGTCTCCTTCTTTGGAAAGCCCTTCCCCACCGGCCTGTGTTGAGGAGCTTGTCCTCATTTTTGCCCTATTTATTGATGCTATAGCACTTATCACAAAGAGTAATCATTTGTCTTTCTGATTTTTTATATTTTATGATCTCTCACTCCTGCTAGACCTTAATGACCTTTGAGTGCAGTGTTTAGACAGTCCTGACACATAGTATGCTTTCAATAAATAATGTGGAATGAATGTTTGAATGAATAAAAGAGGAAGGCAGCTTGGAAGAGTGTTTTCTTCTGCCTGTTCATTGATTCGCCCATTCGACAAATGCTGATTAGACCTCACCTTCTTCTGTGTGTATTGAGGGGATCCAGGATTTTATCTGACAGGAGTCCTGTCATTCAACATTTGTAACCAAGTGGGAAGTCAGTTTTGGAGCCCGGTGAGTGAGCGCAGACATGGTGTTTGCCAAACCTTCCTATTTGCAACCTTCCAGAATCTCCTTAAGGCTGCCCAACACATTCCATATCCAATACATCACGATGACCTTTAAGCTGCCAGTTCATCTGTATTAAATGAACGTGGCTTCTTGGTCCTGCTGCAGTCTTCCAGATTTCTAGGCTCCCATTTTGCAATTTCTGGATGAACTGCAAGATCTCGTGGGATTAGTACCTGCATTTAATCTGTTTATTTATCATGAATTGAGAAGGCCAGTCTGCACATTTTCTCTTAAAAGGGAAAACATTTTAAATTACATATTAGAGAGCTTTTCCCAATTCTTCCCAACCCTCAGAGTCCACTCAAGCCCATCTCCTTTCCCTGAACCAGCCTGGCCTTTTAGATTTTCTGTATATCTCTCTGCCTGTCATTTTCTCACACAATCGCTTATATTTGCATATTATCACCTAAATAAGATCACATTATTATTTAGTTATTTTATTACACATGTATTTATGTGTACGTGTGTGAGCATGTGTGTGTGTGTGTGTATTCTGTGTTCCTAGGGAGTTTCTAGGGGACAAGAATAGGTACACCTCCTTTATAAACCCCACAATGTTTAGCAGGGACCTAGGAATTCATTAAAAGGTCAAGGATGAAGGCCCTAAATAATATATGTTGGCTTCTCTGGAAGTAGACATTGCGACAAAGTTTGGCTTGTAGGATTTTGTTAGAAATCAACAAACACGGAGGGAAAGTTGAAGAAGGAAAAGCTGGGCAGATGCAGATTTGAACTGGGATGCAGCCTGACAAAGCCTCAGCCAACCCCACAGAGTTGTTCTTTGATAGGCCAAAATAACCTGGTCTTTGGATCTTCGGGCCCCTACCTTTATCAGTCATGGTATATGAGGGTCCCTAAGAAGGGCATGCCCTTGGGTGTCTTTCTGCTGCTGAGGCAAAGCCTGGAGAGACTGTCAGCAGAAGCTGCCCGCTGACAACCGGGGTAAAAAGCCCTTTCCTGAAGAGAAATCTGGGTGGCACATCTCCTTGTCCACCATACAGCAGATGACACCATCAATCAAAACCTATCAGATTGAAGTTCGGTAAATGTTTGTGGGATTGAATCCCATTGACTAGACCTCTGGTTAAGCTGAAAGACCACCCCATGAACTAGTATGGACTCATCCTAGTAAGAAAAAATAGTGATGCTACCTTGGCCTGAGAGTAGTATGGGGGAGATAATACATTCTCTGAAATTTAGAAGGGTGCTGGACACATAAAAAAATTCTCACACTTCCAAAATCCAGCCAGAACTGTTTCTTGTCACAGATAACTCTGCTTTGTTGACTCTAGAAATTCTCCCTACCTTATTGTGTACCCAAATAAAAATATTTTCCTAACAATACCTGAAATCTTTACCATTTCGACATATATGATATCATCTGACTCATGTAAAAACATACGAAATAGCAATATTGCTCCCTATCAAACACATGCAATGTAACATAAATTCTTTTGTTCTTGTTTTGCAGATAGGGAAACTAAAATTCTACAAGGGGAAGTAATTTGCCTAAGGTCATAAACTAGTGAATTGTAGAATCAGAATTTTAATCCAGGACATCTGATGCTATAGAAATTTTAAAATTTTCTTTATAACAAAGACAACTTCTTCATTAAAGAGAACTGTCTGATTTGTTTTTAGAAGTCCCCTTAGGGTTTCAGCACCCCAAGGCTTCAAAGAGTAGAAAGCTATTCTGCATAGTAACAGTAGAGTAAGGAATTCAAGTTTCCTAGGAAGGGAATGAGAAAGTCCAGGTAGACCAGTCCCTCTGCTGAGGAAGAGTTAGAAAGCACTCCTGGCTGCATCATACCCAGGGCTGCTCAGCTGAAGGTCTTTGGGAGAGCAACAATGAGTAATGAAAGTTAAAAAAAGAATCATGTATATAACATAAATTTCCTCTTTAATCTTATAAAAGCTTCAGTAAAATTGACATTGCTTATGAAGACACTTGTAGGAGTAGATTTTTTTTTTTTTTTTTTGAGATAGGGTCTCACGCTCTCACCCAGGCAGGAGGGCAGTGGAGCAATCATGGCTCACTGCAGCCTTGATGTCCTGGGCTGAAGTAATCCTTCTGTCTCAGCTTCCTGGGTAGCTGGGACTCTAGGCAAGAGCCATCATGCCCGGCTAATTGTTTTTATTTTTGTAAAGGCAGGATCTCACTATGCTGCCCACGCTAATCTCAAACATGTGCTCAAGCAATCCTCCTGCCTCAGCCTCCCAGAGTGCTAAGATGATAGGTGTAAGTCAATGTGCCCGGCAGGAGTAGATTTTTTAAAGCAACTTAAGGAGGTGTTGAGATTCTCATCCATGGGTTCTGGAGACCAGGGAGATGGCCTAGTGAGACAAAGGATCCCCAGGATAATAAAACAACTAATAACTGGGTTTCCCTTTCATTTACAACTACCCATCTGATTAGTTGATATTTCTATTTCATAGCTGAAGAAATAGGGACTGTGAGTCATCAGTTTGCTGAATGTCATATAGAGAATAATAACAAAACAGGCCTATAGTCTAAACTTTTCTTTATAACCCTAAGCTGTCCTCAGAAAAGATTAGAAGAAATACTGAAACAAACAAACCAAAAAGTACTAATATTTTTTTTCTTCCCCTAGTTTCTTAAGTTTAATCTCTTTGACCTGAGCAGAAGAAGCCAAATGAAAAGTGAAAGCCACAAATAAGAATCCTTCTGAGTGACTGTGTGTATAATGGGAGGGAACTCTGATCCTATCCATTGCAAATACTCAGTCCTTCCCCATAAATGACAGTAATCACTGCATAATGAAGTTACAGCTCTTGGAGGTGATACAAGGAACCAGGGGATTTTCAGCCTCAGAGACCTGAAGAAGCTACACACCATAACCCCTCCAAATGGAGGATCCTATTCCTACCCATGACAGTTTCTGCAAGGCAGTCATGAAATTTAATTCCAGGGAGATTAAGGTGCTGTTTCAGGAGGCAAGCACCTAACCCTCCAAAGAGCAGCAGTGTTTATATATAGAAAAACAAACAAACAAACAAAAAAACAACCTGAAACATGAAAGCTTCCTATCAATTTCACATCCACAACCTAGCCAGAGCATTCTCCTCTAGTCGTTTCATTTTCACTGAAACAGGCATGCCTGCCAGTAGCCTTTGTGGTCCCAGATGTCCTCATTGGACCCACAGACGAGAGGGTGGAAGAAGCAGACCAACTCAGGCAAAGGTTCTGAGCTTCGAACACTTACTTTGTGCCAGGCTTTCTCTGTTTCCAGTGATGGTGACACAACAGAGAAGAAAAGAGATGTGATCCTTGCCCTCATAGAGCTCACAGTTTCATGGGCAAAATGAATAGGAAGATCTGGAAAACAAGACAGAGAACCAAGAGAAGTTCTTAAACTCAGGAGATAAGCTTCTCAATTACTTAAACTGAGTTAGAAAGGGGATTTGGGGATAAAAAGTAAGTAAAAATTCAAATATTAGAACGTTTCTTTCTAAGCCATTGATTCAGCACATAGGGCAGGGTAAAGGTATTAGTGTTAGAGGCATGTGAACCAGAGCAGTTCCATCTTAAATACGAGCTGGGTAAAATGAGGCTGAGGCCTACTGGGCTGCATTCCCAGATAGTTAAGGCGTTCTGAGTCACAGAATGAGATAGAAGGTCAGCACAAGATACAGGTCGTAAAGACGTTGCTGATAAAATAGGTTGCAGTAAACAAGTCGGCTAAAACCCATCAAAACCAAGATGACCAAAAGAGTGACCTCTGGTCGTCCTTACTGCTACATTCCCACCAGTGCCAGACAGTTTACAAATACCCTGGCAACGTCAGGAAGTGACCTTATATGGTCTGAAAAGGGAAGGCATGAATAATCCACTCCTTGTTTAGCATATCATCAAGAAATAACCATAAATTTGGCAACCAGCAGCCGTTGGGGCTGCTCTGTCTATGGGGTAACCATTCATTTATATCTCTACTTTCCCAATAAACTTGCTTTCACTTTACCCTATGGACTCACCCTGAATTCTTTCTTGTGCGAGATCCAAGAACCCTGTCTTGGGGTCTGGATCAGGACCCCTTTCCTGTAATATCTTTCTGGTGACCGCAAAGGGACAATTGTGCAGAAACCCCAACCTAAAGGCTAACTTTGGGTAAGTGTTGGGATGCTGTAAAATCTTTCCGGAGACCACGGAAGCAACTATAGTGAGAAAACCCCTGACCTGAAAGCTAACTTTGGGTAAATGTTGAGGTCCGTTGATATATTTCTGGTGAACCCTAAAGGGATGATACTGAGGAGACCCCCCGACCCAAGGGAAATAGACTACAGCACTGATTGGATGACTTTGGGTAAGTGGTAGGGTACCCCGGTAAAGGATGGGATTGGGTTAGAGTCCCTTCTAAGATTTAGAATGTTGGAGGCCCCTCTCAGTAAAGTCCCTTTCGGTTAAGAACGGATTTGGCACTATGGGATGTTAACTGCCATTCTTTTTGGATTAATCGCCTTTGCTGATGGCTGTGGATGGACAGGGTTCCGCATGTACAGGATTGTGGGACATGGGGATCTTTCTCCTCCCTAAAAGGAGAAACTTGAGAGATGATGGGACTGCTGGAAAAGATTCCTTCATGACAGACAGGCAGCCTCTAAACTTTTCACTGTAGATGCAATGGGTGGGTCTTTCTCTGGCATCCCTGAGCACCTCACTTTCCCCACCCTGCCTCAGGCAATGCTTTCCTTTCTCTCTGTGTACAAACTGGTTGAATGGACAAGATCACTGTTTATCTCCTGTAAAGTTTTAATTAATGGGAAAAATAATTTGTGAGGCTATTCTTAAGCTATAGCGAATCTGTTGTCCTCTGTGCTATGAATTTGCCTTTCTGTATTGTTCTGTCATAATGAGGGGTACTTTAGGATACAACAGGGCTAGGACACTTAAACGCCCCCTGTTAAGACAAACCAGCAAACTGGTCAGTCATGTCCTTGGGAGCTTTACTTGTAACCATATGGCTGTGCTCTCTCTGTTCACAATGGAGGCCCAGGTTCAGGGTTCAGTTCCAGCTTAGGGGATAATCCTTTATCTTCTGTCTGTCTGTGTATTTATGTATATTAAGTGTGTTATGTTTACATATGAAAAAGCTTTAATCAGTTTAATAATAATAAAAGCTTAAATCAAATATTTTGTCAGAAAAGTAAAAAGTGTAACGCCTTATAGTTCATGAGATCTAAGTAATCTTTGGGAAATAAAAACAGTTTTAAAGATTATTGGTAAAATAAGGACATTTGGTCTAAATTATACAGGTCAGGTATTAAGTGCACTAAATGATTTAAGGTCATAAACGGCTTCTTTGACTTTTGGAAATTGTTCAATTTACCTACTTTGTTTGTTTGTTTGTTTGTTTGTTGAGACAGAGTCTCACTCTGTTGCCCAGGCTGCAGTGCAGAGGCGTGATCTCGGCTCATTGCCACCTCTGCCTCCCGGGTTCAAGCGATTCTCCTGCCTCAGTCTCCTGGGTAGCTGGGACTACAGGCACATGCCACCACACCTGGCTAATTTTTTTGTATTTTTAGTAGAGATGGGCTTTCGCCTTGTTAGCCAGGCTAGTCTTGAACTGTTGACCTCAGGTGATCCACCTGCCTCAGCCTCCCAAAGTTCTGGTATTACAGGCATGTGCCACCATACCCGGCCCAATTTACCCATTTTGAAGCATTAGATTCTAGATAAGGCCTGGGGACATGTGGAGTTAGCTACATCCTGTAGCTATGCTGGAGAGTCAGCTCTTATCTGCACTTCTGCCTGGTGTGTCCTAGGCTTGGCTCCACACCTAGTACACAATTAAAAACCCAAACTTACCAAGGTTTTCACCAAAAGTGGAAGTTGCTAAGAGTTAACAGTATAACATATGATTGAGACTACAGAAGTTTTACATGCAAGGTGTCTAAGGAAAGTATAATATATTTTTGGTAAAAGATTATAAGAAGGTATGGTAATGTGTTTTTTGTTTGTTAGTTTTTGCTTAGATTAAAAGGTTAAAGCATTGTTTTAAATTAGATAGAATAAAGCTAAAGATTTGAATAAGTTATGGAAGGTTTGTAAAAAATTAATTGTAAAAGAGATTCTGTGTGTGAATATATTGGCTAAAGTAAAAGGGATATTATTCAGTTTTTTCCATAAATTAAACATTGAAATACAAGCACAACAGGTTTTTCTTAGAGCACTGATCTGCTCTTTAACAAAAGTTGTAAAGAGAATGGGATGCTTTCCTTAAGGAATCAGACTTGCTTTGTAAAGCCAATAAAAGCCCTTTGGGGAACTGGCCTCAGACCTTGCCTACACAGTTCCGGTACAACATTTCTGACCTGTGGTCCAGGAGCCCCAAGTTATTTTGGGACCTCAAGAAAATAGAAATTTACTCAACTTATAGGTATTTGAGGGTACAAACCCATGGCACGTCTTGGCTTTAAAAAAGTCTTATCTGAGATTCCTTCTATGGAACGGAGTTTCATCAAAGCCAATTTACAAAGAACTTGTTTGAAAAATAATTATTCTTGCTGCACTTTATACACATAATCAGGCCAAGTATAATAAAACAAATCAGTCTTACCATTATTTATCTTTGGTAAAAATGGGAAACTGGAGAGAGAAATGTTATGTTTCAGAACTATGGTACACTTGTTATTAGATTCTAGTCTCATTGATTAACTTTGTTTCTGCAATTTAAGCTAACCCTGCTTATTCCTGTGAACCAACCAGTGATATCTGACTGCTGCTCAGAAGAAACAAGAGGGATAGGTCATGTAAAAATCTGGATAAATATTCTAATTCTGGGCACATTGCCATCAGCTAGCAATCCCACATCAGCTTGGTTCCAGCAGTTGCCCAGTTCATGGAAAGCCTTCTTATTTAGTTTACTTGGGATAATTTTACTTATTTTGCTTTACTCTTGTGGAATATATTGTTGCTGTACTCATTTTATAGGAATGCAGAATAAGCTTACTCAATGTTTTCTTAAATTGAACTCTTATTAACCTTTCAGCTATCATCTCTTTTCAGAACTCAAGAGTCATGAATGACCCCTGGCATACTGATGCTTTCTGACTGAGCTCCTCTCTACTCTGAACACAAGAGACCCTAATAGCTAGGCAGGAATATTATCGCCCCTATTCAGCCTGAAGAAGTTACAGAAAATGGATCTTCCTCCCTTTGCAACCCTTAGGATTAAGGGTTCTCTTTTAAAAGGGAGGGGGAAATGTCAGAGGTGTGTGAATCAGAGCAACTTTATCTTAAATAGGAGCTGGGTAAAATGAGGTTGAGATCTACTAGGCTGCATTACTAGACAGTTAAGGCATTCTAAGTTACAGAATGAGATAGGAGGTCAGCACAAGATACAAGTCATAAACACCTTGCTGATAAAACAGGTTGCAATAAAGAAGCTGGCTAAAACCCACCAAAACCAAGATGACCACAAGAGTGACCTCTGGTCATCCTCACTACTACACTCCCACCAGCAACATGACAGTTTACAAATGCCATGGCAAGTCAGGAAGTTACCTTAGATGGTCTAAAAGGGGGAGGCACGAATAATCCACCCCTCATGTAGCATATCATTAAGAAATAACCATAAAAATGGGCAACCAGCAGCCCTTGGGGCTGCTCTGTCTATGGAGTAGCAATTCATTTATTCTTCTACTTTCCTAATAAACTTGCCTTCACTTTACAGAGTTGTCATGAATGCTTTCTTGCATGAGATCCAAGAACTATCTCTTGGAGTCTGGATCAGGACCCCTTTCCCATAACAGTAGGACAGGGCCAGGATGGGCCACGTTGCCTCTGCCTGGTTCCTCCTCTAGGCATGAAGACCAGCAGTGGTATATCAGGTGGCTGAGGGACTTCTGTCATCATACTACTCTTGAGGACCTCCCACAAAACCTTGTTCCTTTCTTTGGTGACTTCTACCTCTTTGAAAACTCTTCATCAGTAAATCCTACATGTGGTCATTCAATATTTTTATCTCAGCTGATATGGATGGCAATGAGAAAACATTTGGTGTCTTTTGCCATGTTGGCTTCAGTGGGCTAATAAGGAGTCCAAGGTGACCCTAGAAACACTGTAACTTCAGGAAAAAAATGTGGGACCTACCTTGGTGCATGAGCTAAGGGCATCCTTGGAGGAAACCTGTCATGGCTCTACCAAAGTCATGAAGATCAGAAGGTGGGAGACTCAATTAGGGAATATGAGGATCATCCAATTCCTTCCCATCAACCATTCTTTATACTCTTTATTCTTTTTTGTTTCCTGCTCACTTAACCCACATTTTCCTTACCTTGTCTCATGTTTTCTTTTGGCACTGTGTAGCTGCACTGTAAACGTGCCATTGTTGACACCTAAATTATCTCTGCCTGTAATGAAGTCAACAAGACATGCACTGGGCAGAGTCTCCCTGGGAGTGCCTTCCTTCCTCAAGGAGCCTGTCCAGAAGGGTGATATCATTGTCAAGCTCAAAGTTTATTCCTAGGCAGATTAACACCCCAAGTATTAAGATGCCTAATCAATCATTTTTAGTTTCAGCTTTATCCCAATCATCTCAGGGCCCACCACACAAAACACCCTACAATATATAGTCCCTCATTCCCATGCATAAAGCCTACATGACTTTGTGCCTGTTATTTTCTAATTTTCTAAATTTCGGAATGCCACTGTTTTAATAATATGTGTCTACCACTGAACTCCTTCTCAGTTTGGCTATTTTGTCAAGTGGAGTAAGAGAAGAAACCTAACCTAAGCCTGAGATCGATTTTCATATTTCAACCATTGAGTCCACTTTCTAGCCCATGGCCAGAGACAGACCTGAGTGCTACATGAAATTGGGAAGAGATGTCATCTCCAAGCCTGTGGATTTCATGTTTTGATTTCATGTGCGCACGCACAATCTTCAGACTCTCAAAATCACTTTTGTTTTTAATACCAGCCATCCTACATAATCTGGCCTTGCCTCGCATCAACCACACATAAATCCAGCCTCCCTTCAAGTTTACCCAAAATAACCTACTGCTACAGAAAAACATGACTGAGTAGTGTAGCCTCTATTAAAGGCACAAAGAGTGACAAAGAGGGAGAGAGGTGCTATCAGGGCCCATAGCATGTCTTTTAACATACACACCCACTCCCACCCAAGAATGCAGGAATTGTTTGTTTATCAAGTCTCTGTTGAGCTACTTAGTGCCCTGAAGCTTCTCAAGTCTGCCGTCTCAGTCCATGCAAGTGTCCCATTTTGCTGGCCTCTATCTTCAAGGTTCCCTTTTCCTTAGCATCCTCATCATAATTTCACCCATAATTATAGAGTAGTTCAAATCTCCCAAGTTGCTAACCCAACCCCATTTCAATTTGGAGAGTGGGTGAAGCATTTTCTTTAGTATACTCAAAGCTTTTATGAGTTCTTGGCTCTTTTATGAAATGACATGCTTACTTTTCTTCTTTCTCTCTCTTTTACACCTGTAGTTCTTTTCTCTGTGACAGTTTCCTTAATTTTGACTTTTACTTTCTTTTTAAATTTTGCTCTAAGTACCAGGATACATGGGCAGTACATGAATTGTTACATAGGTATACATGTGCCATGGTGGTTTACTGCACCTATTTACCTACCCTCTAAGTTCCCTCCCCTTACCCTACCACCCCCGAAAAGGGTCTTGTGTGTGATGTTCCCCTCCCTGTCCATGTGTTCTCATTGTTCTACTCCCACTTATGAGTGATAACATGCGGTATTTGGTTTTCTATTCATGTGTTATTTTCCTGAGGATTATGGCTTTCAGCTTCATCCATGTCCCTGCAAAGGACATGATCTCATTCCTTTTTATTTGTCTTTTACTTTGTAAGTTTTCACCAAAATTTCTACTAAACTTCAAATAATTCTTAAAATTAATTAATGAGCATCTATCTATCTAGCTGGCTATCAGATTTATCTTCCTCTATTTGTCAGACATATAACAGTTGCTACATTGACAGCTTCATTATCAACATGATAAACCGCTGAAATCAAGCACTGTATCAAGTTCTTGCTTTAAATTCCTCAATTCCGCTGTAATTCTAAGTAATCATCCTCAATCCAGGACACCAAACCGTTCCCATGCAGGCAATGAGTCTTTAGCAGAGTTGACAGATTCCTTTCTTTGCATCAGCTGAATCTCCATAGTCCCCTCTCCTCAAAGGACTTATTCTTCATATCCTCTCCCCATGGTCTACTCTTTCTTCTCTGCAAGTAGGCTTTCTGTTCACACCCTGGCATCTCTGTAAATTGTCATTTATGGCCTAGTTGTGGTTCCTACTGGCCCTAAAAACTCCAGGACTCTCAATGTTAAAAACACTCTTCCAAATGTAAAGAGAGATAAACTGCAGAAAGAGAATTTCCAGGGAATACAAGATGGTATAGAAAATAGCCTAAATACTTTATTATTGAAAATAATCATGCCATAAAAGTAGAAAAAATTAAAGGTTAGTCCAGATAGGATAGCTAAATACCAAATGGGATCTTGTACTGGAGGAAAAACAATGCAATAAAAGACATTATTGTGTAAATAGACAAGAAATGCAGCTGGCAGCTTAAATACAAGTTCTATACAAATCTTCAATTTACTGAAGCTGATACCTGCACTGTGGGGATTGAAGACAACATCCTTCTCCTAAGGAAATACTCACTGAAGGGGTAAAAAGTGGTAACATATGCAACTTACTTTTCAATGTTCAGAAAAAATGAGTAGTCATGTATTAATATATATACAGAGAAAGCAAATGGAATGAAACGTTCATGATAAGGGAATCTGGGTGAACAGTGCTCTTTGCTATTCATCCAATTTCTCTGTAAGTGTGAAATTCTTTTCTGTTCTTTTCTTTTTCTTTTTTTTTTTTTGAGATGGAGTTCCACTTTGCTGCCCAGACCAGAGTGCAGTGGTATGATCTCGGCTTACTGCAATGTCTGCCTCCCAGGTTCAAGTGATTCTCCTGTCTCAGCCTCCTGAGTAGCTGGGATTACAGGCACTTGCCACCACGCCTGGCTAATTTTTGTATTTTTAGTAGAGACAGAGTTTCACCATGTTGGCCAGGCTGGTCTTGAGCTCCTGACCTCAGGTGATCGGCCTCCCAAAGTGCTGGAATTATAGGTGTAAGCCACTGTACCTATCCTGAAATTATTTTAAAATAAAAAGTTTTGTAAAATGATTCATGACTTTGTCTCCTAAATTCTACCACCACTTTGAGAGTCTCCGACTTCACTACGTCCATCATACAAGGCTCCCAGAAATGTGGTAAATCAACTGAAAACCCTGTTAGGTGCTGTCCCAGCCAAAATTCTGTATCACAACTGAGGTTCCAATATTTCAACCCATACTCATATGGGATAAATGAGACTTTTAATTCATTATTGAATCAATTTGGGTAATTTGTGTGTTTTTATGTGTGATATTGTGAAATACATGTTTGGTCTTCAATGCTGTTTCCTGACATCATAAACCTCTACAATTCTTAGACTCTTTAAACTGCTGTCTTTTTGTATGCTAATGAGTTGACTGCTGGATGGCAGCCCCTAGGTAACTTCAGGATGGTGCTGGTAACAAGAAAAGACGTGATTAGATGGTTCACATTTTTAGGTTTGCCCCGACATTTAGGGAGGGAAGAGGAGCTGAAGGGTTAGGCTGATCACCCATGACCAATGGTTTAATCAATCATACCTGCATAATGAAACTTCCATAATACCCAAAAGGACAAGGTTAGAAGTGCTTCTGAGGTAGTTGAACATGTGGGATTCCTGGAGCTTGTCGTCCCTGGGGAGGGCGTGGAAGCTTAGTGCCCTTTTCCCCATAGCTCACCCTATGCATTGCTTCATCTGTATCCTTTGTAATACCCTTTATAATCAACTGACAAACATAACTAAGTGCTTCCCTGAGTTCTGTGAGTGATTCTAGTAAATTAATTGAATCCAAAGAGAGGGTCCTAGGATTCCCAAATTGAAGCCAGCTAGTTAGAAGTTCTGCAGCCCTGGACTTGTGACTGGTGTCTCAAGTGGGGACTGTCCTGTGGGACTGAGCCCTTACTTAGCCTGTGTGATCTTTAGCTGTCTCCAGGTGGATAGTGTCAAAATTTAGTTGGAGGACACCCAACTGGTGTCCACTGCAGAACTGATTGCTTGCTTGTTAATGGGGAGAAATCCCTACAAATTTGGTCACAAAATTCCTCTAAGTTGATTGTTGAGGTGTGAAAACAGGAAAAACCATTTTTTTCCCACTCATACTATGAAATTTTTCTTTTTCATAAAAGTTGTATAATTTACTGATAGGAAGTTATTTATAGTATTTCTGAAAATTATTTTAATCAATTTGGTGATATTGCCCACTCTCATTTTTAATTTTAGAAATCTCTTTTACCTTATTTACTATGTCAGTCTAAGTAATAAAAGAAAATTAGCAAATATTTGGTTAATTTTGTTGATATCTTCAACAAGCCAATATTTTGTTAAATTGATTTTATTTTTTAAAATTTTTATTTTATTGATTTTTTCTCTAATATTTATTACTACCTTCCATATTTTGCTATGGCTTTAGAGTTTAGGTTTTTCTTTTCTCATTTCTTAAATTTGAAGCTTAGATTATTAACTTATGATATTTATTCTTTTCCAATATAGGCACTTAAAGCTATAAATTTTCCCTCTAAGTGCCGTTTTATTGATACATTATAAATTTTGATATGTTTTTACTTCTATTCACTTCAAAATATTTGCTAATTTTCTTTGTGGTTTTTCTGAGCTCTTGGTTGTTTATTTTAATTGACATGTACTAATTATACATATTTATAAGGTACAGAATTATGTTTTAATAAATGTATAAAATGTGTAATGATCAAATTAGAGTAATTAGCATATATATCACCTCAAATCTTTATCATTTCTTTGTTCTGGGAAAATTAAAAATCTTCTCTTACAGCTACTCGAAAATATACAATAAATTATTGCTAACTGTTGTCACTCCACAGTGCCATAGAGCACTAGAGCTGATTCCTTCCATCTGCCTGTAATTTTGTACCCAGTAACCAACCTCTCCCTAGTGTCCTCCTCCGGCTACTCTTCCCAGGCTTTAGTAAAAACAATTCCATTCTCTATATCCATAAGCTCAACTATTTTAGCTCCCATATATGAATGAAGACAGGTACTACTTATCTTTCTGTGCCTGACTTAGGTCACTTAATATAATATCCTCCAGGCTCATCCACATTGCTATAAATCAGAGGATTTTATTTTTTTTAATGGCAGAATAGCATTCCATTGTGCATGTGTGTATGTTGGTGTGTATAGATACATACATGTATGTGTATAGCTACATATATATATATACACACATTTGTTTGTCCATTCATTTGTTGATAGACACTTAGCTTGATTCTATATTTTGACTTTTGTGAATACTGCTGTGATAAACATAAGAGTGCAGATATTTGTTTGATATACTAATTTCCTTTCCTTTAGATAAATACCCAATAGTGGGATTGCTGAATCATGTGAAAATTCTATTTTTAGTTTTTTGAGACTCCTCCACACTGTTTTCCATAATAGCTATACTAATTTACATTTTCACCAACAGTGTATAAGAGTTTCCTTTTTTCCACATCCTTGCCAGCATTTATTATTATTATTTTGGTCTCTTTGATAATACCTATTCTAACTGGTGTGAGATGATACCTCATTGTGGTTTTGATTTTCATTTCTTTGTTGATTAGTGATTGTGATGGTTAATATTGAGTGTCAGCTTGATTGGATTGAAGGATACAAAATATTGATTCTGGGTGTGTCTGTGAAGGTGTTGCCAAAGGAGATTAACATTTGAGTCAGTGGGCTGGGAAAGGAAGACCCACTCTTATTCTGGGTGGGCATAATCTAATCAGCTGCCAGCATGGCTAGAATATAAGTAGGAAGCAAAATGTGAAACGAGAGACGGGCCAAGCCTCCCAGCTTATACTTTCTCCTGTGCTGGATACTTCCTGCCCTCAAACATTAGACTCTAAGTTCTTCAGTTTTGGAACTTGGACTGACTGTCCTTGCTCTTCAGCCTGCAGATGGCCTATTGTGGGACCTTGTGATTGTGTGAGTTAATACTTAATAAACTCCCCTTTATATATGTATATATCTATTCCATTAGTTCTATCCCTGTAGAGAACCCTGATTAATACAGATTTTGGAATCAGAAGTGGTTCTAGAGGAGCAGAATATTAAAGATGGAGCTCTTTTGTTGGTTTGGGGGTTTCTGGAGTTGGGTGCTTAATATAATTAGACCCCAAAATGCTAAGGACTCTATTTCCAATAGTATGGAGAACACTAATAGCCCTTGGCATGAACTGTTTAGTGAGTTATGCAAAATAAATGCATTTGACACTCCTGATTCACTGCTCATGAGAGGCAAGGAGTTTAGCAACTCTATACATAACATTTTTGACCATATGTGGAGAACCAAGGAACACAATGATGTTGATTGGTTGCTCCTAAGTTCAGTAGACAAAGTGATGAAAGAAAATGATGAATTCGGAAATTCTGTCTTCTGGCTTCAGAAGCAGATACTGAGCCTCAAATCTGCTAAGATTGCCCTGAGTGCGAGTCTTCTGTAGAGAAAGAGCTGAAATTGTGGAAAAATATCACAAGCTCTTATGGGAGTGGCTGACCTGCAATGAAAGGTGCATGCACAGCTTTGCCAGGTGTCTACTGTTAAAGTGAGGGCATCGATTGGAAAAGAATGGGACCCTGAAACTTGGAATGGGGGCATAAGGATGTACCCTGATGAAGCTGGAAACACTGAGTTTGTAAACTCTGATGAATCTTATTATTTTTTATTTTTTGCCAGAATAAACAGCTTCCCCACCCTCAGTAGTAGCAACATCCTCTCCCTGACCCATGCTGCAATCAGCCTTTCCACTTTCGTCTGAGGATATAAACCCTGAGCTGCCTGAAGTAACAGCGATGGCCTTCCCTGAGGCATTTGCCAGGCAAGATAATGTTGATTCTCCTCAGGAACAACCACCAACACCCCTGTTTGCTTCTAGACCTATAACTAAAGTCCTGGAGGGCACCTAAAGGTGAGGTTGAGAGTGTGATCCATAAGGAGGTGTGCTACACTTGAAAAGAACTGCTTGACTTTTCTAATTTATAAAAACAGAAATCTGGAGAACAGGCATGGAAATGAATATTAGGGATGTGGGATAATGGTTGAAAGAACATAGATTTGGATCAGGCTGAATTTGCTGATTTGGGTCCACTAAGTAGGGACTCTGCATTTAATGTTGCAGCTCGGGGAGTTAAAAAAGGTTCTGAGAGTTTATTTGCTTGGTTAGCTGAAATATGGATTAAAAGATGGCCTCCCATGAGTAAGTTGAAAGTGCCTGATCTCCCTTGGTTTAATGTGAAGGAGATTGGGATGGTGGAGTGGATTAGTCACTTTAGACCTATTGATCAAATCTAGGGGAGTCTAGAAGATACACCCTTGACCAAAGCCTTGAGAAATAGATTTGTGAGGGCAGCACCTGAATCTTCGTAAACCCTGCAATTCCTCTTCTCTCTATGTCAGAGCTAATAGTGGGAACAACAGTCACTCAACTACAAAATCTAAATACAATGGGAATAATTGGATTCTGAGGTGGTAGGGGCCAAGTGGCAGCAGTCAACTGTCAAAGGCAAGGTGGGTATAGCTACTGTAATGGAAAACAGAGGCAAAGAGGCAATCAGAATAGTATGACTTGTGTAGAGCCCTGGCGTTGGCTAATTAATTAATCATAATGTTATTAGAAGTAAACTTGATAGGAAGCCTACTGCATTCCTACTTACAGTACACAAACAATACTTCTAGGTTGAGTGGACAAAACACTGATTTGAATTATAAAAATAAAGAATCACGCCCCCTCAGTTGATTCCAGACTTGAGCCAGTTTACTGACCCAGAACCCCTTGAATGAAGAGGAGACCAGGTCCCCTTGAGGAAGGACCCCACTACCTTACTGATAATTTATGCAGTGAATCTTTCTCCCATCCTTCCCCAAGGAGACCTCCAGCCTTTTAACAGTGTAACTGTGTGCTGGGGAAAGGGAAATGATCAGACATTTCTGGGACTGCTGGACACTGGTTCTGAGCTGATGTTTTTTCCAGGGGATGTAAAACGTCATTGTGGTACTCCAGTTAATGTATGGGCTTATGGAGGTCTGGTAATTAATGGAGTTTTAGCTCAGATATGACTTACAGTGGGTCCACTGGCTCCCTGGATTCATCTTGTGGTCATTTCCCCAGTGCCAGAATGCATAATTGGCATAGACATACTTAACAGCTGGCAGAACCCTCACATTGGCTCCCTGACTGGTAGAGTGAGGGCTACTATGGTGGGAAGGGTAATATAGAAGCCATTAAGGCTGCCTCTAACTGAAAAAATAGTAAATCAAAAACAATGTCACATTCCTGGAGGGATTGTGGAGATTAATGCCACCGTCAAAGACTTGAAAGACGCAGGAGTGGCGATTCCCACCACATTCCTGTTCAATTCCCCCACTGGGCCTCTGCAGAAGACAGATGGATCTTGGAGAATGATGGTGGATTATTGTAAGCTTAATCAAGTGGTGACTCCAATTGCAGCTCCTGTACAAGATGTACTTGAACAAATTAACACATCATTTTCTTGAACAAATTAACACATCTCCTGGTACCTGGTATGCAGCCATTGACTTGACAAATGCCTTTTTCTCCATTCCTGTTCCTAAGGCCCACCAGAAGCAATTTGCCTTCAGCTGGCAAGGCCAGTAATAAACCTTTACTGTCCTACCTCAGGGGTATATCAACTCTCCGCCTTTGTGTCATAATCTTATTCAGAGAGAACTTGATTGCTTTTTGCTTCCATGAGATATCACACAGGTCCATTACATTGATGACATTATGCTGATTGGATACAGTGTGCAAGAAGTACCAAACACACTGGACTTCTTGGTGAGACGTTTGCATGCCAGAGGATGGGAAATGGGAAATAAATCTGACTAAAACTCAGGGACCTTCTACCTCAGTAAAATTTCTACAGATCAAGTGGTGTGGGACCTGTCAAAATATTCCTTCTAAAGTGAAGGATAAGTTGCTGCAATTTTTCCCTCCTGCGACCAAGAAAGAGGCACAACACCCAACGGGCCTGTTTGGATTTTGGAGGCAACACATTCCTCATTTGGGTGTGTTACTCTGGCCCATTTATCGAGTGACCCAAAAGGCTGCCAGTTTTGGGTGGGGTCCAGAACAGGAAAGGACTCTCCAACAGGTCCAGGCTGCTGTGCAAGCTGCTCTGCCACTCGGGCCATATGACCTAATAGATCCAATTGTGCTTGAGTTGTCAGTGGCAGATAGGGATGCTGTTTGGAGTCTTTGGCAGGCTCCCATAGGTGAATTACAGTGGAGGCCTCTAGGATTTTGGAGCAAGGCGCTGCCATCTTCTGTAGATAACTACTCTCCTTTTGAGAGATGGCTCTTGGCCTGTTATTAGGCTTTGGTGGACACTGAATGTTTGACCATGAGTTATCAAGTCACCATGTGACCTGAATTGCCTATCATGAACTGGGTGCTTTCTGACCCATCTAGCCATAAAGTGGGTCATGCACAGCAGCATTCCATCGAATGAAAGTGTTATATACGTGATCAGGCTCAAGCAGGTCCTGAAGCCACAAGTAAGTTACATAAGAAAGTGGCTCAAATGCCCATAGTCTCTACTCCTGCTACACTGCCTTCTCTCCCTATGCCTGCACCAATGGCCTCATGGCAAGTTCCTTATGGTCATTTGACAGAGGAAGAGAGGACTTGGGCCTGCTTCACAGATGGTGCTGCTCAATATGCAGGAACCACCCAAAAGTGGACAGCTGCAGCACTACAGTCCCTTTCAAGGACATCACTGAAGGACAGCAGTGAAGGGAAAGCTTCCCAGTGGGCAGAACTTTGAGCAGTGCATCTGGTTGTGCACATTGCATAGAAGGAGAAATGGCCAGATATGCAATTATATACTGATTAATGGCCTGTAGCCAATGGTTTGGCTGGATGGTCAGAGACTTGGAAGAAGCATGGTTGGAAAATTGGTGACAAAGAAATTTGGGGAAGAAGTATGTGGATGGACCTATCTGAGTGGTCAGAAACTCTAAAGATATTTGTATCCCATGTGAGTGCTCACCAGCAGGTGACCTCAGCAGAGGAGGATTTAAATAATCAAGTGGATAAGATGACCCATTCTGTAGACACCACTCAGCCTCTTTCCCCAGCCACCCCTGTAATCACCCAATGGACCCATGAACTAAGTGGCCATGGTGGCATTGATGGAGATTACTCAAGGGCTCAGCAACATGGACTTCCACTCACCAAGGCTGACCTGGCTATGGCCACAGCTGAGTGCCCAATTTGCCAGCAGCAGAAACCAACATTGAGCCCTCGATCTGGCACCATTCCTAGGGATGATCAGCCAGCTATCTGGTGGCAGGTTCATTATATTGGACCTCTTCCACCATGGAAAGGGCAGAGATTTATCCACACTGGAATAGACACTCTGGATATGGGTTTGTCTATCCTGCATGCAATGCTTCTGCCAAGACTACTATCAGTGGACTTATGGAATGCCTTATCAACCATCATGATATTCCACACAGCATTGCCTCTGACCAAGGAACTCACTTTACAGCTAAAGAAGTATGGCAGTGGGCTCATACTCATGGAACTCACTGGTCTTACCATGTTCCCCATCATCATGAAGCAGCTGGATTATAGAACAGTGGAATGGTCTTTTATAGTCACAACTACAATGCCAACTAGGTGACAATTCTTTGCAGGGCTGGGGCAAAGTTCTCCAGATGGCCATGTACACTCTGAATCAGCTTCCAATATATCGTACTGTTTCTCCCATAGCCAGAATTCTCAGGTCCAGGAATCAAGGGGTGAAAGTGAAAGTGACATCACTCACAATCACCCCTAGTGATCCACTAGCAACATTTTTGCTTTCTGTTCCCACGTCATTATGTTCTGCTGGCCTAGAGGTCTTAGTTCCAGATGGGAGGAACACTGCCACCAGAAGACACAACAACAATTCCATTAAACTGGAAGTTAAGATTGCCACCTGGACACTTTCGGCTCTTCCTTCCTTTAAATCAACAGGCAAGAAAAGAGTTACAGTGTTGTCTGGGTTGGTTGACCCAGGCTATCAAGATGAAATCAGTCTACTACTCCACAACAGAGGTAAGAAAGAGTATGCAAAAAATAAAGGAGATACATTAGGGTGTCTCTTAGCATTACCATGCTTTGTGATTAAGGTCAATGGGTAACTACAATAGCCCAATCCAGGCAGGACTACAAATGACCCAGACCCTTCAGGAATGAAGGTTTGGGTTACTCCACCAGGGAAAAAACCAAGACCTGCTGAGGTGCTTGCTGAAGGTAAACGGAATATAGAATGGGTAGTAGAAGAAGGTCATCATCAATACCAGCTATGACCACGTGACCAGCTGCAGACACAAGGATTGTAATTGTCATGAATATTTCCTACTTCTTTTGTTAAAAGCATGTTTGTGCATGTATACACTTGGACTAATAAAATATCTTCATTTAATTTCCTTTCTGCTTTATCATGTGACATAAGATTTATTGACTTCATATCAGCACTTAAGTATTTTAAATTTTTTTATTATTATAATTTAAGTTCTGGGATACATGTACAGAACATGAAGGTTTGTTACATAAGTATACATGTGCCATGGTGGTTCGCTGCACCCATCAGCCCGTCATCAACATTAGGTATTTTTCCTAATGCTATCCCTTCCCTAGGCCCCCACCCCCCGACAAGCCCCAGTGCATGATGTTCCCCTCCCTGTGCCCAAATGTTCTCATTGTTCAACTCCCATTTATGAGTGAGAACATGCAGTGTTTGGTTTCTGTTCCTGTGTTAGTTTGCTGAGAATGATGGTTTCTAACTTTACCCATGTCCCTGCAAAAGACAAAAGCTCATTCTTTTTTATGGCTGCATAGTATTCCATGTTGTATATATGACACATTTTCTTTATCTGGTCTATCATTGATGGGCATTGGGGTTGATTCCAATCTTTGCTATTGTGAATAGTGCTGCAATAAGCATACGTGTGCATGTGTCTTTATAGTAGAATGATTTATAATCCTTTGGGCATATACCCAGTAATGGGATGGCTGGGTCAAATGGTATTTCTAGTTCTAGACCTTTGAGGAATCGCCACACTGCCTTCCACAAGGGTTGAACTAATTTACGCTCCCACTGACAGCGTAAAAGCATTCGTATTTCTCCACATCCTCTCCAACATCTATTGTTTCCTGACTTTTTAATAATCACCATTCTAACTGGCATGAGACGGTATCTCGTTGTGATTTTGATTTGCATTTCTCTAATGACCAGTGATGATGAGCTTTTTTTCCCTATGTTTGTTGGCTGCATAAATATCTTCTTTAGAGAAGTGTCTGTTCATACCTTTCACCCACTTTTTGATGGGGTTGTTTGTTTTTTTCTTGTAAATGTGTTTAAGTTTCTTGTGGATTCTGGATATTAGCCCTTTGTCCAATGGGTAGATTGAAAATTTTTCTCCCATTCTGTGGGTTTCCTGTTTACTCTGATGATAGTTTCTTTTTGCTGTGAAGAAGTTCTTTAATTTAATTAGATCCCATTTGTCAATTTTGGCTTTTGTTGCCATTGCTTTTGGTGTTTTAGTCATGAAGTCTTTGCCCATGCCTTTGTCCTAAATGGTAATGCCTAGGTTTTTTTTTTTTTTTTTTTAGGGTTTTTATTGTTTTAGGCCTTAGGTTTAAGCCTTTAATCCATCTTGAGTTAATTTTTGTATAAGATGAAAGGAAGGGGTCCAATTTCAGTTTTCTGCATATGGCTAACCAGTTTTCCCAACACCATTTATTAAACACTTTAAATTTCATATGGAACCAAGAACGAGTCCGTATAGCCAAGACAATCCTAAGCAAAAAAAAAACAAAACTGGAGGTATCATGCTGCCTGACTTCAAACTATACTAAAAGGCTACAGTAACCAAAACAGCATGGTTCTGTTGCCAAAACAGATATATAGACCAATGGAACAGAATGGAGGCCTTAGAAATAATGCCACACATCTACAACTATCTGACCTTTGAAAAATCTGACATAAACAAGCAATAGGGAAAGGATTCCCTATTTAGTAAATGGTGTTGCTGCCTTTCTTTCAGAGATGCCCTGCCCAGAGAGGAGGAATCTAGAGAGGCAGTCTGACTGCAGTGCCTTTGTGGCACTGTGGTGGGATCTGCCCTGTCCAAACTTCCAGGAGGCTTTGTTCACACTTTGAGGGGAAAACCACCTACTCAAGCCTCAGTAATGGTGGACGCCCCTCCTCCCACCAAGCTTGAGCCTCCCAGGTCGACTTCAGACTGCTGTGCTGGCAGTCAGAATTTCAAGACAATGGATCTTAGCTTGTTGGCTCCGTGGGGGGTGGGATCGGCTGAGCAAGACCACTTGGTTCACTGGCTTCAGCCTGGGGGTTCTGTCTCACTGGCATTCCAGGTGCCACTGGGGTACGAAAAAAGAAAAACAACAACTCTCGCAGCTAGCTCAGTGTCTGCCCAAAGGGCCACCCAGTTTTGTGCTTGAAACCCAGGGCCCCTGCGGTGTACGCACCAGAGGGACTCTCTTGGTGTGTGGGTTGTGAAGACTGTGGGAATAGCATAGTATCTGGGCTGAATAGCACCATCACTCAAGGCAGGGTCCCTCATGGCTTCCCTTGGCTAGGGGAAGGAGTTCCCAGACACCTTGTGCTTCCCAGGTGAGGCGATGCCCCACCCTGCTTCTTCTCACCCTCCATGGGCTGCACCCATTGTCTAACTGGTCCCAATGAGATGAACTGGGTACCTCAGCTGGAAATGCAGAAATCATCCACCTTCTGAGTTGATCAGCTGCAGACCAGAGCTGTTCCTATTTGGCCATCTTGTCTGGGAATAAGTATTGTTAATTTTATGTAATAGTATTTGGGTTGGGGATTGGTGCATTTCTTGTTGTACCAAGGATAGTTGCATTATGTTAGGAATAATTATGTCCTTATTATTGTCTTTATTTGAAGATTATGTATGATCTCAGGAAGTGTGTATGGGTTCAAGCTGACAAAGGGTGGACTTGTGATGGTCAATACTGAGTGACATCTTGACTGGATTGAAGGATACAAAGTATTGATCCTGGGTGTGTCTGTGAGGGTGTCGCCAAAGGAAATTAACATTTGAGTCAGTGGGCTGGGGAAGGCAGACCCATCCTTAGTCTGGGTGGGTGCAATCTAATCAGCTGCCAGCATGGCTAGAATATAATCAGGCAGAAAAAATGTGAAAAGAGAGACTGGCCTAGCTCCCCAGCCCACATCTTATCCTGTGCTGGATGCTTCCTGCCCTTGAGCATCAGACTCCAAATTCTTCAGTTTTGGAACTCGGACTGGCCTATTGTGGAACCTTGTGATTGTGTGAGTTAATACTTAATAAACTCACATATATATATGTATGTGTGTGTGTGTGTGTGTGTGTGTGTGTGTGTATATATATTCCATTAGTTCTGTCCCACTAGAGAATCCTTACTGATACAGTGATGTTGAGTATCTTTTTTTATACTTGGGAGTTTGAATGTCTTCTTTTAAAGAACATCTATTCAGAACATTTGCTCTATTATTTGTTTGTTGTTGTCGAGTTGTCTGAGTTCCTTGTATATTCTGGATATAAATTCTATGCTTAATGAATAGTTTCCAAATATTTTTCCCTTTCTTCAGGGTCTCTGCACTGTATTGTTTATTTCCTTTGCTGTACAGAAGCTTTTTAGGTGGATATAATCCCATTTGCCTAGTTTTGCTTTTGTTGCCTGTGCTTTTAATGTTCTATCCATAAAACCTTTCCCCAGACCAAAGTTCCAAAAAAATTTCTCAATGTTTTCTTCTGGTAGTTTTATAGTTTTGCATCTTACATTTAAGTCTTAATATATTTTCAGCTGATTTTTGCATGTTGTGAGAGATAGGAGTCTAGTTTTATTCTGCACATGGATATCCAGTTTTATCAGCACCATTTATTAAATGGGGGATCTTTCCGCATTGTTTATTTTTGTTGACTTTGTTGAAAATCAGATGGTTGTAGTTGTGCAGCTTTATTTCTGGATTCTCTATTCTGTCTCGTTGATCTATGTGTTTGTTTTTATACCAATACCTGCTTTTTTGGTTACTATAGTTTTGTAGTATATTTTGTAGTTGGGTAGTTTGATGCCTCTAGCTTTTTTCTTTTTGCTCAGGATTGCTTTGGTTACATGGTTTTTTTTTTTTTTTTTTTTTTTTTTTTTTTTTTTTTTTTTTTTTTTTTGTGGCTCCATATGGACTTTAGGATTTCATAATAAAATTTGTGTGAAAAATAGTATTTTGACAGAGATTTCATTGAATTTGTAGATTGCTTTGGCTAATATGGTTATTTGGACAATATTAATACTTTCAGTTCTTAAACATAGTTGTTCTTACAATTTCTTGTGTACTCATCAATTCCTATCATCAATGTTTTGTAGTTTTTATTGTAGACATTGTTTACCTTCTTGGTTAAATTTATTCCTAGCATTTTTTTTTTTTTGGTAGGTATTGTAAATAGGATTGCTTTCTTAACGTCTTTTTCAGTTCATTATTGGTGTATAAAAACATTACCAATTTTTGTATGTTAATTTTGTATTCTGCAAATTTACTGAATTCATTTATCCGTTCTAAGAGTTCTTTGGTGAAATTTTTAAATGTGTCTATGTATAAGATCATGTCATCTGCAAACCAGGGCAATTTGACTTCCTGTTTTCGAATTTGAATACCTTTTATATCTTTCTCCTCTCTAATTGCTCTGGCTAATACTTTCAGTATTATGTTGAATAAGAGTGGTAAAAGTTGCCAACCTTGTCTTGTCTCAGTTCTTAGAGGAATAGCTTTTAACTTTCTTCTGTTTAATATGCTGTCAGTTGCAAATTTGTTAGAAATGACCATTATTGTGTTGAAGTACATTCCTTACACATCTAATTTGTCAAAAGTGATTTTAATCATAAAGCAGTATTTCTTTCTTTTTTTTTTTTTCAAATGCTTTGTATCTTTTGAGGTGATCATGTAGTTTTTGTCCTTCATTCTCCTGATGTGATGTATTTCATTTATTGATTTGAACCCCTGATTTATTGATTTATTGATTTGTTGAGTCATCCTTGAACCCCTGGAATAAATCTTTGTGGATGATAGTGTATAATCTTTTTGATGGCTATTAGTTTAGTTTGCTAACGTTTTGTTGAGCATGTTTTGCATATAGGTTCATTAAAGATATTGGCCTGTAGTTTTGTTTTTAGTGTATGTGTGTCTTTGTCTGGTTTCAGTGTCAGGACAATGCTGGCCTCATAGAATGAGTTTGAAAGCATTTCTTTGTTTTCAATATTTTGAAATAGTTTGAGGAGAATTGGTGTCAGTTCTTCTTTAAAAGTTTGGTGTGAAATTTTCTAACTTTAAAAGTTATTAGTGAAGCTATCTGGTCCTGGAATTTTCTTTGTTAGACCTGTTATTACTGATTCAATCTCATTTCTCATTACTGAACTATTCAGATTTTCTATTCCTTCTGTGTTTAATCTTAGTAGGTCATATGTGTCCTGGAATTTATGCATTTCATCTAGTTTTTCCTACTTGTTGATGTTTAGTTGTTCATAGTAATCTCTAATGATCCTTTGTATTTCTGTGATATCAACTGTAATGTCTATTTTTATTTCTGATTTTATTTGAGTATTTTCTCTTTTTAAAATAAACATCTAGCTAATTGTCCATTTCACTTACCTTGTTAAAAGTCAACTTGTATTTTGTTGATCTTTTCTACTTTTTTAGTCTCTCTTTTGATAATTTTATGCCGATACTAATTATTTGTTTTCACCTACTACTTTGGGTTTGGTTTGTTCTTGGTTTTATAGTTCCTTGAGGTGAAACATTAGATTGTTTATTGAAATCTTCCTGCTTTTTGATGCAGGCATTTATTGCTATAAACTTCCCTCTTAGTATTGCTTTTGTTGTATCCCATAAGTTTTGATATCTTGTGTTTCTATTTTTGTTTCCATTTTTAAATTTTTTCTTAATTTATTCATTGATCTGTTGGTTGTTTAGAAGTCTGTTGTTTAATTTTCATCTATTTGTAGTCTCCAAAATTCCTCTTGTTATTGCTTTCTAGTTTTATTCCATTGTGGTCAGAAAGGATACTTGATATGATTTTCATTTTAAAAAATTTGTTGAGACTTGTTTTGTGGTCTAACATATAGTCTACACTAGAGAATATTCCATGTGCTAAAAAGAAAAATGTGTATTCTGCAGCTGTTGGATGAACTGGTTTGTAAATATCTTTTAGATTCATTTGGCCTATAGAGCAGTTTAAGGTTGATGTTTCTTTGTCGACTTTCTGTCTAGGTGATCTGTCCATTGCTAGGAATATGATGTTGAAATCTCCATCTATTATTATTTTGGGGTCTATCTTTCCCTTTAGCTCTAACAGTATCTGTTTTATATATCTGTGTGCTCAAGCGTTGGGTGCATACATATTTAAAATTGTTTTATCCTCTTGATGAATTGATTCCTTTATCATTGAGTTTTTTTGTAGGCAGCATATAGCTGAGTCTTATTTATTTCCCAACCATTGTGTCAGTGCATATCTTTTACTTGGAGAACTTAAACCGTTTAAATTCAGAGTTACTGTAGATAGGCGTGAACTTGCTCCTGTCATTTTTTGCTTTCTGGTTGTTTCATATATCCTTTTTTCTTTCTTCCTCTATTATTCTTTATCCTTCTAGTTGGGTATTTTTCTGTAGTGATAAGGTTTGATTTCTTTCTCTTATTTGTGTATCTGATCTACCAATGAGTTTTATTCTCTCATGGATGTTTATGATGGTAGTCATCATCCTTTTGCTTCAGATGTAGGAGTTCCGTAAGCACTTTTTTTTTTTTTTTTTTTGTAGAACCAGTCAAGTGGTGATAAATTCCCTTAGTTTTTAGTTATCTGGGATAAACTTTATTTCTCCATTATTTCTTTTTCATTTCTTAAGGATAGCTTTCTTAAGGGTAGCTTTCCTGAGTATAGTAATGTTGGCTAAGAATTGTTGTTGTTGTTGTTTTCTTTTTCTTTCATCACTTTGAATATATCATCTTATTCTTTCCTAGCCTGTAAAGTTTCTACTGAGATATCTGCTTAGTCTGACGGGATTTCTTTGTATGTGACATGATACCTTTTTCTTGCTGTTTTCAGAACTCTTTCATTGTCTTTGACTTTTGACTGTTTGACTATAATGTGCCTTAAAGAGGAACTTTCTGTGTTGAATTTACTTGGAGGTCTTTGAGTTTCCTGGGTCCGGATGTCTATATCTCTCTCAAGGCCTGGGAAGTTTTCCACTATAATTTTATTAAATAGGGTTTTAAAAATGTCTTTTCTTATCTGTTCACCCTCTGAAATTTCCACAACGTAATATGTGTTTGCTTAATGTTGTCCCATAAGTCTCATAGACTTCCTTCATTTATTAAAATAATTTTTTTTTCTTTTTTGTCTGACTGAGTTATTTCAAAACACTTGTTTTCAAGTTCAGAAATTCTTTCTTCTGCATGCTCTACTCTATTATTGAAGCTCTTGATTTCATTTTTTATTTTATTCATTAAATTATTTAGCTCAAAGATTTCCATTTGGTTTTAAAAATAATATCCGTTTACTGAATATATCATTCAGATCATGAATTATTTTCCTGATTGTGTTGAATTGTTTCTTGGTATTATATTATATCTACAGAGTTTCCTTAAGACCATTATTTCGGATTTCTTTTCTGACATTTCATAGATTTCTTTTTTGTTGGGATATGTTACTGGAGAAGTATTCTGTTCCTTTGAAAGTGCCATGTTTTCTTTTTTTTTTTTCTTCTTTTGTTTCTACATTGATATCTATGCACTTAGTGGACCAACAGCTTCTAATTTTATGAAGTAGCCTTCACAGGAAAAATCTTTTTCCTATATGTGTGTCCATAGTATGTTTGGTAGGATGTTTTGGCTTGGTTCTCAGTGGGGGCAGTAGTGTACTCTTTATGACTGTATTCAGTGTTCATGGTGTCTATAAGTGTCTCAGTGGCCTCTGCTACAGGTGTTTGAGGAGTGTATGGTGTGGCTTTCATGGAGTCAAGGACCACCAGGCTGACCAATCTTTGAACTTCTGTGGTACCTGCACAGATGTATGGTCGTTGTTCCACAGAATGAATAGGGTCACCAGTGATAGAAGGCCCTGGGTGGGCTAGTCTTCAGGTACACAGGGGTGCACAGTTGCTCTGCTGCTGAACAGTCGGGGTTGCTGGTAGAGGCAAGTCCCAAGCTGTCAGCTGTCAGCTCTCTGGAGTGCACTCATTGGCTTACTTTGTCTTGGAGGTTGCCTCCCTGTTGTGCTTTGCTACCTGTTCCCCAGGGGGTCAGATGCCACATTGGCTTGGGTGCCAGTTTAATAGCTGCACTGTTGGTTCCAGCTAGGGACTTGCCTGTAGTCCTATGTGTGGGTATGGTGGGATGGCAGTGAGGCCCCAGGGATGTGGAGATGCAGGGGCTACTGAGCTTCTGGGCAGTATGCACTATGGCAGTGGTTCCATCCTCAAAATGGTGCCATACTTCAGCAGCCTGGGTCCTGGGTATTTAGGGGAGGACCCCACATGAGTTCCCTCTCTTGAATACTGCAATCATGTGGATTACAGGCAGTTCCCTACGATGGGCTTGGGGCCTGTGAGGACTGTGGGGCTCTCTTGCAGCTGGGATTGCAGGCATCTGTGATGGGAATGTGAACTGCTGGGTATCTCCTTTCCCTTTTCTTGCACTGGGAGTCCCTGTTGGCTCTGAACATACCTCGGTCAGTGATATAATTTGGATTTTTGTCCCCACCTAAATCTCATGTTGAATTTTAATCCTCAATGCAGAAAGTGGGCCTGGTGAGAGACATTTGGATCATGGAGCAGGATCCCTCATGGCTTGGTGTTGTCTTTGCAAAACTGAGTGAGGTTTCATGAGATCTGGTTATTAAAAAGTATATGGCACCTTGTCACCTACACTCTCTCTTCTTTCTTGCTTTTCTTTCTCCATGAGATGTTTCTGCTCCTAGTTTGCCTTCTGCCATGATTGCAAGTTTCCCGATGTCCCCTCAGAAGCAAATGCCACTATGCTTTCTGTATGGCCTGCAGAACTATGAGCTAATTAAGCCTGTTTTCTTATAAATTACCCAGCCTCAGATATTGCTTTATAGCAATGCAAGAATGGACTAATACAGTTAGGTACTTTGCTTCTTTTCCTATGCTATCATCCCAGGCTTCTCTGTCTCTGAAAGTCTTCACTAGTTTCTTGTTGAATTCTGTTGTTCTCCCCTAGACAAGCTATTTGATGTCCAGTTGTCTACTTGTTTTTTGGTTCTTCTTTGTTGAGGAGGAGAATATTGAGCATGTCCAGTCAGCCATCAATATGATACCTCCCTCACCTACAGGTTTAAAGGGTAGTTTTGAATTATATAAAACTATTCATTGATTATGTTTTCCAGCATATAGAATATATATTATCCCTTTTTTATTGCTTCTACTGTCGAGATATAATGTGTTTAGGTATTTATTTATTTATTTATTTATTTATTTATTTATTTTGAGGCTGAGTCTTCCTTTGTCACCCAGGCTGGAGTGCAGTGGTGCAGTCTTGGCTCACTGCAGCTTCTGCCTCCAGGTTCAAGCAATTTTCCTGCCTTGCCCTCCTAAGTACCTGGGCCTACAGGTGTGCACCACCATGCCCAGCCAAATTTTGTATTTTTAGTAGAGACAGAGTTTCATCGTGTTGGCCAAGCTGATCTCAAACTCCTGACCTTAAGTGATCCACCTGCCTTGGCCTCCCAAAGTGCTGGGATTACAGACATGAGCCACCACACCCAACCTAATATTTTTGTCTTTACTATACTTAAATTTCATTGTGCTTTTTGGATTTATAGGTTAATCTTTCTTAAATTTTGCAAGTTTGCAGCCATTATTTCTCTAGATATTTTTTTCTGTCCCTTTCTTTCTCTCTTCTCTTTTTCTGGAATTTTCAACATGCACAAGTTGTAACTCTTGATATTGTCCCACAGGTCTCTGAGGCACTGTTAATTTTCTTCATTTTTAATATGCCTTTCAGATTGTGTTGTCTCTATTTATTTCTTCTTGCTTGCTGTTTCCTTTTTCTTCCAGTTTAAACTTTTTACTGAGCCCCCCTAATATATTTCTTATTATCAGTTATTTTACTTGAATCTCTAGAACTTCCATTTTGTTCTTTTATATATTTTCTATTCCTTTACTGATATTCTCTATTTGGTTATTCATTGTTGTCACATTTCATTGTTGTCATATTTTTCTTTAATTCTTTAAACATGATTTCCTTTATTCCTTCCAAAACATTTATTGTAATAGTTACATTGAAGTCTTTGTCTGCTAAAGCCAACATCTGGATCCTCTCACAGGTCATTTCTACTGATAGCTTTTTTACTATGTGTTGGCCATATTTTCAAATTTTGTTCTATTATTCATGTTACTGTCAATAAATGGACATTTTAGATAATATAATACTCTGAAATCTGATTTTTCATTCTCAGGGATGTTTTTGTTATTGCTTTAGTTTGTTTAGTGACTTTACTGGATTATTTCTGTCAACTATTTCTCCCTTGTGTCTTGTAAACAGTGATCTCTTCATTAAGGTTTTTTTTCTTATTTCTTTTTTTAAACTTTAAGATTGTCTTTTGTTTGCTTGTTTTACTCCTGTGTCAGCATAGCTTAATGATGAGTCAAAAGTTGGTAAAAAGTTGTATTTAAACACCTTGAAAGTTTTCTTTTTTTATACAGGAAGGAGAGGGGGCACCCAAGATGGCTGAATAGGAACAGCTCCAGCCTCCAGCTCCCAGTGTGAGTGACACAGAAGACGGGTGATTTCTGCATTTTCAACTGAGGTATCGGGTTCATCTCACTGTGTCAGACAGTCGATGCTGGTCCATAGGTGCAGCCCGACCAGTGACAGCTGAAGCAGGGCGAAGCATCACCTCACCTGGGAAGCACAAGGGGGAAGGGAATTCCTTTTCCTAGCCAAGGGAAATTGAGACACACAACACCTGGAAAATTGGGGAACTCCCACCCTAATAACGTGCTTTACCAAGGGTCTTAGCAAATGGCAGACTAGGAGATTATATCCCACACCTGGCCCATAGGGTCCCACGCCCACGGAGCCTCCCTCATTGCTACCACAGCAGTCTGAGATCTAACTACAAGGCTGCAGCGAGGCTGGGGGAGGGGTGCCTGCCAGTGCTGAGACTTAAATAGGTAAAAAAAAGCCACAGGGACACTAGAATTGGGTGGAGCCCACCGCAGCTCAAGGAGGCCTGCCTGCCTCTGTAGACTCCACCTCTGGGGACAGGGCATAGCTAAACCAAAAGCAGCAAAAACCTCTGCAGATGTAAAAGTCCCTGTCTGACAGCTTTGAAGACAGCAGTGGTTCTCCCATCACGGAGGTTGAGATCTGAGAACAGACAGACGGCCTGCTCAAGTGGGTCCCTGACCCCTGAGTAGCCTAACTGGGAGACATCCCCCACTAGGTACAGACCGACACCTCACACCTCACACGGCTAGGTACACCCCTGAGACGAAGCTTCCAGAGCAAGAATCAGACAGCAACACTCACTGTTCAGCAATATTCTATCTTCTGCAGCCTCCACTGCTGTTACCCAGGCAAACAGGGTCTGGAGTGGACCTCAAGCAAACTCCAACAAACCTGCAGCTGAAGGTCCTGACTGTTAGAAGGAAAACTAACAAACAGAAAGGACACCCACACCAAAACCCCATCAGTATGTCACCATCATCAAAGACCAAAGGCAGATAAAACCACAAAGATGGGGAAAAAGCAGAGCAGAAAAGTTGGAAATTCAAAAAATCAGAGCACATCTCCCCCTTCAAAGGAGGTGGAGCTCATCGCCAGCAACAGAACAAAGCTGGATGGGGGATGACTTTGATGAGTTGAGAGAAGAAGGCTTCAGTAGATCAAACTTCTCAGAGCTAAAAGTGGAACTACATAACCAGCGCAAAGAAGCTAAAAACCTTGAAAAAAGAATGGATGAATAGATTATTAGAATAATAAATGCAGAGAAGACCTTAAAAGAACTGATAGAGATGAAAACCATGACAAGAGAACTACGTGACAAATGCACAAGCTTCAGTAACTGTAACTGACTCGATCAACTGGAAGAAAGTGTATCAATGATTGAAGATGAAATGAATGAAATGAAGCAAGAAGAGTAGAGAAAAAAGAATGAAAAGAAATGAACAAAGCCTCCAAGAAATATGGGATTATGTGAAAGGACCAAATATATATCTCATTGGTGTGCCTGAAAGTGATGGGGAAAATGGAACCAAGTTGGAAAACACTCTGCAGGATATCATTCAGGAGAACTTCCCAACCTAGTAAGGCAGGCCAACATTCAAATTCAGGAAATACAGAGAACATCACAAAGATACTCCTCGAGAAGAGCAACTCCAAGATATATAATTGTCAGGTTCACCAAAGTTGAAATGAAAGAAAAAATGTTAAGGGCAGCCAGAGAGAAAGGTCAGGTTACCCACAAAGGAAAGCCCATCAGACTAACAGCAGATCTTCTGGCAGAAACTCTACAAGCCAGAAGAGAGTGGGGGCCAATATTCAACAATCTTAAAGAAAAGAATTTTCAACACAGAATTTCATATCCAGCCACTCCAAGTTTCATAAGTGAAGGAGAAATAAAATCCTTTACAGACAAGCAAATGCTTAGAGATTTTGTCACCACCAGGTCTGCCCTACAAGAGATCCTGAAGGAAGAACTAAACATGGAAAGGAACAACCGGTACCAGCCATTGCAAAAACATGCCACAGTGTAAAGACCATCGATGCTAGGAAGAAACTGCATTAACTAACGAGCAAAATAACAAGCTAATATCATAATGACAAGATCAAGTTCACACATAACAATATTTTTAAATGTAAATGGACTAAATGGTCCAATTAAAAGACACAGACTTGCAAATTGGATAGAGTAAAGACCCATTAGTGTGCTGTATTCAGGAGACCTATGTCACATGCAGGGACACACATAGGCTCAAAATAAAGGGATGGAGGAAGATCTACCAAGCAAATGGAAAACAACAACAACAACAAAAAAACAGGGGTTGCAATCCTAGTCTCTGATAAAACAGACTTTAAACCGTCAAAGATCAAAAGAGACAAAGAAGGCCATTACATAATGGTAGAGGGATCAATTCATCAGGAAGAGCTAACCATCCTAAATATATATGCACCCAATACAGGAGCACCCGGATTCATAAAGCATGTCCTTAGAGACTTACAAAGAGACTTAGACTCCTACACAATAATAGTGGGAGACTTTAACAACCCACTGTCAACATTAGACAGATCAACGAGACAGAAAGTTAACAAGGATATCCAGGAATTGAACTCTGCTCTGCACCAAGCAGACCTAATAGACATCTACAGAACTCTCCACCCCAAAACAAGAGAATATACATTCTTCTCAGCACCACATCGCACTTATTCCAAAATGACCACATAGTTGGAAGTAAAGCACTCCTCAGCAAATGTAAAAGAACAGAAATTATAACAGACTGTCTCTCAGACCATAATGCAATCAAACTAGAACTCAGGACTACGAAACTCAATCAAAACCACTCAACTACATGGAAACTGAACAACCTGCTCCTGAACGACTACTGGGTACATAACGAAATGAAGGCAGAAATAAAGATGTTCTTTGAAACCAATGAGAACAAAGATGCAACATACCAGAAAATCAGGGACACATTTAAAGCAGTGTGTAGAGGGAAATTTATGGCACTAAATGCCCACAAGAGAAGGCAGGAAAGATCTAAAATTGACACCCTAACAACACAATTAAAAGAACTAGAGAAGCAAGAGCAAACATATTCAAAAGCTAGCAGAAGGCATGAAATAACTAAGATCAGAGCAGAACTGAAGGAGATAGAGACACAAAAACCCCTCCAAAAAAATCAATGAATCCAGAAGCTGGTTTTTTTGAAAAGATCAACAAAATTGTTAGACTGCTAGCAAGACTAACACAGAAGAAAAGAGGGAAGAATCAAATAGATACAATAAAAAATGATAAAGGAGATATCACTGCTGACCCCACAGAAATACAAACTACCATCAGAGAATACTATAAACACCTCAACGCAAATAAACTAGAAAACCTAGAAGAAATGGATAATTTCCTGGACACTTACACTCTCCCAAGACTAAACCAGGAAGAACTTGATTCCCTGAATAGTCAAATAGCAGGCTCTGAAATTGAGGCAATAAGTAATAGCCTACCAACCAAAAGAAGTCCAGGACCTGACAGATTCACAGCCAAATTCTACCGGAGGTACAAGAAGGAGCTGGTATCATTCCTTCTGAAACTATTCCAATCAATAGAAAAAGAGGGAATCCTCCGTAACTCATTTTATGAGGCCAGCATCATCCTGATACCAAAGCCTGGTAGAAACAAAACAAAAAAGGAGAGTTTTAGACCAATATCCCTGATGAACATCGATGCAAAATTCCTCAATAAAATACTGGTAAACCGAATCCAGTAGCACATCAAAAAGCTTATCCACCGTGATCAAGTGGGCTTCATCCCTGGGATGCAAGGCTGGTTCAGCATACACAAATCAATAAATGTAATCCAGCATATAAACAGAACGAAAGACAAAAACCACATGACTATCTGAATAGATGCAGAAAAGGCCTTTGACAAAATTCAACAGCCCTTCATGCTAAAATCTCTCAATAAATTTGGTAGTGATGGAACATATTCAAAATAATAAGAGCTATTTATGACAAACCCACAGCCAATATCATACTGAATGGTCAAAAACTGTAAGCATTCACTTTGAAAACTGGCACAAGACAGGGATGCCCTCTCTCACCACTCCTTTTCAACATAATGTTGGAAGTTCTGGCTAGGGCAATCAGGCAAGAGAAAGATACAAAGGGTATTCAGTTAGGAAAAGAAAAAGTCAAATTGTCCCTTTTTGCAGATGACACGATTGTATATTTAGAAAACCCCACCGTCTCAGCCCAAAATCTCCTTAAGTTGATAAGCAACTTCAGCAAAGTCTCAGGATACAAAATCAATGTGCAAAAATCACAAGCATTCATATACACCAGTAACAGACAAACAGAGAGCCAAATCACGAATGAACTCCCATTCACAATAGCTTCAAAGAGAAAAAAATACCTAGGAATCCAACTTACAAGGGATGTAAAGGACCTCTTCAAGGAGAACTACAAACCACTGCTCAGTGAAATAAAAGAGGACACAAACAAATGGAAGAACATACCGTGCTCATGGATAGGAAGAATCAATATTGTGAAAATGGCCATACTGCCCAAAGTAATTTATAGATTCAATGCCATCCCCATGAAGCTACCAATGACTTTCTTCACAGAATTGGAAAAAACTGCTTTAAAGTTCATATGGAACCAAAAAAGAGCCCGCATTGCCAAGACAATCCTAAGCCAAAAGAACAAAGGTGGAAGCATCGTGCTACCTGACTTCAAACTATACTACAAGGCTACAGTAAGCAAAACAGCATGGTACTGGTACCAAAACAGAGATATAGACCAATGGAACAGAATAGAGTCCTCAGAAATAATACCACACATCTACAGCCATCTGATCTTTAATAAACCTAACAAAAACAAGAAATGGGGAAAGGATTCCCTATATAATTAATGGTGCTGGGAAAATTGGCTAGCTATAAGCAGAAAGCTGAAACTGGATCCTTTCCTTACTCCTTATACGAAAATTAATTCGAGATGGATTAGAGACTTAAATGTTAGACCTAAAACCATAAAAACCCTAGAAGAAAACCTAGGTAATACCATTCAGGACATAGGCATGGGCAAGGACTTCACGTCTAAAACAACAAAAGCAATGGCAACAAAAGCCAAAACGGATAAATGGGATCTAATTAAACTAAAGAGCTTCTGCACAGCAAAAGAAACTACCATAAGAGTGAACAGGCAACCTACAGAATGGGACAAAATTTTTGCAATCTACTCATCTGACAAAGGGCTAATATCCAGAACCTAGAAAGAACTCAAACAAATTTTCAAGAAAAAAAACAAACAACCCCATCAACAAGTGGGCAAAGGATATGAACAGACATTTCTCAAAAGAAGACATTCATACAGACAACAGACACATGAAAAAATGCTCATCATCACTTGCCCTCAGAGAAATGCAAATCAAAACCACAATGAGATACCATCTCACACCAGTTAGAATGGCAGGAAACAACAGGTGCTGGAGAGGATGTGGAGAAATAGGAACACTTTTACACTGTTGGTGGGACTGTAAACTAGTTTAACCATTGTGCAAAACTGTGGTGATTCCTCAAGGATCTAGAACTAGAAATGCCATTTGACCCAGCCATCCCATTACTGGGTATATACCCAAAGGTTTATAAGTCAAGCTGCTATAAAGACACATGCACACGTATATTTATTTCAGCACTATTCACAGTAGCAAAGATTTGGAATCAACCCAAATGTCCATCAGTGACAGACTGGATTATGAAATGTGGCATATATACACCATGGAATACTATGCAGCCATAAAAAAGGATGAATTCATGTCCTTTGTACGGATATGGATGCAGCTGGAAACCATCATTCTCAGCAAACTAACACAGGAATGGAAAACCAAACACTGCATGTTCTCACTCGTAGGTGGGAACTGAACAATGAGATCACTTGGACACAGGAAGGGGAACATCACACACTGGGGCCTATTGTGGGGAGGGGGAAGGGGGAGGGATAGCATTAGGAGATATACCTAATGTAAATGACGAGTTAATGGATGCACCACACCAACATGGCACATGTATACATATGTAACAAACCTGCACGTTGTGCACATGTACCCTAGAACTTAAAGTATAATAATAAAAAAAGGAAAAAAAAGAAAGTTTTAATTTTTGCTTATGACTCTCTGTGTAAATTGCAGAATGCCTTCAAAGTTGAGGCAGTTATTGAATATTTGCCAGCTTTTACTTTCTGTCTGTGCAAGATCTCTCATTCCAACTAAGATGAGTAGATAGCTAGGACTCCTCTCTCATCTCTCCTGAACAGGCACATAGCATTTCAGACAATAAAACAAAAGAAAACAAAACCAAACAACAACAACAATAACCCCTGAGATATTAGGGAGACCCACTGTGTCTGCCTTGTTCCTTGGATTTTTCTACTACATTTCTGGCTAATCTGTTGCTTGGTTCAGTCAGTATTGCGGTTTCAGGCAGCTCTGATATTTGCCCTCCCAGATTGGCACTGAGATTGTGATTTTTTTTTTAAATACCTTTGGGCATGTGGCTTTTCTCCACTCTGCTCCAATTCAAGCCAGTTCTCTCTGGTGGCAGAGCTGTTTGTTCTCACACTGTGCCAAATCATAGTAGAACTTCCACGCCATGGAGCTAGAAGGGAGGATGGGAACAGCCTAAAAAGTTGCAGACTCCCATGTCTTTATAGGTATTTAGTAGTTTTTCTTGAATGAATATTTCCAAGTTTATTGTATGCCTTTGGTCAATTTCCAGAGTCTTAGAATGGTTGTTTTTTAACTTATCATTGCCTTTTGGGGGAGAAGATTTGCCAAATCTCTTCTCTGACATTTTGTGGAACACTATTTATAAATGTAATCAAGTTCCATAGCTGAATCCCAACACTATCGTAAGATACTGTCCAGTACCCCACAGAAATCCATAAGCAAATTTTAATCTCTTCCATGCTCCCTCTAAAATGTCATACAAAATAAATAATTTTAATGATATCCAGATTAAAAGACATAGAACATAACTAAAAATATTTCATTCTTTGATCAGCCATAAGGAGAGAGAGGAGAGAGGAGTCCAGGTTTTATTATATTATTAGTGTTCACATTCCTAACATATTCACATTTCTAATTAGTGCTCACATTTCTAATGTGAGGAATTTAGAACCTAGCAGGAATTAAACAGTATAGAATTGCACAGATTTAAACGTTGTTTATTTGACTCTTTCACTTTACAGATAAACAAACCGAGTCCCAGGGAGATTAGCTAGATGAATAAATTTTAGAGTGCTACTAGCTACCTTTTTTTTTTTTCCTAGAGCAGTGGCAGAAAGAGCTGAAGGAGTTGAAAAGCTGTGTGGCAGACTGATTTTCACTGTTTGGCAGGATAAAACTACTGGTAGTAATTTCTTTTACTTTCTTTCTAAGGAAAAGAATATGCTTTGTTGTGACAGCAAAGGACTGTTTCTACAGAAAAAGAAAAATCAATTTCTACAGATGCCAGCTCTGCATTCTCCTGCTACGTGGTTAGAAATACAAAATTGAAATATAACGATCAGGGGTTTGTATTAAGACTCAATGAGGGATGTATGCTGCAGAAAGGGTGTGATAAACTCGCATTGCTTCTATACTCCTAGTTTTGGAGTCAGAAATATGCTTGAATCACTGATTTTAATTCACAGAGCACACCACCATTCCCCAGCATCTCTCACAGGCTTCTGAGCTGAAAAAAGATATCTGCTCCCAGAAATGGGCTAGGGATAAACAAACAGACCTCTTTGAAAGAGGTGTCAATCGACTGCAGTTTGACTAAAGTCTCTTAACTTCCCTCATCCCTGGTGATGGTGACCTGTACTTCATGCCTGTTCATTATATTTGAATACTGTGTTTGGATTTTGCTGCAGTTGGGTCTTTCTTTGCACTTTCTATGCTAAATACTTAGCATTGGGGTACATATATACAACCTCTGTGATCTTGGATGTGGCTGTGCATCAGACACTAGAAAAAGAGATTTTCAGCCATAATAACAAGTAGTCTTTAAAGAGAAAAGAGAGAGGACTTGGGGAGTGGTATTCCTCGGTTCTTGAATGTCAAGATTTAAAAATTATCTGACGTTAGAACTATTCTCAGAGAGCAATGAATGTTGTTCACTTCTTATAACACTGACTACAAGTCATGGAGCCAGAAAATACGATTCTATGAAGAGGAAAAGAGGGAGAGGAACAGGATAGAGAGAGGGGAGGAGAGAAAGAAAAGGATAAAAGGAAGATAAGAAATGGAACTTCGAGAAAGAGGCATTAAGAATGGGAAAGGAAGAAATTTGGAGGAAAGAAAAGAACAATGAAAGTAGGGCAAGAAGAAACCCAAGAATGATGACGACAAAAGCCCTATTACATACCACAGGACCTGGGAACCCTTCTTCTACTTAAAAGGGATCTGTTAGTCTCTTTGGGTTTGTGTAATCCCACCTGTTGAATGAATAGGTTGGATTAGGTAACTGCTTAGATTTCTGCTGATTTAATATTCTGTAAAAATAATACTATCCCTTTATATACTACACTTCACAATGTTTCCACCTGTGTAATCTTGGGTCCACCATTTTCCTCCTCACTCATTCTCAACAGTCATGCAGGCCTTCCTGTTCTTTCTCGAACTTGTGGCATTCACTCCTCACCCACTGACACCCACCTAGACGTTCTCTTTTCCTGAGCGGTTCTTTCTAGTCTTCATGAGGCACACACTATCAGTTAGATTTCTGCTCAAATATTGCCTCCTTGGAGAGTCCTTCTCTGACCTTCCTATGTGACAGGAGACTGCACCAGCACTCTTATATTCTTCTCTCTCTATCTTTCCATTCAGTTCTACTTGTTTTTTGTGTAGTATAATATAGTATAGTATAAGTGTATGTGTTTACATGTTTATCATCTGTCTCTTCATAAAGTGAGGATTTGGCCTTTTTTTCTTGATGTGTTCTTAGCACCAAGGACAGTACCTATTGCATAGCAGACAGTAAATATTTAGAAAATGAACCTCACCTCTGGCTGTAGGGGTAGACCAGGGAGGTTTTAACACTTCCATTTAATAGATTGGGAAACCACAGTGCAAAATAGGGCATCTGCTTAAGACACCCCGTGATTTGGTGGTGATTTTTGTCTTATTCCCCTGTCAATCTGTGTACTTGCCTTGCATTTGTACTAGACTTCAGCACTGTGCTTCCTCCGCCCCAACACTATAACATCCTCCTCTGATTAATAAATTGCAATCAATTGCAGTGCCTAATTATCTCCTTAGGAGGTCTGCAAAGAAGGTAACAGATGGAGCGTACTTACCACTCAGCATGAGAGGGTAACTATGGCTGGGTAACCTAGAAAAAACTGCTTCCAGGAGAAAAAAATAAGAGAGCAAATGAAAAGTTGTTCTAAGTAAAAGTAACTAAAATGTGTTTGCTACTTCCAAATATCAAGTTTAGTAAAAGTTGGATTGCTGTCTGGAGTGCTTAAGGCATGTTTATCCAAGTGTGTTCAGTAGCTCACCCAATTCAAAGATACCCAAGGTGCTTGATAAAAATGCAAGTGCCCAGGACTCCAACTTGATGGAATCAGAGTCTCTGAGGGTGTAGTCCAGAAATCTGCAGCTTTACTAACTTCATGATGTTTTCTGATGCACATTATCATTTGGAATAAAACTGATCAAAAGCTTATTCAGTTGTATGCTGCTTTTTAAAAAGTTACATGCTTTAAAGTAGGCATGCTTTCCTTTATTTATCAACAGACACTTCCTGAGTGTCTACTATGTAAGACACGCTATGCTGAGGACTTGGATACAGAGATGAATAAGATGTGACCTTTGTGGTGTAAAAGACCTCTGTCTTTTCAAATCACTGATTTCAGAGAGAAAAGATGGCACAGTGCAGGGGAGGGATCCCATCCTGTGGCCTGGGCTCTGCATGAGAAGGCTGGAGTCAGGTGGTTTGAAGTGTTGTCACGTGGAATCGACAGAAGCCACCTTCTATGTGAGGCAGTGGACAGAACTAAGGCCGATGTGTGCCTGTCTCAGGAAAGTTAATTTGGGCTCCATGTGGAGAAAAATTTTCCTGAGATCAGAGCTGCCCAGTCAGGGAGGAAGCGGCCCCATCACTGACATGATCCAAGTGGGTATTCAAAGAACCATCTTCTCGAGATTTTGAAAAGGGAGTCCCACAGTCAGTGGGAGATGGCATTTCTTTGATTCTGGTTTCCTGGTGACACTGAGATTCACGGATTCACCAAAAATACTGTAGTAGATGATATTCCAAAATCAGCATTTTGATTTATAGACCTAAATTTTTTTCCACCTAGACTCTGAAAGGCGCACATGGCAATAAAGACAGACTTAGCATTCTTAGAGACTAGAAGAAAAACACAGGTACTAAGATGGATGGCTAACATTTCTTGCATGCTTACTGTGTGCTAGCCCTTGTGTGAAGCATCTTTCGTGCATCACTTGCTTTTGTTTTCAGAGCAATGCTACCAAGTGAGTACCATTATCATTTTCATTTTACAGATGGACACAATGAGATTTTAACCCAGAGAAGAGAGTACTATCTTGGAATAAGTTGGTTTTGCAGATTTTGAGATGTTAAGAAATCTCACGTGATTATTAGACTCTTTCCCTGGCTAGTGTCTACTCACCTCTCGAATCTGTCTTCAATGTCAGTTCCTGGGGACCAACTTCTCGATTCCCCCTGGATTAAACCAGATCTCCTGATAATATGCTCTCACAGTGCCCTGTAACTCTCCTTAGCTATTAGTTATTATTCTATTGCTATGAACTATTATAAGGGTAGAAAATAGTTCAAAATCCATTTAACAGAGATTCAATTTATTCTTTAAAATTATAACTCATATGATCATATCATGGCATCATGATTGCCGAAACTTAAATGCCCCTGGAGGATTGCTCAGCCTGGAAGAGAAATACGGGTTTCATTTTTAGTATAACCTGTATTTGTCACAAACAAGTTTCAAGGGTTATTGGCACCATAGTTAGGGACTTCAGCTTTCTGTACTAAGTCCTCCTGGAGGACTCTCTACTGACTCTTCTTCCTCCTTTCCCATGCCCCATTCACCGCACCATACATGGTCAGCTATGCTGAATTACTCATAGTTCTCTCATGAACCTGCTGTTTCCTCTCTATCATTTTCCTGACCCTGTTACCTCCACCTGGCATTTCTGTATCCTGCCTCTCTGCTTGGATCCCTTTCAAGGCATCTTTATTATTATTTTTTTTTTTTTCTGAGAACTCACCTGCTTGATTTAGCCCATACCATATATCTTACATAGAATTCTATAGTCACACCTGCCACACTTGATTTCACTTAACCTTCCTTCTACTACATTAGGGATCAGCAAACTTTCTGTAAAGGGTCAGTAAATATTTTTGGCTTTGCGAGCCACACAGTTTTTGTCACAACTATGCAACTCTTACTGTTGTAACACAAAAGTAGCCATAGATAGTATGTAAACAAACGGGCATGGCTGTGTTCCAGTAGAACTTGATTTAGCACAACACGTGTTGGGTCAAATTTGGCCCACAGTCCACAGTTGTTGTTTCTTTCCCCTTAACTCTGTTCTAGAATACAGACTCCTTTAAGACATCAAATTTGTTTTATGTATCTATTTCTACCAGATAGAACCTGATACCCAGCACAGGATAGGTGTTTAGAAAACGTTTGTTGGCTGCCTACATGATTCCAGTCCTAAGATAAACTATGTCATGAGCTGAGACAATTCCCTTCCAACTCTAATATTCTAAAACCACTCTTTACATTTTGAGCTTCCATTTCATCATTCAGTTACCCTACATCGCTCACAGAGTTTTGAAGGGGATCAAAGTGGCACTGCCCTCGGATGTGGACTTCTATGAAGCAAAGCACACATGTGAAAGACTTTATCTTCTATCATGTGCTGTTGGACCTGTAGCCAGTGAGGTCTTCACCAAAACTGAGTGGATCAGGAACACGCAAATGTGAGGTCTGGTTTGGTAAGTAAAACAAACAAACAACAACAACAACAAAAATCTCTTTTGTATGTGACAAAGAAATATGCAAGGAACAATTAATCAAATAGAGGAGGCAAGGGAATCATTTGCACCCAGCAGCTGTACTTTCTTGCCATTACTTGACCTCTTCTGGTGCTGAAGTTGTCCCACTGCCTCAAAGCCATCTTACTTGGTTCTCAGGCTGTGGTGGCAAGGCTGATTTCTACACCTATGTGCCAGTGCTGATTGATTCTCAGGGGCTGCCTAATGCTGAGGCTTCTCAGACTATGTCCAGTCTCAGTGAGGAGTTTTATATGAGCAAGTATTGCCCAGGGGAACTATGCATTTTAGGGGCAGACGTATCATAGGCCCAGTTGCCTCGAGGACCTGAGCATGCCCACTGCACTGGGGAGCTAAGGAAAATGTGTAGGTCTTTCACACGTAGGGAAAGGAATACAAGAGAATCCAGAAAGAGAAGTGAGATGATGGTTCACTCTACCCTGAACCATTTCACAATTTTATTTAGATTCAGACCAGGAAAAATGACAGACTCTGTCATCTCCTCTTTCTTCCTTTCCTCTGAAGAGCCCAAATACTATCTAGTATTATTACTACCTTTGATTGCTCATAATGTGGGTCAATTATGCTCCAGTGGGCTATTCTGGAAATCTTTCTCTGTTGAGAAGATTGCCCTTATCAGGAAATTAATTCCAAGATTTTCCCCATTGATTTATAAACTTGTGAGCAAACTCGTAGGCCAGTTTTACCCTGTTTGACTTCTGTCTGATAGGGTTTTTTTTTGTTTTGCTTTCTTGCTCTTTGTGAACGCTCTGACTCCAGCCCATCTGTCTGTCTGTGACTCTGTCCAGCCTTGCTTTAATTGTGGCTCTGAACACTTGCTGTGCCAAAGAATCACCAGGTGAGCTTTAAAGATTGTTTGATGCTTGAGACCCCACAATGGAGGCTCTAGTTTTCCTGGTATAGGCAGAACCTGGACATGAGTGTTTTTTTAAAGCCCCCAGAGCGGATTCTAATTTTTTTTGTTGAAGTTAAACAGTTGTTAGAACTTAAGCCTCTGGAATAGACAGGAATAGTTTTAACTTCCCCAGTTACAGTGTGACCATGGAAAAGTGGTATAACTTATCTGTTCTGTACTTATTTTACCTAGTTTAGTGGGTCTAATAATAGTACTTTCCTCATAGTGTTACCGTTATGAAGAACAAATAAGATAACATATAAAAAGCACTTAGAACAGAGTCTAGCTCGTGTTAAGTGAGCAATACATATCAACTATTATGGCTACTGCATGTTTTGTTTTTATTGCAGTTGTTCTTTTTGTTGTGATGATGATGATGATGATGATGATGATAATGATCATTACTACCAGACTGATATACATAATTTACTTCATTTGCTTTCTTCTATACACTTTTGGATATTTTCAGGCCCAGCAGCAAGCTAGTTTTCCATTTTTTGCCTTTTTATTTAATACCAGGCTATGTAAATACATAGGAAACAGGGTCTAGAACTGGAGTTTGGAGACCTAGCCATATACTAGTTATGTGATCTCCAGCAGGTATCTAGTTTTCTCAGTTGCAAACAGAAAACTATCACTCCCTCGAGGGGGAAAAGTTTATACTTTTCATGCATGCTGTTTCACTAGCCTGGAATGTCTTTTTTCTTGATTCTACTTCTAGTATAATCCTTTAAAAACCAGCCATAATTCTACCTTCTTGGTCAAGAACATCTGGATAGCCTCAGTTTACTTTTATGTTTCCATAGCAAATTATTAGTACTTCTTTTGGCACCCTTATTTTTATTTTGTCTTGAACTATAGCTTGTTGTTTATTTCTCCTCTCTCTTACTATGAGATCTTTGAAGGTAAAGAGAACCTCTTTTTGTGTGTTTTGTTTTTCAATTTGTATCTGATGTTTTCTGGAATAGAAGCTAGCATGTTATGTTAGTAAACTATAGCTGCCTGCCAAACAACCTCAAATTTTCAGAGGCAGACAAAATAAGTATTAATTTCTTGATCATCCTCTGCTGTTCAGCTGGGGAAGCCCTGCTTCAGGCTGCAGGTCTGTGAGTTGGCTGGGGCTGCTTTGTCCCATGTGTCTTTCATCCTTTTCTGGAACAGGTGGTTAGCTGAGGCATGTTTTTCTCATGACTATGGCAGAAGTATGAGAGAACAAGCTCAATTATGCATGCCCATTTAAATCTGTTGCTCATATTTTGTCTGTTAGTAATATACCACTGGGCAAAACAAGTTCCATGGTCAAAGTCAGCACTTATGAGAGGAACTGAAAAGTTACACGGCAGAGATTGTGGATACTGGAAGGGATGAAAAGTTGTAATCAATAATTCACTCTAGCACATGTAATAGGATTGAGGAAAAATGCAAGAAAGAAAGAGACAAATAAGCATTTCTGTCTAATAAAACACATTTTTGTGGTAGAAAAACATTTCTCAGAATGTTTATTATGGGATACTAATTCCAGCAGACATGGCTAGGTGTTTTACAATACAAGAGGGGATGATTAAGATTTTATAGTAGAATAAACATGGGAAATGCCGAGTTACATTTAAATAGTTTTTGTTTTGTTAACTGAGGCAAGTTGAGAACTTTTAATTCGTTAACTTGTGTCATGAATATATGCTAAAAACAATACAGTGGACAGACTCACCAAACCTTCATGAGCATGAAACCCTCCTTTTAGGATCCTGAGCAACTCTCCTCTTGTTGGACTAGTGATCTGTGGGACCCATTTCAGGATATACTGTGTTAAATGATGAAACAGTTTTGTTGGTCTCTCTTAGAAGTGTTACTTTGGGGATTTGAAGAATGATTAAGTTAGTGAGGATAGAAGAATGAGCAATTAGGAAGCTAAATGAAGAATTTTTGTGTAGGATATAAGATAAAGGTCCATGTTAATTCTTTTGCATATAGATATCAAGTTTTCCTAGCACCATTTGTGGAAGAGTATTCTTTCCCCATTGTGTATTCTTGGCACCCTTGTCAAAGATCAGTTGACTGTATATGCATGGATTTATTTTCCTGCTTTTTATTACATTGATCTATGCATCTTTTATATGCCAGTACCATACTGTTTTAATTACTATAGTTTTGTAATATACTTTGAAATAAAGAGGTGTAATACCTCCAGCTTTGTTCGTTCTTTAGATAGCTTTGGCTATTCATTGTATTTTGTAATTCTAAATGAATTTTAGAATTGTTTTCTCTATTTCTTTAAAAAATAGCATTGAGATTTTTTTACAAAAAGGATTGTATTGAATGTATAGATTGCTATGGGTAGTATGGACATTTTAACAATGAACAGCCTTCTAATTCATAAATATGAGATGTTTTATCATTTATTTTTGTCTCGTTTCTTTCATCAATGATTTGCAGCTCTCAAGGAACAAATCTTTCACTTCCTTGATTAAGTTTATTCCTAACTATTTTAAAATATACTACTGTAAGTGCAATGTCTTCTTAATTTCCTTTTCATATTTTTTGTTAGTATCTAGAAATGCAACTGATTTTTATGTCGATTTTGCATATTGCAACTTTATTGTATTATTTTTAGTTCTAACAGATGTTTGTGTGTGTGCGTGTGTGTGTGTGTGTGTGTGTGTAGTCTTTAGGATTTTCTACATATAGAATCATATCATCAACAAATAGTTTTAGTCCTTCTTTTCTGATTTAGATAACTTTCTTTGTGTTTCTTGCCTAATCGCTCTGGGTAGGGCTCCCAGTACTATGTTGAATAGAAGTGATGAGAGTTGGCATCCTTGCCTTGTTTTTAATCTTAGAGGAAAAGCTTTCAGTTTTTCACTGTGAGTAAAATGGATTAAAAACTGTAATGTAAAATCTGAAACTTTAAAACTTCTAAAAGAAGACAGGGGGAAAGCTTCATGACATTGAGAATGCCAATGATTTCATGAATATGACACCAGAAGCATAAACAACAAAATGAAATTAGACAAGTGAGACTATCAAACTAAAAGGTTCTACATAGCAAAGAAAGCAATTAACAGAGTGAAAAGGCAACCTACAGAATGGGAGAAAATATTTGAAAACTATCTGATAAGGAATTAATATCCAAAATATAGAAATAACTCTCACAACAGCAAGAAAACAAAACAAAACAAAAACTAATTAAAAAGTGAGCAAAGGACTTAAATAGACATTTCTCCAAAAAAGACATACAAATGGCTACAGATACATGAAAAGATGCTTATCACTCAGGAAGTGCTAATCAAAACCACAATGAGATATCCCTTCACACCTATTTGAGCACATGTACCCTACAACTTAAAGTATAATAATAATAAATAAATTAAAAAAAAAAAAGAAATACAAGTGAAAATGGGAGACATTTTACAAAGCACACATGTAAAAAAAAAAAAAAAAAAAAAAGAAAAGAAAAGATAGTCTTAGCAAAACTGTGTAGAAAATAGAGTAGTTGTACATTGTTGATGGAAATGTAAAATGTTGCAGTAACTACATAAAAACAGTATGAAGTGCCTCAAAAAAATACAAAATGGAATTACCAATGATCTAGCTATCTCACTTCTGAGTATATCTCCAAAAGAATGAAAATCAGGATCTCAAAGAGATACATAGGTACTACCATGTTAATTGTAGTATTATTCACAATAGCTAATATATGGAAACAAGCTAAATGTCCACTGACAGATGAATAGATAAAAATATTTATAAAAAAATAAAATGTTTTTATGTGAAATATTATTAATCCTTAAAAAGGAAGACCCTGCCAAGAGACAATATGGATAAACCTTGAGGATATTATGCTAAGGAAAAGAAATCAGTCATAAAATGACAAATACTGCATGATTTCACTTATGAGGTATCTAAAATAGCCAAAACTCAGAATCAGAATCAGAGAGTATGATGGCACTTGTCAAGGATTGAGGGTGGAGGAAAATGGGGAGTTTCTGTTAAATGGGTATACAATTTCAGTTAACCAAGATGAGTAAGTTCTAGGGATCAGCTATAAAAGATTGTGCCTGTAGTTAACAACATGGTATTGTACATTTATAATTTTTTAAGTCAGTAGATTAAAAAAATAATAAAATACAGCAGTCTTCCTTTATCTGTGGTTTTGCTTTCTGTGGTTTAAGTTAAGCAGAGTTCAGTATGAGACATTTTGAGAGAGAGAGAGAGTCCACATTCACATAACTTTTATTACAGTATACTGTTATAATGGTTCTATTTTACTATTGTTCTTTTTAATCTGTTACCATGCCTAATTGATAAATTAAACTTTATTATATGTATATATGTATAGGAAAAAAACACAGTATTTATAGGATTTGGTACCATTTCTAGTTTCAGGCATCCACTGGAGGTCTTGGAGCATGTGATGGTTAATACTGAGTGTCAACTTGATTGGATTGAAGGTTGCAATATTGATCCTGGGTGTGTCTGTGAGGGTGTTGCCAAAGGAGATTAACATTTGAGTCAGTGGGCTGGGGAAGGCAGGCCCACCATTAATTGGGTGAGAACCATCTAATCAGCTGCCAGAGAATATAAAGCAGGCAGAAAATGTGAAGCAATGAGACGGGCCTAGCCTCCCAGCCTACATCTTTCTCCTGTACTGGATGCTTCCTGATCTCAAACATCAGACTCCAAGTTCTTCAGTTTTGATAGTTAGACTGGCTCTCCTGGCTCCTCAGCTTGCAGACAGACTATTGTGGGACCTTGTGATCATATAAGTTAATACTTAATAAACTCCTCTCTCTACATATATATAATATCCATATATATACACACTTAATAAACTCCCTTCTCTCTATATATATATACACACACATATATACACATGCATATATATACATATATACACACATGTATATATACGTGTATATATACACATGTGCGTGTGTGTGTGTGTATATATATAGGATACATATATCCTATTAGTTCTGTACCTCTAAGAACCTTGACTAACACAAAGTATATCCCTCATGAATAAAGGGGGAATAGTGTAAATAAAAAACAGCTAAAAGGTGATTATAATAAATGTATTTCTAGCAATGTTAAGACAATTGTTTTAAGATAAAAACTCAATTCTGAGCTAGAGCATGAAAAGAGTTGAATACATAGTCCACCTGATGATAGAAAGTACATACAGTGAAGCAACTTTTAAAAAGAAACTTCCTCTTGGGGAACTCAAATGACAAATTTTAGATATTGAGAATTCTATGAATGCTTTTCATGCTACAAGTCACTACACTGTCATATCAGAGCCTGGTTGATGGATCAGAGAGTTATGACTTTGAATTAAAGTTGCATGAAATTAAATCTGATGAGATTGGCCTGTCTGGACAATCTGCATCTTCTGAGGTGCAGTGCCTCAGACTGCAAAGCTGAAGATGATTTTCAGGCTCAGAGGGAGTAGATTAGCAGCTCATGCAACTCTACAATCAATGTCCATCTTCCTCTATGTCCTTTTTCCCCTGCTTTTCAACTTCTTCACTGAACTCTAACCTTGCAAACACGGAGTCAAAACTCACTGGGCTCTGTTGACAAATAGCTGATGCATTGATTAGATGGATGGAACTGATAGAAGTCAAGCTATTGTTGTGAGTGGAATGAGGAGTATGGATAAGTACAGGGAGGGAGGGAACTAGGACAAAAGACACAAAACCAATCTTGCAGAGTAGGAGAACTCATTTTGTACCCACAGGGACCAGGTTGCAGGGAAATTTATTTAGATGTATTTGCAAACCAGAAAGAAATAATCATCTGAGGTGAAAGATAGGAGTGAGATCCACAAAATTTGAAGAGGCACAAAGAGTATTAATCCCTTTTTGACAGTTTCAAAAAGAAATACATATTTAATGTCTTTTATCTCCTCATCACTGTTACAAGTTTTTAGAATGAAGTGTTGATGCTCCCTTTCAAGAACTAAAATCATAAAGATACTTTGGGTTGGGTATGGTGGCTCACACCTGTAATCCCAGCAGTTTGGTAGGCTGAGGCGGGTGGATCACTTGAGGTCAGGAGTTCGAGACCAGCCTGGCCAATAGGGTCAAACCCTGCTAAAAATACAAAAATTAGCCGGGCTTGCTGGCATGTGCCTGTAGTCCCAGCTACTCGGGAGGCTGAGGCAGGAGAATTGCTTGAACCTGGGAAGTGGACGTTGCAGTGAGCTGAGATTGCACCATTGCATTCCAGTCTGGGTGTTGCAGAGAGACTCCATCAAAAAAAAAAAAAAAAAAAAAGATACCTTATAGTAGATATAATCGGCTCACATGCCCATAGAGTCTAGGTAGATGATGATAATAGGTGGAGCTGAGCAGGGATAAATTGGGGAGGGAAAGGATAGTGATGAATGGATCACAAGACATGTACCAGTTTGAAAGCATTGAAAGCTGGGAGCAAGTACTCAACTTCAGGCAATTTCATCCCTGCAGGAATGGGGACTTAGAGTTGCCAGATGTTCTGATTTTCAAGAAAGCCTACAACTACATATTTTGCATGTAAATTATACCCTTTGGGTCAAAGCTATGAGGGTATAGTCCACATAGCACTTAGGAATCTGTGAATTCTGTTCCACAGGACTACAGTGAGGCGGGATTGGGAATGCTTGAGTCAGCGTTGGAGTGGACATATGGATGTGTGTGACCTGCAGATTACTTACGAACTGACTTGCAATTTCCTTATCAATAATTTGGGGTTTTATAATACCTACGTATAATAATATAATACAAACTTCATAGATTTAAAGGCGTGATATGGTTGAAGTCACTGTAGCAGGGAGAGTTAACTGCCCACCAACATTTTGTTGTCCTTTCTTGTTATAGAGTCATTTTTGAGAAGTGACTGTTCAGTCGTAACTATATTTCCTAGCTCTCCCTTACAATAGGCTGTGCCCATGTGAGTGAGTAGTTCTCATTATTGGGCTGAGAACAAGGTGATTTATATGTCACTTTTAGACCAATATGTCCAGGAAGCAGGGGTGCCTCTTCATCCTCTCTTTGTCAGTGGAATATATGTGATGATCAGGGTGACCAAACCACAAGACAGAAGGATCTTGCGTCTCAGAATCACTACATGTATGGAAGCTAGCTGCCAATCAGGAACATCCACTTGCATTGTTAGATAAGTGATAAATTAATGTCTGTTTTGTTTGAGTCATCATACACTTTGAGATCAATTTGATGCTCTCCTGTCCCAACCTAATAACGCAACTCTTGACACACGGAAGGTGCTGTGTGAGTGTGAGTTCCTTTCTCTAGAATTATGTTGATAATTATGCACTATTATCTTTTCTTCTATATCTACTGTGTGTGTAGCACTCTCACATACTTATTATGTGTACACCTATGATATGTGCAGAACTATGGTGAGGAATGACACTTCGCCTGCACTGTGTCATTCCTCACCACAGTTTTGCAAGGTAAATATTGTAACTTGCATTTTATAATTGCACAATCAGCTACTCTGAGAAGTGAAGTTATGCATCCAAGGTGACCCAACTGGTAAGTGGTGGGGCTACAATGTGAATTATGTCCGTCTAATTCCATAGCTAGGCTCTTTCTAGTAAACCACATTACCTTCCTATCCTGGCCCTAAGGCTAAATGAAGTATAGTAGGAGAAAGATTTCACATGGCCCTGGATACTATGATAGATGCTTTTAGTCTTTATGTCTTATCAATTAATAGAGCATAGAGAGCTTCAGGAAACTTTTCAATACTTTAGAATGATTTTTGTGACTTCCTACTGAAACTTAAAAACTATTTTTGCTTATCTAAATTGAATAAAGGATGTGATTTTCCAAAGAAACTTCACAATGAATTATTCTATGACAATAGTATCAGACTGGATTGCTCAGCTGCATTTACGATAAGTGAATGAAAAATAATTTTCAAAGTACAAGAGACAGTATGGTATAATCTCAAGTTTATCTTTGTATCCCTAGGGTCTACGCAGTCCCTAGCATACAATAGACACCCAAATATGGTTTGGAAGGAAGGAGGGAAGAGTGAAAGAGAGGGCATAAAGAAGGTAGAAAGGGAGGGTGAGAGAGATGGAGGAAGAGGGGAAAGGAAGGAGGGCATGAAAGTAGCAAGAGGAGGGGAGAATCAGAAAGAACAGGGATCAGAAAGAGACTAGGAAAGGAGAGAAGAGGGAACAGAAGGAGAGAGAGAGGGAAGAAGGGGAGAAAGAGCAAGATGCACAATATTACCAATCTGCAGTCTGTGTTCTATTTTGGATTGAAGTCCCAGTGCTTGCACTAACTGGCAGTATAAACTCTTAATATAAATTTAGAATCTTGTCTGAGCCCCCTCTTTGAGGATGAGAAATCTGAGACTTAGAGGTTAGACACGTTTTGCAAAGTCTCTCAGCTAATTGTAGAACCAAGATTAGAACCTAGTTCTTCTGAGTCCCAATTACATTACCTTTAAACAATTTTCACCCTACCATTAATAATAAATGCAGTTGAGATGAAAGCACAGAGGCTCTTGTGCAGAGAAGTCAGTATAAATAAGTATATATGTGTATATATGTCATTTCATTATCCTGAGTCAGTGACTTGTAACAACCAAACTGGCTAAATTTCATAGATAAGTTCAGTCAAGTCTCAACATACATTTATTTCTGGCAAACTTAACTCTAGGAGCTCAGCAGAGATTATGAGAAGGAAGGAGAAGGGGAAGAGTTTAAATAATGCAGGCAATCTCACCAGTCCCTCGACTCAAACATATGGCCTGAGGCAAGCCCAACATGGAAGCCTCGATCTGCCATTCCTCCGTTGGTAGTAAGTTCTCTTGTGTTTCCCATGGAGTGAGCATCTCGCTGTGCTGAGTGTTTAGTGTTTAAAGATACATATTTTTCATACAACATTGCCCCTGAATGCAAGCCAACTCACCACTTCATCTGGTGCTCAACTGAAGGGAGAGCAATCTGTTCCAAAATTGGAGCAAATGTAGTCTGTGTTGGATATTCTGAGAGTTAGTATTATGATATCCAGTGTAGTGCCTTCTAAGGGGCACTGAAAGGTAATTTTCAACTATGTGTTGTGTTTGCTTTAGAAGCTGACTTCAGAAACCAGTCCCCTGTTGAGATATGACATCCTTGAATTGATTTCTGCCATGTTAATTCAATGTACTATTTGCTTGCTTCTCTGACATTAGCATGGCCAAACATCACACACTTTAATTGCGATTAGTGACTTTGTAACCTTGACTCAAACTGTGTTATTAGAATACTTGCCTGGGTGATGAACAATATTTAAAATTCCTGTCATATTGGAGAACCAATAATACCAAAGTGGCAATTTTTAAACATGAAAATAGTTAGGATTCCTCTAATAATGAGGATCAAGGATGAGCATGCCTTCAAAGACATGAGGTGTTTAGACTTCAAAGACTGGCTGGGTGTGGTGGCTCATGCCTGTAATCCTAGCACTTTGGGAGGCCAAGGCGAGCTTATCACCTGAAGTCAAGAGTTCGAGACCAGCCAACATAGTGAAACCCTGTCTTTAATAAAAGTACAAAAAAATTAGCCAGGCATCGTGGTGGGTGCCTGTAATCCCAGCTACTTGGGAGGCTGACTCAGGAGAATTGCTTGAACCTGGGAGGCAGAGGTTGCAGTGAGCTGAGAGCACGCCACTGCACTCCAGCCTGGGTGACGGAGTGAGACTCTGTCTCAAAAACAAAACAAAACAAAACAAAACAAATACATATATATATATTTATACACACACACACACACACACACACACATACATATCTCAAAGACTGGTGGACAAAAAGTTGAAGGTGCTGAGTTCAAATCTTAGCTCTGCCATTGATAGCTGTGTAGCACCTGGCATACCAATTACACTACCTGGGATCTGATTTCATTACTTAAAACCTGTGTAGGCAGTAACAGAGATCTCAAAAATTGCTTCTGGATTTTATATTATTTCAGTCTATTAAATATGTTTCCCGTTCTTCTGTGCACTAGGATGAGAGAAAATAGCTCTCTACAATCTGCTTGCACACCTGCCACTTGGTAGATCAGAAGGCAAGAACCGAATTGGAACTATAATTTGGCTCATTCCCAAATTAGAAGTTTGATGCTGTCTTAACATTATCCTATAGGATTCTTTCTTCTTATTGCAGGTACATTAGATTACCCATTAGATTCAGCTTCATTTTCTACACCCAACATTCAAAGTGTAAGAAACCCCAGTGCACGTTTCACTTTCCTCCCACTGCAGCGTTGATTCAATGATTTTGTGATTTGCTGATGGCTCATAGTTCTTCTGGATTTTGGATATCAGGCTAATAATATTGTATTATTTTGATACCACCAAAGTCCTGTTACATGGGAAATCCTATCCACTTACATCTGGTTCTTCTAAGCATGTGTGACCAAGAAGAGCTGATATTTCTTCAAAGACTGAGAATTAAAAACAAAGAAACACACAAACAACTCTGTGATCTTAAGCTTGCCTTTTCTTCTCAGCAACCAAGAGTATCAATGAAAAATTCCGGTTCCGGCCAAAGCAAAAGGTAGCCTCATAACACCCTGTCACCTTTTGAGTTAAGCAATAAAAGCATCAGCAAGGAAAATACTAAGCTAAGAAGACTCAAACACTAGTGAATGGGGAAGAAAAAGAAAAGACATCAACAGTTGAAAATATTGCAAAAGAGTACAGAGCTTCCAGTTAAAGAAATGTCCCGGCCGGGCGTGGTGACTCATGCCTGTAATCCTATCACTTTGGGAGGCCAAGACAGGTGGATTGCCTGAGCTCAGGAGTTCGAGACCAGCCTGGGCAACAAGGTGAAATCCCATCTCTACTAAAATACAAAAAATCAGCCGGGTGTGGCCGTGTGCTCCTGTGATCCCAGCTACTCGGAGGTTGAGGCAGGAGAATTGCACCGGGGAGGCGAAGTTTTCAGTGAGTCAAGATCACGCCACTGCACTCCAGCCTGGGTGACAGAGTGAGACTCCATCTCAAAAAAAAAAAAAAGAAAGAAAGAAATATACCACTTCCTCAGCTTTTGAGAAGTCCTCCAAAGAGGCGAGTGTTCTCTAACCCAAAGAGATCAGATGCTCGTAAAGGGAAAAAGACAGAAAATATAGCTCATTCTAGTGAAAGGATAAATTCACAGGTTCCTGAACCTTGTGTGAACCATTAATAGAGTGGCTTCTTCCTCTCAGGGTCAAACACAGATGTGACTTCTCATGTCATAGAGCGATGTGTTCTTTAGAAGTCTTCCTCACCAGCTTGTGAGCCTTTCACTTGTGAGGGCTCAAAGTAGGCAGCGCTTAATACATGTTTTATTTTATTTAACATGCTTCTGGAATGTCTCCACTTTCAGTGTTCTTATTTTGGAGAAGTCCTGCTTAGTCTTCTGGGCCATGCAGGCACAGAACTAGGAAGGAAGAGAAGTGAAGTTCGAGGTCCACTTTCAGGAGTGTATTTATGTATGTAAGAGTAATCTGTAAATGGAAAATCTTATATAGACAAGAGTGGTGAATACCAGGCAGGCTGAGGAAACTTAACAGAATGACAACACAACTAGAATATAAGCAAAATCTAAGCCATTCCAAGTTAGACAAAAGCATAACAAGAGTTCTGAGAAAGGGAAGGTGACTGTGGGCTGGAGCCTCGTGTCGTGTTCAGCTGCCAGAGTCATGTTTAGAAAAGTACACCCTACAGAACACGCTAGCTGAGTTTGTGGTGTGGGAAGTTAAAGAGTGCTCCTACATTTGTATTGTTCTTTTCCTTCCATTTTAACAGAGCCACAAGCCATGTAGCCTGAAGAGGCCATCTCTGCTCTTCGGCCATTGGCATCTGGAGGTGAAAAGGCAGGATCTGTGGAAAAGTCTGTACTCACTCGCTGTACTTAAATGCCCTGATGCTCCATGATAACTAATTTATCAGAAGGTACCCTCACTGTTCAATTGGTAACAGTATCAAACATGAAGTGCAAGTGATAGTCTAGGAAGGAAGGATGGATATGGTGATAAAAGAAGAGTAGGTCATAAGGAAATATTTAGTTGATTTGATTTAAAAGAAAGCCAAAGAATGTTTCTGAAATACAGAGAGGATTCAGATGGCATGTATTCTTTCGGCTGACCCACATTTAGCCTCTGAAGAGAAGGCAGTGGGAGATTTTGCTGAAGTTTGCTCTGGGACAGGCATTTTGCTAAGTCCTTCTCATGGCTTGTCTCACTCAACTCTCATAGCAATGCGATATATTTTGGAGGATTATTGGACTCACCTTTGAAGATGTGAAAATTACAATGTAGTTACATAAATCTGCCAATAAGTGCTGGAACCAACACAAAAACCTGGACAGTCTGAGTTTAGGGCCTACATTTTTGGGCACTGTTCATGGTGATAGCGATCTCTTATTATGCCAATTATTATGCTGGATGCTTTAAAACTAACATCTCTTTCCAAAACCTAAAACTAAGGGAAGTTGCATGACCTGCCTAATACCACATAGCTATTAAGTAGGCGAGAAATAAAAATAAAAGTTTACTTCAAAGCCACATTTTTTTTTAACCTAGGAAATGAGGTAATATAGAACAAAAAAACAAATCTTGACTCTTTTCTTGTAGAACCTTATAGTCTTGAAGGATACAAAAAATAAGAGATGGAAATAGCAAAAATGAAATTGAAATCCTGGATCAAGTTATGACATTTAACAATTGACTGCTACGGGCCAGGAGGAATGAGAGAGAGTGACAAAGCTGGGTGGCCTGAAAGCTCTTAGAGGAATGGGGTTAGTTCTCAAATTTGCAGAAAGACTTGTCAGTTTCTCCTTTTAATCATCTTCCCATCTATCTGTTTCCCCTCCCTAGATCTTGAAATAAACCTCTTGTCTATTTTCAGCTGAATGGTGCCATGGAGACAGGCCTGGTGTCCAGGAAGTAGAGATTCAAGCAATCTGTCCTGGAGTGCCTCATGACTCCTGTTTCAGGGCCAGGTGCAGAGCCTAGCATGTGTGTGGTAGGAGGTGGCTGTGCTGCTCTGTGGGCTGCAGAGGAAGGTCTCAGAGAGGTGTATTAGAAACTGGAAATGAAGGTTGCCAATTATTGGCATTTCACCTAGGAAGGCTGTGGCAACAAACATTTGCAGAGAAATAAAGCCAATGAAGTTGTGTGTAGAAAGTGGGCCAAGGAGATGCTCATAGGAAAGAAGGCAAAAGCATGTCTATTATATACTTTCACATATTTCTGAGTGTCATAGAGAAAATGCTAATAGCTGCTTTGCATGGAGTGTATGCTATGTACTAGATACTATGCATTCCTGATCTCTATTTACAGAATTCCTTTCTAACAGAGGGTCAAAATGAAGGGTTGAAGGAGGTTAAAGTAATATCACACATCTTTGAGTCCAGGTTGGTTTTGATCTAAAGCCTGTGCTTTTTAACTTAATACTCTACTGTTCTGCAAGTGCTCAGAGAGCCTATGCCAAGGATAAGCGACAGTTTCAGACCTTTCTGTCATGTCTAGCACAGGTTTGTATTGTGGTTTCTATATCTGTGTGTGGGAAACTAGCAAGAAGAGGGGTTCTGTACATTGAGACTGGGTCTCCTGGCAAGCACAGTGGTGGAGGTGTTTGCTTCTTCTGAGGCAGCCTCCATGAAACTTCTATTCCCTACTTCTGTCATTTTTGATCTGAGTGGTGGGCAACATCTTCCATAGAGCTTTCACAGAATAGCCAATGGTGTGTCTGGCCATGTGTCTTAAGTGCACTTGTTCCTGGTTAAATGGCAACCCAGTATGTTTCCCAGAAATTATGTATGCTTATAATAAATCATTTTCTGTTTAAACAAGGCTGAGTGGATTCTGTGGTCTGTAAAAGTCCCTGTAATTTATATTACTTCATTTGACAAACAGGAAAACTGAGGCTCAGGGATGACGTGACTTGCCTACATATTCCTTCCTTCTGCCATATTCTTTTTGCATAAGTAGCCAGATTTTCTTGTAGAGGTCGTCTGTGGGTGGGGTTTATCTGTAAGAAATGTGAGCTTAGCCTGTTTACCTGGCTTTCACCCTCAGTGATGATTACATGGCATTATGTCAGGTAGTACATGGAATTCTTTTTTTTTTTTAACCTAACTTTAAAAGAACAAGATTTCCTAAAAATACCCTTTGCAAGAGGCAGTCTGTGGTGCAGTCAAATGAAGGCCATGTGAATGTGTTGGTTTTATCTACTGGGCAGCCTTTCTCCCATTTCTGGTAAGCGTCTCATGTTTTTTCTTGACGGAACTCTTATTCTGCAGGCCACGTGATTCTGATGGGGCTGAATCATAAAGGCCCCCTGACAGGGGCCAGCATGTGACTGAGAGTGGCCAATCAGGGTGCCAGTGTGGTCTGGGAGAGGGCACATGTCGGGTCAACTAGAGTCCATTTTGGATGTTTGATTTGACTTTTGAGAGTGGGAGAGCTGCATTATATCTTCGACTGAAGCATGGAAGTTTGAAACGTCAAGATGTCATCTTGCCACCAAATGGGACAAACTTTCCTGAGAATAAAATTTAAAAAGAATGAAAGAGTTGATAACTGGGAGAGAGAACCAGATGAAGGAAAACAGCTGGAGAATGAGAGACAGAGAGATGGGCAGAAAGAGATTGATAGACAGAAAAAGGCAGAAAGAGATGAAAGGAAGACAGAACCACAAGCAGAGAAAGAGGAGAAACCCTAGGCTCATATGCACAGAGATTACACAGAAACACACATAGACAGGGGTGCAACACTCACTGACACATATAGACACACACGTACGCACACATGCAAAGATATGCATGGAGAGAGACTCCGTTGAGTCAGAGGGACTCAATGCCACCATCTCTTAATAGTATCATTGGAATTCCTAGAACCATCTGAACCTAAAACTATATCTGTTCATTGGATTTCCTGGCTCTAAGACCAACAAAGTTCTCTTTTTCTTAAGCCCATTTGCTTGGAGTCCTGAAGTGTATAGATTATGAATCTGGTGTTGCTGACTCCAGCTTGGTCACTCAACCAACTCTGTGACCTCAATTTATCTCAGATTCCTTAGTTTTCTCACCTTTAAAAAGGCAGCAATGATGACTGCTTTACCTGCCTCCAACGTTGTGAGAGCTAATGTGATAAGACTGTAAAATGGTTTTGAAAGTAAAAACCAAAAAAGCTAATAGATATATGGATACAATCATTGATCATCTATCCTGAAAAATTGCCATGGTAGGAATTTGGTGGTGGTGGTGGTGGTTTTTTTAAATGCTGCAGTTTTCACAGTGGATAAGGCTATAAAACAGCTAATCCACACAGGCTATGCTTTTTGAGGTAACAGAATCAGCTATTAGAAGATGTCAAATACTTGGGGAGCTGATGCATCTAAGGGGAAGGAATTGCTTTGAACGGAGATGATTGCTACTTTTAAGGACACTTTGAGGAAATGGCCCAGAAAATTAGCATGATCACCTGCTGCAAAGTGGTTCTTACTTCTTCATTTGCTTTCAGATGAAAAGAAAATGGGGGAAGGACACGTTACCCTGGTTTTTATTTTTACTGATTTTGCAGAGTTAAATCTTTGGTTAAGAAGAAGAAAAATGTTTCTCTGACTTTATCCTTATGCCTCTCTGATAGAAGATGTTTTGTTTGTTATGTGTTGATTTTGTCATTGGTTTCCTTTAGACACAATATGGCTATAACCACCCCCTGAGGTAAATAATTAATAGATACATGGCAGTTATGATCAATAGGTTGCATCCTAAAACCACACTGAAATATTCTGGAAGAAACCACCTCAAACATATTAATTGAAAGAGCATATCTAATACATATTGAGTGCAGGACAATGAAATAGATGTTTCGTGTCATTTTTCTCCCTTAGTACTCACAAGGGGGGTAGATATCGAACCACATCTTACAGATGGAGGCACTGAGGTGCAGAACATTTAGATGAGAGGCTCCCAGATCTGGCTGCCTATTAGCATCATCTGGGGTGCTTATTTTAAAGACAGCTTCTTGGCTTAAGAAGAGATTCTGAGACGAACAGAAACTCTGTTTCAGGAGCTTTTAGGGAGGGTCTATGTGGGTTAAGTCAGCTTCTCAGGTGATTTTGATGTGTGACCAGGTTTGGGTAATTAGCATCATGTTAAATGACGTGGCTAAGACTTTACTGCTGGGTGATGGGACCAGTACCTAATTTAGGTCTGATTCCAAATTTCACTTTCTTTTTGTTTAATCATTTTTACTGATAATCTTTCCAGGTAACTTAAAACAAAACAAACTGCTATGGACATCCTTTGTATTGATCCCTATACTGGAGGCATTCCATCAAGCGATATGAAATCACAATCCCTATTGAGTCTGCACTTGTGGCCAAATGGGGAGCAATAATATTTTCCCTCTGATAACAGTCTTGTCTACATTACACCTAACAGGGCAAATTAGATGCTCACTGTCCCATGCCAGGCTTGGCAAGTGACATTGGACTGCTTATCTGCTGGCTGGATAAATTAAGAGAATAAAACACATTCACTAGAGTGTGGAAGGTCAGCTCTCCTTAATAAAGGGTTTGTGGCTATGTGAAATTGGAAAAGAAATGATGTATTCTGAAGCTATTTTCATCCCATTAACCTAAGTCAAAAAGAATAAAGCAAATGCAGTTTCAAAGATTAGCTTCCAAATCTGATGTGCATTGAAGGAGAATAACTGACTTTTTCTACTGTCTCCACTGTCCTTTCCTCCTCAGCTTTGAAACTTGGAACGAACATTCGCAAATGCTGGGAGGATACATGTACTTTGTATGTTTCTCTACTATGGGACATGCATTTCCTGAGTTCAGGGTCTGCAAATTTGCTCATCCTTAGGGTAGGAATCACTTCTGCTTCCTTCTCTGAGGCCAGGTAGGCCCTCCACCATCTGTCTCTGCTAGGACAACGAATATGGGACCCCGATGCCTTCTGACATTTAATTCAGGGCTGGCGGTAAGCTTACTTTAATTCAGTGCAATCAGTTTTCTTCAGTTGATCTGTGTTATGGCTTGGGACATTCTCTTCCAGCAGTTTTGGCTTTCTTGGAATATCAAGATAACTAAGAAAAGACAACGTAATTTCAACTAGAGAAAGCAAAGTGATATCTCCAGCCCTTCTCAAAAGAGTGTACATTGTTTCTGGTATACATAGACCACAGAGTCACTTCCAGAGTGTTTATGTTTCTGAGAGTGATATATATGTGTGTTATATACACATACATAATCTTTCTAGTATTCACAATAAACAGCACTTTGGAATTATTCCAACTATTCTCAGATATTCTGAAACAAAGATTGGCATTTCGCTGTTAAAGAGCCCAGGTTGTCCTTTTTTTTTTTTTTTTTTAAATATAAGAAGTAAATCTGGATCCTGATTTTAGCCATAAAGAGATAAAGGTAAAAGAGTAGGAGTGATTAACAGGAATGTCCTCAAAATGCACAGGTTGAATTTTGAACCATCTGCATGTAAGTATCAAATTTCCAGTGGTAGATGGGTCCTGGGTGGGCTGGGGGAGTGCAGCATTATAAAGTTTGCTGTTTATTCAGATAAATTGTTTCACTCTGTTTTAATAGTATGCCTCCATTATGTTAACACATATTAATAGCCTGTCACAGAGACAAAGCTGTGCTTTTAAGCTAGCCAATATACTCACCTTCTGGAGAGTACACTCTCCATAAAAATGAGCATTCCAATGGTTACTGCCATGAAAACTCTCTCTTAACTCCCTTACATTCTCCTGCCTTCACATTTTGCATTTTGTTCCAGCCTTCATGAGCGTATTTTTCCATTTCAGGCCACCTGAGTTGGGCAGACTCTGTTTTTTCAGGCAGCTCCTCTTTCCTATACACCCTGCACTTAACATCTGTTTTTTTCCATAGTAGGTCATTCTGGAAAACCACCTTGTTCACTCCAACCCCAGCCTCTGAGATGCTTCCACCTACATGAGCAGACTTAGTTGGTATCCCTTTGTCCTTGCTCAGGTCCACATGATAAGCATCATTTAGCTCCCTTTTCTACTAGTTCACCAGATAACTGTATCTCGTCCATCTTATATGCATTGTGGCAGATGTCGGTTAGAAGTGAATTTAAAATAAAAGGTAGTAGCATTACGTCTCTGATGTCGAGATCTAAAATCATCAAACGCATGACTGTCTGTCTAGCACAGCCCTGGCAACTCTGTTCTTATCTCCATCCTCAGAGAGAGAGAGATACTCAGAAATTAATTCAGGGAAATATTCACTCAATAATTTCCAGGCTCTAGTTCCAATTCCTTTGTATTTTACACACTGCTGAACTGGCCTAGAACAAATGTGATCCATTAACATGTTGTTTGTCTAGATTAGTGACTGGCCTAAGTGTTCCCTTTAGCATCACCCTGTTTCTTCTTGGCCTTCCAACTTGAGAGAAAGAGTTCCTGTAGACTTCTAGGAGGGGGGTCTGGTCTCTAACTTCACAGACCAAAAGAACTAAACATTATCAAAAGAGAGACACACCTTTAGTTCAATTTACAATCTCTTTCATCTTCTCCATTTCTTCCATTTTGTTCTTAAAGCTTATAGGAACATCTCTTCCTTGAAGGAGAAGTGAGGTGTGATGGGGATGTGTGTGTGTGTGTGTGTGTGTGTGTGTGTGTGTGTATGTTGTGGGGGGGTCTCCCTTGAGGTTAGAATGTGCTGCCAACAATAGCCCCAGGGGATAACTGATGAAAAGAGAGCTGGATAGTGAAGGTGTGGGGAAATCAGCCATTCTCAAGTGTGGCAGGGTAGAGGACAAATTGGTAAAACCATGCCTTAGGATAATCTGTTCATATTTATCAATCAATGTGAAATGCACATTTTCTTCTTTAAGAAACAATAAGAAATGTGGAAAAGGACTTGTGAACAATGATCTGAATCTCAACATCCTTTATTCCAATAAAAAATCTCAGGTATTCTTAGGTGTGTAATAAAATATCCAGACAAGATTCTGTTCTTCAGGAACAGAATTTTTAATGATGAAGAAATGATTATGCTAAATGAAAAGAATAGATATAAAATTATGCAAATATAATACCACTTCTACCAAAAGTGAAATATTGAAAAAGATGGCACAGAGATGTTAATTGGATTTTGGGTGATTTTTTTCTTTTTTCTTTATGTTTTCTGTATTTGAAACACACACACATGCGCGTGCACACACACACGTACACACCCCTCCCATACAATAACCACTAGGACAAAAGCAAAAATAAAGCATCAGGTTGATTAGACTAAACAAAGCAAACCTTCAGTTCCAGGCTCTCTGCAAACAGTGGAAGTCAACCCTGACATGCTAAAACAAAAAGATTTATTGGAAAAATACCTGGGGCTTCTAGAATGGTGAGAAGCCTGAAGGCAAGGCTGGAGAAAGACAAGTAGGCCACATTGAACATTTGTGGGGCCAGGATAAGAGTACAAAGGGTGGCTCATATACTATATGTTTAAATATTCATGAATTATAAATCAAACTAATAAGCTATTAAATAAAAAATGGTCTATCCTTTGCCCTTCCAAATATGTCTTCATAACAACAAAAAACATGTGCAAAGCAACAGTTACTTCCAAATAACTGTGACTAGCATGCACATTTGCCCTGGGGCCATGCAGACACAGCAAAGGAATAAGGAGAGAGGAAAAAGAAGAATTCTTTCTGGCTTGCTGGATCCTTTCTCAGTCTCTTGATGGCTCAGTAAATCCATAAAAGAAGCTCCCCATTTTTCTCTCTCTTGGAGGTATTCTGGGAGGCTCTTCATTCTTATGTTCAGCTGCTTACCCACTAATCACTCCTTTTCCTCCCATTCTGGGCACTTATTTCATAAGCCACAAAGTTTCTCTTTATCCTTCACAGTCCAAATTATGTAACCTCTGTTCACAGAGTGCCCTGACCCCCACCTCTGCCCCTGCTGGCATTATGCTTTCCTTCTTTGCAAAGGAACCTCTGCTCTCCACTTTTCTCACCACTCATGGGCCCCAGGAAGGGCTTAGCCAGAACAAATGTGGACACCGCAGACCAAATTTTAGCCACACTCTCTTGCCTGCTTGCAATGAGCCACCCTTTGGCCAACCGTAGGTCCTAGGCATTTGGACACCAAGGGCAGCGTGGTCTACCCTCAGGATTATGAATATGGTGACCCACTGAAAGTAGGCTGGGACCAGTTGGGCAGAGAATTCTAGGGCCCTCAATATCCAGAATGGGATGAGGGACCTCAGGGTAAGCACACCTTCTTGGACCTGTTAGAAGAAGAAACGAAGTCCTGGAGGACCAAGAATCACCAGAAAAGCCTATTCAGGAAAGATCTGCCATTGTTGCTGCTGCCTCTGCCACTGGTAGTCTTTCGAGATTCAAGATTCAAGATCCAGGGAGAAGCCCTCTGACTGGCCATGCTTGGGTCTCCCGACTGACTCTAGAGGACCAGATAGCAGTAAAAAGCAGTATCATGCTACTGTAGTTGAGAGGGAGAGGGGAAACTGGAAATTCTGATGCCAAGACAAGATGCAATGGAAGAGGAATTCTCCAAATGAGTATGAGAATGTTAGGAGGGAGAAGGGACGCTAGGGAATCACCTGGAAGGAAGCAAGGCCATTTATCTATAAAATAGCTTACCTGTGCAAGAAAGAGATACAGCCACTGCCTTTCTCTGAGAAGACTAATTTAGTAACAGTATATGGAGTAAACTAGAGATAGGAAGATGAGTTAAGAACTCTCTCTACCTTGGCGTCAACATTAGTGGCCACCTCTGAGACAAGTAGTCATTGAAGATAGTGTCCTCAGATTGCACTGAGTGTGCTTGAACTCCAGGTAATTCCTTCCAGCCTCTGTGGGTTACAGAGTGACTGCTCCTGCCCACCCGGGTGGAGGGTATGTGGTGCTGAGTGAGTCAGGTAGCTCTCTGCTTGCCCCCACCGTGAAATACATTTGAAGACACAGAGGCAGACATACAATCTTGAGGTGTTTATAGTATTCTCTAGTGGTAGTTTGTATTTCTGTGCAATCAGTGGTGATATCCCCTTTATCATTTTGTTTTGTTTTTGTTAGACTAGAAAATCTAGAAGAAATAGATAAATTCCTGGACACATACACTCTCCCAAGACTAAAGCAGGACGAGTTGAATCCCTGAATAGAAAAATAACAAGTTCTGATATTGAGGCGGTAATTAATAACCTACCAAAAAAGCCCAGGACCAGATGGATTCACAGGCGAATTCTACCAGAGATACAAAGAGTAGCTGGTACCATTCCTTCTGAAACTATTCAAAACCATATAAAAAGAGGAACTCCTTTCTAACTCATCGTATGAGACCAGTATCATCCTGATAATAAAACTTGGCAGAGACACAATAAAAAAAAGAAAATTTCAGGCCAATATTCCTGATGAATATCAATGTGAAAATCCTCAACAAAATACTGGCAAACCGAATCCAGCAGCACATCAAAAACTTATCCACCACTATCAAGTCAGCTTCATCCCTGGGATGCAAGACTGGTTCTACATATGCAAATCAATAAATGTAATCCATCACATAAACACAACCAATGACAAAAGCCACTTGATTATCTCAATAGATGCAGAAACGGCCTCCGATAACATTCAACACCCCTTCATGCTAAAAACACTCAATAAACTAGGTATTGATGGAACATATCTCAAAATAATAAGAGCTAATTTTGACAAACCCACGGTCAATATCATACTGAATAGGTAAAAGATGGAAGCATTCCCTTTGAAAACCACCACAAGACAAGGATGCCCTCTCTCGCCACTTCTATTCAACATAGTATTGGAAGTTTTGGCCAGGGCAATCAGGCAAAAGAAAGCAATAAAGAGTATTCAGATAGGAATGGAGGAAGTCAAATTATATCTATTTGCATATGACATGATTGTATACTTAGTACACCCCATGTCTCAGCCCCAAATCTCCTTAAGCTGAGAAGCAACTTCAGCGAAGTCGCAAGATACAAAAACAATGTGCAAAAATCACAACCATTCCTATACACCAATAACAGACAAACAGAGAGTCAAATCATGAGTGAACTCCATTCACAATTGTTACAAAGAATAAAATACCTAGGAGTGTAACTTACAAGGGATGTGAAGGACCTCTTCAAGGAGAACTACAAAACACTGGTAAAGGAAATAAGAAAGGACACAAACAAATGGAAAAACGTTCCATGCTCATAGACAGGAAGAATCAATAATGTGAAAATGGCCATACTGCCCAAAGTAATTCACAGATTCAATGCTATTCCCATCAAGCTATCATTGACTTTCTTCACAGAATTAGAAAAGTCTACTTTAAATTTCATATGGAACCAAAACAGAGCCTGCATAGCCAAGACAGTACTAAGCAAAAAGAACAAAGCTGGAGGCATCATGCTACCTGACTTTAAAGTATACAACAAGGCTACAGTAACCAAAACTTGATGGTACTGGCACCAAAACAGATATATAGACCAATGGAACAGAACACAGGCCTCAGAAATCACACTACACATCTGCAACCATCTTATCTTTGACAAACCTGACAAAAACAAGCAATGCAGAAAGGATTCCTTATTTAATAAATAGTGCTGGGAAAACTGGCTAACCCTAAGCAAAAAACTGAAACGGGACCCCTTTCTTACAACTTATACAAAAATTAACTCAAGATGGATTAAAGGCTTAAACCTAAGGCCTAAAACCATAAAAACCCTAGAAGAAAACCTAGGCAATACAATTCAGGAAATAGGCACGGGCAAAGACTTCATGACTAAAACACCAAAAGCAATTGCAACAAAAGCCAAAATTGACAAGTGGGATCTAATTAAAGCAAATAACTTCTGCACAGCAAAAGAAACTATCATTAGAGTGAACAGGCAACCTACAGAATGGGAGAAAATTTTTGCAATCTAGCCATCTGACAAAGGGCTAATATCCAGAATCTTCAAGAAACTTAAACAAATTTACAAGGGAAAAAAAACCCATCAAAAAATGGGTGAAGGATATGAACAGACACTTCTCAAAAGAAGACATTTATGCAGCCAACAAATATATGAAAAAAAGCTAATCATCACTGGTCATTAGAGAGATACAAATCAAAACCACAATGAGATAGCATCTCATGTCAGTTGGAATGGAGATTATAAAAAAGCAGGAAACAACAGATGGTGGAGAGGATGTGGAGAAATAGGAATGCTTCTACACTGTTGGTGGGAGGTTAAATTAGTTCAACCATTGTGGGAGACAGTGTGGCGATTCCTCAAGGATCTAGAACCAGAAATATGATTTGACCCAGCAATCCCATTACTGGGTATATACCCAAAGGATTATAAATCATTCTACTATAAAGACACATGCACATATATGTTTATTGTAGCACTATTTACAATAGCAAAGACTTGGGAACAACCCAAATGCCCATCAATGATAGACTGGATTAAGAAAATGTGGCTCATATACACCACGAGATACTATGCAGCCACAAAAAGATTGAGTTCATGCCCTTTGCAGGGACATGTATGAGGCTGTAAAACATCATCCTCAGCAAACTAACACAGGAACAGAAAACCAAACACCTCATGTTCTCACTCATAAATGGGAGTTGAACAATGAGAACACATGGACACAGGGAGGGGAGCATCATACACCAAGGGCCTTTCAGGAGGTAGGGGTCAAGTGGAGGGATAGCATTAGGAGAAATACCTAATGTAGGTGACAGGTTGATGGGTGCAGCAAACCATTATAGCACATGTATACCTATGTAACAAATCTGTATGTTCTGCACATGTATCCCAGAACTTAAGGTATAATAATAATAAAATAAAGAAACAAGTTATCTGTGAAAATGCTTTGTGATGTGTGGATTCATCTCACAGAATGGAACCTGTGTTTTGATTCACCAGGTTGGAAACACTCTTTTTGAAGAATTTACGAAGAGACATTTCTGAACCCATTGACGCCTATAGAAAAAAAAAATTAAATAAGTTACTATATTGTTGCTAAACACTATTTTAAAACTTATGATATTTTCCAGTACGAAATATAAATTTCAAATTCCCTAACTTAGCATTGAAGTCTCACTCCATTGGTACCTACATTTTCTCTATCTCATCTCCCTCATCTCTGTACTGGTCCACAAAGAATTCTTGACGAGCTCAAGAGCATTCTCACCTGTGGCAATCTCTGCTTCTTGTATTCCAACTGCCTGGAATTCCTTCTCTTTGCCTCCACTCTTGCCAAACCCTGTTTATCCTATAAAGCTCATCAGAAATCTTACCTTGACTTTGGAACCTTTTCTGACTGCCTGATATATAATATTGTCCTCTCCTTTAATAAACTCTCTACCATTCTCTAATTTAATGCTGACTGTGAGGTTATTTTTCTATTGGTAGAGATGTTCTGTCCCTTCAGTTAGGTTATATATTCCTGAGTTTATAACCATTCTCTTAGGAGTTGAAACTCTGACAATTAACGAAAATAATAATGGCAACATTCACTGGATGCTAACTATATGCTGGGAACTGTGTTAAGAATTTTATGTGTGTGATCCCACTTGAGTCTTTGTCACGACTGAATGAAGTAGGCACTGCTATTATTTCTTCTTTGCAGATAAGGAAATTGAAGCTAAGAGAAAGTAACTTACCTGGGGTCACAAAACTAGAAAGGTGTAAAACCAGCATTTGAACCTTTGTTTATCTAGCAACAGACTCTAAACTCCTAAACCTGTTCTTATAAGCCTAGTTTTTCACTCAGCGCACTTCATCCAAAGGGTTTTTGAGTGCCAACTAAATGCAAAGCATTGTACTAGTAACTGATTCATTGATTCATAGATATGATAACTAAAAATTAGCAAAGGCAGCTCAAACTACTTTACCTGAAATGTGCTACTTCCTTTGGAGGCACAGAACATTCTCAGGGAACCCAAGTACAGCCAGCCATCGCGAAGGACCTGGTGGTGGATTAAGGATGGTTACACATTTCTTTCAACTCTTTTCATTGAGAGGGCAAGCCTAGTTCCCCTCCCCTTGCATCTGAACTGAACTTAGTGCGTTGCTTCATTAGTCATGTGGCAGAAAAGAATGCAGTGCATTTCCAGTCCTGACCTTTCAGGACTGGCACCTTGCATTTTCTCTCTTTTAGAATTTCTTCAAGCTGAATTCTGAACAACTTTGAAGGAAGCCTGGCTACTCTGAGACTGTCATAATACAGAGGTCACACGTAGATGGTCAGGCTGACATTCCCATTTGAATCTTCCTGCCAACTCCACCAAAGCACCAGACATGAGAATGAAGCCATCTTGGGTGCTCCAGACCAGTCTGTCCACAAGCTTCATTGGCTGAGGTTACTCAGGATAAGGAAACAAGGAGGGCAGGTCCTTACTTGAAGTGTAGCTGAATACTTTTTAGGGACCTTTTTCATTCCCCCTACCTACACACACACTCAGGTGTGGCTGCTGGAAGCCATATTAATATTATATGACCCTTTCTCCTTGGCTAATGCTTATTAAACAGAGGTTGAAAACTGTAACCTTAGCCAATGAAGACACATGAAGCAAGAGAACCACCCAAACAAGCTCTGCCCTAATTCCTAATCCACAAAATCATGAGATACAATAAAATGTTTGTTGTTTAACACACTAATTTTTAAGTTAATATGCTGCAGAGCAAATTTGTAATACTAACTTCTAGAATTGAGGACTGTTAACTAGAGACTATTCTGTTTGGCTTTATGAGCCTATAGAGTCTTCCATCATCTTTCTTTTTTACAGGCCTCTGTCATTTTCTTTCCCCCGAGGGCTAACTTCCTCTATTTTTCTGTACTTATAGCAAGAACTGGTCATAGTACAGCTCCCTGGTTTATACATCCTTTTAGATCAAGAGATGATGAAAAGTGAATAGTACCTCTCATTTCAATGCTAAATTTCAGTGAGAGGTATTTTGTATTGGGCTCAGTTAGAGACAGTTTTCAACCTCTGCTTAATAAGCATTAGCCAAGGAGAAAGGGTCATATAATACTAATATGGCTTCCAGCAGCCACACGTGTGTGTGTGTAAGAAGAGGGAATGAAGAAGGTCTCAAAAAAGTACTCAGCTACACTTCAAGTAAGGGCCTGCCCTCCTTGTTTCCCTATCCTCAAATGACTCTGCCTCTAGACTATGGAGTGTATCGGCTTCCTAGAGTGTCTCACATGCTTATTAGCACAGTATTGATCCCTTGAGTGGCCTCTATTACTCAGTGTCTTCCAGGAGTTCTTTGAAAAGAACAGGAAATTGGTAACCAAGCATGGTCAGCGTCTTTCCTCTCCTTCCCTTGGTTAAACATTTTCCTCACGAGATTTTTAGATTGGGGACCATTTTGATCTCTTATAAATACTCATATTTACTTTATATACTTCTTTAAACAAACTCCTCTATTTAAAACATATATCGGTTTATTTAAAAAGTAATGATTGCTACTACAGATGGAAGATATTATCTGCCATAAATAAAGGGAAACTGTAAAAATAAGCACAGTGAAAACAAATTCATACCATTTATTGCTGGACTTTATTGCCTGCGGAAGGCTGGGAAGCTGAGATATATTTCCTTATTAGATAAGATTAGCAAATATTATAAAGGAGTTAAAGACCTACTATCACCAAACTCTGAGACTCTCTGATTCAGGTGATCAGAAGGAACTGAAGAGAATACTAGAGAGAATATGTGTGTCACTATGCTATTTCATACTACAAGTTCATTGATGGAAAATAATCATGTGTGCACCTAGCATGAAAATACCTGTGTTGGCTGGGCGCGGCGGCTCATGTCTGTAATCCCAGCACTTTGGGAGGCCAAGGTGGGCGGATCATGAGGTCAAGAGATCGAGACCATCCTGGCAAACATGGTGAAACCCTGTCTCTACTAAAAATACAAAAATTAGCCAGGTGTGGTGTTGGGCGCCTATAGTCCCACCTACTTGGGAGGCTGAGGCAAGAGAATAGCTTGAACCCAGGAGGCAGAGGTTGCAGTGAGCCGAGATTGTGCCATTGCACTCCAGCCTGGTGACAGAGCGAGACTCTGTCAAATAAACAAACAAACAAAAAACTCTGTGTCACTATGTTATTTCAAACCACAGGTTTATTGATCAAAAAGAATCATGTGGCCAGGCACGGCGGCTCACGCTTGTAATCCCAGTAATTTGGGAGGCCGAAACGGGCGGATCACGAGCTCAAGAGATCGAGACCATTCTGGCCAATATGGTGAAACATTGTCTCTACTAAAAGTACAAAAATTAGCTGGGCGAGGTGGTACTCGCCTGTAGTACCAGCTACTCGGGAAGCTGAGGCAGGACAATTGCTTGAACCCGGGAGGCGGAGGTTGCAGTGAGCTGAGATCGCGCCACTGCACTGCAGCCTAGCAACAGAGCGAGACTCCATCTCAAAAATAAATAAATAAATAAATAAATAAATCATCATCATCATGTGTGCACCTAACATGCACATCCTGCATTTTAGGAAATGTTTGCTGTTCCAGAGAGAGCCTCTTCTTGAGTTGGAATGTCTGGGTTTGAATTCCTGCTCTACCCATATACTAATCTACATGATCTTGGGAAAATTACTTTTTCTCTCTGAAGCATGGTGTTCTAAAATGAGAATTGATAGTAGAATAAACAAAATCTATCTCAGAGTGTTGTCATTAAGATTAAATGAGATAGCCCATGTAAACCACTTAGAGTAGAATCAGTTTTTAGCTCAATAGGTATTACTTTTAATATGCACTATCCATCATGGCAAGCTACACCATAGCCACTGGGTGTGAGGAAAAGAGAACAAGATGCTTCACTCATTCTGAAACACTTCACTGTCAATTTCAAACATTTGTACCTGTATATAAGGACATATGCAACTTTATATAAATGTCAATGGTATTATATACCAACAATTTTCAATTCTTGTTATACCACAGAACTATCCAAAAGCTGTGAGAAGAAATGCTGATTTTCTCAGGAACAAAAAAATTCCTCTTATGAGACCCAAACATGCAGTCTTTCAAAATGTTTCCTGGGTGATTTTGATATCCAACTGTATGTATTGGTTTCTTAGGGATACCACAACAAATTACAACGATCAGGGAGGCTTAAAACAAAGAAATTTACTCTGTCACAGCTCCAGAGGCTAGAAGTTCAAAATCAAGGTGTCAGCAGCGCGGTACTCTCTCTGAAGTCTCTACTGGAGGATCCTTTCTTGCTTCTTCCCAGCTTCTGATGATTGTCAGCAGTGCTTGGTGTTTCTCGGCTTGGGAATACAGAGCTCCAATCTTTTCCCTGTGCTGTTCTCCCTGTGTATCTGTGTACAAATTTCCCTCTTCCAAGGACACCAGTTTCTGGATTAGGGTCCATAATCGAGTATAACCTCAACTTGACTTTACTACATCTATAAAGACCCTATTTCCAAATGACGTCCACATTCACCAGTACTGAGAATTAGGATTTTCACATACCATTTTGGGGGACACAATTCAATCCATAACACCAGAGATGGTTAAGAGCCACTACTTTAGACTTTTTTTTTCTGTCTAATAAGAATAGCAATGATAGTTATCACCACCAGTATAATCATTTATTAAGCACTTACAAAAATCACCTGCTGGCTTTATATGATGATGAAGCTATTATGTTTCCCCATCCTCATTTTATAAGTGAGAAAACTGAATATGAGTTTCACAACTTGCTAGTTAAAAATAAAGCCAAGATAGGAGCTCAGGACTTTAGAGTTTATTATTATTTTAGGGAGACCCACAAAGACTATGGAATTTTCAGATGTCCACGTTATACCTTGGTAAGCTATCTCTGGGCTGATAAAGACAAGACTGCAATCCTATAGTTACAGAGAATACTCCTCCAATATTTCAGCAGATGAGGAAATGAGGTGGAGAAAGCCCTGACTGGAAGACTTGTTTCCCCGATTTCTACCAGTAAGTCACTTCTTTCCTGGGGCCAGAGGCATACCTGGACAGCAGGTGTTAGTGGATCCCTATCTCAGTTTCATCAAAAGCAGGTTTTTTTTTTAAACTTTAAGTTCTGGGATACATGTACCATGTATAGGCATATGGTATACATGTGGCATGGTGATTTGCTGCACCTATCAACCCGTCATCTAGGTTTTAAGCCTCGCATGCATTAGATATTTGTTCTAATGCTCTCCCTCCCCTTGCCCCCACTGCCTGACTGGCCCCCAGTTTGTGGTGTTCCCCTCCATGTGTCCACGTGTTCTTATTGTTCAACTCCCACTTATGAGTGAGAACATGCAGTGTTGGTTTTCTGTTCCTGGGTTAGTTTGTTGAGAATGATGGATTCCAGCTTCATCCATGTCCCTGCAAAGGACATGAATTCATTCTTTTTTATGGCTGCATAGTATTCCATGGTGTATATGAGCCACATTTTCTTTATCCAGTCTATTATTGATGGACATTTGGGTTGGTTCCAAGTCTCTGCTACAATCACTTGTATATGGTGTTCTGTCTGTGACTGCAGAACAGAGTAATAATATCATGTACACAAAAGTTTAATGATAAAATCCACATGACTTGGCCATGTTCAGAACAGTTATTTTAGCTTGGCAGGGTACATCTGGAATGAACCATTTGACTGGGGAATATGTCAGTTGCTCTGAGCATTTCAGGCACATTGGACTTCCCAGAGAAGATGGTAAGGATTTCCCACTTCTGAAAATGGTGACAGAGACATTACATCTGGCGGAGGGCATCCAGGAAACTCTTAATAAATAGACTGACATAATTAGCAGCAGTTCATTAGGCCCAGCTGCTGATGCCTAGTCTCTCTCTCCCCAACCTCCAAGATTGTCCATTCTCACTCCCAGAGAGTCACCCAATTTAGGTTGACTTCTTTAAGCAGAAATTTCTAATCGCACTCTTGAGAACTGACTGCTCAAATCAAAGCACGAAGTGCTCAGGAATAATACAACTCCATCTTCAGTGCCACCCATTCTCTGTACTATTCCCCTAATTTCTTGGGCAACACACCTTTCTTTACTGTGAATTTGCAGCCCAGATGACAATCTCTGGGAAAGTATAAAGCCTTGCATTAGCTTATCTGCCAATATCTCATTGACAACTGGCTTATGGTACCTGAAATAGGTCTTCAGCTGGGCAAATCAAGACAATTGAAGAATTTTCTACTCTAATCTTCTTACTCCCTTTATCCTCAAAGGGTATTACATTAGCAGGAATCAAAGAGGGTCTCGTGTTGTTGGCAAAACTCTGGGAGGTAGAAAGGGAAGAAATGGCAAGCACAAGATCCATCTCCCTGCTCAGAGAAGAATGGAAAGAGTCTAATTTCTGGCAGTGATATTACAACGTTCTTACCAAATGTTTGAGTTACTGAAGAACAAGGGTCACACCTTATTTCGCTTGTATCTTTTAACATTAGTGCATAGTAGACACTCAATATTGAAAGTTTCTTTGCAGAGTATCTCTCTTGGGAGATTATAATTGGGCCTGTGATTCAAGCCAATTAATTGGTGTCTGGGAAATATTGGTTAGAGCTGTGGAACTGCCTAAAATACACATTTACTTAGCCTCACTGAATGCTGAAGATTCTTTAATGCTCAGAGCCTTTCCAGTGTCTTTTTATGATTCTCCTAACGAAGCATCTGTCTGTAGTAAACTCAGAAACATTTCACAATGCATTAACATACATTGGCTCATGTTTTATTTTTTTAAATAGCGCATTATTTATAAGTGTGTTATAAAATAGCAACATTTAACTGTACATATTAATATTTTTTCTAATTTGACAAATAAATCGAAAATCATTTCTAAACACTTCTTAATTCCTTATAAACTAAGTTCATTAAATTTTCTTTATCTTTTGCCTTTTTCTGTTTTCTTTTCAGCTGTATGCTTAACCTTTCCAGCTTGTTTTTCTCCTAGTCCAGTGGGAAAGTGAGGGGGTAGGTGGAAGAAATTATAAGCACAAAACATTCTTTTGTATACAACTAAAGTGTTTTTGTTTCCTTGCCAGGTTCTTTGGTAGTGACTATCTCTGACACTAAGAAGTTATGTCAGCTTTGCTATCAAATTGACTGATTTATGAAAGTGTTGACACTTTTTATTTCTCTTTCAGTCTGTTAAATACATTGTTTTGAGTCTCTATTTGCTAACCCATAATGGTCCATGGATGAGCAGCATCAGCATCACCTGGGAGCTTGTTAGAAACTTAGAATGCCCGGCCCTACTGAAGACCTATTGGATAAGCGTCTACACTTTAACAAGATTGAAAGTCATTTGTATGAGCATTAAGGTTTGGAAAGCACTATTCTAATCCACTGGCTCTCACATTTGACTGCACTCTGGAATCATCTGAGGTATTTTCAAAAATATCAGTATTAGGTTTCACTGTCAGAATTCTGATTAAGTTGGTATGGACATTGAGTTTTTTGTTTTTTGTTTTAGTTCCCCAGGTGATTTTTGTTTTTGAGACGGAGTCTCGCTCTGTCGCCCAGGCTGGAGTGCAGTGGCGCGATCTCGGCTCACTGCAAGCTCCGCCTCCTGGGTTCACGCCATTCTCCCGCCTCAGCCTCCCGAGTAGCTGGGACTACAGGCACCCGCCACCACGCCTGGCTAATTTTTTGTATTTTTTAGTAGAGACAGGGTTTCACCGTGTTAGCCAAGATGGTCTCCATCTCCTGACCTTGTGATCTGCCCGCCTCGGCCTCCCAAAGTGCTGGGATTACAGGCGTGAGCCACCGCGCCCAGCCTCCCCAGGTGATTTTTATGTGAAGCAAAGTTTGAGAACTACCACTGTCACACATGTTACATTTACAGATATTCATGGATAGATCTCTGTAAATAAACTGTAAGTGATGTGCCTGTGTTCTTTTATCAGTAAAACTGTGATATCAGCAGGTAGATGATTAATGTACCCATTTTACAAATGGACACAATAAAATTTAGAGAGGACAAGTTACACAGAAGAGGTAATTATGATAAAGTTTACCCTACAATGTTGCTGTTATTTTTTATTTTTATTTGTTTTTATTTTATTTTATTATTATTACTATTTTTGACATGGAGTTTTGCTCTTGTTGACCAGGCTGGAGTGCAGTGGTGCGATCTCAGCTCACTGGTTCAAGCGATTCTCCTGCCTCAGCCTCCCAAGAAGCTGGTATTACAAGCGCCTGCCACCACACCTGGCTAATTTTTGTATTTTTAGTAGAAATGGGGTTTTGCCATGTTGGCTAGGCTGGTCTCGAACTCCTGACCTCAGGTGATCCATCCACTTCAGCCTCCCAAAATGCTGGGATTACAGGCATGAGCCACCGCGCCCGGCCAACGTTGCTTTTCTGCTGATGTTTTTTCTGTGCTGCCACATTGCCTCTTTCATTAGTAGGGCATAAATTACTGTATTCAAAACTTAGACTGTATCTATTGCATGCATGCTTTTTTAAACCCTATCACCCAAAGCATGTTTTATTAAAACAACTTGATTTTTTTTCGTATAGGTTATTCTAGAAGTCTTGCTAAATTAGAATCAAAGGAATACCAACATAATCTCATTATTACTTATACACTTTATATATTCGTTCTTTTTAAAAATAAAGATCATCTGGGGAGCTGGCAGAGTTCTTGACCTAGGTAGTGATTACATCAATGTTTGCTTGATAGTAAACCATTGAGCTGTACATTTTTTTTGTGCATATTTCTGAATGTTTTACATTTTGTAATTAAAAATCAAGCAGTGTGTGTGTGTGTATAAATATATTTAATGCTTGTATGAAAAAATATAGAAAAGAAAGATCTAACAGTAGTTTCTTTCCTCTGAGGAGAAAGACTATGGAGTGGTAGGATAGCTAGGGCTTATTCTTATGTTTTTCATAAATAAATAACAATTAAAAAAAAAAAAAAAGGTCAAGGTGATTGAAGCACCTTGGTCAAAAGCCACTGGAAACACCAGGCAAAAATGTTATTTGTTTAGCTTTCTGCAGCAGGGGAGAACACCTTTTACAGCAACCATGGGAACATCTTATTAAAAGCGTAGAAGGCTAGTGCAGGCTCCTCATAGGATTTCTATTTGAACGGGTTAATTTACAGGTGAGATTAAGGAAGCAGGGGCTCCTTCTCGATTGGAGGCTCTTCAAAAAACAGGAGTAGTTTAGTGATTGGGTATCTTAATGCATTTTATCTAGAAGGCAGGAAAATCACAGGGGCCTAGAGTTATCATTGGTAAAGAAACAACAAATCACTGATGTCAGTCAAAGGAGGCAGAGTGTAGCTATTGGTGGCTATAGAGTGTGGCCTCGCCTCTGCCTTGCTCCAAACATGGTCATAATGCCTTATCTTGACTGAACCTTTTTCATATTCTGTGAAATCTCACAGTCTGGCTACAAAAAGCCTATTTTTTTTTTTTTTTTTTCACATTTTCAAAGCGTTCCTTTGAATGCTTTTTCTTGAGATGGAGTTTCACTCTTGCTGCCCAGGCTGGAGTGCAATGGCACGATCTTGGCTCACTGCAACCTCTGCCTACTGGGTTCAAACGATTCTCCTGCCTCAGCCTCCCATGTAGCTGGGATTACAGGTGTGTGCCACCACGCCTGGCTAATTTTAGTAGAGATGGTGTTTCTCCATGTTGGTCAGGCTGGTCTTGAACTCCTGACCTCAGGTGATCTGCCCGCCTCGGCCTCCCAAAGTTCTGGGATTACAGGCGTGAGCCACCACGCCTAGCCTTGAATGCTTTTAAGTTCCAATAATTGTAAGGATGTTTGAAAATTTGAAAATAAAAAAAAGAAGGAATATAAATGTCTGTATCTTGGTTATTACTGGTCCCTGAAAGTGAGCAATATAGGGATTCCCTTTGGAAGTGAACTCTAAACTATTATACTATAGAATAACAAAACATCATTTATAACCCAATTGCTTTTAAAATAGGGTGAAGTTTTACAGCTGAGAGGTTTTTTTTTTCCTATGGATTAATTTTAAATCCTAGTATAAGTTAAGGGTAAAATAATAGAAATACAGTACATAACTATCAAAAGACTAAAAGGTAAAAATGCAGTTGGAAACAAATATCTCAGTCAATCAAATAAAAAGACAGTAAAGGAGATAGAATAAAAAAGAAAGACAAAATCTAAAATGTAGAAAATACAAAATAAGAGGGTAGAAATCAGTTCAAATATGTTAGCAATCACAATTAAAATGGATTATGCTTGCCAATTTTAAGACAGAGAGTCAAATAAGAATTTTTTATATTAAATTCTATGATGTGTAAAGAACACACATTTAAAACAGAAGACCATGGGCATTTTGAAAGAAAAATGATGGAAGGAGGCATGTCAGGCTAGAACTAAACGAAAGAAAACTGAGTCATAAGACAAATTGTATTTTAAGATAAAGAGCGTGATTAGTAATATAAAAATTATTAGATGATGATGGCAGGTTCAGTTTACCAAATTGATACAATAATTATAAAATTGTATATATCTCATACAATATCTCATATATACACATACATATATGTAACTATACATGCATATAGGGGTGCGTATATGATAGAAATACATATACACCCTTATCAATTCACCATTGTAGTGGAAGTTTTCAATATATTTTTTTAAATTTTAAGTCATATAAAAAATTAGTGTGATTCAGAAATTTGAATGTACACAATGGTTCCATCTTTATACAGATCAAAAAAGAGGCGAAAATAACTATGGTGATAGATGTCAGAATATTAGTTACTTTGGGGAGCAGCTAGTGACTGGGAAGGAACATGGGGGAGTTCTGGGGTCCTGATTCTGTGCTGTACATGGAACTGGGTAGTGGTTACATGGGGTAACACTTGCTACCACCACCACCACTACTACTAGTACTATTTTTATTTTGTAAAAGTCCAGCATGCTGCAAATTTGTGGTTTGTACATTTTATGTATATACTTCAATAGCAAAGCAAGCAAAACTATATAAAATATTGTCAATGATTTCATATGTGCTGAAACTCTTTTTTTTTTTTTTTTTTTTCAAGCGAGCAAGGTAAAAGTGAAACCAGAATTTGAAATAGAAGTTGTCTCTGCAGATCAGTAGAGAGGTTGGAATACAAGCTGGGAAGAGTGAAGGCACATCGTTAGAACTGGTGATGTTCTAGTCTGGGTCGACAACTTTTTTTTCTGCGACAAGCCAGATAGTAAATATTTTTGTTTTGCAGGCTACAGGATCTCTGTTGTAACAACTCATCTGTGCCATTGTCACATGAAAGCAGCCACTGACAATAAATAAATGAATGGGTGTGACTGTGTTTCAGTGAAACTTTATTTACAAAAACAGACAACGGACTGGCTGTTGCTCATGGGTCACCGTTTGCTGATTCTTGTTCTAATTCTGCACAGTCAGTTCATGGTTTTCTCTGCATTTTTTAGCTGTATAATGGGTGCAAACTTATATGGGTTTGCACATTTCAGTAAATATTCACTCACCAAATTCATCTGGGCTGGTATGTGGGGTTCCAATGTAACAATACTTTTAAGATGCATTTGATATTTTATATTTCAATTGTGTATTATATAATGATATTATATAGTTCTGTTGTACATATTGTGCAGATATGCTAGTGTCATTGCTTTTTTTTAACAAATTATCTAACCTCCTTGTTTCTTCATGGACAAAGGAGATAAAATATTGTCAATTTTTCACAAATGTTTGTGAAGAATAAGTGAAATAACACAGATAAAGTGCATAGCATTGCATGTAGTTCATAGTAAGCACTTAGTGCTGTTACTGTGACTACTACGATTATGGCTGTTGCTACCTCTTGTGCTGCTGCTGCTGCTCCTGCTACCCCTACTGTACCGCTACCATTAACATCTTGTGCCTCAGTGTCAATGGGTGTAAAATGAGAAAGATGGAAAAGATAAACCCTAAGGCTACTTCTAGCTCTGCATCACAAGTAGTAGGAAATGAGTTATACTGATACACGTTTGCCCAGTTGAGGTAGTTTGATTTAATGAATAAACAAGAACAATTGTTAATCATCCCGATGTGTAATTGAGTACTTCTAAAGTTCTTGAGCATACTTGAGGACAGCGTCCTTCCTTAAGTAGTTCAAACACATGTACAGCATCATTCATTTACACTAGATACCAAGAAAGTGTTTGCTGAACAATGTGTAACAGCAGGCTCACCATCAAAATGCTCACAAATCCCAAATGGGTTATGACTTTACTGTAGAGAAGGATACTTAAAAGAAGTCAGGAGAGAAAAAAATAGGGCATAGGGATAAATGAGGCTATCTAACCCATAATTCATTGTGACTAAAAAGTACAGCAGTTAAATATACTGGCCCTGAATTCTGGTAGACTGGGAGTCCATCCTGATTCTACTACTTCCTAGCTAGGTTACTGATGGGGTTGCTTCAAACTAAAGCCTCAGTTTTCTCATCTGTCAAATGGAAGTGATGATAAAATTACATGTTAATGTCCGAGTACATATCAATTACTTGGCTTCATGCATCTATGCAGTAAATGTTCAACAAAGGGCCCTTTCTATCACTAAATGCCTAAGACTGAGTGCTTCTTTGAAACATGGAGATTTAAAATCTGGACAAGCTTTAAAATTTGCAGTGCTTTGAAAGAGTACATTTTTCCTCACAAGAAATTGAGAATGGAAGAAGCTGCCAATCATTTGCACTTGCTTGGTGCCAGAAATTGGTCTAGGGATTTTGTGTATATTATTTCATGTAATCCTCATAAAACCCCACTTAAGTGAACATTGGTATCTCTCTTCCTTTTTTAAAGGAAATATGTTGATGTTGAGACAGAATGGATAACTCATTCTGGGTCGTACAGCTAGGAGTTTAAACAAGGTCTCTCTGACTCCAAACCCAGTACTGTCTTCAGCTCACCAATTTGTCTCTGTTTCAACAAATTCCTTTGTTTAGCTACAGTGTTTCAGTGGTTCACATTACTCGTACATGATTTCACTTTGTATTAGCCCATTCTTGCATTGCTATAAAGAAATACCCAAGACTGGTAATTTATAAAGAAAAGAGGTTTAATTAGCTCACGGTTTGGCAGGCTGTACATACAGGAAGCATGGCTGGGGAGGCCTCAGGAAAATTACAATTATGGTGGAAGGCGAAGAAGCTGGCTTATTTTACATGGCTGGTGCAGGAGAAAGAGAGCAAAGGTGGAGGTGCTACACACTTTTAAACAACCAGATCTTGTGAGAACTCACTCACTATCATGAGAATAGCAAGGGGGACGTCCACCCCCACGATCCAATCACCTCCCAACAGGCCCCTCCTCCAACCCTGGGGATTATAATTCGACATGAGATTTGGGTGGGAACAGAAATCCAAATCATATATCACACCTATATAATTTAGGTATTGGCTTCTGATCTACTAGACATTTTTGTACCAGGGCTCTGTGGTTACCACATTCCTTTCTTGGCTTAGAAGTTAGCTTTGGAGAGCAAGAAATCTGCCAACTTTTACTTCCTTTGTATGTGCAGACATCTCCTGGAGGAAATAGTTGCTCATGTATCTCCTAAGGATAGGTTTCTTACAGAGGACTACAGAAAGATTCTGCATATGTGTTCTTCAAATTCGAGTCTCCTACTCTCAAAGATCGTTACAATCACGTTTTTATATAAATCTTTATAGAAACATTTTTTGATACTTCCCAAGAGCTATAAGTACCTATTCCCAACTGAATAATTCAGTCAAATAACTTTACACTTAAGGATAATTGTTGGGTGAGGAAAACCTGAGAAACATGGGGAGGTATTTTGTCAAGTGTAGGACTTCGAGATTCAGGTACAAGAGCCCTAATCTGTGAAGGGCAGAGGCAGTATGGAACTCCTTGCCCCCAGCAAGTGTCCTGTCTTCCCATGACATACTTGGCCTCAGTGTGTTTATTACTCTAGCTTAACAAATTTGAGAGGAAATTACACTTCCTTAGGTTTTGAATGCTGTGACGATATCCACATATTGCATTCCCAAGTTGTCACTTTGACTGTAGCTGATACATTTCAACTATCCCACTTTCAACCAAGCTAGAGACTGAATACTTGTGTCCCTCTAAAATACATACGTTGAAACCTACTGTGATGATATGGGGAGGCAGAATCTTCGGGAGGTCATTAGGTCATTAAGGTAGAGCCCTAATCTTTGGAATTTGGCAGAGCACTCATAAAAGCGGCTATAGTATTAGGATTCTTCAGAGAAGATAGATAGATAGATAGATAGATAGATAGACAGATAATAGGTATATCATAGATAGCTAGATAAATACATAAATGCTAGAGATATATGATATATGAGAGGATATTTATTAGGGGACTTAGCTCACAAAATTACTGCGAAATCCCACAATAGGCTGCAAGCTGGAGACCCCAGGATTCAAGTAGCATGGCTTTATACGAGTCAGAAGGCCTCAGAACCAGGGAACCTATGATATTCACCTCAATTGGGGTGAATTTTCAGTTTGAGACTGAAGGTCTAAGAACTTGGAGGGGTTGCTGGGGTAAATCTTGGAGTCCCAAGTCTGGAGTTCTGGTGTCTAAGACTAGGAGGAGGAGAGTGTCCTAACTTCAAGAGAGAGAGAAAATCGTTTCCTCTCATTTTCTGTTACGTGCAGGCTGAGTACATGGTGTCTGCTCATGTTAAGGAAGGATCTTTTCCATGCAGTCCACTGACTCACACATCAATATCCACTGGAAGCATCCCCACAGACCAGAAATAATGCTTTTCCAGTTTGCTAGGTATTCCTTAATCCAGTCCAGCTGACACCTAAAATTAACCATCATAAGTTTACTTCATGTCAACTTGGCACTTATATGTATCTCCTTAAGCCATTCGTAATCTCCAAATAAAGTCCATAACAAGATAGTAGTTTTGCCTAACATAATTCTGCATAAAATTGAAAACACACTAATCTCTTCCCTAGAAGAGGAGGTAAAGTCCCTGGGTGATGTTTACTCTTCTCCTGTGTGTGTGAGTCCATTTTGTGTTGCTATAAAGGAATACCCGAGGCTGGGTAATTTATAAAGAAAAGAGGTTTAATTGGTTCATAGTTCTGCAGGCTGTACAGGAAACCTGTAGAGGCACTGACATTGGCTCAGCTTCTGTGGAGCCCTCAGGAAGCTTTCAATCATGGCGAAAGGCAAAGTGGGAGCAGGCATGTCATGTGGGAGAGTGGGAGTAAGAGAGGGATTCCAGGATCTTTCAAACAACCAGGTCTTACGTGAACTTATAGAGCAAGAACTCACTCGTTGCTCCTCATTACCACGAGGACGGCACCAGGCATTTAATGAGGGATCCACCACCACGATCCAAACACCTCCCACCCGGCCCCACCTCCAACATTGGGGATTACTGTGCAACATGAGATTTGGAGGGGACAGATATCCAAACTGTCATTCTGATATCCCATAGATTAAATACTGTGGTGTAAAGTTAACAATACTTAAATACTGATGTAAAGTCAATATATCTTATGTTACATGATAAAGGAGTAAGAGAGGAATGAAAATGAAGATATTGGCTTAATATATGTATACATACACACAAACATTCTTTAAAAGATAGGGAGGAAATTCTCATGACAATTACTGTCCTGTTTCTATAACCAGTTAGGTGGTCATAGCTTATATTATTAGCTAGCTTCTTCTTCTACCCATTCTGTATTCCCTTTGCCTTCAGCAAGCACCTCAGCTGGTCATTGTTATGCCTGTTGGGGTAACTCCAACTTTCATTCCTGAAGAGTCTGGGACATTTGTAGTCCTGCTGGGATTGGGTTGTAATATTTTCCATTGACACAATCACAGGGCATGGTGATACTAAGTGACACTCTAAGGGGTCACTTGTATTCCAGGAGACATACTTTTCTTTACCTCCCTTGTGGAGTAGTAGTCCAGTTTCTCCTTGGTGGTCTGAATCAATCACGCTGGCCAACACTGTAACACTGTCTTAGCCTGCTAACTTAGAGACACAAAGAGACCAAAGTGGCTGGGTGGCGATCTTAACTTCCAGTTCAATGTAATCATTGCTGTGTATTTCTGATGAAAGCATTCCTCTCTCATAAGTAAGACCACTAGGCTAGCAGAGCATTAAGTCAGAGAAACAAGAAGCAAAAATTATTGTGCTAGTGGGCCACTAGGGGTGATGGTGACTGGTGCCACTCCTATTTCCACCCCTTGATTCCTGGATCTATGAATTCTGGCTATAAGGGAAACAATACTATATACAGACACTAATTCAGAGCATATACAGCCTTCTGGAGGACCTTATCCAAGCACTACAAAGTATTGTCACCTAACTGGCTCTGTAACTGTGACTTCAAAAGGTGATTCCATTATATCAAGTCAGCTGATTCAGGATGATGGGCGATTTAGTAAGACCAGCAAATTTCGTGAGCATGAGAATGCTCCTGTACTTCTTTGGCTATGAAGTGAGTTCCTTTGTTAAAAGCAATGCCGTATGGAATAACATGATGGTAGATAAGGCATTCTGTAACCCCATGGATGCTGGTTTTGTCAGAGCATTTTGTTCATGCAAGGCAAATCTATGTTTATTTAAGTGTATGTTCCAATAAAAACAAAACACTGCCTCTTCCATGATGGAAGTGGTTTAATGTAACCAACCTGCCACAAAGTACCCTAGAGAATGGTGCCATATCAGGGGCTCAGTGTTGGTCTCTGCTGCTGGTAGATTGAGCACCCAGCAGTGGCCATAGCCAGGTCAGCCTTGGTGAGTTGAAGTCCACATTCCTGAACCCATGGTGAACCTCCATTCCTGCCACCATGGCCACTTTGCTCATGAGTACATTGGACAACGATGAGGTGGCTGGAGAGAGAGGCTGACTGATATCCAGAAAATCGGTCATTCTTTCCACTTGATTGTTAAAGTCCTCTTCTCCTGAGGTCACCCTTTGGTAAGCATTCACATGGGACACAGATATTTTCACATAATTTTTCGCACTCAGAGAGTTCTATCCAGATGTCTCTTCCTCATTTTTCTTAGTCAGAAAATTTCCGATCATATTACTTTCAAGTGCCTGAGCATCTGACCAAATCATTGGGTACAGCTCATGAATTAACATATAATTGCACATTTGCCCATTTCTCCCTCCAAGCACAACTGGGTGCAGTGCTCAAAGTCTCTATGCATTGAGAAGGTTATCCTTCACCACCATCCTTCAGGGATGTCCCAGAAAGGAGCTGTAGTTCTGCAACATGTGATATCTGATTCACATGTCCCACACCACTGGACCCCTGGAAATTTCGCCAGGGTATAAAGCTCCTGAATTTTAGCTGAATTTATTTCCCACCCTCTCACATGCAAACATCTTAACAATAAGTCCAGGGTAGTTTCTACTTCATACTCATTAGTTTCCATTAGCACCGATGTAACGGACTCCTGTGATATCTTGTGGAAGAAGATGATTAAGATCCTTGTAGGTTAAATTGTGGCTTAGAGCTAGAGAGTTTGATATACTACTGAAATAGGACAGCAAAAGTGTATTGCTGGCCTTGCCCGCTGAAAGCAAACTGCTTTTGGTGGAAGTTAAGGACAGGTATGAAGGAAAAGGAATTTACCACAACAGCTGGTGATGAGATGTGTGAATTTGCTCAAGCAATAAGATAACATCTGGTACAGCAGCTGCACTTGGAGTCATCACTTGGTTAAGCTTACAATAATATACCGTCATTATTCAGGCTCCATCTGTCTTCTGCACAAATCAAATAGGAAAGTTGAATGGGGATGTGGTGAAAATTTTTCAAGTCCTTGATGGTGGCACTAATCTCTGAAATACCTCTGGGGATGAGGTAATTGATTTATTATATTTCTAGGTAGAGGCAGCTCCATTTGCCTTTTTTCACCATAATGGCTCTCACTTCATGAGTCAGGGACCAATGTGGAGATTCTGCCAGCTGCTGAGAATGTCTGTTCCAATTACGCATCTGGAACTGAAAAATGACCACAGAAAGGGTTTAGGGACCCATTGGACTTACTGTAAGTTGGACCTGAGCTAAAACTCAATTGATTATCTGACCTACATAAGCCCCTACTCTAACTAGAGGGCTACAGTAGTGTTTTGGGTCTCCTGGGATCAATGTCAGTTCAGAGCCAGTGTCCAGTAGTTCCCGAAAGGTCTGATTATTTCTCTTTCCTCAATGCATAATGACCCTGGTAAAAGGTTATAAGTTTATTTGGGGAAAGATGGCAAAAAGATCAACAGTATAAATTTTTGGTAATGTACCAAGGTCCTTCCTGGAGGGGACCCAGGCTTCCCTTCATTAAAGGGAATCTGTTTCTGTAAACTAGCTTAAGTCTGGGAATTGATTGAGGGACCATGATTCTCTGTTTTTATAATTCAAATTAGACTTTTACCTGAAAATTTTCTGCTTATAGAGATTAAATGAGATCTTAGTAGGTTTTCTACCTAGTTCACTTCTAGAACACCATGGTTAACTAGCCAACAGCACAAAACTCCATGAATCAGTCTATTCTAATTGTTGCTTTGTCTCTATTATCCATTATGGCAACTGTGCTCACCTTGCCTTTGATGATTAAGTGCCAGCACTTGGCCCTTGCCACCTCAGAATACAGTTATTTCCATTACATGTAAGTTTTTCAACTGTTTGCCCAGTTGAGGTAGTTTGATTTAATGAATAAACAAGAACAATTGTTAATCATCCCGATGTGTAATTGAGGACTTCTAAAGTTCTTGAGCATACTTGAGGACAGTGTCCTTCCTTAAGTCGTTCAAACACATGTACAGCATCATTCATTTACACTAGATACCAAGAAAGCGTTTGACTGAGGTTCCCACTGTAAGGTCCAGCCTAAAGAGAAGAGTAATCACGGAGCTCTTCAGGGATGCTGGGGCTCCCCTAACAAATCTGTTTCTCAATGTGCTCATGAAAGGTGTGTCTTCTGGATTCTGCCAGTGTGGGTGAGTAGGTTTAAGTGGCAAATACACTGCAGCGTTCCAGTCTCCCTAAGCCTTTGAATCCCTTCCTCCATAATAAACCAAGGGAGATCTGGAATCTCCAGCTTGCTCATGGGGGTCCATTTTCCTTTTTTTTTTTTTTAATTTTTTTTTAATGGACCCAGACTGGAGTGCATTAGCGCAATTATGACTCACTGCAGTCTCAACCTCCCAGGCTCAAGTGATCCTCTCACCTCAGCCTCTCAAGTAGCTGGAACTACAGGCATGTGCCACCATGCTCAGCTATGTGGGCCATCTTTGGACCCATTTTTAGACAACTAAACTGTTAGCACCTTTCTTAACTCCCCGAAATGCAACATTAAGTGCAGAATCTCTGCTTAGTGAACACATATCAATAAATTCAGCCAGACTCAACTTTATGTTCTTTCCGCCATTTTTTCACACCCTTAATGTTTATTCTCATATATTTCCCAGATTTCTGCTTGCATAAATTAGAATACTGAAGTAGTTCTTTTGGAACGTAGTACATCTCCTCATGGGTCATACTTGTTCCTCACCTTTAGGGGTCTGCTGGGATTTGCATCTAACTATAGGTCAAGAAGCAAAAAGCGGTGGTGGGGGTGAGTCCTGAGGATAATAAGCAGTGTCTTGCCTGGCAACTGTCTCAGGGGAGACTATTATTGTTTCCGCAGGCAATGCAGAGTGAATCCCTGAAACAGAGGTGGAAAGGACTATATGTTGTGGGTGGGGATGCTTCTGCCACTGGGGTGGGTGTCAGGAGGCCATTTCTGCTGGCAAACAAGACTCATCAGAATTTAGAAACTCAATGTCCCCAGCTTCATCAGTATTTCCCACATTTCCCCACCCCAATTTATAGAATCCCATTCTTTCCCAGTCAATGCCCTTAGTAGACACCCTGTGAGGCGAAGAGTATAATTTTCATTGTAATTAAGCCAATCACGTGGTAAGTTCATGTGTTTGATTTATCAATTTCAGCCCTGTGGCTATAGAACAGAAGATTCTGGCTCAGGACACACTTAGAAGGTCATAGGCTTTTACTGGAGCTGGAGGTAAAAATTTGCATCCCCGACCTCATCCTTTTCTTTCATCAGGATGAAGGAAAGTCTGCTGCAACCTTACATAAAAAAGAAAAATCCTTCTGTGACGATATTTGCTCAGCAACTGTCTGTCCAGTCTTAGATTGGCACTATCCTGGTCATTGATCCTTGTCCAGCAACATTAGAAGCAACCAACTAATGGTCATCATAGTTTGTTTTCCAAAAATGTTCGAAAGTACCATACACAGAGTCACCAAGTTTCTTGCCTCTTATAAATGATTAATTAGGATTATCGAATGCAGATATTGTGCACATTTCTGTAAGCAGTTCATGCCATGGGCTATTTATTAGGGCTCTTTCTACTGTTACAGGTAGAGCCCTTAGACTTTTTAGGTCTAATTAGATTAAACAGTTAATTCCCAAAGCTCCAAAACTAATTAAGGAAACTCATCCTTAAAATTCTGTTCCTCTAAAACCACTCTCAGTACCAAAATTTGTATTAGGCAGGGTTCAGAGAGAACCAATAAGAAATATATTGAGAAAGTTGTCAGAATCAAAATACAGTCATATATTTTGGAAAAAACAAACAACAGAGTCAGAAAAGACTATGAAGGGAGAGTTCTCATGCACAAATGCCTGATAACAAAAACGATCACAAACAGTTCTGCAAAGAATGCAACCTTGCACCAAGTCTCCTGCAACCTTATATAAAAAAATACTTCTGTGAGGATACCTTCCCAGCAACTGCCTGTCCAGTCTTAGATTGGCACCATTCTGGTTATTGATCCCTGTAGCCACAGATAATTATCACAGAATAATTATGTAATACTATTCATTTTTCCTTTAAAAAATATTTGTCTTCTTTTTCCTCCCTGAATACACACATAGTTTACTATGGCACAAGTATTCCCATTGCAACGCCCATTCCTGAATAATTATCATTTTATTTTAGAGAATCTTCCTCTCTATTATTTAGGATGACAAGGTATATATAGATATACATAGATACAGATATAGATATTTGTATATAGATATAGATATAGATGAGGAGTTATTTGTTAGGGGAATTGGCCTACACATGGGACTGAGAGGTCCCATGACAAGCCATCTCCAAGCTGGAAACCCTGGGATACTGGTAGCATGGCTTGGTCCACGTTTTAAAGCCCCAGAACCAGGGAAGTTGATGGCATAATTCTCAGTCCTAGGCCAAATGTCAGAGACCTCGGGAGGTAGGGACCCTGCTGGTATAAGTCCTAGAGTGCCCAGGCTACTTATCCTGAAGTTCTGATATCCAGGGGCAGGACAAAGAGAGTCCCTGCACTAAGAAAGAGAGAGAAGAAATCCTTTGCTCTCCTTGTTCATTCCATCTGGGCCACCAGCTGATTGCATGGTGTCTGCCTACCCTGAGGGTGGATCTTCCCCTCTCAGTCCACAGATGCACCTGTCAACCTCCTCTGGAAACACTCTCACAGACACACTAAGAAGTCATGCTTTACCCCTTCCCCAGGTATTTCTTAATCCAGTTAAGGTGACACCTAAAATTAACCATCACAGTGCCCCTATAAAAGAGATGTTAGAAAACTCCCTTGCCCCTTCTGCCATGTGAGGTCACAGCAAGAAGGTACCATCTACAAACCAAGAAGCAGAACCTCACCAGACGCCAAATCTGCAGACATCTTGATCTGGTATTTCTTAGATTCTGGAGCAGTGAGAAATACATTTTTGTTGTTTATAAACCCGCTAGACTATGGTTGTTCGTTACAGCAGCACAAATGGATGAAGACAGACCTATGTGCTTTTGTGCTTAGAGTCCATAACTCATGCTTATAAAGCTGGAATAAACTAATTGGGGCCAGACGCAGTGGCTCACACCTGTAATTCCAGCACGTTGGGAGGCCGAGCCGGGGGATCACCTGATATCAGGAGTTCCAGACCAGCCTGGACAACATGGTGAAATCCCATCTCTACTAAAAATATAAAAACTAGCTGGGTATGGTGGTGCATGCCTGTAATCTCAGCTACTTGGGAGGCTGAGGCAAGTGAATTGCTTGAACCTTGGATACAGAGGTTGCAGTGAGCCAAGATCAGGTCACTGCACTCCAACCTGGGTGATAGAGACTCCATCTCAAAAAAGAAAAGAAAGAAAGAAAGAAAGAAAAAGGCCACAAAATAAACTGAAAAAAGTAATTGGTTAACAAAGATATTAAATCTACAAAATTTCCTAGTGATGTTCATGTTTATCAACCCAATTAATATTCCCTTCCTTACTGACTTGGCAGAGTCATCTAGTTTATATGTGAATATAAGAAAATAAGAAATTAAATATCAATGCATGTAAACAGAAGGAAGTACACTAACTGAGCAAGTATTCTGTACCAACTACTGTTCTAGGTATTTGACTTAGATTATCTGAATTGCTTCTTAACACAACCCTAACACAGTATTATTATTCCCATTTATAGGCAAAGAACATGGACTCACAGACACTGGATGGCTTACACAATGTCATGAAGCCCCAAAGACTCGGTTGAAATGCATATGCATTTTCACAATACCATGCTTCCTCATCTCTGTAAAGCTTACATGTTAATCCACATACAAGCTTTTGAGTAAGTACTATCATCTTCATTTTACACTGAGGCTCAGAGAAGTTAAGTAAATTGCCCAAAGTGGCATAGTTTACACATTCAAAAAACAAAATTCTCATTCAGATATGTTTAACTCCAACAAATATTAGCAATAGTACCTGGTTTTCGGGATCTCTATTTTTTACAAAAATAAAATACTGTCCAATTGAGCCAATTGACCATTGATGTGCAACTTCCAAATTAGTAGACTGGGATGGCACCCAATCAGAGTCAGCATTATATATGAATAGAGGAAATGGTAGACTCAAAATTATAGTATGGTTAGTCATACATGAAACCTAACTTCTTTCCCCTGTTTAACCTAGGGATTGAGAAGTTATTAACAATACTGATTCTTCAAAACGTACTTAAGGGCAATTGGGCTTGTACTGAGCAGTGAGATTATATAACTGACAAGAAAAACACAGTGGAAAGTATTTTAGTTGCTAACTCATTTCTACCTTGATGTGGGGAACAGGGCAGCAGGGAAAGACTGGGAAACCTGGTGGCAAATCCTTAGGAGGGTGTCCAATCTTTTGGTTTCCCTGGGTCACATTGGAAGAAGAAGAATTGTTTTGGGCCACATAAAATAAACTAAAACACTAACGATAACAACAGCAGATGAGCTAAAAAAAAATCACACAAAAATCTCATCATGTTTTAAGAAAGTTTATGAATTTGTGTTGAGCCACATTCAAAGCTGTCCTGGGCCACATGCAGCCTGAGGGGCGGGGGTTGGACAAGCCTGCCTTAGTCTGGGCTGAGATGTGAACAAAGCAAATCTGATTCTGCCATACTACCTTACCTGTGGGTGAATAGGGGCAAGTTATTTAAACCCCTGTGGGCATTGCAAAGATCAAAGAAGTTTATGCAGGTGATATATTGGTGTAGATACTGGCACATAGCAATAAGAATTCCAGAATTGCTTATTGACTTATCATTATAGCATCTTCCAGGGCAGAGAGCTGAGGGCGGAGGTTCCCGTTTTCCTTACCAATTTCAGTCCAGTCTAAGATGTATCTTGGTTCATTCAAGGTGCTGTCCCTTTCTCTTTATTTCTCTTTGAAAAGGAGAGGATAGGGAGCAGCTGAAGAAAGGCATGCAGGGATTTCGTGAGATGCTGCCTGTAGCTTTATGGTACAGCATGTTCTGCAGACCAGGTGTTTCAGTCACCAAATCTTTTGCAGATATTTAACAAATCAAAGCTGACAGCAGGAGGCTGTCAGCCTGACATATGATAAACACCCTCTGCAATTTAGCACTTGAACACAGAGAGTGAACTGCAGGATGAGTTAATTGCCAAGCTATCAACTGAGCTGAACTGATGTTTCTTGAGCACTCTCTAAACCAGCTGAGAATTATCCAGCAAACTCTGGGACCGTAGGGTGGAGGGAGGTTTTCAGGAAGAAAGGGAAAAATGGGTGATGGTTACCAGTGAGGGGACCGACTAGCAATAACACAAACTGTATTAACCAACTCCCAAAAATATGATTACCTGGAAGCAGACGAAACCCGAAAAGATCAGAATTAGAAGGAGCCCAAGAAATAATGTGATAAAAGCCTTCCATTTTTACAGGAGGAGAAACTGAGGTTAGGAGTGAGGTAGGAGTTGACATGTGAGGAATGCATGAAAGGCTACAGAATTTATCAGTGACAAGGACAGGAGTGAAATCTCAATCCCTTAAATCTGAGTTAAGTTTTCTTACAATCACATAATCTTGTTCTTGATTTCACTATTAAAATTTTTCCTCTGGAACTCATAGACTGCACGGTATAGACTGACATATTTTGGTTTTGCCAGTTACTAGTTCTGTCATCCTAGCATGTTATTTAATTTTTCTGTACCTCAGGTTCCTTACTTTATAAGTAGGTTATAATATTAGTATCTATTCCAAATAATTATCATGACAATGAAAAGAGATAATGCATGTTAAATGTTTGAAATATTGTGAAGGTTTCCATAAAATTCATCAAATATTGCTATGATTATTATTATACATTCTAGATTATTGGCTTTGAATTACTTGATGATGAGTTTGGCTGAGACTTTGGTAGTTACTGAGGATATGGCAGAAACATCAGTTCTCTGACAATTGCCATAAGAACTCTCTCTTGTATTTCTGAAACACATTCTAAGCAAATAAAGCTATACAGAGAAAAAGAGCCCTGGACCAGTATTAGAGAATTTAGTTCTGACCTTAGTTGTGAATTAGTTATTAGATTAACCACAGGCAGTACATTTGACTTCTTTGATCTTCCTTTTCCTTACCGTAAAAGGAATAATATGTAGATTTTATTGTGTTATTGAGAGGATCAAATCGAACAATGCATGTGAAATATTTCATAAAATCTATGTAAACAAAGCATAATCTTACATATATTATACATATACACACACACCACACACATATATGCACATATATATATATACATGTGTTATGTATATTATTAATGGGGTTTATTTTTTAGAGCAGTTTTAGGTTCACAACAAAACTGAACAAACAGTACTAAGATTTCCCATTTACCCTCTGCCCTACACGTGCATAGCCTCCTTCATTATCAGCATCCCTTACCAGAATGGCACATTTGTTACAATCAATGAACCTACAATGACACATCATAATCACCAAGAGTCCATAGTTTACATTGGAATTCACTCTTAGTGTTGTAAATTCTATGAATTTGGATAAATGTATAATAACATGTATCTACCATTACAAAATTATAGAGAATAGTTTTATTGCTATAAAAATCTTCTGTGCTCAACTATTCATCCCTCCTTGTCCCAAACCCCTGGCAACCACTGATTATTTTACTATCTCCGTAGATTTGCCTTTTCTAAAATGTCATATAACTGGAATCATACAGCATGTAGCCTTTCAGATTGGCTTCTTTCAATTAGTAATATGCCTTTAAGATACCTCCACATCTAAACTGAGCATGTTCATTATATGATCCAAAAATAGGTTTCCTTGGTATTTACCCAAAGGAGTGGAAACATATGTACACAGAAAAAAATGTACATGGATTTTTATAGCAGCTACATTCATAACTGCTGAAACTTGAAAACGACTAAGGTGTCCATCAATAGGTAACTGCAGTATATCCAAACAATGGAACACTTTTCAGCACTAAAAAGAAATGCACTATCGAGGCATGGAAAGATGGAAACTTTTGGAATTTTTTAAGCCACAACTTTTGATATCTCCTTTTCTATCATTTCTCTATTTGTTCCATCATGAAGTGCTATTGATTATACTTTTAAAATGTATTTCAAATCCAACCAGACATTCACCTCCACCGCCACCATCTTAATGTAAGCCATTGCCATTTTTCACCTGGACACATTCAGTAGCCTCCTAATACGTCTCCCCGTGTTAACTCTTCCTGTCTTTCAACGCTTTTTTTACAAAGCAAGTTGGCACTTCCTAGCTCAGAACAATCCAATATAAAATATAAAACCACAACACCATCATAACGCTTTATATGACTTGGCCTCAAATCTCTTGTTAAACTCATTTACCAGCATGCTCCCTCTCATGCGAGCTTGTGTGCATTCAAATCCTTGATAAAAACCATCTATTTTCCACTTCAGCTTATTGCATACACTATTTTTCCTGCCTGAAATAATCTTACCTCCACTCTTTGCTTAAATAATTTTCTCCTTATTTTTTAGGTCTCATTAAATTGTCACTTCAGAGAGGAGTTGCCTGGCCCTGCAATCTAAATCAGTGGCCTCTTGCCCTCTTTAACCTCATGCTTTTCTTTCATGGCATTTAACACTTTTAATTGTGTGCTGATTTTTTTTTTTTCAAAAAGATAATTCACTCTCCCATTCAGTTGTAAGCTCTGTAATGGCAAGAGACATATAATGTGTTGAACAGGCTTGTATTCCTTGAACCTAGCATAGAACCTGGTATTTAATAAGCACCCAATAAGTGTTGGTTGAATAAATGGGTAAATAAATTTGTGATTTTTTCAAGATGGAAGACCTGATGATGGATTGAAGAGGGAGATTATGGAGAAATTTCCCGTTTCAAATTCATTATGAAAATTCTGTTTTCAAGTAGGATAAAATAAGTGGTAAGAAGCCGTGGCTTCTATGCAATAACCAGATATAGCTAAATTAATAATTGGAAATTTATTTTAAAATGTATTGGAAATGTATGGAAGCAAAAGAGATAGGTGGATTAAATTCCTGAGAGAAAAGAGCCCTTTCCAGGTAACATGAGGTATATGTCCTTTTATTTTTTTCTGAAGGCACTTGCCAAGTCTGAAAGTAGGCTGTTAGTCTGGTTTGCTATTGCCAGGGTGGGGGCATTTCTAGGAGTAAAGAAAACCTGTAAAACATGTTATGATCATGGTTCCTGCTATGGCAGTCTGAAGCCTAGAAGATTTCCTTTTGAATGACTGTTTTTTTCCACCAGAGTATTTGAAGCAGACTGAAGTGATATGGGAGGCTGTGGTACTGGGCAGGAAACAAGTAAAACAATTTTGTACAGTTTTGGCGTACTTGATAGAAAAATCCCACTCATGGGAGGTACTTAGAATGAACACACAAAAGGGCTGGAGATGTTGAAAGTGGAGATAGATTGAATTCAACCAAAGCTACAACCAGTTCAGACCCTGCTCAATGCTCACTTGGATTGAAGTGATCAGCCTTTCAGCCTGTTTCCGAGAGAGGAAAGGGCAACATTCCTTGGGAGAAAATGACATCAACCTTAGTCTGTACAAACTTTTAATATACAGTAAGTGGCATTCAAAAAAATACTAGAAACATGAGACAGATAATGAAATATAACAGATAAGAGAAAAAGTTACCAATAGAAGCAGAGACATGGATAAAGCAAGATGATAGGGAAGACAGAAAAATAACTTAAAATAACTACTATAAATGAGTCAAAGAACATAGATGGACAATAGAGATGAAGGAGAAAATTTTTCCTTAGCGATTTCTAATCTATAAAGAAATGGACATTGTAAGATGAAAATATACATTTGAAACTAAGAACTCATTGAATGAGTCAAACAGTAGACATTAGGAGAAGGAGATATAATTAGTAAACTCAAAATAGGCCAATTGAAAACATATCGCTGAAGCTTTGAGAAAAAAAAAAATTATGAAAGAATCAAGCACAGAGCATAAGAGACATGTGGGACACAGGTCCAAGTATTCATGTCAGAGTTCCAGAAACACAAGGAGAGAAACAAAGGTATAGGAAAGATCATGATGAAAAATCCACACTGGTTAAAAACATCAGCCTACACATTCAAGAAGCAAATCCCAAGCAAGATAAAAATAAATTGCACCTTGGTACAAAGTCAAATGCTGAAAACCAAGAACAAAGGAAAATAAACAACCAGAAACAGAAATAAAACAAAACTAAACGATATTGAGACATTTCTATGAGAACTATGGAAGTCAGGAAAAAATAGATTAACTTTACATTGCAGAAAGAACAAAAAGCTTTACTATAAAAATATCTTTCAAAAATAGGGCATTACATAATGATAAAGGATTTAATGCAACAAGAAGACTTAACTATACTAAATATATGCATCCAACATTTGAGCACCAAAATTCATAAAACAAGTACTTCTAGAGTCTAAACTTATGAAAAGACTTAGCCACACAATAATAGCAGGGGACTTTAGCACCTCACTGACAACATTAGTCAGATTGTTGAGGCAAAAAAAATGAACAAAGAAATTCTAGACTTAAATTCAATGATTAGCCAATTGGAGTTAAGACATCTACAGAATACTCCACCCAACAATCACAAAATATATATTCTTCTCATCTGTACATGGAACATACTCTAAGATCGACCACATACTTGGTCATGAAGCAAGTCTCAATAAATAAAAAAGTATATAAATGATTTGAAGCATACACTCAGACCACAGTGAAATCAATACCAAGAAGATCTCTCAAAAACCACAAAATTACATGGAAATTAAACAGATTGCTCCTGAATGACTTTTGGATAAACAATCAAACAAAGGCAAAAGTTTAAAAAAGTTGAAATAAATAAAAATGAAGACATAATATGTGAAAATCTCTGGGATGGAGGAAAATCAGCATTAAGAAGAAACTTCATAGCACTAAACGCCTATATCACGAACTTAGAAAGATCTCAAATTAGCAATCTAACATCACACGTAAAGATCCAGAAAAACAGGAATGAATTTTAAACCCAACCTAGCAGAAGAAAAGAAGTAACTAAAATCATAGCAAAAGTGAACAAAATGGAGACCCCAAAATCCATACAAAAGATGAACCAAATTAAAAATTTATTATTTGAAAGGATAAACAAGATCAGTAGACTTCTGGCTAGATTAACAAAGAAAAAAAGAAGGAAGATGCTAATAAGCACAATCAGAAATGACCAAGGTGACAACAAAAGAAATTATCAATAGAGTGAAGAGTCAACCTACAGAATGGGAGAAAATATTGGCAAACTATGCACCCAACAAAGGTCTAATATCAAGAATCTATAAGGAACTTAAAAGTTCAACAAGCAAAACGAAACAAAACTACATAAAAAGTGGGCAAAGAACATGAACAGACCTTTTTTTAAAGGAGATATACACACAACCAACCAACACATGAAAAAATGTTTAACATCACTAATCATCAGATGCATGCAGATACAAACCACAAAGAGATACCATCTCACACAAGTCAGGATGGCTATTATTATAAAAAAATTAACAGATGTTGATAAGGCTGTAGAGAAAAAGGAATGTTTACACGCTGTTAGTGGGAATGTCAATTAGTCAGTCACTGTGGAAAGCAGTTTGGAGATTCCTCAAAGAACTAAAACTAGAACTATCATTTGACCTAGCAATCCCATTACTGGGTATATACTCAAAGAAAAATAAATCATTCTACCAAAAAGACACATGCACCTATATGTTCATTGCAGCACTATGCACAATAGTGAAGACATAGAATCAACTTTGGTGCCCATTAAAGGTGGATGGAATAAAGAAAATATGTTACACATATACCATGGAATACTACATAACCATAAAAAAAATGAAATTATGTCCTTTGCAGCAATATGGGTGGAGCTGGAGACCATTATCCTAAACAAATAAATGAAGGAACAGAAAACCAAATACCATGTTCTCACTTATAAAAAGAGAGCTAACTATTGGGTACACATGGACATAATAATGGGAACAACAGACACTGGGGACTCCAATCGGTGAGAGAGAGGGAAGGGGGCAAGTGTTGAAAAACTCCCTATTGGGTACTACAATCACTATTCAGGTAATGAACTAAATAGAAACCCAAACCTCAGATTCACACAATACAACAAATCTTGCACATGCACCCCCTGAATCTAAAATAAAAGTTGAAAAAAAATAAAATACATACTAATCTTCCATGTTCTTCAGCATCCTGCAGCAAGCGGATGCTTCCTGTTATGCACAGTTCAGTCAAGTTTCGGTCTACACTTGGCCTTGGGCTTGTAGAGTTCACACACATTTTGTCATAGTCCATTGTTTTGCTTTTTACTATTTGTAATTGTACGTAAAGGGTCTTCACAAATGGCCAGAATAAAATCATTTACAGCTAAAAACAACTGAGGCTAAATATAAGTAATGGAATTCAACTTCATTGAAACACTGCTACTCAATACATGTTTTTCTCATGGCCCTGCAAGTGAACTAATGGCTGAGAGAAACCACCCCGTTCTGCTGGTAAAGTGACAACTTCCTGTTGCATTGTGCTCTGTTGTTTGTCTGGTCTTTTAAAAAAATCTCTGGCACTACATAATTTGATGTCCTATTGTTCTAGGAAGCACACACTGCAGGGCCAGTGAAAGGCTGTATAATAGGGGGGTGAAGAGGGGAGAGAAGACATATCTCCAAATTCTTTTCTTTTGCGGTCTCAGGTAGACTCATTTCTTTGCTGGTCTACAGTTCTGAATCTGGCAGAGTTTAACGTAATAATTCACATTTCTCTTCCCTTTGTTGCGTTTGATTTGTGACACAAACTATCCACAATCTTTCCTTGGACACCTAAAAGATAGCTTCAGACATAAATGATCAGACCCTGGGGTTAGTTATTTCACCAGGGAAGGCCATGGAATAGTCCTCTATGTGTTGCTTTCTAAACCATCCATCCATTTCTGGTGATAGGTCCTTTCCTAAAGCATCAGAGCTTTGAAACTGAAAGGGACCGCAGACTCATCTTGTCTCACTTTTCATTGTATAGATGGATAAAGTAAAGGCCGAAAGTTAAAGAGACTAGCTTAAGATTGTAATTTGTGAGAGGCAGCCGTGGTATGAAAGCATCAGGCTTTTAGCCCTCAGTCCAGGGACTTTTCCCCTTTTTGTGCTCTGTCCCAGGCTCTCTACAGAGCTATTCATCATCATTCATCTTCAGACTAGGTTAAAAATTGCACCAGACCTTCCCTAAAGCCTGTCCAGCTGAATTAAACACAAAAATGCCACAGGCCCATTTTTAGTAGCTGGCTTGAGGGACTTATTTCAAGGTGGTTGGTACATAAGCATATCCACCAAGCAGATCTCTTCCCTACAAGCCCAAGCCATGGCAAGCCCAATTATTAAATTATTTGTGCTGAGATATCCTTATTAATAAAGATAGAGAAAACCAACCTTCATTTTATTCAGTTATTTAAAGGTGAAATGAGCCTTCTTCCTATCATAGGATCCTTTTCTCCTCCTAGCCCACAGTGGACTTCTTGTCATTGGTGTTTTGTTTTCTAATATATATTAATTTAAGAATAATAATAAATGATTTGTTTCTCAAAAATGTCTTTCAAAAATAAATGCAAACTTAAAAGATGTTTCAAAAAACAAGAGCTCAGAGAATTTGTGGCCAGCCCACTGATACTACAAGAAATACACCAAGGAAATTCTTCAGGCTGAAGGAGAATTATCCTAGAGACAATAAAAAACTCAATAAAACAATTAAAAGGATTAGAAAATATAGAGTTATATAAATAGTGACTATTTTAGGCAACACTAATAACAGTGTTGTGGTGTTTTTACCATGTAGAGGTAGAATACAGAAAACAATAGCTTGAAGGGTGGAAATGAGTAAAACCATTAAAATGTTTTAAAGTTCTTGCATTTTTTGGGAAGCACTACTAATTAAAGGTAGACAATATAAGCTCAGAAAATATAGCAAAATCTCTAGAATAACCATTAAAATAAATAGGCAAAAGGTATAACCAAAAAGCTAATGGAAGGGATAACAAAATACTCGATTAATAGAAAATAACGTAGAACAGGAGGAATCAACATAGAACAAATGGAATAGAAATAAAATAAATACCAACATGGTAAACGTAAAGCAAATTATAGCAGTAATAGCACTGTATGTAAATAGACTTAGTAATCCAAGTAAAAGACTAAGATTTTCAGACTTGATTAAAAATACGAAATCTGTTTATAAGAGCTAGATTTTACAGATAAGCTAACAGGGGGTCTGACATAAAAATATCAAGATATACTAAGAAAACTAACAAAAGAAACTGAGTGGCAATATTATTAAACAAATATAGCTTTAATACTAGAGGTATTACTTGACAAAAAATGACTTTTTATTATAGTAAAAGGATAGTTAAACAGGCACACATAACTATTCAATATTTCTACGCACTTAATAACATAGCATCAAAATATATAAAGCAAAACTAAGACAGAACCAAAAGGAGAAATAGAAATATACAAAGCCTTAGTTTGCATTTTAGTACACCACTCCCTGTAAGTGGTAGAAAAAGCAGACAAGCAATCAGTTAGGATGTAGATTTAGTGTTTATGAGACAACATTCAACAAGTACAGACACACATTTCTTTTAAATACATATGGAATGTTTACTAAAATAAACCCATATCTGAGCCAAAAGCAACAAATTTCAAAAGACCGAAATCATGGTGTGTATATATTCTCTTATTGCAGTAGAATTAAATTAAAAATCAATAGCAAAAATAATAAACTATTCCCAAATGTTCTGAAATTAAGTAGCATACATTTTAGTAGCCCAGTGGTCAAAGAAGTCACCATGAAAATTAGAAATAGTTAAAAAAATTTGTTTTCCGAGATGGTGGATTAGAGGCTTTCGCTTGCCTCAGTCACTGGCAAATAGCAAAATCGTGAATAAAAATCAATGCTGTGGGAGGCTGAGGCGGGCCGATCACAAAGTCAAGAGATTGTGACCATCCTGGCTAACACGGTGAAAGCCCGTCTCTACTAAAAATACAAAAATTAGCCAGGCGTGGGGGCAGGCACCTTTAATGCCAGCTAGTTGGGAGGCTGAGGCAGGAGAATGGCTTGAACCCAGGAGGTGGAGCTTGCATTGGGCCAAGATTGCACCACTGCACTCCAGCCTGGGCAACAGAGCCAGACCCTGTCTAAAAATAAAAAAAAAATAATTAAAAACAATCGATTCTGTGAGGTTTAATTCAGCAAAGAAAATGATAATTCATCAGAACAGTGAAAGAAACCCCAGATCCTGGGAAGAAGGTGGCCAAGCAGCCCCTGTGCCAGCATTCAGGTAATAATGTGAGTAAAGCTCCAGTGCGTAAGAGGAGCAGCCAGTCTCCACCCCCGACCCCATGTCTCACTTCTCTGCTACTAATCCTTGTAACCCAGGCCAAAGGAGAGCATCCTGTCTCTCCCCAAACCAGGAACTAGCTTAGAGAGAGACTAAGAGATGGAGAGAGAGTAAAACACCAGGAAAATCTGCAAGCATTTTCTCAGATCCAGGACTAAAAGGAGGACACCATTTTAAACCCAGGTTCATACAAAATCAGTTATTGGTGATCTGGCGGCAGCAGCCACTGCAGTCAGTTTAGACTTGGCCCGGAGATTAGAGTGCTTGCTCTGGAGTGGGAGAAGGGTCCCTGCAGCGAGACTTCAGTGGTGAGTGTGGAGAGTGCCCCAGCAGTACGCATTGGATTAGGTTCTCTTTCGTCACAGGATTGGGGCAGGAGAAGAGTTGCTAAAACCAAAGTTTCTCCTGAGCTGTGTGACTTCCAGCCAGGAACAGCTTTGCAACTTGAAACTGGTCTGTATGTAACATTACTGGGTGCCCCAGTCTGCTCCCATGGTCAGTTGTGCCAGGGTGCCCCACCAGCTCAGCGGACAGGTAAGGAGGTGGACCCCATTTTCCTAGAAATCTGACACTTAGTGTGGACTGCCCCTATGGGAGGGAGGAGCACAGCCAACAAAGTTCCCCTTGGTCAAAGGAAATATGAGTATAGTGCCAGCCACTGAGGGAGGCAACATCAATGCCTTGGAATGGACTTGAAGAAGGGGTCACATATCTTGCCCCAATCCACCTCCCCAGTGCATTGCTGCAGATGTGGCAGCAACTCTTCCTACTGGGGCCCGGGGAGCATGGGCTAACTACTGGGTACTATGCTCAGTACCTGGGTGACAGGATCATTTAAACTCCAAACCTCAGCATCATGCAGTATATTCAGGTTACAAACCTGTGCATGTACCCAGTGAATCTAAAATAAAAGTTGGGAAATTTAAAAAGAACAAAATAATGCCCTTTGCAGCAATATGGATGCAGCTGGATGCCATTATCTTAAGTGAATTAATACCCAAATAGAAAAGCAAATATTGCATGTTCTCACATAAATGTGGGAGCTAAATACTGGATACAAACGGACATAAAGATGGGAAAAGTAGACATGGCAACTCCAAAGGAGGGGAGAGAGGATGGGGGCAATGGTTGAGAAACTTCCCATTGGGTATTATGCTCACTGTTTGGGTGACAAGATCAATAGAAGACTAAACCTCAGCATGACACAATATACCCTTGTAACTAACCTGCACTTGTATCCCCTACCTTTAAAATGTAAAAAGAAAAACTTAAAGAAAATTAGAAAGTATTTTGAAATGGAACAAAAATGGAAAAATGACATAAATTCATTTAAAATTATTTTGTTGGACCATCTTTGAAAATTCTTTTCTTTAAGAATGTTGAATATTGGCTGAATAGGAACAGCTCTGGTCTGCAGCTCCCAGTGTGATCGATGCAGAAGACAGGTGATTTCTGCATTTCCCACTGAGGTACCCGGTTCATCTCATAGGCACTGGTTGGACAGTGGGCGCAGCCCATGGAGAGCAAGCGGAAGCAGGGCAGGGCATCGCCTCACCCGGGAAGCACAAGCGGTCAGGGGATTTCCCTTTCCTAGCTAAGGGAAGCCAGGACAGACTGTACCTGGAAAAGCAGGACACTCCTGCCTAAATATTGCACTTTTCCAACGGTCTTAGCAAATGGCACACCAGGAGATTATATCCCATGCCTGGCTCAGTGGGTCCCATGCCCATGGAGCCTTGCTCACTGCTAGCACAGCAGTCTGAGATCCAACTGAGAGGCAGCAGCCCAGTAGGGGGAGGGACATCCACCATTGCTGAGGCTTGAGTAGGTAAATAAAGCAGCTGGGGAAACTCAAACTGGGTGGAGTCCACCACAGCTCACCAAGGTCTGCTGCCTCTGTAGATTCCACCTCTGGGGGCAGAGCATAGCTGAACAAAAGGCATCAGGAACTTCTGCAGACTTAAACGTCCCTCTCTGACAGCTCTGAAGAGAGCGGTGATTCTCTCAGCATGGCGTTTGAGCTCTGAGAATAGACAGACTGCCTCCTTAAGTGGATCCCTGACCCCCGTGTAGCCTAACTGGGAGACATCTCCCAGTAGGGGCCAACTGACCCCTCATACAAGTGGGTGCCCCTCTGGGACCAAACTTCCAGAGGAAGGATCAGGCAGCAATATTTGCTGTTCTGCAATCTTTGCTGTTCTGCAGCCTCCGCTGGTGATACCCAGGTAAACAGGGTCTGGAATGGATCTCCAGCAAACTCCAGCAGACCTGCAGCTGAGGGACCTGACTGTTAGAAGGAAAACTAACAAACAGAAAGGAATAGCATCAACATCAACAAAAAGGACATCCAGACCAAAACTCCATTTGTAGGTCACCAACATCAAAGACCAAAGGTAGATAAAAACACAAAGATGGGGAGAAACCAGAGCAGAAAATCTCAAAATTCTAAAAACCGAGTGCCTCTTCTCTTCCAAAGGATTGTAGCTCCTTGCCAGCAATGGAACAAAGCAGGATGGAGAATGACTTTGATGAGTTGACAGAAGTAGGCTTCAGAAGGTCAGTAATAACTGACTTCTCTGAGTTAAAGGAGGATGTTTGCACCCATTGCAAGGAAGCTAAAAACCTTGAAAAAAGAATAGATGAATGGCTAACTAGAATAAACAGTGTAGAGAAGATCTTAATTGACCTGATGGAACTGAAAACCATGGCATGAGAACTACATGATGCATGCACAAGCTTCGGTAGCCAATTCGATCAAGTGGAAGAAAGGGTATCCGTGATTGAAGATCAAATTAATGAAATAAAGTGAGAAGAGAAGTTTAGAGAAAGAAGAATAAAAAGAAATGAACAAAGTCTCTAAGAAATATGGGACTATGTGAAAAGACCAAATCTATGTTTGATTGGTGTACCTGAAAGTGATGGGGAGAATGGAACCAAGTTGGAAAACACTCTTCAGGATATTATTCGGGAGAACTTCCCCAACCTAACAAGGCAAGCCAACATTCAAATTCAGAAAATACAGATAACATCACAAAGATACTCCTTGAGAAGTACAACCCCAAGACACATAATTGTCAGATTCACCAAGGTTGAAATGAAGGAAAAAATGTTAAGGGCAGCCAGAGAGAAAGGTCAAATTACCCACAAAGGGAAGTCCATCAAACTAACAGCAGATCTCTTGGAAGAAACCCTACAAGCCAGGAGAGAGTAGGGGCCAATATTCAACATTCTTAAAGAAAAAAATTTTCAACCCAGAATTTGATACCCAGCCAAACTAAGCTTCATAAGTGAAGGAGAAATAAAATTCTTTACAGACAAGCAAATGCTGAGAGGTTTTGTCATCACCAGGCCTGCCTTACAAGAGCTCCTGAAGGAAGCACTAAACATGGAAAGGAACAACCAGGACCAGCCACTGCAAAAACATGACAAATTGTAAAGACCACTGAAGGTAGGAAGAAACTGCATCAACTAACGGGCAAAATAACCATCATAATGAAAGGATCAAATTCACACATAACAATATTAACCTTAAATGGTTAATATTGTTAATGGGCTAAATGCCCTGTTAAAAGACACAGATTGGCAAATTGGATAAAGAGTCAAGACCCATCAATGTGCTGTATTCAGGAGATCCATTTCATGTGCAGAGACACACATAGGCTCAAAATAAAGGGATGGAGGAAGAGCTACAAAGCAAATGGAAAGCAAAAAAAAAAAAAAAAAAAAAAAAAAAAGCAGGGGTTTCAATCCTAGTCTCTATTAAAACAGACTTTAAACCAACAAAGATCAAAAGAGACAAAGAAGGAAGAAGACCATTACATAATGGTAACAGGATCAATTCAATAAGAAGAGCTAACTATCCTAAATATATATGCATCCAATACAGGAGTACCCCAGATTCATAAAGCAAGTCCTTAGAGACCTACAAAGAGACTTAGACTCCCACACAATAATAATGGGAGATTTTAACACCCCACTGTCAATATTAGACAGATCAACAAGATAGAAGATTAATGAGATATCCAGGACTTGAACTCAGCTCTGCACCAACCAGATCCAATAGACATCTACAGAATTCTCCACCCCAAATCAACAGAATATACATTCTTCTCAGCACCACATTGCGCTTATTCCAAAATTGACCACACAGTTGGAAGTAAAGCACTCCTCAGCAAATGTAAAAGAACAGAAATCACAACAAACTGTCTCTCAGACCACAGTGAAATCAAATTAGAACTCAGGACTAAGAAACTCACTCAAAACCACTCAACTACATGGAAACTGATCAACTTGCTACTGAATGACTACTGGGTAAATAATGAAATGAAGACAGAAATAAGGATGTTCTTTGAAACCAGTGAGAACAAAGACACAATGTACCAGAATCTCTGGAACACATTTAAAGCAGTGTGTAGAGGGAAATTTACAGCACTAAATGCCCACAAGAGAAAGCTGGAAAGATCTAAAATGGAAACCCTAACATCACAATTAAAAGCACTAGAGAAGCAAGAGCAAACACATTCAAAAGCTAGCAGAAGGCAAGAAATAACTAAGATCAGAGCAGAACTGAAGGAGAGATGCAAAAAATCCTTCAAAAAATCAGTGAATCCAGGAGCTGGTTTTTTGAAAAAAATCAACAAAATTGATAGACCACTATCAAGACTAATAAAGAAGAAAAGAGAGAAGAATCAAACAGACACAATAAAAAATGATAAAGGGGATATCACCACTGATCCCACAGGAATACAAACTACCATCAGAGAATACTATAAACACCTCTATGCAAATAAACTAGAAAATCTAGAAGAAATAGATAAATTCCTGAACACATACACCCTCCCAGGACTAAGCAGAAAGAAGTTGAATTGCTGAATAGGCCAATAACAGACTCTGAAATTGAGGCAATAATTAATAGCCTACCAACCAAAAAAAGTCCAGGACCAGACGGATTCACAGCCTAATTCTACCACAGGTACAAATTGGAGTTGGTACCATTCCTTGTGAAACTATTCCAATCAATAGAAAAAGAGGGAATCCTCCCTAACTCATTTTATGAGGCCAGCATCATCCTGTTACCAAAGCCTGGCAGAGACACAACAAAAAAAGAGAATTTTAGACCAGTATCCCTGATGAACATTGATGCAAAAATCCTCAATAAAATACTGGCAAACCAAATCCAGCAGCACATCAAAAATCTTAACCACCACGATCAAGTGGGCTTCATCCCTGGGATGCAAGCCTGGTTCAACATATGCAAATCAATAAATGTAATCCATCACATAAACACAACCAATGACAAAAAACACATGATTGTCTCAATAGATGCAGAAAAGGCCTTCGACAACATTCAATAGCCCTTCATGCTAAAAACTCTCAATAAACTAGGTATTGATGGAGCATATCTCAAAATAATTAGAGCTATTTATGACAAACCCACAGCCAATATCATACTGAATGGGCAAAAACTGGAATCATTGCCTTTGAAAAACAGCACAAGGCAGGGATGCCCTCTCTCACCACTCCTATTCAACATAGTGTTGGAAGTTCTGGCCAGGGCAATCAGGCATGAGAAAGAAATAAAGGGTGTTCAATTAGGAAAAGAGGAAGTCAAATGGTCTGTTTGCAGATGACATGATTGTATATTTAGAAAACCCCATTGTCTCACCCCAAAATCTCCTTAAGCTGATAAGCAACTTCAGCAAAGTCTCAGGATACAAAATCAATGTGCAAAAATCACAAGCATTCCAATACACCAATTATAGACAAACCGAGGGCCAACCCATGAGTGAACTCCCATTCACAATTGCTACAGAGAGAATAAAATACCTAGGAATCCAACTTACAAGGAATGTGAAGGACCTCTTCAAGGAGAACTACAAACACTGCTCAACGAAATAAAGGAGGACACAAACAAATGTAAGAACATCCCATGCACACGGATAGGAAGAATCAATATTGTGAAAATGGCATATTGCCCAAGGTAATTTATAGATTCAATGCCATCCCCATCAAGTTACCAATGACTTTCCTCAAAGAACTGGAAAAAACTACTTTAAAGTTCATATGGAACCAAAAAAGAGCCCACATTGCCAAGACAATCCTAAGTCAAAAGAACAAAGCTGGAGGTATCATGCTACCTGACTTCAAATTATACTACAAGGCTACAGTAATCAAAACAGCATGGTACTGGTATATATAGACCAATGGAACAGAACAGAGGCCTCAGAAATAACACCACACATCTACAACCATCTGATCTTTGACAAACCTGACAAAAACAAGAAATGGGAAAAGGAGGATTTCCTATTTAATAAATGCTGCTGGGAAAACTGGCTAGCCATATGTAGAAAGCTGAAACTGGATCCCTTCCTTACACCTTATACAAAAATTAATTCAAAATGGATTAAAGACTTAAATGTTAGACCTAAAACCATAAAAACCCTAGAAGAAAACCTAGGCAATTCCTTTCAGGACATAGGCATGTTCAAGGACTTCATGACTGAAACACCAAAAGCAATGGCAACAAGAGCCAAAATAGACAAATGGGATCTAATTAAACTAAAGAGCTTCTGAACAGCAAAAGAAAATACCATCAGAGTAAACAGGCAACCTACAGAATAGGAGAAAATTTTTGCAATTTACCCAACTGAAAAAGGGCTAATATCCAGGACCTACAAAGAACTTAAACAAATTTACAAGAAAAAAACAACCTCATCAAAAAGTGGGCAAAGGATATGAACAGACACTTCTCAAAAGAAGACATTTATGCAGCCAACAGACACATGAAAGAATGCTCATCATCACTGGTCATCAGAGAAATACAAATCAAAACCACAATGAGATACCATCTCATAGCATTCAGAATGGCAATCATTAAAAACTCAGGAAACAACCGATGCTGGAGAGGATATGGAAAAATAGGAAGGCTTTTACACTGTTGGTGGGAGTGCAAACTAGTTCAACCATTGTGAAAGACAGCATGGCAATTCCTCAAGGATCTAGAACTAGAATACCATTTGACCCAGCCATCCCATTACTGGGTATATATCCAAAGGATTATAAATCATGCTGCTATAAAGACACATGCACACATATGTTTATTCTGGCACTGTTCAAGATAGCAAAGAGTTGGAACCAACCCAAATGTCCATCAATGATCGATTTGATAAAGAAAATGTGGCACATATACACCATGGAATTCTATGCAGCCATAAAAAAGGATGAGTTCATGTCCTTTGCAGGGACATGGATGCAGCTGGAAACCATCATTCTGAGGCAACTATCACAAGGACAGAAAACCAAACACCGCATGTTCTCACTCATAGGTGGGAACTGAACAATGAGAACACTTGGACACAGGGCAAGGAACATCATACCCCGGGGCCCGTTATGGGGTGGGGGAGCAGGGGGAGAGGTAGCGTTAGGAGAAATACCTAACATAAACGACGAGTTGATGGGTGCAGCACACCAACGTGGCACATGTATACCTATGTAACAAACCTGCACGTTGTGCTCATGTACCCTCAAAGTACCAAAAAAAAAAAAAAAAGTAGATGTACAAAAAAATAAAATAAAATAAAAAAATTATTTTGTGACCTAGACCCTTATAGTTAACAACTGTTAGAAATAAAAGTAAAATTGGAAGATTATGTTTTCAGATGGTATTACTAATTTGCTAGAGCTTTTATAACAAAGTATCACAGTCTGGGTGCCTTAAACATCACAATTTTCTTCCTCAGTTCTGGGGGCTGTAAGTCCAGATTCAAGGTACCTGTAGGCTGGTTTCTCAAGGGAACTCCTTGGCTGGCAAAGAGCTCCTTTCTCACTGTGTCTTCACATGTCATTTCCTCTCTTTGCCTGCACCTCTGGGCTTTCTCTCCCTTTTTTTTTCTCTTTTTTTTTAAAATAAGGACAGTGGTTCAATCAGGTTAAGGGCCTGCCCGTCTTGCCTCATTTAATAATAATCATCTCTCTCAGGTTCTGTCTCCGAATACAGTCACATTCTGAGGTATTGGGGATTAGAAGTTCAACATATACATTTTGAAAATACATAATTCAGTCTATACAGAGGGAAAGGTTTTGGCCTGCTACCTCCATATTATTTGGGGTGGAGGACAAAGAGAAGAGGGAGAGCTGAAGAATGAAGGAAAAATTCTTGGAAAAACGAGAGGCTCAGGGAAACAAAAATCCCTAATAAATTAGCTATTGTTAATAGTTAAAAAGCTACAGAGTGGCAACAATAATATTACTATCCACTAACATTCATTGCTTACTTATTATTAAGGTTTTCTTGATGATTAAGTGAGATAATCATGTAAGACTTCAGCAAAATTCACAGCACAGAGCAAACATTCAATGTTATGTATTTTTATGATTTCTGAGTTTGTGTTGTTCTTTCTGGAAGTGGCAAGCAGTGTCTCAGAAGCTTAATTTTCTACAAGTATGTAACTGTTAAAAATGTATGGTGCTATATTATTAAGTTTGTTTCAAAAAGTACAATGGCAAATGGAGGTTAGAAGAGGTGTGCTGAATGTGTAATGAAAAGTGCTGGTTGTCATGGTAAAGAGAGCCTCAAATTAAACAGAGCATGTTTTATTTAATTTTAACTCTTATCCAAATGTCTATGAGACTCTTCTCACCTTTGGAAAAGGATATAAGTAAGGTCTAAAAAATCGATTTCTCATCAACAGGACATTTGTCAAATATGCTATACATATATGTAAGCAAGAAGGGACAAATTGCTTTAAGTTCCATTTTAGTTGAGGGTAAAAGGAGAAAAGATGGAATTGTGTCATAGACAAGCTTTTTGATATTACCCTCCAAGTTCTCTACCACTCCTTCTGTTCCAAGGGAACACCTGCAGTAAATAATAGTAACAGTCCTTCTTTTGAGTACCTAAAATAAGGCACACACTGGCTTTTTCTTCCTCCCAACAACCCAGTAAAATAGGAAACTGTGTCTCAGAAGGGTTAAATGTCACAATAAGTTCAAGTAGCTATAAATGGATGAACTTAGATGCAAATCCAAGTTTGCTGAATTGAAATCTCATCCTCTTTCTGCTAAAGGCATATTTATTTATTCAGTGGTTATTGGTAGAAGTGAAGACACAGACCTAATCCGGTGACTCATCATTGCTGAGCACAGAGTCTGAGGCTTACTGCCTGTCTTCCTCAGGAGCTCTCAGAACTGGGACTTTGTCCCACGTGGTTACTGGGTGGCCAGCTGGGTAACCCCCCTATGACCTTCCCATCAGTCACCCTTCTGTGCTTTCCTGTGTGCCATTCATACTAATCTTAGGGACTTTAGTAACAACCTCCCAACTCACTCCCCTGTCTCCAGTCAGTTCTTAATTCGAGTTATCCTCTATATACACTGCTGTATGCTCAGATTTTCTGAAGCGCTATTTACTAAATGTGATTATTAAGGAATTTGGAGGAAAAGGAAAGCAAAGTGGCAACTCAGGTTTTAGAATAAGAGTTAAAAAAAAGGGGGTTCTAGTGCTTGCTCTCCCATTAACTTCCTGACCTTGAGTAAGTCTCTAATCTAGTTGTTTTAAACCATAGCTCATATGTGTAGCCTTTCTTATTATACTAAAATTTTCTGTTAGTGCAGTCAAATTTCAGAAACAGAGTTCGTTATGAAAACATCCCAAGTCTAGCTAAAAAGCCTCTAGATAATGCTTTCCAAATGCCTTATGTTTCTCAAATTGTTAACCTTTGTATTAAGATTTGTGTTGAAAATCTGTCACTGTTTTAAATCATTTTCTAGATGTGAACTTCTAATTCAGAGAGGTAGTGGGACTTGTCTAAGATTTAGCAGTGGTGGCAGATCTGAGCCATAAAGAGACCCTGTGATAGATGCATTTCATCTTAGGAGGTGGTGATATAGTTTGGATATTTGTCCCTTCCAAATTTTGTGTTGAAAATTGTTCCTCAGTTTTGGAGATGTGGCTTGGTGTTTGGGTCTTGGAGGTGGATCCCTTATGAATGTCTTGGTGCCGTCCTTGCAGTAATGAGTGAGTTCTTGCTCTATTCATTACCTTATGATCTGATTGTTTAAAAGCAGCCTGGCCTCTCTCTTGCTCACCCTCCTCCCCATTACCCTTCTGTCATGATTGGAAGCCTCCTGGGACTCCACCTGAAGTAGATGCTGCTGCCATGATTCTTGTACCATCTGCCCAATCATGAGCCAAATAAACCTCTTTTCTTTTTAAATTACCCATGATAATTCAGATATTCCTTTATAGGAAGGTTCCCCAACCTCGGGGCCACAGACTTCGACTGTTCCGTGACCTGTTAGGAATCAGGTCGCACAACAGAAGGTGAGCAGAGGGCAAGTGAGCATTACTGCATTATTGCCTGAGCTCCACCTCCTGTAAGATCAGTGACGGCATTAGATTCTCATAGAAGCAGGAACACTTTTGTGACCTGCATATGCAAGGGATCTAGGTTGCATGCTCCTTATGATAATCTAATGCCTGATCTGTTTTGTTTGTTTGTTTGTTTGTTTTTTTTTTGAGACGGAGCCTCTCTCTATCGCTCAGGCTGGAGGGCAGTGGCGCGATCTCAGCTCACTGCAATCTCCACCTCCCGGGTTCACGCCATTCTCCTGCCTCAGTCTCCCAAGTAGCTGGGACTACAGGTGCCCGCCGCCACACCCGGCTAATTTTTTGTATTTTTAGGAGAGTTGGAGTTTCACCATGTTAGCCAGAAAGGTCTGGATCTCTTGACCTCGTGATACTCCCACCTTAGCCTCCCAGAGTGCCGGTTATAGGCATAAGCCAACGCGCCCGGCCGTCACAGGTGTTTTCATGCTAGGTGCACTCATGATTATTTTCCATCAGTGAACTTGTAGTATGAAATGACATAGTGACACACGTATTCTCTCTTGTATTCTCTTCAATTCCTTCTAATCACCTGAATGAGAGAGTCTCAGAGTTTGATGATAGTAGGTCTTCAACTCCTTTATAATATTTGTTAATCTTAACTAATAAGGAAATATATCTCAGCTTCCCAGCCTTCAGACTCAATCTCTTGATCTTGTGATCCACCTGCCTAGGACTCCCAAAGTGCTGGGATTACAGGCATGAGCCAACTTTGCTCGACCCTAATGCCTGATCTGAAGTGGTACAGTTTCATCCCAAAACCATAACCCGCCCACCGCCCCAAACCCCCAGGTCCATGGCAATGTTGTCTTCCATGACACCAGTCCCTAGTGCCAAAAAGGTTGGGGACCACTGCTTTATAGCAGTACAAAATGGACTAATATGGTGGCTTTGTTTATAGGCCTCAATTGTGGCACATGAGGTAAGGAAAAGATGTCTGTAACTGCTGGGAAAATAGCTCTATATTTCTTTTGCCAAATATATATATAAACTCAATTCAAAGATGGAATTCCTAACTGGAGTTTCAGCAATTTCTAAGGGTGTTTAAATAAAATAATTAGTGAAATAGTCAAAATCATAACATCTTATTTGATTGAACTTTGTGTACCTTCAGAGTCAGTATTCTATCTAGTATGGAATAGCTAAACAATGTAATCAGAAAGGCTGTACTGTGAAAATCAAAGTGAAGATTACAGATTCATTTTTCTTTTCTCTGACAGAAAACGAATACACAGATCAAGGCTGAAACAAACAGAAAATGGGAGGAGAGTGGACAAGAAAGAGAAACACAAAATATTGGAACTAGATGAGCATGTGGTACTCCCATTTGTTTTTCACATGGGGAAACTGAGGTATGTAAAATGGCTGATCTAAAATTATTCTTATATCAAATACTTGAATTCTATAGTCTAGTGGAGCTTATGGACAAGACAAAAGCTTGGCCTGGTACCCAAGTCTCCAACATTTTTCCTGTCATTATTTTTGTGTTGTGGTTGAGAAAAATGACTTGGAAGTCAGACAAAACAAGTGTTCACTATGCACTAGTGGTGACTTTGGATGAGTTAATTAATTTGTCTTAGGCTCATGTATTCATCTGTAAGAAAAAAGGGGAAAATAATATCTACCTTGTAAAGACATTGTGAGGATACAGTCATGTAATGCTTGTAAACTGTTCAGCTCAGAGCCAGGCATAGAGTACTCAATGAATATTAATTGTCACCACCACAATGCCACACTTTCTTACCATTTCATTTTGTGAGGTCATGGGCATGACTGCTCTCAGCACTGAGTGCAATCTAGAAAGACACTGCCAAGGTTTTCTCAACTTCTGTGATGGTAACAATCACCTTCTGTCCTGTTCATCAGGCCCCCCAACCCCCCTCCCTCATCTGGAAATTCTGATTTAGTAGATCCTGGGTTGGGAGCAGGAGCCTATTTTTAATAAGTGACTTAAATGATTGCTTAGAGAGGGACTCACATCTCACAAGGCTATCTCATCACCCTTTGACAACTCCATGATTCAACTTGATAGAGGGAGAAAAAGCAAGAGCAAAAATGATGAGAATTCTTCTTCCCTGTCTCTCTCTTTTCTACTCTAAAATAGTGAGGATTGGAGAATTATACACTGGAGAATCATGATGCTCCAGGCACTCTTCATTATACAACTTGCAGAGTCCCTCCACCATTTTTATGATGTAGATGCTGTCACTTTATATATGAAGAAAAAACAATTTATGCTGTCATGTGGGGTGATGTCTAGCCTAAAGCAAGTGCTCAGTTAACATTTATTGCATGAATAATGTTATACAACTGTTTTTTGTTTTGTTTTACGAATTAAAATAATTACACATTGCAGTTTATTCAAGACAAAATTACGAAATGGTTGACATTTATTGCTGATACTCTCATGTTTTCTTTCTGCTCTTCCTTCCGTTATAGTTGTCCAGTGTCCTAGTACTTGTCATATCCAGACCCTGACTTTTCAGAGAAAGGGACCCATGTTGTTAGGGTCTTCTCTTAACTATGATAGTTTGAGAAATTTCTTTCATGCATAAAATTGGTTTCAAATTAGGTGGTTATGAGTCGAAATAATTTGATTTAAAAAAACTCATGGTGGTGGGGGGAGAGGTTCAATAGGTGAAGTGCAGCAGATATTTTTAGGGTGGTGACATTATTCTGTATAATACTGTAATAGTGGATGCATGACACTATGAATTTATTTAAGTACTTAGAACTTTATAGCACAACAAATTCAGAAAATAATTTAAGAGGTCAAAATTTGGGGGTGGAATGTGGAATATGAAAAAATAGGTTAACTGTGTTACAAATGTGTGAACTACTTAACTGGGCAGGGGAAAAATGTGTTGACCTAAATAATGTTGGAAATAAATAGAGTCTGTAAGACTAAAGATAAAAGAAACTGTCCATAAGCACCATGCCCTGGTTGATACAGTTGTTTCCATGAAGGTGTGGTTTAACAATTCTGATACCACTATACTTGTACACTGGCATTAAACGATTAAATAAATGGATGGTGGATAGTGGGATTCAGATTTCTCACTGTTGGAGAGGGAAGTTAAAAATAAACAACATCAGAGGGCTAGAATAATCCATGGGATAATAAATTAAAGGTGGAGACATCAGAATAAACTCATCTTTAGCTTATATAGATATGGCTGGTTTCACATAGAAATATTTATAGATATGCATATAAACATGGGTTAGTACATATACTTATATTTCCTTGTTCTGTCAGCTGAAAGGGCCTAGATGAAAGGACATCCCAGTGGAAGTCAGCACATGTTATGCATAGATATTGGCTTGTAATAATAATCTCCATTAAAAGAAACCAGAGCTCCTGGGAGAAGTGACTGATATTACAATAGCAGAAGAAACATACAAATTGGGCCTGAGTACTTTGTAGTGCCAGAAGGTTAAGAAGGACTAAAAGACCCCACAATTATGAAGGTATGTCAATGTCACAGGGACACAGAAACCTACTTAAAGAGTTGCCAATGCACAGAAACCAACGTAAAGAGTTGCCAATGACCAAAGTTCCAATGATCTGGAACACTATGAGGAATAAGATAAATTAATATTAGATTATATCTCAAATTATAAAGTGAATATTCATGAGTCCATACTCCTATAAACAAGTGCTTGAATAAACAATGGGAGAGAAGAGAAAAATCTTCTAGGCAGAAGAATTCCAAATAATTTATTTAGATACTTCAGTCTCAAGGAGATCTGACATAACTCTCCACTTCTTGAGTGTGTGCTGTGCAGTCTCTTCTTTCCAAAGAAAACAATCTGAAAAGTGGGAAAAAGATAAATCTCACTGTGGAGAAACTTGACAACACTACCTCAGCCAGGTGATCAAGGTCAACATCAACAGTGATAAATCATATTGACAGTATTATGTCCCTGATATGATAAGAATGGGACTTTCCTTTCGTGGTCATCCTCCCCAAACACATAATCACAGTCTAAGCATTAAAAAACTTGAGGAATGTTCTATAAAACACCTAACCAATATTCCTCAAAACTGTCATGGTCCTCAAAAACAAGGAAACTGTCATAGCCAAAGAAAAGCCTAGTAACGATGAAATGTGATATTTTTGATGAGAAAATAGATCAGAAAAAGAACATTAAGTGAAAAATAGTAATAAAATTTAAGCTTTAGTTAATCATAAGGTATCATTATTGGTAACCAGTGTGTCATATTAACTGGTAACAGACATAAATAATTGAGGAAACCGGGCATGGGATATATATGGATGCTTTTGTATGATCTTCCCAATTTTTCTATAAATCTAAAACTATTGTAAGATATAGAAATTATTTTTAAAATGGTGGAAAACATATTCCTAACTTAAGTGAAATCTGGCATTATAATGCTCTTGTTTAGAAACATCTGTTAGCATATTTGAGTTTCAATGTTCAGATGTGTATTTAGTGCCGAGAAAACGCTTCCAGGATAATATTTAAACCCAAATATGCTCATTACTCCTGAAAAAAAAAGTCTCCTTTACTAAAACAGTTTTGAGATTGATGGTTTAAAAGGCTTCTGTTTTTGGAACTAGAATCCTTCACCTATTGTGACTTGTACGATGGCAGCAGAAGCAGCCGTTACGATTACAGTCTACTTAGATTTTACAATAATTTGTTTTAAAGCTTTAAGTTTTTCACTGAGGAGCGGGAGAAAAAGATGCTTAGGAATAGTGAGCTATTTGTATATTTTTGCATTTAGTCCTTTTTGTGCTGCTATAACAGAATACCATAGACTGGGTAATTTATAAACAACAGAAATTTATTTTTCACAGTTCTGGAGGCTGAGAAGTCCATGATCAAGGGGCTGGCAGGTTCAATCTCTGGTTCTAAGATGGTGCCTTGTAGCTGCATCCTCCAGAGAGGAGTAACATTTTGTCCTCACGTGGCAGAATAGTAGGAGGGAGCGAACCCACCCCTGAAACTCCGTTTTAGAGCTGTATTAACCCACTTATGAGTTCAACACCTTCATGACCTAAACACTCGCCAAAGATGTCATCTTCCAACACTGCGGCAGTAGGGATCACGTTTCTAACACACGATTTTGAGGAACATATTCAAACCATAGCAGTGTTATCAGCTTTCGCCTACTTCTTCACTCTAATAGTAGAGTTCACATTTACTGAAAAGGGAACATACAAACTGAATTCAGTGTGTTTAGAGATCTAATATGGATTTTTTACGTATGAGGTTTTTTAAAAACCAGTCCTTATTAATCCTTTGTCATGTGGATTTTTCCTATATAAAAATACGTATTCTGTTTCTATGCTTTAATCTTGAAATGAGACTTTCTTTTTCTTTTTTTCTTTTTTTTTTTTTTTTTGAGAGGGAGTCTCGCTCTGCCGCCCAGGCTGGAGTGCAGTGGCGCCCTCTCTGGCTCGCTGCAAGCTCCGCCTCCCGGGTTCACGCCATTCTCCTGCCTCAGTCTCCCGAGTAGCTGGAACTACAGGTGCCCGCCACTACGCCCGGCTAATTTTTGTATTTTTAGTAAAGACGGGGTTTCACCATGTTAGCCAGGATGGTCTCGATCTCCTGACCTCGTGATCCACCCACCTCGGCCTCCCAAAGTGCAGGGAAATGATACTTTCTAATAATACTAATATTAGAAAAACATCAGATAATATAATACTTTATTATTTTTTTGAAACAAGACTTGAAGTTTCAATATAATAAGTAAACATTTAATACAGGATTATTTGGGAACTCATGTAATTAATGTACATTACCAAATATTGATTGAGCCAGTTAGTAATTATAATATAGCAGCAAATTAGGGTATTAATATGTGCATTTAAACAGGTAAGTGATATGCTTTAAAGTAACTAAATACTTATTTAGCTTGTGAGAATAATTTGAATAATTTAAAATTGGTGTTTTATCCCACAAATTTTTGCAGGAATTTCAAGCACTCTTAGAGTGTTCAATTTTAATTTAAATGTGGAGTGGTGTGAGCAAAAGTCTTGGAAAAATCACAATACTAATTTCCAATTTTCTTCCGTTTGGAATGCCCTTTCTCAGTTTTGCGTGTAAAATCTTTAAGGTTGTGCCGATAACTGCCTTTCCGCGATAGCCTTATCATTGCCCGGATGCGTGTAATTTTCCCCTCTTCAGAAGCCCTGCTAACTTATCAGATAAATTGATTACGAACGGGAAAAAAAATTCTTTCATCTAACTGGCTTCAAGGGAAGAGACTCCAGAGAAAGCCAATATAAATATTTCTCTCTTAATAAAGGCATAAGGAAAACAATGCAAAGAAATGAATGTCCAATCAAAGATTATCAGGAGAGACTCACAGGCTGACTTCAGGGCATTGTATCTTTAAACATCTGGTTTACGACTTCTAGACAATACGGATTGAGAGGAGGAGGTAGATTTCATTTTTTAGGAGGTTGTTAATGTGATTAAAAGCAATCAGATAATTGTTCAGACATTTTAGCAGGAATTTCAGTTACAGTATTCCCCCTTTATCGGTGGTTTTGCTTTCCATGGTTTTAGTTGCCCTTGGTAAACTGGTCTAAAAATATTAAACAGAAAATTCCAGAAATAAACAATTCATAAATTTTAAGTTGCATGCCATTCTGAGTATCATGATTAAGTCTTGCACTATCCTGCTCCATCCTGGCCAGGACGTGAATCATCCCTCTTTTCAGCAAATCCATGTTTTATGTGCTATACTCCCATTAGTCACGTCATCGCTGTCTCAGAGTTTTCAGATCAAAAAAACATACCATATATTGGGTTTAGTACTAGCTGAGGTTTCAGACTGCCACTAGGGGTATTGAAACTTATCCCCAGAGGATGAGGGGGAACTACTATACTATACATTCTAGGAGGGGTTATAAACAATATCATGCAAAAGAGTTCTGTTCTGGGTGACGTTTAGAAAATTTTCTTTTCCCTGCACTGAAGGGCTGATCTGAAACAAAGCATTTGGTGGTAGACTGCGTAACACAAGAAGCAGAGGAATATTACAAGTTTTACTGGGAGAATTTTTGGAGGGAACAGTCTCTTCTTTCTCTTGTATAGGGTTTTACAACGCATACATGGACCAGTAAACTAAGAAAATGCCTCTTCTAATGATCAATTTCATGTTTTCACACTTAGGTTCTATGCAAGCCCAAGGAACAGAATGCTTTTTCGTGTCTGAGTAACAAGAGGATTTTATACTTGTGTGACCTCACACATACTGTGGTGTTTGTGCTGCATTAAATCAAAGTGAGGGAGGTCAGAATTCTGATCATAAAACAGCACATTAATATCACTAATCAGCTGCAATAGATGAGCAAAAACTGCTGATTATTTATTTAATTTATTCGTGTGTGTTTGTTTAGATACATAATATTTGTGCATATTTATGGGGTATATGTGATATTTTTTATACATGCATACATTATGTAATGATTAAATCAGGGTATTTAAAATGGATATTCATTCACCTCAAACATTTCTCATTTCTTTTTGTTGGAAACATTTCAAATTTTCTCTTTTAACTATTTGAAATACACAGTATATTATTGTTAACTATCACCACCTTACTGTGCCACAACACTAGAACTTATTCCTTCTAGTTACCTGTGTATTAGTACCCATGAACCCACCTCTTATTACTCCTCACCCTACCCCCTCCAGCCTCTTCATTATACTCCCTAGCTCCAGATCAAAATTTTTAGCTCTCACATATGAGTGAGAACACGCAATATTTCTCTTTCTGTGAAGAGCTTATTTCATTTAACATAATGACCTCCACTTCCATCCATATTGCTGCAAATGAAAAGATTTCATTCTTTTTTATGACTGGATAGTAATTCATTGTAAATGAACATTTTCTTTGTCCATTTATCTACTAATGGACATTTAGATTAATTACATGTCTTGGCTATTGTGAATAGTGTTACAATAAACATGGGGGTGTTAGTACACCTTTGATATACTGGTTTTCTTTCCTTGGGATACATACCCAGTACCGGGATTGCTAGATTGTGTGGTAGTTTTATTTTTAGGTTTTTTTTTTTTTTTTTTTTTTTTAATAAACCTCCATACTCATTTCTATAATGGCTGTAACTAATTTACATTCCCACCAACAGTGTGTAAGAGTCCCTTTTCCTCTGCATCCTCATCAGCATTTGTTATTTTTTAAGACTGTTGTTTCTGGAAAGTTTACTTGCTAACTTAGAAATTGGAGGTGCCTGTTTTCCCCTCAGTACTGATTACATATACAAAAAAGCACAGGCTTCCACAAATCAATTTAACTTCCTATATATTCATTCAAATGTTGTATTCACAAACAAGAGACTATCCTCAATTCAGTTCCCATGTAACAAAAGAAGCCCCAAATTTATGGGTATTGAGGTTTCTAGTTTCTTCTTTTATCTCAAATTGCAATAATTTCACTTGCAACAAGAAACACAAATTGTTAAATAAAATATGATATTTTAAGTATATGCTTAAAACCAGTGAAACTAAGGCAATGAGAGAAATTCAGAATAATTTTGAATCACTAATGCTTTTGTCAAAAAAGATATTGATGTTGATACTACATTAAACTTAACAGTGGAACAGTGGAAAAGATGATAGCAATTCCAATGACAATTAGAACTCCTTGTACTCAATTTTTAGTAATTGACAGAGTGAGCAGACAAAAAATCTGGGGGGATATTTCAGCATATGCATAATGTACAATATATTTTCTCAGCTGCTTGGGAGAATGGAAGGCTACCTAATATTTTCCTTAACCTTTGCTTAAAACAAGAAAATAAATACCAGCGTAATTTTGTCATTTTATAAAGGTTTCTTAAGTATTCTTAGAGCTATAGTGTGAATGTTTGTGTAACTCTCAAATTCATATGTTGAAATCCTAAACTCTGAGATGATGGTATCAAGAAGTGGGGCCTTTGGGAGGAGATTAGGGGAATAGCCCATGCCTCCATGAATGGGATTAGTGTTTGTATCAAAGAGGTCTGAAAAAGATCCCTTATCCTCCTTGCCATGTAAGGTTACATTGAGAAGGTGCCATCTATGAAGGTAATGAGCGTTTACCAGACACTGACTTTATTGGGACCTTGACCTCAGACTTTCCAGCCTCTAGAAATATGAGAAATAAAGTACTGTTGTTTATAAGTCACCCAGTCTATGGTATTTTTTAATAGCAGCTTGAAAGAACTAAGATACACAGAGTGATGAACTCTGGACTTGTATTAATTCGCAAAATAATTTATGATAAGATAATTAGTTCAGTCACTGTGGAAAGCAGTTTGCAGACTTCTCAAAGAGGTTAAAACTACCACTCAACCCAGCAATCCCATTACTAGGTGTATATCCAAAGGAAAATAAATTGTTCTACCAAAAAGACGTATGTGCTCATATGTTCATCACGACACTCTTCACAATTGCAAAAACAGAATCAACCTAGGAGCCCATGAGTGGTGGACTGGATAAAGACAATCCGGTACACATACACCATGGAATGCTATACAGCCATAAAAAGGAACAAAAGCATATACTTCGCAGTCATATGAATGTAGCCGGAGGCCATTATCCTAAGCATATTAGTCCAGGAACAGAAAACCAATACTGCATGTTCTCACTTATAAGTAGGAGCTAAACACTGTGCACACATGGACATAAAGATAGGAACAGACACTGAGGCCTTCCAGAAAGGGGAGAGAAGGGGGAAGGAAAGGCCTGAAAAACTACCCATTGGGTACTATGTTCACTACCTGGGTGACAAGATCATTTGTATCTCAAACTTTGGCATTATGCAATATGCCCATATAGCAAACCTGCATGTTTCCCCCGAATCTAAAATAAAAGCTGATTTTATATAAAAAATTAACCTTAGCTTACTGTAATTGTTTCACTTTATAAACTTTAATTTTTTTAACCTTTTGACTATTTTATAATAACATTTAGCTTAAAACCAACACAATGTGCAGCTCTACAAAAATTTTATTCTTTATACCCTTAATCTATAGCTTGTTTTAAGAGTTATTTATTTTTTTAATTTTTAAACTTTTTGATTAAAAAGTAAGACACACACACATACATTAGCCTAGGCCTACATGGAATCAGAATCATCAATATTACTATGTTCCACTGCCACAACTTTCCCAGTCCTCATTATTGCCTTACTGGAAGGTCTTCAGGGGCAATAACATGCATGACACTGTCATTTCCTATGATAACGATGCCTCTTCTTCTTTTTTTAAATGATTTTGTGAAGAATCTATTATATTTAACAAAAATCTCGAACATCCCACAATTTTATTAACTATAGTCCTCATGTTGTACATCTGATCTGTAAACTTATTCAAACATTAATATTATTGTTACCATCAGTCTCTGGATGTAAAACATTATTAGTTAGAAGAATAAAGTCATGTACCTGCTTTTCACAATCACATTTACCTCATTAATTTGCCCTGATGCTCAAATACAAATGATAGTTGTTATACACATTGAAACTACTGATTAGCTATAATTATTTTTAAGATGGACAGGTGAACCACAAATTAAACTATTGGACTTGTCAGTAAGGAGAATTAAATGACTCCTCAAAACTTTAGCCAGAAACTCAATTATAAACAATGCCTTCTTCTAGAATACCTCCAGAAAGACCTGCCCGAGGCTGTTTTACAGTTAACTTTTTCTTTAAGTAGGAGTACATTCTAAAAGTTTAGTATAGTAAATACATGAACCAGCAATATAATAATTTATTATCATTATCAAGTATCATGCATAATACATAATTGTATGTGCTACACTTTTACATGACTGGTAGCACAGTTGATTTGTTTCCAACAGAATGACTACATTGCTCTTTGACATTACCACTGTGATAGGAAATTTTCAGCTGTATTCTGATCTTATTTATCTATTCAGCTCTATTATGACCTCCATTATCTATGTGGTCCATCATTGACCCAAATGTCCCTGTGTGTTGCAAGATTGTATAAGCATTTTTAGTGCACATGTGATTGAGAAAGCTAGATGGACATGTGTAGATAGGGCACGGTATTAACAAGCTACTCAATGGGAATGAGAAACTTGATCACGGCTTCTAGGCTTCCTCAATTCACCACTGGACATGGTCATTTGAATTTTTCTTTTGACTTTTTGGTGAGTACAATGGGGCAATTTAAAAATAGTTTTAGGCTGGGCATGGTGGCTTACACCTATAATCCCAGCATTTTGGGAGGCTGAAGAGGGAGGACTGCTTGATGCCAGGAGTTTGAGAGCAGCCTAGACAACATAGTAAGAGCCCATCTGTACCAAAACAAAACAAAACAAAACAAAACAAAATTAACCAGGCCTGGTGGCACATGTCTATTGTTCAAATTACTCAGGAAACTGAGGAAGGAGGATCTTCCAAGCCCAGGAGTTTGAGGCTACAGTGATCTAGGTTCACACCATTGCACTCCAGTCTGGGTGACAGAGCGAGACCCTGTCTCTTACAAAAAACAAAAACAACAAAAAATAGTTTAAAAATGTATTTGAATACATGTCTTTTAAAAAAATGTATAAGGAAATGGGAACATATTATCGAATACCTCACTTTCCACCCTATCATTTCTGCCTTAGCCAGCAGAAGTGGCTGATTAGTGTAAACAAATTTAGAGACTGAATTTGCTTTCTTAATAAAAAGAGAAATAAAGTGGATCACAATACCAGGAGTATGAAACCGTGTTGGGTAAAATACAGTTTAACAATCAAGAAGGCCTTACAGAGTGGTTTTTGTAATAGATAGTTTCTCAAGGCTACACAGTTTTAATCAACAATTGCCAGGCAAAAACTGTAAGTATTTTTACTGAGCGTGAAATGATTGCTGCAATGCAAAACAAGTATGAGCAATGGAAGAAACAAACTGACTATGGAGACTGCGAGTCATTTGAGGGCTATGGATTCATTAACATGTGATGAAAATCAATTAACAAAGACATAAAACTCATGTGACCTTTAATCCTGCCTTCCCACCCACCCCACACAGCCCATTGTGGTATTCTGCTGAGAAAGTAAAATATACATGAACCACTGTGGTCTATGAGATGGCATAACATTTGGCCTATGAAAAAAGAAGGTGCCTGTGGAAACTTTCATTGAATTTTACTGATTCTTCCACAGCATTCTGCTCTCACTTGCATAACAGTGAGAGAATAAAAGTACTGTTATGACTTTATATCCGCAGACCTATTTTTGCATTTGCCACAATGTTTGCTAAGTCTGGCCTTGACACCATCTAGTCTCAAACATTTCAGAGAAAATAGCTTATTACCGACCAACTTTAACAACTTTCTTTGAGAATGTTAGAGGAATCCTAGTTAGGAAATCATCTAACACTTCCCCTTCTCTCCCATTTTACAGATGCAAAGTAAACTTCACTTCCCAGAGAAGTGAAGAGGTGAGTCCAAGGCAGTATACTCCTAGGATTTCTGGGTGAATCCCTGTTTTGTTTACCAACCACCTTTAAACATACAAAAGTTTTATCAAGGCACAAATAAGATATCAGAACAATTCAAGACTTCAGCATCTTCTGAAAGCTGAACACTTGAGTACCCACATGGTGACGGGGAAAAGTAAAGAGAAAACACCATATGGGCACCATCCTGATTATGAAACTGGCCCAATTGTCTCACATAACTAACATTTTTGGTTTCTTTTGAGTAGAAATTGATACTCCCAGTCTTAAAATTTGAGAAAGTTACATTTGTCTTATCTGAGTTTCTTTCTCAGGAAATCACCGTCAGTCCTCCCAAATAGTATCAAGGAGCTGAAACTCACCAAATCATCACATCTGGACAATGAGGTATCAGACCCCTCATCCATCATGATTGCCTAACTGATCACCTGCTTCCTGTTAACCAACTTCTCTTCTTTAGCCTTCCCTAATTCCGGTTTTCCTACACACGGTTACTTTTCTTCCCTGTTATATAAACACTGAATTTTAGTCCATCAGGGAGATGGATTTCAGACTTATCTCCTCTGCTATGGCACCCAAATAAAGACTTTTGCCCCGGCAATACCCATTGTTTCAGTGATCAGCTGTCTATACAGTGAGCAGCAGGACTTAGATACAATGCCTGGCATTTTGGTAACAAATTCTTTACCTCTTCCACCTACATTTCCAGCCCTGATGTCTGCACAAGGGAAATTTGTTTATATTGGATGCTCTGATGTGGTGCTCCCTGTCTGAATCTACCAAACTATTACTCAAACTATTACTCATTTCTGTGGTCAACATGATGGCAGCAGCTGCTCCAGATGGCCTGTCAAGCCATCATGCTGGCTGCAGCAGGGAGGCACAGCCAGGGCTTCAAGCTCCTTGGAGCTGGTGGGAGCAGGGGACAAGTGGGATCCCCACCCCTTCCTGGCTGTGGACCCAGGCCTCCCACTCCAAAGAGCAGGCAGAAGCCCCACCCCTCCTAGGCGAGACTGCAGGCATTCAAGTTGTGGTTGCAGATAGGAGCCTCCCTGTGCTCTTACGGGGGCACGGAGCAGGCTGGATCCCTGCCGTCCAGGGTGCAGCTGCAGCTGCCCAAACCGTAGCTTAAGACTCAGGCATCCCTGCACCCTTGGGGATCTGGGAAGGCCTTCCTGTCATCAGGCTGGTCAGTATCTGTTCCCATTATCTGGCTTCTCCCTGCTGTCGGTGCCTGCTCATCTTGGAGCAAAGTCCAGAGGAGCCCTGAGCCCCAGTGACATGAATGGCAGCAGGAGGCAGACAGATTTCTGGGCAGAAGGGAGAAGTCCCCAGTGAGGCTCCATCTTCAGACCAGAGAAGGCCTAAAGGCTGGGGGCCAGGCTGACAGTCCCACTGACAAGATTAGGAACTTGGGCCTTTTCTGGCTGCCCATCGCCACCCCGTGACCAATCAGCAGGCACTTCCTCCCCTCTGAGGCCCATAAAAGCCCTGGGCTCAGCCAGATGGGATGACCAGCAGCAGAGAGGAGCTATTCACTCTAGGGCCTCCTTTGGGCTGAGAGCTTCAGAGACCGGCAGAAATGTTGGGACTACCAGCTGCAGAGAGGAACCCGCTGCAAGGCCTCCTCTCTGCTAGGAGCTGGGGAGATGATGGGACAACCTGACTGCAGAGAGGAGCAACCCTCTCCAGGGCCTCCTCTCTGCTGAGAGTTAAACACTCGATGGGATGACTTGCCTACAGAGAGAAGCTGCCTACTGCATGTCTCCTCTGAGTTATTCTAACACTCAATGAAGTTCCTGTTTCTCTTGCTCAGCCTCCACTTGTCTGCATACCTCATTCTTCCTGGACAGAGGACAAGAACTTGTGAGCAAAGGCATCACTGGCCACAGAGGTTTCTGGCCAAAACGTGACACCCTAAAGATCTCATAACAACCATAACTTTGGGTAGTGTGATAAGTCTTGACACAGACAAAGAAGTGAATATTTTGAATCACCATTGTTCTTACCTGCTCCCCTTCTGGGCCAGCTATAGGAAATATTCTTTTGAAGGGCATTTGGGAATTTACTGGGTATATTTGGTACCTGAAAGAATCTCAGTAACTAAGGGGTAAATCACTTAACTTAGTTAAATTTCAGGAAACATAGAGCCAAAACTGTATGCTGTCTACAGCTACTGGAAGTGACTCCCTCATTCATAATACTCAGGGCACAGCTCCAGGTATTTGCCATCTTACTCACAAGCCAGGGATGACACAGGAACCAAACTTTAGAATGAAAATCATAGTAAGTCACTTTTCAGATTAAGATAGCTTTTCAGTTTTTGGGAATTCACCCACATGGAAACCACTGAAGCCATTGTGGATATTTTGACAATAAACTGTGCTAAAGTGAGTCAAATAAAAAAAAAATCTGACATAGATACACATTAACTCTCTAGTTTGCTAAGTTGCATGAGCAAATTTTTAAAAACAATATATAACGAATATTTTGAATTTAAAATAAATTAGATTAAAACAACTACAGATTAGATAGCTCACCTTCTTCAAGAGCTATACTATCAATGAATTTCATAGCATTTTATCTTCAGTTGATGAGTTCTCAATTATAATAATTTGGTTTCAAAAGACAGAGATTTCTTTTAAACAATTGACAATAGCAATGAATATTCTTACAAAGATATTTCATAAATTTAGCCATATCACAACAAATACATTTCAACACATCATGCTATAAACCATAACTATATATAATATTTATTTGTCCATTTAAAATAAATAAATAAAGATATTTTATTTTGCCTTGTGGATTGTAATAGATTATATCAAATAATGTATTGGGGTTTTAAAGAAGAGACATTTTGTAATCTCCATGGTATATATATATTAAAATTCTATTTAAAAGGTTAATTTTTTTCAAAGGTTCATTTTTTTTTATAACAGGCTTTCAGAGCAATGAATACATGTGCTTGATGTTTTCTACCCTTAGTTTCTGATTCATGATAATGAGATTGTGTGAAGATCTTAATGCTCATCCTGGGTATTCTCTACATCGTGAAACTGTTGCAGGAAGTGCAGAGTAGTAAGGTTCCAGACAGTAATGGTGACTTTGTTGAAGTGAAAACTTTTTTTTTTTTTTTTTTTTGACACGAAGTCTGGCTCTATCACCCAGGCTGCAGTGCAATGGCACAATCTTGGTTCACTGCAGCCTCTGCCTCTGAAACAGGATTTCATCATGCTGCCCAGCTGCTGTTGAACTTATGAGCTCAAGCGATCTGCCCACCTTGGCCTCCCAAAGTGCTGGAATTACAGGTCTGAGCCACTGCGCTCTGCCTTGGAACAAAAAATATTGAATGTGATACCGTCTTTCAATGTTGACCAATGATTACCAAGATGTGTCTTAAGTTTTGAAGCAAAGTTTCTCTTTTCATTCAGAGATTACATGTAAGGTTTTGATTAGTAGTCACCACAATGATATTTTCTCACATTTTATATACTGCATACAACCCTATGAGGGAGAAGAAAAGGAAAAATCAATTAGGTAGACAGTTACGGCTGGTCCTTGGCGAAGCATCCTGCCTGAAAAATCATGGCTACAGGCAAAAATAGAGCAGCCTGGGGAAAACTCACACTGCACCTGCAGAGATAAGCAGGCAGGGTCCAGCACAGAAGCTTTTTGTTCTTTGTGTGATTATGGGCTCCCAAGAAAGTTTCCTCCACTTTTCAGACATGTACATGATGGACTCCATGGGAACTAGCATAGGGAAGGGAGGGGGGGCTTGCCTAAAACAAACCCACAGTTATACCAACAAGAGCAGCTGTGGTTTGTGCTTACCTGGTGACATCCCGCCTGCATATACAGGAGGCGTTGTACAGAGAGCTTTTCAGATAAGAAAGTTTAATCACACAGCTACAGAGATGAGAGGAGTTGCTCATAAAAGGTTTTGGATTCAACTGTAAAAGTGGCAACTCACTCAGGCTCCCTTCTCTGCTGCGGAGAACTTTCTTCTTTTGCTTATTAAATTTTCACTCCAACTTCACCCCTTGTGTCCATGCTCCTTAATTTTCTTGATCATGAGACAACGAGCTCGGATAATGCCTTAGATGAGACCAGTGACCATTGACCTGTTTCACTTATGTTGTGCATTAACTTATGCTGCTTTGTTCTGATTTATCAAAACAAAAGCAAAAACAGACTGCAGTTCATTCTCCTCCTCCATTCAGTAAGCATATGAACTAGAGTGAGCAGAAGAGAGAAATAAATCTGCTCTTCTTTATTTCAGGTTCTGTAGGCCTCCCTATGGCTAAACCCTCAGCTCACTGAGTGTGAGTCAGTTTGCTGGTCGAAGGTGCACATTTTTTTAAATTTTTCTTTTTGCACAATATGGATCTTATGCCAGTTTTCAAGTGACAAGACTGGAGAAAAAATAGACTGTATTGAACTTACTGAGAGCTGCTCACATTAGCTGTCTCGTGGCATGAGTGAAGTAGAGTTGCCGGATAAAATGCAGGATGCCCAGTGCTGCAGTCAGAATGTGTGAGTCCCTCGTAATTTATATGTTGAAAACCTAAATAGCAATGTGATGGTATTAGGTGAAGCTTTTGGAAGAGGATTAGATCATGAGACCTCAAGTCTCATGAAAAGGATGAATGCCACGGTAAAAGAGGACCCAGAGAACTGCCTTCCACTTTTCCACCATATGAAGTTATAGCCAGAAGACAGCCCTCACCAAACACCAAATCTACTGGCGCCTTAATCTTGGACTTTCTAGCCTCCAGTGCTTTGAAAAATAAATTTCTGTTGTTTATATGCTGCCTACTGTATGGTGTTTTATTATAGTAGCCCAAATAAATGATGACATCCTGTTAATTTTGAATTGCAAATAAACAACAAATACTTTTTCAGTATGTTTACATTTGTGAAATTTGGCAACCCTACCTTAAATCCTATACTTGAAGGGATACTTTGATAATTTTTCCATGGGTATTTTTGATATTAACTGATTTCAATTTCATGTACAGATTTTGGAATGTAACCCTCATGCGAGATAAAACCATTTATACTTTTACAAAATTCATCATCTCGTTAGATCTCCACAACAATCTTTGTAGGGACTCAAAGTTTATCTTATACATCTCTATTTTCCAGATAGAGATGTTGATATTTGTAAAGGATAATCATGTTAACTCAAGACCATTTGGAAAGTTAAGAGGCAAGGTTTGGACTTATATCTAAGTTGTCTATCTTTTAGTCCAATGTTCTCACTTCCACAAACTCACTCCTACATGGGAATTAATAATAATTGGTTAATCAGATGAATATATTCTAGGTAGTTTACATATATATTTATATATGATACATACTATACATTATAATACTATAAAATACAATTATATAATAATATTATTACCTCTTCGATAATGTTGTGCCTTAGCATAGTTAAAATGTTTGCTTTTTTTCAAGAGCCTAAACACAGGTGATTTGGGATATGGTAGCCTTCTACTGAGAGACTCAACAGTCCCAGCTGAACACCTTAAAATTTCACTGTGTGAATTATCACCCACTGAAAGCATTCAGTGGCATAAAAAATTGGCATATTTAGCTCCCATTTATAAGTGAGAACATGCGGTATTTGGTTTTCTGTTTCTGTGTTACTTTGCTAAAGATAATGGCTTCCAGCTGCATCCACGTCCCTGCAAAGAACATGATCTCATTTTTTTAGTGGATGCATAGTACTCCTGGACATTTGGGACAACCCACACTGGTGCCTTTCAGAGGGTAGAGCGGGGGAAGAGGAAAAGGATCAGGAAAAATAACTAATGGGTACTAGTCTTAATACCTGGGTGGTGAAATAATCTGTATAACAAACTCCCATGAACAAGTTTACCTATGTTTCAAACCCACACTTGTATCCCTGAATTTAAAATGAAAGTTAAACAAAATTGGTGCATGGATTATTGAAAATATGTTTGTTTGACAATAGACCTTCACATAATTAAACTCTTTGGAAAAGCCCTGCCCCCATGTCCACACTCATACCGGCATGTACCACCCATGCATTTTGTTGAAACATGTATCTAAATTTCCTTTCATGAAATCACTTTCAGATGGTTCATCTCACTGAGTTTTATGGTTTTGATAGTGTCAACCTGTTTTCCTTTCATATTTTGTTTTGATTTCTGGGAATAGGAGAAATTTGCACCATGTCAATATAATATAATAGCTATTTATTTACAAAAAAAATGTTCTAGATGATTAGTACCATAGCCAGGGCATGTGGTCATGACTGAAGCAGTTTTCAAGTCGGCCATTTCTCTGATATAATTGCCTCCCTTAATCATTAGAGGCCTTCCTGACCAAAGGAGGGATTTAATGGTAATATCAGGAGGAATAAATTATGAGTGAATAGTTTTTTTGATGCTGAAAATGCCCTGAGCATAATGTTCATGACATTGTCAGTTACTGACTTCTAAAAATGCCACATTTTCAAGGAATGAGACAAACAAGTGTCAACCTAAACATGACTCACCAGGGCACACAGAGGTAGAAAAACCTGTAAGGAATTAATATATGTGAGGATGTGTGGCTGAAATGTCCCTATTCCCATGCATTTGTTAGGGAATGACCTCATTTTCTGTTACTTTATCTGCCTATAAGCCAGCTCATCAAGGCCATTTTCAGTGAAATACTCAGCATTTTATTCAGTAGGCAAGTTCCTCTTCTTCATCAGGGATAGATGGCACTGAGCAGGCAGAGGATGATTTTACTGAGGAAGTCCAAGCAATATGGAAACCGAAAAAACATTAAGAAAGAGGGGAGAAGCTAGAGGGGAAAGCAGTCAAAGCGAAGGAGAGCGCACTGGTGAAGAAAATATAGAAACTGAGACTGTAACTCCGTTTTAATAGTGGAAAATTACGACCTTCTATGCTCAAAGGAAAAAGATGCTTTATAAGTTCCTTGGACATCAAATATCATTTTGATACTTGATACTTAAATGAGGGGGAAATGTGCTGCTTGAAGTTCCTTTGAAATCCACATTGGATATAAAACTTGAGTCTAAAAATACTCTTAGCATAATAAATTTATAGGCTACCAGATCTGGAAGAACCTGCAAATAGATCAAAACACAGCCCTACAGCACCCCAGTTTTCCCCCTCTTTGCTACTGGCATAGAAAAGATATTTTTATTTTATTTTTTTTTACTTAAATAAAGAACCAGTAGCTAAAAAGAGGCATTGAACACAGATTCAAATGAACAGAACTGATGAAGTGGAAATGAATATGCTTGAATTAATCATAATGCTTTAATCAGGGTTTTCTAATGCTAGTTAATTGCATCCACAAAATGTAGCACCAAATGAGTTTGTAAAACTCATTTGGTGAGTTGTAAAAGGGAGACTTAGGGATCCCAAATAGGATCCTGTTTTGAACAAGGGTGATGTGAAAAAATTGACCAATTACCACTCAAGCTATTGTGTGCCCGACTGACTGAATAAGCTTGGCTATCAGTCAAGTCAATTAAATTATAGGCATAAATTAAACTTATATCATAAAGCTACCATATTCAATTTCATTTGTTTCCCTAAGTAATTCCATTCCCAAGTGACATTAGACAGTTCCCATGGCTAAAAATAAATTATCTTTCCTTTCTAATGTAGTTTCTATTAATTTGCTTCCACTGCCTAATAATTAGAATAGTTAGGCCCCTGTGGTATTGAAGTGTTCATGTGTTCAATGTGATTTTGGTCCCCAGCACTATCACAGCAGGGAACTCTATGATCTCTTTCCTTCAGACATCATTCTGGCCTTTCTGGCAAGACACAAAATTTCTATCACTAATTTCTCTCTTTGGCATAGCAAATAAAAGATTTATATTTTACCCTGCCCATGTGATCTGGCATTTGTTATTGCTGACAAGCCATTTTAATAATTGAAAGCAAACCACTTATTTTTCTCAGAAACATATCCAGGTGACTTCACAGCAAAGACCTTCTGGTGAAACTATGTGTCACTATCATTTGTAAGTTGCTAAGTTCTCTGTGACCCCCACTCCATCCCCAGATGGACTTGTTTCAGCATCTGAGTCCACGAGAGCGAGCACGCTCTGAGAAAAGCCAATTCTCATTTGGACATGAAATTTTTATAAACAAAAATATATTCTTTCTGAACTTCCTGATAAGACCCAAGCCTTCAGATCTTTGAGGCTGTTACTAACAGGTTTATAACTCAAGTTTCTCATATATAACTTTGTCTTTTTTGAGGAGAGATACTATTTCTTATATAGTTCTTCTCTGGTTTGATAAATTGAATAATGTCAGGCCATGAGGGCGAACACACAGGTAAGAAAGTTAATTTGCGGTGGAGGTGGGGTGGGAAAATCATTGGTGGGTGAAAAGAGTGAAAATCATCCAGTGAAGATAAATTGCGCAAGCCAAGCCAATCCTTATGTCTACATTCCTGGACTATTGAGGCCTGTATTTAAAAACGTACCCACCCGACTTACCTAAAAATGACATCTCTCTTTCTCTTTCCAAGAGATGAGATGGATATATGGATTTTCTCTGAGAGACAGCGATTGTTTTATTTACATATAAAACAGTATAAATAGAACAATATCTGTTATTTGTGTATTTTATACATTCAAAGTCAGGACACTGACAGATACCTGCTTGTTGATTGCTTATATTCAACAAGTTACTCAGTAAATTTCACTGTGCTACATGGATGCATTAATTTTGGTTTGCAAAAGCCTATTCTCTGTGTTATAGTAGAGGCCTCGTTTCCTCCCAATCAATAATACTTTATGTTAAAAAACAGGGCAGATTCTAGGAAAATCTTGAAATGGGCAGATTGTTTCCTTAATTATCCATCTGCTCTTCCTTTCTGATCCCTCTAAAACACTTTTTTGGTCACCTCTCATTTAAACAATTCAGACTCTTTTACTATGATGCCCAACAGTTTAGGACAGATATATGAGAAGAAATTTTCTATTAAGTGGTGGGAAGTGGTAATAGACTAACTTTCCGATACCTTAGTTTCTACATATATAAACTTACAACTAAAATACCTCTTCACAGAAAAGTTATAGGATCAAAAATAAATAAGGTCACACAGTATACAAAAAAGAATAGACCAAACCAAACTTTTTCTTTCGGATTTCACTCATTTGTAATAATAAATGGTATCACAGCACGAGGGAGATTCTTTCCAAACATAGCTGCACCAACTTCTTCCATACTTTGCAATGTGGCTTTGAAGCGATTGCCATCAAGAGGCAGAGCAAAGATTTCCCAATTCTTTTTTTTTTTTTTTTTTTTTTTTTTTTTTGGTGAGATGGAGTCTTACGTTGTGGCCCAGGCTGGAGAGCAATGGCATGATCTCGGCTCCCTGGAAACTCCGCCTCCGTAGTTCAAGTGATTCTCCTGCCTCAGCCTCCTGAGTAGCTGGGTTTACAGGCCCCCACCACCGCGCTCAGCTAATTCTTGTATTTTTAGTACATATTGGTCAGGCTGGTCTTGAACTCCTGACCTAAGGTGATCCACCGCCTCGGCCTCCCAAAGTGCTGGGATTACAGGCATGAGCCACTGAGCCTGGCCTAGTTTTCCCAATTCTTAAACATAGTTGGTCTTGTGACTTGCTAGCAGATTAGGCCAGTAAATCCCTCAACATTCCTCTTGAATTTTGACAGCATTCAGAATTTCCCTCAAGATAATACATAAAGTGAAAATTATATTTATTAAAACCAGCAAATTGCCCTGGAGATTCAGTTATACCAGAGATTAAATTAAAGTTTGTTCTAAATATATATATGTGTGTGTGTGTGTGTGTGTCTATGTGTGTATACATAGATATATAGATATATAGATATATAGATTTTTTTTTCTTTTTTTTTTGAGAGAGAGTCTCACTCTGTCACCCAGGCTGGAGTGCAGTAGAGCGATCTGGGCTCACTGCAACCTCTACCTCCATTCAAGTGATTCTTCTGTCTCAGTCTTCCAAGTAGCTGGGATTACAGGCGCCCACCACCACACCCAGATAATTTTTGTATTTTTAGCAGAGATGAGGTTTCACCATGTCAGCCAGGCTAGTTTCAAACTCCTGACCTCAAGTGATCCACTTGCTTCAGCCTCCCAAAGTGTTAGGATTACAGGTGTGAGCCACTGCGTCTGGCTCCTGCCTAACTTTAGAGACAAGAAACATAAGTACTCATTTTCCCAGCTTTATTTGCAACTGTGATGGTAATACGACACCATTATAATAAGTAAAATGCTTTGGAGATCTAATAAACAATAGGTAATAAACATACCGTGGGGGTGTATGAGAAACTAAGTATTTAGATAAGAAGACAGAGTTGTAGTAGCTGCCTCCCTTCTCTGCTTTATTGTATTTTTGAATGTAGACGTGATGCCACAAGCAATGGCAGTCATTGTGTCATCATAGGGGAAAGACCAAGCCACTCACAGATACACAGCTATGATATTTTTATGCCATTGAACAAGTACCTCCAAACCCGCTGTTTTGTGAGAAAAATTAACTTTCATTTAATTAGATTATTTTTCATTAGGACTTTTTGTTACTTGCCAAATTCCTAACAAACATAATGGGATTCTAAATTGATGAAATGTTTTGGGAGGGGAATTGAACATAATTATCAAATTATGAATGCACTAAGTAGTATTACTGCAACTTCACGTTTGCAAATTTATCTAAAGAAATATTCACCGACATACACAAAGACCCGTATACAAGAACATTGATTTCAGCACTCTGTAATAACAAACAATTTGAAATAAAAGGATGTTGACCATGAAGAAAAGTGGTTAAATAAATCATCATCACTATGTAGCCATAAAAAAGAGAGACCCTAAAGGCACAAACACAAAAAGACCATCAAAATACGTCACATGTTAAAAAAGTACATGAAAAAACAGTATCTATAATATGGCCACATGTATGTAAAAATGTTTGTGTGTGTACATAAGTTTGTGTATGAAACTTTGAGAATTTTTTTTCAGGGAAAAGGGCTAAGTTTTCCATTTTTCTTTCTAATCCTCAGGACTGTTTGAATTTTGGTCAAATATGTTCACATGTAAACAGGCTGCATAAATAAATTTATTCATAAAAAAATAAACCCTTGATAGCAGCTTAAATGCTTAACTTTCCCATGAGAATTTGAGCTTCAGATAGTGATTAAAGGAGTTGAATGGAATTCCAGGTAAACATGGGAAAAATATATATGGAACCTCTTTGGCCTCTAAAATCATACAGTGTAGGCAGTCACTTTTTTAGCTCTCTCTTAAGCAAACCATTTCCCTTTGGTATTAAAAGGAAGAAAGATGAATCTTCAGGAAAATGAGAAACTATTAGCATAATAGTGAAAAATCTTATATGCCATTAATTCTGATTAGTTGCCTAAAGACAAGTTAGAAATATGTAAGTTGAGGATTTCCCTAAATCCCTAAATTATTCTCTTATTCTAGCTGCTGCTTCTTTTTTTTTTTTTTTTTTTTTTAAGATGGAGTCTCACTCTGTCACTAGGCTGGAGTGCAGTGGTGCGGTCTTGGCTCACTGCAACCTCCACTTCCTGGATTCAAGCTATTCTGCTGCCTCAGCCTCCCTAGTAGCTGGGACTACAGGTGTACGCCACCACAGTCAGCTAATTTTTGTATTTTCAGTAGAGATGGGGTTTCACCATGTTGGCCAGGATGTTCTCAATCTCTTGACCTTGTGATCCATCCACTCGGCCTCCCAAAGTGCTGGGATTACAGATGTGAGCCACCGCACCTGGCCTCTACTACTTCTTAATTAATTTTTAATTTTTGTGGGTACATAGGTTATATATTTGTGGGGTACATGAGATGTTTTGATACAGGCATGCAATGTGTAATAATCACATCATGGAAAATGGGGTATCCATCCTCTGAAGTATTTATTCTTTGTGTTACACACAATCCACTTATACCTTTTTACTTATTTTTAAATGTACAATTAAATTATTATTGACTATAGTCACCCTGTTGTGCTATCAAATACTGTCATATTCATTCTTTCTAACTCTGGTGCTTCTCGACTGTTTAGTTTTTGAATTAGAATAAAATCATTTCACTGACTCAACAATTTGAGAATGACAAAAATTATTTGGAAACAAACAATTTTTATCCTTCTAATAATTACTAATGCCTAATTGATTAAATGTTATGTAGTTTATTTGATTTGATTATTATCACCACCCATCACAAATCAAAAATGGAAAACTCTTAAAGCAATCAACCTTTTAAATATTTTAGCTCACATTTTGATGGTGGCTTGATATTATTGATGAATTCAAGTTTATAAATTGTATCTACTGCTTTTCTACCTATTCCAAAAGCATGGGTATTATTTTCTACTCCTTCTCTCTCTTTTCCTTTCTCTCTCTCTCTCCTTCTTCCTTTTGTTCATAGACAGATACATTCAAAAGATCTAGCGATAAATGAAGCAAGGATAGACTCTATTACTGGAATGAGCTATTCTGAAAAAGTGAGAATCAATGAGTAGTGTATCTTCAAAATAGCATCACTTTTGCCATAATAGCTAACATTTATTGACCATTCATTATGTCCCTGGCATGACAGTAATCACTGTGCACGTGCATTTTCTCATTTAATCCTTCCACAATATATGAGATCAATACTATTACTTTTTCCAGTTTACTGATGAAGTAGTTGCTACTTAAATAAATTAAGTAATTTTCCCGAGATAGCTTGTATGAGATTCTATTTCAGGTCTGTGTGACTCCAGAATTCAAACTGTTAATTATTCTCTACAGCCTCCAAAAGGTATCAGCCATGAGCTGGCATATGACAAATATAAGGCGAGTCTGTATATATGTCCCCTGTTGACTGGGGTATTGTTTGTCTTGATAAACATTTAGCTATACAGATAGGGCCAGGGGTGTGTGTTTGTGTGTGTGTGTGTGTGTGTGTATTTTGTGTGTATATATTTGTTGAATGAATGAACAAATATATACATGAATGAACGTAAAATTGAATCAACTCATTTTTCTTCACAAAACCAGATTACTCTTAAGGATGCTATTTATTAAGTGGTTTCCTTCCTTTAGGCATTTGTCTGGAAAAATCTCTAAGATGCCTTTAGTTCAATAATTTTCCATTCTAGGAAATACTTTTTATTAGTTGCAGAGAAATAGCCAAAAAATTGAACTTTGCTGAATTTTCCATCCAAGGATGAAGAGAGTCCAAGTGGAGCAGGAATTGAAAATAACCTCAAAACAATGTGTTCTTCTTTGCTTCTCCACTTACTGAGTCATAAAGAAAGACTCTGAGAGAGCTGACTTTGAAGAGCTCCCAAGATAGTTTTCCAGATGACCTCTTGGTCACAAGGGCCGGTTATTTTGAAAGGCTTAAGTGCAATAGAGAGAGCAAAGGGAGTGGGTGAAATTTTCTTCCTTGATTGGTGCATTATTCTGAGAATTGCTGACGGAGATTGTCCCGACTCGGAGGAGGGGAGCCAGAGCCTCTAGCTTTGCCTAATTTACACATTTTGGAACTAATGAACCTTTTTGAATTAAATCAAATTTCTCAAACTAATGAAAATGAGAATTATTTCCATATGCATGATGTAAAAACAAGCAAAAGAAAACCTAGAATCTACATTTGTCAGTACATAAAAGAGACTGCAGGTAGGGCCTTCCTTTAATTCAGCTCACCCTCTGCTACTACCAGATTAACCTTTTTAGTGCACAGTGCGTGTATGTGTGTGGGGCGTGGGGGTGAAATTAAACCCATGCTTCAGCCCATTGTGTAACTCTTGCTGCCTGGAATATCAAATTCTAGGCTGTCTACTTAGCTCTAGTGCTGTCTCCCCCAGCAACCATCCTAACATGAATTATTTGCTCCAGATAAAATGATTTAGTAAGCTCTATTTTAAAATGAGCTTCCAGGTATGGCAATATTAACATTTAGCATTAATCATGCATGTACTATATGTTAAATATTCTTCTAAATGCTTTACATAGATGATCTCATGACTCCATAAGGTAATTACCATTTTATAGGTAGGGATACTGGGACCATAAGGAACCTCTCCAAGGTCAGAGAGTTGTAAATAGTAAACTGGAATTTAAACTTAAGCATTTTAACTCCCCACTGCTTTAACTATTAATTCTCTGTCTATAGAAATCAAATGGTCTAAACCTTTTATTTTATTCTTTGGCCAAGATACAGGATCACATTCACAGCTGAAAGTAAAGATTTAGATTGGGCATTATCCTTTGTGCCTGCAATCCCAGCACTTTGGGAGGGTGAGGTGGGGGAATCACTTGTGCCCAGAAGTTCAAGGTTACAGTGAGCTATGACTGTGTCTCTGCACTCCACTCCAGCCTGGGCAACAGAGCAAGACTCTGTCCCTTAAAAAATAATAGCAATGGTTTAGAATGGTTTTCAAATAAAACTGAGTAACATAACCCTCTTCTACCTTAAGAATTTGGAAGATGTATATATATATATATCATGTGAATTCAGTTCATTTAGTCATTCAACAAATGTGTATTGAGCACCTACTATATGTAGACACTATTTTAGGCATGACACATAAAGCAGGAAACAAACAAATTCTTCTCCTTATGAAATTTATATTCTAGTTTCTCATATTGAATCAAAAGAAACGAAGTCAGCCTAGGTAATGTAAAAAAAAAAAAAAAAAAAAAAAAAAAAGCTTTCACCACTGGCAAGGGACAACCAGAGCTTATTTGCTTTCTTTTGGGGGACTGATGACTCAGACAAAGGGACATATACCTTCTGGAGGTGAAAAATCAGGCTTATTACCTAAAAGATACCTGCTTTCATATCACTGGAGCCAGCCAGGAAATGTAAAAGTAAATGGACCAGAGGTGACAGTAGTATATTAAAGAGCATCAACCTAGTCTAAAATAGCAGCATTTTCCCAGCTCTCATAGCTATGGCAATATTACAATGTAGACTAGTGGTGTCAAACTAACAATCTTCCAAGAGAAGGTAGAAATCTTATTTTTAAATGTGTGAAATATTCAATTTTTTAAATAATGTAAGATTAGTTCAAAGTAAAAACAAAAAATAAAACTCAAAACTCTGTCAATTAAAAAAAACCACATACACATCTATTTTAAGGCTGAATAATATTCCATTGTGTATGCCCCATGTTTAAAATGTATTCATCTGTTGTTGGATATTAAGGTTGTTTTCACACTTGACTATCATGAATAGTGCTGCCATAAACTTTGAAGTGCTAACATCTCTTTGAGATCCTGATGTCAGTTCTTTGGAATAAATACGCAGGAGCTGGACTGCTGGATCATAAGATAGTTCTAAAAGAAAGAAACCCAGGAATATGTGGCAATGTGAATGAAACTTGAGGACATCATGCTAAATGAAACAAGGCAGTCAACAGAACAATATGTACTGCCTGATTGCACTTATGGGAGGTATCTACAATAGTTAAACTCATTGAATCAGAGTAGAATTTCATTTGCCAGCATCTGGGAGGAGGGAAATGGGGAGTTGCTAATCAATGAGTCTAAAGTTTCTGTTACACAAAATAACTCCTGGAGATCTGCTATAAAACATTGTCCCTAGAGTTAACAATACTGGATTGTACACTTAAAAATTTGCTAAGAGAGTAGACCTCATATTAAGTGCTCTTACCAAAATAACAATAATAAATGACATCTATGAGTCAGAGCCTATCTACATGCTACTAGTTGTGTCTTATTGTGCATGTGTGTGTGTAGGTAAATAGATTAAAAACATGTCAGCACTGAGTCCTGTGAACAGGAAGAATGTATCACCTAAGGCCTCTATTCCAAACCTACTAGGATACAGAATGAAGTAGGCCAGGAACTTTGTGAAGGGCCCTGTTAAAAAAATAAAAGTAGGGATGAAATCACGGACTGAGGAATATACAAGGAGAGCTTGACAAAAGAATCAGGAGCAATGGCAGAGTCAGCATGTACTTTGCTGCAACAACATCACATAGGGTTCATTTTAACTAATGCCACTTCCCTGCAGGCTTTTGTGCTCTGAGATGGAGAACAGGTAGGTCATTTCTTGTTTGTCCTAGAGCTTTGGCAGGGAAAACTTTTCCTTTGAAACTTCAAAGGCAGGGACAAAGAAAGTCTAAGCTTCCCAAAGGAGTTTTTTAGTTTTTTTTTTTTTTTTTTTTTAAGTAAATGAACTTCAACCCGACCTGTCAATTTGTTCTCTTGCAGGATCGGGCCATTGCTGTTATCTAGATATGCTTTGACTTACTTTCCTACTTACACCAGCCATTGATGAATCTAAATCCAAATGAAGAAGATTGGAATTCTGGAATCATTTAGCAGAACATTTTACCCAGAAATAGAAGGAAAAAATATCATCCCCATGACTTTATATGACTTTGTAAGTACAGGAAAAAAAAAAAACTGAGAGAGTAAATTATTTTATGGCATTTTTGAGTATTTAGTAGAAGGTGGATTTCTCAACAAGATGAGAAAGAACAGAAAGTGCTTAGCTAAATGTCTGACACATGGTAAGCACTCAGTAAAGGTCAGCAATTAGTAAAAATTGTGTTTACCAGGGATTGGAAAAGGAGGGGAAAGACGTTGCTGTTTTATGGGTATAGTCTAGCGATTCAGATTTACAAGACGAAAGTGTTTTGGATATCTATTTACAACAGCATGAATGTACTTGATTATTCTGAACTGTACACTTAAAAATGGTTAAGATATAGATTTCATGTTTTGTTTTTACAACATGAAAAAGAAAAAATGCTAATATTCTCAAGCACCAAGTTTATTGACTAGTATCCCACTACTTATAACTGTGGTAATCACAATTATCCAGAATCTTGACAGATTTCCTGGCAGTTTTTAAATTTCAATGGTTTTTAGCTCTAAAATGTATTAGTGTAGCTGCATTATTTTAAAAATTAATACAAATATTTGTACGTATTTGTGGGATACATGTGATATTTTGTTACATGCATCAACTGTGTAATGATCAAATTAGGGTATCCGAGGTGTGATCGCCTTGAGTATTTGTCATTTTTATATATTGGGAACATTTCAAGTCCTCTCTTCTAGCTATTTTGAAATACACAATACATAGAAACAATTTTACCTAAACTTTGAAATGCCAACATCAAAGTAAGAGTATGGATTTTTGGCAAAAATCACCCTACTCTGCTACCAAACATTAGAACTTATTCCTTCTATCTCACTATGTGTTTGTATTCATTAACCAACCACTATCTACTCCCCACCCACACACTCTTCCCTGCCTCTGATATCTGTCATTCTATTGCTCCCACATATGAGTGAGAACGTGTGATATTTGTCTTTCAGTGCCTGGCTTATTTCACTTAACATAATATAGGATTATTCGTTTTGAGAGCAAAAATCTGCTGACTGTATTCAAAGATACCAAAGGTAACCATTACATTTATATCGTATTTAAAGTTTAATGAGTGTTCTCATGTGTATTATCTCATCTGAAACTTTACAGTGGTCTGGCTGGTAGACCGTACCTCATTTTGAAAATCAATAAACTTTCTTTGAGGGGTTAAAGGACTTGCCTTGTGAACTCATGACTTCTGACTCTAGTTTCAGAACTATTCTCGTTGCCTCAGGCCACTGTGAGACCTAATGTATTTTTCACCTTGTGACATTGCTTTTGCTTGTCATATGAAGACGTAGTATGCTATGCCATGGAAATCATTTTACAAATGTATTAATGTGTTTTTAAATAAAATTTACAGTCATGAATCATTTTTCTACTACTTACAAGCTAACTAATGAATGACTGAAAGCCCACAAGAAGTTGATGAAGACTCCAGCATATTTATTTATTATAATTTAGTCCAGATGTACACCATTCTCTAGTCACCTAATCAGTAATAAGTGATTAGAATGACCAATTTAATGATAAACATGTTGGGGTTTTCAATCTTTTTATTTACTGGACTAGATTGAATGTACAGCTTAGACATAGTATAGGAATTATTCAAATGCTCTAAAAAATTCTATTGGAAAATATATTCCATCATAGATTTGTAATTTGGCCAAGAGGAAATTCTAAGAATTTTCAAAAGCACATGACAAAACATTTAAGTGCATGATCTCTGGGGCCAGGGAGACGTGAGTCTGAGTCTCAACTACGTTCTGCCATTTACTAGCTATATATCTTTAGTCAAGTTGCTTAACCGTTCCTAACCCTCAGGCTACTCATCCATAAAATACAGTTAACAATTTTACCTGCCTGGAATGTTTATTGTGGGGATTAATGAGTCAATTGAAGTAAAGAAATTATCAAATTAGGTAGCATATTATAAAATTTCAAGAAATAAATATCAATCTCCTATTATGGTTATTTAGTATCTCTAACTTAAATTCCCCTACTGATTTCTTTAACTGTCAAATGTGGTTAAAGACCAGAAGTGGTTAAAAACCATCAAATGTGGTTTAAGGAACTTGTTCAGCTCGTTATGTTGGTATCAGAGTTAATGGGATAAGGAAGAAAAGGCATTTCCCACCCAAGAATTTACACACCCAGAGCACTTAATAAACATCAGATACTATACTGGACACCTCCTGTGTCCGGCCTCAGGTCCTCTCAACCTGCTTTCTACCCCAGCCACTGCTAGTAACTAGCTTCATGTTGTAGCAGCCTGATAGCACCTCATTCACCTCGCCACCGCTATATTGGGTCTCTCAGTTTCTGAGTCTGGACCTTTATGTGGCTGAGTTGAGGGATATGGGGGGAAATCCAGTTGGCATTGGTGCACATACAAACCTAGAAGTGTTAACCTAGTTAACAGCCCAAGGGAGGTTTACCCAGTGAAAGATCAAAGCTGGTGGATAAATGCTCCCTTCTTCCAGCCCTCAGTGGCCATTCTAGTTGCACTTTACACAGCTCTTCAGGGAGTCTTTACAGGATTGGTCCTTGACACAGCAGTGATGAGCTCAATAACACATCCTTTTCCTCATACCCTCATACCATTTCTAATTCCCCACTGCTGTGTCCTGATATCTCTTCCCAAATAAACTACCTGCAAACAAGTGCTTGTCTCCAGCTCAACTTTTAGAGAACTCAGAATGTCATAATGTATGGCTACACATCTAACTGAAATGTAATTTGCCTTTTAGGTTGTATCTCCCACAAATCATATTGTGGCATTTTTATGGTATCAAAAGATTGTTGAAATTCATTCTGAAGGTAATTTGCACCAATGTATTGAATATTTCTAGACCCCTTTATGATTATCTTAAGTGATAGTCTAACCTGGAGACTGACGTACTTTTTCTGTCCAGATTGTAACTATATTAGGCTTTGCAAGTCAGGTGGCCTCTATTGCAACTACTCAACTCTACCTTTGTAGCATGAAAGTAATCAAGGATAACAATGTAAATGAATGGGATGGATGTGACTGTGTTCTAGTAAGTCTTTATTTACAAATACATATGTCTGGTTTAGGCTAGTGGTATAGATGTGATATATAACTTCAGACATTTTTCAGGTGCATCTATTTTAAAAGTTACTAATTTGAACTTTCTACCCTAAATATGCTTTTCTCAAAACTTTTACAATAACCAAATATGTTTCCAGGTAATTCTTTTTCATTTTCTTTTCTTTTTTTTTTTTTTTTTTTTTTGAGACGGAGTCTCGCTCTGTCGCCCAGGTTGGAGTGCAGTGGTGCGATTTTGGCTCACTGCAAGCTCCGCCTCCCGGGTTCACGCCATTCTCCTGCCTCAGCCTCCTGAGCAGTTGGAACTACAGGCGCCCACCACCACACCCAGCTAATTTTTTGTATTGTTAGTAGAGACGGGGTTCCCCATTCACAGGATGGTCTCGATCTCCTGACCTCGTGATCCACCCGCGACCCCTACCCATACAGATGAACTACCCTGACTCTAGGAAGGGATTGAGATAAATGTCTGAGAACTTACGGGTTAATAATAGCATTCATTGAGTGCCTACCACATCTCAGGTTTGTACCAAGTGCTCTTCCTGCATTAGCTCACTTAATTCTGAGACAAACTGAGGTTAGAGAGACTAAGCAACTTGCCTGTATCTTCACAGCACATGTGTGGCAGAAGTAAAATTTGAACCCAAATTCATCTCCAAAGATAACCTTTTAAGACCACAAAATACTCTGTAGTATATTTGTAAAGCTAACAGTTTTCTTTTACAGCATAGAAAATGATATTTCAATATACGGAGGCTAAACCAGGAGTGAAGAAAACACTACTGTGGTTGTCTTAGGAGATTGTATCTTCTTTTCCCTGTCATAATATTTAATGTGGTTTGGAATAAATGACCAAATCCACAACTCTGAAAATATCTAAAATGTGTTGGTGCTGTCATGTCAAACACAGTCTTAGTTATGCCATAGTAATTTTTAAAATTGGATTTTCATAGTTAGTTCACTGAGATGGGTCCAAGAATGAAGCAGAGCATGAAACTTCATATATGGACATTTAAGTCATTTATATCCATGCTGAGAATATATTTACTGTGGTTGACTGACAACTGTCACTGAAACAGCAGCTAATTAGAAGGAAAAAAAATTAAGAAAAAAAAAGCCCGAGTTCTGCTCTATAATTTAAGAAGACAGCTTCATCTACAAGTTGTGATACACAAGTTCATGAGAATGATAAGAAAGATGTATTTTCCAACTAACCAAGAAGCTGTTTTGAACACCGTAAATGACAGCATGTTTCAAGCAGTCTCTGACTTAAAAAAAAATGGTAGTAAAGAGGAAGGACCACAGATCTAAGCTGACATGCCATTATTATTGATGTCTGACAGATGGTGCCTTTCATTTCTGTGGAATTGATGCACCACCAGACCAAAGGGATGCACAACCAGAATGGCAGCCAATGATGAATTCTAGCTGGATGCTAAGCTCAGCCATGGCACAGAGTCTGAGGCAAATGAAGCTCTTTTGAGATTTACCCTTTGACTTTTGAAGGAGAAGAAGAGAAACTAGCAAATGACATTTTTTACATTTTTTATTTTTTGAGATGGAGTCTTTCTCTGTCGCCCAGGCTGGAGTGCAATGGCGCCATCTCGGCCTACTGCAACCTCGCTTCCCTGGGTTCAAGCAGTTCTCCTGCCTCAGCCTCCAGAGTAGCTGTGATTACAGGTGTCCGCCATCACACCTGGCTAATTTTTGTATTTTTAGTAGAGACAGGGTTTCGCCATGTTTGCCAGGCTGGTCTTGAACTCCTGACCTTAAGTAATCCACCCGCCTCGGCCTCCCAAAGTGCAGGAATTACAGGCATGAGCCACCGCACCTGGCCCAAATGACATTTAAGGTTAAATTAGAGCTGAGAGTTTGAACAAACTTCAAATCTCAGAATAACAGCAAAATTTGAGTCACATTATGTGGATTCAGTAACATTGTGATCAAAACAGAAGAAAAAGGGTTAACTATCCAGTTGAAGGAAAAAGATCTTCATGTAGAGGGAAACAGACCAAGAGGAGATAAACTGGTTTCAGGATATGTCAATACCTTTTCTTTGAATAACAAGAAGCTTTTGATACTACTCTTTCCTCTTGGAACTTATCCAAAAAATAATGTTTACTATTTTCTAGACTGAAGTTTAAGACTTGGTTGGGTTTTAAGGTCTCTAAAGCTAATATACATTTCTTGTTCATTCATTTATTCACCAAATGGAAATCTTTAGTTTGCTGCTCTTCTTCAAGGCAAAACTCAAAGTTTTTTCTTTAATACACATATCCTCTTTGGCACACATAATTAGGTGGCATGGATGGGCTTCGCTACCACCCCTGAAGCAAACAGTGTCCTTTAAGAAGCAGCTATTCAGCCTCCTGGAAATAGGATTTTCCTCTCTCTTCCATGGTAGCAAGTAGAAGATTTTCTTTCTTCTCTTGATGGTGTGATATGGAACAACTAAACCCATTATGCTGCCAAGAGAAGACACCTGGGCCTTGGTGGGTTTGAACCACTGAATTAAGTCTTCATCAAAGTCAGAACATCTTCTGGACTTTTAAGTTTCATGAGTTAATAAACCCTTTTTATTGGTTAAGCCTTTTTCATTAAGTTTTTTCAGGTCATTAGTTTTCAAGAATCTTTGCAGAGTCAAAATACATTGTGCCAGTTTCTAGAACTAAGACAATTAAGACTATCCTATGCTTTTAATTTCCTTTGTGATGGAAATGTGACCTCTGAGAAAGTAAGAGACTGAAGTACTAGAAAAAAAAAAGTTTGAATTCAATTTTTAGAAAGGACAATTATAAGAAAGAAAAGGAAGAAATATTTTGCCAGGGGGCCCGGATATAGCAACAGATGACAAAACCTTGTTCCACCTCCCTGCCTAGGACAAACAACAAACCAAAAAATCATCTGAAAATCTGCAATGTTTGATCTAAATGCAAATCAAACCAGTTTCTGTGAAAAGCACTCAAACATCCTGAAGGCTTGTTGTGCAGAACTGAGAATTTGGGGATTGCCCACAGCCTTGAAAAGTACAGAACATGTTCTTTCCTCCAACAAATAATTGGGAACAAGATGTCTGTCTGGAATTAATTCAGTTGGTGTCAAGGGTGAGTTACAAAACCATCAGCATCTAAGAGATCAACTCTGTTATCTTCATCCTATGTTTTTATCCATATAAATAATTTAAACTATTATAAATAACAGATTGATTGTCTTTTGAGCTCATAGCTATATTTAATTACATCTTCTATCACATAAAAAATGGCTAAGATTTTTAACCTTTCTTTTTCAAGAGTAAAGACAGCTCCCTGGCATGACCAGGAATGGACCTTTTGTTGAACACAAAATTGAGATTTATGGTGCTGGGCTATAAAAAGAAAAAGGAAAATAAATGTATTTGTCTTGTGGCTATAAAGAATGATTTCTTGTAGATTTAGCTTTGGACTTCTACATACAAAACAGGGATGTGTGATGTGGCATAGTAAGACTAAATCCTACTGTGTACAAATCACCAGGATATTATGTTGAAATGCAGATGCAGACTTAGGAGATCTGAGGTAGGGCCTTAGATCTACATTTTTGGTAAGATCCCCATTGATGCTGATGCATTTTGGCCCCCTGGTCACACTTTAAGAAGCAAGAGTATAGAAGAAAGAACTAAGGTATATAGTATTCAAGAAGTCTGGGTTTAGTTCCAGTTTCATCACCAATTACCTGTGAGACCTCACCAATATCACTTAAACATATTCCTCCTGTATAAGATGATGGGGCTGGATTTAGTCATCTCAAAATCCCTGACACAAGAACTGGGCGTGATGACATGTGCCTGTAATTCCATCTACTCTGGAGGCTGAGGCAGGAGGATTACTTTCTTTCTTTTTCTTTTCTTTTTTTTTTCTGGAACCGAGTCTCACTCTGTCACCCAGGCTGAAGTACAGTGGTCTGATCTTGGCTCACTGCAAACTCCACCTCCCGGGTTCAAGCAATTCTCCTGCCCCAGGGTCCTGAATAGCTGGGACTCCAGGTGCCCACCGCCACACCTGGCTAATTTTTGTGTTTTTAGTAGAGATAGGGTTTCACCATGTCAGGCAGGCTGGTCTCGAACTCCTGGCCTCAAGTGATCCACCCACCTCAGCCTCCCAAAGTGCTGGGATTATAGGCATAAGCCACCATGCCTGGCAGGCAGGAGGATTTCTTTAGGCTAAGAGTTCAAGGCTGCAGTGCACTGTGATCACATCTGTTAACAGTGAATAGCCACTGCACTCCAGCCTTGGCAAGATAACGAGACCTCGTTTTCCAAAAAGGAAGAAACAAAAGAAAGAGAGAAAGAGGAAGGAAGGAAGGAAGGAAGGAAGGAAGGAAGGAAGGAAGGAAGGAAGGAAGGAAGGAAGGAAGGAAGGAAGGAAGGGAGGGAGGGAGGGAGGGAGGGAGGGAGGGAGGGAAGGAAGGAGGAAGGAAAGAAAGAAAAAAAGAAAGGAAGGAAGGAAGGAAGGAAGGAAGGAAGGAAGGAAGGAAGGAAGGAAGGAAGGAAAGAAGGGAGGGAGGGAGGGAGGGAGGGAAGGAAGGAGGAAGGAAAGAAAGAAAAAAAGAAAGGAAGGAAGGAAGGAAGGAAGGAAGGAAGGAAGGAAGGAAGGAAGGAAGGAAGGAAGGAAGGAAGGAAGGAAGACAGGCTGAAAAATCGAATCCAGCAGGATAAAAGTGGCTGGTGATATACTATGGAGGGTGTTTTTAAATCCCCTCTACACTTTTTCTTATTCTTTGTCTTCATGGAAGATATCTTCTCCCAAGTCAGCAACATGAATACTGTCCTTGGCTCTTCCTTCTCCATCACCTCCTTTTATTTAATCAATCATCAAATCTCCTCTAGTTCTTTCCTAAATAATTCCATGCTCTTTTATTTATTCCTTTGTTTTTTTTTTCCGTCCCGACTGGTACTTATAAAATTCAAGTAACCACCATCTTCCTCTTACGGTAGATAACAGCCTCCTAAAAGATCTCTATCCCTTCTCTTCCCCCTTCCAACTCATAATTCATTCATTTATTCAGCAAATGGATATCTTTAACAGCCTGCCTAACAATTTTTTTTTTTAAATCTGGCACAGTGGTTTTTTGTTGTTGTTTGTTTGTTTATTTGAGATGGAGTTTCACTCTTTTTACCCAGGCTGCAGTGCAGTGGCGTGATCTCAGCTCATTGCAATCTCCGCCTCCCGGGTTCAACCAATTCTCCTGCCACAGCCTCCTGAATAGCTGAGATTACAGGCGCCCGCCATCATGCCCAGTTAATTTTCGTATTTTTAGTAAAGACGAGGTTTCGCCATGTTGGCCAGGCTGGCCTCAAACTCCTGACACCAGGCTATCCTCCTGCCTTAACCTCCCAAAGTGCTGGGATTACAGGCATGAGCCACCACTCCCTGACTGGGCACAGCGTTTTTAATACACGACAGCGCACCTCTGCTCCTGTCCTCTTAGCCATGTGGTTTGGGTGGACTCCACCTACCATCCGATTCCAATATTTAATTTATATTGAATCACTTTCTACTGCTGCATAAAATCCTTCAGTGATTTCTCACTTCTTTATGAATATGGAATACAGTTTCTGTCATGTCTCTACAATGATGTAAGGGTTACAGACTCTTTCATGAAAGGCTGTGCTTGATTTCACCTTCACCCCTGCTTTCTCTTACGTTTTAGTCATGCTGGACTCCAAGTTATTTGAAAGCAACATGCTTTTTTTTTTTTTTTTTTTTTTTTACATCATGTCTTTTGCACCTGTTGTTTCCACAGCCTGACACATTCACTTCCCCATTCCCTGATTCACTGAGTCCCTTCTGATAAATTATTTTTCAGGACTTAGCTGAAACACCATTTATTAATTTTCAAGGATATGTTAGGTTAGGACTCTGTTAACTGTGCTATAAGTACTTTGTACTTGACCTTCATAATGCTTAGTGAAACACTTTTAAATATTTATTCAACGCCTATTTTCCCCAGTGAGTACATGCTTGATGAAGACAGGTAATCATTGGGTTTGAGAATATTCTCAACAATTACTTACTTAATTCAAATGGAAGGATTCTGAATACTAATTTTGGCTGTCCTAACCATTTATGTCAGATTTTATGGATGGTACTTCTGGTAATTTGAGTACTTTAGTCTTTCTGCCTCCAATTTCTCTGTGTGTTACTCTTTTCTTTATATTACTAGCAGTTATTTCAAACCAGAGTCCCAATCATCGTAAGCCATTATTCACAATTATTTTTATACCACCCCATTGTCTATAGAATAACCCCCAAACTCATAGCCTGCATTCAGGTTTTTTTATAATCCATGTCAAGGAACCCTGAGGACACTAGGCACTCTGTAGGCGAATATCCTGATATCCAGCCATAGGATGATTAGCTGTCTTCCACACCACTCCTACATTTTCAGGTTTCATAACTTTAATATTTTTTTCCTAGAATATTTCTATATGCATCGCTCAACATAAATGTCATTTTATTAGTCTTTTTTATATACCCTAGATTAAAAGTTATCTTTCTCCTCTATATTCTCTTGCTACTTCATCGGTCCCTTCATGCTAGAGGTTTAAGAGAGCCTAATCACCCTTATCCTCTTGTCCCAGTTCTGGAAATTGGAATAGACACAATAAGCCAAAAGGAATAATTAATAAATGAGGCTTAAAATCTCATAAATGACACGTCTTCCTGGATTGTTAAACATGACTTACACCTAAGGGCTTCCCTATTCCTCCATCCCTTCCCAAATCTACAGCCCAAGTGGGAGAAGTTGTCTACTGAGAAGATGCTTATGTAGCCAACTAATTGCAAAACTGTAGCTTCCTTCACGAACTCATTAAAAACATGACTTAGAGCATCTCTGTTCAAAAGAAATAGAATATGAGCTGCTGCTCTAATTCTAAATTTTCTGGTGGCCACATAAAAAAATTTCAAAGGACAAAATTAATTTTAATAATGTATTTTATTTAACACAGTATACCCAAAACATTATAATTTCAGCATGCACTCAACATAAAAATTATTATTGATATATTTTTTATTCTTTCTTTTGTCATACTAAGTCTGGTATACATTTTACACTTATAAGACACCTCAAAGGCTCAATGGCCCACATGTACCTACTGGCTACGCTATTAGCATAACCTTAGAGAGATATAGAGACTACAGTTGACTTTTTAAAAACAGTTTATTTTGAACTAATTATAGATTCACAAGATGATGAGAAAAGGGGAGTAAGGCCCTGGATACCCTTCATTCTGTTTCCAGTTGTACTGATATATAAATAACTGTAGTACAATAACAAAACCAGAAAATTTATTCTGGTTAGTCATTGCCTTTTAAACACAAGACTTTTCCACCCTATATACCTAAATTCTCTGAGCTCACCAGTTGAACAAGGCATTTCTTCTCCTATGGAAATAAATATATAATAAGATAGAAAGCTAGGCTAAAGCTATTTCATTCCAATTTGCTTTCTCCTAGAGTATATAGCAGATGTCACCTTCCACTTATAAAATAAAGATCTTTTCCATCTACCCACTCCAGTATATTATACTCTTCCTTATTTTAGATAGTTTTGCTCTTGCTAATGTGGTAACAAGATCCTGGGATATGGAAAAAGTCACTCTTTTCTATAGCTCATATAGTATGTGTGAACATACATTGGTTTGCACAGAGAAGATGCTCAGTGGGTATTTATTGAGCTAGGTTCTGGACATAATCCAACTGTTCTGTGAAAGGCATTTGTTATTCACCTTTTCAAGCTACTCAACTGTTGCATGCCTGAAAGGAAAATGACATAACCTTTGAATAAGCTTGATGGATCGCTTTTCTCAGGCAAGAAAGATTGTACTTTGATTTATAAGGCAAACATAAATTAGCCAGTAGGGAATATTTTACCTATCTAGAGATACAAGCCTTTTTTTGCTTAACTTGGTTTTAATTAGAATTAAGTCTTTGAATACTTGTCATCCATTCCAAGAATAGTTTGTGTTGACTTTAACATCTCTACACTTCAAAAAGAGAAAAGCAGAGATGTAAAGACCTCCCAGGCAAAGTAGCCTATATGATTATTCTGCTAACAATTGGTGCATAGATAGAAACCATTGCTTTTTTCATCCCAATTTCTGCAGCCTAGATATGTTTAAACAGCTCCAAAACTACACATAGATTTAAACCCAAGTACCTCAGCTCTGTGATTAGCTGTATCTCTAGATTCTGCACAAGGTGTTGACTATAGGAGACACAAAAAAATGCATATTGAATAAATGAATGAATAATGTTGTCACTCAGTGCTATCACTGAGTATGCATAGGATCTAAGGATAGATTATCTGAGCTGGAGGATATTGGTTATCCTATAGAGGGCTTCCAGAATAGACACTCATCAGGAAATGTCACCAGTTGAGCAATATTACCCTGCAACAGCCCTCCCTGAGATATCTAGAAAACCCTGAGAAATCTAGAGCTCATCACTATCACTTTCATTATTTTTATCCAGGAATATCTTTAAGTTAGAGCTTGGAGTTCTGATTGTTGCTGTGTTTCAGGAGTGCTCAAAGTCTACACAATAAACATTAACATGTCTTTATATCATTGCTTACCATTTATCTAAATATAACTCTCACCTGCCAGCTAGCACCTCCTTTATACTTTGAGAGAAACCAGGGAATCACTGATTGTTCTCTTTCACTTATTTCCCCACATCCAATTTAATGTCAAATCATTTTCATTCTGACTCTAAAACATCCCCAGAATCTGTCTATTTCTATTCCATGGGGCCACCACTCACCTCCAACTTGAAAAATTACGACTGTCAACAGTGCCTCATATTTCCAATCTTTCAGCTGTCCATTTGAGGGGTGCAAATGTGACCATGTTACTTCCCTGTTTCACACTTCAGTGTCTTCTCACCAGTAACTGAGCTACATCTTCAGTCTGTCTTCAAAAGCCTGGAATTGTCTGGATGCAGTCTGCCTCTCTAGGTTCATCTCTCCCACTGTCTGTGCACGTGCTGTACTCACACTGAACTTCCTTCAGATCTCCAAAAGGAACATGATTTTCCTTCTCATGTCCTTTACACATGTTGTTCTCTCTTATTGAAACACGGTTTTTTATTCTGGCTTCAGGCATTTAATAATTAATTATCAAAGCAATAAACTATATGTTTTTATCATTTTCAATGCCCATGTTTTTCTTTCTCCCAGAGACCACATTTTGCTTCATCCTAAAACTCTTCTATCTTTATATAGTGTTAATGATCATCACTTATATGTGTCAGATGATGGGAAACATGGCACTGGAGGAAGCTGAAGTTGTGGCATGGGGAGACACATTTATCTGATGTAACAAAATGATACTCAGTAGGAAGTTAAATTCTGAGTTTTAATGCCAGGGTCTGCCCTTACGTAGTCATATAAACTTCAGCTAGTTACTTCCTCCCTATGGGTCTTAATTTACCTTTGTGTAAACCGCCAAGTAGAGAGACTTTAAATGACCACCCAGAGCTAATGTTCTGTCTCTAAGGGTTTCCCAAGAGGAAACTATAATAGCTGATCCTTCTTTCCAGAAAAATGCATGCGTGTGTGTGCATGACACAATTCTACTTAGAATTTTAAGTTAGAAAGCCTTGCTTCAAATGAAATTTACAAGTATTTCTAAGAACACTTCTGGGAAAATTTTTGAAAGAGCTGAAGTCTGATTTTTATTTCATTTCATCCTTTAATTTGCTTTCTTTTTACGGGTGCTTGGATCACTCTCCATTTTGATATAAAATGTCTCAAATATTTCTCAGTTGCCAAAATATATTACTTTTCCAGGAGACAGAAACATTCCAAAAGAAATTTAAAAGCCTAGTGATTATGTAATAATATTAATGATGGTTAATATATGGTAAACCCTCAGTAAATGCCAAGCATTGTTATAAGTACCATCCTTGAATTATTTATTTTAATTATCACATTTTCACTGCCTCATAGTATTTTTGAGGTAAATCCTAGTATTATCCTAATTCTTAAGATGTAAAAATGAAAATACAGATAGCTAATTTCCCCAATAATATTATAAGTTTGGTAAGTAGTGGAGTCACAAATCCAAGTATTCTGGTTCTGAGTTTTGTTCGTAAAAGGCTTCACTAGCAATCAAAGAAAATTACTTAACCATTGATATACTCTTTTGCATGTAATATTAGTTATGTTTTAAAGCTAGTATTATTGCTACTGGTAAGGTAAATGAGTACTCTCATCCACTTCTGACTGGAGTATTAACTGGAGAAACCAACCTAAAGAAATTTGACAATATCTACTAATAACATTAGAAACATTTATATTTTTCAATTCAACAATGTTATTTTGGTCATTTATTTTAGTAATCAGATGATACCATAAAGTGCTCATGAGAATTAACTTTTGACAAAGGCACTGATATAGTTAAATGGCAGAAGGAATGTGTTTCCGATATATGATGCTGGAACAACTAGATAGTAATACAAAATAAATTAGCTTTCTTGTGAGATAGATCATAGACTAAAAGTGAAAGCTAGAGGCATAACATTTTCTAGAGGAACACTTAGGAGAATATATTTATGAACTTGAGGTAGGCAAAGATTCTAAAAGAGAATACAAACAACATGAATAATAAAAGAAAAATTACAAATTGGATTGCATCGAATTTTAAAACTTCTAATCATCAAAAGACAACATCAATAAAGTAAAAAGACTAGGAAGAAATATTTGTAATACATATATCTGACAAAGAGTTTTTATCTAGAATTATAAGGAACTTTTACACATCATTAGTAAACACATAAATCACTCTACAAAAAAACATATTTGAATAATCACCATGCACATGAAAATCATTAGTATTAAGGAAATGTATGTTTAAAGCACATTAAAATACTACTATATCTATTAGAATGGTTAAAACTAAAAGACCAAACATTGGTGAGGATGTGGAGCAATGGAACTTTTATGTACTGTTCAGAGTGTAAAATCATCAACTACTTAGAAACCCATTTGGTAATTTTTAATAAACTGAAACAACTCAATCCTAGCAATTCTATTCCTAGGTATGCATCCAAGAGAAATAAATGGATGTGACCACAATATAACTTTTATCAGAATATTCACAGATGCTTTATTCATAAAAGCCCTAAATGAGAAGTAATCCAAACGTCCACAAGTTCATCAGTATTGTTCAACAACAAAATTGTGGTATATTTACAAAATAGTATGTTGTTCAACTAAAAAACAAACAAACAATGATTCATAGAACGAAATAGACGAATTTCAAATCATTATGTTGAATAAAGGAGCCAGACCAAAAAAGGACACATTTTACATTTGTTATTAAATAATTTATATGTAAATGAAGAATATCAAGAACATGCAAAACTAATTGAAAGTAATATAAATAAGAATACTTATTTTGGCAGGGTGCGGTGGCTCACATTTATAATGCCAGCACTTTGGGAGGCTGAGGCGGGAGGATCACCAGGTCAAGAGATCGAGACCATCCTGGCCAACATGGTGAAACCCCGTCTCTACTAAAAATATAAAAATTAGCAATGTGGTGGTGCACACCTGTAGTCCCAGCTACTTGGGAGGCTGAGGCAGAAGAATCGCTTGGACCCGGGAGGTGAAGATTGCAGTGAGCTGAGATTGTGCCACTTCACTCTAGCCTGGTGACAGAGCGAGACTGCACCTCAAAAAAAAAAAAAAAAAAGAATACTTCTTTCCTTTGGTAGGGGGATTGACTGGAAAGAGGCAAAAGGGAACTTTTTAGCATGATGAAAATATTCTACATCTTCGTCTGAGCGTTTACGGGGTGAACAAATTAAGATTTTTACATTTACTGTACTTAATTATACCTCTATAAAGTTATGTTAGCACTAAAAAAAGAGCATATAATATATGAAATGGCTGAACATTGGGGTAACTAAAGAGTATTAATTATATTACATTCAAGCTTTGCTTTCAGTAAATATTTGGTGCCATGGGAAATGCTTATGCTATAATCTTAAGTGGGGAAATAAAGGAAAATTCACAATTTATCCTATGTTGTCGAATCCGTAAGGGAAAAAGTATATGTTTATATGTGTGTAGAAATGAATATTTGTATACTCACATACCCATTCATCAAAAAAAATACTGCAAGAAAATTTACTAGAATATGAAAGGTGACTATCTCTGGATGAGAAAGTTATGTTAAACTTTATATTTTTACATTATTTGGTAACTTTACAAAATATAGAAAAATGGTCTTCATAATTAGATGAAAATAGAAGCATTCTTTTTATACCACCTTAACTGTCCAGAGTCCCATTTCCTCAGAATCACTTTAGAACTTATCAGAAAAGTTAATTGAATCCCAAGACTAACAGTGGCACAATATGCTGTTTATCCAAGATCATCTGGATGAAGATAATACTTCAGTGTCTTAAGCCAAATAATTTTACATACAGTTTAAGTATGTAGTAGGCTGAATAATGAACCCCCTAAGATGTTCCTATATTAATCGATCCAACCTGTGATGATGTGAACTTACATGGCAAAAGGGATTTTACAGATGTGATTAAGTTAAGGATTTTTAAAAGGAAGGATTATCCTGGATTATCTGGGTTGGCCCAATGTAATCACAAGAGTCCTTATAAAGAGGAAGCAGTAGTATTACAGTCAAAGAGAAGATGATGTGATGTCGGAAGAAAGAGAAATTTGAAGATGCCCGTCTGCTGACTGAGGTAGAGGGATGGGTAGAGAGAAGGAATTCAGGTCGTGTCCAGAAACTGTAAAGGACAAGAAAATGGGTTCTTACCTGGAGCCTCCAGAAGGATTCAACTCTATCAACAATCAGTCCGGTAAGACTGATTTTGGAATTCTGATCTTCAGAACTGTAAGTTACTACATATGGATTGTTTTAAACAAGTAGGTTTTGGGAATTCCTTACAGCAGCAATAGTAATTAATACAGGGAAGAGTTGATATGTTAAGTTTGGACAGCATTTCATTGCTCAAATATACATACCATGTACATAGCCACCTGGGCTAAATCAAGGAAATTCTGAAAAATTCGTGAAGAGTCGAGAGATAATCACATTCTTTGAAGTCATCTTTGGTTTATCCTTCAGTACCAGTGAAGGTCTTCAAAGAAACTCCTGTTTACTTTCCCAACCTTCAGATAGATGGATAATGGCACAGAGAACTCTATATGCTGGCCAAAATAGATACAGCCCCTCTCCCTAGACCCAGAATGCTTAAATTTTGGGAGTACTGTAAATGTAATTGAGAATCTTATAAAAGTTCTGTCAGGAAAAATATATACATTCACAAATTTTTGCACATAATTTTAAATTTCTCAGAGAATTCCCTAATGCCAAACTATGTTAATGTTAAGTGGGGAAATAAAGGAAGATGAATCCTGGCTGAATAACTTCTGCCCTGATGGCAAGAAATGAATCTAACTCAGGTGGTCACATCAAAGAATGGCTTCTTATAACTGCAGCTCTAAATCCAGCAAACTTAATAACAACAACAGCTTGAGGTGCAGTTACATCTGGCTGTGCCTAGAACCTGCTTCTGCAGGGTCTGAAATTGTGGACAGGCTTAAGATTAGAAGCATGTTCTATTTCATCCATTGCCATGGTTTAGAATAGGAGTAACCACTTGGTTTTCTTTTTTGTGAAAATAATGTTTTAAGTTAAACAGATGGTATTTTCAATCCATTCTACGTGCCCTGCCAGGTGGGTCTTTCTCTATCATTGCATTGCATTAGCCTGTGTTTTAGTGCAAGAGTGATGCTGACTTTGTAGAATGAGTTAGGAAGGAGTCTCCCCTTGATATTTTAGAATAGTGTCAGTAGGATTGGTACCCGTTCTTAGTATGTTTGGTAGAATTTGGCTGTGAATCCATATGGCCCAGGACTTTTTTTGATTGGTAGGATTTTTATTACTGATTCAATTTTAGAACTCAATATTGGTCTATTCAGAGTTTTGATTTCTTCCTAATTTAGTCTTGGGAGGTTGTATGTTTCCAGGATTTTATCCATTTCCTAGAGATTTTCTGGCTTACATGCATAGAGGTGTTCATAATAGTATGTGAGGATATTTTGTACTTCTCTAGGATTGGTTGTAGCATCACCTTTGTTTTTCTGATTATGCTTATTTGGATCTTCTCTCTTTTATTCTTTATTACTTTAACCAATGGCCTAACTAGCAATCTTGTTTATCCTTTAAAAAACAAGGTTTTGTTGACCCTTTGTATGCATTTTGGGGTCTCAGTTTTATTCAGTTATCCTCTGATTTTGGTTATTTCTTTTCTTTTGATAGTTTTGGAGTTAGTTTGTTCTTATCTTTCTAGTTCTTCTAGGTGTGATGCTACATTGTTAATTTAAGATCTTTCTCACTTCTTGATGTAGACACTTAGCACTATTGACTTTCCTCTTAACACTGTTTTAGCTGCATCCCTGAAATTTTGGTATGCTATGGATCTTCATTTATTTCATTCAATATTTTGGGATTTTCATTTATTTCAAATCATTTTTTGATTTTTGCCTTAATTTTATTGTTTACCCAAAAGTCATTCGGGAGGTAGTAGGCCATTTTCCTAACTCATTTAACAGAAGAACAGAAAAACAAATACCATGTGTTCTCACTTAAAAGTAAGAGCTAAATATTGAGCATACACAAACGTAAGGATGGGAACAGTAGACACTGGGGACTACCAAAGGGAGAAGGGTGGGAAGTGGAGGAAGCTTGAAAAATTGCATATCAAGTATTATACTCACTACTTGAGTGACCAGATCATTCGCACTCCAAACTTCAGCAACACTAAATTTATCTATGTATTGAACATGTACATATAACCCCTGAAACTAAAATAAAGGTTGAAAAATACATGAGTAAATAAATATTTACATTGTTCTGAGCAATGGATAAGAATGCTAGCTTCATTACATTCTCACTGGCATTTAGAATTATAAATTTTATCATCATTAAACATTGCATTTGTGTGATAATGAGTGATATCATAGATTATGTGATGCTGTGAACTTTATCCTCAAACCTATGAGGAATTATTTTTTAATCCTAACAAAACAAAGGAAAGATGCCTATTGTCAAAATATATTTATCTTAAGTTTCTAATTGAGGATGTATAGAAGTTTGGTACTTTTCATGGCTAGCGATTGTATAGAAAGACTTATTAAATTGTTAGGCCATGGAGAAAACAAAGAAAAAATATGCAAAACATATAAACACAGCAAAAAATTTACTGAATGTCCTTTCAAAGTTATATTGTGGCATTGTCTAACAAGCCTGCACAAAGATTATTTTATTTTATAGAATGACATACCTTTGTTTCACATGCTACTTTTTAAGAGTTTTATTATGATCTCATTGACATATAATTGTATATATTTATGATGCATAAGTTGATGTTTTGATATACATATATAATGTGAAATGATCATCACATTCTAGTTAACTAACATGTGTATATATACACACAAATGTATATATAGATGTAGAATATATACATATCACATATATGTAGATGTGGAATATATATGTTTTGTGTGTGTGTGTGGTAAAATAGCTTAATAGCTATGCTGTTAGCAAATTTCATGTATATAATAAAACATTGTTAACTATCATCACCATGCTATATTTTAGATCTCCAGAGTCTATTCATCTTGCATAACTGAAACTTTTTGCCCTTTGGTCAACATCACCTCATGATATGGTTTGGCTCTGTGTTCCCACCCAAGTCTCATGTTGAATTATAATTTTCAGTTTGGGGGAGGGACCTGTTGGAAGGTGATTGGATCATGGGGGCAGATTTTCCCCTTTCTGCTCTCATCATAGTGAGTGTATTATCACAAGATCTGGTTGTTTTACAGTGTATAGCACTTCCCCCTTTGCTCTCTCCTGCTCTGCCATGGTATGATGTGCTTGCTTCCCCTTTGCTTTCACCATGATTGTAAGTTTCTTGAGGCCCCCAGCTATGCTTCTTGTACAGCCTATGGAACTGTGAGTCAATGAAACTTTTTCCTAATAAATTACCCAGTCTCAAGTAGTTCTTTACAGCAGTGTGAGAACAGACTAATACATTTCATTTCCTCCTTCTGTTGTCCCCTGGAAATCACCATTTTCCTCTCTGCTTCTACAATAAGTTTTTCCTTTTTGGTTACTTTGAGGCTTGCATAAATCTTCCTGTAATCATATTTATCTGCTTTAATTTGATAACAATTTAAGTTCAGTGGCATACAAAAACTACATTTTACCACCCTCCCCACAACACACACACACTTTATGTTCTTCAAGTCTGAGTTTGCTTCTTTATTATTAAGAATCTGTTGCCAAATTTGGCAGTTATTGTTATTCTTAGTATTTTAGTGTTTAAAAAATCCTTTATATTAGAGTTATGGGTAAACTGCACATTACCATCACAATGTTATGTTGTTTTGTATTTGACTATATATCTACCTTTGTTTGTGGGATTTATACTTACAAATTCTTTAATGCTACTGTTTAGTGTGTTTTAACTCTATTTGAAAAACACTCTTAAACATTTCTTATAAGGCAGATCTAGTGGTGACAAATTCCCTTGGTTTTCATTTGTCTGGGAAATATTTGATCTCTCTTTCATTTTAAAATGATAGCTGTGCAGGGTATAGTATTCTTGGTTGACTTTTTTTTTTCTTTTAGTACTTCGAATATATCATCCTGTTCTCTCCTAACCAGCAAGGTTTTTGTCAAGAAATACACTAATAGTTTGTAAGTGTTACATGAATGTAATGAGTCATTTTTCTCCTGCTACTTTCACAATTCTCTTTGCTGTTGTCTTTTGACAACTTATTCACAATGTGTCTTGGTATAGACTTCCTTATACTCAGTCTATTTGAGTCTGGATGTCTATTTTCCTTTCCAGATATGGGAAGAGTTCTGTTATCATTTCTTTAAATCAGGTCTTTTTCTCCTTTCTTTTTCTGGAACTCATAATGTGGAAATTGGTTTGTTTGAAAGTGTCCTGTAAATATTATATGCATTCTTTACTCTTTTTATTATTATTATTACTTTATTCTTTGATTAGATAGTTTCAAATGATCTATCTTCAAGTTGGCTGATTCTTTCCTCTGCTTAATAGAATCATCTTTTGAAGCTCTCTGTTATATTTTTAAATTTCATTCATTTCATTCTTTAGTTCCAGATATTATGTTTAGTTCTTATTTATAATTTCTTTCTTTTTTTTTTTTTTGAGATGGAGTCTCGCTCTGTCAACCAGACTGGAGTGCAGCGGCACGATCTCAGCTCACTGCAACTTCTGCCTCCCAGGTTCAAGCGATTCTTCTGCCTCAGCCTCCTGAGTAGTTGGGATTACAGGCATGCAACACCATGCCCTGTTAATTTTTGTATTTTTAGTAGAGATAGGGTTTCACCATGTTGGTCAGGTTGGTCTCGAACTCCTGACCTGATGATCTGCCCACCTTGGCCTCCCAAAGTGCTTGGATTACTTTGGGTATGAGCCACCATGCCAGGCCCTAGTTCTTATTTATAATTTCTATTCCCTTGTCGAACTTCTCATTTTTTGTATTGTTTTACGATATTGTTAAATTGTTTTTCTGTGTATCTTTTAGCTCACTCAGCTTCTTTAGAAAAATTATTTTGACTTTTTTGTCAGGTAATTCATGGCTCTCCATCACTTTGAGGTTGGTAAATAGAAGTTTATTGTGTTGCTTTGGAGGTGTCCATAATTTTTCATGTTCATTGTTTCTTGTGTCAATGTATGCACATTTGAAGAAGCAATTACAATTTCCATACTTCAAAGATTGGCCTTGGTAAGGAAAAATCTTCACTTGAGGTGCAGTGTGCAGGCACTATGAATGAGATGTTTGGAAGCATGCTGTGGCACTAGATCTAGTGGTGCACAGGATGCTAACTCTGGGCCTGAGAAAGTGTGATGGTTTGATGTCTCAGGCAGCTGGAGTCCATGACATTAGCCACCACATGGTCTTTGCTTGCAAAATTGGTGAAGAAATGATACTTGGTGGCTGTGGGAGCTGTTGGAATCTTCGGTGGTAACCCTCGGTCTAGAGAAGAGCATGCCTGGGGAGGGATGGGGGCTCAAGCCACAGTGGTGATGGCTGAGGCTTGCAGTAGGGGCCAGGGCTGGCTTTAGTCATGATTGTGCAGTGGTGAGGCCCAGACAAATTACTAATTATGACTATTTCTCCTAATTTCCTCCTTCTGTTTTCTTACACTCCATCTTCCTGAACTTCTCTTTCTCTTCTTCTTCCTCTGGGTTCTCATTATCCTCTTTCTGCTAATCCTCTACCAAACTCCCTTTTCTTTGTATGCAGGGGCTGATTTTTTTCTCTGAATTACCACCATCTTAAAGTTATGTAGGTTGCCCCTGGAAAAGTCATTCTATTCTGGCACTCTTATGGGTCGATCTCCCTGCAAAAAGTTATAAAACCTTCAAAACCAGGCATCAAGACACACGCCTATTGGCATATTCAACATGTTGGGTAGTTTTTGCTGTAAGAAATATCCTTCCTAATATTAGCAGGATAATGCATGAGATAAGGAGAATTCTATTTAGAATATAGACAACTGAGGAATTCACTTTTATAAGGAATTCACTTCTATAAAATTAGGTAGAAAATTAGGCAGATTCCAAATTCTAATTGCAAAGGCCAATGCACTGCTGTTAGACCAATAAAAAAAGAAGTCTGGATTTTCATCTCTTCTTTGCATTAACTGGCTTGTGCAAATAACTTTATTACTGATCCTAGGATGCCCCTTCCACAGAGATAATATGTGATGAAAGATCAACTTGAATAGCAGTAATATTTTTTTCTTATGATGGTAGAGAAACATCCAGAAGGCAGGCATTGCAGAATCCAGAGCTGATTCATAAATGACTGTGAGACCTAAACAGATCTTTTTTTGTTATTCTCTATGACAAAAGCCTGTAACCATCTAAATTTTGAATCACAATATATAATCACCTTATTTACTATTTTCTTATTTGTTGTCTATCTTCTCACTGGATTACAGACTCTCTGAAAGCAGGGACCTTGTCTGTTATATGTTACAGTGTGTCCCCTGACATTGCATTGCCTGGACCTAACCTTGTGCTTTGTTGGTATTTGTTCAATGTACGCATGAATTAAATGGTTCCTTTTTTTTTGACATACATATTTCAGTTAGCTCCCAACACACCACCCAAACCACCTTGACCACCCATGTCTTACAAGAACCTAGCAAAGTAAGATTTTGATAGCATTATGGTGGAAATCTTTGCCAATTCAGATATATTCATTTCCTGTGTTTTTTTCTAGTTTTTCATTTTGCCCTTGACATTTTCTGATCTGTAGCACTTGCTGATAGCATTGAAAAACTGGGCTTGCCTAGACATGCTGATGCCTAAATCATAGCTTGGATCCTTCTTCCTGTTGAGCTTCAACATCCGTCTGAATCTCAAAATTATATAGATTTTAACCATCAACCAGGGGTAATGTTAAAAGCATTCTAAGATAATAATGGAGGGCAGAATATTGACAGGTGGCCCAGACAAGTCTAATAGATAAGAAAAAACAGAAGACTGAAACATAACTTTAAAAAATGCCTTGATCCTAAAGAATAATGAGAACTGAGTTATTATCAGAATAGATTTGTCACTGCTTAGAAAGCGAGCCCAATATAATACCCCAATTCTACTACACTATTATCTTTTCATTATTTGAGTTCTCCAAAAACCGTTTTCTGATTTCTGTTTTTAAATTATGTTAGATGTACTAGACATTCTCTGATTCTACTAACATTCTATGAATTTTCCGTCAAGGTTATAGTCAAGAGTAATTGATTGGTCTCATGCACAATACATTGCAGCAGCTCATTCACTCCCAACTCTCTAGTCTGTGAGCTCTGTAAAATGCAGTACTACCCTTTTTTGTTTGAAATGTATCTTTGGCACCTATCACAGTGACTAACATATAGGAAGAAATCAATAAATATTTGAATTATTGAAAATTTTAATTCCATAGTCTTGAGTTTCCATACCTAGTACACATAAATCACCAATTAATAGGGCCATAGGATGTTACCACTGGGAAGGATTTTACAACATTTTCTAGTTGAGTTCCTTTCCTATGTACATGAAGAAACTGAGGTACAACTAAGTATTTGAAACAATGTTTCACATATCTAAGAAGTGACTAATTGGGCCTTTTGATGTTCATAAACACCAAAACTTAATAGAATGTATTTAACAATACAATCAAAATGAATATAGTAGGATCGTTTCTCAGTAATTCTTCAGCCCTGAAACTTCTTGAGGTTTTTCTTAGTTCTTATTAGACATGATAATTTCCTGGAGAGATGTGCCAGTTAACAGAGTTTCCTGGATTTTTAGAATGTCAGATGACAGGGAGCTTCATTTGTTTCTCTGGGTCAACAACAACAACCAAAAAAAAAATGTATCTAATTTGAAATGTAGCCAATGCTTCTGAGTTATTAGATTAAAGACCTGCTAATATTTATTTTTCACTTTTTTATGCCAGACATTTTTCAAGGTACTTTACATGAATTAGCTCATGTAACACTCATGGCTATCCTGTAAAGTAGGTTTTATTATTATAATTTTTATTGTGCAGGTTGAGGAAATCAAAGGACAGAGAAGTTAAGTTAGGAAGTTAACTTCTGCAAGGTTACACAGCCAGCTAGTAGAAAAGTCAGGATATGAAACCAGATATAGTATTTAAAGATGAAAGAGAAAGTGAAGTATTATCAATCTAGATAGAAGTCTTTCTTCCTAAATCATTTGCAAAGTGAATCATCCAGAAACACTCTCACAGACTCAGCCGAATAATGTTATATCAAATATCTGTGGACCTTGTGGCCCAGTCACATTGAAACATAAAATCATCTTTGGACTGTTGAATTATATGAGCTCATAAATACTCTATTGTGATTGAGCCTGCTAGAGCTGGATTTTGTGGTACTTGCCACTTCATTATTCCTAACTGATATAGTTTACATGTTGATTAAATAAGTCAATGTGTACTAGGAGCTATGCCTAATACCTGGTATATACCAAGTATTTGTACATACCAACAATTTGTATTCAATATTATGCCAACCAGGACTTTCTTTCTATTATTTTAAGCATTTCATTACTGCCTCTAAGCTGGTTTCTCAGGTTCTTAACCTCTCCAAAGCCCTCTTGAACTATTAAAATCTTATCTACACTTTACAGTCCACCTCTTCTTTTCTCCGATGACTCTGCCCAGATCCTGGCTTTCCAACCAGCCTAATTGAGATGCTTAGGGCCTCTTTCCCTGTGTTCACAGAGCACCTTTCTTCTGTAACTTTACACATGGCATTGTAATTGATTATTTGTCTCTCCATTCCTTGACGACAATGACATGTTTTCTACGGCTGCTTACAGACTCACAGATAGTAGACACTCAATAAATCGAAGTTATCAAATTCAGTGAAGTTTCACTACACAAACTCATCTTAGGAGTAATGCCCATCGTGTTAGCTTAGGTTTTCCAGAGAAACGGAACCAATACCTACCTATCTATCTGTCTATCTATCTGTCTTATCTATCTATCTATCTATCTATCTATCTATCTATCTATCTATCTATCTTTCTGTCTATCTATCAATCAATCATCTATCTAATAATAAATTGGCTTATGTAGTTGTGGAGGAGAGGGACATTCTAGGATCTGTAATCAACAAGATGGAGAATTAGAAGATCTGATGGTATAAGTTCTAGCTTGAGTCTGAGTCCAAAGGCAGAGAAAGACCAAAGTCCCAGCTTGAAAACCAACAGGCATAGTGAGGGAATTATCTCCTACCCAGATTTTTAATGGATCAGATGAGACCCACCCACATTGGAGAAGGCAGTCCACTTTACTCGATCTTCAGATTTAAAGGTTAATCTCATCCAGAAACACTCTCACAGACTCAGCAGAATAATGGTTAATCAACTATTTGTGCACCCTGTGGCCCAGTCAAATTGACACATAAAATTAACCATCACACCCATGGAGAGTGAATAGAAAGAACTCAAGAAAACCTCCCTGGTATATCAGAATTATATCAATAATTCATCCCTAAGTAGCATAGGAACAATAAAGCAGAGGCAGTTTTTCTAACTAGCTACATATTTCTGAAAACAACGAGGGATTAGTTGACTGGAAGTTACGTATACAGGTGTAATATATCAGAGTCTCTTGTAATGGTTTGTAAAATCTTGATTTTTTGTTAGAAAAATATTTCGTCACTTCCTCATCCTAATGCCCCATATTTAAAGCTCATTTTTGCAAGTATTGCCAAGCTTAGAATCCAACCAGAGGCTCCCAACCCACCCGTGAGATTTTCATCATTTCTGCCAGTGATCAGAGGGAAGGCTTGAAGTTTTAGGGAAGGGTGGGGGTTGCTGGGGACTCCTCGCCTTGGCTGTCTCAGTAGACAGAACTTCAGGCCAAATGTTTTCTTTTAATCCTCAAGTTGAAAGTAATTTCCACATTCTGTAAAAAGACCAGAGATAAGACTGAAGCGAGGTGTTCTGTGAGGGAAAGAACAACCTCCTGCAATAGGGCTTTCCAAGGAGACTGATTAGGTCTCTTGTATTGTTCAAGAGGAAAAAGGAGAGCAGAAAGGCATTTGATGCAGAACTGGAGCAGAGCCTCTCTGGGATCAAAAATGCTTCTATCCATCTACTCAGACTCTTAAGGTCAACTTCAAAACTCTGCTTCCAAAAGAAAAACTGGAGTATAGGAGACTCCTCTCCCCTGTGTCCTATGAAGCTGGACAGCCCAGAGCTTCCTTGTTTCATTGTACTGAGCTGGGGAGAAGAAACAGGAAACAAGGACAATGCCCTTTTCCAAATCCAAGGAGTGTGAGAAGGTCATCAAATAGAAATGTTTCAGTTCCAAATGATAATCACTTAGTTTTGGATTTCTAAAACCAATGCTGTTAATCACTATACAACATCTCTAGTCTTAGTAGAGATTGTTGTTGTTGTTGTTGTTGCTTGTTTCTTTGTATTACCATATTGTGTTCTAGTTAAGATTCTCTGCTTACTCAGACTTTCTTACCTGAAGCACAGGGTTTTCAGCAATGTTATTTCCACATCTAACATGTTTCAGGGAAGCCTTTTGATTTGAAATAATTTTATAATATCACCATAGCAACTTCTGTAAATGTGCAGTTACTAAGAATGTAAATCCACAGCTGAACTATTAGAGAGAAAAGACTTTAACACATACACAGTTAGCATTAAATAAAAACAGAATTGTGTTTTATACGGATGATGGTACAAGAAGTGTTAAAAATGAATCAGGGCCAGGTGCAGTGGCTCACGCCTCTAAACCAAGCACTTTGAGAGGCCGAGACAGATGGTTGACTTGAGGTCAGGAGTTCAAGACCAGCCTGGCCAACACAGTGAAACCCTATGTCGACTAAAAAATACAAAAATTAGCCAGGCATGGTGGCATGTGCCTGTAGTCCCAGCTATTAGACACGCTGAGACAGGAGAATCACTTGAACCTGATAGGTGGAGGTTGCAGTGAGCTGAGATCACACTACTGCACTCTAGCCAGGGCAACAGAGGGACTGAGTCTCATAAAAAAAAATTCTGATACACACACACACACACACACACATATATATACATATATATATATATATATATATTTTTTTTTTTTTTCTCCTAGAGATGGAATTTTGCTCTTATAGACCAGGCTGGAGTTCAATAGTGCGATCTCAGCTCACTGAAACCTCCACCTCCCAGGTTCAAGCAATTCTCCTGCCTCAGCCTCCCAAGTAGCTGGGATTACAGGCATATGCCACCATGCCTGGCTAATTTTGTATTTTTTTTTTTTTTTCAGTAGAAACGGGGTTTCCCCATGTTGGACAGGCTGGTCTTGAACTTCCGACCTCAGGTGACCCGCCCGCCTCGGTCTCCCAAGGCCTTGGGATTACAGGCGTGAGCCACCACACCCAGCCTGATTTATATTTTTAATATGAGAAACTGCAAGGGAAATTCAATGCAATGTGACCATTTAAAAAAATTCCTGAAGAAAATAGCGCTTGTGCAGCAATGTAAGACAGGGTTGCAGGGGGAGTGTTCATGTTAGAAGCAGGTTGAAAATGCACTGAGTAGGCATAGCTGTTGAGTAATTCAAGGATTGATGAAAATGATCAATAATGGGATTGTCAGATTAGTCCCTGCCCCAGTCAAATGTGCTCAAATTGGGAGTTTAAAAACTAGGGAATTTTTCAAAAAACTATTAGAACTGAAAGGATTCTTAGAGGTCATTAATGATGCTTGACTCCATTTTTCAGTAAATGAGTATGCCAATAATTTTACAGTGGTGGATTTGGCTCTTTTGCCTGCACAGCTTCTGATCTTCCTTCATATGATAATATATACTGTGATTTTCTTTGGTAAACTACCCTCCCCATTATATCTTTGTGTTTGAGCAGAGCCTAATCCACCCTAATCCGAGGCTCCTGGGCAGATGCGTGGCCCACAACATCATTCCCTCACCACAGAAATGAGATCAGAGCCTAAGCAAGGGCTGACATCGAACAGATGAGAGCTCACTCAGATTTTTTTTCTGGAATTATTGGAAAAGAAGCTTTCTCTTTCCACTGGATTTGGTAAGGTGGTAGGATATAAGCCAAAAGAAGCAGGTAGTCATCTTGGCACAAACAGGGTTGAGCATGTCAGAGAATGAAGGCAGCATCCAGAAATGTGACTGAAAACCTCAAATGAGCACTTGGCCATGCCTGGCAATTCTCATATACAGTCCTGGTCAATCTACTCTCTGGCAACAAGTTCATACATGTACAGGTTTCTTTTCGCTCCCAAACTTCTTTTCTACCACTCTCACTCTCATTCATTTGGCTACAACCATGCAGAACTGCTTGACACTCCTCCAAATGCAGGTATGCTATGTGTGTGTTCCAGCCCTGGCACCTGTACACCTGCTGTTCTCTTCACTTGGGCTGCTCTCCTCAAGGTATTTCTATGGCTCGCCTCCTACTCATTGTCATCTCCCTGATCTGTTCTAGTCCAACCTGAAATCCCACTATAACTCATTTTTTCTTAGCCTTGTTTTGTTGCTCCTCATAGCACTTATCACTCCCTACGATGTTATATATTTATTTATTTACTGATTGTCTCTACTACTTGAACATAACTTCATGAAGGCAGAGCTGTATCTACCCTACCACTATGTACTCAGCACCAGAATAGCATCTGACACACAGTGTGTATTCAACAGGATTTTTTGAAGATATCAATGAATAAATGAATGAATGAAAGCATCAAAGTTTCTGATACAACATTTGAGCACCCAAATCCAGCAATGCCAGAATGCAGCCCTCCTCACAACTTCTCAAACACATGAATGAAAAGACCTTCTCTGACTTATATCTGAGTTCAATTTCCTGTAACTTAAAGTTGAAATAATTTTGGTACAGACAGTGACTCACATTAGTTTATGAGCCCTGAAAATACTCTCATTTCTTCCCAACTCTGCTTTCAGTTATATTAGTTCAAAGTCAAGTACATTGGGATTATTTATACCACGGGAACCAGCAAACTTACAAACTAGGGCTTTACTTTCTTATGGAGAACTAGTTTTAAACATTTGCCAGATATTTAAAAAATATCACTCTGGTTTTTATGTGGAGTATAGATTCTCAGTATGAAGCATGTAAGCAGGGAGGCAAATTAAAAAACAATCCAGGAAAGATATGTAGCTTGGTGGCATCAGTAGAAATGATTGTACCTTGAAGGATCTATTTTTAAGGCTGAGCCAGTAACAATAGAGGATAAACTAAGTGAAAGTACTGAGAAATCAAGAATGAGTTCTTGGTTGGTGATATGCACAGGTTGATAGTGATGACATTTACTGAGTTGAGAAAGAAAGAAGTGAAACCAATTTTAAAAGGATCTAGGGCTTTCATGTCAGAGAAATAGGATAGCAAATCCTTTCAGATAGTTGCTGTCGAGGCTAAAGAATAATGCATCGCACATTAGCACAGATTTTTAGCTTTAAGTCTCTTGCTGATTATGTAAGTGATCCCAAGTATTCCCCTTAATCACACCCAAGGAAGTCTATATTTTTTAATTCTTTATATGACTGGACTAGTCTGGGTTGTTTTGAACGTTTCTTTCAGTTTTTCTCTTATTTCCAGCAACACTTGCTTCTCCACAGTCCGACATTCACAAGTTTCTGCTGTCTCACAAAAAGGAAGTTCTTGTTTCCAGAATCAGAGCTGGGTATTCTCTTCCTTGCTCTCTCATTTTAACTTATTGTGTTGGCCAGGCAACTGATTGAATAATAGTTTCCATACATTTATATCCTAACTTTTCCAGCTGTGTAAGTTCATCTCTTTAACACACAGTCTTGAAAGAGTTTACTTTGTTCAAATTGGGTCTTATAATTGGAGATGTATATTAGGAACGTGTTTATATATGAGGGAATCATATGTACTTCTTAACTCTATTGAAGGATATTTTCCAGTGGTCATATTCGTCCAAACGAAAGACATCCCAAAATAGTATGGTAGACATTTATAAAGAAGGAGGGTAAAAGGAAACAAAGTAAGAAAGATTAATGAGTCCACCTTCAGGAGTAATGTGCTGCTTGCTTGAGAAAGAACCAAGTACTGTTAGTTCCAATAATGCTTCCATTAATCAAAACCTTGAAGTAACTGCATAATCAGGCAAAGAAGCTAATGGATATTAGCAAATTGCTGTACTCTCTCCTTTGCTGCTATCAGCGCTAAGGTCAGGGTCTTCTTTCTGTTCTAAAATATTATAGCTGGGGAAAAAGAAGCTATGTCAACAATTCCCAAGCATTGAAATCTGCCCCCAAAGAAGGTAAGACAGTTTCTCAGACAGCATATGGAGAGAACTTTGCATATTCTATACTCATCTTGGAGATTTACAAAGCATATTATAAAGTCTCACAGTAAAACAACCTGTTTACTTCTGTTGCATCCAAAGTTTCTGAAGTCACTTTGCTGTTACTGCAACAATCTAGAATACGCTTTGAGAAAGGTGCCGTTTTATATAGAGTCTCTACAGCTTTGTTTACTTAATCCTCTCTTTAAGGATAGACAAGCTAGAATTATACTACTTGGGCTCCACAAGACTCTACAGCACGGCATTTATACTGTCTTTATCTGATCAGAGTGCCTGGTATGGAATTTGTGCTAAGTCAGTCTCAAAAATTATTAACTCAATTTGAATTACATTCAATCTTATCATTTGCCTGATGTGAATGTGGATTGTCCATCTCTGCTTCTGTCAAAATGTGAAGTCATTTTCCCAGTTTAGCCAATCCCTATTTGAAGTCTCTCCTCTAAGAACATGTTCTGAACTTATTTAAAAGCTCTGGTTTGAGAAAATTCCATATAGTTACTTCCTGGTTTAAAATCTAGAATTACCTTTTATTTATTCAAAACATTGTTTTTAAGCTTCATGGAAGTCTTTCTGGTCTTAATTGTTGTATGGTGTTTATTTTGTTTCAGAGAAAAGCTGCCATTTTAAGGTTTCCAATTGCTTTCTTTGAAGATGGTGAGTCTTAGAGCAGCTTTCTTTGTTCTGGGAAGAATCTGACTGGGTTTTCTGAGGTGAAGGCTAGATACAGAGATCCATAGCATGTGTGGGGACTCTGTGACATACTTTTGACAGCCTCTGAGCTCAGTTAGGGAGGAAGATGGTTGTTTTCTATGGCTCAAATGAGCCTTTTGAGAGGGAAGGTATGGAAACCAACCTCTTACTTTTTGGAGAAGTTATTAGAAATTATCCGATAAATTAAAATGGTATTACAACAGTTTTTCTATCAAAAACAAAAAAACCAAGGGCCCTCAAAATGGAATTCATCATGAGGAAAGGAAAATCTAATTTGGTGAGGAAATAGACAGTTATGAAGAAAAAGCTAGTTTGGGTAGCGACCAGCATCCTACCACTCAGAACAAGGTTAGGGACACTGGCTGAACCAGTGAGCATAATCTAAAGAGTTCACACAGAGGCAGGGAACTGCAGAAACAATGGTGCAACACAGAATCCTGGCAAATTATACTACATGGACTAATTTTCAGTAATCACACTGTGTGGCAGTAATAGAAGCTCCTGTAAGTCAAACCTTGGAATCTTTCAGTAGAAAGGTAACATTTTCTAATTATTTTGTGTGGAAATGGATTTAACCCACTTGGTTGGAGTAAGCCCACAGTGGCCTGTAAATTTGAAGCAAGAGATTTGGGTAATTAATAGGCTTTTAAGAAGATATGTGACTTTATTCTGTATTTGTTCTTTTTCCCACCCCTAGAGTTGTTCTTATAGCTTCAGAAGTCTGACAGCTTGGCTCTGTACTCTTATACCCTGTCCTCTTCCTTGGATAATTTTAGTAAAATACCCTCCTAATGTTATTCAAGATACCCTGTTTCCTATGGAAAGATTGAAAGAATGTTTGTCTTTTTATTTTTTATTATTTTAAGAGAAGAGCCCACTAAAAGCATGTGAGACAGCACAAAGAGGAAACTTTTCACTAAAAAGTTTCCTTATCTGATAAAAGGGGGTAATGTCGAAATTCCTCCCTATACTATCTAATATAAAGCTTTTTTTTAACCAAAGGAGTAATCTTTTTCATTTTCTCCAACATCTATTAAAAATTCATACATATGTTGGGTATTCAAAAAATACTTGCTGGTTGATAAGAGATCAAGAAACATGGCAGTAACAGAATGATGTTTATGCAGAAGGCAAAGATGCTAATGAATCCAGCCCTTGAACTTCCCAGGTGAGTCACCTAGCCTCTCCTGGCTTCACTTTTTCCTTTTGAATCATTAGGGTTGACACTAAATTCTGGAGTACCATCTGGCACTGAAATTTTGAAGACCTAGGTTAAGTATAGTATTATTTAAGGGATTTATATTTTTGAACAAGTTTCCTTGTTATTACAAGATGACAAATTCTAAATGAAGAAGCAGTCCTTGGTTATTATCAATAGAAGTGTGTTTATTTCTGTTTAATTCCATTATTTATCCCCAAGACACATAATCATCAGATTCTCCAAGGTTAAAATACAAGAAAAATTGTTAAGGGCAGCCAAAGAGGCCACATCACCTACAAAGGGAAGCCCATCAGACTAACAGCAGACCTCTCTGTGGAAACTCTACAGGCCAGAAAGATTGGGGAGCAATATTCAACATTCTTAAATAAAAGAAAGTCCAAACCAGAATTTTATATCTGGCCAAATTAAGCTTCATAAGTTAAGGAGAAATAAGATTATTTTCAGATAAACACATGCCTAGTGAATTTGTTACTACCATACCTGCCTTACAAGACCTCCTGAAAAGTAGGAAAAGTATGAAAGTATGAAAAGTAAAAACCATTACCAGCTACTAAAAAACACACTGAACTACACAGACCAGGGACACTATAAAGCAACCACATAAACAAGTCTGCAAAATAACCAGCTAGCATCATGATGACAGGATGAAATCCACACATAACAATACTAACTTTAAATGTAAATGAGCTAAATGGCCCAATTAAAAGACACGGAGTAGCAAGCTGGATAAAGAACCAAGCAACACCCATTGGTATGTTGTATTCAAGAGACCAATCTCACATGCAAAGACATACGGGATCAAAATAAAGGGATAGAGGAAAATTTACAAAGCAAAAGGAAAACTTAAAAAACTAGGCATTGCAATCCTAGTTTCTGACAAAAAAGACTTTAAATTAGCAAAGATCAAAAAAGACAAAGAAAAGCATTACATAAGTTTAATTCAACATGAAGAGCTTTTTGAAATATATATGCACCCAACATAGGACCACTCAGATTCATAAAGCAAGTTCTTAGAGAGCTTCAGACAGACTAATTCTGACACAATAATTGTGGGAAATATTAATACCCCACTGATAATATTAGACAGATCATCGAGACAGAAAATTAACAAAGATATTCAGGACCGGAACTCGGTTCTGGATCAAATGGACCTGACAGATATCTGTCAGGCAGGAGGGAGGCTGTACCCTGCAAAGCCATAGGGGCAGAACTTTCCAAGACCATGGGAACCCACCTGTAGCATCAGTGTGACCTGAAAGTGAAGCATGGAGTCAAAGGAGATCATTTTGTAAGTTTAAGATTTCACTGTACTTCAGACTTGCATGGGGCCTATAGCTGCTTTATTATGGCCAATTTCTCCCAATGCTTGTACCCCATGGTATCTAGGGAGTAACTAACTTGCTTTTGATTTTACAGGCTCACAATTGAAAAAGATTTGCCTTGTCTCAGATGAGATCTTGGACTGTGGACTTTTGGGTTAACACTGAAATAAGTTAAGACTTTGGGGGCCTTTTGGGAAGGCATGATTGGTTTTGAAATGTGAAGACATGAGATTTGGGAGAGGTCGGGGCAGAATGATGTGGCTTGGCTCTGTGTCCCCACCCAAATCTCATTTTGTAGCTCCCATAATTCTCACGTGTTGTGGGAGGGACCCAGTGGGAGATAATTGAATCATGAGGGTAGTTTCCCCCATATTGTTCTTGGGGTAGTGTTCAAATAAGTCTCACGAGATCTGAGGGCTTTATAAGGGGTTTCTACTTTTGTTTTCTCCTCATTCTCTTTTGCTGCCACCATGTAAGAAGTGCCTTTCTCCTTCTGCCATGATTGAGGCCTCCCTAGCCACATGAAACTGTAAGTTCATTAAATCTCCTTTTCTTCCCAGTCTCACATAAATCTTTATCAGCAGCATAAAAATGAAATAATACACTGATTATTAGAGAAATTCAAGTCAAAAAATCAAAACCACAATGAGACATCATCTCACACCAGTCAGAATGGTGAATATTAAAAAGTCAATAAACAACAGATGCTGGTGAGGTTGTGCAGAAAAAGGAATGCTTTTACACTGTTGATGGGAGTGTAAACTAGTTCAACTATTGTGGAAGGCAATGTGGTGATTCCTCAAAGACCTAAAGACAGATTTAGCATTTGACCCAGCAATCATATTACTGGGTATATGCCCAAAGGAATATAAATTCTTCTATTATAGAGACACATGAATGCATAAGCTCATTGCAGCACTATTCACAATAGCAAAAACACGGAATCAACCTAAATGCCCATCAATGATAGACTGTATATAGAAAATCTGGTACATATACACCATGGAATACTATGCAGTCATAAAAAAGAATGAGCTCATATTCTTTGCAGGCACATGGATGGAGCTGGAGGCCATTATCCTTAGCAAACTAATGTAGGAACAAAAACCCAAATATTGCATGTTCTCACTTATAAGTAGTAGCTAAATTATGGGAACACATGGACACATAGGGAAGAACAACACACTGGAAGGTGGAGGGTGGGAAAAGGGAGAGCACCAGGAAAAATAACTAGGCTTAATACCTGGGTGATGAAATAATCTGTACTACAAACCCCTATGACACACATTTACCTATGTAACAAACCTGCACATCCTGCACTTGAACCACTGAAAAGTTTTTTTAAAAAAAGAAAACTAAAAAAAATCCATTATTGTCAGAAAACATGCTTTGTTCCAGTTTAACTTCTAGAAGTTTGTTGAGATTTGTTTTATGGCCCCAAATATGGTCTATGTGCACTTGAAAACAATGTTTATTCTACTGTTGCTGGGTGGAATGTGGTACAAACATCAATTAGGTCTAATTGCTTGATGGTGTCATTTGGGTCTCTTTTAACTGTTGATTTTTCTAATTATTCTGTCCATTACTGAGAAAGGAATATTGAGTACTCCAACTATTATTGAGGTTTGTCCATTTTTCCTTTCTGTTTTATTAGGTTTGCTTCATGTGTTTCAAATCTCAGTTGTTAGCTGCATTCACATTTAGAAAACTTGTAACTTCTTGGAGAATTGACCCCTTTATCATTAGGTAATATCCTGTTTTCTTTCTAGTAATATTTCTTTTTCTGAAGTCTACTTTTTCTGATATTAATATAATCATTCCAAATTTGTTTTGACTAGTGGTTGCAAGGTACATTATTTTTCAATCCTTTTTTTCATACAGACTTTTTAATATTTAAATCATGTTTCTTGTAGACAGCATATAGTTGGGTCTTGCGTTTTTATCCAACTTGTTAACCTATCATTAGTTAGTGCATTAGAACAATTTTAATTATTTATATTGTTGGATTTAAATCTATCATCTTGCTCATTGCTTTCAATTTCTATTTGTTTCATTTGCCTTTGTTCTTTCTTTTTGCCTTCTTTTGAATTAAGTGCTTTTTATTGTACTATTTTATTTCCACTATTGGTTTAGTATTTATACCGTTATTTCTAATTTCCTTAGTAGTTGTCTTGAGGTTTACAATGTGAATCTTTAATTTATCATTCTTTACCTTCAAATAATGTTACATGACTTCATACATTGTATAAGACCCTTATACTTCCTGTTTCAATATCCTATCGTTTTTGGTTTTTTCTATGTCATATTTTTACATATGTTGTACATATGTTAAACAAAACTAAATATAATATAAAAAGAAAATATTGAAAACTAAATATAAAATATTACATATATTTTATTCTAACATGTTTTCATATGTTAAAATAAATGTCAAATATTTTTGTTTTATATAGTTAATTGTCTTTTAGAGTGATTAAAAATAATAAAAAATGTCTTCTATATTTACCTTCATTTGAACATTTTCTAGAACTTTTTATTTTTTGTGTGTAGATCCAAATTTCTGTCAGGTATCACAGCCTTTTGAAGAATTTTATTTAACATTTATTATAGCACATGTCACTAATAATACATTTTCTCTACATTTCTTTGAAAAGTCTTTATTTCACCTTATTTTTTGAAAGATTCTTACTGAGCATAAAATTCTGGGCTGATTTTTTTTTCCTTTTAGTACTTTTAATATGTAACTTTATTATCTTCTAGCTTGAAGTCAAACGACTTCTATCTTTATTCCTCTATATGTAATAGTGTAATAATTTTCTACATATCTTCAAGACTTTTTGTTTATATTATAATTAATTATCAGCATTTTGGATAGTTTTAATTTTTTTCTCCCTCTGCTTGAAGATTTCTGCATTTATTGGATCTACGGTTTGATACCTTTGAATATTTTTGGAGCATTCTTTGCCATTCTCTCTTCAAATACTTCCTAGGCTCCATTCCTTTTTTCACTTTTTGAATTTCAATTACATGTGTGTTAGATTCATTTACATTGTCAACAGACTCTTTAGAAACTGTATTTTTTCTGTCATGTTTCCTCTTTGTGTTTCAGTTTGAGTGATCTCTACTGACCTATCTTCAAATTCACCAATTATTTCTTTAACTGTGTTGAGTCTATTGCTAAGCCTGTTAAATAAATTCTTCATCTCCAATATTCTGTGTATTTGTCTTTTACTGCTGCTGTATCAAATCACCATAAACTCAGTGACCAAAAACAACACAAACTTATTATGTTACAGTTATGGAGGTCAGAAGTCTAAAATGGGTTAGCAGGACAATATTTTTTTTTCTGGAGGATTCAGGGAAGATTATGTTTCCTTGTCTTTTTCAGCTTCTAGAGGCTGCCTCCCTCACTTGGCTTGTGACTCCTCTCTCAGTCTTCACAGCCAGTGGCACACTAACTTCAAATCCCATTCCTTCTTTTTGATCTCTACTTCTGTCATCCCATCTCCTTTTCTGACCTGATCTTTCTGCCTTCCTCCTTTAAGGACCTTTGTAATTACATTGGGCCCAACTGAAAAATACGGAATAATCTCCCCATCTCAAGATCTTTAACTTAGTCACATCTGCAAAGTCCCTTCTGTCATGTAAGGTAACATATTCACAGGTTTTTTGGAACTAGGATATCATTATATTTGGGGGACCATTATTTTGTCTACCACATCCTAGTTTTAATTTCCAGAATTTTTGTTTATTTTTTAATTATAATATTTATGTCTTTGCTGAAATTACCCATTTGCTCATGCCAACTCCCACCTTTTCCATTGTATCCTTTAACCTGTTAAACATATTTATTTTAAATTCTGTGACCAACAGTTCCAACAAGTAGTTACTCTCTGAGCCTTGTTCTTTGGTTTGCTTTGCCTTTTGACAATGGGTTGCTTTTGTGTTCCTTTTTTAATGTATTATTAATGAAATTCCAGTCATCTTGTATAAAATAAAGGATACTGAGCTGAATAACATTTGTATCAGGAAATAGACATATTGCCCCTTCTCAGGCAATAAGTATAGAGAATTGAGTCAAGCTAGCCAGGAAGTGAGTTCATGGGAAGTTTGTTGTTGCTAGTTTCTTTTAGTGTTCTACCAGTTTTTAATTTCCCTAATGATGGCTTGTGCTTAGGATAAGGTTAGAGCTGCTGGAGAGTTTTTAACATTTTTTTTCTTCCACTGTAAGCTTTCAGCCTTCCCTATATGCCAGAGTACCACAGGGATCTCTTTGTGCTCTTGTCCCACTAGTAGTGGTAGATTCTGTTGCTTTACATGGTTCTTGCCAGGCTGGTTGTTAGGGTCAGGGTGTCTTCTGTGATCTATTATTGTTTCCATTTTAGGCAGAACTTGTATGCCCAGGGTTTCTCGTAAGTCCTGTCCTTCTTCCCCACTGCCAGGAGCCAAATTCTCATACATATATGTGTGTGTGTATGTGTGTGTGTGTGTGTGTGTAGTGTGGGAGAATAACATTCCTGTACCCAGTGGTATGAGACCTCTAATAGTATTACTATGGAATTGTGTACTCAGGGTTACTTTTTGCCCCTGCCTTATAGGTATAATGCTGTTTTCCATTCATTTTCTTGTAATATTTCCTCTTCACCCTGGCTCTTGGGGATTATAGAGTATGCTGTCCCTCTCTCAGATGCTTAAGACATTGATCTTAAAAACTTGATCTAAAAGGCCAGTTTGGGGCTAGGGCTGATCTTCCATCCATATTTGCAATACCAACAGAGTCTTTCTATGGCCACCTGACGTGTCCCTGATCTTTCCCCTGGGCATTGGTCAAAGTTCATAGAGAATAACCTGTGAGTAGGTCCAAACTCATTTTTGTCTGTGAATCCAGCAGGTTCAATTGTCACATTAGTGCACATTTGAGCTTTAGCAATTGATAACAAATGTAACTGATACTTTTTAACCTCTTTGTATGGTGGTCCCATGTTTTTCTTTTACCCTCTTACAGATGAGGTCGTCTGGTGTCCCACTTCACCTTAGGGGTGAGGTAGGGTATTTCTCCTTGGATTTCAGGCTACTTGGTTTCTCTGCCAATCCACCTCTTTGAGGTGTAACAATAATAAATGTTGTGATTTTCCAGTTTATCCAGCTCTTCTTTTTCATTGTTTGTGTAGGAGGGATTGACATTGTTTCCAAATTAATACATTCTAAATAGAAGCAGAACTACCTATAAAATTATTTACTAACAAAATATTGATATCCTTTTCCAAAAGGGAGAAATGTTTTGGTGAACCATGCAATCTCATTCTTTTCTATTAACAGTCTTCCTAAGTAATAATAAAAATGATGATACTGATGGTATTGAAGATGCTATTGATGAGTATGCCAGCTACAGTTCATTAAATGTTTACTGTGTTCCAGATGGTGAGCTAAGTGCTTTACATGCATGATTTATTTTTAATATTTTCAGCAAACCTAGGGTATGGGTAATGTTATAATCATCCTCAGTCTACATATGGGAAAAGATGTTTAAAACTTTTCCAAGCTACTGATTAGAAGGCCTGGTATTTAAGCCTGATACAGAGCCCCCTTCCAAGTTAATCCCCAGGTTATACCATTGCCTGCTTTACTTTCTTTGTATTTAAGTGCTCTTTTGCTCAAATGCCTTTTCTTTCCCTTGACCTTCACTGGGATTTATGTCTTTTAAAACTGTGTCATTGTCCTTTTAAAATAATATATCATTTCTTATATTTATTGTCATTTCAAGTTTTACTTCTCTACTAGACTCCTGAACTCGAAACTCATGGTGGAATTCTATCAACTTTTAGTTCATTATCGAGGCCTCCAAAGTTCTTAGTGCAAAGCCTTAAACCTAGATAAGTTTTACATATGGGTTTGCCAATCTATCACCTCCAACTAATTTATAGAAATTTTGAAAAGAAATACTCCACTTTTTGCTACTTAACTTAGGAGAATGATAGAAGATGTCTGAAAATGTTGTAAATCACTCAGTCATTTCTAAACTTCTTCAGTTGTTGCTGTGGAGTTTGAAGGATCTATAGAGAACCCAAATAATTAATTCAACATCTCTCACTTCCTGATTCCACAAGATGTCCCTGCACCTAAGTGTGTGATTCTTCCTGCAAAGTTTCCTAACAAAGTAAAACCCACTAACTAGCAGCTACCCTGTTGCTAAGACAGGAACCTTAATATAGTCTTCATTTCCTATATTCCCACCCTCCACTCACCATATCCAATCTAGAGCAAAACACTTTAGATGCTAGCTCTTACATAATTCTTGAATTACTCTCTTTATATCTCCTAGCATCACCCCAGTCAGGGCCACTTTTATATTGTCTGAATCTGTGCAATATTTTTCCAACTCATCTTCCTATTTTAAGGGAGGGATGACAAGTTTCTTACTTATCAGAGCTAGAATAATCCTTAATATGTTAATCCAACCCTGTTACCTGCTTAAAACCTTTGAGTGGCTCTCCACTCCTCAGAAAAAAGGGACAAACTTAATAAGAACTGTTCTAGTTATTATTGCTGTATAACAGACTACTCCAGGTTGGGAATTTATCTGAGTACTCCATGGACTTTAGATAGTGAGGATGGCTTGTTTCTGTTCCACAATGTCTAGGGTCTTATCTGGGAAGAATTGAAGACTGGGAGTAACATGATGGCTGAGGGCTGGTATTGTCTAAAGGAGAATTCACTCATATGTCACGTGGCTGATGTTGGCTATTGTTTGCATATCAGCCAGCAATTGTTTAAATATCTACATGTGATCTCTCTTCTCATCTTTTTGCATGTACTGGTTTAAGGATTTCTCACTGCAAGGTGACTGAGTTCCAAAAGCAAATGGCATCAGAGAGTAAGACAGAAGTGCTTGATATTTGGATAATCTAATCTGAGGAATCAAAATGATCACCCAGGTTCAAGGGGAGAGGTATAGACTGCACCATTTGATGGGAGAAAACTGGGAAGGTCATGTTCAAAAGAACATGTGGGATGGGAGGTACTATTGTAGTTATCTTTTGAAATTACAATTTTTGTAAGGCCCTTCATGATTTGACCCCTGCATACCTCCCTATGGCATGTCCTTCATCTGCCTTGAACCCCTCTCACCATGGTATCCCCTGAGGCTAGTATGTGCTGGCCTAGAGTAGGTGCTCAAAAATACTCATTGAAAAAATAAAGTACTGTGCTTTCTTGACAATATATAGAGGTTTGTTTGGAGAATTCATGGGCTAGGCAGAGCTCTTTGAAGAAATCTCCATGCTGGACCAGTGCTATATGAACTGTTGTTAACAGAACTCTTCAGACTTGTCATGAGTCTCTCACTTTAGCATCCTAAGGTTTCTTGCAAGCTGATTCTCTCATTCCCCACTCAAATCAACATTCTCTGCTCAAAGCAAAGAAGCTAAATTGGTCACATAAAACTTGCCAAACGAAGAGCATCTTAAAATTGCTGCCAGTAACTCCACTAGGGATTGAAAAAAAGAGATTATATGGTTTTTCCTCCCTCAAATTGGCTAACAGAGCTATGTGAGCTTCTCAGTCTTCCTATAAACATTGCTATGGTGACTGACAGGTAATTAGCTGTTTAGCATACACACTCACAGGCATACTCACACAGTTCCAACCTGGAGTCCTCTTGCTGCAACAGCCGGTTAGAATAAGAAAAGGAAATCAATCTACAGACTGTTTTTAAAATTACATTTTTTGGAAAGTCTTCCCATTGTGAATCTTCCAGGTAAACAAAATATTTACAGTATAAACAAACATTACTAAAATGATAACATTTTCAACTTTCCTCTAAACGTTCTTTATTTCACTCCTCCCTTAAAAATAACATTTGTGTTTAAAGCTTTATTGTATAGTTTGAGCTGAGGAGCTGAGAGAAGAGATTACAAAGCAAAGGGATAGAGACAATAATAGCAGCACTAAAGGTGAACTCACCTGATAAGAAAATACACAAGAAAACCAAGTTTTCTTTCAGCTAGGAGTCATAATGACTAATTATTTTCTTTCTATTCCTGACATTCTCCATAGTGCTAATCTGAAAAAGAAATAGACAAGGCAGATACTAAAAAAGAGCAAATTGCTTATTTTAGTCCTAATCTATACTATTTTATGAGAAGAACACTAAAGTCTATTGTGTATTTTATTCACATAATTTCTGAACATATTTGTATATAGCAACTTTCCACCCATGTGTAATTATATCCTATTTATGCATAATCAAAAGAGGCAGTTGGAAGAAAAACAAGCACATAATAAGATCTGTTGTAGAGATTAAGAAGAGCCTAATTAATATTTTTAAGGAGGAATAAATTCTTTCTCAATGCACACTTTATAATCATGTCATTTAAGTTTCTTCATGCACACCTTTATTTTGCAACACAAAGGAAAAAAAAACTTTGAAATAAATTACCAGAGTATTTATTTGGTCTTGCTTAAAGGAACATGGCTGCAGATGCTCCAATGTATGGAGACATAACCTAAGCTAGCCTAGTATTTATTAAATGAGAACACATATCATAGATCAAGAGAGTTTAAAGAGCATATTTCAGAAATTGTGCTAATGTGTTCCTCAGCAAGGAGCTTGTGCTCCTTGATCACTTCTCTCCAGGAAGCCAAGTCTCTTGTGTCATACATTAGCAGAAAGGGAAGTTGAAGAAGACAAGTCATCAAGACGGAGACAGGAAACTTATTTTGTAAACTCTTGAAATCTGAATGTGTAATTTGTCTCTCAATAAACTATAACATCCTGAGTTATCACAGTTTATTCAGAGGCATATTTAACAGAAAAAAAGGCAGGAGGTATATTTTCTGCCTCCTGAGTGTGACATTTAGGGATTATCTTGATGGTTAAAGCAAGAAACTAGGGGTGCCACCTCCCTTTCCACATTCCACATTCCCCTGTCTCTTCCAGATTCTCCAGTCTCAGCCTTCACCTCCAATGAAATGAGACTGCTCATTTGAGCTTTCTAGACTTAGACACCTAAAAGAGGGGAAATAATAGGCGCCTACAGCAAATCTACTGGCTTATAGTTTGGAGAAAGAGGTCACACACTCCTGTTAATCTGAGGTTAAGTTTTGATTTGATCAGACCATGACACCTCATTGGGAAGAGGAGATGCAACACAACTCAGTTTTGCTTCCCTTGGCCCCTGCTCTTGGCTAAACTGAGTCCCCCACGAAAAGCACATGTTGCAGCCTTACCACTAAATGTTACTGTATTTGCAGACAGGGCCTATAAAGAGGAAATTAAATTAAATGAAGCCATGAGGGTGGAGGCCTCACGATGCTATAGGGGCCTTATTAGAAGAGACAGAGCCTGTGCATGTTCTGTCTCTCTCTCTCTGTCTCTCCACTGTGTGGATGGGGACATCTGCAAGCCAGGATGTGGGCCCCTATCAGAAATCAAATCAGCTGGCACATTGAACTTCCTAGCCACCAGAATTGTGAGAAATACGTTTCTGTTTTTCATAAGCTGCCAAGTCTGTGGTATTTTGTGATGGCAGCCCCAGCCAAGACAGCCGCAGAGTCTCTGATGGAGCCCAAACTGACAATGACGTTGTCCATACATAAGGGATCTTTCTGGATCTGAAAGCTCCAGTCTTGCCATATCACTGCCCTTTTATACTTGGATTCCATCAATTAGTACTTCTAATTTAAGGAATGTTTACAAACATACAGCACTCCTAGTTCTCTAGCACCAGCGCAATCATGTACTTCGCTGTGCTGAGCCTGGGGCATACGAGAGAGGAAGGCACAGTCAGTGCCCAGAGTCCCTGAAGAATATCTCTGCCTCTAGCTTTCTCACTTCCAAGAAAACTCATGTTATTGTACTATCGTTACTTCTGAGAAGCTTCACCGCTTTCCAATAGCTAAAACCAGGATCATTTCTCATTCCTATAATTCTCACAACACTGTGAGGTGCTATTCACTCCATCACTCCAGAGGAGCCACCTGAGGAGTTCAGTCATTTGCCCAAGATCATAGGTCCCAATTCTAGATTTGAGCCCAGGGCTGGCTGATCTTAAAGCTCAAGTAGATGAGTGTTGGATAAAGACGCTTGGATACCTGAGAAGAAGTTGCTTCTGGTCCATAAGAGGTGTCAGAAAGAGCTTTGCTCTGTGGCAGTCCCCATTCTAAAGTTAGTATGTTATTAACTCCCAGTCTTAAAATAAGTGAGTAGCTTTAGATCCTTGTATTCTCATCCACAATAATCATATTTCACACTTTATTTCACCGAGAGTTTCTCATCACAAATTACAAGGTAAATGCCTTTAATGGGTATGCTTTAGCCTCCTAATTAGCAACCTTACATGGCAAATTATTTTTTAGGTAATCCCATCCAGAAAGGGCAATAGCTGTAGAACTATAGTGGTTTGCAAATAATGGAAACAAAGTGCGCTATCTAGAAGCCAGGGCACTAAAAAAACTCAGGTCAAGCAAAACAACTTCCTGATATTTTATATTAACCCACCATGCCTCAAAAATAAATATGTAAGTGATATCAGTTCTATTCAACTTGCAACAATGACAGTAAGGCAAATAAGTCCGGGAGAGTAAATATCTTCCTACATGCATTCTAATGGTTTCACCCTTTAGAATGAATGCATTTTACCTCATCTGAGGAGAACCTTTAGGCAATTAGCAAAATCACCATTTGAAAGGGCAACAAAGAAAAAGAAATCAAGTTCCTTGCCTCCATCCATCCAACTATCCTTTCATCTCTCCTCCCTTGCTACCCACCAATCTAATAGATATTTGTTGAGCAACTACACTGAGTGGCATAGGTCAATCACAAACTGCTAATTTGCTGCTATATACCTTGTTGAGTGCTTTCTCTTTATCATTTGCTCCTTGTTCATTTCTTTTCTAAGTATGTTCTGCGGACCACCTGGCTCAGAATCTCCTGGGTGTGTTCTTTGTTTGAGACGGAGTCTCGCTCTGTCGCCCAGGCTGGAGTGCAGTGGCCAGATCCCAGATCTCCGCTCACTGCAAGCTCCGCCTCCCAGGTTTGCGCAATTCTCCTGCCTCAGCCTCCCGAGCAGCTGGGACTACAGGCGCCCGCCACCTCGCCCGGCTTATTTTTTTGTATTTTTAATAGAGACGGGGTTTCACCATGTTAGCCAGGATAGTCTCGATCTCCTGACCTCGTGATCCGCCCGTCTCGGCCTCCCAAAGTGCTGGGATTACAGGCTTGAGCCACCACGCCCGGCCAAGAATTATTCTTAAAAAAAGGTTCAGAATCGCCCCACTGTCTTCCACAATGGTTGAACTAGTTTACAGTCCCATCAACAGTGTAAAAGTGCTCCTGTTTCTCTCCAGCACCTGTTGTTTCCTGACTTTTTAATGATCGCCATTCTAACTGGTGTGAGATGGTATTTCATTGTGGTTTTGATTTGCATTTCTCTGATGACCAGTGATGACGAGCATTTTTTCATGTGTCTGTTGGCTGCATAAATGTCTTCTTTCGAGAAGTGTCTGTTCATATCCTTCTCTATAGCCATTCATTCAAAGCATGCATTAGTCTCTAAATTCAAAGGTCTGATGATCTAAAGATAAGGAAGTAGGAAAGGGTACAGAAGACCTTAAAAGGACATTAACAGCAGCTGCATCTCCATTGCCTGAACCCCAGAGGTAAGAGCCTAGATTGAGTGAGGTAAAATTAAAGATCTCTGAAAATTCTCAGACAACCTTGCCTGTTCATTCATTCATATCTGATGACCTTCTTTAATGACCTCTGACTACTTATATTCTCTTCAGAAGTCTACATACCTAACTCTGAATTTGGAATCAGAATCTCACATTATTTCTATGACCAAAGGCAAGACACTTAACCTCCCTGATCTTTAGATCCCCTGTCTAAAAAATGTGATGAATTATACCATGTATAGTAACTTTCAGACTGTTTAAAAGCAAATGCTGGTGGTTACATTCCTTTTGGTTTTGCAGTCCTGCTTACCACTAAATTAGGCCGTGATGGTTCTCAGCTACCTGCAGCTCTCTAGTCATGTTGGACTTGTTTATTCTTTATTCCTTTTCTTCTTCTAGCCATCTATTGCAAAGGTCTAAACCTGTACTTTACACTTACACTTCTGTTGAATATGAATAATTATTTCTCTATATAGCTGCATGCTAAGATCTACCAATGTAGTTATCCCCAACAAGTTGAATTTTGAATAATTCAGAACAGAATTTTCTCTAGTAAACAATGTAGAATTTCATAGTAGACAGAACTGAAAAAAGACAAATGGGAACCCACACTACATATAAATCACACATTTTAAAAATGCTTCTGATGTAAATGATGTCACTAAAACACCATTTAGGGACATTCAATACTTTATTCATTGACTTATATGTGCATTTACTTAATTATTGATTGATTTTCTATGTCAGACAGTATGCTAGGGACTAGGGTTTCAGCAGTAAGTAAAATACCTTGGATATCTTCTCTCACAGATCTTATAGTCTAGCAAGGGAATAGAAACACGTGATTTTATGCATGTGGACAGAAAGACAAAAGGTGTTCCTTTGTCTTAGTGATGTTCCAGCAAGTCAGTTTTACCTGTAGGTTGAAATTAAACTTGTGTCCATAGGTAGATCTATGGGGAATTGGACAAAATATCCAGCAGGGGAAAAAATTGGAAAGAGAAGTTCATATTTTAGTGGGTATAAATACAATACATTTTAGGACTTTTTGTCTCTGTTCTTTAGATTTACCATGATTATATTTTATGGAGTCAACACAGCATTGTTCATGGTCATGTTCAAAATTCTCTTCACTCAGTTTTGATATGTCAGTTAAAGCGGTGGGTGACCCCCCTAAGGTAGAGCTCTTTGGTGTGCTTATGGAGGGGGTTGTGGGTGTGTGAGTGCATGAGGCAGAGAGGATGGTCTTTAAACTAGGTTGAACTTTTCTGAAACTAAAGTGGCAAATATCTCAGCATGAAGGTTAGAGGAAGTAGATGAGAGGAAACAACACCTATGAAAGGGCCATAGTCTTGTTCTTGATAGGGGCTGGTCCCCACAACCATTGGGGTACACACAACTCACAAATACTATTTCCAACATCAGCAAGTTGTCATATGTAGAATAGAAAAGTGTCTTATCAAAGGACACGATCAAATACTTCTCAAAGGAAGACATACATGTGGCCAAGAAACACGAAAAAATGCTCAATATCACTCATCATCAGAGAAATGTACATCCAAATTACCATAAGATACTATCTCACACCAGTCAGAACGGCTACTAAGAAGAAGTCAAAAATAACATGTCAGCAAGGTTGTGGAGAAAAGGAAATGCTTATATATTGCTGGTGGGAACGTAAATTAGTTCAGCCACTAGGGAAAGCAATTGAGATACTTTCCAAAGAAATCAAAATGAACTACCATTTGACCCAACAATCTCATTCCTGGGTATATACCCAAAGAAATATAAATCATCCTACTATAAAGACAAATGCACTAGTATGTTAATCATAGCACCGTTCACAATAGCAAAGACTTGGAATCAACCTGGATGACCATAAATGGTAGACTGAAGAGAGAGAATGTGGCACATATACACGATAGAATACTACGCATCCATAAAAAATAATGAGATCATGTTCTTTGCAGAAACATGGATGCTGCTAGAGGCCATTATCCTAAGCAAGTTAATGCAGAAACAGGAAAAGCATACCACATGTTCTCACTTACAAGTAGGAGCTAAATATTGAGTATACAGGGACACAAAAAGGGGAACAATGGACACTGCGGTCTACTTGAGAGTGGAGGATGGGAAAAGAATGAGGAGTGAAAAACTACCTACTGGGTACTATGCTCACTACCTGGGTGACAAAACCATTTGTACACCAAACCTCAATGGCATGCAATTTACCCATGTAACAAATCTGCATATGTACTCCCTGGACCTAAAATAAAAGTTGGAAGACAAAAATTAATTTGAGGGCACGCCCAAGATGGCCAAATAGGAACAGCTCCAGCCTCCAGCTCCCAGCGTGAGTGACACAGAAGATGGGTGATTTCTGCATTTTCAACTGAGGTACCGGGTTCAACTAACTGGGGTGTGTCGAACAGTCGGGGCTGGTCCGCGGGTGCAGCCCAAGCAGTGGGAGCTGAAGCAGGCTGCCTCACCTGGGAAGCACAAGAGGGAAGGGAATTCCTTTTCCTAGCCAAAGGGAATTGAGACTCACAACACCTGGAAAATTGGGTAACTCCCACCCTAATACTGTGCTTTATCAAGGATCTTAGCAAGCGGTAGCGAGGCTGGGGGAGGGGCGCCCACCATTGCTGAGGCTTAAGTAGGTAAACAAAGCTGCAGGGAAGCTCAAATTGGGTGGAGCCCACCGCAGCTCAAGGAGGCCTGTGTGCCTCTGTAGACTCCAACTCTGGGGACAGGGCATAGCTAAATGAAAAGCAGAGAAACCTCTGCAGATGTAAATGTCCCTGTCTGACAGCTTTGAAGAGAACAGTGGTTCTCCCAGCACAGAGGTTGAGATCTGAAAATGAACAGACTGCCTGCTCAAGTGGGTCCCTGACCCCTGAGTAGCCTAACTGGGAGACATCCCCTACTAGGTGCAGACGGACACCTCACACCTCACATGGCAGGGTACACCCCTGAGATGAAGCTTCCAGAGCAAAAATCAGACAGCAACACTTGCTGTTCAGCAATATTCTATCTTCTGCAGCCTCCACTGCTGATACTCAGGCAAACAGGGTCTGGAGTGGACCTCAAGCAAACTCCAACAGACTTGCAGCTGAGGGTCCTGACTGTTAGAAGGAAAACTAACAAACAGAAAGGACATCCACACCAAAACCCCATCAGTAAGTCACCATCATCAAAGACCAAAGGCAGATAAAACCACAAAGATGGGGAAAAAGCAGTGCAGAAAAGCTGGAAATTCAAAAAATCAGAGCATATCTCCCCCTCCAAAGGAATGCAGCTCATCGCCAAAAATGGAACAAAGCTGGATAGAGAATGACTTTGACGAGTTGAGAGAAGAAGGCTTCAGTAGATCAAACTTCTCAGAGCTAAAGGAGGAACTACATAACCAGTGCAAACAAACTAAAAACCTTGAAAAAAGAATGGATGAATGGATAACTAGAATAATCAATGCAGAGAAGACCTTAAAATAACTGACAGATAGGCTCAAAATAAAGGGATAGAGGAACAGCTACAAAGGAAATGGAAAACAAGAAAAAAGCAGGGGTTGCAATCCTAGTCTCTGATAAAACAGACTTTAAACCGTCAAAGATCAAAAGAGACAAACAAGGCCATTACATAATGGTAAAGGGATCAATTCATCAGGAAGAGCTAACTATCCTAAATATATATACACCCAATACAGGAGCACCCAGTTTCATAAAGCAAGTCCTCAGAGACTTACAAAGAGACTTAGACTCCCATACAATAATAATGGGAGTCTTTAACACCCCACTGTCAACATTAGACAGATCAACGAGACAGAAAGTTAACAAGGATATCCAGGAATTGAACTCTACTCTGCACCAAGCAGATCTAATAGACATCTACAGAACTCTCCACCCCAAATCAACAAAATATACATTCTTCTCAGCACCACATCACACTTATTCCAAAATTGACCACATAGTTGGAAGTAAAGCACTCCTCAGCAAATGTAAAAGAACAGAAATTATAACAAACTGTCTCTCAGACCACAGTGCAATCAAACTAGAACTCAAGACTAAGAAACTCAATCAAAACTGCTTAACTACATGGAAACTGAACAACCTGCTCCTGAATGACTACTGGGTACTTAACGAAATGAAGGCAGAAATAAAAATGTTCTTTGAAACCAATGAGAACAAAGATACAATATACCAGAATCTCTGGGACACATTTAAAGCAGTGTGTAGGGGGAAATATATAGCACTAAATGCCCACAAGAGAAAGCAGGAAAGATCTAAAACTGACACTCTAACATCGCAATTAAAAGAACTAGAGAAGCAAGAGCAAACACATTCAAAAGCTAGCAGAAGGCAAGAAATAACTAAGATCAGAGCAGAACTGAAGGTGATAGAGACACAAAAACCCTCCAAAAAATCAATGAATCCAGGAGCTGGTTTTTTGAAAAGATCAACAAAATTGATAGACCGCTAGCAAGACTAATAAAGAAGAAAAGAGCGATGAATCAAATAGATGCAATAAAAAATGATAAAGGGGATATCACCACCAACGCCACAGAAATAAAAACTAGCATCAGAGAATACTATAAACACCTCTATGCAATAAACTAGAAAACCTAGAGGAAATGGATAATTTCCTGGACACTTACACTCTCCCAAGACTAAACCAGGAAGAAGTTGAATCCCTGAATAGACCAATAACAGGCTCTGAAATTGAGGCAATAATTAATAGCCTGCCAACGAAAAAAAGTCCAGGACCAGACGGATTCACAGCCTAATTCTACCAAAGGTGCAAGGAGGAGCTGTTACCATTCCTTGTGAAACTATTCCAATGAATAGAAAAAGAGGGAATCTTTCCTAACTCATTTTATGAGGCCAGCATCATCCTGATACCAAAGCCTGGCAGAGACACACACAAAAAAGAGAATTTTAGACCAATGTCCCCGATGAACGTCGATGGAAAAATCCTCAATAAAATACTGGCAAACTGAATCCAGCAGCACATCAAAAAGGTTATCCACCATGATCAAGTGGGCTTCATCCTTGGGATGCAAGGCTGGTTCAACATATGAAATCAATAAACATAATCCAGCATATAAATAGAACTAAAGACAAAAACCACATGATTATCTCAATAGATGCAGAAAAGGCCTTTTTATTACGGCACTATTCACAATAGCAAAGACTTGGAATCAACCCAAATGTCCATCAGTGACACACTGGATTAAGAAAATGTGGCACATATACACTATGGAATACTATGCAGCCATAAAAAAGGATGAGTTCATGTCCTTTGTAGGGACATGGATGCAGCTGGAAACCATCATTCTCAGCAAACTATTGCAAGAACAGAAAACCAAACACTGCATGTTCTCACTCATAGGTGGGAACTGAACAATGAGATCACTTGAACACAGGAAGGAGAACATCACACACGGGGTCCTATTGTGGGGAGGGGGGAGGGAGGAGGGGTAGCATTAGGAGATATACCTGGTGTAAATGACAAGTTAATGGGTGCAGCACACCAACATGGCACATGTATACATATGTAACAAACCTGCGCGTTGTGCACGTGTACCCTAGAATTTAAAGTATAATAATAAAAAATTAATTAATTAAAAAATTAATTTGAATTTTACAAAAGAAATGTAAGCTAAAGTGAAAGTGAAATCAAAGCAGTGAACTCATGTAATTATTAGAATGTCATTTTTCTAAAATAAAAAACTGCCTTATCCAAGACCATGAAGTAAGTTGGCAAGAAAGCCCAAGGCATTCCAGTTTTCATTCTAATATTCTTTCTTCCACATCTCACTGCCTTCATGGACTGAAGCTTGATGCTGCTATCTAAGAAGCCACTCCTCCTCTGGATCTCTCTCTGGAAATGGCTGACAGAAAACTCATTTTCCACTGACTATGTAACACAAGTGAAGACTTATACCTGAAGACCCAGTGACCCTGGTAAACATTTCCCTCCCATGGTGGAGATGAACTGCTTAGAGCAAGATGCTCTGAATGCGGCTCATATCAAGAAAGACTCTACACCAAAGGCTTTGTGCCATGGAACTGACGCCTGTTATCCTCGTCATTGTTATAAATGTCAAAGTCATCAGCATCACTCAGATAAATCACATTAAATTGTGCCAGGCACTTCAACATGGTAAAGAACTCAAATAGTATAATCGCATATACACATATGCTTACTTAATGTAATATGCATGAATTCAGCTTTGCACAGTTGCCCCCTACTCCACAAAAAAAAAAAAAAAAAAAAGTGTGTAGGGGTTGAGATAGAGACAGAAGAGGAAAAAACACAGAAAGAAAGGAAAAATTGTTAAATAATATTGGCAGTTTTACCCAGTCATCCCCAAATGTCTTTGCCATTTGGCAGAAGCAATGGCTAATTCCAGCCATAAGATTCTCCTCTTCAGGTAAAACATTTGCAAATTGCATATTATGTGACATAACAGAGATATACTAACATTGAGCACTGACTTCATGCCAAATATTCTGCAAAAAGCTCTGTGCATATTGTCCTGTTTAATCTTTCCAGTGGCCTAACAAGTCAGTGGTAGCTTGCATGTAGCACAGGTTCTCGAATCATGAAACTGAACAATTTTTATCTGGCAATACCAATTTTCATTTATGCTTGTGTTGATGGTTTTCAAACTACATCCACAATCATAATCTTATGGAATTCAGTAATTTCACAGAAGAGGAAATAGTAGGAACAGTGGTTGTCTTTGTGAAGAGCAAGCTTTCCTTCTATGTGGTCTTGGTGGGGTTGTCAGTCATCATGCTCACAAGCTGCTACTTTGCCCATTACCCTACCAACACTCAGTTACCAGCCTAACTTCTCAGATGATCACCTTCACCTGGTTCCTTAATTTTTATAAATAGACAGGGAGAGATGGAGAGACCCTTACTCCTTTTGGTAGCAAGTTATAAGGCAAAATGCTTGGGGCTACCAATGGCTATATTTACTACCTCACTGAATCAATATGAGAAGAATGTTTATGTAAAATGGGTCAGAGTTTAGATTACATCAAAAGAAGGAGCTCTTATAGATGGAGAAGAGACAGACCTTGTTATAATTGGTAAGACTTAGGATCCAACAATGTCTGAAATCTTCTCTTCCTCGAACTTCAATTATGTAAACCAATCAATCTCTTTCCCCCATCCCCTTTCTTAAAATAGTTCGACCTGAGTTTCTACAACTTCCAACCAAAGCAGTCATAATGAATACACCTACAGAACAGGGACAAGAACTAGAATCCTGGTCTTTTCTGGTGTGTAGTGCTCTTTCTCCTAAATCGTATGTTTCGGACAGTCTGATGCTTATGAAATCATCCAGGGAGGGTTATTCAGATAGGGTGGCAGAACTGGAACTATTTTGCTGCTTAAGAAAAGAAGGAAGAATAACAGTGTAGAACTAATTGTTCAGTAGGAAAGGGCAAAATGAAAGAGAACTGGGAAGTGAATATAATGAAGACAAATAACTTCTTTCTTAATTTTATCCGTAGTTATTCCTAAAAATTATACTGAGTTGCCACCCACTGCTGACTCCAAGGCAACGATTCTTGTCAAGGAATTCACAGCTTCATTACTCAGGCATGGTAACCGAAATGGGGATGGTTTTACCTTTCTTTCCATCTTTACCACTATTTTGCACAATCCAGGACTTTTGACCTGCTTAGAATATGTTAATTCACAGAATGTAGTCATTTCCCTTATCAGACCCTCCAGGCAGTTTGGCAAGAAGTATTTTCAGCTACAGACCTTGCAATCAGCCACTCAGACCTGCTGGCTCTTGTGCCCTGACAGACAGAGCTAATTAGCACTCAGCAGCTTTTATGCATTATCTCTGACTCCAGAACATCCCTATAAATGAGGGGAAGGTTTGTCTCTGCCCCAAGAAACAAGAAGAAAGCCTCAGAGATTTGGAGGTTACACAACTTTCTAAAAGTTCCTCCTTCTGTCTCAATTCTACTTATTCTTTAAAGACAAGCTCTTGTCCTGTGTTTTCTAAGCAGGCTTAGGAGACGACATCAACCTTTTTGTGATGTTTTCTTTGTCATATAGGCTTGTATGTAATTTTTCTAATACATCATCATTACATACAGTGCAACAACTGCTGGCATTGTTCTTATCTATCCATCATCTGTTCATCCATCAATCCATTCAGCATTTATTGAATGTCTACTATGTGTCAAGCACAAGTGGGGAGTCTTAGAACCATGTAGAACAGAGTTTAGTTCCATACTAGTTGGGAGAGATAGATGATAGATAAGAAAACAAATTAGCAAGATATTTACTGATCGTGATGCGAGTTATGGGGTTAATGAAATCAAATAATGGTATGCAGCATGAGGAAAGGATTGAGATAAGTAAAGACTTCTCTGAAGAGGTGACGTTGAGCTTAGATAAGAAAGTGCCAGCCAAGCAAAGATAAAGGGATGGACATTTTTCAGAAAGTCCTGTGGAAACAATAAATGCAAAGGGCTTAGTGTGGAGATGAGGTCTCTGCATTTGAGAAACAATAGGAAGGTCAGGATGGCTGGAGTATGACGAATGAGAAAGAAGAAGACTTGAGAAGAGGTAGAAGTTTCACCCCCTCTTTGAAGTTTCATCTAACTGCAGTGGAAGATCATCGGAGGGCTTTTACACCATAAAGTGACAGAAATGGATTTAAATTTTCAAAAGATCCTTCTGATTATTAAGCAGAGAATGGACTAAGGGGCAGGAGACAAGCAGAAACTTTACTACCATCCTCGTGCTTACTATGGCCCTGACACTGCGCTAAGTGCACCACTTATGCCATTCCTCCTGCATCAAAGAGGCATTGAGTATACTTGTATTTCGTAAATGAAGAACCAGTTGAGAATTTGCCCAATATTTCATAAATATTAAGCTAAGCCAAGATTCGAATCTACATTCAAACCACTCCAAAGCTTTTGTGCTTAAATACTTGATTTATTGTATTGCGCTATGCCATAGATGCTTCATCTTCATAGATTTAACAATCAAGGTTTTGATGGACTCTAAGAAAACTAATGTCCCGTGATATATTAATTTTAATTTTGTGGAAATATCCATTTTTGTCCACTATAAAGGTGGTGTGTAGCAGGAAGATTGATGAGTGGTTCTTCAGTGGAAAATATGCAGTAACTCCTATAAAAGATCTCTCTAGAGGATGAGCATAAGAAACATATGATTCTCCGGGGAACTGTGATTCAAGTGCAGTTTTTACCTCATATATAGAATCAAGGATAAGAAGAAAACACTGCATTTTTCAAATATTACTTTTTTTAAAGGGAATTTACATGCTATGGGAATAGTTGCAAATTGGGGATTTCAGAAAGTTTGCAGGCGCATTTTTCAGAATGTCAAGGGTCTATAGTATATTTATAAGTGAAGACTTGGGAATATCCTCACCAGGCCCTGTGGGTGAGACTGCCAGACTTTGTTCTGTCAATATCATGTTACAATTTGCACATGAAAACCCAATTTGATACAGAAATCAATAGCTATGAACTCTATGATGAAATTTAATAAATTAAGCCATGCGAAGTTTTGTGGTTGCCTTCAAATCTGGTCTTGGAGATGCTGGAGGTGTCAAACATTTGGGAGATCTTTCTCCTTTCCCTTCCCTTCCCTTCCCTTCCCTTCCCTTCCCTTCCCTTCCCTTCCCTTCCCTTCCCTTCCCTTCCCTTCCCTTCCCTTCCCTTCCCTTCCCTTTCCCCTCCCCTCCTTCCCCTCCCTTCCCCCTCCCTTCCCCTCCCTTCCCCTCCCCTCCCCTCCCCTCCCCTCCCCTCCCCTCCCCTCCCCTCCCCTCCCTTCCTTTCCTTTCCTTCCTTTCCTTCCTTCCTTCCTTTCTTTCTTTTTTCCTCTTTCTTTCTCTCTCTTTCTCTTTCTTTTTTTTCCCCTTCCTTCCTTCCTTCCTTCCTTTTTTTTTGATGGAATCTTGCTCTGTCACCCAGGTTGAAGTACAATGGCATGATCTCGGCTCACTGCAACCGCTGCCACCTGGGTTCAAGTGATTCTCCTGCCTCAGCCTCCTGAGTAGCTGGGATTACAGGTGCGCACCACCACACCTGGCTAATTTTTTTCTGTATTTTTAGTAGAGATAGGGTTTCACCATATTGGTCAGGCTGATCTCAAACTCCTGACCTTGTGATCTGCCCGCCTCAGCCTCCCAAAGTGCTGGGATTACAGGCACGAGCCACCACACCCGGCCGAGATTTTCTTTTTAAGGAAATAATGGCAAGTTAGGGTAAGCCCCTCTCCTAAACTGTAGCATTCATTGGGTAGAAAAGAATCATTTTCCTGGCTTTCCATGGGGACTAGCAGAATTCCAGTCTGAAGTTGGAGCTGATTGGGGGAAATTGACAAAATTCACATAGCCTCTAGCATTCACAGCTAAGTCCTCCCTAAATTGGAGAGAGTACTACCCCATTGTGTACAATACTTTGTACTGAACAAACCTCTTGTCCCCTTAAAGCATACCTGTGCTGGGTATTTTTCTCTTTGGAGGCCAAGGACTAATCTAATTATTTGTTCATATATCTCAGAGTATATATAATTACCCCAGAAAAAGTGATGACATTGTGATTTTATAGAGACAAGACCCATCCTAAAGACCCAGATGCTAGGGCAGTTCTGCGGGAAAGAAATATCTACATAATCAGGCCTCATGGGCTCCCTAACTACCCCATTTATTCAAGGACTCTGGTGATTTGTTAAGGTTCAGGCCACAGAGATGCCTTAACACAAGACAGTAGTAGACTATAGTGGCTAAAGGGTGAGAAAGCCCAGAAAGTTCTAGTTTTAGCAAATAGCCCTACTTTGCTCCCTATCTTTTATTTATCCAATAAATTTTTATTGAGAATCTATCATGTTACAGGCACTGTTCTAGGTGCCTGGGACATATCAATGAATGAAACAAACAGAAATCCCTGCCTCATTCTCCCAATAACCAAGATTTTGGCAATTTTTTGACAGGTGAATGGATAAATAAAATTGTATATAAATATACAAAGAAATGATGTGCAACCTTAAAACAGAAGGAAATCCTATCTCATGCTACATCATTAATGAACCTTAGAGGTTCTTATGCTAAGCAGAATAAATCAGTCATAAAAGAACAAATACTGTGTAATTCCACTTATATGAGATATCTAATGTAGTCCAATCCATAGAAATAGAAAGAAATATAAAGTAGAAGGGTGGTCACCAAGGATTGGGGATGGCAGGAAAAAGGAGAATTGCTGTTTAATGGGTATAGAGTTTCAAACTTTGTAGTTCCTACAAAAAGAGCATTCGGAACCTGGTGAATCAAAACACAGGTTCCATTCTGTGGTATAAAACAGCACATCACAAAGTGTTTATACTGATACCTTGTTTCTAACTTTTTTTTTTTTTTTTGACAAAGTCTCACTCTGTTGCCCAGGGTGGAGTGCAGCAGTGCGATCTCAGCTCACTACAACCTCCGCATCCTCACGTTCAAGCAATTCTTCTGCCTCAGCCTCCTGAGTAGCTGGGACTACAGGTGCACATCACCATACCTGGATATTTTTATTTTTATTTTTTTTTTTATTTTTAGTAGAGATGGGATTTCACCATATTGGCCAGGCTGGTCTCGAACTCCTGACCTTGTGATCCACCAGCCTCACCCTCCAAAGGGCTGGGATTACAGGTGTGAGACACCACACACTGCCCCTTGTTTTTAATTTTTATTGCTGAATATGTGCATGTTCCTTCTACAAGATACAAAATTTCTGGATATCTTTTTCACAACAATGTAAATATATGGAATGTTACTGAACTGTATACTTATGGATAAGATGGCAGGTTTTTTTTTTTTGAGATAATGTCTTGCTCTGTCACCCAGGCTGGACTGCAGTGGCATGACGTCGGCTCACTGCAACCTCCGCCTCCCAGGTTCAAGCAATTCTCCTGCCTCAGCCTCCCAAGTAGCTGGGACTACAGGTGCCCAGCACCACACCCAGCTACTTTTTGTGTTTTTACTAGAGACAGGGTTTCACCATGTTTGCCAGGATGGTCTTGAACTCCTGATCTCAGGTCATCTGTCTGCCTTGGCCTCTCAAAGTGCTGGGATTACAGGCACCTGGCCAGAATGGCAAATTTTATGATGTCCATTTTTTTGCCACAATAAAAAAATCTTTGCATTATGGAATTTATATTTATTCTATGAGAGTCAGGATGCAGTGGGGCTAATTCCCAGTATATAATACACATAATAATACATTATCATAAAGTATGTCAGAAGACGTTAAGTTCTAGGGAAAAAGTAAAAGGTAGAATAGGAAAGGGAGCATTCAAAGGGCCAATTGCAGACAGGAGTTCAGTATTAAATAAATAGCATATAAGACCTCATTAAAAGCGATATTTGAGATGCACTTGAAATAAGCGAGTCAGCTAGTTAAACAAATAACTAGGAGGAAGACACTCATTTTAGGCAAAGGGAATGGCAGAGTAAAGCACATGTCGGGAATATGCCTGTTCTGTTAGAATAGCAAGAAAACCAGAATACCTGGGGGCCATTCAAGAATATCTTTAGAGGGAAGTTGGTTAGAGTTTTCCTCCAAGGCACATCATTTTTATGTCATGGTTGCATGCTTTCCTATTCATGAAGTTCCCAGTATTGTGCTAGGGGTTAAAGATAAAGTGGTAAGTAAGACAGTTATGTCCTTGTTGCCTGTAGGTGAGAGAAGCAATTACATCAGTAGCAATAACTGTGATCATGTTTGATATGAATGTAAAAAAGAACTAACTTCATCTTGGAGGTCAGAGAATGGTTCTCTGAGTAGGGAATGGATGTTCCAATCAAAATGTCAGAGAGCAGCAGTTAGCCAATAAATGAGCAAGTAGAACAGTGCTCTAGGTAATGGAGTAGCATCTTGAAAGGCCTGGAGGTAACAGAGCTCCAGAATTTTATCATGTTGCAAAACTGAAACTCTATATCCATTTGATACTATTTCTCCATTTTCCTCTCCCCTTTCTCCTGGCAACCACCATTGTCCTTTCTGCTTTGATGAGTTTGACTATGTCAGATATCCCATATGAGTGGAATTATATAGTATTTACCCTTTTATGATTGGGTTATTTCATTTAGCATGATGTCCTCAAGTTTCATCCATGTTGCACGTGACAAGATTTCCTTCTTTTTTTAAGACTGAACATTGTCTGAATATACCACATCACTCCTGTGTTCATAAAAAGTATACTTTTATTTCTGCAAGAGCATTCTTTCTGCTATTGGTGAAGTTTGGAGGAAGATGAAATAGTCCACAGGAGGACTGTAGTATTCCAACTCCACTAGAGGGATTGGCTCTAGAATCCTGTGCACTTAAGAGATCAGTTAACCAGTTCCCCACGCCCGTGTATCACATGCTTCTGGCATGACATTTGATGCCTGGGGATTATGATGTCTGTGGTGAATCTGTTATGATGCATGAAAATCCACTCGTCTCAGAGTGTGAGATTAGATCATTCTCATTAGCTAAGATATACAGCATTCTAAAGGCTTGAAGCAGGTAGGAAAACCACTATACTTCCTGGAATGGCCAAAGGATTTTGTTTCATTTTTTCTTTTTTTTTTTCCCAGCAGGAAACCCTTTAAATCGAGTACCAGACACAGAAATGAGAGCTTTTAATAGCATGTTCTTTTCCTTTTCATTAATACATATAGCCCCTTTCTGGAACAGTTGTGAATAAACAGGAATTTAATGGGGTCAGGAAAAAAAAATCAAGAGGGAGCTGTTACAGACTAAAATACTGGAAGAAAAGGAGAACAAAAAGGAAAGAGGGAGAGAGAGAATCCTGGGAGGCCAGAAAAGCAGTCGGTGAGATGCAGATGGAGGTACACAAGGGAGAATATTTACCATGGCACAGACCATTATGAAAGCTGCAAAAACAAGTTGAAGAGGAGGTAGGAGAGGGAGAGAGGGCAGAGAAAGGGGCAGCGACCAGAGGCGGGAATTGGCCCAATGTAATCATGCCAACTCCCAGCGAGATTGCTGAGGGGTTCCAACCTGCAGATCCATCTGTCTCCTAGAATTCTAGGGCAAACCTCATTAGTGTGAGGAGGCACCCCACGGCTCAGTCCCTACCTCCTGGACCTCAGATCCCCATCTGGCAAGCTAACCAAGCAAGTGTGTTTGCTCTGCCAGGAGAGTTTCATTTTCTTATTCACTCTTTTTCTGATGAGTAAAATGTACCTTTCCCACTATTTATTGGCTTTTATTTGGTGTACCATGTTACGTTATTCTAGCCTTAAGAGTCACATTAATTCATGTTAGGTTGATTGCTGCAGAAGGTGAGTAACTTAACTCTTTGTGTAATTAAACTCTGAAAAGTAAATCCTCGTTCTCAGTCATTTGACCTGGCAGGAGGCCAAAAACATGTACCAGGCTTCCAAGTAGTGGTTCCTTGGATGCAGGCCTGAGGCTGCAGGGCTGGGGTTACTCTGAAGGCTATCGGGTCATGTGCTTGATGAGATGTTCTATTTCTTCCTGGAAGAAAACAGAAGTTTAGGGGAGCACTGAAAATCTAGATATTTATATTTCTAGGGGGGGATGCTATTGTGTAGAGAACCCCTCCGCAAAATCTGAAAAATTTAACTGAAATTTATTCAAGATGCATCCATGCCACATAACCAGAGCTTATTTGTTGATGGTTAAAGCTCACATAGGTGAGTTTGTTTCTTTTTCTTTTTCTTTTTCTTTTTTTTTCCCCCAGACACGGTCTTACTCTGTCATCCAGGCTGGAGTGCAGCAGCATGATCACAGGTCACTGCAACTTCGACCTCTGGAGCTCAAGTGATTCTCCCTCCTCAGCCTCCGCAGTAGTTAGGATTATGCGTAGATGCCACCATGTCCAGTTAATTTTTTTATTTTTATTTTTTGTCTTAATGTGTTGCCCAAGCTGGTCTTGAACCCCTGGGCTCAAGCAATCCTCCCACCTTGGCCTCCCAAACTGTTGGGATTACAGGCATGAGCCACTGCACCCAGCCAAAATTCGTTCTTATCAGGGATTTGAGGGCTTGTCACTCTCTTTATATCTACTTAATTCACTGATTTATTCAACAAATATGTGTCAAGTTCTTACCCAATGCAGGGATTGTGATAGGTACTGGGACGATAGTCATGTAAAATGTTTTTTTTTCTTCCCTCATGAAGTTTACGATGTTTTATAATAATTGAGGTTGGGTTAGGAGAGGGGAAATTTTCAAGCAAACTTTCAGAAGACGTAAATTACACTCCTCTTCTTTGGGATAATTGAAGACACTGCTTCCGATTCCTCCCTGTCCTCCAATCCATTGAGAATGAAGCAAGAAGGTGGGATTGGAACTGAACCCCCTGTCTTGTACTCTTGGCTCCTCTGCATATTGCTTGTGTGACCTTGGGCATATCATGTAACCTTTCTTTCTGAGTTTCATTTCTGGCATCTATAAAATCCAACCTATCAGGTTTACTTACCTTACCAAACTTCAATGTATTTGAAATAAAATCAAATACAAGAAGTGCCTTGTTCATTGTAAAGCTTTATATGACGAGGTGTTCTCTTCTGCCCCTCTTACCTTTGGTTTGACTTTGGGCCTTGGGCTGATCCAATCCCCACTCTGCTGCATCCAGCTCTGTGGCCTTGGGTGTTTTTGTGAGACTTTTTTGAGGCTCAGTTTCCTCATCTGTAAAGTGGATGTTATTGTATTTAACACATATGACTGCAAGGATTTTTAACAGTGTACGCTTAAACTCTGCTAGAGAGAAGAGGCGAAGTCTTGCTCTGTCGCCCAGGCTGGAGTGCAGTGGCATGGTCTCGGCTCACTGCAACCTCCACATCCCGGGTTCAAGCGACTCTCCTGCCTCAGTCTCCCGAGTAGCTGGGATTATAGGTGGGTGCCACTACACCCAGCTACTTTTTGTATTTTTAGTAGAGACAGGGTTTCACCATGTTGGCCAGGGTGGTCATGAACTCCTGACCTCAAGAGATCCACGTGCCTTGGCCTCCCAAAGTGTTAGGCTTACAGGCGTGAGCCACCGCGCCTGTCTATGTTTGCTTTCTTACTGCTCTGCCTGCTTTTCTTCCGTTCTTAAGTTTACTTCTAAAAACCACTAGGGAAGAAAGATCAAGATTGCTGTGTGTGGGAGGGAAACTATAGAAAAGTTCAGCTTTCCCCATCCATAATAATTTTTAAGCACTTAGCACCTCTCTTCTCTGCCAAAACAGTAGTCACTCTAATAGGGGTTAATAATTGATGAGATATTAATAATAGCTAAAAAATTAAAGCTAACTCTGGAGTTATGAGCTAAACACTTCATAAGAATATCTCATTTAATCATCCACTCTCTGAATTAGGTACTGTCATCACCTGCCTTTTGCAGTTGAGAAAAATGAGGAATAGAGAGGTTACATAACTTGATTAAGGTTACAGTGATGGAGCCAAAGCTTAAGCCCAGAAAGTCTGATACCAGTATCAGCATTTTTAATCACTTGGTGTTTTGGGCTCCTAATCGCTGTCTTTAATTTTTCTCACTTCTATTTTTAGTTGATATGTAATAATTGTACATATTTACAGGATACAGAGTGATATTTTGATATGCATATACAATGTAAAATGATCGAATAAGGATAATTAGCACAAACACCACCTCAAGTATTTATTATTTCTTTGTGTTGTGAGCATTTAAAATCCTCTCTTATAGCTTTTTGAAAATATTCAAAAAATTATAGTTAATCGTATTTACCCTACAGTGCTGCAAACACCAGAACTAATTCCCCCAATCTAGCCGTAATTTTGTATTCATTAACCAACGTCTCCCCAACCTCCCCACCTACTTCCCTTCCCAGTCTCTAATATCGCAATTCTACTCTCAACTTTCATGAGCTCATTTTTTTTTCTTTTTAGCTTCCACATATGAGTGAGAATATGTGGTATTTTTCCTTCTGTGCCTGGCTTGTTTCATGTAATGTAATGACTTCCAGTTCCATTCATATTGCTACAAATGACTGGATTTCATTCTTTTTTAATACTAAATTTTATTTCATTGTGTGTGTGTGTGTATCTATGTACGTATATATATATATATATATGTAATATTTTCTTTATTCATTAATTCTTTCATGACACTTAGGTTGATTCTATATCTTGGCTATTGTGAATAGAGCTGCTGTAAACATGGGGGTGCAGGTTATCCGTTTGATACACAGATTTCCTTTCCTTTGGATAAATAGTAGAACTGCTGAACTGCATGTTAGTTCTATTTTTGGTTTTTTGAGAAACATCCATACTGCTTTCCATAATGGCTATACTAATTTACATTCCCAGCAACAGTGTATAAGAGTCCCTTTTCTCCCTATCCTCAGCAGCATTTTTTTTTTGTCTTTTTGATAATAACCATTCTAATTGGGATAAGATGATATCTCATTGTGGCTTTGCTTTGCATTTCCCTGATGATTAGTGATGTTGAGCATTTTTTTCATGTATCTTGGCCATTTGTAGGTCTTTTGAGAAATGTCTATTCTGTTCCTTTGCCCACTTTTTAACTGGATTCTGTTATTTGCTGTTGAGTTGTTTGAATTCCTTGTTTATTCTGAATGTTAGTCTCTTGCATGATGAATAATTTGGAAATATTTTCTTACATTTTACAGGTTGTCTCTATTGTTTTCTTTGCTAGGCACAAGCTTTGCAGTGCAATATAGTCCTATTTGTATATTTTTTATTTTGCTGCCTGTGTTTTTGAAGTTTTAGTCATAAAATCTTTGCTAAGACCAAAATCCTGAAGTGTTTCTCCTCAGTTTTCTTCTAGAAATTTCATAGTTTTGGGTCTTACATTTAAATTTAATGCATTTTGCGTTAATTTTTATATATACTGAGAGATGAGGGTCTAGTTTCACTCTTCTGCATATGGATATTCAGTTTTCCCAACACTATTTATTGAAGAAGATGTCCTTTTCTCAAAATATGTTCTTGGTGCATTTTCAAAAATCAGTTGGCAGAAAGTATGCGGATTTATAACCCGGTTCTCTATTCTGTTCCATTGGTCTACGTGTCTTTTTTCATCCAAATACTATGCCATAACAAGAGTGTTCAAAGTAGATGTTCTTGTCTTGTTCCAGTTCTTAGAGGAAAGTCTTTTGATTTTTCCTCATTCAATATGATGTTATCTGTGGGTTTCTCATATAAGGCTTTTATTATGTTGAGGTATGTTCCTTCCATGCCTAATTCATTGAGAATTTTTATCATAAGGGGATGTTGAATTTTATTAAATACTTTTACTGCATCTATTAAGAGGATCATATGGTTTTTGTCTTTCATTCAGTTGGTATGATATGTCACATTTATTGACTTTGCAGAACTTAGATAAGAAAGTCAGAAACAATGTCAGTTTCCTTTGACCAGCTCAGGACTTATAAAATATGAAGACCATGCCATGATCATGTTAGATATATCCAAGGAATGCAAAGATGATTCAAAATACACATTCAATGGGTTTGTACAAATATATAACGACCTGTATCCATAATTAGAATATCATACAGAGTATTTTTACTCCCCTAAAAACCCTCTGTACTCCACCTATTCATCCTTCTCCCACCCTAAGGCCTAGCAACCACTAATCTTTTCATTGTCTTCATAGTTTCACCTTTTCCAGCATGTCATACAGTTTAAATCAGAGTATGCTGGCTTTTTAGATTGATTTCTTCTACTGAGTAATATGCATTTAAGTTTCCTACATTTTTTGTATGGCTTGATAGCTCCTTTTCCAGTGCTGAATAATATTTCATTATCTGGATGTACCACAGTTTATTTGTCCACTCATCTACTGAAGGAGTCCTTGGTTGCTTCCAGGTTTTGACAATTATAAATAAAGCTGCTGAAACACCCATATGCAAGTGTTTCTATGAACACACGTGCTCAACTCTTTTGGTAAATACCAAGGAGTGTGATATCTATGTCATCTGGTAACAGTATGTTTAGTTTTGTAAGAGACTGCCAAACTGTGTTACAAAGTGGCGATATGATTTTGCGTTCTCATAAATCATGTATGAGAGTTTCAGTTGCTCCACATTCTTACCTACATTTGGTGTTGTTCTTCAATGGCTTTGGTTACTCTAATAGCTGTGTACTGATATCTCATTTTACTTTGCATTTTTCTGATGACACATGATGTAGAATGTTTTCATATGTTTATTTGTCATCTGTACATCTTATTTGGTGATCTCTTTGGCCTGTTTTAAAATCAGATTGTTTTCTTATTGTCGACTGTTAAGAGTTCTTCATATATTTTAGGTAATAGTCCTTTATCAGTGTGTCTTTTGCAAACATTTTCTCTCAGTCTGTGACTTGTCTTCTCATTCTGTCAACATTTGCTCAGAATGTTTTGCTTTTTTTATTTCCTAATTTTTCCTCTCCTTTTGTTTCAAACATGAACTACCACATTCAACATCCCTTCTCTTTATAGGAATGTCACTGCTGCCATTGCAGTTTCAATGATTACCCTCAGATGATTTATTAC